>NC_060144.1:512430187-513699771 GCF_021461385.2 Schistocerca piceifrons
TGGTGGAAATCCTCCTTCCCCCACCCTGCATTTTTCATTGTTTTTGTGCAATAATCATGCACCAAAATACTCATTAATGGCAAGTTTCAGTCTTCTGAAAAAAATAATTGAGTTGGTGATGCATTACATATTTCAGGTAAGATAGAGCAGAAGTTATGTATATAGGGAAGCGTCCGATCCCGCCCGTCTGCTTTGACCCATGACGTCACAAATATGGCGGAAACAAAAACAAACACACACACTTTCCACAAGAAGCCTAATGACACTAACGGGACAAGCGCTGGAAATGGGGTGTTTTGGGTGGGGGGCAAACTAAATGTAAACAAATTTAGACGCCTTGCGTAGCTACAATGTGTAAGTGAAGACAGCCATGCATGAATACCCACCCAACTCCCCAGGGGTCGTAACCCCTGCAACCCATAGAAGATAAAGATGCTTCAGTAGCTGATTAGTGTTTTTTGTCTTTTTTTTTTAAAAAAAAAAAAAAAATCTCACGGGATAGAACGAACAGATCAGAAAGATAAATATAATAAACTAAAACAGGAATTGGAGGAAACAGATAATTAAAGTAAGTAATAAGTGTTTTTAAATTAAAAAAAAAAATCTCACGAGATGGAACGAACAGATCAGAAAAGTAAATAAAATAAGATAAAACAGAACTGGAGACAGCCACACTCAAACCAAACTCCGCGCCGTCATGACGTCACACACGACAATATCCTTACGTCACAGGTCAAAGCCGACGCGTGGGATCGGACGCTTCTGTCGACCCGTATATAGTGCTCCTGGCATGAATGAAAAGTACAACGGTTTTATTAATAAATCCTTATCTTATTTGAATACCGTTTTCTTCTGAATAAAGGTATCTTGTTAAAAGGAAACTGTTTCTGTAAGTCAGAAACAGCTCTGGTGTTCATGGTAAAGCATTTTACACCATGAACATCTGAAACAACTTAAAATTGCTTCAAGGGATTTCAGTAAGCTAGCATTGCATTGTAGCTATTATCCCTGAAAGCTATATATCTGCATTTTATTTATTGATCTATGATGTCTTTTATATCTTTTTCATTGTGCATAAATTTGTCAGAACATTATGTTCTCCACATTTACACAGCAAATGAACACAGCATCAGTACCTCATATTTTGACATACTTGTGTATTTATTTAATGAACAGTTTGCTATTTTGCCAATAACTTTATTCAAATGTTGTTTGCAAGTGCTATTACAAAATTGCTCTAATTTAAAAATGCTCAATCGCTTGTGTTAACGGACACCAAAATTGAAAAGAAAACCAAAAGACTCTTATGTCAAGAAGCCATAAGTAAGTGTTTAAGTAAAATTCAACTACAATTCATTGTTAATTTATGTGAAAGCACTTGCACAAGAATACTAGTGTATTTATTTATAAACAAACCTTTATTTGTAATTGTTGTGAATGATTTGAGTGTGACCAGCTACATAAGAGGACTGTTCAAAAAGTAAGATGACTTTTCAAATTGCACAGGCAATGTGCATTCGATTATCAGTTTTTTGTTATGTTGGTACATATGTTCTGAACATACGTTCACAGTTTCAAGTGTACAGCATACTTTGTTTTTTGACAGATAGAAAGTTTAGATGTGTTTTAGTGTGCTCGGCAATTTTCGATTGTTATAAAAAAATGGATCAAAGATATTGCATCAAATTTTGTGTGGAAAATGGAAACAAGTGAAATGTTGACAGTGACATACAGTGAGTCTGCTCTAAGTACAAAAAAATGTTTACAAGTGCTACAAGCTCTTCCTAGATGGCCAAGAAGGTGTCCCTTACGAACCTTGTTGTGGACACTCCAGCTCAACTACAGATGATAATGTCGAAGCTGTGAAGAAAATTGTTTTGGGAAATCATCAAATTACTGTAAGAGAAGTTGTTGAGGATGTTGGCATAACAGTCAGCTCATGTCATGGATTTCTTTTAAGATGGTTTGCGCATGAGACGTGTGTCAGGGAAGTTTGCTCCTAAACTTTTCAATTTTGATCAGAAGAACCGTCACATGAGCATCACTCAGGAGCTCTTGAATGACGTCAGTGATGATCCTGATTTGCTCAAAAGGGTCATAACTGGTGACGAAACATGGGTTTATGGTTATGATGTTGACACCAAAGCCCAACCATCCCAATGGAAGCATCCTGGAGAGCCTAGACTGAGAAAAGCTCGCCAGGTTCGATGAAATGTCAAAGTTTTGCTCACTATTTTCTTCTATTACTGTGGCATAATGTATCATGAATTCTTACCTCGAGGTTGTACAGTCAATAAGGAGTATTACCTTGATATTATTGCCATTTGCGAGAAGCAATACACAAAAAATGTCCGAAATTATGCAAGAACAATTCATGGCTTTTGCATCACGACAATGCACCTGCTCAGTCATTGTTTTTTGTGAGAGATTTTTTGGCCAAAAACAACACGACAATCATGCCTCAGCTACCATATTCACTGGATTTGGCCCCCTGTGACTATTTTCCTGTTCCCAAAACTGGAGAGCCCCATGAAAGGACAAAGATTTGAGGAAATAAAAACTGCATCGTTGGAAGTACTCAAGACTGTACCAAAAAGTGCTTATGAGAAGTGCTTCGAGGATTGGAAGAAGCGTTGGCACAAGTGTATTGTATCTGAGGGGGATTACTTTGAAGGGGCCAACATGAATATTGATGAATAAATAAATATTTTTTCATAAAAACATAACGTCATCTTACTTTCTGAACACAACTCGTATTTGTAACATTTTTTTATTTAAATATTATTGTAAAATATTAGTTTAAGATAGGAAAATCATCATGTTGATGCAAATCATGTTTTTAGAATGTAAGAACAATGTATTTTTGGTGGGGACAGCCTTCAGGCAATGGAAAAGCAGACAGTAGTGGAACACTGTGAGAGCCAAGTGAAGACTGGGACTTTCTGAGTGAAGAGCTCAAGGGAGAGATTCTGGACACTTTTACGTGAGTTCAGGAAGGAAGCAGACGTGCATGTGGTAATGAGTGGTATTCGACTGTGTTGGTGATCGATTCTGGGTAGTGAACAGCTGCTGCCATACGTTATCTTGTGACAGGGCCTATTAACACGCAGTTCTAGTCAGTGCATAGAGTATTTGACTGCAGGATCACAGCTACAGGTTATTAATTACAGCAAATTAACAGCAGGGCATGAAAGCAGATGTGTGCGGCATGACCCTATGGCTTCATTGAGCTATTCTTTTTAAACAGAACCGTGCATTGCCCAGGTACCTAAAGCACGAGTAAACACAGGTAAAGAGGCAACTGGCTTGCTTGTATGGGATTCTGTTTGGGAGACTCGCTACTCACCAGTAAATGTTAGGTGATGTCGCAGATTGACTGGGCCAGACTGTAGCTGGAATTCTGTTGTGGTTCTGTTCATTTGAATATTGATTGTTGCAACTTGTCATATCTGTTGAACTTCCTAAACAGAACATTCTAAATACCAAATCTACAATTTCATCTTGTTGCCAAATTCTGAGAACGACTGAATCATGCACATTTAAGCACATTATGCTTGTGGTCTGCTTCTAATCTAGTAATGGCTGTCCATCCTAGTATCGCTGGTAAATGATAACTGGATAGAATTGGAGTAGGTTGGCTATGACATCTGTTGTCTTTCACTCTTACAACATGAACTACCCTTTTATACAGCTGTCTGCCATATACATATGACTTGCAGACTGGACTGCACGGGTTTCTGTATTTTTGTTTTTTGGGTTCTCCCGCTCCCCTATTGAATTTTGACTATTACCATATTTGTTAATTGCTGTTTAAAAACATGTGGAAAGGAATAAATTCAGCAAGTCAGTGCCAGACTACAGATTCACTGGTATCATGTTTCAACCCAGTTAGTACAAAAATATTTTTCTGACACTTACTGCTTCTTTCATCTCTGGCAGTGATTTGTTAATATGAGAAATGCAAATTTGCTCCATTGTTAAGAATCCATGTTGGACTGTAGGTCTCATAACATGCTAGGTAAGTCAGTTCAAAGAGCAGAGGAAGGCAAGGGCATACCACCCCATATAAGATCATAATTCGTAAACCATTGCAATGTTTTATAATTCGTAAACCATTGCAATGTTTTAAGTGAACCTTCAGGATGATGACAGGGTTACTTATTGGGGAAAAAAAATCACTACTTGTACGTGTACCCTAGTTCAAAAAAGGGCCAAGTGAGGTGGAACAGTGGTTAGCACACTGGACTCGTATTCAGGAGGACAATGGTTCAGATCCCCTTCTGGCCATCTGGATTTGAGTTTTTCATAATTCCCCCCAAATAACTTGATGCAAATGCCCATATGATCCATTTGCAAGGGTGTAACTGATATTCTTAATCCAAGCTTGTACTCCATCTAAAATTACATTGTTGATTGGACATTAAACACTAATCTCCCTTCTTTCTTCACACAAGGATTCGTCTGAAAGCTACCAAAGTTTTCGGTCTTGTTTATGAGCCTTCTGACAACTCAGAATGTTTTATTATTCAGTGAGTTGTTACCATTACTTCTTTATATGTATTGTGGGTGCAGTAACTTTAGATAGAGCTCACATTTTAAACTGATTAAACATGAAATATAAGTCCAGTCTCATAGAGTGATTGCAAGAATGTCACAAGCAACTGTTAACAAGTTTTTTGTTCATTGCTTCAAGTTTTCCCAAGTTATCTCCTTTTTGCAATTTTTCCCTAATATCATGAAACCAGTGTGTATTTGATTACTGTTACCACATTCTTTGTTTTAAGACAATGTTTATGGACTGGAATGGAGAGTAGGGTATAACACTAATTTAAATTATTGGTTTCTTGATCCTCCTCTTACTATAAATTTCGGGTCGACAGAAGCGTCCGATCCCACACATCGGCTTTGACCCGTGATGTAAGGGTGTTGTTGTGTGTGACGTCATGACGGCGCGGAGTTTGGTTTGTGAGTGTGGCGTGTTTCTAGATGTCGTCGTGTTGTGGTATGTTCAGGGTTTTCGTTTGTGTGGTGGAATGGGCTCAGTTTGCATTTGCTCATTATCCAGAATTGTTAGTGTCGGCTGTGTTTGTAGTGGAATTCATTTCAGTGAGTTAACGGTTTTGTGTGAAGGTTAATTTAGTGTTGTTCGCTGTACATCGTGTGGTAATTTTAGTAAAATTAATCGTTTGTTGTTTTTGTTCAGGAATGGATATGACGGATAAAATTAACAGTGCGCAGGTCAAGGGAAGTGTTCGATCCCAATGTGTGGCTGTGTATATTGGTATTGGGAGATGTTTTTGCGCTATATAGGCCAAGAGAAGTGTTTGACCCTAATTTATGGGATCAGGAGCTGCTGTTGAACTATATAGGTCAAGGGAAGTGTCCGATTCCAGATGATATTGTGTTTAGTGGTATTTGGGGAGTTTTGTGATGTCGGTTTTTTTCGTCTTTCTGTGTGGTTTTGTATGGGGATGGGTGTCTAAATTTGTTTATATTTAGTTTGCCCCCCCACCCAAAAACACTCCATTTCCCGCTCTTGTCCCGTTAGTGTCATTAGGCTTTTTGTCGAAAGTGTGTGTGTTTGTTTTTCGATGTATTTTCGTCCTCATAATGTGTACGTAACGACTTTATATGTGCCATATTGGAATCGTGGTTTACGATCGTTTCCGCCATATTTGTGACGTCATGGGTCAAAGCAGACGGGTGGGATCGGACGCTTCCGTATTTCCTAAATTTCTAGTTCTTTGTCTATCTGAGGAAATAATAGTGATGTAGTCCTCTTTTCATTTAATGAGGTATTATAAACTGTGTCGTAATAGGTACATAACTTCATAATTTGTGTAATTGGGGTAGATTCCTTTCTGTATAATCTTCTTTCATGTCACAAGACCCATAGAAATTTTGTCCAAGTTTGGGTGTGTCTTCTGAATGTTGCAGGAAAACATTGAATATACCTGGAAGCATTGTATCCCTTACTAAATTATGTACAAGTTCAGCTGCATTAATTCAACTGTCTGATGGGCAAATGTTAAAATATCTACCATCCGAGAATAAAACGGAACAATTTGGGAAAGCAATGCCAGAGCCCTGCACTGTGATGCTGACGTGCACTGTTGGTGACACGGAATGCGCTCTGGGACTCACGAACCGTGGTAATTTGTATGTGACTAGTGAAGGTGAGTGATTCACACACATTGTTAAGATCTCTGTGTTATGTTAGACAGCTGTGTACCCAGGTTATGAGCTAAGGGGAGGGTGTAGTGGTGATGGTGGAGGAGGAGGAGGGTGGTAACTCATATTAGTTTTATGGAAGTGAGAGTGATGGAGGAAGAAAGCACAATTTATTCCCAAATAAAACTCAAAAAACTGTGTTTTATTAATCACCAAATATATGAATGCTATCATTTTATGATAGGCGTTTGCTACCTACAGTGTACTTACTGAAAAAAAATGTGGTTTGGGCAAGATTGATTCATGTTATTTTGCCGTCATTCGAATAATGTTTGGATGCATGCAAATACTTTCTATTTTCACATTTTTAGTAGGTTTGGATGTTGCCTGGTAACACAAGGGGAAAACATTTTGAATTGAAGGACAGCACTACTGGAAGCTGTCAGAACTCAAGACTCATTTTCTATTTTGAGTTACAAAAAGAATAGTGGTGAATGGTGAAATAGTTATTTCATCACATACAGTTCTGGGTGGACTTGCTACTAATCAGTATGCATTACATGTTCTCTGATTCTTCATATAGGAACTGAACTCATATTTCTTCCTTGGTGGTGGGACTGAATATGAGTTTAGTTTGTGAAGAGCATACTTTTTTCATGAAGGGGGAGGGGACACTGCACTAACATAATATTTAAGTGTATTATTACTAGCAACATACGAAGAACAGTGTGACTGCCATGTGTCACAGACTAAGTGTTAACATCTTGACAATTTTAAGATTTTGTTTTGATGTTCATTGTTTAGCTTCTCCTGTACTCGGTATTTTGCTCTCTCCTTCCTTACCAAAGTATCTCTGTGCTAATTCTTCCTATCACTTTGTTCCCTTCTCAGTAGAGCTCTAGAAGACAGATTATTTGCAGCCTCAGTAGAGCTCTCTTTTGGCGCACTTTGTGACAAAAACAATTGGATTTAGCTAACTTTAGTGTGACTCAAAGGAGTGTAGTGATTTATGTGCATAATTCTTTCTTTTGCTGTTTTGGAGATCATCTGCATGCAAACAAAACCTTACAACTTCTCCAGTGACAGTTAAATTTTTCAACATATACTAAAATTGCCATGTAAACAGTAAACATTTTCTGTACTGCTGATATTTTCTGACTTCTCTCATAGAATTCATAGAGAGAGAATCCCAAATCCTGTCTGAAGTACATACCAGAAGATTTTTTAGGTTGCTGCAACTGACAAAAAGGGGAGGATAAAAATGGGTAAATTTCATAATCTCATGATAAGGATATGTATTTATTGGACTAATAGGATCTTACAATTTATGGAGAAAAGAGTCCCCTTATTCCTGAAATATTCAAGAGTGCAGTTGTAAATTATGTATCAGTTTGTAAAAGTTTAAATTTATTTACATTTTAAATGGGACTTTTCTTTTTCAGCAGATCGTGATCCAGCACTTGTCTCTAGTGGTATCACATCTGTTTTTGTGTTACCAAAATTTCTTCTAATGGTTACATCACAACATACATTGTGTTGTGTTAAACTGGAAAATTTTGACTGTTTACTGCGTGCTCAGCATGAAAAGGGTGGCAGACGTGTGGAAAGAGGCTCACGAATTGTGGTGGCTGTTGATACTCGTGTTGTTCTGCAGATGCCACGTGGAAATTTGGAGACGGTTACGCCACGAACATTAGTGTTAGATGTTGCAGCTCGGTACTTGAATGCTGCTAACTACAGTTCTGCATTTGAACTGTTTCGTAAGCAGCGAATAAATCTGAATCTTTTGTTTGACCATGATCCAGAGAGATTTTTATCCAACATTGACAATTTTGTGGAGGATTTGCACAATCCCTCGTGGTTATCATTATTCCTCTCTGAATTGTCCAGTGAGGATGTAGTGCAAACAATGTATGCAGCTTCATATAGTGGAGGAAGCACAAGAAAGGTGTTTGATGATAAGGTTAGTTTCATTGAAACTAATTGTAAGTTTGCATGCGTATTTTCTTGTTCTGGCATCAGCCAAGAGGAAAATAAATGTCAACCCACATTTGAAAATGCATGTGAGACATTAAGAAATGTAACTATATGTCCTAATTTTTGAATCCACATGGATTGCATTCAGCTGTGATATGAGACAAAATAGTGGGAGAGACTGGAGTTTCTGTGGCTTTATATCCAAAATATTATTCAGTCAATTTTCTGGGACAATGTAAATATGTTCGTCAGTTTCAATGTTATTTATTCATTTTTCATTCATTTATTTTATCAGGTTATGTAACTTCTACTGCAGACCTTCGGACAACAGCAATAAACAAACTACCAGCCATATTTTATTCTTAATGCAGTCATAGCTGTCCATGCTCGCTGTATTATTGCTCTATTAGTCACCAGCATTCCTCTACTTTTTTACATTATTGTGTAGTTGAAATATAATCACACAGTTTGCCTCATGTAAAACTTGTCAATTGAACTGTCCCACCTGTGTAAATTCAAACGATCACAGAAGAAAGTGGAATGTTTTCAGAAAGTGTAGTTTGCCACCAGTGAGTAATCATAGTGCTTTATGGTGTGTTATTCAACATAGATAAATGCAGTGACTTTAAGGGAGTTAAGAAATATAACAATTTTTTATTATCTGTTCAATGTATTTGAATGAGTAATGAGCATCTTGGCCAGTATGTTGTAGCATTAGGGTCAGTAGGTGGCCTATTAACGAGGTAATTTCCTACCAGCTGTGTATTCCATTGGTGAATCTTGACAACACTGAGAGCTGCTATAATTCAGTGTAGATAGCCAACAGTAATTGTTGTTTTTACAGGGAATGTGTACCACTTACATTTGACTGTCAATTGTGTAGAAGTGATGATGGACATTTATAAACATAACTGGAATCAAAGTGACCATTGTGAGATTTGGTCTGGAGTCATTTTTTTAATGTGCAGGGGATAACTTGAAGAACCAGACTGAGGTCTATGGAGAAAGAATAATAAATGTATCAGTGGTTTGTAGGATGAGTGTGCACATTCCTGATGAAGAATGGAGAAGACAACTATTAAAAATAATTCAGTTAGTAGAAATACTTGATTTAGTGATTAGATAGAACAAGCGTGTTATAATGGAAATACTAGTGTTTCGTTTTATAAATCGTGGCTGTCATACTGAAGTGAAGAAATATTTACATTCAGTGATGGGCATTAATGAAGAGAACACAAACTGAAATGCTGATATGCTGTGGTGGTCTTTCTGACATGGAGTAGTGATGACTTCCTGAGTTACGTAGTAACTAGTGGAGGGATATGGCAGTAGCACTTACACCAGAATAGAATGTTTGTCAGTGGAGTGGAGGCACTAATCATCTTCATGAAGAATTACTCGGGAGCAACACTTTGTTGCATGGAGGATAGTGTCCACGTGATTCTGGTACAGGCAAAGATTCTTGTTAGTGAAGTTTATTCCCCAGGGCAATTTCCTCATCATCTCTATTTCCGCTGCAGGGGGCTTACCGCTCTTTGGCGGATTCGTGCTACGATACCACGGGGCCCCAGCCTTTGCAGCATCTTTTCCCTTCTGTGCTGCATGTCTATCGTCTTGCTGTTCTTTTTCTCCTCCCATGGGGAACATGTCTGGGATGTTTTTGGGAATGTGTTCTGCATTTTCAGTAGCAGACATCAGAACAGTCTCTCCATTGTTTTTCATTCCTTTTTCCTTTCATCATTCCCCTTCTCCTATCCTTACTCTGCTTTGGCGTTTGAGGTTACTCTTTCTTTTCCTTCCTCCCTGTGTGCTTCTGAAGGCTGGAACACATGTCTCAGACTGTAACAGGAGATAACAGGTGATTGGATAATGCATAATTCCCCACCCCGGGTTGACAAGTAGGGTTCGCACATACCCCTGGTACAGGCTAGGCCCAGGGAGGGATGATTTCCTGAGCTGCTAGCTTCTCAAATTGCCAATTGGTCCCTCTGTCAGGTGTTCGGGAGGTGTGACCTGAGGTGTGAATAATCACTGAAGGCAGGTACCTCCCTCTGAGGGGGGGGGGGGGGGGCAGTTGGAAGGAGCGCGCCATCGGAGATGCTGGCAATCATGGGGGATTTTCTTGCAATGAGCCAATCATCATCTTCAGAGTCAATGTCTACTAAATGTAAACGGGATGAAGCTCATGCTTCAAAGATCCTCCCAGCTGCACAATGGTTGCTTGTGGTTTCACATACTGAATATGGTCAGTCCTTTGCTATGGTAAATCTGTTTATTATTCAGAAAGATGCTGATGCAATTGCTGGCCCTGTGAAATCCTGCTCTCGTTTGTGCACTGTCACTTTTCTTTTGGAGACTTCTTCTGATTCTCAAGCACAACTGCTTGCACCTTTGCTCTTCCATGGCTATCCTTTTATGTTGAGGCCCATCAAATGCTGACCTATTCCTGTGGTGTTATCTACACTAGGCTGCTAGATGGTCTGACCGAGACAGAAATCCAAACATACCTCTCTGATCAGGGTGTCATTGCAGTCCATAGAGTGATGAAAAAGATGGATGCATCATTAGTGCCTACACATGCTCTTTTCCTCAGTTTTGATAGAGTGACGCTTCTGTCAAAGATCAAAGCAGACTGCGACGTTATCACATTTCGGCCGTACATTCTGAACCTGATGGTCTGCTACCAGTTTCATCGTTACAGCCACACTCGAATCTCCTAGTGACACCCACCCAGATGTGTAACCTGTGGTAGGGATGTTGATGGGGATGATTGTCTTCCTCCTTCTCCCTGCTGTATCAATTGCAATGGCGACCATGCAGCCTCCTCCCAAGATTGTCCTGTGTATCTTGATTTGTGGGCCATCACGGTTGAAGGAAAAAGTGCCTTACCCGGCCCCTCTCAAGTTGTTGGCTAGTCGGAAACCCTGTGTTGTACCATTTTTCACTTACAGTACTGTTCTTGCTACATCTCACTCCACGAACAACATGGCTATGTAGACATATGGCCTCAGATTCAGCATTGTGGTTGTGAAATCATCCAGTGTTACAGTAGCATCCCTGTCTCCTCCTCCAGCTGTGCACAAGCCACCAAATTTTCACCTCAAATGGTGGAGTCATCTGCTACACAACTGGCAGACCAGAAAGGACAGAAGAAATATTCTTCCGAAGACTCCTTATGTCCCTGCAGCCAACAAATATCCGAGTCTTCCTATGCCAACCAGAAAGGCTCCAAGAAATCAAACAAAAGCAAAATGTCTTCTCCTTTGCCAACTCGGAGATCCTCTTCGACGGTGTCGCCACATGATACCCTCACCCAGTAGACCTCTGTGTCGCTGGTGCACACCGCCAACTATTTTTCTGCCCTGTACTCCACAGACTGACAGAGGGAGACTGCTGATGCCTCTGTAGATCTTATGGAGCAGTGTGCTCCAACCTCTGCACCCTGTAACAATATGTCTTCAAAGACTGGCAGTCGGTTGCAACTGAGGTGATTCCACTTCATTTTTTCCCACCTCCCTTTTCCTCGTCATGGCTCTCCTCCATTGGAATGCTTGATGCCTTAGAGCCAACAAAGAGGACTCAGTGCCGGTCTTGGAATTGCAGCATTCGCTTGTTTGCTGTGTCCAGAAACCAAATTGCGTCCTCACGACTGCTTTGAGCTCTCGCATGTCTTTGGAGTCTGCTTTACTCATGGAGCATCAGCAGTGGTTTTCACTTTTCCACTAACAAAACTCTTTGTATGAATTTCTGGTGCAGTTGGTTTCTTCCACTCTCTTTACATCTTGGGCGTGTTGCTCTCCCATTTGTTGAAACTATGAAATTCCTGGCGTTCATGCTTGATAGGAAAGTTTGTTGGTCCTCCATGTGTCTTACCTGGCTGCCCACTGTACGCGGTCCCTCAATGTCCTATGTATCCTCAGCTGCACAATGTAGATTTCCTGCATGCTGTTCTGTAGTTGACCATCTCGTCCCTTTGTCAACCATTTCATGAACAGTTTTCTGTGGAAACATAAAACTGTGGGCGTGTTTTTGATTTGGACAAAGCCTATGACAAGTGTTGGAGAAATGGTATCCTCCATACTCTCTACATGTTGGGAGCAGATTGGGCCACCCTCCTCCATTTGTACTGGTCTCACTAGACTGTGTGTTTTGTTTATGCATCTGCGTGTCCATCTCGCTTACGCTGTCTCAGTACTACCCACCATCATGACATCCGTTTGGCTACTGGCACCTTTTACACTAGCCTGGTTGAGAGTCTGTATGCAGAAGCTGCTGAACTACCAATATTATACTGCCAAGATTTTCTCCTCCGGCAGATATGCATGCTGTTTGTCTGCCATGCCCACCCACCCATCCTGTGCCTCCTCCTTTGATGACTTCTTTGATCTCCAGTTTGAAACGCGTCCCTCTTCTCTGTTACCTCCTGGATTTTGGTTTCGCCTCTTGCTCCGGCAGCTTAACTTCATATTACCTGCCACTTTCCTGATGGATATGAACCCTTCACAACCTTGGCTTTGTGCGGTGGTGCATGTACACCATGGCCTTCATTCGCTTCCTAAGGACCTACTCCAGCCTCGCCCTATCTTCATAAGTTTATCGACCTTCCCAAAGAACTTCACAATAGTGCTGTTGTGTACACTGATGGCTCTTGGACTGACAATGGTATCAGGTGTGCCTTCGTCACTGACCTGTAAATTTTTCGTCATTGGCTTCCGGAATGCTGCTCAATATTTACAGCAGAAATCTTTGTCCTGTATCAGTCTGGCTTTTCAATTTAGTCGTCTGCTCAGATTCTCAGTGCCCTTCAGAGCCTCTGTTTGCTGCACACCATCCATTCCTTAGTGCAATGGGTCCAGGAAATCTGTTACTTACTCACGCTTGATTGAGCCACTGTGATGTTTATGTGGGTCCCTGGTGGTCACATTGGTCTGATGGAGAACAAGGCCACTGATGCTGCTGCTAAGGCTGCAGTCCTTGTCTTTTGGCCTGGTAGTTCTTCCATTCCCTCCAATGATCTTTGTGTTGTCTTCTGTCAGCAAGTGATGTCACTTTGGCATCACCACCCCTCCTCCCGTCATGGGAACGAGCTCCTGAGAATTAAACTTTTCCCAGCGGCTTGGAGGACTCCTCTCAGCCCTCTTGCTTCGAGGAGATCGTATTCGCTTGGTTGCATATTGTGCACTGTCTTTTTAGCTGTCGTCATTTGTTAAGTGGTGCTCCCACACCACTTTGTGCCCATTGCCCTCAACCTTTAACAGTTCATTTCCTTATGGAAGGACCGTTTTTTAACTACTTACATTCTCATTTAGGTTTGATAATGTAGTTACTGGCCTTGTTGGTGAACAACGTGCAGGCTGTTGACCGCGTTTTACTTTTTGCCCGTCGTAGCAATATGATGAAGGACATTTAATCTTTAGTTCAGGACCTCCATTTCTCTATTTTATATGCCATTCAGTGTATTTTATGGACTCTTCTCCAAGTCCCTGTTTTTAGCTGTCTTTCCTTCTGTTGATTGGACTTAATGTGAAGTCATTTTTAACTCCTTTTTTGCCTTTGTGTTCTATAGTTCTGACATGGGCATGTGTGACTCCAGTTGTTTTTGCACCCTAAAACAAAACAAAACAATTTTCTCTTTAGCCTTAACCTAGCTACCAGTCTTTCTTTATTTCAGCCTTATTTCCTCCTGTGCATTTTCATGACAGTTACAATGGGATATAGACTGGCACCAGCTGGCTATTATCAGAGCTGACATGTTTTTACAGAGAGAATATATAAAATCTTGTCCCACACTATGGCCAACAGTGGATGTTCTACTGTGGAAAAGTGATGAAAAATACATACTCGCATACAATCTAAACACTAGTGTTGTTGTTATCTGTTGTACTTCACACCAGAAGCAGTTGATAGCTGCAGAACATATGGGGTACATAAATATAGTCCCCACCCCATCCAGATTTGTACTCCTTTAAAGAATCACTATGGGTTTCAAAGTGAGACCAATATCCTATAGATCTATAGTACACAGAATCTTGTTTTAGTGCAAAATTAATGAAATATCGGTGTGTTACAAGTGGAATGCCAGGAAGACTGTTATTTCTTAGTCCATAAGATGCTTATAATAGTTTCCACAATGAAACTTTGCCTTGAAACCTGGCAGAAAAGCCAAAGAGATTCTTGGCATATGTCAAGTATGCCAATGGCAAGACACAATCAGTGCCTTATCTGTGCGATAGCAATGAAGATACTATCGAAGACAGTGCTGCCAAAGCAGAATTACTAAACACAGCTTTCCGAAATGTCTTCACAAAAGAAGACAAAGTAAATATCCCAGAATTCGAATCAAGAACAGCTGCCAACTTGAGTAACATAGAAGTAAATATCCTCAGAGTAGTGAAGCAAATTAAATCACTTAATAAAAGCAAGTCATCTGGTCCAGACTGTATACCAATTAGATTCCTTTCAGAGTATGTTGATGCAACAGCTCCATACTTAACAATCATATACAACACATCAGAGCTCATACGGAAAGATACACGTGTTTGCTCTTTCCGCGTGCTAGACGAGATTGGAACAATAGAGAATTGTGAAGGTGATTTGATATACCCCGTGCCAGGCACGTAAGTGTGATTTGCAGAGTATCCATGTAGGTGTGGAACACAATCCACATAATAGCAGCAAGTAATTCCAGAAGTTGAAACAACTGAAATGTTAACAGGTTATAACTGAGAACTGTATGGCATTGAAAATGATGTGGCTTGTAATAAAGAAATTGTTTGTAACACAAAATTATGTCACATATAGTGGTTCTTAAAAGTTTGAAGTTACTATGCACTACATAGTAAAATTTTGGTTCAGTTATAATCTATCACAGAACAGAAATATCACAAAAGGGGCAGTAAGGACACACATGAAGAAGTTTCTGATCTCTGCATTAAATCACCACTACATATTTTGGCAAACAGTTGATTGTAAAATATCGCTATAACATCAGTTATGGTTGTCAGCTACTGACAGTGCTGGTGGAGAAAGGCATCAACAGCTAAATTTATCATATACACCTAACACAGCAAGAAAAGAAGAGAATGTTATTCAAGGATGTCAGTATGAAAAATTACTTTCACAGTAAGTTTGTTTTTAATTTTGTGCATACTGTTCTTCAGTCACAATAAGTGGTAGAGCTGTTGCCACCAATATTCAAAACAGATGTATTGTGCCCACACCAGTCACTGAATAACAGGCAACTGTAACAGAGGTGATAAACACATATTTCATGGAAATGAAGAGACCTACCAGACTATAATCTAAACAGTAATGATGAACTCATGGTACAAGCTAACAAATACACGTATCTTGGAACTAACATTAACAGCCATTCTAATAACTTGTGATAAATTACAGTAGTCTTTATTGAGAAAGTCAGAGAACAATTTGTAAAATGAGTAATGCATTCAAGAGACATCACCTCTTAATCAAAACAAAATTAAGATCCCTATGTTGCTACACATTTCCCATCCTTTTCTGTGGAACAGACATGGATTTTGACTGAGATTATGGGCAAATGAATTGAGATATTTGAGACGTGGCTGCTAAGAATGCCATGGGCAGATAAAATTGCTGATGATATTTCTGAACACAGAAAAATACAGTATCTTGGCTATGTAATGAGGAATGAGAATAGAACCTTCTGTAAATGAAAATACCTGGTAAAAGAGGGTGAGGGTGAGGAAGAGGAAGAACACCTTGGCTCAGTAACTTACGGATGTGGACTTTGCACACAAGTGAAGAACTTTTTCAAACAGAAGTGATATAGCTATGATGCTTACGAACAGCTGTAAAACATTAGACACTAAAAGAAGAAAAAGAATGAGGAAAAAGAAAGAAATATTAAAATAATTCTGAAAGCTTTAGTCAAACAGTGCTTTCTTCAATGAGTGTATATCAATTCTTCAGTTATTTCTGATTTATTGGCTTATAATTTAAGTTTTTCTTCTGTTTACAAAAAGATGAATTAGAACTATATAAAAAATATTTCTTGAACAGTAGTCCCATGTTGGATTTGTGTAAATTAAATTGTTATGGGAAAAATAGAAGGAAATAAAAATCACCAGCTATCTGCATGGTATTTTGTTACACATATCACAATTACTTTGATTACAGTGTAAAATGTTTGCCTGTTGCATTAAGATGGCAGTGTCTCAATTCTACTAGTACATGCATCTGACTTAAATGATGTGTACATTAATTGAGAATATAAGTAGATGAGAGTATTGTTTGAGTTGGCTGTATTAACTTCCACAGATACAATGTGATGACAGCGATAGTGATGGTAATGACAATGGGAGGGGGGAGGGGGGACTAGTGCTGCCAGTAATGAAACGGGAGGAGGAGATAACTCACTGCTTAAGATGTATAGTTTTCATTTATGTGTTCATGCCTTAATGCAAGATAATGAGAACTGAATTTGTTCTTATTAATGCCTTATAATGTTTCTCTTTTTTCTTCCTCTCAAGGTTAATCTGGTTTGTGACAAGATACGTGAGGCTATCCAGAAGCGTGATGATGCTTCACTTTATCTTTTCCCCGTCCTGACAAGTTATGTGCGTAAAAACAATAAAGATGATCTGGCATGTGCACTGAAAGAAGCTAAGGCTTCTAAGCACATATCTGTTGATGAAGCTCTTAAATATTTATTTTATATGGTCGATGTAAATGAGATGTACAACATTGCACTTGGTCTTTACGACTTTGACCTAGTAACATTAGTTGCATCAAAGTCAACAAAAGACCCTAAGGAATACCTCCCATTCCTGAATGAGTTACGCAGGTATGGCATGACAATATACTGTATTGAGTTTTATGTTATTGCCGTTTTATTCCATGCTGAAAGGTTATACTTTTTTGACAGATTGGAACCGAATTACCAAAAGTATACCATTGACAAATATTTAAAACGGTACAAATCAGCACTATCTCATATTTCAAAATGTCCAGAGCATTTTGATGAGTGCTTAGAACTAATAAAGACACACAAAATGTATTCTGAGGTAAGGAGAAATTCTCTCATTTGATAAATTTGACTGATGTACTCACAGAGCCCTTTTGTGACATTCGTTTTTTATTTTTGACATACATGCAGTGTTCATAATGCTTGTTTTCTTCTCTTTTTATTTAGATGCCGCTGTATGAAAATAGATTTATGTCTCATTTAGAATGTTTGATGGTGCAGTTATAGATTTCACATGATCTTCCCTTATTTTTGCAAATGCTGTGACTGTAAATACTTTCATAACTACAATGTATGTAACTAATATCATGGTGGACTTGGAAAGCACAACAGGGTGATCTTAGTGTGAGAAAAAACAACCGGTATACCATATTTGAAACAATCGAACATGTTATAAACACCCCTCAATCTTTTTCTTTCTCATAACTACAACTTGTAATTGTACGAGATGTGTACATGTATTCAGTATTTTCATTTCTTGAAGTATTGTAGATTATTATTACACACTCACAAAGTTTTTAATCCTAAACATCACAATGCTATTGCTTTAGTGTAAAATTAATTAGTTCCATAGGTGTCACAATTTGGAGATTATACAAGCTCATCACTGTGCAGGAATCTTTAAGTCAGAATTTAATCTTCAGAAACAGCTAGCTAACCAGATTTGTAGCCAGATTTTTGCTGATGCTGAGAGATTATTTAGTTTATCCCAGAATTATTCTCGAAAGTTAGTATTTAAATAAGATCAGGTTTTGGGGCATTAGTTGTTCTCATACCATGCCGTATTTCTAAAATTTGTTTCAATAATGTTGTAGCCCAAAGTTTTCCGAGCATAATTGCGGTTTTAGATTTCCCATACCTTGTATTTAAGGGAGGTTTTCTTAATTTTAATTTTCTTAATAATATAAATGAAAACATGAACTTTTTAATTGCTGTCAGCGGGAGTCGAGATCCGACACAGTACTCTAGCAGTGTTCTTGGCTGAGTACAGACCATGTCATATGCAGTGAATAGTGTAATGTTATGTGGCATGTATGAATAATGTGACATGAACATTGTGCTATTACAAAGAAAATGGCTGGTGAGCTTCTGCTATAATGTGTGTATTTCATGGCATTGTTAGGAAGTAATATCTTGGATCATCAAAATGTGTATATTGAGTGAATAAAGTGCATAAAATGAGTAATTACTTAAGATACTTCCAGTGTTTTTCAATTAAGACCAAAACAGTAGGCAGTTCTGTAGCTCAGTGCACAACTACTACTATTTTGGAATTTTCAGTTCTCAGTGAATCTTGGGTGAAAGGGAAGGTAAGAAATGGAAATGTTTCAAACAGCCAGAGACAGCCAGTTATCATGTGCTAATGTGCTACAGCACACTGTAAATACTGCACTCAAATTATCCCATTTCTCTTTTAATGTGAGCCAGAAGTTGCACTAAAATTCTGACATTTCTGTTCAAATGTAAGCCAGAAATCACAATAAAATTATACCACTTCTCTTCAAATATATGCTAGTGTGCAAACAAAACAGATGAAAACACGTTTTGTTACGATCTCTCTGCAATAACTAGAAACCAGTATTGAGTGCTGAAATGATGGTCAACAACACTATGATCAACTCAGAGAAGAGAAATAACTGTCTGTTTTCAACTGTGCATGCTCTGATGTGTTGTCTTCCCTTCTGGCTCTAAGTTCTGTGTTGCTTATAGCACCTACAGTGTGAGGAATTTCTTAGGATCAGTTGATGTTATAGTGCCATGACCGAATGGTTAAGCACACTGACTGCCAGTTCATCAGCTCTGGTTTGATTCAAACATTTTGCAAGCTTTTGGGGCCAGTGTGGCCTCTTTTTCTGGCAGAAGGGTTGAAGGGGAAGGAAGAGGGTGTCAAGGAAAATGACTTGTGTGGTTTAGGAAAACGGGAAGAGTTGGGAAATGTTGTCCAGGACCCCAGATCGAGAGAGATTTACCGGATAGGATGAGAATGAAAGATTGAGTCTTGGAGATAGCAAAGGATGAGATTTGACAACCTGAGAGCTTGAAGACTGTGGAAGACGGGGTAATACAAAAGACAGTGATTGCTGCCAAAACATCATCCACCAGTTACTAAGAGCAAATAGCTAAGTCCATTGTATATGATAGAGATGGGAGGGGCTGAAAAATAGATGTATCAGAAAATGAAAGACGTAAAAAAACTAAAAGGAGTGGAGAAATGAATAGTTACTGTGAAAAAATACTAGATTGAAGAAATTAATGTAAATTAAAGGCGAGAACCAGGGACATGTTGTATTTCCTGTTCCTACCTGCGGAGTTCTTAGAAACTGGTATCTGGTAGAAGATACCAGGTGGCAGGTGCGGTGAAACAGGCACCGAGGTCACGACTGTCTTGTTTTAGAGCATGTTCTGCAACAGGATTTTGTGTGTTGCCAGTATAAACCTCTGCCTATGCCCATTCATCCTAACTGATAACTTAGTGGTAGTCATGATGGTGTAATATGATGTTTTGTTTCACAGGTGGCTTTCCCTTTGATAGTATATGTTTTGCTATCAGGGCAGGTATAGGTGGTGGTAGGAGGGTTCATACTGTAAGGTAAGTCGTACAGCACAGCTGGACGCAGGGTAGGAGACATAGAGTAGAGAGATGGGTGCAGAAGAAACATAGGGTCTGACAGGGATATTGTGTAGCTTTGAGAGGGTGACAAAAAGCTATTCTAGGTGTGGTGGGCAAAATCGTGGGTAGAATGGGCCTCATTTCAGGGCATGATTTTAGAAAGTCATAGCCTTGTCGAAGTAGCTGATGAAATACATTCAAGACGAGAATAATACTGATTGACAAGTAGTTTACTCCAGAGTTGTTTTTTGGACGGATCAGCAGTACCAGGATTCGCTGTGATGACCTGGGAAATCTGCTTTCGAACTAGGCTGGTAGTTGGGATAATTATGTCCTGCGAGTGCTGAGTTGAGAAAGGTGTTGTATTGCTGTAAAGAGTCTGCGTCTGAACAAATAAGTCTGCCCCAAATGCCGAGGTTGTATGGGAGGGAACGTTTCGACATGGAAAGGATGGTAACTGTAAAAAATGTAAATAGTGTCATTTTTTAGTAGGTTTAATGTGAACAGAAGCATGTAACTGACCTTCGGTGAGATGAGATCAACATCAAACAAAGTGGCATGGGATTTGGAACAGCACTATGTGAAATTTAATTGGGAGAATGTATTCAGAGATTCTAGGAATTTTATCAGGTCAGCCTGATCATAAGTCCATATGGAAAAGATACGTCAATGTATCTTAACCAGGGGCCAAAGGCTTACGGATCCCAGGAATGTCGCCTCCAAGTGACCCCCGCTTTCCTCAGATCCATGAGACTTTGGCCCCTGGTTTGTTTAAGGTACATTGATGACATCTTTGCCATATGGATTCATGATCAGCCTGATCTGTTAAAATTCCTGGAATCTCTAAATACATTCTCCCAAATACATTTCACATGAATCTATTCTGAATCCCATGCCACTTTGCTTGATGTTGATCTCATCCTCACTGAAGGTCAGTTGCACCCTTCTGTTCACATTAAACCCACTAACATACAACAGTACGTACTTACATTTTGACAGTTGTGATCCTTTCAATGTCAAATGTACCCTCCCCCATAGACTCAGCATTCAAGGCAAGCATATTTGTTCAGATGCAGACTCTTTACAGCAATGCACCACCTTTCTCACTCCGGCATCCACTGGACATAATTATTCCACCAGCCTAATTCTAAAAGCAGTTTTCCCGGTCCATCATATCCAATCCTCATTCTGCTGATCCGTCCAAGAAACAACTTTGGAGTACACTACTTGTCAATCAGTATTATCCTGGTCTTGAATGTGTAAATCAGCTATTTTGACCAGGCTATGACTTCCTAAAATCATGCTCTGAAGTGAAGTCCATTCTACCTACGATTTTGGCCACCACACCTAGAATAGCTTTTTATCGCCCTCTCAATCTACACAATATACTTGTCAGACCCTATGCTCCTTCTGCACCCATCTCTCTGGTCTGGCTCCTACCCTGTGACCATTCCCGCTATAACACTTGCCTTGTCATACGCATGCTCCTAACATCCCATACACGAGCCATGGGAGAGCCATCTGTGAAACAACACATCATATACCACCTGTTATGTGAACATTGTTCAGAATTTTACATAGGCATGACTACCGCTAAATTATCAGTTAGCATGTAATGGGATAGGCAAAGGGTTAACTGGAACACACAAGATCCTGTTGCAGAGCATGCTCTAAAACATGCCAGTTGTTACCTCAGTGCCTGTTCTTACCACACATGCCATCTGGATTCTTCTCTCAGACACCAATACCTAAGAGATCCACTAGTCCATCAGGCAGTACAACTTGTCCTTTGTTCTTGCCTTCTACCTGCCCTTAATTTATGTTAATTTCTACAATCTCTGTATTTCTTCACAGTAACTATTCATTTGTCTATCCCCTTTTTAATTTTCTACATCTTCCATTTTCTGACCCATCTATTTTTCTCACCCTCCCACCTGTATCACATAAAATGGACTTAGCTTTTTGCTCTTGGCAACTGGTGGACAATGTTTTGGCAGTTATCTCTGTTTTTTGTATTTCCCTATCATCCACAGTCTTTAATCTCTCAGGTTGTCAAATCTCGTCATTTGCCGTTCCCAAGAATCAATCTCTCGTTCTCATCCTGTCCAGTAAATCTCTCGTGATCTGGGGTCCTGAGCAACATTTCCCAACTCTGTCCCTTTTCCTAAACTGCACCTGTCATTTTCCTTGACCCCTCTTTCTTACCCTTCAACACTTCTGCCAGAAGAAGGAGCCAGAGGCTCCAAAATCTTTCAAACTGTAACTGTAACCCTGTGTATATGTGTGTTCTCCTGCTGCTGCTTAGTGAGCAGATTTTTTATCCATGCAGTTACGTACATTTTCAGAACTTGATTATTTTCCTTGGTATTGTAAAATTTAAATATTTTTAAACGATCCAATTTATACATATAAAATTGATGTATTTAATTTAGTTATGATTACTACTCCTGTAAGTCAAAAGGCTTCATAGTATACTGGTAAAATTTTGCACGAGCCATAACTGCAAACAATCCCACTGAAATTTATAATAGTAACAATGTGATTTCCAAACTGCACAAATGTTTGATTTGTGAATTGCAATCACCTTTATATACAGTGTGAAGAATCATGAGCTTTAAAAGCAACTGATTCCTAGTTGAAACGATGTTCAGAATGGCAGACTACTTGCAGTATATTATGAAGTTAATTGAGTTTCTGAACATTACATTGTGATCTCAACTACTCGTAATAAATTGCAAGGGCATCTTCCTATCATTTTTCCAAAATGTTTTTTTCTTTTTTTTTTCTGGTCATGCCCTTTTGCCTTCTTACCCAAGTTTTCCAAGAATAGCCTCCACTGGCATTATTCCTTTGCTCTTATTCTTGATATTGTATTCTATGCAAAGTTTGTGTGTTATAGCATTTGTATTTTTCTATTCACAGGCCCTACAGCTTTTTAATAAGTCTAATGATCTTTACTGCAAAATAGCTGAGGCCTATGCTGATTATCTCATAGCAGAGCATAAATTTCATGACGCAGGAATAATGTATGAACGTAGCAAGAAAATGGAAAAGGCACTGGATGCTTACCAAAGGTCTCTGGATTGGCAGGAAGCTTCCATTGTGCTATCCCAGCTGAATTACAGGTGTGATAATTAACCATACGAGTGATTATTGTCTAAAAGTACAATAACAGTGTTATGTGATCAGCCAAATGAGGTACTTGAGCCACTGGATGTACGTGTAGGAGGAGCAGGGTTGAAATACCCAGATATAGATTTTCCTTCTTCCCCACCCTTATATAATATGAAATTGTGGCCTTTATATTGACCTCTTTCTCAGTTGAATGATAAACCCTAGTCATGGATTTTCTTTTACTGCTTCAAAATGCATTTGGAGAGTTCAGTCCCTGATCTCAGGAGGATACCAATGTTTTCTGTGTCACATTGAAAATTCAAATGCATATTGCAAAGATGCTGCATTTATACCACAACTGCAGTGCAGATATCACAATGTTTAAAAGTGTGGGAGTGTTACTTCAATAATTTTGCAAAAAATAATGTGTATTTGACAGTAAAAACATAACAAAGTGACCATTGTATTAATGAAGAGGTTTGTGTTTTACCTGTTTGGACATTGTGCTGTATAAGACTGGTTCATCTGTTCTCCTTTTATGTTGTTAGACCACGGCCTCTTGAAATTCTGTGTCAGACTCTTGCACTGGCTGCATGGGTATTACTGGAACAGAACTCATTAATAATGCCTTAACTGTTGTTAAGTAATATACGAAGAGCACTCGTAATTGTAACCTGCACATTGTCCATAAATGTTTACATGAGTAACTGGATAACATCAAACTTCTGTCAAATCTACATCTATATACATACTCCGAAAACCATTGTATAGGGCATTTCAGAGAGTACCTTGTACCACTGTTAGTCATTTCCGTTCCTGATCTACTTAGAAATAGAGTGAGGGGAAAATGACTGTATGCTTCTGAACAAGCCTGAATTTCTTGTATGTCCTTCGTGATCCTGAGGCAAAAAGTATGTTGGTGGCAGAAACTCATTTTGCAGTCAAATTCAGATGCCAGTTATCTAAATTTTCTCAGTATTGTTTTGTGAATACATCCCGTTCAAAACTTTCACATAGAATGAATGACATTTCATTAACGTTTCATTTGTCTGAATCAATATCACAACTGTTGTCAAAATTATATGGTCTCTGAGGACTTGACATTTCTTAAAAGTAGGGTGGCAGTGCTAGGAACTTCTGTATTCTTGTCTATGGAAACACTTTGTCCCGCGAAGTTCTGTGATCTCGATGCCATCTTGAAGATGTGTCATTCCTCATTCGATGTAACACTCTATATGTAAATAAAATTGCAGATCCACACAATACTTGTACTATCCTTTGTAAAAACATCCAGACCACTGTAGAAATAACACCACTGGTCAGAATGATGTCAAATTGCAACTGAATATTATCGGAGAAGGGGGAAAACTTACAGCACTAGAAAAATAAATAGCTACAAAATGTAGCAATAGAAGGCACTGTAAGCATCATAATTTAATAGCGATCAACTACAAATGACAAATGAATCATACATCAATGCCTAAGGTGAACATTTGACGTTAAACAAACTGTACTACTCAGTGTGCATGGGTGCGCAGGTGTGATATTGTTAATTACATAAGCCCATCCACCATGGGAAGGTCATATCACATTGAATGGGAAAAATCAATTTTTAATTGTCCTCAGGCTAAAGACTGCATAAAAAGCATCAGTCAAAATCAAATCTGATTATTAATTTCTGTGTGACTGGCGCAAAACATGTTCAGTATGCTGTCCACTGTTTTCTGCAACAAGTTGAAATCGAGAAACAGAATGTCCCACAGCTGATTGAAGTGTTTCCGGGCTCACATTCAGAATATGTTACGCAATGCGTGCCTTCAATGCAGCTAATTTTGCAGTCAGAACACTGAACACAACATCTTTCAGATAGCTCCACAGCCGGAAGTCACACGGATTAAGGTCAGGTGATCGGGATGACCAGGCTGTAGGGAAATGGTGACTGATAATTCTAGCATTTCTGAAATGGCGTTTAGCAGCTGCTTAGCTGGATTTGCAATGTGCAGAGGTGCGCCATCTTGCATGAAAATGATACCATCCACACATCCATGCTATTGGAGAGGTGGAATGACATGGTTGCACAAAAGACACTTCATAATGCTTACCAGTGACGGTACAGGTAACTGGACTGGAAGCACCTGTCTCATCGAAAAAATATGGCCCTATGATAAATGATGCCATAAACCTGCACCACAGAGTGACGTTTTCAGGATGAAGTGATACTGGTTGATTTGCGTATGGATTTTCCATTGCCCAAATTCGACAATTCTGTGTATTGACATATACTGTCAAATGGAAGTGGGCTTCGTCAGTCTTCCATGGCCAATCATTGTCCACTTCTACACGAGCAAGAAATTCTAAAGCAAAGGTCTCTCTTGCTAACAGGTCAACAGGAAGCAACTCTTGCACATGGGTAATTTTGAATGGATAGCAAAGAAGGATGTTTCGTAGGATTTTACGCATCGTGCTTATGGGTATGTCCAATTTTCAGGCAATTCTCCATGCACTAGACGTTTGCACACCACCACTTGTCTCCTCCTGCATTGCTGTGGCCATTGCTTTCACTGATGTTGAATCAATTCGTTTCCTCCCGTGACCAGGTTGCACACCAAAAGAACCTGTCTTTTCGAATTCCCGAATCATTTTCTCCAAACCCATGGCAGTCATTGGACCAACGCCTTTTTCAGACCCTTCAGTGTCTGGAACTTCTGCAGAGCAACATGTGCACAGTCATCATTCTTGTAATATAGCTTTACAAGCAGAGCGTGATCCTGCATTGAGACAAGTCATGGCGAACATTGCAGATGTGAAAGGAGGAAAAGCTGTGTACTCTGCGTGTTTATACCAACTTCATTGGCTGATGTGCATGACAGGTGTTTTCATTCATGTATTTTGACACATACAGCGCCAACTATTCATCAATTTTCACACTGTTTTTCTTCTTCTGCCATATGTTTTCCCCTTTCTATGATAATATTACATTGCAATTAGGCATCATTCTGAGCAGTGGTGTTGTCTCTACAACGTTGTGAAAGTTTAACTTTAATTATAATCATCCTGTACATTACTCTGCTGATACAATAGTGGATATTAATTTAATGGTGTCATGACTGAGAAGCATGAACTGCTGATGAAAGGTGTTGCATTGTGTTCATTAATGAATTGCTGTAATTGCTGTTATGCAGTACCCTAAATGACTGCCGTCAAAGGGGTGTTACTCCTGCCCACATAGTGTAGGGAGGCTTTCAGTATGACTTCATCATGGCTGGTGTGAGTGAGAGAACTTTGAAAGCACAATCGTGTGTCATGGACATTCTGCGTTCTCATTTGACAGCTTTGTGATGCCATAATGCTTATCCACACAAGATGTGTCACTCTGAACTGTCTGCATAATGTTGAGGCAGTCCTGTGGCCAAAAATTCCCCTATATCTGTCCCCTATACATCATATGGGACCAGCTCAGATGTCAATTTCACCTCATTGTCAGTATTCATGCTGTCGAGAAACATTTAAAACAGTTCTGGACAACTTTGCTTCAGGAGAGGACACAATGGCTTTATGATACACTTTCCAACCAAATTTGTGCATGAATCCAGTCCAGAGGGGATTAAATGTCATACAGATAAGTGGTCAATATTGGTATGAAATGGCTATTAAACTTAGTCAGTTTGTCAGTTTTGGAATCAAGTCATCCCATAAAAGTTATCCTACTTATTGGTAGAATTCAGATCCTTTTTGCACTGTGTTGGTGATTTCATTTCTGTCAAGTCATCACTGGAGATTACACTTCTGAGGGAAGGAGAACTGTCCACACACTCCAGTTGGTGGTCTCCTAGCTTTACACTTGCTGGTTGTCCATCTCTGTTGATTGCCATCACCACTGTCTTGGTCTTGCTGATGTTGAGGTTATATTTCTGGAATTGAGATTTCCATTCATTGAATCTGATCCGTACTTCTTATTCAGTTTCACCCCATATCATGAAGTCATCAGCAAAGGCAAATGCATTCAGATCACCTGACTTCTCCATGACATTCTGCATTATAGTATCCATAACAGTAATGAATAATGGTGGGGACAGTGCACTTCCTTACTGAACTCCACTCTTGGTCTCGAACCATGATGATCATCCTTCCCCAATTTGTACACAGGTAGTACAGTCTTTGTACAACATCTGAATTTTTATTATTAGTCCTTCAGGCACATTCTCTTTCCTCAGGTATTCCCCGATCTTATCTCTCATAACACTATCATAGGCTTTTTCTGTAACCAGGAGTACAATGACCAGGTTCTTGCCTTTCTCCCAATACTTTTCCATCAACATGTGGGTGCTAAAAATTAGATCTCTTGTTGCTCTGTTACTTCTTAAGCCATATTGTTCCTCTTCCAGCTGTGGTTCTATGATAGTTCCCAGTCTCTTTTCTGTGATATTCTCAAGTATTTTCAGCCCATGAGACAATAGGGTTATTCCTCTATAGTTGGTGGGTTTCCACCTGCTACCTTTCTTAAACAGGGGAATTATTACACCCCTGCTCCAATCCGCAGGTATTTTATCTGCCCGTATGGCATTGAGTGCTCAGTTCGGCCATTGTATGCCTTGGATACCTGCTGCCTTTATCATGTCTGTGTTCACTTCATCTGCACATGAAGAGTTTCCTTTAGGCATAGATTTTAAGGCTGCCTCTGTTTCTGTTCTGGTGATGGGAGTTTCCTCATTGTAAGTGTGGATTTCCAGTTCTGTGTATGGTTCTTCGACTGATCTATTTAATAGGTGGTCAAAATGGTTTTTCAGGACTTCTCTCATGTCACTTCTGTCGTAACCAGATTTACATTTTCATCTTCTAGTGCTTTTATGGTATTCATTGGATTCCTTTTACCTCTGATAACCTGATACAACAGTTTCTTAATACCTCTACTGTCCTCCTCCAATTTCTGAGTGAATATCTTCTATGCCCTGGTCTTTTCTTCTGCCTCATCTCCAATAAGTTCTGGTTTATTTTTCTCCCGATCCCTCTCTTTGCTGAAGAGATTTCTTTCCTTGATTACTGCTCTCTCACTTTCATTCCACCAAGGTGTTTCCTTCTCTCTTGTCATCATATTTGTCTTTCTACAAACTTTGGTGGCTTTCTTTTCCAATGTGTACCTTAATCTGGTCCATTCTGCCTCTCCATTTTTCCTTTCATCTCTTGATAACAGGGATTTTATCTGGTTCTGATATTCAGCTCTCTTCTCTGTTTTCTGGAGTTCCCATACTTTGATTTTTGGCATTTTATTGTTCTGTATTTTCGGCACATTGAAGTTTCTCAGGTCTGCTACTAATAGATGGTGATCACTGTCAAGGCTCTCGCTAGGGATTACTCTGACATCAGTTGCCATTCTACTCCTCTCTTCATCCATGGTGACATAATCGATTACGGTCTTTTGTGATCCATTGCAACTGTATCGTGTTATCTTGTGGCTCTGTCTCTTCTTAAAACAACTGTTTTTCACCACCAACCCATTCCTCATACAGAAGTCAAGAAGATGCTCACCTTCTATATTTCTTCTACCATATCCATGGGGTAGAGGAGTGCAGCTAAGCTACTACAAACAGCATAGTGAACGCATTATTGTGGCCAAGATAGACACGAAGCCCACGCCTACTACAGTAGTACAAGCTTATATACCAACTAGCTCTGCAGATGATGAAGAAATCGATTACGTGTATGATGAGATAAAAGAAATTATTCAGGTAGTGAAGGGAGATGAAAATTTAATAGTGATGTGTGACTGGAATTCAGTAGTAGGAAAAGGGAGAGAAGGAAACGTAGTAGGTGAATATGGATTTGGGCTAAGAATGGTGTCAGTTTCACCATGAATAAAGATCTAGAAGGAATCACTGACATTCAGTACATAACTGAGAGAATAATGAAGATGACTCGCACATTCAGGGAGAGAAAAAATAACTTTAGTACAGATGTATGCACCTCAGACTGGATGTTGTCAAGAGGATAAGAACCAGATTCTTGAAGATTTAGAAAAAGTCATTAGTAAATAGAGAGTGATCATTATAGAAGACCTAAATGCACAGATAGGGACAAACAGAATAGGATATGAGAATATAATGGGACCTCATGGATGTTGTTGTTGTTGTTGTTGTCTTCAGTCCTGAGACTGGTTTGCTGCAGCTCTCCATGCTATTCTATCCTGTGCAAGCTTCATCATCTCCCAGTACCTACTACAGCCTACATCCTTCTGAATCTGCTTAGTGTATTCATCTCTTGGTCTCCCTATACGATTTTTACCCTCCACGCTGCCCTCCAATACTAAATTGGTGATCCCTTGATGCCTCAGAATATGTCCTACCAACCGATCCCTTCTTCTAGTCAAGTTGTGCCACAAACTCCTCTTTCTCCCCAATTCTATTCAATACCTCCTCATTAGTTATTTGATCAACCCATCTAATCTTCAGCATTCTTCTGTAGCACCACATTTCGAAAGCTTCTATTCTCTTGTTGTCTAAACTATTTATCGTCCATGTTTCACTTCCATACATGGCTACACTTCATACAAATACTTTCAGAAACGACTTCCTAACACTTAAATGTATGCTTGATGTTAACAAATTTTTCTTCTTCAGAAACGCTTTCCTTGCCATTGCCAGTCTACATTTTATATCCTCTCTACTTCGACCATCGTCTGTTATTTTGTCCCCAAATAGCAAAACTCCTTTACTACTTTAAGTGTCTCCTTTCCTAATCTAATTCCCTCAGTATCACCCGACTTAATTTGACTACATTCCATTATCCTCGTTTTGCTTTTGTTGATGTTCATCTTATATCCTCCTTTCAGGACACTGTCTATTTCGTTCAACTGCTCTTCCAAGTCCTTTGCTGTCTGACAGAATTACAATGTCATCGGCGAACCTCAAAATTTTTATTACTTCTCCATCGATTTTAGTACCTACCCCGAATTTTTCTTCAGTTTCCTTCACTGCTTGCTCAATATAAAGATTGAATAACATTGGGGATAGGCTATAACCCTGTCTCACTCCCTTCCCAACCACTGCTTCCCTTTCATGTCCCTCGACTCTTATAACTGCCTTCTGGTTTCTGTACAAATTGTAAATAGCCTGTCGCTCCCTGTATTTTACCCCTGCCACCTTCAGAATTTGAAAGAGCGTATTCCAGTCAACATTGTCAAACGCTTTCTCTAAGTCTACAAATGCTAGAAATGTAGGTTTGCCTTTCCTTAATCTTTCTTCTAAGATAAGTCGTAAGGTCAGTATCACCTCACGTGTTCCAATATTTCTACGGACTCCAAACTGATCTTCCCCGAGGTCGGCTTCTACCAGTTTTTCCATTCGTCTGTCAAAAATTCGCTTTAGTATTTTGCAGCTGTGACTTATTAAACTGATAGTTCGGTAATTTTCACATCTGTCAACACCTGCTTTCTTTGGGATTGGAATTATTATATTCTTCTTGGTGTCTGAGGGTATTTCGCCTGTCTCATACATCTTGCTCGCCAGATGGTAGAGTTTTGTCAGGACTGGCTCTCCCAAGGCCGTCAGTAGTTCTAATAGAATGTTGTCTACTCCCGGGGCCTTGTTTCGACTCAGGTCTTTCAGTGCTCTGTCAAACTCTTCACACAGTATCGTATCTCCCATTTCATCTTCATCTACATCCTCTTCCATTTCCATAATATTGTCCTCAAGTACATAGCCCTTGTAGAGACCCTCTATACACTCCTTCCATCAGGTAAAGAAGAAAATTCTATAGCTATGAAACTACAACAAACTATGTGAAAAAACGTGTGAACCTCTGTTAACACCGTATGTAAATGAAAATGATGATATTCCAGAAATCCTCACAAAATAAATAAGAAAAGCTGCAGTTGAAATGCAGGATGGAAAAGCAGGAAGTATTAAGATCTGTATGACTGAAATACTTAAGCTTACTGTGAAGAAACAGAAAATCATTTGTCTAAAATTTTTACTGTTTGTACCTTGTTGGCATCTGCAACAAAGCAAAGATAATACTCACTGTATGTACAAAATTTTCACAAAAATGTTGACAAATCACATCAAAACTGTTGTGGAAACTGCGCATCTCAGAGAACAAGCTGGATGCTGCAGTGGCTATATCACAATTGACAATCTTGTGTGAAGTAATTAGTCGAGCCAGTGAATATGAAATGTCATCGTCCATAGCTTTTATAGATTTTTGAAACTGCTTTTGATTCTGCCAGCTACTGTGTGATTGCAAGGGCACTGAATGAAGACAATGTGGAAACAAGGTACAGAAATATATTATTCAGCATCTGTGGTACCTTGATAGCTGCTGTCAACGTAGGACAGTACATGAGAGAATTTTCCATTGGTAGAGGAGTAAAGCAGGGTGACCTCTATAAACGTGAAACTATTGCGTTGGTGCATAAGTTCGTAGCATTTTTCCATAAGATCAATAAACACAACAGATACACATAACGGAGACTTTAGTCATCAATAATATTTTCTCCCTCACTATTTACAACAGTCTGCAATTGTTGCAGCAACTTTTTGATTTCGCGACTGTAGAACATGTGATTTAGATGTGAAGAACTTGTTGGGCCATATTCGGACCGCATTTTCATCAGAAAGGAAATTCGTTGAAGTTTGTTCGGTAGAGAATGGAAAAAGTGAAAATCTGAGGGTGCAAGATCAGGTGACTAAGATGGTTGCAGAATTACTTTCCAGCCCAACTCCTGTATAGTGTTAGTCGTTGTCCTCACCCATCCAGCCTCCCTGTTCCTATTCCAGCACTACACAGCCCTCATTCCACCATCACACACAGTCTTTTTACTTCTCTCCTTTTCCAATAACTGAATTTTCCATTGTTTGATTTTTTGGCAGTCTCGGCGAATGCAGGCGGGTGTTGTCATGGAGTAGCATCACTTCATGCACTCTTCTGTCAGTGTGTAACGAAGCAGGGTTGCCCACTGCTATCCTGTTTTGGTTTTACACTCCTTCAGTAACTTAGTTAAGCAATGAACTTTTATTTTTTTTTTTTTTCATTTTCACTACTCAGATTCTGACTACAGATTCTGTGGCCTTCAGCCTCATAGTACAGAATTCAGAAATAGTTTAAATAAAATTCCTGTAGTAAAATCTATTATTTCAGTACATTGTAATGTCTATTGTGAAAGTAATGAGCTAATTAGTTTTATTGGAAATGCATCGTATTGGAAGTTATGAACAATGACGTATATTGTGCAATACATATTAAGTAAAATTCGAGTGAGCTAATAGATCGAATTCAACTATAAGACTTTATCCAAAAGAAAGCCTAAATTTTACTGATTCCAGCAAAGTGTTTAAATTAACCTAAAGTCTATTAGTTAAATCGATATTAAGACCTGAAATCTGTAGCTTGTATGACTTTCAGTGCCAATTGTGACCAAACTACTAAATAATTCCGAGACCTGTTTTGATACTTTTGCTACCTTTATTTTTCTACATAAAATGACTCCAGTCTCAACCTTGTAAGTGCATTAATTAAGAATTACGTAAATTTGAATAAGTAAAAATTATTGTTCAAGATGGCTGCCATGATAAGTCGGGAATTCCCACTGCAGATGCATAAGTTAGTTCCGCGTATTTAAATTGATACAGCTCACTCATGTTATTTAAGTAATAAAACCCAATAGTTAACTTCAAAACCAATTAGAAAGGATCATTTTAACCCTGGGAAATTATAAACTATAATATATTAACAGAAATAGTCAAATATTCAAGCACCCGTCTACGTATATAAGGTCCGAGCTGGTGCAGTTCTCAGTTCTCGGTCAGATTCTCATGAAGCAAAAGTGCGGCAAGTCGGTTAATTTTTCTGGTCGGTACCAAAAAAGTGTAATTGTGAACATTGTTAAAGACTGGAAGTTTTTGACCTACCTAATGTGACGATTAAGTGGAAAAGGCCTGGTCACATGAATATTGTGTGTGTGTGTGTGTGTGTGTGTGTGTGTGTGTGTGTGAGACAACAAATAAATCGCACTGTGGTTGTCATAAATGTTCAACAATGAATACGGTCTTGACTTTTGATTTTGGAAAACTTAATCTAGGATCCTGGCTTCTTAATTTCAGTGTGATTTAAGTGAGATGGACGCAGCTACCGGGAAGACAATATTGAATAAGCAAAGCAAGGTAGGTCGGGAACACTGCGCTCTATCTACTGGGTGAGGAAATTTTCAATACATCTGGTCGTGACATGAACTTTAAGTGGCACTAATACAATTACACCTGCAAGAGGTCTCAGGTGTTGACACCTTGGAAAAGCAATTTGTAGTGCACCCTACCATCAGTGTTCCACCAGATGCATAACATTATCTTTTGTGGAGGCGTGCAGGTCTTTGTACAGGGAGTTGCTGTTTTGCTTGGGCTCAGGCATTCCTTTCTTTTCCTTATGGTTGCATAAAGATACCCTTTCTCATCACCAGTAATGATATAGGGTAGGAATGGTCATTGTTGTTAATGAGCAAGCAGAGATGCACATATGGCCACCCACTGATTTTTGTGATTTTGGCTTAGAGCATCCAGTACCTATACATGCGATTTTTGAACCTTCTGCATTTCATGCAAATGTCACACGACTGTGGAATGATCACAGTTCATCACATTTGCCAGTTCGTGAGTACACTGACATGGATCACTGTAAATTAAAGCATTGAAATTATCTTCATCAAACCCCAAAGGTCTTCCTGTATATGGAGAGTAATTAATGTCAAGACAACATTCCTCAAAGAGAGAGAACCGTTTGCTTGCTGTGTTCTGTCTATTGGCATTATCCCCATACATGACACACGTTTCGGCTGCCTCTGCTACTTCCAGCCCTCTACTGAACTCGGAACAGAAGAATATGTTGGAAATGTTCCAATTTCTCCACTTGGCACTCCATTTTGTAACATCCACAGCTCACTCACCATCTCCAAATGACACTATGTAAACTCAAATAGCAACAATGAACTACAAATAAAAAATGAAAATTGATAAATAAACTGTAGCAACTGGAACACCAACACACAATACAAAAACACTACGAACTTATATTATGGCAGTCCTTGAGACGGCTACATCCAAAATTATCTGGAAGTGAAAATAAATGGGAAAAGACTCACTAACTTGATATTTGCAGATAATATAGTAATCCTCAACAACATAATAAAATTGCGATCATCTATAAAAGTGGGCCTGAGATAAATCTGTGCAAAGAAAATACTGCCCACAACAAATGGGTCACTGAAAGACAAATAATGTTGAACAACTATCTAAAAATGCTAGTGAATATGTTTATATGGGATTGCTAACTGATAACCAAGGAAACTTAAAACACAAAATTTCCATCTGAATCATGTTAGACTGGAAGGGTTATGGAGGAAACACAACTGTTTTTAAATCTAGTATGATAGCAAAATTAAAAATGGTTGTTTTTGAACAGTGTGTTCTTCTCTTACTAACACATGGCTGTGCAACTTGGATTTCAAATGATTTTTTCTAAAGAAAACCTTTTTTAGCTCAGAGAGCTATGGAAAGGTCACACCTAGGTTTCAGGTCTCACTAAGGAAGATTGGAAAATAAGTGAAACCAAAAGAGAAATAACAGACATTCAGGACGTAGTGAAAAGGGTAACAAAAAAAAAAAAAAAAAAAAAAAAAGGGTTGTAGATTTCCTCTGGCAGAGGACAACATGGAAACAGTGACTGAAATTGTATTTGTTGGCTTTAGGTTAAAGAGGTTTCACCTTCTAAAGATTGAATTAGCTGAACAATTAATAGATATTGTCTGTAAACGTATGCATCAGTCAGTAACTGGATAACATCGAACTTTGTCAAATCGTACATCTAACCTGAAACCGTCACATAGAATTATTTCATTTTTCAATCAATCGTCATTTATTCTTCAGTCTCAGTTCACATTTTTAGTATGTTTTGATTTCTCTGGGTCATCTTCAGGTCTAAAACAAAGCAAAACTAAGGATGTATTGTTTATTTTTTACAGTAAATAGAAAATCATTGTACATGAATGTCGAATTTACTTACATGGTTGTGTCAGCAACCCTTTGTGTCTGTGTTGGAGCCTCATATCAGAGTACTGTATTTTGTAACTGTGGTCTGTGTTCTGTGTGTTTTAAATTGGTATCAGGTTGAGGTAGGGGAGAGAGGAAGAGGAGGAGGGAAAGGGGGGGGGGGTATGAAGTGAGGGTGATAGGGAGAGGGGAAAGAAAGCAGGAATGTCAAGAGTTTAACAAGAAATTTTAAAAAGTATGATGATATAAACATTCTGATTAAAATATTAAAAGTGTAAAACAGTGGGTGTGTAAACTGTAAAAGGCATAAAATAGTAAAATTATAACATGGAATGAGAGGAATTGGGAAAGGATAAAGTAGGTATGGAGTAAAAATTTTTTAAATTAAAATATTAAAAGTGTAGACCAATGGGTGTGTAAAAGGCATAAAATGCCATGCTAGCACAAAGATTAAAAATGCTATGAACATTTTATGAGCAGTGTAGTTCACAAAATACATATGAGTTTGCAGATGAAGTTAATGATATAGTTATACCAGCTGATTACATCTTTGCATCCCTAGATGTTGTCAATTTATAAATTAACATGCCTATCTGTGAGATGTTATAAATAATTATGAATAACTTTATACAAAATAAAAAAATGACTACAGGAGAAATAGTTGAATTACGGAACTTACAGAACTGATGTTATCCTACAACTGTTAATGGGGACTGTTACCTAGTCGGGCATTATTGCTGAGACTTTCCTTAATCATTGGAAACATAACTTTTTACTAACAACATCCCCTTTGCCCATGGCTTTGCTGGAATTGAACATTAGTTTCCCCAACACCGGGCTGACTCCAAACATACAATCTCCTCCTCCTTCCTGAACAGTGTAACTATGTCCTTATCTTCAAACTTCTCCTTTGAAGGTATCGCTTATGAAAAAATATGTGGTACAGCAATGGGCACCTGAAGGACCCCATCCTATGTCAACCTTTCCATGGGCCATGAAGAGGATTCCTTCCCAACCACCCAGAATCCCAAATCCTTTATCTGGTTCAAATTCATTGATGATATCTTCAGGAACTGGACTGAGGGTGAGGACACAATATCCAGATTTCTCCAGAACATCAACACTTTCTCCACATTTGCTTTGCCTGATCCTTCTCAACCTAACAACCCACAGGGGGCTCAGCTACTCTTTGGTGAGTTCGTGCTTGGCTATCATGGGGCCCTAGCCTTTGCAGCATCTCTTCTGTCACCATGCTGCATGTCTATCCTCCTGCCGTTCTTTCTCCCATCTCTAGGGATACATGTCTTGGGTATTTTTGGGAATGTGGTCTAAAGCTTTGGTAGTCTGGCATTGGAACAGTCCCTCATCTGATTTTTCCGTATTTCTTTGTTCTCCATCTCTTCCCTTTCCTCCACTTTGGCATTTGAGGTCTCTTTGATTCTTCTTCCTCCCGGTGTACTCCTGAAGGTTGGCCCATGCATTTGACATGTAACAGGTGACTGTGTAACACATTATTCCCAACCCTAGGTCGACATGTAGGGCTCACATGTACCCTCTGGTACAGGCCAAACCCATGGAGGAGTGATTGCCTGAGCTGTTATCTTCCCAATTGCTGATTGGTCCCTCTGTCTGGAGTTCGGGAGGTATGGCTTGAGTGTGAACAATCACCTAAGGGGACTCCAGTTAGAAGGAGTGTGCCATCGGAGATGCTGGCAATCGTAGGAAATTTTTTTGCAATGAGCCAGTCATATTCATCACAGTCTATGTCTACTAAATGTAAACAGAATGAGGCTAAAGACTCAATAACCCTCCCAGTTGCAATTAAGTTCTCGTAGTGTCATGTACTGAAGAAGGTCATCACGCACTGAAGATCAGTCTTTTGCTACAGTAAATGTGTTTATTATTCAGAAAGGTGTTGATGCAGTTGCAGGTCTTGTGAAATCTACTCTTGCTTACATAATGGAACTTTGGTTCTGGAGACCAATTGTGATTTTCGAGCCCAAGAACTGGTAACAGCTTCGCTCCTCCACAGCTATCCTGTTCCTGTCGAGGCCCATTGTACGCTGGGTTTTTCACATGGTGTTATTTACATATGGTTGCCCCCCCCCCCCTCCCCCTCCCCCCGGGGACTCACCATTCTTTGGTGAGTTCCTCTGTAGCTACCACGGGACCCCAGCTTTTGCAGCATCTTTTCCTTTCTGTGCTGCATGTCTATCTTCTTGCTATTCTTTTTCCCCTTCCTTGGGGAACATGTCTGGGATGTTTTTAGGAATGTGTTGTGTATTTTCAGTAGCCAGACATCAGAACAGTCCCTTCACTCTTTTTTTCGTTCCTGTGTGCCTTCTTTGCTTCCCTTCTTCTATCCTCCTTCTGCATCAGTGTTAGACACTGTGCACTCCTGAAGGTCTGCCCATGTATCCAACGCATAACAGTTGACTGGGTAACGTGTAATTCCTAGTCCCTTGTTGACATGTAGTATTCAAACGTACACCATAGTACTGGCCAGGCTCAGGGAGAGGTAATTGCCTGAGCTGTTACCTTCCCAAATTGTCAATTGGTCCTTTTGTCAGGTGTTTGGGAGGTGTGACCTGAGGTGTGAACAATCACCTAAGGTGGGTGCGCCCCCTCTGAGGAGGGGTTCCCAGTTGGAAGGAGCGCACCATCAGAGACGCTGGCAGTCATGGGATTTTCTCGCAATGAGCCAAACATCTCATTCTGTCTACATCTACTCAATGTAAATGGAATGAGGCTGCAACTCTATTCCTCATGCTTTCGCATACTGAAGATGATCAGTCTGTTGTTACAGTTAATCTGTTTATTATATAGTAAAGTGTTGATGCAATTGCCAGCACTGTGAAATCCTGCTCTTATTTATGCAGTGGTCTTTGCTTTTGGAGACTACTTGTGATTCTCAAACACAACAACTGCTTGCAGCTTCACTCCTCCATGGCAGTCCTGTTCATGTTGAGGCCCTTGCTGAATTCTTCGCGTGGTGTTTATTACTAGGGTGCCCAGTGGTGTGACTGAGGCAGAAATTCAAACTGACCTCTCTGATCAGGACGTAATTGCAGTCCATCGGGTGATGGAAAAGGTAGATGCCTCGTTAGTGCCCACACACATTCTTTTTCTCACATTTGATAGAGTAGTCCTTCCCTCCAAGATCAAAGCAGGCTATGAAGTTATCACAGTCCAACCATACATTCTGAACCCAATGTGCTGCTATCAGTGGTATCATTACAACCACACTCGAATTTCCTGTCAACACCTGGCCAAACATGTAACCTGTGGTAGGGATGCTCACAGAGGCGAATGCCTGCCTCCTCCTCGTTGCAGTATCAATTGCAGTAGTGACCATACAGCCTCCTCCCGAGATTGTTCCATGTGTCTTGATGAGTGGGTCGTTCAGGAGATCTGGGTAAAGGAAAAAGTGCCTCACTCTGTTGCTTGTAAGTGGTTGGTTAGTCTGAAACCCTTCGTTTTACATTTGGCACTTACAGTACCCTTCTTGCTACATCGTGCTTCATCAAGGACATGGCCACACAGACGTGCGACCACAAATTCATGCCCAATGTCACGGTAGTATCACTGTCTCCTACTGCTCCTCCTCCTCCTCCTCCTCCTCCTCCAGCTTTGCAACAAGCTACTAAAATTTTTGCCTCATGTGGAGAAATCACCTGCTACACAACCAGCAGGCTGGAAAGGACAGAAGGAATACTCCTGCAGAGACTTTTTACGTCCCTCCAGCCAACAGACATCTGAATCATCATCTGCCAACATCAAATGTTCCAAGAAATCAAACAAAGGCAAACGGTCTTCTCCTTCACTAACTTGGAGATCCTCTTCAGTGATGTCATCGTCTATATCCTCACCCGGCCAACCTCAAGTGTTGCCAATGCACGGTGTCAACTGTTTTTCTGCCCTGGACTCCGCAGACCAACAGAGGGAGAATGCCGATGCCTCTATCAATCCCATGGAGCAGGACCCTCCAGCCTCTGCATCCTCCAGCTGAGAGTCTTCAAAGGCTGGCACTCAGCAGCTGCCGTGGTGCCACCCCTTTATTTTTTCCTGCCCCTTCCCCCCCCTTCTCATCATGACTCTCCTCCAATGGATCATTTGCACCCTTAGATACAAGAAGGAGGAATTACGACTTCTCTTAGAATTGCAGCATCCACTTGTCCTCTGCCTCCAGAAAACATTCTCATGACCACTATGATGTCTTGCATTTCTTTCCAGTCCATTGTAGCCTTCCTTCTGGGGACGGCATTTTACATCTTTTCTCGTTGTACTGTTTACATACCTCGGTCATTTCCTCGGTCATTGGGGGTAGACTTCCTCCAGCTTATTGGTTAACTCCAGCACCCCTTTTTGCTGCTTGGTGACTTCAGTGAGCACAATCCCCATGGGGTTGATACCCTCTTGGCTGAACTTCTCAATCAACTCAATCCCATTTGCCTTAACACTGGAACGCCCATGTCCCTTTCAGACTCCATGGAGCCGAGTAGAAGGCTTAAACCAGAGGCTCAGACGATTCTGCAGAGATCTGGGGTGCAAATTTCTCGACCTCCACTATCGGGTGGAGAAATGCTGGGTCCCCCTGAATAGGTCAGGCGTGCACTACACGCAGGAAGCGGCTACAAGGGTAGCGGAGTACATGTGGAGTGCACATGTGGGTTTTTTAGGTTAGACAATTCCCTCCCTAGGCCCGACAAGACGCCTCCTGAGATGCGGCAAGGTAGGCAAAATGCAACAGGGAATAACAATATTAATGTGGTAATAGTAAACTGCAGGAGCGTCTATAGAAGGGTCCCAGAACTGCTCTCGTTAATAAACGGTCACAATGCCCATATAGTACTAGGGACAGAATGTTGGCTGAAACCAGACATAAACAGTAATGAAATCCTAAACTCAGATTGGAATGTATACCGCAGAGACAGGCTGGACAGTGAAGGGGGAGGCGTGTTTATAGCGATAAGAAGTGCAATAGTATTGAAGGAAATTGACGGAGATCCGAAATGTGAAATAATTTGGGTGAAGGTCACAGTTAAAGCAGGCTCGAACATGGTAACTGGATGTCTCTATAGGCCCCCTGGCTCAGCAGCTGTTGTGGCTGAGCACCTGAAGGATAATTTGTAAAATATTTCGAGTAGATTTCCCCACCATGTTATAGTCCTGGATGGAAATTTTAATTTGCCGGATATAGACTGGGAGACTCAAACGTTCATAACGGGTGGCAGGGACAAAGAATCCAGTGAAATTTTTTAAAGTGCTTTATCTGAAAATTACCTTGAGCATTTAAACAGAGAACCAACTCGTGGCGATAACATATTAGACCTGGTGACAAACAGACCCAAACTATTTGAAACAGTTAACGCAGAACAGGGAATAAGCGATTGTAAAGTGGTTACTGCATTGATGATTTCAGCCGTAAATAGAAATATTAAAAAAGGTAGGAAGATTTTTCTGTTTAGCAAAAGTGACAAAAAGCAGATTACAGAGTACCTGACGGCTCAACACAAAAGTTTTGTCTCAAGTACAGATAGTGTTGAGGATCAGTGGACAAAGTTCAAAACCATCGTACAATATGCATTAGATGAGTATGTGCCAAGCAAGATCGTAAGAGATGGAAAAGAGCCACCGTGGTACAACAACCGAGTTAGAAAACTGTTGCGGAAGCAAAGGGAACTTCACAACAAACATAAACATAGCCAAAGCCTTGCAGACAAACAAAAATTATGAGAAGCGAAATGTAGTGTGAGGAGGGCTATGCGAGAGGCGTTCAGTGAATTCGAAAGTAAAGTTCTATGTACTGACTTGGCAGAAAATCCTAAGAAATTTTGGTCTTATGTCAAAGCGGTAGGTGGATCAAAACAAAATGTCCAGACACTCTGTGACCAAAATGGTACTGAAACAGAGGATGACAGACTGAAGGCCGAAATACGAAATGTCTTTTTCCAAAGCTGTTTCACAGAGGAAGACTGCACTGTAGTTCCTTCTCTAGATTGTCGCACAGATGACAAAATGGTAGATATCGAAATAGACGACAGAGGGATAGAGAAACAATCAGTATTGCCTCGCGTGTTCTTCTGTTTCTCCAGAATCTAAACTGATTTTCCTCGAGGTCGGCTTCTACCAGTTTTTTCCATTCATTTGTAAAGAATTCATGTTAGTATTTTGCAACCATCAGTTATTAAACTGATAGTTTGTTAATAATCACACGTGTCATCACCTGATTTCTTTGGAGTTGGAATTATTATATTCTTTTTGAAATCTGAGGATATATCACCTGTTCATACATCTTGCACATGAGATGGAAGAGTTTTGTCATGGCTGCTCTCCCAAGGCTCACAGTAGTTCTAATGGAATGTCGTCTACTGCCCGGTCCTTGTCCTTGTTTTGACTTAGTTCTTCCAGTGCTCTTTCAAATTCTTCTCGCAGTATCATATCTTCCATCTTGTCGTCACCTATGTTCTCTTCCATTTTATAATACTGCCCTTTTATGGACACTCTATGTGACTGAGTGAGGTGGCGCAGGGGTTAGCCCACTGGACTCGCATTCGGGAGGATGATGGTTCAAATCTGTGTCTGTCCATCCTGATTAAGGTTTTCTACGATATGCCGGAATGGTTCCTTTGAAAGGGCATGGCCGACTTCCTTCCACATCCTTCCCAAATCTGATGGGACCAATGACCTTGCTGTATGGTCCCCTCCTCTGAATCAACCAATGAACCAACCCTCTATGTGCTCCTTCCACCGTTCAGCTTTCCCGTCTTTGCTTTGAACTGGTTTTCCATCTGAGCTCTTGATATTCATACAGGTAGTTCTCTTTTCCCCAACTTACTTGACTTAATTCCATTGGCCCCTATGGGGTCATAGGGCATCCAGGAGAACTCAACCATTTGTCACTGTCATTGGCCATTTGCCTCAATTCTGCCCTGGTCTTGCCATCCCTTTTTGATTCCGCTTCCACTGTCCTCTTCCATGTGCCTCTAGGTTTTCCTCTCTTCCTTGTTCCCTGGGGATTCCATTCGAATGCTTTTTTCTCGATGGCTCCAGCTGGTTTTCTCAATGTGTGCCCCAACCACCCCCACTTTCTCTCTTGTATCTGGTCTTCCATAGGCATCTGGTTTGTTATTTGCGAGAGCTGCTCATTACGTATTTTTTCTGGCCACCAGATATTCATGATGCATTGGCGACATCTGTTTATGAAGCTTTGTAACTGGGATGTTATCTCTTCATCCATTTTCCAGCTTTCACTGGCATACAGAAGGACAGCCTTCACATTTGTACTAAAAATATGGATTTTTGTTTTGTACCTGATACTTCTATTTTTCCGTATTAGATACAATTTTATGAAAACAGCATTTGTCTTTTTAATGCTGTTTTTCACGTCATCTCCAGCTGCACCATTTTCCATCACTATACTACCCAGGTACAGGACTGAGTTGACGGTCTCCACCCACTGCTCGCCTATTAACAGCAGCACCTCCATGTTCCCTGAATTTACTCTCATTTTCTTTTTTCGCCTATATTTATCTTGAGGCCAGCAGTCTCTGCGTCGTCTTTCAGCAAGGTTAATTTAGCATGCATATCAGTCAGCCTTTGAGCTAGTAAAACTGCATCATCTGCAAAATCCAAATCGTCCAGACATTCATGGATCCCCCATTGAATTCCTCGTCTCCTGCCTGCTGTGACTCTTCTCATAACTGAGTCTAGAACATGTAGAAAAAGTGTTGGTGATAAAATGCAACCCTGTTGGACTCCGGTTGTTACTTTTGTGGGCTCTGTCATATTTCACTTGTGGAGTACGCAACATTTGTAGCCATCGTATAGATATTTTATGATGTTTAAGATGTTCTGTGGTATACCGTACTTCCACAACTCCTGCCAGAGCACTTTGTTTCACAGGATCGAAGGCCTTTTGAAAATCAATGAATGCCAGGTACATGGTTGCTTGGAATTCTTTGCTTTGCTCTAAAATGATCCTAAGAGTGTTAATAAGATCAACACAACTGCGCTATGTCTTAAAACCAGCCTGTTCTTTATGGAATCAATTTTCAAGAGACTCTGTAATTCTCTTTAAAATAATTCTGGTAAGGACTGTACTGGGCACTGACAACAATGTAATACCATGCCACTTGTTGCAGTCTGACAATTTTCCCTTTTTTGGGAGCTTTACCACCAAATCATTTTTCCACTCCATTGGAGATTTCTCTTCAAGCCAAATAAGCTTCAGCAAGGGATGGAGCATTTTAACGGTACTTTCAATAACGGCTTTTATGAGCTCCGGTGCTATGTTGTCTAGACCTGGAGCCTTTGCATTATTTAGGGTTTTCAAAGCAATCCTAATTTTGTCCATTTTGGGGCACTGCAGAATTATATCGTGATCTTCTTCGACTTCCTCTGGAGCATCTCTTACCTGATCCTCTTGATTGTCTTCAAAATTTTAACAGTTCCTTGAAGTGCTCTTCCCATCTCTGTAACTGTGCCTGTTGGGTTGTAAGCATCACGCCATCCCTGTTCTTAACTGGTCCTTCACGTCTGAAGTTCTTCAGTGACAACCGTTTGGCTATATTGTAAAGCTCTTTCATATTTTCTTGTCTTGCTATCTCTTCTGCCAACTTTGCTTGCTCATCTGTCCATTTCCTTTTATCTAAACATAGCCATATTTTCACTTTTTTGTGTGCCTCCGTGTATTCTTTATGCACTTCGCTCTTCTCTTACAAAGATTTAACTTAAGTTTTAGTTCTTTCCTGTGGCTGATTTCATTCCATGTAGCATCGGATATCTATTCCTTCCTTTGATGTGCTTAAATCCTAAGATTTTTTCTCCCACATTTAAATAACTGTCTTTGATTTTTTGCCAACCTGTTTCAATTCCCTCTTCCATAAAGTTTTCTTCAGAGAGGACCTGGAATGTGTTTTGTACTTCAAGAGCAAATGTTTCTCTGATCACTTGGTCTTTAACCTTGCCACATCTATTTTCTTCCTCCTGTGATTGAGCTTGGTTCTATTTTGCCATTATCTTCTATCTGAATTCTGCCAAAATTAGATGGTGGTCACTTCCGACGTCTGCTCCTCTTCTATTTCTGATATCGAACAGAGTGTGCCAAAACTTGTGGCTTATGACTATGTGGTCTATTTGATTTTCAGTAAAGTGGTCTGTAGAAACCCAAGTTACCTTATGGCAGTTACAATGTGGAAACAATGTACCTCCAGTGACTAGGCCATGTTCAGCACACATATCTAACAGTTCACAATTTACATTTCTGATCCCCATGCCATGCTCACCCATATGTTCAAGTCCTTTATTTTATGAACAAAATTTTGCTTTCAAGTCACCCATTAAAATTTTTATGTCCTAAGAATTTGCTTGTCTAAGGACTCCGTTAAGCTCTGTATAAAATGCATCTTTTAATTCTCCTTTAGCTGTTTCAGTAGGTGCATAGCATTGAATTACAGTGATATATCACATATTTGTTTTAAAGCGTGCAGTTATTATTCGTTCTGAGGCTGGTTTCCTCTCCAGTAAGCTCTTCTTGCTGCTTTTAGATAGTAAGAGCCCTACATTATTCCTATGCATCGCGTCCTCACCTGTCTGACCCACATACAACAGCAGCCCACCTTTCTGTGTACCGAGCGAGGTGGCGCAGTGGTTGACTCGCATTCGGGAGGACGACGGTTCAATCCCGCGTCCGGCCATCCCGATTTAGGTTTTCCGTGATTTCCCTAAATCGCTCCAGGCAAATGCCGGGATGGTTCCTTTCAAAGGGCACGGCCGACTTCCTTCCCCGTCCTTCCCTAATCCTACGAGACCGATGACCTCGCTGTCTGGTCTCCTTCCCCGAAACAACCAACCAACCTTTCTGTGTTTGGAATTCCCCAGATTCTGGCCACCACTTCAGACATTGGCTTGTAGCTAAACTCTGTATGCTGGAATACCTTGTTACATGCAGGTGTGGAATCTCAAACCAGTTTTCTTTAAACTGAAAATAATGCTGTGCAGTGCTTCCTACAGTTCAGTGATCTGAAATACCACTTTGCCTATGTCCATGGTTTTTTTCTGTACTGAATTATGAAGTAACAGAGCCAGAATAGTCTCAACCTATCCACTACCATTATGATACTATCCCTCCATAAAACTAAATTCTGAACCTCCTTGCTACCAGAATAGTTCCCTCAGCTAACAAACAGTTTCCAGCCACACTAAACATGGCACCACTCTTGGATGAGTGTCAGTTGGTTAGTGACAATTGCAATTCCTGTTGACTGCAATTCCATCTTTTCGTGTGCCTAAATTTATCATGAGATATAATACTTATAATGACAGTGCCAACTACCATTAAGTTCCCAACACTATGCTTAAATGTAACTTGAACATAATTGTATTCTCGAGTGAAATCTACTGAAATCACATACTGAGCTAGACCGTGTTACCACCTAGACCTAACTTGAGTTGTAAATGTACTTTTGCATACAAATCCACTACTGAGTACTCCCACTCAGCGAAATTGAACAGCTACCAGAACACTGTTTAAATAGAACTACAGATGAGGAAACAAACAGTGTTGTTTCTTCCTTGTTAAATGTAATTCATGGTCACAATAAGTTTTGGTAAAGCTCATTTAGTCACCCAGCTTCCTGATTCATTTTTCTTTTTCTCCAAGACCAGTGATGCATTTTCCTCGAAGTGTACTCTCGTACTCTCATGTATTACTAGGTTAGTGAGGCATAGCTAAACTAGATAAATTGTATTTGTCTTCGTGGAAACTCGGCATGTTCTCATTTTGATGGCTCACTTGTTTATGTGTCTGTGAACTGTTATCTGGTTTTCTGTTAACGGATTTTCATGGAAGTAGCAAGGAACCAGTTTGAGATGGTGCATTGACTATTAAAAACGTATGCTCAGAGTCCAGTGTTAGGAACTTGGAATCTTTTGTGAGTGATTCGATTACTATAGGGCTTCTTCCATCAGTGGTGGAGTAGTGCTCATCTTAAACTTCTCTTGCAGATCAAGATGAGTCTGGTGACCCTTATTGGCATTCTGATCTCACAGGTTTTCTCAGCGTGATTGTGTATTAGTTTGCTCCCAGATGTTATGTCGAGTTGTTGTTTCCACTTTATGCACATTATTTCGATGGGCGACCCTGCCATCTTCTTCAGCTACTGCGGATTTTTCTGTTATGTGTACTTGCTGTCTGGACTCCAACCAGATTGTGAAATATTGTGGGTCTCACGCCGCTATTTACTGCAGAGTTTGATTCCCAATGTCCACTACACTTTTTATACTCTTTTGTTTTTCAGAATTTACACTGATATTCCGTGAAATGCAAATTCTTTGCATTTTACAACTCTAATGGATGTGATGGATGGCAAGATTTTAAGTTCTGGGTGCCAAGTGCTATTTAAATTGAAATGGCTGTTCCTTGCTATTTTGTTTTCTGATCTCTTTATTTTGATATAGTCCTTAATTACGCTGTCCCAGAAATTTCGCGGACTATCAGTGCAAGCTCCTAAAAACAAAAGAGCATCAAATGCCATAGTGGCTATAGGTAATTGTGAGAGACCAGCTATAGTTCACATTTTGGTTGGAGTCCAGTGAGGAGTACACATAATAGCAAATTGCGATCATATGAAGAAAGATGGCTGGCAAATTGCGATCATATGAAGAAAGATGGCTGGGTCGGTCATAGAAATATTATACATAAAAGTAAACAACAACTCATCAAAACATCCGGACGCTCACTATTAACTTATTAACACTTTTTTACTAATTTAGCAGTGATATTAAGAATCTATCCACAAATTAACATTTTTTTTCCTAATCAGTGTAAAACATAATTTATCTTGTAGGACTAAGATAAGATGAATATTTAAAAAGCTACTGTCCTTTTTTAAGTGTGTGTGTGTGTGTGTGTGTGTGTGTGTGTGTGTGCGTGCGTGCGTGCGGTGCGTGCGTGTGTGTGTGTGTGTTAACATCTTGTGTTTTGAAAGAACAGAAAACTATTCCAAATAATTTTATTTATGTTTCTGGCTGTATGTGCAGATTCTGTTATTAATCAGTTTTCCTTTTCTTTTGTAGCGAGAACCAGGAAGCAGATTTTTGGCGAAACATGGTTGCAGATTTGGTATCAAATCGGCGTTACACAGATGCTGCCTGTGTTCTAAAAGATTTCTTGAATGATGCTGAGGAAACTGTTGCTGTTCTGACACAAGGTCACTGTTGGTGTGAGGCTGTGCGGATATCGTACCAGAGCAAAAGGCCTGACCTATTAGGTATGGATTATGAATATTTATGAATCTTCTGTGGTTGTGTTTTATATCCGACTCATTGGACATTAATAGGTTGGATTTGATGTTAACAGTATTGTTTACCTCATGGTGTTCAGCAATTTAGTGTTTGTATTTGTAATTTGTATGTATATTAAGTGCTGCTCAGTGATAGTGGATTTAATAACACAAATAAAACTAGCTTAGTTGCTGATGATAGAGCTGAAAGTTGTTAGTGAAACAGCTGGCAATTTATCATTTTAAATATTGAGAAGTGGAGCTGTGTATGTGAACAATAAAAGGCGGGAAAGGAAGGGATTATAGTTTCACAGAGATATACATCAAAACCTAATGAGTATGTGCGAGTGCGCGCGCGCGCACAGACAGACAGAGAGAGAGAGAGAGAGAGAGAGAGAGAGAGAGAGAGAGAGAGTGTGTGTGAGAGAGAGAGAGAGAGAGAGAGAGAGAGAGAGAGAGAGAGAGAGATATGAAACGTGTGAAATATTTGTGAGTTTTCCTTGTAGTTGTCTCTTACATTAAAAAGAAGTAAAAGATGTAAAATTTTGGTTATAGTTATTTATTTATAAAAAATAGTATTCCTTTCAACATAGCTATATTTCAACTCATTCTGAGTAATAGTAATGCATTATATGGAATTATAATGTATAATTTATTATTATTATAGTAATGTAGTCATTTATCTTGGAATTCCAACCAAATTTAGGTAGACCAACAAGAAAAGGTAGATCAAGTAAGTAATTTATTGTACTTAGTGAATTATAATGCAACATGAGCTAAAGAACATTCATTGATCATATTCTTTTCAACGTTGAAGATGAGTGCAATCAATTACAAGACTCTAATGAAATTAATGTTTATAACCAACAGTAGGCCTTTGGTGAGAGAACTCCCAAAGAAAGATTTTATCTTATTTTGTAATTAGTAATACATTACTGCTCTTTAATGCTGTCTCCACCAATGATGCATCATGTTGTTAGGTAAGTCAGTATTAATTATTTTCCAGTATGGTACTTACAAAGCTGTGATAGAAAAATCAGAGAACACTGACTGTGGTTTCAACATAACAATTGGTTCGAAAAATTTTACGATCACTGAAATAATACTGTTTCTTTGGTGGTTCACCAGAGCATGCCAAGGGGAAGCTCAGTGTAGCCTCTATAAGCGGGCCTGTAAACAGTGTGGATGCACGATCTCTGAAATCACATGCATCATGAGTGAAGGTACATTACTCACTGCACACTTCTACTAGATGGAAGAATCACATACATAAAAAGACTAGGCGCAGAAAAAAATGTGTAGTACAGAAAAAAATGCGGCGTACAGAAAAAAATGTGTGGTAGAGAAGAAAAGCACTGGTACTGAAAAAGCACTGGTACTGCGAAGAGAGAGTGAGTGAGTGAGTGAGAGAGAGAGAGATAGAGATAGAGATAGAGATAGAGATAGAGATAGAGATAGAGATAGAGAGAGAGAGAGAGAGAGAGAGAAAGGGGGGGGGGCACCACGATTATGAGTCATGGAAAACTCCAGTGATGGCCCTGACGTCCATTTCATCGTTTGGTGAAGGCGGATGCTCATCAAGTGGAGGACAGTCACTGGCAAGCAGGGGTGGAAATGACAAGGGGGGCTGGGTGGGTGCGCCGTCCCCCCTCTTATAAGAGGCCATAGGACAGGACCGGAGACGGTGTCTCCATAGTAATGTCCTTGCTGAAGTCAGCATTCGGTGTGGGAGGTGTCAGCTAGGCCGTCGGAGACAGCGGCCTTGCAGGACCCAGCAACGGAGGCAGCGGTGTTTAGTGGTGGCATTTTATTACTATTTAGTATTATTGAGTTTTGAAATTAGTGCTTAATTTTATTCTGGCTTTTAAAATGTTTGAACTAAAATGTAAGTCTGGACCAAATTAAAATTACCTTTGGCTAACCGAGTCTCAAATTAAAGCAAGAAAGTTATGTGATTGAAAAATTATGTAAAAATATTTTTAAATATTGAAATTCGAATGCAGTTTGCCAGATATTACCACCATATTTTTTAGCTAGGCCACTCTCCTGGGATTGTCTGTTGGCGAGTATAATTTTGGGATGTGATTTATCTCTAAAAGTTATCGGACATCGTTTTGTGAAAAGTGAAATTTTAGATGAAGGTTCTACTCTGAAAGCAAACCAAACGTATTACACTTATTGGTGCCATTAATACGCGATCATTCAGTAACAGATATCCCCACACAAAGTAAGCCACATTTTACTATCAAATTCATGAACAAAAGCTGTGGAAAACAGATATGATTAGTCGTAATAACAAACACAATGAAATTAAATAGTTATTATTATGTAAAATGAGCACAAATAACAAAATCTCTACATAACATAGACCAAGCAATATGTTTTAAGACTGTACCAGACAATGGCTGAAAAGGAAGAGAGAGAACAAAAAAGTTGAGTCCTTGTTCACTTAAATTGCATAGATAATCCAATTACAGGGATATTAATTTCATTGTAATTGCAGTGTCTATTGTCAGCAATAAAATAGTCTCAGGGCTACTGCGAAAAAACAGTCACGAAATCTACTTACACTTGGGGAAACATTACACATTTTATGTCACACAAAACAGCTAATAGGCAATAAAGAGTGCAAATTTTCTGAAGAGTTCTTGTTCTCCCGGTTACAAATAATCCCATCTAGTATTAATTGCGAGTATTTTTAAGAGGGGGCAGGATGTCAAACTGGCCAACTCGGAGCAGGAGAGGCACCACAGGATATTTTAATTTCCACTGTCCAGAATATAGCTTGATGGCATCCATTACAAAATATACACGTTTCAGTTCCACAGAGCGAAATACAGTGACGTGCATAGAAGAATGCTGTATGAAGAGGCATGACACTGCACTTAAGACCAAATAACATGTCTTACATTTCCTCAAACAGATATGTTTTATGTGTCAGACTCTTCAGAAAGTTGTGCCCTACAAAATGAACATATTTTGGAAAATTTAGTTTTTTGGAAATTTGTGACGTCCTATCTCAAACACTCGAGGGAGAGGTTGGGGGCACGTCACTTTCTAGTATTGCCCCATTTCAGAAATATCGTAGATCCGGAACTGATACACAGCGCAGTCTGAGTTGTAGTGGGGAGGTGGGTAGTATCTACATGACCCGTGTTTACGTTAAGTGATTTCGCTGTTTCTTCTTTTTTTCCTGCTGTCACGTCAAATGAAAACAAAACGTATATCTGTGGCTGGGAGCTATCAAGTGAATTAAAATATATTCACATAATTACGGAAGGCTAAAATATGTTACTAGTATCAGGTTTTATTTTAATTCCACCTTTCTGACAGTCCAGTATTAATTGCCTTGCAGAACATTGAAGTTATTTTTGTCGATTTGCTAAAGAATTTTGGCTTTTGTGAATTATTTCCACTGAGGCAGACAATGTATCAGAAATGAAGTATTTAATTCCATACTAGCGGCTTGTTTCAACTGTTTGCTGCAGTTCAAGTGCACGTTTTCATCTTCTAGCACATATGGCATTATGCCGTAATAAAGAACCGATTGTGAGATAATACAGTACTGGTACTCCAAGAAAATAATGTACATCCCGAAAGCCACACTGAGAAGCTTAATGGGTCTTGGACTATGCCCTGATGTGTTTTATGACATAGTGTAAGATCTTTTAATGTTTTACATGTACGAACATATGGGCGACCTACGTCATCACAGCTGTGCAAGTGTGGTGACGCCTATTATCTGATGCTCTCTGGCATCCTATTTCTAACAGGTCGCGGGAAAATATTGCGAATGGTGGTTTGACAAGCGATACTTTCAAACTAAATTTCCTTTTACGGAAGTTGAACTATGTGCGAGAATGTACGATGAATTTCTTAAATCATAGAACATTTGACTCTCATTTAAAAATCAACTCTTTGATGATGAGCCATTTAGAAGAATTTTGAGCCTAGAAATTCAGACATTTATGTTGTTATTTAAAGTGTTACTGGCACATTTGTGTGCTATATGTTAAAGTGTAACACCCGGAAAGAAGATCAACATTATATGTGAAAGGTTAGCTTCTCTTGCAGCTTATTAACCTTATAGACCAGCATTATATGTGAAAGCTTTGCTTTTCTTGTAGCTGCACTGTGTATATTAATTTAAACCATTAACTTTTTCTGTTTGTGTCTTCGCGCCACTTAACAGTGATGTTGCAGTTGGCTGACTGCATCACGTTTCCTATGCTTTGAATATCCGCTGTCATCGGCTGGCGAGATCACATGACATGAGCTATGACTGGCTTACAAAAGCGCATCACAATCTCGATTTCAATGCTTCGGAAAGTAGCATGCAGTGTTTAGTGGAATTCAAATTTATACTTTTGTAATACGAAAATATGCAACGTACACAATTGCTGCATATCAGTGAGCTTTCCAAAATGTGTTTTTTTTCCCCTGAGTTTCGTTTCCTAAGTGCCGGGAAATTCTACGCCCCTGTATAAAACCATAACCATTCAAAGGATTGGTAAGTTTTACCATTCCATGGGAAAATATACTGTCACTTTACATGGAAAAAGTGTGTTTTCACCTGGGAGAAAGTGAATTTTTAACTGAGAAATCTGGGAAAAATCCGGGAATTTTTTTTCCTTGTCCGCATATACACCCTATTCCATCATGGACTCTGCATTAATTGTGACACTGAAGTCACCGCAGAGGCAAAGCTTACCATTGTCTTCTTAATGATGACCAGTGGTGTAGCCCATTCACTGGAAGATACAGTCTGAATGACATGGTGATGTCAGATGGTCTAGTGCAGCTTTGACAGAGTCGTGCAATGCGACAGACACCTCTCGCACCTGGAGGGGGGGAGGGGGGGGGGAATATAGCACAGCTGGATCTTCTCATGGTAATGTGGACCAGAAAACTAGTAGCACAACTGTGCCCAGAGGAAAAGAGAGGCAAAAACTGAGAGCAGAGGGACTCCAACTTCACCGGCAATGGAGAAACCGAAAGTATTAATCACATCTAACTTGAACAGGTCTGCAGTATGAGAATGATCTACAACAAGGAAGGTGAGATGGTGAACAATATATTTGCAACAGACAGGGGTAGAGAACTGACCTAGGATCGGAATCTGCTGTTTATTGTAGGTAACCAACTTCCATGAAACCCTTGTGATGGGAGGGAAGCCCAAATTCATGTACGTTATGTGCGTTTACTAAAGTCTCTGCAGCTCCTATGTCCATTTTCATTTTTATTGGTTTATTAAACACACACAAATCAATAAACAATTTCTTTGGGAAGATAGTCATTGTACAGATGCAGCTTACGTCCATCGGTACTACAGTGTCCACCAATTTTGAAGAAGAGTTACACACTGATGCAGTGTGGGCTCTCTTTCGGTGCATGTTGCAAATAGCTCAACACTTAGGGCATGCAGCACACTCGTGTTTGCTGAAGCAGTATGAGCAAGATGGAAGGGGGGCCACATGGCCGCTGTTGTAATGTGGCCTGTTGCAGTTGTGTCCGTAACCAATGCTGCCCTATGTGATGGTGAGTCAAAGGTTGTACTGCTGCAATTGCTTCCCCTATTATCCTAAATGCTTGCAGTGTGCCTAACAGTAGTTGACTGAGCAACTTCAGATACCTCCACCCACGCAGCAGTCTGTTCGCTTGTGACCCGTTATGCTTCAAAGGACTGTGCCATATTGAGCACTTTTGTTAAAGTTGCATTCTCACGTTGAAGTGCTTTTTTGCAGACTTTCCTATCCAGGGCCAGACGAATAACAGTAGTGTAATTCTGCAGCACAGGCTTTGTAAGATTGGTTTGGTCATTTCTGGAAGTGGTAAAATTCTACATGTGTTGCAGTGAAATGTCTTCTATTCCAGTAATAGGTTCAGAGAAGCTTGCACATTCCATCAAATGATAAGCTGGCTGGTTCCTACTAAGGCGCAAGTTAGCACAACAATTGATAAATGTGCAGTAAAAGCCAGGAAAAGAAAGAAAGCGAGCCCTACACAGGTTTGCATGGTTCACGTGAAAAACCTGGAAATGTTGGTGTAATCATGTCTCATAGGAGTCCCAATCTTCAGCCAATTTCATCATGTGCTGGAAAGGGCGACAGTTGCAGTGATGGGAGAGCAACCTGCTGCGAACATGCAGATGTAACTTGATTGAGAGCGGTGGTGAGAGCCTGCTGTTGTTCCAAGAAAACTCTCCGCTAGGCAGTGATATGTTGAAGTATTTCTTCCATCAAGATGTTTATCGGGTGACCTAGCACTGACACTAATATGCGGAGAAAATGGAACCCTCACTTATCAAGTTTGCTGTAGCAAGAACAAACACGATTTATGGAACATTGCACTTTATATAGCGACACACATGATACAATGAAGTACAGGTCGTGCGTTGCATGTAGCACATTGACTGCACAACAGTAATACAGGTTACAGGATAGGCCGAGCACTCATTTGTGATCGCTTAAATAATTCTCTGTTTCTTTGGTGGCTCACCAAAGCATGCCAGGTAGCCCAACCCAGGAGGCCTCTATAAGTGAGCCTTTGAACTGTGTGGATGCGAGATCTCTGATATTGCACGTCATGAGTGAATCTACAACAGACATTATTTACCAGATGACAATCAAGACTTTCTTGTTCTAAGCACTAAGTTTTTGGAGATTTTACTGTCTAGCACATCCTACAATTTTATATATAAAAACAAAGATGAGGTGACTTACCGAACGAAAGCGCTGGCAGGTCGATAGACACACAAACAAACACAAACATACACACAAAATTCAAGCTTTCGCAACAAACTGTTGCCTCATCAGGAAAGAGGGAAGGAGAGGGGAAGACGAAAGGAAGTGGGTTTTAAGGGAGAGGGTAAGGAGTCATTCCAATCCCGGGAGCGGAAAGACTTACCTTAGGGGGAAAAAAGGACAGGTATACACTCGCACACACGCACATATCCATCCACACATACAGACACAAGCAGACATATTTAAAGACCTGGTCTTTAAATATGTCTGCTTGTGTCTGTATGTGTGGATGGATATGTGCGTGTGTGCGAGTGTATACCTGTCCTTTTTTCCCCCTAAGGTAAGTCTTTCCGCTCCCGGGATTGGAATGACTCCTTACCCTCTCCCTTAAAACCCACTTCCTTTCGTCTTCCCCTCTCCTTCCCTCTTTCCTGATGAGGCAACAGTTTGTTGCGAAAGCTTGAATTTTGTGTGTATGTTTGTGTTTGTTTGTGTGTCTATCGACCTGCCAGCGCTTTCGCTCGGTAAGTCACCTCATCTTTGTTTTTATATATAATTTTTCCCACGTGGAATGTCTCCTTCTATTATAATGACATCCTACAATTTGTAAGACAGTAAACAATAATTTTAAAAACATATACCCGTTGAGTTAAGAAATGGAAAAATCGGCAATGGAATAACAGTATGAATCAGGATAGATTGCAACTATCTTCATAGAGTCCATTGAACAGCAGACAGGGTGTTTAAAAATAGAGGTACATATTCATACACATGCATGAAATGAACTGTAGCCTGTCGGAAACTGAAAAATGTGTTATGACAGCGGCAATATGTGTGTGAGTTGTGATGCAGGGGCGATCTCGCAGTGATATAGGATTTTTCGTCATAATACAATGAAAATAAATAGCTCAGATTTACATTCACATGAGAATGTTTTTGCATGGACTGGACAGGTGGTCGAGCATGCCATAGCTGAAGGAACCATTCCTGGCATTTGTTCAAAATGATTTCCGAAAAATCACAGAAACCCTAAATCAGCATGGCTGGACAAGGCAAACTCCAGTCTCACGAATATCAGGTCAGTGTCTTAACAACAGCTCTACCTCATTTTGTTATTCCCTATCATGCAATATTATTTTGATTATATGCCGTTAACACAAGATAACTGACAACATGAAAATAGTTTTGCACTTTTTCGTCACATCTCTCTGTACTATCACTGCACACGTTAGAGACACCCACAAGGGACTCCCAGACCACGAACATACTGCTGTGCCCCTTGCATTACCTTCAGTCTCCTTTCTGCCTCCAACCCCATACACTTACTACTATGCCCCACGCACGTCTCCATGTCCTTCCATCAGCCCATCTGTAAAACTGAATGAGAATCCTTTCATGATGAGGAAAATGTTGAGTTCGGGAGAATCACAATACATTAGCATCATGCACCACAAAACATTTTGATAATGTATTGTAAAGTTATAGTGTGTTGTAGCTATACCTTTCGTTATTTAATCCCCACTATGAGTTTTCTGAGCAATCATTAATTGTGTAGTCTGCATTTCATATGAAGTATGTTTCAATTGCCTTTTTAAATAGATGTACTTTAGTAATCTTTTTCACCTCCTTGGGAAATTTTTTATGCATTTCCACAGTTTTATTTCCTGATAGGAAATGATGTTTCAAAGATTTGTTTGTTTTTTGTTGGTAAATGTAAACTGGCTGTTGTTCCATGATAATGTATACAACTATTACTGAAAGACATAGTAATGTTTTCACTGACGTGCACAACAGATTTGTAGAACTACTTGGTGCAGTAGGAATACAATGTTTTACATAGTTCTTAGTAATGAGCCTGACTTATAGTTATTGTGACTTCTCTTTTCTGTAGTTTGAGAATTCTGTCCATGTTTCGTACCTTGAATTCCCAACAAAGAAACCTCTCTCTAAGAATTGAGTATGTGTAGATGTACACTAGTATCTACGTACATGCACTACAAGCCACCATATGGTGTGTGGTGGAGGGTACATTGTACCACTACTAGTTGTTTCCTTTCCTGTTCCACTTGCAAATAGTGAGGGAAAAACAACTGGCTATATGCCACCACATGATCCCTTATTTCACTTATTTTGTCTTCGTGGTACTTATGTAATATGTACGTTGGTGATCTTTCTGCAGTCAGCTTCAAATGCCAGTTCTCTAAATATTCTCAATAACGTTCCATGAGAAGAACATTGCCTTCCCTCCAAGGATTCCCATTTTGATTCCCAAAGCATCCTGTAATACTTGAATGCTGATCAAACCTACTGGTAAAAAATCTAGCAGCCTGCCTCTGCATTGCTTCAATGTCTTCCTTTAATCTGACCTGTTGGGCATTCCTAATACTCAAGCAGTAGTCGAGATGGGCCACACTTGGGTCCTGTATATGGTCTCCTTTAAAGACACTTTCGTAAAGTTCTCTCAATAAATTGAGGTCAACCATTCACCTTCCCTACTACACTCTGTAAATGCTCATACCATTCTGTATCACTTTGCAATGGTGTGTGTAGATATTAATTGATGTGTCTGTGCCAAGCAGCGCACTACTAAATCTATATTCAAACATTATGGGATTGGTTTTTGTACTCATCTGAATTCACTTATGTTTTTCTACATTTAGAGCTACCTGCCATTCATCATACCAACTAGCAATTTGGTCCAAATCATCTTATATCCTCCTCCTAGTCACTTAACAATGGCACCTCCCGGTGCACCACATCACCATCAGCAAACAGCTGCAGATCGCAGCTCACTCTGTCCGTCAGACCATTTGCATATACAGAGAATAACAGTGGTTCTATTGTACTTCCCCAGGGCACTCCTGACAATACCTTTGTCTCTGAGGAACACATGCTGTCTAGGGCAGTGTCCTGGGTTCTATTACTTATGAAGCCTTCGTTCCACTCACATATCTGGGAACCCATCACATAGGTTCATACCTTCATTACGTCTGCAGTGGGGCACCATGTCAAACACTTTTCTGAAATCTAGGAATATGGAATCTGCCTGTTGTCCTTCATCCATAGTTTCCAGGATATAATGTGAGAAAAGTGTAAACTGAGTTTTGCATGAATGATGTTTTCTGAAATAATGTTGATTTGTAGACAGAGGTTTTTCTGTCTCAAGGAAAGTTATTTTATTTAAAATGAGGATGTCACCATAAGATATTTGCTGTTATTGACTTATGAAATGAAATGACATGAAAGTATTGTGTGGCATGATAGAACCCTAAGAGCATAACTTGTTGATGACATTCTTTTTGCCAATAGCTTTGCACGACCCATTGGTGGTGAGAGTGTCATGAGCATTACAGTGCAGCAAGCTTCCTATCTCTTATTAATTACATAAAAAGAGAAAATGTTCCTTTGGAATTTTTCTCATCAAAGGCCTTTTGTGTGCTTTAAATCATAATTCTTCCGATTGACACTTTCAGTGCTGAAAAAATTTAATCATTCATGTTCTGTTTCTAAGGCTGCCGGTTTACATAAATTTGTCTGTTGCTCTGTCTCTCTTTCCCAGCAGTTGTATTTTAATGTTCTCACTATACTTGGAAAAATGGAAAACATTATGTACTGGATTTTAGAGGCTGATGTACATACAGTAAATATATGGAAACAGTTCTTACGTGCCGAGTCCTACACTCATTTTGTGTAGTGGTTAGCAAGATCCTCTTGTCATGTAAACAGTTGAAATATAAAACCAAAACTAAAAGGTAGTGTGATCCAGCATCTTTTCGCTTCGCCTGGTTTTGTGAAACTGATGCAAGATAAGTGTTTGAAAAGAAGAGAGGTGAAGAGAATGTCAGAAGATGATACCTCTCAGGTAATTTAGTTTCATTTGTGTCACTAGATAATGATGTCCCCTTATTTCACTATTGTGGACAGTAGACAATGACTGTTGTAAATAATTTTAATCAAATGCTCATATAGTTTTGCTGTGGGAATCAGTTTCTATAAAATTCTTCTGGGTTGTCACATTCTAAAATGTACCAATGTTTTGGTCACTATTACAAGTGTCCATTAGGGCACACTTTTCATCATTATGTCGTCTATGACTCAGAAAATTTGTTGTGGAAATGTATATAAAACCTTTAGTTTCAAATAATGAAGGAACTTTTTGAGTAGAAAGCGTAACATACAGAGATCAGTAAAATGTTTAACTTTGATTCTTTTTTTCTTGTGAAGTCTTACTATATATGAAACAAAGACAAATAGTGTGAACAAACCTGGATTATGGAATTGTGTGATTTTAAGCTCCTAAATGTCCTACTATAATGCAGTGATAATCGGAGCATTTTGTGTTATGGTACAGAAGAGAAAAAGTGGAAGGAAGAGAATCATTTTAGCTCACATTTTAATCTCATGGTTTTTATGTTTTATCTCCTTTTGGTTGTCACATGATAACAAGATAATGGTAACATATTTTGAATCTCTGTTTCATGGCATTACTTTTTAAATCTCTCCGTCACTTTTTGCATGCTTGTACGGTATAGTGAAGACATGAAATTAAACTATTGATCTTTACATGTAAAGCATCTGTTATTATCTTGCAGTTACAGACTGACATTTGAAATATTATCTTTGTCTCATCTATGTTTTTCTACTTTGTGACTAACAACTTGACCTGCTGATTTTTCAGAAACACATGTAAAACCAGGAATTCTGGAGCATAAGGATCATATTGTTCATCAACTAAATAATGCAAGGAAAAGTTTCACCACATACAAAGCTCGATTAGCAGCTGTTAGAGAAGAAAAAATTAAACTGAAGGAAAACTTTGGTGGTAAGCATAGTTTATGTTGGAACTATATTTCATTTATTTGACTCCCAATATGCAGACCTACTACTATGATGTCCATTAGAGCACTCTTTTTTTATACCTGTCAGTTCGTTTTTGTTATTTTGTAAATAAGTGAAATTTGACTTTTTCAAACTGGTGCACATGATCTTTTCATAGTGTACTTTGTAATCTCCCCCTTCCTTCTTTTTTCCATGTATTTTCCACGTTAAACAATGCCCAGTCCAAGTAATTAATAAGCAAAGTCTATTATGAAAGCAATGTAATCCAGAAAAAATTAACTTGAATTGGCCTTCCAACTAACAAAAAATACATATAACAAAAAATTCCTTTCATGGGGGTCCAAAATTACACATTACAAACAATAATTAAGCCAGAAGCACTGTATGCAGCAGAAACACTAAACATGAATTTCAATGACCAAATGGAGAAACTTGAGCTAAAGGAAAGAAAAATCATAGGAGCAAAATTTCAGAACAATAAGATTATATACATCAAAATGAAACACTCTACAAGAAAATCGATAAACTTTCAGATACTGTGCGAAAAAGGAGGATAAAGTTTTATGGCCATCTTCTCAGGATGAATTCCAACAGATTAACTAAACAAATTGTTGACTTTTTCTGTAACTGCAAAACAAAACCCAACTGGTTTAAAGAAACTGAGAAAGACCTAGTAGAATTAAAGATTTCAGATAATTCACTTATTGATCGAACAGCTAAATTAATTACTAAAGATGAAAACAAAAGGTTCCAAGACAAATCTACACAAAAGTCCAAACCCTGCATCTTGGGAGAAGAGGAAAAGATCAGAAATCATGAAGAAATACTGGGCCCTAAGAAAAGAACAACGCGCAAAGAAATGATTGCTCCAGTGTACCCCAAAGAGGTGAAACGAAAGAAGAGAAACTTTCAAGTTTACTTAGCTTGTCATGTTGAGATGACTCCAGTTGTTCTTGTCTTAGGCGTCTGATTCTTGAAGCTGAAAATCTTAACATCAGGTCCTCTCAGTTGGTTTGAACTAAATAAATAGGAAGATTGTTGTTGCAGAATTTTTTATGCAAATATATTTTCCACTGATTTTCTCAAATTTTAGTAAATCAATCAGTATTTAGATTTTTCACTTTAACAAAGCCAAAATTGCAGTGTTTGCATCTATTATACAAAAATACGTCTGATCACATCAGAGGCAAGCTTATGACTCCCACACTCTGCGGAAATAACAATATTCAAAAGGGTTTATAATTTTTCTTAACAAATTAATTCCTACCAGTTTTCGTTACATTATTAATTTCTATTATTATTTCATAAATGGATCCAGAAATAAACAGGGTAAACAGTTCAGGATTGTGTAATTCATAATAGAAATTTTAAGTGTGCAAATAATTTGTACTTCCAAATGCTTAAAAAAAAGAAAAAAAATTTACTGTATATTCAGAACTAGTACTTATTGATTATAACATCAAAACTAAAATATTTTACAACATAGTTTAGCTTAAATATAACATATTATGTATAAAATTATATAACTGTTTTCAGAAAAGCAACTGAGATAATGTTGACCTTTCCAGAATTTGAAAAATAATACTGGTATCAACAACTACTGTTGAGGAAAAGTATTGCTAGAGGAGTGTGTCCTGTTACAACTTTTATTCGCAAATGTCTTGAGTGTATTTGGTAGATATACTGCAGTTATGCAGATTTGACTTCAATGAATCATCATCAAAAATAAAAACATGGAAAAGACAAAAACCCAGAATTACTGTTAAACATAAGCACTTGGAAAAATATTAAAAAGTGCAAGCTGTGAGACCCCCCACCTCCTTCATCTCACTTACATGATAGCAATACCTGTCCTTTCTAATGATGACTTTGTGACTAATTAATAACATTTAATTACTGGTGGGTGAAGTTTGGGAAGTACAACAGAATGAGATGCAACTATTGATGCAACAACAGTTATGAAATAAGAATAATGAAATCATGCCACGAGCTTCTAGCACCTTGCATTTTGAAATGATTCGTTCTGGGATGACATTTCGAACACATACACTAATGTTCAACATTGTTTGCACACGTGGAAGAACATCTTACAGTTGTGATGCTGTGGATCCAAAACGAACATCATCATATGTGATTGTGGTAACCAGAAAGGGGCTTAGCCACAAATTGTTGCAGCTAACAGATGCTATATTTGTTTTTCTAATGAAAGAGGCACAGCAATGTAACCCAAAATCCCCGGATCTCTTAAATTTTTGATCCTAGGTTCCTCATGTGTATGTAAAATCCAAGGGAAGAAATTCAAAACAGAGCCCTAAATGAAACATTCAAGATGTCAAAGAAAGATTTCAAATAGTAAGAAAGATCAGTCAATGACTGACATGGTGGCATGCTTATAACTAATGTACATATTGTTTACTTAACATTACTGCAGGAAAAAAGGAGGAATTTCATCTAACTTTGAAGCTGTGGCCATAGTTAAATAATGCAAAGATAATGATTAGTAAACAAAGGCCACTTCAATGTAAATATAGTCAATTATTCCTAAGTAAGCACTCAATCTTTCATGCAATTAGGTAAGATCGTAGTAATGTCGGATCTTTAAAGACCTTGAAAGTTTTGTTAGGTTGACTGGCTTATGACTCATTATCAGTTGGGGTAGTCATTTGACATTACATTTGAATTCCAAATATTTACATAGAAAAAAAAAATTCCAAAAAAGATGAGTGTGTGAAAAACACAGATCAAAAGACATAGAAAACACCATGGAGCCATATACAAATACTAGTAGAACAAGATAAATGGCGATGTAATCAAACAATATCATTATATTATTACATTGTAAAGTATTTAGATAAAATTGTCACACCAGAAAAAGAACATAAAAGTTTGTGTCTTGAAGTTTACAATAAGGTTTAAAACATGGTTCAAAGTCACCTTAAACAACGATAAGTTCCCTTGTTATATTGATGCACTTTCATAATGCAGTATATAATTCACTATTTCACTATGCTGTGCTTTTAAACACTTCACTGTAGATAGTCATAGCTTGAGGGTATCATAGGAAAGAGGACACAGCTTAGTAGGGCCCGGGGATGCTTTGTGAAGAGCACAGTGCATCATGGAATGCTCTCGATCTCTGTCCAAGTGGTGGGCGTAGTATGTTGCTTGGCTGGTAAGCATTCTGATAGGCAAGCCACAAGGGAGAAAGGGGGTGGACCTTGTAGCAGCTGCTTGCAGGACATATTTACCTGGTAGTGTCAACAGTTATGGTGGATGGCAGCAGCTGTTAGGTTGGTAGACCTCCCAACAAACAACACAGCTGCCATAGCACATGCACATACACCTGCAATGAACGGATGAGGCTCAATAGGCGACAGCCTGAGCACCGCTACTGAAATGGACATATTTTGACATTATGTATCGAAACAACACAATTACTGCTGTGCATGGGCAGACATTAATGCACCCCATCACAAGGCAGTCATTAATTTTAACACTCAGCGTATGCTCTTTGCGTAAAAGCAGTATAAGGCAAACAGTTTCTATATTGAACTCATTGGAGCTACCCAAAAACATTCTGTTTAAATGGAGATAAACATATAATGACTACAGTCGTATAGAAAGTTCTTGAACATACGAAATTAATTTCTAACAAATATTTGACATCATTAAATATCTGTAATAGCTCTAGTAAATCTTTGGGTTGATCCCTTTGCAGAAGAATTGCCCTGTGTGATTGCCATGGTATTCAATAAATCCTGGTAGTACCATCCGGCTTCGTTACTTCATGTATGTGACCACAGATTCACCACCTGATCACTAGATGATTGCTATATCTTGCATTCTTTTAATCCAGCTGGCCGCGGTGGCTGAGCAGTTCTAGGCGCTTCAGTCTGGAACCACGCGACTGCTACGGTCACAGGTTCGAATCCTGCCTCGGGCATGGATGTGTGTGATGTCCTTAGGTTAGTTAGGTTTAAGTAGTTCTAAGTTCTAGGGGACTGATGACCCCAGATGTTAAGTCCTATAGTGCTCAGAGCCATTTGAACCATTTTTTAATCTATTTGTCAACCTCAGGTTTCTTGGCTGATGGAATAAAGTAAGATTTCATATGAAATTGTTTTTGACGTTTCACTTTTAATTTGCAAACACCACCTCTCATTATTCTGGACTAAGATGAAAATATACCTTGGTGGAACTGCAGTACCTCTCTCAACTCTTACCTTTGATGCTCTGAAAGTTCTGTTAATTTATATAGTTTCACTTGAATATTTGCAGCAGCGACATTTACATTATCCCATGACTTCATGCCCTTTTCTTTCCCTTGAAATCATGACATCTCAACTCCTGCTCCTTTTTTTCACACCAACAAAATGACAGTTCACACCTACAGTGCACTCACAAAATATTCATCTACAATTCCTTTAAAGCATATCTTCATGTCTTCTTCCTTATTCTTCATGTAAGCATGTCATCTAATCAGTACCTCAGATGATTCCAGTGTTTAAAAATGGAACAAGAAATACTGGCTGCTCAGAATCTCCCAAAATTAGATATTTTAACACATATTTGCTATTAAAACAGTCTTGATCACGATTTATTTATCAAGGTGACCGATATCGACCACTACTGTGGTCATCTTCAGACTGTTGGTAGGAACCTCTTTCTGTTGGAGAATCACTAGTAGGTTCCTACTCAGTGGTCTGAAGATGACCACAGTAGTGGTCGAAACCGGTCTTATTGATAAATAAATCGTGATCAGGACTGTTTTAATAGTAAATATTTGTAACACATTGATCACTGCCTCTCCCATAATGTATTCAAAAGTAATTATTTTAACAGAGCTCGATTTCTGATTGGCTTTCTTCGATTCCTAACTGTGGTTATGATTCTGAGTTCATTTACTGGAAAAATCAACATAGTTCCTTGATCAATGAATTCTTGAAATAAGTTCTCTACAATTATGCTCGCCTTCGAGCCGGACCCAATAAGATGTCAACATCAGCTCCAAATAGTCAGCTGTACAAATGGTTTGACAGTGCCCTCAGTACAGTGCTCGCCTTCCCTTAATAAGTCTTCCTTAACGTTACATCCATTGTCTACTTGTGTAGTTCATAGTGTAATAGGTGACCTCTTGTCCGTACATTCAGTCTGAGTGGGTTGTGTCTGGAACTAGACGCAGTTTTTCTGTGAATCCTGATGAGGAACACTGTTATCATTCCTTTCCTGTTGTGGCAATCCATCATAAATCTGTTGCTCGTTGTTCCTTGAAATTCATGATATCCCTACTGTTATCATACGTTCACTTCCAGTCATGATATGTCTGTGATCCTTTACAGTGATTCCACTGATTTCGTGCTCTGAAATTCCATCACTACATTACTCATTCCAGGATGTGTCATTGCCTCGGTTTCTCACATCAGATATATATGTATCTTGTTAGAACTAATTTCTCACAGATGTGCAGCAGTAATCGATGACTAAGTATCTCTTTAAGTTATGTGTTGTTAACAGGGTCCTCTAGATGTATGTTATGATCTCAACACGTCTCTAAAAACACACGAATGGTACCATCACTCTAGCTAGCCATACAGTGACAGTTTCAGTAATTTTGGCTTGATTGCCCATTGTTGTTTGAGAGACCAAAATGTATTCCGGAAAACCACATGAAATGGACTGAAACTATTGCAACTGCAACTATCAACGACTCACAACCACCATGTATGTCCACTGTCTTTCAGACTATTCACATAAACATCTATTTTTATGTTTCTCAGAATGCAGTTTTGAAAAGCATGCTTAAACTGGCATGTGGAAGCAATGGGACGTAATCTTGACTCTGTTGGAATTTGTGAAATTTGCATGTACCAATGCTGGTATCAATAATCGTGCTTGACACTGCATTCAGCATAACACCACATTTTTCTTTGTCTCAATTATTAATTTGCTTCTTCTACCACATGTTCATATAAAGTGGGTTGCCTTACGTGTTCTACATGATTTGCCTGGTTCGTGCACTGTTCATGCTTGCCAACTACCATCTTAAAGAGTGTCTTCTTGTGCTGTGAACAATTCTTCTTTACTGTCATGATCTCATCATTAACTTTATTTTTCACAAGACCAAATGTGAATTTGTTAGATTCACAATCTGCATCATACTTAAGTTTTAATTTGTCAACCTCTGCTCTGACCTTTGATTATTCATCCCTAACTTTGTTGCGTCAGTCATTGTGCTTTGAACAATTGATGAATTCCTTTCACAGCTCTTTTAATGCTTCTTGAAGCTTGTGCGCATTTATTTTGACTTGATCCTCCACCCGGTCACTAAAATCAATAGTTTGCTGTTTACGATCATCATTTTGCCGCCTGAGAACATTATGCATTTTCGTAATGTATGCAAACAACTGATTTAGTCTCTCTGTTACTGGTCTGTGGTTAACTGTTTGTGTAATATCCATAGTTGATCTGGCTACCAGTTCCCCATGTTCATTATTTCACTTTTCAAGTTCTTGTTACGTCACAAATTTCCCCATTCATTTTTAGAATTAATATTTTGACTTGGATTGTCCCATATATTACATTCCCACTACCACCAGTATCGTCGCTCTTAACATTCATTGTCAAATGTAGCATATGGCCAGTCACTTCTGATAGGCATACCTATTCCCAGTTATAGTTCACAAATTATCACTTCTTTCCAATGCTGTTTTTAACAAAACAAAGCGCCACTGTACTGGAATGCTGTGGGTTCACCATTTGATGTATTTGTGTTGCATCGGTCACATCCAAAGATTGCTATTAAATCGTAGTCCAACACGCGCAACACCGATTGTGAGACCCTGCCTTCAACTTTGTCTCACTTAACTGATATCGACACCACCTATTTATCAATGACTTGTTGACTAATTAATAATGTTAATTTACTTGTGGGTGAAGTTCAAAAATACAACAGACTAAGATGCAATGTTGATTTATTAATGCCTTTGTAGATGACAGTTATGAAATCAGAATAATGAAATCGTGCCAAGAGTTTCTAATAACACCTTGTGCTAATATTGTACTTTATTTGTGCTTGCTGCTGAATACATATTATGACACTTTTATCTTAACAACTCTGAATGATAACCACAATTGCCATGCTGTGCACCAAAAACAAGCAATGCCTTATCTGATTTTTGTAACCAGAGAGGTTTAGCCACACATTGTCACAGCTCACAATCGCTACATATGTTCTTTTACCAAAAGAGCCACAGTAGTGGTAACATCACAAAGCTCACTGTGGGCACTTAAAATCAGCTGTCATGCCCGCTACAGACATAAATGGAACAGTTATGTCTGTAGAGGCCATGCGTGCAATTTTGGCATAGAAGTGTGAGAACTACTATGCAAAAATTGTTTTTGTTTAGAAAAATATAAAATAATCACCATTTTTCATTTTTTTGAAATATAATCAACCTCAGTTTACAGTATTGAAAGAAATACAGAGAAATGGGGACCATGTGGATGATAAATTTAAATGAAAATATTTCATTACAATAATTAGGGACCATATGGCATCATTAAATGTTCACAGAAAATTGAGCTTAGAGTAAGCTACTCGTAACACAAATGACTATTTCCCATCATCCTCATCTGTTTGTTGCTGTTGAATTTCCAGTCAGAGAAATGTCCTTATCTTGATAAGAACAACATTTACAGTGTAATGGAGAGGCCATTGATGGCTTGTTTTGAAAATAATTTATTTCCCAGTACAGTGGCAACAATTTAAATACTAAATTGCTGGTTGTGCATGTCACCATCCATCTACAAATCTACAAGGCAAATAAAAAGTTTAAAAAGTTAAAAGTGAAGCTACACAATTATACTAAAGAAGTGTATTTTTTTTTTTTAATTTGAAATTTATTTGTTCTAACTTATTAGCATACTGCCATTCCATTTTATGTAATGTATGTGCTTGTCGTAGATGCATCACAACTTTGTCATAAAATACTGTAACTGCAGATTTTATTATGCAGTTTTATACATTTTACTGACTAAAGTTCTTATGTGTGGACACTCATCTCATTTACTCAATCAGTCTGATGGCTTCTTTGGAATGTTGCAATCCTGCCTTACTATCATTGTCTGCTTGCAGTTCTTCCGGTCTTGTGTTGCTTCCTTCAATTCAGTGATACCTATCACTCTACAGTATGAGGTCACTTCATCTTGGCATCTACATTTTGGTCATCCAGTGGGTCTTTAGCCTTCCATCTTTCTCTCATGCATCTGATGGACCATTCTGACAACATGGTGTGCCTATTGCAAATGTTTCAGTTTGATGATGGTCACTTCTGAGGGTTGATCACTAGCTTGATTAGTCCTTCATTGGCTCTGTGAACATATCTTTGCATAGCTTGGTCAAATGTTGTCCCAAAAATTTTCTGTGCATTTATTTTTGAAGACTGAAAGTTGGTGCTCTTCTCTTATGGTTATGCTCAGTGTACCCTCTCCATACTGCAGTACTGATCTGAATATTATGTCATAGAGTTTCAGCTTGTTTTTCTTGGTAAGGAGTTTATAGAATAGAAATGTTAAAGGAAGAAGTAAACTTTCTTTGGGTTCTGTAATTTGATATTTGACTTGTCTGCAATTGCAGTCATGTATGTTTAAACCAAGGTAATAGAAGCTGAGAGTGTTCTTTGAAGTGTAGTTTTCTGTATGAAGGTCATCACATTGTTGTGTAGTCATGTTTTTCCTTTATATGATCAGGTGGTCAGTCTTTCCTTCATTACTTTTTAAATCCATTTTAGAGTCTGTTTCATTTAGTTTAATTTAGTTCATCGTATTAGATTTTTGGGAAAGCCTTCAACTTTGTCACTCACAATTTAAATAATGAAAACTACACCAGTTACACATTCTTGAAATGTGTTGTGCTTAGCAGCAAAAAATAAGTAACTGGTACAATTTTCATTATTTAAATGATTCATTTAGTTTCTTTAACAGAGTTTCAATTTTGCCACTGTTATTTCCTGTTAAAACTGGCATCTGCAAAGGGCGGTATACATGACTGGTTCTCTGATCTTTTCTTGAGTTTTTCTTACTGCTTTTCCCATCACATGGTTGGAGGTAAATGGGAATAATATATGAACTTGCTTCAATCCACTTTTGCCCACAAAATAGTCTGATACCAACAATACTAGGTCACCCTGTTTACACATTTGAGTTTCATAGAGATTCCATATAATGCCATGATTTCCCATCTCATTTCTCTGTGCACTGAATTGTAGACCTTCTGAAAGTAAGTGAACAGCTAATGTATGTTCTTGTTGTATTTCCATAATTTTGCATTGATGATGTTGATCCAAAATATGCTGTCCATTGTAGATTGGGTTTCCCAAAATCCTTTCCTGTAGTTTCCTGTTACATTTTCAATATAGAGGGTGAGTCTTTGCAATATTATATGTGATAGTATTTTGTATAGTGTTACTAGTCGGGAAATTCTGGAAATGCTTCTGTAATTTGTGCAGTTTCATTTATCCCTTTGTTATTTATAGGAATGATGATTGACTCCTTCCATTCATCTGGTATGTTTTCACCTCACCAAGTTTTAACAATAAGATGAAACAGTTACGCTGTTTATGACCATCATTTTTTTGTAATTCCACCGGAATTCCATCACCTCCAACTGCTTCATGGTTTTTCATTTTTTTTTTAATTGTATGTTGCATATGTTCATATATTGGGTCATTTACGAGAATTTCAATTGTTGGAGGGCATGTTTTCTCCGGTTTATTTTTAGGATCAGGGCAGTTCAATAAGTCATCAAAATACTCTTTCCTAGCTTACAATACATCATATGATCCACCGATCCTGCAACTGTTGTTATTGTGAAGGGCTGTAGTTCACAGTTGATATCCCTTCTTGATGTTATTCACAGTGCTGTATACTCAGCCGGTACTGTTTTCTTTCTGGTCATCTTCAATACTCTCTATGGTGTGCTTCAGTTGAAGTGTTTTTTTTCTGGTCCTAGAGTCTTGCTTGTATCCTTCCGTATCTCTCCATAGCCCTGTTCTAATTCTTATTTTTTCCTGTCTTGTAGCCATGCATTCCTGGCTGTCAGGCTAGCGTCTGCTGCCAGTTTGCATGTATTGTTGAATCATTCCTTCTTCTTTCATTCTACATTTATTATGTGTTTTTTGGCTGACATTTGAATTCCTTTCTTGAAGTCAATCCTGAGACCATTTATGTCTTTAGTTTCACTTTTTCACTTCCTCTGTTTTGTCAAGCATTGGAAATCTGTTGCTCACTTCCATATGATACTGACAAGTTTCAGGATTGTCCCTCAGTGGTTGAACTTCATACTGCACTGTGTGTACTTGGTGTTTTCTGAGATTTGTTTTCAATTGGACTTTCATAAATACAACCACCAGCTTGTGGTCACAGCCTGTGTCCGTTTCCCTATATGTACAGATATCACTGATTGCACTTTTGTGCCTTTTGAGACTTAATATGCAATGAATTTGGTTAGCTGTCCTTCCATCTTCCAAGTATCTGTCTTTAGTTTATATCTTTCTGTGGGAAGGTTATTCTTTTAACATTCATGCTTTCTGATTCAGCAAATTAGATCATTCTGAGTAAATTTTCATTGGTTTCCTCATGGAGGCTTTCTCTGTCTATTGTTGATTGCAGATGTTCACTTTTCCTACCTTGACGTTAAAGTATCCCAGTACAACTTTGATTTCATGTTGCAGTAGTCTGCCATAAACATTCTCTAAGAGATCATAAAAACTGTCTTTTTACAGTGCCCTCTTTGTCATTTGCAGGTGCATGAACATTGACAGTAGAGACATTAAACCATTGACTTTTCACTCATAAGTAGCAAATTCTTTCATTAACTGTCTCAAACTTGATCACTGTTACAACTAACTACTTTGAAGTGAGTAATGCAGTTCCCATTTCATGCTTTTCTGTTTGTACACCTGTACACCACAGTTAAACAGAGTGTATTGTCTGAGGGTATTGTGTGTTCTCCAGGAAATCTTTTTTTTTGTTTTGTTTTTTCCTTTTTCTTTTTTTTGGAATTGCAGCAGTTTTTACATTGTACTTCTCTAATTGGTCTTTTACCCTTTCCATATGCCCAGGTTTCCACAGATTCCTTGCTTCTGTGTGTTGTTTTGTAAGTCCATTTATCATTTGCCTTGTCATCATAGAGTATCATTTCTTACCTCATTCTGAGGCATAAATGAGAGATTCATAACAATTTATTTTTGCATGAGACTGTTTTTGGCATGAGGTACCAGGGATTCTTTGGACAACATTACCATACCTCAGCCGAGAAAAAGGTGGGAAAGGAATAACTAAGAATAAAAGGAGACTCTCATTTATTTAGTTCACCCCGTCAGCTCTTGTGGATGAGAAAACGACAGAGAGTGACAGGTCATTGCAGGACATACTTTGTCTGCTACTCAGCCAGTACCTGTTTAGTAAGGTTGACCCTACAAGTAGCTATGCTGTCACTGACATAGCCCCCAACCTTGTCACCTATGCACAAGAGTGCTTTGTTAAGGCAGTATCCCCTAGAGAGCAACTTAACATATGCTCTTTAAAATTTTGTTGAAACATGTCAGTAACATATGAATAGTTCCTCACCATAAAGATGACACTTTTAGTTGTAGACAGGCATGATGAAAAGACTGTTACACATGTTAGCCCCTGCCAAAGCATTCTTCAGAAAGGAAAAACACACACACACACACACACACACACACACACACACACACACACACACCACACCTATCTGCAGCCAGCTTTTTGGCCAGAACGGATGGAGGTGTAGGTGTCATGTGTGCATGAGATGTGTGTGCGTGTTTTCCTTTCCGAAGAATGCTTTGGCAGGATGCTCAAATGTGTAACTGTCTCTACGTAATGCCTGTCTGCAACTCAGCATGTCATCTTTAAGATGAGTAGCAGTCTATCCTTTCCATAATATTATTGATATTCAGATCTGGACTTTCCATTGTTTGCATTTGAATAGTTATTTACTAGAACATCAGGGGATTAGCTTTTATATGCAAGACCATCCTCATTTCTGTTCATTGACAGTGCCATTGGACTGAACCATGGCATCTGTTTTAAGGTACAATATCACTTTATTTTACTATACTTTAATTTTGACATAATCTGCGTAACTTATCTTTTAACTTTTCAACTTATTTGTCTTGCAGATCTGAAGGTGGCTAGTGGCGGCCAAAACCAATAACTTCATACTGAAATAACTGTCACCAAGTCAGTTTACTGATTTAAGGTGTGAAAGGTGGTGCATTTCAAATTGGCTCAACTGTAGAAGGACATTGTAGGGTTCAAAACAAACTGTGTGTTGATAAGAGTCTTTACTTTTGCCAAGAAACTTTCATTCCTCTGATGAATACACAATTTGCTATAATATCACACTAATTAACTGCCACTGCAGCAAGTGTCAAGTGCCAGTTCCATGTCAGTGTGCCCCAGATGTGCTTGATTGTGTAGAAGTTTTGCAATTCAAGCTTGTCTATGGGTTAGCTGTGATGGACTTCTGTCGAAGTTCGATGGTTGTGGTAACAGTGGTACCACTGACCTAATAGCTAATGCATCCACCTTTGACAAGGATAACAGTGGCAACGTGTCATGGTGTTGAAGCAGTGAGGCCTTGGTAGGTCGCTGGAGGGAATTGGCACCACATTTGCACATACAAGTCACCTAATTCCCATATCTTATGGGGAGGGGGAGGCGCCACGTCAATCACATCCCAGAGGTGTTCGCTCAGGTCCAGATCTGGTGAGTTGGGAGGGCCAGCACATTGATTGGAAGTTGCTGTTACATTGCTTGAACCCCTCCATCACACTCATGGCCTTGTGACACGGTGCATTATCTTGTTGAAAAAAGACACTGACAGTGGAAAACATGATCGTCATGAATTGGAGTACGTGGTCTGCAGACAGTGTATGATACTCCTTGGCCATCTTGGCGCCTCGCACGAGCTCCACTGGACCCTTGGATACCCATGGGAATATTCCCCAGAGCTTAATGGAGCCATTGCTACATTGTCTCCATCCCATAGTAAAGGTGTCAAGGGGCTGTTCCTCTGGAAAACAACAGGTTCGCGCCCTCCCACTGGCATGGATGAAGAAAGTATCAGGATTCATCAGGCCATGCAATGCTCTGCCAATGTGCCAACATCCAGTGTCAATGATCACATGCCTATTTCAGTTGTAGTTGCCGATTTCATCTGTTAACATTGGTACATCCATGGGTCGTTGGCTGTGGAGGCCCATTGTTACGAGCGTTCAGGGCACTGTGTGTTGAGACACCCTTGTAATCTGCCCGGCATTAAAGTCTGATGTTAGTTCCGCCACAGTTCACCACTGATGATGTTTTACCAGTCTGCCCAGCCTATGATGTCATGAGGGGTGCTGCCCACAGGGGTCCACAACTCTTTTGTGGATACGTGCGTGGCAAGCACGGGACCCCGAGCTAGTGCAGCTCTCTTTCCTTTCTGGGCTGCATACCTTCCCTTCTCATATCCCTCCCTGTCCTCAGTCCTCCTTCCCCTCCCTGCCCCTTCCCTTCCTTTTCTCCCTCTCTTTGAGAGTATGTTTTGTGCCTATGTTCAGAAATGGATCTGTATGACTGAGAGACATGGTTTCTCTTCTTTTCTCTCTACACTGGAAAATCTCTGTTCTCACTTTGTTTTCTTTTTCTTCTTTTCCTTGATTTTCTCTTAACCTTCTTCTCCGCTGCAGTGTTTGAGACCTCTTCTCTTCTTTCCTTGTCTTTGTTCCTCCCCTTCTCTTTCTTTCCTGCCTGGGCATGTCTGAAGGCTGACCCATGTGTTTCCATGCATAGCCTGTGACGGCGTAACGAGTCATTCCCCATCCAGGGTAGACAAGCAGGACACACATGTACCCCCTGGTAAAGGCCAGGCCCGGGGAGGGGTGATTACCCGAGCTGGTACCTTTCGAACATGCTGATTGGTCCCTCCGTCCGTTTCTTGGGAGGTGTGACGTGATGTGTGGTCAATCACCTTAGGCGGGAGTGCCCTCAGAGAGGCCCCCACTAGGAAGGAGCATGCCATCGGAGATGCCAGTGATCATGGGGGATACTTTTGCAATGGTTTCCTCTACTTCTACAACTTCTGCCCCCAAGAGAAAGCTATGGACAGTTCAGCCATGGACAATTCTTCTATCAGTACCAAAGTTACTAGTTGTTTCTCGGTCTGACAAAGGTCAAGACTTCTCCACAGTCAACCCTTTCATTGTTCAGAAAGGTGTCGATGCAATTGCAGGCCCTGTCAAGTCTTGTCCCTGGTTACGAAATGGTACCCTGTTGTTAGAAACAAACAATGCCCTTCAGGCACAAACATTGCTTTGAACTACACTGCTACACACCTTCCCTGTCCGGGTAGAAGCACAGCGTACATTAAACTCATAGCGCGGGGTGGTTTATACAAGATCACTTGACAGATTATCCAATGAGGACATTCAAAATTACCTGTCTGATCAGAGCATAATGGCCGTACATCGCATTGTGAAATGGGTTGAAAAAGAATTGGTATTGACCTGTACTCTCTTCTTGACGTTTGACAGAGTTCAACTTCTATCCAACATTAAAGAGGGATCTGAGATCATTTCAGTTCGTACTTACTTCCTGAACCCTACCCGTTGCTATCGGTGTCAGTGGTTTAATCGTACCAGCCAGTCATATTCCAACACAGCTAAATGCGCTACATGTGGCAGGGATGCCTATGAGGTTGATTGTCCACCTCCATCCTCTCTTTGCATCAGCTGTATGGGCAACCATGCTGCTTCTTCTAGAGATTACCCTATCTTTAAAGATGAACAAATTATTCAGGAAATCCAAGTGAAGGAAAAGGTGTTACCTTTGCTGCTCGGAAGTTCTTCACCAGTAGAAAGCCCAATGTGCTCCCAGCACTGTCCTCACCTCTCCTCGACCTACTAAGGAGGTAGCCATGCAGACTTGTTATCTCACCTTTAGCACCACAGTCGTCAGGTCGGCCAGCCCATAGATTGCCTGTTCAACGTCCTCACTATCACCCGCTAAGTCTAAGGCTCAACCTTCATCAGCTCCTGCTAAATCATGGGCCTCAAAATCAGACGCACGGACTTCCAAAAAAGAGCCTACTTGCGAAGATTTTTTACATACCCAGTCCTCACACCCATCGACTCCTCCCTCTTCTCAACGTCCTGCTTCCAAGAAGGCTCAAAAGAAACAGTTCCTCTCCTTCTCTGCCACCGCGTGTCTCTTCTACAGCGCCACCCAGCGGTAGCCACCCTCAGCCGTCATCCGTGTTGCTGAGACACGCTGCTGGCAGCCGATCAACCAGCTAATCACTGGCAGCAGGAGCTGCCTTCAAACAACCTATGGATCAGGATCTTCTACCTTGGGCTGACTGCCTTTCCACACCGTTGGCTGCCAGCTTGCAGCGGTCATTGAGTTGACGGCAATCATGGTGAGATTTTTCCTTTTTCTGTCCACCTTATGTCAACTATCCAATGAATACCCACAGACCTTGCTCCAATTGGGATGGTTTCTCGATCCTCTTACGATCCTACTCCCCAGTCGTCTTCTGTCCTCAGGAGACAAAGCTACGTCCCCATGATTGCTTTGTTTTCCCTCATTTCCAATCAGTCCAGTTTGATCTCTCCTCTGTTGATGGTACTCTGGCAAACGGGGGACTTATAATTCTTCTCCATGATGCTATCCATTATCACCCAATCCCCTTAACAGTTCCTTCCAAGCTGTCGCTGTACGTCTTTACCTTTCTGGATACACCTTCTCTCTTTGTACCATATACATTCCATCGTCCACACCAATGGCAAGAGCCGATCTCCTTCATCTCCTTGGTCAGCTCCCACCCCCTATTTGCTGGTTGGGGACTTCAATGCTCACCACCTGCTTTGGGCGTCTCTGTGTCCTTGTCCGAGAGGCTCCCTATTGATTGACCTCTTCCACCAAGTGCATCTTGTTTGCCTTAACACTGGGGAACCTACGTTTCTGTCTGCCTCCACGTCACCCTTCTCTCATTTGGACCTTTCAGTTGGTTCAAATGGCTCTGAGCACTAGACCTTTCAATTGGTACTGTTCAGCTAACTCGGTGCTTTGAATGGTTCGCTCTTGCTGATCCACACTCGAGTGACCATTTTCCATGTGTCCTTCGATTACAGCCACAAATGCCATCTATGCGCCCAAGACACTGGAAGATTTCCTAAGCCGATTGGACACTTTTCTAGCAACATTTGATCACCGTCCATTTCCTAGCATCGATGATCAGATCAGTCATGTTACAGAAGTTTTTCTTACAGCAGCGGAACGTTCAATACACTCGTACCTTCCCTTTGGCCGAGCGTCCTCCTGTTTCCTTGGTGGAACGAGGCCTGCTGTAATGCAATACGCGAGTGAAGATGTGCTATTCGCGTTATCCACTATAAGCAGTTACGTGCACAGTGCTGTCACATCATCCGCGATAGCAGGAAGACAAGCTGGGACTTCTTTACTGGCTCCTGTAACACCTTCGCTCCCTCTTCTGTAGTTTGGAGTCAAATTCGACAGTTATCTGATGTGTCTTAGTTTCTCCCTGATCTCTGGGCTAACTGTCATGCAAGATACCTTAGTAGACCCAGTCACAATTTCTAACTCATTGGGTCAACATTTTGGTGAGATTTCGAGCTCTTCCAATTAACCGTCAGCCTTTCTCCCAGAGAAACGAGCAGCAGAAGTGCGATCTCTTGCTTTCTCCTCTCAAAATCACGAATGCTATGATACTGTTTTTTCTGTGTGGGAACTCCAGCATGCACTCTCTTCTTCTCACTCTTCCACCCAGGAGCAGATGGCATCCATGTCCAAATGTTGCTGCATTTATCATACTGTAGTCTGTGTTACCTCCTTTGCCTTTCTAATCGAATTTGGACCGACATTACCTTTCCCAGAAGATGGCGGGAAGCTATCATCATTCCTGTTCTGAAACTTGGAAAGGGCAAACATCTCCCCTCTAGCTATTGCCCCATCTCTCTCACGAATAGTGTATGTAAGGTTTTGGAGCAGATGGTAAATTGCTGCTTAGGCTGGTGGCTGGAGTCCCGAAACCTTTTAACACATGCCCAGTACAGTTTCCGAAAGCATTGTTCCGTTGTTGACCATCTTGTTGCTCTCTCCACTTATATCATGAACAATTTTCTCAAGAAACTCAAAACTCTAGCTATATTTTTTGATCTGGAGAGGGCATACGATACCTGTTGGAGGACAGGAATTCTTTGCACACTGTTCTCTTGGGACTTTCTAGGTCGGCTACCCCTTTTATTTTGTGAATTTATGACAGAGCGCACAATTAAGGTGTGAATGCTACTCTCTCCTGTACCTTTTCCCAAGACAATGGGGTGCCCCAGGTCTCTGTGCTAGGTGTTGTACTGTTTGCCATTGTCATAAATCCAATTATGGACTGTCGCCTTCCTGATGTCTTGGGCTCCCTCTTTGTTGACAATTTTACAGTCTACTACAGCTCTCAAGGGACCAGCCTTCTTGAACGACATCTTCAAAGATGTCTCAATCGCCTCCACTCATAGAGCATCGAAACCGGTTTCCGATTTTCTCCCAGTAAGACTGTGTAAATTTTTGGCATCATACAGAGTTTTATCCGCCTTCCCTACATCTAGACCCTTTCGACCTTCCATTTGCGGACGTTGCCAAATTCATGGGACTTAACGTTTGACAGGAAACTGTGATGGTCTTCCCACATTTCATATCTTTCAGCTCGCTGTCTGCAATCTCTCAACACCCTCCGTGTTTTGAGTGTTACCTCCTGGGGAGCGGACCGAGTGGTCCTCCTCCGCCTATATCGCGCCTTAGTGCTCTTGAAATTGGACTGCGGAAGCATAATTTACTCCTCTGCACGGCCGTCTACTCTTCGGCGTCTGGACTCTGTCCACCACTGTAGATTGCATTTAGTGTCTGGAGCTTTTTACACCAGCCCCATGGAGAGCCTTTACGCTGAGACTGCTGAACCTCCGCTGTACAATTGGCAATCTGTCCTGAGTCGTTATGCTAGTCATCTGTCTTCCATGCCTGCTCACCCGACCCTTGCCTTTTTTTTCGACACCTCCTTGTATTTAGGGTATGGAGGCTGCCCTTCCACTCTACTACCACCAGGAATCTGTTTCTGTCAACTGCTACATTCCCTTTCCTTCCAATTTCCAAAACCTTTCTTGACAAATGGGGGTATGGCACCACCTTGGCTTCATCCCTGGACCTTCCTTCTCCGTGACCTTTGCCAGCTTCCCGAGGATAGTACCTCCCCTATAGTTTATCATCAGGAATTTGCAGTTCTGTGTGCACAAATGGAGGATGCCACATTTATTTACATTGATGGTTCAAAGACCACATTTAATGTTGGCAATGTCCCTATATTGTTGGCGACACCCCTATCAGATTTAGGCTTGCCGACCAGTGTTCGGTTTTTACTGTGGAGCTTTACGCCGTTCTCCAGGCTGTCCAATACACCCGTTGCCATTAACGGATGCGGTATATTATATGCTTAGATTTGCTCAGCTCCCTTCCTCAACCTTCAAGCTTATTATCCCATCTGTCCTCTAGTTCACCGGATTCAGGACTGCCTCCACATGCTCCACTTGGGAGGCATCTCTGTGGCATTCCTCTGGCTCCCAGGCCATGTTGGTGTCCACAGAAATGAAACAGCCGATATAGCGGCAGAGGCTGCACTCTCTCTCCCTCGGCCCACTGTTCGCATGGTTCCCTTTGCCGATCTACAGAGCGTTTTATGTCGTCGTGTTGCTCTTCTGTGGCACACATATTGGTCTGCATTTCCTGATAATAAATTACAGGACATCAAATCTCTTCCCTGTGCTAGAACCTCTTCCTCTTGGCCTCATCATCGGGAGGAGGTAATTTTAACTAGACTCTGGATAGGACACTGTCTTTTTAGCCATAGACACCTTTTAAGTGGCGATCCTCCCCCGCTTTGTATCCACTGCTCTCAACCGTGGACGATGAGACACCCTTTACTTCAGTGCCCCTATTTTAATCCGCTATGTGCCTGTTTACAGCTGTCGCCTGATACATCTTCCCTTTTAACAGATGACATGTGCTCATCCGATTGCGTCCTTGAGTTCATCAGTGTCAGTGAGATGACATCGGTCATTTGAAGCTCTTTTTCAGGGAAAACAACCCACCTTCAATAGCACCTTTCTAAGATTTCCTTCAGTTTTTAGTTTCCCTCCTCCTTGAGTTTCGCTCCCATTGTTGCTCATTTGAAATTCGGTTTTTTAGCCTCCACTAAGCCACAGAATGGGCGCTTATGACCGTAGCAGTTTTGCGCCCTAAAACCATAAAAAAAAAAAGAGGGGTGCTGCCCAATCCCACAATGTCTAGACATGGTTTCACCTTGCTTTCGCCACTTGTTGAAGACACTCACCACAGCACTCCTGGAACCTGACAAGTCATGTAATTTCTGAAACGCTGGTGCTGAGCTCTGGGCCATTACAAACTTGCTTCGATCAGACTCGCATAAATAATGTGGCTTCCCCATTCTACACACAGACAGCATGCACATTGTGTGTGTCTGACTGACAGTCATTCCTCGTCAGATGACACTGCTATCACCTGGATGAGTTTATGTTGATAGTAGGTCAGTGGTCCTTAGGTTCTGGCTGATCAATGTATATTCTCCTTCACTATTTACAAAGTTGGCCAACACTGGGGTAACTTCTTGGTCCTGTAACTGTAGAAATAATGTGGTTTTGAGGCAAAGAACTTATTGAGATGTGTTCAGAGCACATTTTCATCCAGTAGGGAAATTCCTTGAAGGTTGTTTGATAGAGTGTGGAAAAGATGAATAAGGTGTATGTGGAATGACCTCCCAACCCAACTCCTGTATAGTGGTTTTTGTCAGTCTAGCAGTATGCAGGTGGGCATTACTTCAGATTGTCTTCCTGGTCGCCATTTTCAGATTGTCTTCCTGGTTGTCATTCTTGGATTGCATCTGCTAGACATCTCAATTGTTGACAATAAATGTCAGCAGTGATAGTTACACTTTGGGGAACCAATTTGTAGTACACCACATCATCACTGATTTTTGTGATTTTGATTTAGAGCTTGCGGCACTCTTTCACCAAATTATTATTATTATTTTTTTTAAAAACCTTCTCCATTGTGTGCAAATATTGCATGATGGTGGATGACCACAGTTCATCACATTTACCAGTTCTTTAGTGCACTGGCATGGATCATTATGGATTAATGTGGTTTAACGATCTCTATTAAACCCCGAAGGTCTTCCTGAACGTGGAGAGTCACTAATGTCAAAATGATCATCCTTAAAATGAAAAAAAAAAAGAAAACCATTTTCTTGGCGTGCTCTGTCCAATGGCATTATCTCCATCCATAGTGAAAATGTTTCTGGCTGCCCTCCACTGCTGTCACCTCTCTGTTGAACACAAACAGAAGAATACGTTGGAAATGTTCTGATTTCTCCTTGTGTCACTCCATTCTGTTGCGTCCGTAGCTCCACTAATTATCCACAAATGACATTATGTAATCACAAATAGCAACAATGAACTACAAACAAAAACTGACAGTCAGTAAACCCATAGCAACTGGAATACCAATGTGCAAAACATAAATGCGACAAACATGTGCACCACCTTAATATCTCCCATAAGCTACCAAATAACAGAAGTCACTCTTTGAAGATGTAGATATGTTCTTCTAACTCGTACAATCCCACAACATCCCATATAACAACTATGTGCCATTTTGATTTGTTAATTATATCAAGTATTAAAAATTAGTAGACAGTTCAGAGTCAACACACTATCAGACTTCAGAGCTGATTGACTATCTTCCCTCTTTCAGGATGATGTGTATTGTCATGGTGTGTGCTATTCCATGAAGTGCAGTGTATCTTCAAGCCAAAGGCACAGCTGCATGGAGTAATTGTCAAAGCAGCTGGTGCCACAAAACACAACTGAACTGCCAGTGCCACCCCTTCTTGCAGAAACGCTGTGTCCATTGCACTCAATAATGTGCACAAAGAATACAAATTTACCTCAAAATATATGTATCCAAACTCACTGAATCTGCTAATAAAATTTAACGGTATGTTTGTCAATCATCATTTGTCGGTAATGTAACCATTGTGCAACACATCATTTGCTGAAGTGGTATGTTACACCTCAACTCAGGTAAATTTCTACATTCAGATATCTCTGGCCTGATGTTATTTGAAATCAATCAGTGGTTCAAGTTTTTCTGTCACATTTAAAGATCATACACAAATCTGATACTGTTGAATTATTTGATAAATTCAGTGCGCTCATGTTGAAAAGTTTCATCAAAGAATCAAAACTTTGCATGCGACAGTGATACAAGCATATCAGTTGTGACATGAAACAACTTCTCTGAAACCTTGGAAACCAGCAGGAAACGTCGACTCCATTCACACCAGAGCAAAATGGCCAATATTGGGACAGTTGAACAATATTGTTGAAAGCATGTTTGCGGTGTTGAAAGCCAAGACTCTCTCAACGTTTTATGGGCAGAAACAGTTAATACTGTTGTCTACATACTGAATAAGAATATAATAATTCCAATCCCAAAGAAAGCAGGTGTTGACAGATGTGAAAATTAACCGAACTATCAGTTTAATAAGTCACAGCTGCAAATTACTAACGTGAATTCTTTACAGATGAATGGAAAAACTGATAGAAGCCGACCTCGGGGAAGATCAGTTTGGATTCCGTAGAAATGTTGGAACATGTGAGGCAATACTGACCCTATGACTTACCTTAGAAGAAAGATTAAGGAAAGGCAAAACCTATGTTTCCAGCATTTGTAGACTTAGAGAAAGCTTTTGACAATGTTGACTGGAATATTCTCTTTCAAATTCTGAAGGTGGTAGGGGTAAAATACAGGGAGCGAAAGGCTATTTACAATTTGTACAGAAACCAGATGGCAGTTATAAGAGTCGAGGGACATGAAAGGGAAGCAGTGGTTGGGAAGGGAGTGAGACAGGATTGTAGCCTCTCCCCGGTGCTATTCAATCTGTATATTGAGGAAGCAGTAAATGAAACAAAAGAAAAGTGCGGAGTAGGTATTAAAATCCATGGAGAAGAAATAAAGACTTTGAGGTTTGCCGATGACATTGTAATTCTGTCAGAGACAGCAAAGGACTTGGAAGAGCAATTGAATTGAATGGACAGTGTCTTGAAAGGAGAGTATAAGATGAACATCAACAAAAGCAAAACGAGGATAATGGAATGTAGTCGAATTGAGTCGGGCGATGCTGAGGGAATTAGATTAGGAAATGAGACACTGAAAGTAGTAAAGGAGTTTTGCTATTTGGGGAGCAAAATAACTGATGATGGTCGAAGTAGAGAGGATATAAAATGTAGACTGGCAATGGCAAGGAAAGCGTTTTTGAAGAAGAGAAATTTGTTAACACCAAGTATTGATTTAAGTATCAGGAAGTCGTTTGTGAAAGTATTTGTATGGAGTGTAGCCAAGGATGGAAGTGAAACATGGACGATAAATAGTTTGGACAACAAGAGAATAGAAGCTTTCGAAATGTGGTGCTACAGAAGAATGCTGAAGATTAGATGGGTAGATCACATAACTAAGGAGGAGGTATTTAATAGAATTGGGGAGAAGAGGAGTTTGTGGCACAACTTGACTAGAAGAAGGGTAGGACATGTTCTGAGGCATCAAGGGATCACCAATTTAGTACTGGAGGGCAGCGTGGAGGGTAAAAATCGTAGAGGGAGACCAAGAGATGAATACACTAAGCAGATTCAGAAGGATGTAGTCTGTAGTAGGTACTGGGAGATGAAGAAGCTTGCACAGGATAGAGTAGCATGTAGAGCTGCATCAAACCAGTCTCAGGACTGAAGACCACAACAACGACAACAAACAACAACACATACTGAATAGAATTTCAACGAAATGCAATTTCCAGTGAACTCCATATGAATTTCTGTGTACATAATCTTCTCATCTTTGGATCTGATGCTTTTTATCGCACCTTTGGATCTGATGCTTTTTATCAAGTGCCACAACAATTTTGAAGCAAGCTCAATGCCAATACTCAAAAAATCATGTTTTTTGGGTTCCAAGGAGCAGGAACCACTTATCAACTTTTTGTCCCCACAAATCAGAAAATTTTTGTATCCTGATTTGCCACATTCAATGAAGTCTGTTGCAGCACTGCTTCAACAGCACAGGAATTTGATAAAATATATCTGAAGATTAAGGATGCTGAAGAACCTGAATTTGTGAATCATAAGAAGGAAACATATGACCGGTCATTAAAAGTACAGGAAGAGAAAGAACCTCTACAAAATGATGTAAGAGTAGCACAATAGGTAACAGAAGAGAATCGTAGTCAAGTCAAATCAACATGCTTATCAGATTGCTCTGACATTTCTAAGCGAGCAAGTACGCACCTGATTGCATCCATTATTTTGCTCCTAATAGATCGAGGAACTAGTTTTCTATCCCAACTTGAAACATTCAAGAAAGACAATTGCAGAGGAATTGGAAGCTCAGAAAGACAACAAAACTTGGAAAAAATGATAAAACCAGCAGCCAGTAAGTTACTGACTCAAAGTGGGTCTTAAAGATCTTTTCTGACTTGGACAGCAAAATCACCAAGTTCAAAGCTCTGCTTTGTGCAAGAGGCTTCAAATAAGAGTAGAGCATCAACTACAATAGCATCTTCTCACCAGTCATATTGTATGAGTCTTTTCGAGTTTTCGTAGCAACTGTCATATACAAAGATGTAGAGATGACAATGTTCAACATTTACCCTACGTTTCTACACTGCAACCTTGAAAAAGAAATCTATGTGGAAACACCCTAGGGGCTGGCGATTGACACAAAGAATCCTGTAGTCTTGAGAAGTTACAGTACAGGCTCAAGCAGGCTCTCCAATATTGGAACAACAAGTTTCTGAATTTTCTTCTGCAGTTTAGTTTTAAAGCAAATGACACTGGTCAGTGTTTATTCTGCAGGACAATCACTGATGAAGTTGTTATGTTATTGGTACTTGTAGACGATAGCCTTATTGCATCGAACTTGAGGAAAATTACTCATAAAGTTGTTATGTCACAAGAAGAATCTTTTCGTATTCATCATCATCAGTTTTCTGCTATATTAGCAGGTCCTTTGCCTCTCTATTTTCTGCAATCCACTGCTTCGTTCTTAAGGCTACTGTGTGTTGTACTGTCCATCACGTCATCCAGTATCTGAAATCTCTTCCTTCCTCACTTCCTTTTCCCTTCTACATAACCTTCTAAAACTGTTTTATCAGTCCGTCATTCTTTCTTAATATATGCCCAATCCAATTTCTTTTTCTTCTTTTTATTGCATCTAGTAACTGTCTTTTCTCTCCCACTCTTCTCAGTACCTCCTCATTTTTTACTCTGTCCATCCAATTTATTCTTTCCATCCTCCGCCATGTCCACATCTCAAAAGCCTCCAGCCTTTCTCTGTCTTTCTTCCTCAAAGTCCATGTTTCAGTGCCATACAGAAGAACACTCCATACAAGACATTTTCTGAGTCTCTTCCTGAGTTCTCTGTCCAGACTGCTGCAGAAAATGCTCCTGTTCTTATAAAATGCCTCTTTTGCCATTGCTATCCTTATTTTAATTTTTGTGGTGCACTTCCAGTCAGTGTCTATCCTGCTTCCAAGATACTTAAAATTTTGCACCTATTCTAATATTTCTCCATTCAGCATAATTTTTATTTCTTTATTTCCTCCTAGTGCCAATACTTTTGTTTTATTTGTGTTAATTTTCATTCTATAATTTTTTCTGTTAGCTGTAATTGTGTCCACCAAATCCACTAATTCTTTTTCCCCTGTGGCTAGAAGGACCATTTCATCAACAAACCTCAAACATCCAACTCTTCTTCCTTGAATCTAATGAGCATTGGTCAATCATATTTTCCAAGTAGAGGTTGAAAAGGGTAGGTGATAGACAGCATCCTTGTCTTACTCCTTTGCCTAGTCTGATCCAGTTTGTACTTTCTCCTCTCACTTTAACTAAGGCTCTTTGATTAAGATATAATGAGTTTACAAGTCTTCTGGTTTTCCAGTCCACTGCCTTTTTCCTCATTATAGTCACCAGCTTGTCCCGAACCACATTGTCAAATGCCTTTTTCAATAAACCTTTCTCCCAAGATTCGTAGGAGCCCTATTGCATCTCTGGTGCCTGTATTCCATCTAAAGCCAAGCTGCTCCTCGCCAGGATTCTCCTCCATTACTTTTTCAAGTCTCTTATTAATTATTCTTAACACCACTTTGGCCGCATGTGAAATGAGGCGAATTCTCCTGTGCTCACTGCATTTCTTGGTTCCTTGTTTTTTCGGTAATTGAATCATTACTGTTGTCAGAAAGTCCTCAGGCCATTCACCACTGCCATATATTTTATTACATAACATCAATCTCTCTCTTATTCCATCTTGGTTCAAGCATTTTAATATTTCTCCCAGTATTGTATCTGTACCTACCCCTTGCCATTTTTCATTGCAGCTATGGCAGACTTTACTTCGTCCATTATGATGGTTGGTCCTTCCTCGTCATCACTTACACTGTTGAGTGATTCAAGTTCCAGAGTTTCTGGTTTGCGATCTGTGTCATATAGCTCTTTTAGATATTCTTCCCATCTCTGGAGGACATTGTCACGATCTTTGTACACTACGTCTTCGTCTTTTCTCAAAATTTCCATTGTAGCACTTCGTGCTCTGTTGTATCATAAGTCGTATCTTCCCTTCCTGTCCAGTTTTTCAGTTGCATCGTATTCCTCTTTTAGCTACTTTTCCTAGTCTGCTCTGTTTCTCTTCGCAGTTTATTATTTAACCTTCAGTACATCTTTCTTGCCTCTTCATTGCCCTTTTTTAAAATTTTCTTCTCTCCTCCATCTTGGAAATCATTTCTTGTGTGACCCATGTTTTTTTGACCTTTTTCCTGTTACACATCCTATATTTTGCTGTCCTGTTTAATGATTATTTCTTTCGGCATATTCCTGTACTCGTTGGCATTATCAGGTGGTTCTTTGTCTCGTAATGTGTTTAGAAACTCATGACAGCATTTCTGTAATTTGTTCTTTGTTGGATCTTATCTTCTCTAGATCCCTTTTCTTCACCATGGTCGCCTTCTTCAGTTTTTTCATTCTTATTTCTATATCTGCCATAAATAAGTTGTGGTTGCTGTTAATATCTGCACCTGGTAATGTGTGCACCCTCTTGATTCCATTCCTGTATCTGTCTTCTACCAGTATAAAATCAATTTGGTTTTTGTATTTATCCCCTGGTGATTTCCAAGTGTAGATCCTTCTCCTGTGGTTCTTGAACCATGTGTTTGCCACTATCAGCTGCCTTTCCCTGCAGAAGTCAATTAGCCATTCACCTCTATCATTTCTCTTTCCAAGACTATGACTGCCTACTATGTTTCCCTCGTTCCCTTTTCCCACAATGGCGTTCCAGTCTCCCATTACTATTTTGCAGCATTTTTTATTTTCGTCCATTATTCTCTCTATTAATTGTATGTTTCCTCTACAATTTGGTCATCATGTTTTGTAGTTGGCTTATACACCTGGACAATCAGTAAATCTTTTTGTGCTCCTTTCAGCCTTACACTAGTAACCCGGTCATTTGCATAGTCCACATATTCCACACATTTAAGCAATTCCTTTGTCGTAGCCATTCCTGCTCCATTCATTCCTTTTACTTCTCCTCCTGAGTAGTACATACATATTCATCTGACGGTAACTCTCCACATCCATTCCATCTTACCTCAGCAACTCCTATGAGGTCCATATGATTGTTTCCATCTCTCTTTTAAAGTTTTCTAGTTTTCCTGCTTGTACTAGAGTTCTAACATTCCAGGTACCAATTCTCATTTTGATTTTTTGCCTCCTTTCAAGTTGCCCACCCCCCTGCCTCACCCGGAGATCTGAATGGATGACTATTTTACCTCCAAATACTGATTTAACATGAGAGGAAGCCATTTTTGTGCGTAAAATGGAGACTGCATTATGCAGGGAAGATAATCTGTCTGTGGTGGTATTCTGTTGCCTACCACAGTTCCGGAGGCCGCCCGTAACACAGGATACAGACACCTTTCACAGCCACTTGCTCTGCGTCAGATGCTGTGTGAGAAGTATTACAACAACATTATGCAAAGGGTAGATTGCTATTCTCCACACAGAGGAGGCATTGAGTGTGCTTTCATCATAATAAAGTATACTGATGAGTGGTAAATAGAATTTTCTGGTAATTTGAACAAAACAAAATGTTGTGGTATAGAGTACAACAACAGTAGGAGCAAAATCCAATTAGTAGGTTATTCTGATGCTGGTTAACCTGGTGATATTATTAATTTATTTGCATTCAAAACTTGACATTTAAGAGGACAAATGTAATCACTCCAACAGCAGTAGTGTTGGAAAATGTTTTGCCAGACTGCATTTAGTTTCAGTTCTCTCAAGGTAATGTTCCATGTTTACAGAGATGCACACAAATTTATTCTTTGTTTTTCATCATTATGTATGTTCTTAGTCTTAAGTCAGTCATTCTAAATGATGCTTATTCAGTCAAATAAATAAGTCATTTAGTTGATAGAAAAACATTATTTCTCTTTGCAAATCTTCAAATACCTCATCATGTATTCTATGGCATTTTCCGCTGAGGCTGTACCACAAGTTAAGACAGTGAAGTTGTGCTGGTGTTTTTGCTGTTTTGCTTTTATAGTTGGTTGTCCATTGAAATGCAAAGTTCTGTCTCTAATTCAACTTCTGTTGCCTTCTGCTTGAGCAGTTGTGTGAACAGGAAGTCTGCCTTCATTCTTAGGAATAAAATAAAATAAAATAAAATTGAATCTGAACACTTTTCAATATGTTTCATATGGTACTACATGACTCTTCAGATGAGTGAAGATTATTTTATTTTATTTTATTTTATTTTTGTTACTGAATATAGATGCTGATGAAGAAATCAGTGTACATCCTGAAAATGAACTGTTCTCCGACACCAGTAGCATAGCAGCTTCGACTCTGAGAACATCTAGGACAGACTCTAAGGCTTCCACGTAAGTTCCTATCCTTTATCATCTAACATGTAACTCTGTAATGTAACTTCATCATCTAAAATGTAACTTCTGCATGAAACAAAGCATTGGAGTGATTTAACTTGCTTGCAGCTGTGTGTTTGAGCTGGTGTTATTTTTTCATCTCTGAGATGGTTGTTGTTGTTGTTGTTGTTGTTTAGGTGCTGACCAGCATGGTAATTAGTGAGTAAACATGAACAAAATGTATAGAAACTGATATAATCATATAAAAAATTGAGAGTAATAAAGATAAGTGATAATATAACAAAAATGCTTAAAAAAAGTTCATAGAAATATGAGACAAATGTTATAATGAGCTCCCAAATGGGAACTATGGAACTGTTAAATGTTAAAGCCTGCTGAATTATTTAGCTATGTGTACTTCCCCAAGACCTTGGTTAAAAGCATGGTAACTAAACAAAATTTGACAAGATGTATTCAATACCTTTAATGTTATGCAGAGTCCTCCAACAGGCTGTTGGCTAACCTGTCATTCTAAAATGTGGTGCACTCATGCAGTAGGTGGTGTATGATCACCTATATGGTGTGCTTGAGCATGCACGCGCGCGCACCAATAGGCCCCACCACACCACACACACACACACACACACACACACACACACACACACACACACACACAAAATTGGGTCTTCTTGCCCGAAAAGAAATCCATGCTAATCTGGAGGTGACTTCGGTGGACATAGTTTTATGTTTGTGGCTTTGAGGCATTATAGGATAGCTGGATAGCCACCGATGGCAACAGATTGTTTTTAATTTATATTCATTTTTCCTCCCTTAACCCTTGAGCGTGTTTGTAAAGTGCACCAACAAAAAATAAAATAATTTTGCATGGTTCCATTTTTGTTTCACAACAGCAGACCCATACCTATTCCTTCTTCATTATTGCTTCTGGTAACACAATGATAATTTATGTTGTCATATGTCCAAGTGAGCAGCAGTAATATAAGATACAAAGCAAACTAGGCAAAAAAAAAAAAATCCCCAGTTACAAACTAGCAACATAACTCCACATTGATGCCATTGTCTACGAGATAATTAGTGATTGAATAAGCAGCTGACCGAGACCTGATGCAACTGCACTGCTTAATGCTTCGAGAGGGTCTTTATTGTCTCTGTAATACCTGTCCTTGGCAATAGGGTGTGGTACTGAAAATTTATTTCATTATTGTTTAATAAAACAGTGGTGTAGTTCATATTACCTAAGTTTATTTTAGCTCATATTATGTAAGTTTATGTTCTTATTGTTTAAATAAACTAAGATTAAACTGTGATTTTGATCATACATGACTTGTCTTGGCAACATGAATGAAGCTATTCTATACATGTGTACAAAGTGCGCCGTGCGCCCACTCGTGTTATGAAAAATGGCACGCACACTCGAGGGTTAAATAAATGCCACAACAGGAATGTTGCTGCATGTACAGGAACTTTACACTGTACTGCAATGAGTATTCTTGAGACCTGGCAGTTCATTCCCTTCAATTTCCTCATCCACATACCCTGTTCCAAGCAGAAAATTGCCTCCTACCTTGGATGTAGTAGCCAAAGGGGTGTGTTGGATAGGCTGGATTGGTAACTCTGCCAGCTAAATACAGTGGTTCACCTGCAGAATACTCAGTGAATTGAAGCAGATGATGATTTTCATATTTTGAATCTGTCTCAACTGCTTTAGTGTCCTGAGGAGACTGTTAATTCATTGTGTTATTAGATCTTAAAGACACAATCAGAACCTTTCACAAAACAGCATACATTTTCTCCCTCCTTAAACATGTCTATGTTTATTGGTTCACAGTCGTGGTGCTGGCATATGATGTTATAAAATGGAACACTTACGTATTTAATGTGGAATACCACTCATCGTGTAATGTAGCAGCAGAAGGTGGCATAACAGAAGCAGCATAGAAGCAATCTGGATCTGTGAACCATCCATGTCTAATCTGAGGTTTTCCATGTCTGTATGTGCCTTACCTCCTATGAATGAACTGAAATTTTGCCTTAAAGAAGCTTAACACGGTCTTGCTTTATGCATATTTCAGATGATTTTGCTGCTTGTGAACTGCTGATGTAACCCATTAGCATGGGTAAAGGATTGTTGAGGCCTTGCTGTTTGTGGACAGTCTTGCAGGGTTTTCTCTTCCTCTTTCAACCCTATAAGAGCAACATATGAGTTGCAAGTGACCACCAGAAGGCTGCAGGATGGAATTAAGCTAACTTTAGACCAGGATAGCACTTATGATCCAAACACCTTGTACCCATTATCCAGCCATAATCATATGAAGGTTGTATAAAATTGGAGCAGGTACACACTGTCAGCTCCCCAAGACATACAACGAGTGAACTTCATAGATGTGAAGTGTTTTGAAAGGCCTTGATTGTAGATCACTCAGTTGTGGTATCAGATGGCTTCTCATCAGTAAAGAGGCTCAAGAACCTTACCAGAGACTTTTTGAAGCAATGTTAACTGGTAGAAGTTCTACAATACCACTTGAATATATAATTTCCTTGGGCAGTTCCATAAGTGCTGCTTCTGGCGACAAGTCTCCATCTTTATATGGTCCTTGCCCTCGCATTAAACATCATGTATTGAGTCAGGAAAGTCTCGGTGGACTGATTTGAACAGAGAAAGAGGTCTCTGTGGAGATTTCTGAGAGTTACCCTGGTTTGAAATCGCCATTAACAACCCATAATGTCCAGTGTTTGCAGGCTGATTCGGGTCACTCTATTTATGGACCACAATGTTTTTCTCCTCTACCAGTTAAGTGGCAGTGACAGATCGGTTCCAGACAACCATTATGCAGCTAGAGGTATAGATGGTGTGCACCAGGTTGAAGGTATCATGAGAGAAAAATGTACAACTCTATATCGATCATTGAAGGTACATTTAAAATCTGTCGACACTGATCATGAGGGGTACCACCCAGAATAAATCTAGGAGATAAACATTATTGACACTGCCTGAGGCAAATACATACTGCACTGACCAAACTAAAGTTCCAGCAGTTGCTTGGTTGTTGAAATAAGTTGTCTTCCTTGTTTCACTGTTGAATAGTCGAGATGAAGAACACAGAGTGGCTTTGCATCTAAAAGAAACTGTCCTCTTTGGTTTGAATGTTGAGAGGTGCTAGCATGGACCAAACAAGGAAAAAAGTCCAGTAAATAAGGGTTCTAAAGTGAATACCTTAAGATCTATGAGCTCTCATTCAGTAAAAGAGATGTGTTTCACAGTCTTGAAGATGGAACAAGTTCTCATGGCTCTTAAGGTATTCACTTTAGAGTCCATGTGTACCACACATGGAGTGGGACAATCTGGACCAACAGTGCCTTGATGAACTTGTGGATAGTATGCCACGATGAATACAGGCAAAAATCAATGAAAGAGGACATGCTACTGGATATTAGAGGTACTGGTGTGTACAGCAATCTGGACCACCACCTCTGAAGGTCTCTCTGTATGGTGGTACAATATGCAATGTGTGGTTTTCGTGAGCAATAAAAAGGGCAGAAATGATGTTTATGTTGATCTCTATTCCAGTTTTGTGTACAGGTTCTGGAACTCTTGGAGCCGAGGTGATGCAAAACTTTTTATGTGTGTACATCAGTACCATGTAGTTCTTGATATTGTAAGATACGGAAAGAATGATATACATGTCTATGAAAACTCCGAGAGAGAGAGAGAGAGAGAGAGAGAGAGAGTGTGTGTGTGTGTGTGTGTGTGTGTGTGTGTGTGTGTGTGTGTGTGTGTGTGTGTTTGTTTGTGTGTCTGGGTAGGTGGGTGGGTGGGTTGGATGGTTGGTTGGTCTCAGGACAAAAGACACAACATAACAAAAAGAATTATTTGCATGGTATGGAAATCAGTAGATGTTGTATACATCTACAGACAAACAAATGATTACAATTTCAGAAAAAAATTGGATGTTCTCTTTAAGACAAACAGCTTCAGAAATTGAGCAAGTCAGCAGTGCATGGGTCCACCTGTGGTCCTTACGCAAGGCAGTCATTTGGCTTGGAATTGGTTCAGAGGGCTGTTGGATGTCCTCCTGAGTGATATCGTGCCACTGAGCAGGTTGGAAGGTCCTGCCCATAATGCTCCAAACATAACAAGTTGAGGAGAAATCTAGCAACCTTCATGAGGCAGGGTTTGGCAAGCACAAAGACATGCAGTAGAGATTCTCACCATGTCCGGGCGGGCATTATCTTGCTGAAATGTAAGCCCAGGATGGCTTGCCATGAAGGACAACAAAATGGGGCATAGGATATCATCGACATACTGCTGTACTGTAAGGGTGCCATTAATGGTAACCAAAGGGATCCTGCTATGAAAATAAGGGGCTCTCCAGGCTATCACTCCTCAGTTCAAAGTGGGACTCATTACTGAAGACAGTTTTACTCCAGTCAATGAGATTTCAGGCTGAAGATGTGTCTGGAGATGCCCCAGACAGTGGTGGGGTACCAACCTGTTGTCAACCATACAGCACGACAGTCAGGAATGATGGTCTTGGATGCTATTTCTTTTCATTGCAGATAATGCCTGCCCGTACATGGCAAAAGTCTCTACTGCTTGGCTTTGTACTTGCCAAACTCCACTTTAGCTGCAAGGTTGCTGGATCTCTCCCCAACTGAAAACATTTTGAGCATTATGGGCAGTGCCCTCCAACCACTTTGGTATTTTGATGATTTAACACTCCATTTGGACAGAATTTGGCATGATATCCCTCAGGAGGACATCCAATGACACGATCAATCAATAACAAGCCGAATAACTGCTTGCAATAATGGTCAGAGATGGACCAATGTATTTCTGACTTGCTAAATTTGTGAAGCTCTTTGTTTTGAATAAATCGTGCAGGTTTTCTGAAATTGTGATCAGTTGTTTGTCTGTACATGTACATCACATCTACAGATTTCCATCAAATTCGGATAATTCCTTCATGGTGTGTCACACACACACACACACACACACACACACACACACACACACACAAAAGATGACCTGCCAATAGACAGCACAGTTCCTGCTAGTTCTGAACTAGTGAAAAGTCAGAAGCTTTGATATAGTGATGTAACATGGCATGTGTGTGTTTACAGCACAATAGCTTTTTTTTTTTTACTTGCATCTCAATTTTAGAATATCTCCTGGATTCTGTTGTGAAGAGCTTCAACCTCAAAATTAACAAGCATTATATCACAGTGCTTATCTTTATAAGTGCTTTCGGATGCCTTTAAAAAGAAAAGGTGTGCCATTCTGTTTCAAAAATCATAATTGCTACAATATCTTGATTGCTTCAAGAGTTAAGACACTTTATCATGTAACAGAAGTGTGTGCGCCTTTGTGTACTATCATTTCTTTGCAAAAGAATCATGCCGAAGGGTCATCAGGGATATTTTATCTTGTGTTTTGGCAGATATTTGCAATTTTGTTTTTGCTTTGTGTAGTTGGAACCAACCCAAATAAATACTGCTCATCCCATCTTCCATGTGACACAAAGCTTTGGTTTGTTTCCCATTACAAACGACATGATATTTAAAGATGAAATTAGATTAGATTAGTACTTGTTCCATAGATCATGAATATGATACTTCGTAATGACGTGGAACATGTCAGGTTAATAAAAGATGTGTATACAAGACTGAAGACCACAACAACAACATACAAGATATTACATGTGTGTGTGTGTGTGTGGGGGGGGGGTTGCGGAAACTACCCACTTACTATATCCAACAATTCATCTAATGAGTAGAAGGAGTTGCCATTCGGAAATTCTTTTAATTTCCTGTTAAATGCTATATGGCTATCTGTCAGACTTTTGATGCTATTAGGTAAGTGACCAAAGACTTTTGTGGCAGCATAATTTACCCCCTTCAGAGCCAAAGTTAGATTTAACCTTGAGTAGTGAAGATCATCCTTTCTCCTAGTGTTGTAGCCATGTACACTGTTATTACTTTTGAATTCGTTCGGATTGTTAATAACAAATTTCATAACATTTCGAAATCTTTCCTTCCTTTATATATATATATATATATATATATATACATATACATATATATAGTGAGGCTACAGTGAAGATCTCTAGCTCTTTAAATAAGTGCCTGCAGGATGATCTTGGATGAGCTCCAGCAATTATTCTGATTACACGCTTTTGTGCAATGAACACTCTTATACTCAATGATGAGTTACCCCAGATTATGATGCCATACGAAAGCAGAGAATGAAATAGGCGTGGTAAGCTTATTTACTGAGATGTATATCACCAAAATTTGCAATGACCCTAATAGCATAAGTAGCTGAACTCAAACGTTTCAGCAGATCTTCAGTGTGTTTTTTCCAGTTCAACCCCTCATCAATGCATACAACTAGAAATTTTGAATATTCTACCTTAGCTACCGATTTCTGATCGAAGTCTATATTTATTAATGGTGTCATTCCATTTACTGTGTGGAACTGTATGTACTGTGTTTTGTCAAAGTTTAATGAGAGCCCATTTGCAGAGAACCACTTAATGATTTTCTGAAAAACATCATTTACAATTTCACCAGTTAATTCGTGTCTGTTGGGTGTGACAGCTATACGTGTATCATTGGCAAAAAGTACCAGCTTTGCATCTTCGTAAATATGGAATGGCAAGTCATTAATATATATTAACAACAGCAGAGGACCCAAGACCGAACCTTGCGGCACCCCATTCTTGATTGTTCCCCAGTTTGAGAAATCACCAGTTGTTTGCATATTATGTGAACTGCTTATTTCAACTTTCTGCCCTCTTCCAGTTAGGCATGATTTAAACCATTTGAGCGCTGTCCCATTCATACCTCAGTACTTGAGCTTATCTAGAAGTATTCCATGATTCATACAATCAAAAGCCTTTGAGAGATCACAAAAAATCCCAACCGGTGACTTCCGGTTACTCAGAGCATTTAATATTTCATTAGTAAAAGTATATATAGCATTTTCCGTTGAAAAACCTTTCTGGAAACCAAACTGACAAAAAGAGGATTTTTATCTGCCCAGTTGAGAAAGTGGTCCCAAACTAGTCTAGTTTGATGTCTGTTTTATCAATATATATTAGCCAGAACATTAAAACACGATGAATAACCAGTACTCTAGCAGCGACTGAGCATCACTGCTGTATGACAGTATCAGTCAGTGCGGCATGCGAGTCACTGCTGAAATACAGGTTATTCATCATTTTTTAAATATTCCTGTTAATACATATCAATGAAATGAATCGTAACTAGACTCATTTGGGACTGCTCTATTGAATGGGCATGTAAAATTCCACTTTTAAAATCATTTTGTTTGTAAGGTGGAAACGAACCAGCACTGGGTGTCACATAAAGACACGTGATGAGCATTATTTGGTTTGGCTGACTCCAGCTACACATTATTAAAAGAAATTGCAAAATATCTGCCAAAACACAGAGAAAATGTGGTTGATGACTCTTATGTTGCCGGAACAGTAAGGAAGGAGCTGTATCTGTTTTAACTGAGAATGAAAGAGACAAGTTAGGAGTGGCCATAGAAAGAAGTATAAGAAAACAGTTGTTCCATTTAGCACTTTTGATGTGTGTGTCGGTACCACCTTCTCAGAGAATGTTACACAAACTGAAACTAGAAGCTTACAAAGTAATGGTAGGGCGTTGACTGACCAGTTCAGATACAGTTTCTTGATGTTAGTACTACAAGTGGCTGCTAAATTTTTACACGATGAACACACTAATCCTGAAATGGTCCCAATTTTTCTGAAGATTCATGCCTGTGTTTATCAGGAACTCGCAGAATAATTGATTTAAATTCTGATAGATAGTAAACATTATACTTAAATCATTTTTTCAGAGAGCTAACAACTAATATTTAAAAGACCTATGATTATTTCATGGCATACAATGCAAAAGCACTCACTGCCAATACATCTGTGACCTATTACAAGGTGTTTCAATGATAGGGAGTATCAATTTTTGATGGGAGACAAAGTAGTTTTCTTAACTGGGATGGTATATGTAAGTAACCATTGTAAAGGTGAGAAATCTCAAAACTCGCATATGAATTTTGTTTTTCTGTGGATAGGGAAAGAAGGGAAGGAGGAGGACAGATTTATAAGAAAAGTAAAGAGAGTTTAATATCCTGAAGATTGATCCTGTTGGATGTGGTCACTCTGACCTGAGGAGCAGTTCACACAGCCAGTTATAGAAGGACCTAATTTGTAAAGGTTTCTTGAAATCACTACAACCAGACGCCAAATTTATATTTGTAATTTTATTTCTTCTCGGATTCTGTGAGACCATGTTAGCCAAGGTCACTACATAATTTACTGACAGACAGCAAAAGAAAACAAGAAAAAATGATGGCATATACGAATAAATATATCTCGTGTGGTTATTGGCGTGTTGCAAGCCTTTCCATCTCGCACCACTTCTGCAGCTTACATGTCAATTTTTCTGAGTATTTATTAAAGTGGCTCCTAATTTGACCTCACAAGGCTGTGGTGGACCCGTTTTCATACCATCCCACTAAAGAAAAATCTGAGGTCACCAGGAATCAGGCCCGGGATCTCTGTGTTAGTAGCTGGCAATACAAACCACTAGACCAAGGAGGCAGCCACTCTTCACATTGAACTACTCGAAACTGCTATGTAGAACTTAAGTACAGACTAATAGAAGTGCCACAAAGGGACTTTCCAATTTATATTTGAAAATATGAGGTTTGCCACTTCAAATTTTCAGTTCTGCTGGAAACGTGAAAATGGAATCTGAAGAACTGTGCACAACTGTCTGTACAATGGTTGAGTAAATTATTTTTTGTAAAGATGACACATTCAGTTGCAGATAGGCCCAGTGAAAAGACTGTTACACATTGAGCTTTTGGCCAAAGCCTTCATCAGCAAGGAAATATGCAGGCAGACACTTTCATGCAACAAGCACAGCTTATGCACACATGACCGCTGTCTCCGGCCACTCCAACCAGCATATTTTGTAATATTGTTGATATTCCAACTTGGACTTCCCCTTTTTTTAAAAGTACAGACTGAATGCAGTAATTTCTTTAGATGAGTCCAATGTGACATCATATGTATAAGGATGGCATGGTTAGAATTTTGGGACACTAACAGCGGGCTGCATGAAACTTGTGAAGGATACAACAAATCATTTTGACTACCCTTTTCTGAACTAAGAATATGAATACATATGAATACATACAGTAACGCCCAAAAAGACACAGTAGAGGATAGAAAGATAGCCAAGTAAATATGCTTTCATGTTTTGTTCTCGTGATGGTGGATCTCTTCTTGTAATGAAGAGGATAGGAAGGTGGTCAAGGAACTAGGCTTTCATGTTTCATTTCTGTGGTGGTGGATCTCTTCTTGTAATGAAGATACCAGCATTCTGTTCCTGCACAAGTTCATAAATTTTCTTATGAAAAGTTTTTTATTCTCTCACAGTTTTTTCCCACTAGGCTTTCTTTAAGCCACAAGCTAATTTAACACACTACTCTTTTTGCTAAATCACTTACATTACAGACCATATCTTCCACAATGAAACTTTTGCCATTTTTCAAAAGTAACTTTTTTAAATTGTGTGCTGTGTTTAGAGGCAGATCTTTGATATGTGCTAAGAGTACTACTGTACCTAGAACAGAACACTGTGGCCTCTTCTGCACCCCCACCCCTGGCAGAAAGACAAATCTCTGCTTCCTTTTTGGTAGATGTGAAATGAACTTTTTCCTTAATTATATAATGCTTCCTCATATGTATAAGGCACACCCAGTAAAATTATTTTGTTAAATTAAAGAAGATACCTGTGGTCTTCCACTTACAATTTAACCCTGTAAGTGTCTCACACACAAAAGAACAAATTCATTTTCTTTTGATACCCTCTGCTTGAATCAAAATTGTGCAGCATATAACAAATTTTGTTTACACACATGTTCACTGCTAGTAGGGTGCTAAAAATCAGTATGGACAATACTTTTCTGAATTATTAATGCACTGAAATTATTATTGGATAACATATTTTACTTGCAGGCGTAGTAGCCGATCGAGTAAGAATCGCCGCAAACAAGAACGGAAATTACTCAGTTTAAAAGAAGGCAGCAAGCATGAAGATCTAGCACTGGTTCAGGCCTTGCATCAGCAGATCACAATTTGTCTTAATTTAAAGGGTAAGTGTGAGTACTTTTTCTATATATCTTTACAACTTTTTTTTGTCCTATGCTGCCGCAGAGTTTTACTCTTATATTACTATACCAAACCAGTTGATGCATTGGTAAGATATGGTACTTGTAATTGGAAAAAGGAATTTACGCCTCTCTGAAAAGCACTCCGAAGTGTGTGGCAGAGGGTACTATAATAGCACTTGCTAGGCACTGTTATTGACATATGACTACTATGAGAGTAGCGGTAATTGTATTTTAGTTTAAAGTGCTGTTCAGTACTATAATAAAACCTGTTTTACCCTCTTATGGAGGGTTAGAGTTTACAGCTGGCAGTGCACAAATGGAACATATTTTTTAATAGTAAGCAGAAATGAAACTCTTCTGTAAGAAGCACGTTGTAAAATGTAGTTGTGTGGATCTTTCTCCTGCTGCTGGTTCCAGATATGGAAAGAGCCCATCCCCTTAAAATTGAAGGTTAATGTTTGGTAGCTAATAATGACAATGAAATATTGAGTAAAGTTTTTGTTGTTGTTGTTGTTGTTGACTGTAAGCAGCACCTCAGTAACCCAGTATAATTTCACAGAACATCCACAAATGTATTGGTAGTTTTGCAGTAATATTCCATGCCTACTTTGCAAACACAGAAATTGGCAGATCAACATATTTCTTTTGCTGGTGTTCTGGAACATAATGTTTACAGGAAATTTATTCATCAAGTAAAATAGTTCATTCCATAAAGAAAAGTAACAGTCATTGAGTTTGCTTCATTTGGGTTAATTTGTAAGAATGTGTTTAAGAAGTTAAGTCCATCTACCAACTACTTCACAATGCATTTGCTCTTTGATGTTATTTGATGTAATGGCACGCTTTAGTGTAACAACATCAATATTGTATTAAAATGAAAAATTATCTGTTTCTGTGTTCTGTTGGCTCAACACTGTGTGGTCAAAAGTCTCTGTGAGGCAACATGTTACATATCCAAAAATGTGTAGGTGCAAGAGCAGTGCAACAGCATCGTAAAGGTTTGTTTTTCAGAATGAGACAGCACAGAGAACCGAGTGAATTTAAATGCAGCCATATTATACATGCTCATAAGTTCAAGTATTACACCTGAGATTTGACAGCACAGTTTTCCTTGCACGTAATGCGTTTCTCATTGTGAAGCACATCAAATTTAGTTTCTATCATGGTTGTCAAGCTCACAAAAAATCTAGTAAATGGCATGGAATTTGCTACTCATTGTAATTTGCATCTGCAGCACTCTCCAATGGCAGGTGTTGGCTATATCTGTCAATCACATCACACAGTTTGTTTATGGAAGAAGGTGCATGTAAATCTGCTATTAAAATGTACATTAGTTCCCTTGTCCATATTCTGTCAGTGTTGTTCTGTCAGTGGTAAACAGCATCAATGAACCGTATATAATGCAAAAATAAAAGTTCAGTGTCCAGCCATCAGTGACACTAACTTTTAAAACTTCCATTAGAAATAATGCAGTAAAAATTTAAAATACTGTTACTGTTCATATGAGTTAAAAATTATTTCATCAGTCTCACCTTTCAGTAAAACCTGAAGGACATTCTTATTAGATGGCCACTTCTATTTAGAAGCAGATTTTTTTTAACATGTGAAATACAAGAGACTTGACAAAATGTGCAAAATTTCCTACTGTATGTACAAAGAAAATCCAATGTTACTTCCATTAAATTGATAAGAACATTCCAGAACCTTATTGAAGACATAAAGATGACTAAAAAGATTTACCGAGAAAGCAGTATGTGAACCTGTAACCTTTCACACCTCAATCTGCACCTCTATCCATTGTGTTACAGTTAACAGACATTACTTTAGTATATATAGTTGATCTTACCATGTCCCCTAGTCTGCACACACAATTTTGTCATTAACTGACTTTTAATTATAAGATATCATACCAAGAATGACTCATTTTTATAAATTTCCAGTGTAATGCTACCTTGGAATGGCATAACTTCATAGCGTGCAAGTTGTATTACTAAAAGCACCAAATACAAAAAGCCTTTAACTACCAAAATGTTTCTCACTATTTAATTGTAACAGGCCATTCCAAAAAAGTCTTGTTTTCAAAAGATCCTAAATATAATGGTGCTTTGAAATGGTATAAATTAATAAAATGTAATGTATAGTATAAAAAATACAAAATATAATAATCAGTTGCAAAGAATGTAATACAGTAGGGCTTCTTCCAAGCTCCCATCGTAATGTAAACACAATCGTACATCTCTTCAACCACGTCCCACTCTTCAAAGAGAAGATCTGAAATGTCTGACTCCATGTTCTTAGGGATACAGGGTAATTATAAATGGAAAAAAAAATTATGACTTTATTAAATTTTATAGTCTTTCCTGACTACGTTGATATATACATTATAGGTTTTCAAATGAAAAATGACCTATATGTCTCAAATTTTAAAGTTATTGTCATGTATGCTACCATGCCCCCTGTAATTCTGTTACAGAAACCAGTATTATTTGAAAAAGAACTGTGAACTTCCTGTTTCCAGCAATTATATGTATGATATATTGTATTTGTTGGTAACAGTGCAGATTTCTAGTGTCTGTAAATGATTATCTTTGCTAGTATTTACTTTTGTTTCGCTGAAGCAGTTTCTTCACGTGTTACATATATTTGTGGAAGTACATATCCTTTAGTGTACAATAAATATGAACTATGCCACGCATCAAGAAATCCAATAAAGGGAAATTCCGTGGTAACCAGTTCACAAACAAAGCCAACCACACTGTTAAAAGTAACCTATGTATCAGTTCTTCAGGGAAGATACTCCCACATGGCACGCCTTGTGGTGATTCAAATTTTTATGTTAACAATGATGCTGTTTGTAGTGGATTTGTTGTTGTTGATGTGGGCATCTTATCTTCTTTGATAAATGAAAAGGCGAAATGTAAAAAAATGTGATGGTTTAGGCTGTCTGGAAATAACTGAACAACAAAGTAGCAGGAAGAGTTTAGCGTCAAAATTAGTTGTTCTGCATAGATCCTGCAATAAATCTACCTCGAAAATGACTTCGAACATTGTGCATGATTCATAAGATGTGAATTTGAAGTTAGTGTATGCAATGCGTGCAATAGGAAAGGGAAAAAAGGCTGCTCAAACGTTTTGTAGTTTGATGGAGCTTCCTCCTCCTGCTCTCAGTAGGTTCAGCAAGTACATAAAAATAATTTTAGATGCCTTGTCGGTTGTGTCTAAAGCATCTATGAAATGTACAGCAGAAGAAACTCTTAATATTAGTGGAACCAGGGACATTGCTATTGCACTTGATGGGACATGGCAATATTGAGGACATCTTTCCTTGAATGTTGTTGTAAGTACCACTTCTCTGGAGAATGGAAAAGTTGTTGATGTTGAGTGCTTATCTAAGTACTGCCACACCTGCCATGGTAACACATATTGAAAATCAGTGTTTGCCTGTTCATAACGTTAGATATACGAAGTACCTAGGTGATGGGGACTTTTAAAGATTTCAATAAAATTAATGAGTTCAATGTTTATGGTGATACCTTGGCAGCAAAACTGGAGTGTTGTGGACATGTGCAAAAGAGGAGGGTGCTAGATTGAGGAAGCTATGAAAAGAAATGAAATGAAAGGAAAGTTGCTATCTGATGGAAAGTCTCTGCCTGATCAAGGCAGATGGACAGAAACTGAAATAGACGTTCTTCAGAGTTATTATGCACTGGCCATTAGACAAACTGCACCACCGAATGATGTTACAGCAATGAGAAAAGCTGTATGGGCCATCTACTTTCATAAGTTGTCCATAGATGATCACCCTGTTCATGGACTTAGCCCTAAAGGAGCAGATTGGTGTGGTTACCAAAAAGCAATGTGCCTGTTATGAATGAAATAAAACCAATTTTTAGAGACCTGAGTGACCCTGTTTTGCTTAGTAAATGTCTTCGTGGGGGCACTCAGAATACAAATGAAAGTTCCAACCCTTGCATATGGGAAAGATTACCCAAGAATGTTTTTGTTGGACTAAATCCATTAAAAGTTGGTGTACTAGATGCAATGATATGTTTCAATGATGGAGTGATAGGAAGGTTGGAAGTCATGAGATCCAGGCATAAAATGTGGCTCTGGTATGGAAGATCAATTGCTTGCATGTGACAGACAATGGGTGCATGAAGCTGAAAGATTCGTTCTTCAAGTTACCAAAGAAGCTAGAAGTGCTAAAAGGAATGCCAAGAGGAAGCTTGAAGATGAAGAAATGCTGCAGGATGAAGACTATGCTTCTGGAATGGTCTGAGAGACAGTTTAATTGGACCCATATCTTCATTCGCAATTTCCCGGAAGTTGTATTTTTCAGAATTCAGGTACAAATATTTCCTAAAGTTTATAAAGCATTGCTTTAATTTTTTTCTGTAACAAGCAATAGTCCATACTTATGTAGTAGACCTAAGCTTTATTGCAGAAACAACCAAATTATAGAAAAAATGACATTTTTATTTTAAAAAAATTGTAAAAATTAAAATGTAAGATGTGGTTTTTTAAATCCTTGTAATATATATAATAGGTGGAATTAAATAGGTCGAGTACCACAGCCATCATGTCATGCATATCTGGGAAAAATTTGGTCTCCTTCAAATGTATAACATTGGATTAAATGGTACTTCAATTTGAGGAAGCATTTTGAAAAAATAAATATATAAAAATGCATCAGTTTCTGTGTAATTTTTTTGATAACCCTAAGTGGGTTCAAAAATATTCAAAATACTTCTAATTTGTTTAGAAAGTGTGCTGCATTACCTGATATATACAAAAAATCTGTGAAACATATACATTGTAAACAGTGCCTAAAAGAAATAGGTGTTGATTTTTTACATAATATTGAGCCTGAAAAGTACCCTGTATCCTTAAGTCACAAAATTTGACCTTCTCATCCAAGTTTGCTTTCATCTACATATACATCACACTCCACAAGCCCCCCTAATGGTTTCACACTCCACAAGCCCCCCCCCCCTAATGGTTACTGGCAGAGAGTATTTCTGATACCACTAATTGATACCCCCATTCCCTGTTTTCTTATGAATGACGCATGGATAGGAGGATTGTCGATATTAGCCCTAATTTTTTGAATTTTCTTGTGGTCATTTCGTGAGATGTACGTGGGAGGAAGTAATATGTTGTCTGACTCTTCCCACAAAGTGCTGTTTTGGAATTACAATAGTAAACATTATAGTGAAGTGGAAATATTTGGAATTATTACACCCTTCATCATTCTAGTAAGCCTATGAAATTTACTAACAGCTACTGTAAAACTCTAAAACATTGTGTATGTGTGAATCAATGTGTGATGTGCTTGTTACCTTTGCAGTTGAAGTACGGAAGTCAGTGACATAATAATCCGTTGAAATGTGCTCCTGCTCTTAAATCATTGATTAAAAAACAAAATTTTTGGACACTGCTTAGAATGGTACCAACAGTATCATTAATGGTCTTTGAAGGTGGAAGGAGATTTACTGTCTGATGAGACACAGTACATTATGTGACGGCTCGGTTGTGGATGTGTAAACCTGGCATATGCATACAAATGTATCCATGTGTGTCCCAGCAACAGTGAAATGATTTAGTTTTCTGAGGTTGTGTGTTTAGGTTTGATCTTCGGTCCTGTTTGACGGGAAAATGATTGCAGGCTTATGCAGGCTGCAGGCAGTTGGATGCACACCACTCTGTAGGAATAGTTTGGAATCAAATCTTTTCTGTACCAGCTTGTCAGTGCTTCTGTCCATAAAACAATCTCAGCTGCACAATACTATGAAGAAAATCAAATGGTCTGCTGGACTTGGGTGTTCAATGTGCTGACTTGAATCAAATAAAAAACTAGAGATAAATTAGCATCAATAATACAGGGTGTTCCACTTGAAAGAGGCTCCACAAACAAAAATTTGCTTAATCAGCAGAGGGTTCTCATTATCCAACTGGTTCACAAACTCAAGAAACCTCTCGATGTAAACTGCACTTGTAACAGTAGCCTCGAAAAAAATTGGTCTGATATTGCGACACAATGATATTGCTCAGAACATGCCATTGTTTTGTGAATGCAGGAGTTGCTCGACCTGTGTATGTGTATTTTCATTACACCACAAACGTTCATCTGAGAGTTTACATAGTCAGAGAGGTGGAACCATGCCTCATCACTGAACCATTGTACTACAATATTCCTGGCTTCTGAGCAATAAATTGCTGAAACGAATGGCAGAATGTAATGTGTTTGTCTTTGTCATTGATATTCAGTTCCTGAACAACCTTTAGGGATATATGCTGCTTTCTTCACAGCTCTGTGACGTGTCTCATGACATTCCACAATCCTGAGATAAACGTTCAAACAGACTTTGTGGGAGAGGCCAACAATCGTTTCACGTCAGTCATGTCTTCTTAGATACAACACCGTTCCATTGCTCTCCATCTTGTTCACTAACTTTTGTATGCAGCATTTAGATGGTATATGCCGGTCACCAAACAGCTCAACAAATATTCACTGACATGTCTGAATGGAACCAGTAATTCAGATATTGTTTCACAAAAACATGCACTCTTAGACAGAATAGCAATACATTGACACTAAACACTAAACATTGAACACTGAGCTTGAGCCATAGTAATGCAAGAAAACACACTGTTGCATCAGATCATGATGCACAATGCAGTGTTGCCATGTCAAACATCACAAATTACACATTGCAATTTCAGCAGAATTACTACACATGTTTCTGGGGCGTCTTTCGAGTGGGACACCCTGTATATTTGTAATGTATCCAAGAACCTGGTGGCATTATTCACCATGCTTCAGAAAGAAAATATGCTTATGGAAGAGTGGAAACAAATACCACTTGAAGTCTACCAGAACATAATGGCCAGCATTTCTCAAAGATGGAAATAGTGGCAGAAGAAAGTTCTTGCACTACTAGTTACATTACTTGCACCTTTGGAATGAATAATAGTGGATTCCTGAGCCTTTTATCCACCTTATGTTCTTGACTCAGAAATGAGTAAATTACCAAATCATGAAACTAATAACAGTATCCTGAACAACACATCCCCATTAAAGCAAATTAGTTGTTTGTGCAAGGAAACTGAGACTTCAGATGATATTGACCATGTCATTATATTGAAACCCACATCCTGATCAGGTGTGGATTTCTCTCTGCAGGTAGCTTCTAAAATAAAAATTAGGTTTTCTTTATTGTAGTATTTTCAGAGAGGTTTCTTTATTACAATGCTGAAGTCTTGTGCAGGATTTGGTTGTACTAAAAGTGTGTGAAAGAAAGTAATATTCCGTTCCATAGATAAGGCTGTTTTAAAAACTACAAAAACTTTACTACACAATTTTCGAAATCTATTGAATTAATTATAACTGGACTGAAGGAGTGATACTGTTATGGAGCAAATGTGAATTTACTTCTATTTGAGAATATTTATTTGTGTATAAATATTATAAATTTGATGCTATAGGTTTTGATATAGCTGTCTCATGTCATGAAATATTATTTGCATGGAGTTCCTTTTTTTCTGTTCTTATCATGACGTCTATAACTTCTTTCTACATAATCTCAATATTGGTAACACTTTTCCCACTGATGAAGTATAAAGGAATGTGTGGACTGCAGTCTTAAAAAGGAAAAAGTTGATGGCAAAGGACCACACAAAACTATATGCAGCAAAAATTAAACAATAGAAATTTCCGGTAGAAATATCGACAATGCAGGGAAACATAGACTGCTACGTATAGTAAAGAAGACACATGAAGTTGCAGACAGGCCCTATTAAAAGACACTCACATGTAGCTTTCAGCCACAGCCGTCGTCAGTCCCCCCCCCACACACACACACACACACACGCACGCGCAAAACAAGTACACCTCACGCACATATGACCGCCAACTCCAGCATCTCGGGCCAGGATGCAACATCATGTGGTATGAAAGCAGCAATCTGGGAGGGGAAGGGAAGGGAAGGGAAGGGAAGGGAAGGAGGAGGGACAGTAGTGTGTGGGTGGAGAGAGAGACTAACGCTCTCTGATGGAGTGTGCAGGGACTAGACTCCAACAGGCAAAATGTCAGGCAGTTGAGCCAGGGAGGTGGGTAAAAAAGTAACAAAAAAGGAGAGGAGTGGGGAAAGACAGGCAGATGGGTTGGCAGAGGGCTACAAATAAACAGGGAGGGAGATGAGAGTGGGGAGGAGATGATAGGTCATAGGGGGTGGAAATTGTTGAGTGTAGGGTGTGAGGACCATATGTTACCATAGGTTGAGGCCAGGATAATTACAGGAGCAGAGAATGTGTTGTAAGGATAACTCCCATCTGCACATTTCAGAAAAGCTGGTGGAGGAGGGAAGGGTCCAGATGGCTCGGGTAGTGAAGGATCCATTGAAATCAAGTGTGTCATGTTCAGCTGCGTGTAGTGCAACAGGGTGGTGTACCTTGCTCTTGGCTTCAGTTTGGTGGTGGATCATCCTGGTGGACAGCAGGTTGGTAGTCATACCAATATAAAAAGTTGTGCAATGATTGCAGCAGAGCTTTTAAATGACTTGGCTGCACTCACAGGTGGCCGGACCCAATTGGGTTGGATAAACATGTGACAGGACTGGAATAGGAATTGCTGGGTGGATGGATTGGGGGAGCATCTGAAGGAAAAAAATAAGTCAACCAATTCAGAGAAGGAAAGTCATATGCATTTGAAAATGAAGGTGCATTTTATTTATTCTTTTCTTGATATGACTATAATTTTTTTTGTATAGAGTATTGTAGCATTAGAGTTGGTATGATTAAAGCACCAACAGGCAGGATGGTGGAAGCATAATTTCAGTAACAGAACATGGTATACTAGCTTGTAGATGTTAGCTGTAAAATCTTAATTTATGGGTAGAATAAATGCTAAAAATTACAACAACACGGGATAATTTCTATTTCCCTGTGTCACAGACATTGGTGAAGGATATGGTTGTATTGTTAACAACCACATTTCTCTGTTCTTTTTCTGTTGTGCTCAGTGGTGCTGTCATAAGGAATCTGCTGAACTTGTTGGCTGCAGGATAGAAGTCAATTTTTTCAGGTATCAGAAATGAACATCCCTGTGGTATTCAAGCAAATAAGATCACTACCTTATTCTCTAACACAGATTACGTGTTATTTCATTCAGTACAACAGTTTTCTCAGTACTTAACAGTTTTCTGATATACTCTGCTTCATGTCTTGATATTGCTGCTATATCTGTGTTGGATTTTAGTAAACACCATAAAACATAAATGCTTTTTATGTCTTAAAGCTGGATGTGATGGATAAAATAAAATGTAATTTCTTGTAACAAAATAAAAAAGCACATTTAACACACATTTCTCAGATTCTATTCCTGTAGAAGGGCTTCATTAAAGAAAACAAAATTCTGGTGCTCATGAGTTGTATACAAAGAAATAACTGAAAATGCTATGATTCAAACTTATTTTGTTAGTATTTCAACTAGCTAATTGTTGAAACAAATATCATCACATTACTATCAAGAATTTAAGAGATATTATGTTAATTGCAGTGTTAAATGCTTAAGACTAATACAACAGGTCACATAATTGTTGAAACAGATGCTTGATCTCATTTGTAAATAAGGAAATTATAACTGTCAGCTTCACTTTGTGTAGCATGTAATCACATACACTCAGCTTTATTCCACTCATCACATGATTTATAAGTTTGCTCCATATTTCAGTCTAGTAAAAATAGGATTCTGCATGATCTGAAAACCTATGAAAGTCACCCGGAAATTAAGTTTTCTCCTCTCCACCCCTACCTCCAGCCTCCTCCCACCTTTTTTTCCAGTTAAACGTATTTAGTCAGAACTGTAGTGCATGCATGACCAAGCTATGACCTAACAATCACTGGACTTCCATACAAGTGCTGATGGTTGTCAAAAGCTCTGCAGAATGGCTAAAAATGACTTCTCTTATTTTTTCTCCCCAACTGCAAGGCAAAGTTTGGGCTGTGATAAAGTTGCCAGTCCAAATTCATCATCAGCTGTGTCAGCTGTATGAGCCGAAGGTCATGACCAAACAGATGGTGTGTCACTGTTGAGGCAGTTGTTTGAAGGTAATCAAAGTGTCCATATTGGAGAGGGTCATGGGAGACTGCCCCTCATCAAGACAGCATTATGGAGCTGGTGAGACAGCACATTATGGAAAACTGTTGCACCACGAGTATGGATCTCAGTTGACATTTATCGCAGATATTGTGATCCTTGTTGCCTGAAACTGTTACTAAAACAGCTGCTGTTCAAGAATGTGTGTGCCAGGTGCATACCAAAAAATCTGATGCTCAAACTTGAAATGAATCGCTTAGAAGCAGTATTGACATTGTTGCAGCAATACCAGTATTATGATGATGAGTTCATCAACAGGATCATCACAGACAATGAAATATGGGTTGTCCGCTTTACGCCGGAAACTGTTGATGCATTGGCATCACAAAGGATTTCTGGTTCAACATACTGTCGGTGCAGAATGTGAAGCGCACAACGTGTGATGTGCAGAGTATTTTATGACAGGAAAGGCATTTTGCTTGTTGACTTCCATCCCAGAGATGAAACGGTGAACACTGGCCGTTACTGTGAAAGACTGCAGAAATTGTGAAGGGCCATTCAAAACAAGAGTCATGGAAAACTCGGTGCAGGTGTTATGCTGATCCTTGACAAAGCTCATCCTCATGCACCTTGGTGTACAATATGTTTTGAACAAGTTCAGCTTATAGCTGATTAATCAGTCACCATGCAGTCCTAATTTGATCCTAGCTGTTTCCATTTTTCTTGCACCTCCAGAAAATCCTGTCCTCTGATCAGCATTTTTACAATGACAAAGAGCTGAAGATTACTGAGGGTGCAGTCTCAGGTGGCACACTTCCGCAGCACAGGAGTACAAAAGTTGATCCTATAGTATGACAGTTGTCTCGGTCCTGGCAGTGATTGTCAGAAAATAGCTTTCAACATTGCTATATCAGTTACCAATAAATTTTTATGTAGCTTTTCTTTTGAAAAATATGAAAACTTAATTTCTGGATGACCATCACACTACATCACAGTCGCGTGTTTTCATAGAAGAAAGTAGGTTTTGTACGTTCACGAATGGGGTGGGGGGAGTATGCTGACTACACGTGTGTGAACTTTGAAGAAAGAGATAAACACTATGTCACCTGTTTATGTGTTAATGGCCAGCTTGTTGCTGACACTGCAATTTACTGTAGCAGATGAAAAGTTGCACCAAGTAAAATTTGTGAGAAATTTTATCAGCAAGCCCTGTAATTAAGAAGTGCATCAACGTATTTTTATATATAAACCAAATAGAAATAAAAATATCAACTGTGAATGTAAAAATATTTCTCTGCTGTTGGAAACAGTAGCTCAAATACTCAGTTTGCATAGCTGTCAAAAACACTCTTAAGATAAGTACTTATCTTCCATTGGCTTGCTTAAGGTGGGAGGGCCATTATAGATGGATGGATGGATGAATGGAGAGAGAGAGAGAGAGAGAGAGAGAGAGAGAGAGAGAGAGAGAGAGAGAGAGAGAGAGACCAGAATCAATCTAATGAAGCGTTCAACAGTAGTTTTGTTGACATTTTTGTTTAATCCAGTATCACATTGATGGCTGATGCCCAACACTTGTTCCTTTAATTACCATTGGTAACACTCCTTTGTAATTGTCAAATGTTCAACAGAAAATGTGTTGACCGTCAGGATCACAATACAATTTTGTTGGCAATTACCGATTTCTGTTTCCATTCAATAAGCATATTGTGTTGGGTGCTGTCAGACAGTATGCTTGTTGAAAAGACCTACTACAGGCATAGTGCAAGATGGTTTGTTAAATAAACTGAAACAAAAAGCACATATTGTGATCCTGACTGATAATAAACATTCTGATGAAGCAAACAGTAGTAATAGTGCTCACCTAGAGAAAATCTCCTTCTGAATAAAACTGTGAAGCATGTAGAAGTACATACTGGGAGCAATTTAGGGTGGAATGACTGCATAAATTTAGCAAAGGGGAAAGTAGATTCAGTTTGAGGGAAACATTCATTGTATGTGTAAGAGTTTACTTGTCTGACAAATTTTCGAGTATTGTTAACTGTTTGGAAACCTACAAGAAGTTGGATTAGTGGAACAGATTAACAAGATTCAAAGAAGTATTGTGCAGATTTGTTTAAGCAGCATGAAAGCATCACAGAAATGATTAGAAAACTTGTGAGTGGAAAGGAGGTGGAGCTATGAGGAGATCTCCCCTCCATCAAAATTTGTAGTAGTTGGCAGACTAGAAATTTAGATGTAGATTTTCACTATTCCTTCCCCCCCCCCTCTCCCTCCCCCTCCCTCACTCCCATCCACTCATATCAACACGTCAGTGTCAGTTAAACTTCATCACATGCTAATATCTTTTATGCATGTGATAGTAATTTTTATGAAACTATTCCATCTTCTAGTACAGGAAACTTTCACAAAAGTATTGTCATTATATGGACCTAGAATTTAAGTGGAATGGTTTTTTTATTATAAACGCAATTTACTAATGTGCTAACTTTCACATTTCTGTTCTGTTGTTAATGAGATTTTACTCTTCTAAAATAAGAAAATGACAACCACAAATGAATTCTTATAATGCAGTTTCAAAGATGTACTTTTATTGCTATTCATTGAAGCATTGTATCTTTGATTGTTTGTGTAAATTAAAACTGTAAATTTGTGTGTGTATATTAAACATTGCAGATTGGCACAAGGAAAAAATGTAACAGTAGATATAGCCATCATGTGGAAAGAGACAAAAAGATGAAAATTCATAATGTTTACAAATTATGTGAAATTATGGTTTAAAATTTGATTTGATATGAAATGTGTGAGATTCATATCAACCATCATCCTCATATAAACACTTGTGATATAAGACGACTTGTACATATGCATTTTCTCTCTGTATGACAAGAAACATAAGTTGAAAACTTTATTTTTTGTTCATTTCCAGTTCTATCTGTGCAGAGATTGCATTTGTTCTTGTTCTACACTATCTCAATAAAGAATTTCACAGTATGGTTGTAGTAATGCACTTTCCTTTTTTTCATGCAGATGAGGTTGGAATGTTGTGCAAAATGCTTCTAAGATTTGGCAGAGATGCTGATGCTGCTGCTTTGCAACATTTGCTTGATTCAGTGCTGAGTGAAATGCAGCGTAGCACGGACGAAATCTGGTCGGCCGATCTGCTATTGCAACCCGTCAGGGTGAGTTCTGTATGTGGCTCCTTAAGAATGTTGTAAATGGAAATCTGTAAAACAGAGTGTCGCCATAAAAGATTAACACATTCTCATTTCATAAAATGATTTAGTCTTTAAATTTGCTGTTGCACACATTCTCATTTCATAAAAGATTTAGTGTTTTAAATTTGCTGTTGCACACACAATGTTGTCTCTGAAATCTGTTTTGACTGTCCCTGTATCGTATATCTTACTTAGTACAGTACAAATGTATTTTTCCCTGATACTGTGAATGTTATAGAATGCTGTATGCAATACATCAGTACTCTTGTAGCTGATACAATACAAAGTTCTTTTCAAAAATTTAGATATGTATAAAATATGTAGATTGTAATTTCCCAAAGAATGGAAGTTATCAGACATGAATTGCATTTTATTATGATGCACTTTTTCAAAAGTGGACAGTCTATCTTCATTTTGTCTTAAGGAATGTGTCCTATTGCCCTTCATTCTGATTTATCTTAAAAAGTGTTCCGATTCACTGGGTGGAGCTGAAGGTTTCTTCCAAGGGTAACCCTCCACAACCTGGTTGTCCATCACAATCTCATTGTCCATCACAACCAACAAAATTAAACACAGAATGCACAGACAACACTAACTCTACCGAACGGTGGGAAACAGAATAAGCTGTGGAGTTCATCCTTGCGGTGTTTGTATTGTTTCTTGCTACACAAAATATTTTTTTGTGGGATACTGCACTGTTCACCTCAATGTTTGAGTTTTTTTGTGTGTGTTGGAAATAATAATAAACTAAACCAAGTAAAAACATGACTTCACATTGATGTTCCAAGAATTGATCTTTAAACCATGGGGGACAGGTGCTGGAAGAAAAGTTACTTTGTACTACACATATGAAGGGGCAAAATAGTAATCAGAGCTCCCTTTTATCTATTTATGCATCTGTTTTTTCTGATGAATGAATTCAATGAAAATTCTGAAAGCTGGTTGTTAAACCACCTCCAAAATATCTGCTCCCTTCTGTCTGCAATCCTGTCCTCAATAGAGTATTTACCGTTGTTTCAAAAGTCCTAAATAATAATCTGCAGCTTTTTCTGAATTAATGCTGTTACATATCTTGGAATGTAATTATTTATGTAAATATAAATATCATTATTGTATAGGGTAATATATGAACAGCAGGTTTACTGTCCTGAAAGACAGTCACTCAAATATTTAGGCAGTAGGAGCAAGCTTTTACATAATTCCAATTTTACTGTTTTATCTCTGTTACAGTCAATTGAAGTTCTTGGTCTAGAATGCAAAACTGTACTCTAAACCATGCATAGTTATTTGCATGTTCTGTGGACCATAATTGCGACCCCTTGTTATGGCATGGCATTTTACAGTTGTAGACATCACAGTGAAACATATGGCAACATGCTGACCACGTGCATGATTTATTAAGCATTTTTTAAAATGTGCATATGGTGTTTCATACTTACCTGTTGTAAGTTCAAATATCTGTCGCTCTGTCTTCCTTTGTTAAACGTGCTCCCCCCCCCTCTCCTCCCCCCCCCCCCCCCCCACACACACAATAGTACTTCATATTCAGAAATCCTCCTATGGACTAAGAGTTGTCAAGCACATTGATTTTAATTTGTGTTTGAAGTTAATTTTATTTTCCATTAAATTCTTTGCATCACTTGGTAGGTGGGTAAAGATTTTTTGGCTGAATACCTCACTTCTTCCTGTATGGCACACTAAGGCTGAGTGATGGATAGTGTATATAATTTCTTTGTCTAGAATTACATTTATGAATATTACTGTTGTTTTCCAAACTACCTACCTGGATAGCTACGCCTGTCCAGGATTTGGGGAAACTGGCTGGTTTGGAATCTAATTCACCTGATAGATTAATGACAAAGGGTGGTGTGCGGGCCACCTGAGGGTGCTGTTTGAGCATATCTGACTAGGTGAATACTAGGTTGATATTCCTGTCCTGCCTCAGTTACATGATTAACAAACAGTTCAGAAATGGGGTAGGTAGGGCATCTGGCGACACTCTATTACCAAAATACGGATTAACGTATTGACTCCATGAAGATATGGGATGAAAAGCAAGAAAAAGAAGACTGTTGTTTCCAGACTGCGATTGTTTGTTGACAACAAACTTCATAAGGGAGAACGAGTGTAAAATGTTAACATTGAAATGAATGAAATCCTAAACTTACTTCTGTGATGACCAGAAGTGAAATTTAAACTAAATTCAAAGGATATCCTGGAAGAAATTAAGCCACATAAGATAAAGTTTCATTCAATTTGACTCTGTATAATAACAAGTTTTCTAAAACTAATGTACTATTAAAAACAGTAGGCAAACAGAGGAGATGATGGTCAGAAGAAAGCTGAATTTTGGAAGTATAATCAAACAATCGAAGTTTGGAAGTATAATCAAACAATAAAATCCAGATTTGCTACTCCCCCATATAGTGGAGATGTTGAGTCACAGGTATGCACAACAACACAACTCTTAAGCAAGTAAGCTTTTGGCTAATGTCAGGGCGGGTTTTGTTGCATTTATCTGCAACACATTTCTACTATATGGTCAGTAGCAATCTATCCTTTTCACAATATTGTCAGTTTTGAAAGTATTTGAGTTGTAGCAGTCTTAGTGAAAGTAGTCGTTATTATGGTTACTGATGAAGTTCCTGGCTTTGGTGCCCAGGGGTATCGTATTTTATTTGAATTTATCGCATGATCCACAAATACAGTTGAAGATAAATATACTGGCATATGCCTTTCCATATGCTGTTTTTTTGAAGAGTCTCCATAATGTATTTTTTACTCTGCAGTTGATTGTTCATCTTTCAAAACATCCTGGCAGAGTAAAGCGTTGTAGTATGCCAGGACTCCAAGTCTGTTCTTTGCATTTTGTGGCAATGCTCTTACCATCAGAGCATTGCCAACAAAAGGTAAGAATCCAGCTTCGAGTCACTGGTTGGTATACTGTTCTAATTTGCCAGGATATTCCGTAAGAGCTTTCTGTGTTTTGTACAGTTGGTAATAACTCAATATTCTTAACATCTGTTTTTCTGAAGGAATTCATTGTAAATTTTTGCTGCATTTACATAAAATTACCCTTGAAGACAACAGGGAACGAGCATCTGCAGAATAAAAAGTACAGTGCATTGTAATCTTGCTATGTTTTTATGAATAATTTATGCAATACTCAGAGTATCTCCAGAGCAAAAGAGTAGCTACATTTTCCCAAGATTCTTCTGGTAACAGGGCACCTATCTCTCAACAACTGGAGCTCTTCATATGTAGAAATTCATTATCTTTTCCAAATGAGTATTCAGATGTCAAAATAACATATTCTACACAGACTATGATTAAGGCTATCAGATGGATATGTTAGAATATTGAAACCTACTATAGCTGATGTTTTGTCAAGAAAGAAACAGGAGAAAGAGTTTAATCTTGTGTATTGATTGTTTGAGGTTCATTTGTAATTTAGGCAGGCCTTGTTCAGTGTAGCTTTCTGGTGGATTTTTAAATTTTTATATTCAAGCGTAGTATATATCAAAACTTCTTTTAAGCAAATAATGACTATTCTCTTTAATTTATCTATTTTTCTGGGTTCGAAGTCATGGTTGTATCAAGTTTTTAAAGTTATGTCCGTTAGCTTCAACCACAACATGTATCAGTAGTATCACTTATATTATGAAAATAATGTTTCAGGAAATGATGTTCTCACTAAAGTTGTATTCAGCCTGAAGACTGGTTTACACATTGTAGTGCTTTACTAGATGTGGTTCTATAATACTATTAGATGTAGTATCCCTGTGCCTGTCTTTGCTTTGGGGGTTGATTTACCCAGGCAGTTATAGTGTGACTTCTAGAGTGGGGAAAAATCATTCTAGGACTGACTGAGACATGAGCCCGGTGCCTTTGGTTTGATAGTCTCACACCTACACCATTGAACCAGACTTGATCTTATGCAAGAGCATCAGTATAAATGTATCCAAGAAATGGCAGTTCTGAAGAAACGGACTTTTTATACATAACAGACTCATATTTCTCAGTAGATAAAGAACAATATTCCTACTTAATAGTTTTATGAACATAGATAATGTTGGAACTCGGAAGGTAAGTGTATTTCACTAGAGTAAGCAAACTATATATTTAATATACACTCCTGGAAATGGAAAAAAGAACACATTGACACCGGTGTGTCAGACCCACCATACTTGCTCCGGACACTGCGAGAGGGCTGTACAAGCAATGATCACACGCACGGCACAGCGGACGCACCAGGAACCGCAGTGTTGGCCGTCGAATGGCGCTAGCTGTGCAGCATTTGCGCACCGCCGCCGTCAGTGTCAGCCAGTTTGCCGTGGCATACGGAGCTCCATCGCAGTCTTTAACACTGGTAGCATGCCGCGACAGCGTGGACGTGAACCGTATGTGCAGTTGACGGACTTTGAGCGAGGGCGTATAGTGGGCATGCGGGAGGCCGGGTGGACGTACCGCCGAATTGCTCAACACGTGGGGCGTGAGGTCTCCACAGTACAGCGATGTTGTCGCCAGTGGTCGGCGGAAGGTGCACGTGCCCGTCGACCTGGGACCGGACCGCAGCGACGCACGGATGCACGCCAAGACCGTAGCATCCTACGCAGTGCCGTAGGGGACCGCACCGCCACTTCCCAGCAAATTAGGGACACTGTTGCTCCTGGGGTATCGGCGAGGACCATTCGCAACCGTCTCCATGAAGCTGGGCTACGGTCCCGCACACCGTTAGGCCGTCTTCCGCTCACGCCCCAACATCGTGCAGCCCGCCTCCAGTGGTGTCGCGACAGGTGTGAATGGAGGGACGAATGGAGATGTGTTGTCTTCAGCGATGAGAGTCGCTTCTGCCTTGGTGCCAATGATGGTCGTATGCGTGTTTGGCGCTGTGCAGGTGAGCGCCACAATCAGGACTGCATACGACCGAGGCACACAGGGCCAACACCCGGCATCATGGTGTGGGGAGCGATCTCCTACACTGGCCGTACACCACTGGTGATCGTCGAGGGGACACTGAATAGTGCACGGTACATCCAAACCGTCATCGAACCCATCGTTCTACCATTCCTAGACCGGCAAGGGAACTTGCTGTTCCAACAGGACAATGCACGTCCGCATGTATCCCGTGCCACCCAACGTGCTCTAGAAGGTGTAAGTCAACTACCCTGGCCAGCAAGATCTCCGGATCTGTCCCCCATTGAGCATGTTTGGGACTGGATGAAGCGTAGTCTCACGCGGTCTGCACGTCCAGCACAAACGCTGGTCCAACTGAGGCGCCAGGTGGAAATGGCATGGCAAGCCGTTCCACAGGACTACATCCAGCATCTCTACGATCGTCTCCATGGGAGAATAGCAGCCTGCATTGCTGCGAAAGGTGGATATACACTGTACTAGTGCCGACATTGTGCATGCTCTGTTGCCTGTGTCTATGTGCCTGTGGTTCTGTCAGTGTGATCATGTGATGTATCTGACCCCAGGAATGTGTCAATAAAGTTTCCCCTTCCTGGGACAATGAATTCACGGTGTTCTTATTTCAATTTCCAGGAGTGTAATTAATACAATAAGGGATGATATCTGTAATGAGTTAATTATACTAAATTACTTTCCTTGTGTAATTAAATGCAGGGTATCCATCAAGTTAGCAAGTGAAGCTAGAAAATATTCACAAAATATATTTTTATTTATTTGTCAAGAAAATTGAGTTGATGCTGAAAACTAAAAATTTGAAATAGAAAAAGAAGTCAGACTTATAGAGGAAATCTTGTTGGATATGAACCAAAATGACTAGCATAACATACCATTGGTTAATATTTCTCAACTGACCACTTTGTTTAGAAAGCTCTACAACTGATAATGTTTATGAACTTATTGCATTGTTTTTATGCCTTCAGTTTTTTGTGTCAACTGACATGACTACTATTGTGGAAGATAAATGTTTTGGACTGTTTCTGTAAACCTCAAGCCAGGCCCAGTGTTACCTTGATGAACACGACAAACCTTCAAACTACCTCCATATTGGCCTGTAGAACTGACTCTTCACAGCCTATGACTGAATCAAGACCTTCATCTCTTCAGTTTGACATCTTGTTATGTGGCCATGCCAGCTGTGTAATCAAATTGGTAACTGTATGATTGCAGACTATATGACTGCAGACTCTTGAAAATAGATATAAACTATCCCAAGAAAGTCTACTAACAAGGTTTCAAGAACCAGCTGTAAATGATGATTCAATGAATATACTCCAACCCACTAGGTATTACTCACATAGGGATCGTGAAGGCAAGATTAGAATAATTACAGCATGAACAGCAGCATTCAGTCAATCATTCTTCTCACGCTAAATACATGAATGGAATGGGAAGAAACCTTAATAACTGGTACATTGGGATGTACCCTCTGCCATGCACTTCTGGTGGTTTGCAGAATATGGATGTAGATGTAGGTGTAGATGACTGTATGTTAAACCCCCCCCCCCCCCCCCCCTCCTGTAGAAATTGAGAAAGGGCCAACTCCTGTCGAAGAAATCTTTTCCACTTTGAAATTTCAATCTTTCCTTCCTTTCTAGTTTAGAAAATGGTTGTTCATTTGTACATGTGAAGCATAGACAATAAATTTACAGTCTGCTGCAATTGCTCTGGCATGGAAAACTGAATGTAGTCTTAGCAAGCTGTCATAGGCTTTGTTTATGTATGGACAGAAGGTTAACTACTGTTAGTGATTTAACTTGTGCAGCAGGAGAGGGAGTGTTCCTGTGGGCATTGTGAATGGATACTGGCCAGCTTATATACCACTGGTTAGAGAGGTGAAAGTGTTCTACCGGTTGGCCCTGGACTTGCAGCATAGCATATTTTTATACTATGTGTTAGGCTGAGTTAGTAAAACGCCTAACCACACCCATTTGGTGGCACCCAGAGAGCATGCTAATGGAACTCCACGTAAACTCCCTTGGTGCTATATACCACACAGCTGATTGAAGGGGCCTACCTACATTGTAATCTTCAAAAGACCTGATTGCATGATGCACTCTCTCCATAACATAGTTAGAGATGGTAAAATAATTGCTTTACTTATGGATAGGTTTCAGTTGATGGGAAATTGGAACAAATGTAACATTTTTGAGAGCAAGCCATGTACTTGGAAGTGCAGCGGCTACTAGACAGTACATAGAATAAAGCTCTCCCCCAATTGCCACTATGTATAAAGCAGAGAGAACCAAATCGTAGTCCTGCCATGCTGGTCTTACCTTTTTCCATGACTCACAAACATAGGAACACTGTGTGCTAGTTATCGTGACAGTTAACAACACTGGTTGATGCAAACATGAAGAGCTTGTGTGTCAGGTACTTACTTGAGATATGAGGCAAGCTGTGCAGTGGCATCATCACTGCTAACACTAAAAGGAGTGGTATTATGGTTGCTGCTGGTATGGAACACCACTGATGATGCTACCATTGGTGTAATCCAGCATGAAGAAGTGTCTGTTAGCTTCTCTGTAGCTCTTGTGAAGACTAACTTCACATTGAAACTTGCACTAGCTTCCATCAAGCATTTGGTTCAGATACATTCTTCCCAGGACCCAGTATGCACACCCATTTATCTTTCACCTCGGTTAAGTGACGAGTAACTATTATTTCTATAGATATTTTTCTGTATGTGTCTGTAGTGCTGTATAAACTTAATTCCCACACGTTGTCTCAGATCTGGCTCTCCAACTCAAGAAAGAGCGCTTGTGAGGTCTAAAAAAGCTTCATACTAGTTTATGTATTCCCCCATGCCCAGAAAAACAAATGGTTCGCGTTCTTGCAGGGCAGGGGTGTCTTCGCGGGTATTCAACACCTGTAGGAACTGCTGGCCTTATCCCTATGCCACTGTGTTTAAAAGCTTATTGAGAGCCACATATCCCATTCCGGCAAGTTTACACTGAAAGTCAGCCATGTTGGCTTCCAATGCTTTCATGCCTGCCTCTCCTGTGAACCAAAATTAGCTGTGCATATTACTTCCTGAAATTAATTATATGCAGATATCTATGACATTGTCTTCTTTAAACTACAGTAAATCGAGCTTATATTAGCTGATGAAAGCTGTTATTCAGTAATCTGTGAATGAGACAGAATGGATTGTGGACCCCCATCATGGTACCACATTACACTCGCTCTAGTTGTGTATTGAACCAGTCCCTCTGTACAACTTGATAATGTCTGTATGACTAAGCAAAAGAGAATGTGGACACCCATGATTTTTTTGTCTGTGTATAAAATTTGCCTGAGGAATGGGACATTATCTCCTGAAATGCATTGTTTGCTTCATAATGTGGGTGCCATTAATAAACAGTAACAGAAGTAATTTTCAGAGACTGTTCGCGTTCAGAATAACCTTCAGCCACGCACTCTCAGTTTTGTGGTTGAGCAAGTAGATGTACAGGTTATGACACTGGAGGAGCTCCATGTTCTCTAATGGCATCAACAGTATTTAAATGGCAACTATTTTTTGTTTTAAACATTTATATAATAATATCAATTCATGCCCAAGGAAAATGCTTCTCACTTAAATTTTTTAGAGTTCTTCTTTCCTCTGTGTTCTGTCTATGAACGTCATAGCTGCAAAAAACAATCTTTCTTCACTTTTAATGTGGTATTGATAGATAGTGGTCATCACAAATATACACTAGCCTGACAAATCCCCTATCTGGTGGTATGTAAACATATTACACTTTCTCCACCAAATTTGTGTGTGTGTGTGTGTGTGTGTGTGTGTGTGTGTGTGTGAGAGAGAGAGAGAGAGAGAGAGAGAGAGAGAGAGAGAGAGAGAGAGAGACTAATGGAGGAGATCAACTTTTGTGAGAGTACTTGATGTGGGTGGAGAGTCTCCTCTGGACTCCAAAATATTTTCTTAAATCCAGTATCCCTCAATAAATATTGCACTGCAAAACTGTTTGTCACTCTTCTTTCTTCCACTGTGTTATGTCATGATAGTTCGGAGGACAGTTATTGTGAAAACTTGTAGGATAACTACTGTGCTTATAGGGATTCATCCACACATGCAAAGAAACAAATTAGGACTTTTTCAGTTGCAGCCAAAAACTGCAAAATTTTTGTCTGTGGAACAACATAAGTACAAAACAAATATGACAATCTGTTATTTAGGATGCTATAAATTGTATGATTATTTCTATGTAAAAATATATGAAAAAACATCCATACTCCAATTTTGTTCATCTTTGCACTGTAATAGAGTGGATACATTCCTGTCCATTTATGCTCTTTAATTAGACACATGATAACTTTCTGAAAGCTGGTAAGCACTGTGATGTATTCTTGATGGAGTTGTGTGTTACATAAGCATACCTGCATGATATGTAGAACATAATATATTGTATTATTTTTAGTAAGTAATTAGTTGTTATCCATAACTGAGGCATTTAGTTGTCAGTTTGCACATGAATGTGCCTACACGTGTACAACAATATTACCCTCACAACATCTGGGTCACACTCACCCTGGAGCCCGAGTGACTGCTCATCCTTGTTAACATTCTTACTTGTCACTATTTCTTCCCTGAGGAAGAAACTAATAGTTCCAAAAGCCAGGATAGTTTCGCGTACTTTTATGTGTATGTATTGGTAGCACTAAGACTTTCATCTCTTGAAGATAAGTACCGAGAGCAATTTTATCTCATAATTTCGGAATCTAATTATACAAATATCATTAAGATTCTCTTTCTTTGTTGTAAATATTGCTTAACTGGCCATTTCTTTCTTTCCAGAGCTTTGGACCAGATGCAACAACGAATAGCATCATCGAGTCATTCAATGCAGGTGTTTCTTCTGGAACGAACCTTCATTTGCTAGGTAATATGGAGGAACATTTCATTTCTAATATGTGTTAGTCAAAGAGGTGTAGTGCTTAAGTTATTGGACTTTCATTCAGGAGAACCAGGATTCAGTTTCCCATCCATCATCCAGATTTATGTTTTCCAAAGTATCCTAAATTGTTTAATGCAAATATTGGATGGTTTCTTTGATAAGGACACAGCCAGATTCCTTTCCCAATCCTAGCTTTTACTCTGTCTAGAGTGACCTTGTTGTCATTGGGATGTTAAATCATAATCTTCCTTCCTTTTCTAAAATGTAGAGGATGTAATTCTACAAAATTCTAATTATTTGGCTTTCCAGAAGTGAAATGTGCCATTTTCACAGCAAAAATTGTGATATTTGTTGTGCAGTGTAGCCCTCTAAACGTGTTTTCCAGTTTTTGAAGTAATTGGTAAATTCTTACGTAATGATTCTATTTTATCCTTCATCTACAGCGGATTTGCTGAAACTGTCTCGATCCTGGTCACCTGGTTAGTCGTCATGACTTTACGAGTCTATTTTTCAAAACCTTTGTCTGAAATTTGCCCATTGTCCATTGTGTATGTAGCCCAATGCACATGAAGAGTCATGTATGTCATCTTTCATCTATGCTGTATTATTGCAGGGTGTTTATGACCCGGGACAACATAGAGATACAGGAAAACCTGTGAATTTTTTCATGCGGGAGAAAACCGGGAAAAACATGGGAATTTTTAGAATTCCGGGAATTTTTCATTGTTTGTTTTCAGTGAAATTTTTGTAACTTTGACTGGTAAGAACCGATACTCTAACAAAGGATATTACTGTATCTCGCTACTGCAGCAGTAAAACATGAACAAGAGGGAAAAAAATGAAAATAAGACTTAAGTTGCGGAAATACGCCATGTACAACAACAAAACACAGCTCTCATACAAGCGTCTGCCAGCAGCAAAATGTGTCAAAGGCTTTAGGAAGACTATGCAATCCAGAATGAGATTTTCACTGTGCCGTGGAGTATGTGCTGTTATGAAACTTTCTGGCAGATTAACTGTGTGGTGGACCGAGACTCAAACTCAAGACCTTTGCCTTTCATGGGCAAGTGCTCTACCATCCGGGTTACCCAAGTACGACTCACGACCCGTCCTCACAGCTTTACTTCTGCCAGTACCTCGTCTCCTACCTTCAAAACTTCACAGAAGCTCTCCTGTGAACCTTGCAGAACTAGCACTCCTGGAAGGTTTGCAGGAGAGCTTCTGTGAAGTTTGGAAGGTAGGAGATGAGGTACTGCTCTGAGGACAGGTCGTGAGTGGTGCTTGGGTAGCTCAGATGATAGAGCACTTGCCCATGAAAGGCAAAGGTCCCGAGTTCGAATCTCGGTCTGGCACTCAGCTTTAATCTGTCAGGAAGTTTGACTATGCAATGCTTCATAACAACAAATTGCCTGTGATTAGTGTGACATCACAACTGCATACATTAAATTTGTTTGAGCAGTTGCGAGCGAGCTCATGCACATGCACAGTTGAGTCTTGTATGGGTAGTACCTTCTCCCATTTGTGGCTACAGAAGTGTGGCAGTTAGCTGTATAAGCAATAGCAGCATGCAGCCAGATGTTACCTGGAAGAATTTTACTGACACGCCTAAGCTGCCAGATTCACACATGTGGACCTAGGGGTTGGGGGGCAAACCGGGTATCTGTCTTGGGTGGCGATTTTTTTTTTTTTTTTTTTTTGGGGGGGGGCAAATTCATTATCCTTGAGGAAAAAGACCTTGTTTCAAAAAGTGGGTCACCCAGTGCACGTTGGTCTATCGATTATTCATATGATGTGGAAACGCATCCCAGATGGTTTTTGAACATTTTTGAACAAATTCTAAGTTGATTTCTGAGTGAATCATAAGTTGATTTTTGAATGTGTGCATAGTGTACGTGATGTCTCTGGCAGAGGAATCCCCGTTGCATCTAGAAGTAAACTTTCTTGCAGACAAAAGGGGATGGGGCTATACCAGCTGAAAGGAATAAAGCCTAACGGGTGAATGCCAATTGCTGTTTATGTGGTTGACTGGGTTTGCAAATGATCAGCATTGTTATAATTACTAGTAAAATCCATAGATTCAGACTACCAGAGTGGAAATAAACAACTAACAGGAATAGCAGGCAAGAAAGATTACATGTTATCTTCTCAGAGTACCCAAGAAAATGAGATTTTGATTGAAAAGTTTTAGCCAGTCCGCTACACTTGTAAGGGCGAGTTGTACAGTCCCAGGCTATCAGCTGCTAAAGTTCTATTCTGGGACTAGCACAGAAAACGCTTTGTACGAACATGTAATAACGCGTAACGGTAGAATAAATGTGGGATAACTAAACTGGTGATTGTGGCAGGGTTAGTGAAGTAAACTAGAGAATAAGTTTTGACACTGGCAGGAATAAGTACAGAATTAGTCATGAGAAGATTGTTTGTTAGAACGAGGAAGGAGGAGAAACGGGGAATCACACAAATTGTGGAAGAGTATGACGATTCCAAATTTATATAAAAATTTTTATACTACTACTACTTTTCAATCTCATGCTTCAGAAGCTGGAGCATATGAATGAAATGCGAAACTATTCCCTAACATAAAACCTTTTGCTTGTAGTTGGCCTAATAGGCATTTGATTTTGGTATTTCGTGAATTATATTCTGTTGTGTTATAAAAATGACCATTTGTGCCAAAACAGTCTTGTTTATTTGGCGTGTGTTACAATTGCTGCAATATTAGGCAGGCCTATTTTGTTTTATCTAGCAGACAGTGAGAAAATACACATAAACCACACCAATCGTGGTTACTATTTTACAGTATTAGACAATGACATTTCATTTTTTGATGTAGCAAAATGTTTGACGAACTTTGATGAGGTATTAGATTTATTCCCAGAAAAGAAAGCATGCCATGCAAAGCTGGAGGAGAAAAAAATTCTATGACTTACGGATTGAAGAAATGTGTACTGTCTTGCTTGTCTCTTTGTCTTTACTGATTTTATATCCTATATTTAATTTTACGTGACACAAAAGAGCAAGTTTAGCTAATAGGCAATAAAGAGTGCAAATTTTCTGAAGATTTTTTTAAAAAGAGGGCTTGATGTCAAACCGGCCAACTGGGAACAGGAGAGGCACTACAGGATATTTTAATTTCCACTGTCCTGAATATAGTTTGATGGCACCCATTACAAAATATTCCGCATTTGAATTACACAGAGTGAAATACAGTGACGTGTGATAGAAGAATGCTGTTTGAAGATGCATGGCACTATACTTAGGCACAGTTACAACCAAATAACATGTCTTACATTTCCTCGAACACATATGTTTGTGTATCAGACTCTTCAGAAAAACCTGCACTAGAAAATGAACAAAAGACCCGTGTTTACATTTAGCGATTTTTGGTGTTTCCTATTCATTTATTGCTCTCATGTCAGATGAAAACAAAATTGATTTCTGTGGCCAAGAGCTATCACATAATTATGGTAGGCTAAAATATGTTACTAGTTTCAGATTTTATTTTATTTCCATCTTTCTGACAGTCAAGCATTAATTGTCTTGCAGAACAATGAAATTCTTTTTGTCAGTTTGCTAAAGAAATTTGGCTTTAATTAATCTTTTCTGCTGAGGCAATCAATTTATTTGAAACGAAGTGTTTAATTCAACATTATTGGCTAGTTTTAACTGTTTGCTGTATTTCAAGTGCACGTTTTCATCTTCTAGCACACTTGGCATTATGCCGTAATGAAGAAGCAAACCTGAGGTAATACAGTATTGGTACTCCAAAAAAATTTACGCCTGAATTTGGACATACGAATGTGTACCTTAAGCTGAATTACGCATTTTAGTATGGTTCACAAAATTCCAATGCTCTTGGAGTATCCTCTAATGTCTTTTATGACATAATGTAAGATCTTTTAATGTTTTACTTGTGCGAACATACGCGCTTCCTGCGTCGTCATAGCTGCGCCAGCGTGGTGACACCTGTTATCTGTGGCTCTTTGGCTACTGCTGAAACGAACCTGTTTCTAACAGATCACGGGAAAACACTGTAAATGATTGTTTGAAAAGCGTTACTTTCAAAATAAATTCGCTTTTACGCAAGATGAACCATTTGCGAGAATGTATGATGAATTTCTTAAATCACAGAGCATTTGAAAATCAACTCTTTATGAGGATGACCATTAAGAATAATCTCAATCCCAGAAAATTAGACATTTATGACATCGTTAAAAATTTTACTGGCACATATGTAACACACACAAAAAAGATCAACATTATGTGGGAAAACTTAGCTTCTCTTGCAGCTTATTAATCTTCGAAACTAATATTAAATGTGAAAGCTTTTCTTTTCTTGTAGCAACACTTTGTATATTAATTTAAACCATTAACTTTTCCTGTTTGTGTTTCGTGCTACTTAACAGTGATGTCGCTATTGGCTGACTACATCACATGTCCTACGCTCTGAATGTCCGCTGTCATTAGCTGGTGAGATCACGTGACATGAGCTATGACAGGCTTACTAAAAGCGCACCGCAATCTTGATTTCAATGCATCAGATAGTAACATGCGGTCTTTGCTGGAATTTGAATTTATACTTTCGTAACACAGAAATATTCAGTGTACATGTTGCTGCACAGCAGACATCTTTCCAAAAAGTGTTTTTTTTTTCCCCTGAATTTCATTTCCTAAAGTGCCATAATATTCTGCTCAGGTCTATAAAACCATAGCCATTCAAAGGATTGATAAGTTTTACTGTTCTGAAGAAAAATATAGTGGTTCTTAACATGAAAAAGTGTATTTTCACCCGGGAGAAAGTGTTTATTTAACTGGGAAATTTTTTTCCTTGTCAACGTATACACACCGTATTGGTTTGCATCTTAATGAGCTTTGCCACAAGGGAAGCATTTATAAGAATGAATGTTTGACCATGTGGTCTAGTGGTAAAGCACGTACATGGAAACTGAGAGGTCGCAGGATCATGGGAATTTTCAGTCTGTCTTTAATCTATTCTTCACATCTCAGTGATGTGGGAGAGTCGCCAGGAGTGGCACATGGTTCAGTTTCCATGTTACGCTGTAGGTGCCCTTGCTCTGGTTATATAAATAGGGTTGATTAGAGACACAATAGCCACATAAGTGGCATCCATTTGAAAGACCTGACCATTGAACCACAGAAAATTATCATCATCATCAGAATAAATTGAGGACTGCCAAACAGTACTGTGTCCTATAGTGAAATCTTCTTTTGTTATGTATGTTTGACATCACAGAACTCTGGCACAGTTTAAATAGATGCTAGTTGTGATAAATCGTGTTACATAAATTTTACACTTGGGAGCCTCTGGCACTCGTTGCAGCTGGGTGCACTGAGGGGCCACTTATGTGACATATGCTTTAAACCAGCCCTGAATACAGGTCCATGCGCTGGAAGTTTCTGACACAAATTTGTTCATTGTGTTTAATCAGCTAAGTCATTACATGGGATGTTAAGTGCATAACACACACACACACACACACACACACACACACACACACACACACACACACAAATCAGTCCTTGTCTCTGGTTTGTGCTATTTTTGAAGAACACCATTTTGCTTTTGAAGAACACTATATCATCAAAACCTTAAATATATAGCAGTCTTCTTGTTGCGCCTGTCTACAATTCAGCACCCTCTTTTCATAATATTGTTATTATTCCACACTGTACTTTCCATTGTTTGTACCTTATTTGGTGCATGTGGGCTATTTACAACATAACATTTACCTATAGTGGTCTTTGTTATTGGAGAACAATACCATATTAACCTGGCCTTCAACAAATAAGTGAATGAGTTCTATTGTTGCATTATAATTATGTAGGGATCTACAAGTTCTCTTGCATCATCACAAAACATTTCCATTGAAGCAAAATAGCTTATGACAAAGCAAATTCCTTCATAGTTAGCATAGCATAAAATGATGAACAAACACATTGCTGTATACACAAGAATAAGTGAAACTAATCAACACACAGATTAGTAGTGACACAGTTGTCCAAAGAGGAAATCTGATGGCCTTGTGGGCTGAGGTCTTGTAAAGAGACCTGTAAATCTGTACCTATGGATACGTTATGAAAATTTAGACTTCACCTTGGTACTTGAGTGTCATCACTAAAGTGCGCGTCATTTATATTGGCGGCCGAGTTTAGGTTCGTTCTGCGCATCTGACGTCAGAAAACACAGTCAGCCAATGAACAGAGAACGACGTTGCCAGATCTCGACTGCAGAGCAGTGCATGGATGAGTGTCTTCAGTTTTAGAACCGTTCAGTCATAAATAAAGTAATAGAGGAAAAGCAATGTCTTGATAGCAGACTTTCTTTTATAGAAAGTTTAGAAAAAGCGTTCTTTATACCAATTGCTTCATATTCTATTAATTGATTAAACCATACAAGCAATAAGACTCCTAATTCAGGCGATAGCAAGGAAAGGTGTCTGTATCAATCTCACGAACCGCTTTTTCGCAATAAAGAACAGCGGTAATTGTGTATTTCCTATTGTACTTCGACGAAGTGTGAGTAATTCATAGTCATACCAACAGTGTTTGTCAGTATTTTGCGTGACCTGTTAAGTGTCCTCATGGACTTAAGTTACAGGACGAGCTGCATTAGCATAACGGTTAAGACGATGGGTTAGTAAGCGAAAGGTGAAGAGTACAAACCTTGTGCGGAGCTTAATATTTTCTTTATTTAAAAACAATATCAGAGTGTCTTACTTCACGAATTTTATTCATTTGAATGCAATTTTTTGACATTTGTAGTGCTTTGTCTCTTCATTAACCCTTTCCCTGCTGCAGACACGTGCTCCCCGCATTCCGCGGTGTGCGCGATTTTGTCATCACTGCACTGCTCGCCTGTGCAGACACATGGTGTTCACACTGCTTTGACACACTTATATTTCGATTTCACAAAAACTATTTGGCCCAAAAATTAGATTTTTACACATCTTCTTGACTGATACCTTCCCCCCATAAATGACTTAATTTTGTTTCGATGTTCAACCCAGTTGTTGTGCAGCATTAAATGTAGTAAACCATTGCACGAAATTTTGAAGAGTTTGCAGAGGTAAAAGTCCATAGTGTATACTTTCCGTATGGTTGATTTTAGTTGCTACAATGTTGAGAATGAAATGTGGACAAGATACCTAAATTTCATATAAAATTTACTGTATAACAATATCTCATTTAATTTAAGAACCACATAGGTGTTGTATGTAATATTGAGAAATATTCCGTCTTTCGCGACTGTCATAAAAGTTTTATTTACACCGGGCGCGTTTGGCTCTATTTTAAAGCACTTCAATCAATCAAAAGGAAGTAGACAAAACACATTAAATAAAACTATGGATTCACAGTAATGTGGAATCAAATTAATATTTTCAACCTTGCAAAGATGAAATATGAAGAATGTGGTATGCAGTCAAAATCACCTACTTCTTAAGACCTGCATATGAGTTAGTTATTAGTTAATGTCTGACAATCATTCAGATGATATTGGTGTTTCATTAGAAATTGTGGAAACGTGAGGAGAAACAGGAAATAACTCAGACAGCTCCATGAATTGTGGTTCGAATGAGATTCGTTGTGCTAATTAAAGTCCAGAGCAAAAACAGAGCACCGTGCAAGCCCAAAAACAATTGAACATAAGCAGTGTGCGACAAAAGCAAACTTGCAAAAGTATTGAAGATAAACTATTAAAAAAAATTAGGATTGCTCGTGAGAGTCAGTGCACCATTACTGAGGAAAATCCACAAAACCGGGCATTCTCAATTGCAAGTGAGATGAACATTAGTGATTTCCAGCCTTCTTCGACCTGATTAAACAGATTCGGGAAAGGAAAAGGAAGTCTCAAAATTACGAAGTTTCCTTCAAGTAAACTTTCAGAGGACATGTCATTCATAGGTAATACTGAAAAGAAATTCGCAGCAAATGTGAAGAAAAAAACTTCTCGTTATCCCCTAAAATGCTGTCTATAATACCAGTCAGTCAGGTTTTGTGTGTTCAAACTGTACTTTGTCATTTTGAGTGAAAAGAGTCGTTTGTGCAGTCAAATGCCATCACACATTCATACACAACAATGCCAGTGATAAGTATCAGAATATTCCTGATTCCAAGGCAAATTAGGACCAAAAATTTAAAAAAGTACAGTTTACTTGCAGAAATCTTGTAATCTACCTAGCATAATCTGGAAAAATGGGAGAGAATAGTTTTCATTGTTATATCCAAAACATCCTCTTAACATTTACAGAAAATGATTCATCGATTTTGTATGAATATCAAGAGCTCAGATGGAAACCCGGTTCTAAGCAAAGAAGGGAAAGCAGAAAGGTGGAAGGAGTATATAGAGGGTCTATACAAGGGCGATGTACTTGAGGACAATATTATGGAAATGGAAGAGGATGTAGATGAAGATGAAATGGGAGATATGATACTGCGTGAAGAGTTTGACAGAGCACTGAAAGACCTGAGTCGAAACAAGGCCCCCGGAGTAGACAATATTCCATTGGAACTACTGACGGCAGTGGGAGAGCCAGTCCTGACAAAATTCTACCATCTGGTGAGCAAGATATATGAAACAGGCGAAATACCCTCAGACTTCAAGAAGAATATAATAATTCCAATCTCAAAGAAAGCAGGTGTTGACAGATGTGAAAATTACCGAACTATCAGCTTAATAAGTCACAGCTGCAAAATACTAACACGAATTCTTTACAGACGAATGGAAAAACTAGTAGAAGCCAACCTCGGGGAAGATCAGTTCGGATTCCGTAGAAACACTGGAACACGTGAGGCAATACTGACCTTACGACTTATCTTAGAAGAAAGATTAAGGAAAGGCAAACCTACGTTTCTAGCATTTGTAGACTTAGAGAAAGCTTTTAACAATGTTGACTGGAATACTCTCTTTCAAATTCTAAAGGTGGCAGGGGTAAAATACAGGGAGCGAAAGGCTATTTACAATTTGTACAGAAACCAGATGGCAGTTATAAGAGTCGAGGGACATGAAAGGGAAGCAGTGGTTGGGAAAGGAGTGAGACAGGGTTGTAGCCTCTCCCCGATGTTGTTCAATCTGTATATTGAGCAAGCAGTAAAGGAAACAAAAGAAAAATTCGGAGTAGGTATTAAAAATCATGGAGAAGAAATAAAAACTTTGAGGTTCGCCGATGACATTGTAATTCTGTCAGAGACAGCAAAGGACTTGGAAGAGCAGTTGAATGGAATGGACAGTGTCTTGAAAGGATAATGGAATGTAGTCTAATTAAGTCGGGTGATGCTGAGGGAATTAGATTAGGAAATGAGGCACTTAAAGTAGTAAAGGAGTTTTGCTATTTGGGGAGCAAAATAACTGATGATGGTCGAAGTAGAGAGGATATAAAATGTAGGCTGGCAATGGCAAGGAAAGCGTTTCTGAAGAAGAGGAATTTGTTAACATCCAGTATTCGTATGGAGTGTAGCCATGTATGGAAGTGAAACATGGACAATAAATAGTTTGGACAAGAAGAGAATAGAAGCTTTCGAAATGTGGTGCTAAAGAAGAATGCTGAAGATTAGATGGGTAGATCACATAACTAATGAGGAAGTATTGAATAGGATTGGGGAGAAGAGAAGTTTGTGGCACAACTTGACCAGAAGAAGGGATCGGTTGGTAGGACATGTTCTGAGGCATCAAGGGATCAGCACTTTAGTATTGGAGGGCAGCGTGGAGGGTAAAAATCGTAGAGGGAGACCAAGAGATGAATACACTAAGCAGATTCAGAAGGATGTAGGTTGCAGTAGGTACTGGGAGATGAAAAAGCTTGCACAGGATAGAGTAGCATGGAGAGCTGCATCAAACCAGTCTCAGGACTGAAGACCACAACAACAACAACAAACAACAACATGAACTCTGCCATACACAATATGCAGAATAACAGCCACCATTTCTTACTCCATTCCAGGTCTGTATAAAGAAAACTGTGAAGAGCCTGAATGCATTAATTGTTCTTTTGCCAGGTGTGCCTGGTGTAAGGAAAACATTTACTTTTTTCATCCAGTAGACTTTTCGTATTTTTGTGACATTACAGGGAATAAAGAAGAAATTGTTTCATTTTTAATAAAATATACATTATTCAAAAATTATCATAAGCACTGTGCTACATGATTTGTTATAAAATATTAAAATCCAGATTGATTCACCATATACAATTTATGTTACTCGTGGTCTGGGTTTGAAATGACCTGACCCCACCCCTCCCTGATGAACCTTGCACAGCCAAATCCTCTTTCCTCCCTGAGGAAGTAGCAATTTGGTTTCAATTGACTAAAGAACACATGCAAATTTGTGGAGTCTGTAAATAAATGTTGGTTTCATTTTGAACAGATTAATGTGGTGAATCTCATTCTTCTCAAACATCATTCTGCATGTTGTTCAAGAGTGTATGTCTTTCTCAGAATCTGCAAAATGCTTGTCCTCAAGGATCCTTAACTCTTTAAGTCATAGATCTTGAGCTTCAAAAATATTTGTGTAAAAAGTTGTGGATTGTGGATGAATTTAGTAGTGAGCCAGAAGTGCGACTGTTGCCATCATTTATCGATGTGACAGCTAATGGGAACATATCTCATATTGTTTTTGGTGATTTGTGCCACATCAGATGTCACACCATCTCATTGAACTGTGCAAAGCTGGTATCTTAGACAGCACAATTCTGAGAAAGATAGTCATTGAGTATTTTCATATAATGCTCAGATTTCACCATAATAGCATGCCTGTTTCCACATTCAAAAAATTCTGTTGGTCCTAAAATGCAAAATGAACAATGTCCAAGTCATGCTTTTAACCTTCCTTTGCAAAGGTAACTGGTGTTCAGTAACCACAGGTTTTCTTCTGCTCAGTATCTAAATTTTTGTTTTATGATATAACCATTTAGTTGGCTATGGACTTCATAATTGTGATGTTATTGTGTTTGAAAGAAGTTGTAGTTGTGTGATACTCATTTATAATTTGTGCAAAGTATTATCATTTTTGCTAAATCAATTGATATTAATTGTTGGACAATTTGAATTCTGAATGGATGAAAATGCTTTGCTGTACGTGATGTTCTTCTATTATACAATTTCCTTTCCTTTTCTTCTCCACATTTTGGGAACCGATAAATGCAATACAGGATATCCACCCTCGCCATTCCCCTAGCGTGTGTGTGTGTTCCTCCATTCTTTATTTTGCATAAAAAAGTTACTTACATCAGTGTGTTTTATTAGAATACAGCCCAAATCTCTATTTCTTACATGCATGTAAACTGTTTCAACTTCGGTTGTGCATGTAAACTGTTTCAACTTCGGCTGGTGGTCATCAACATTTTGTTTGTCGTCATTCTAATCAGTAAGCAATTGTACTGTTGGTATTTTTCATGCATTTATTTTTCACTGCTCGAGTTTGTGGCACTTATATGCCAAGATCTGCCTTGATTAGAATAATGACACACACATGGTGATAAACTGTATCAAGGAAAAAATAACTATTTCACTGATTTTACTGAAATACCTGTATTGCTTCACTATATTAAGTTACTTGACAAGATTTTAAAAATGTTTTTGTGATCTTGGTTCGTCCATGAAAAGAAATGAATAGTGTGTTGATCAGGACAAGGATGGAACTGCTTTTAAAGATGTATAATTATTACGGTATATTGATAATTTTTACTTATGGAACGTCTGACAGCAACTGAATAAAACACAATTTTAGTGCCATACGCGTTTCGCCTTTATTTTCTGCAAGGCATCATCAGTGGCGTGGAATATGTACATATGTTGGCTATTTAATTTACATTTTTGTAATTGTACCTATAGGTTATAAACAGTTCTGTATAATTATGTTTCATTTGTTCCAGAACCCCATGTCAGATATCCTCCTACAATGACAGGTTCTCAGTGGAAGCTGCAGATCTTGGAAAATAATGCTTGAGTGTTAATTTATGTATGATAACTGTAAATAAATTCTTTTAATTCATTAAATTAGCTATTTTTTATATTTTCATTCTCTGTTTTCATGTATCTAGCACACAACATTTCCTTTGATTAGCATGAACATCTTTTGAATTGTTGCTGATATGTGAAAATAAAAAAGTTAAAGTGTAGTAATTTAAAACAAAGTTAATACTTAACCAATGCCAACTGAAAGAATTTGTGTTGTTGAAAAGTGCTATTACACTGCCAGGCAATGGACTCAGATTTGGGATGATGACAGTTCATAACTTGTCTGGTCATTCAGATTTATGTTTTCCGCGATTTCCCTAAAATTCTCAAGGCGTATGTCGGTAAAGTACCTTTAAAAAGTGGCACAACCTATTTTCTTCCCCATCCTCTGAGCTTGTGCTTCATCTGTAACTTTCCTGCTTTCCTTTGGTTGTGAAGTATGTCATAGAGTCATTGAATCCTCTCCTGAGGGAAGCTGCCCCACAACTGTTATAACTGGTTTTTGATAACCTGGATGCTGCTACTGGGATAGAGTTGGTGTCCAAGTTGGTCTCACACATATTCTATCAGGGATAGATTTGGGGCTCTTGCTGGCTACAAAAATACCTCAACATCACGTAGACAGTTCATAGAGACACATGCCGTGTGTGAACAAGTGTTGTCCTGCTGAAAAATGGCACCACAATATTGTCACATGGGAGGAAACGCATAGGACGTACCAATTTGCCTTCTGATTTCCCTCATTCACTACCAGCTGTGACAGGAAGTCATACCAATGGCTCCCCACATAAGGCAGCCAGAAATAACACTGCTGTGCCTCTCCAGAACAGATGAAGAAAGGTACCTGTCACCAGGTTGCCACAGTACTCGCCGAGAATGCTCATTCAGGATAGCGCAGAACTGGGATTCATTCCTGAATGCAGTGCGACACCATTTATCAACGGAGCATAGATATTGTTTTGCTAAAGAATGGTACAGGAAGGTGCAGAATGTGCAGGGTCCATTGTGTGTTCTCTTATTACAGAGGCAGATATGAGAGTGTTATGATGTGCTTGGTGCACCATACGGCAATCCTCCCTTGTGATCAGATGTCATTGACCAGAACCATGATGAGAATGCCTGCCTTCACTGTCTAACATTTCACCACTGTCACTTCTGAATGTCCCTCAAATCTGGATATTGCATAGTTTGACCAGCTAGCCAAATGGGGACCCACAATGTTGTCCCTTCCAAACTCTTGTCAGGCGTCGGTATTGCTGGCTCACCAGAGTATGCAACATTGCCATGGGTTTCATAATAATCAGTCAGAATCTAAAGCTGTTCACACCCTGATGTACCCTATCAGTCCTGATAACAGTACTAAAGATGAACAATACTAATGCACTCTTTCACAGAGAATAGCAACTCTAAACACTTACATATATGCTGGTGGTTTGCACGTGTACAAAGTTACATTCAGCTCTGAGCTGTTTCTGGCTGCTTTACAAAAAAGTGTCGGAGCGGAGAGAGAATTTTGAGCAACAAGAGGGAAAATACTAATTAAGCACAACAAAATGATATTTTCAACATGCAGAAGAATTTAGTATGAAAAATTGCTGTACAAATGTTATGAAGCAACAAGAAGGCTATTTTCAGTCATTATAATTGACTGAACAAACAAGAGTAGGGTAAATAGTTTATCAAAAAATGGAACTTACAGTTGTAATAATGGATAAGTTTCAGACTATTATTTCATACCCCAAGGAGAATTGTTAGTTACTGAATCTCATTGTTCTGTAAAGGAAACAACCACAATCACAAAATTTTCTCCCCAGTGCAAAATTTATGTAGTTACATTGGTACATCATGACTGTTTAGCTGGGGACTTCCTCTAAAATCCTAATTTATGTTTACATTATTGCCTATCGTCTTTTCCTATCCAAATATGTTCCATTACACATTATTTATTTTGTTCCTGATTTTCGTTTCATTAGGATTCTGTTCCTCAATTGGTAAAAACGAAACTGTTAGAGAATCACTTTGCTGTTCTTTTTTTCTGTCTGTTCAACTATTAAGACACCTTTTTCACAGGAACAGGTATAGATATGAAGCTGAAATTTGTATCAGGCACTAAGGTCAGCAGGCCCTTGGTGGTGTAAAAATGTTAAACTTCCAAGTCAGTGCAAACAAAAGATCTGATAATATATGTCACATATCTTGATACTCGCAGACTCACTCATCAAAACCTATAGATGCAGTAGCAGTAAAGTGCGTGCCTGCAAACCAAGATGTTGCGGGATTGAGTCTCAGTCAGATCACTGTTTTTTCAGTCTTCTTTCTAACATAGCCTTCATCTCTCAAACGAAATAAAGAGTCGCCAGAAACAACATGTGGTTCAGATTCCACCTTAAAACCATAGTTCCGCTTTTTCCAGTTGGATATCTGAGATAGGTTAGGGAGACACAAGTCGCCAAATTGGTGTCCAGCAGAAAGACTTGCACCAGGCCACTGAGCCATATGAAATTATTATTATTATTTCTTTCCTTTCTCAGACATTATGTCTGATTTATTATTATTATTATCATCATCATCATCCCCTAATAGCATGAGTCCTGCTTCTTGTTTTGCTATGTCTTGCCTTTTCTTTCACCTCATCCTAAATGTGTGTCTATTTTATGTAACCTGTTCTAGATTATTTCATAATTAGCATTAGCACTTGCAGTTTTACATGCTGTTTAGTCAAACATTATTTCACACTTTTTCTGTAGTACAAAAAAAGGTGATTGTAACAGAATAATATTAAGTATGAAGTAAATATAATAGAGGGAAACATTCCACGCGGGAAAAATATATTTAAAAACAAAGATGATGTGACTTACCATATGAAAGTGCTGGCAGGCTGATACAAACACAGACAGACGCATACATACACACAAAATTCAAGCTTTCGCAACAAACTGTTGCCTCATCAGGAAAGAGGGAAGGAGAGGGAAAGACGAAAGGAAGTGGGTTTTAAGGGAGAGGGTAAGGAGTCATTCCAATCCCGGGAGCGGAAAGACTTACCTTGGGGGAAAAAAGGATGGGTATACACTCGCGCGCACACACACACACACACACACACACACACATGTACAGACACAAGCAGACATATTTAAGACAAAGAGTTTGGGCAGAGATGTCAGTCGAGGCGGAAGTGCAGAGGCAAAGATGATGTTGAATGGCAGGTGAGGTATGAGTGGCAGCAACTTGAAATTAGCGGAGATTGAGGCCTGGTGGGTAACGGGAAGAGAGGATATATTGAAGAGCAAGTTCCCATCTCCGGAGTTCGGATAGGTTGGTGTTGGTGGGAAGTATCCAGATAACCCGGACGGTGTAACACTGTGCCAAGATGTGCTGGCTGTGCAACAAGGCATGTTTAGCCACAGGGTGATCCTCATTACCAACAAACACTGTCTGCCTGTGTCCATTCATGCGAATGGACAGTTTGTTGTTGGTCATTCCCACATAGAATGCATCACAGTGTAGGCAGGTCAGTTCGTAAATCACGTGGGTGCTTTCACATGTGGCTCTGCCTTTGATCGTGTACACGTTCCGGGTTACAGGACTGGAGTAGGTGGTGGTGGGAGGGTGCATGGGACAGGTTTTACACCGGGGGCGGTTACAAGGATAGGAGCCAGAGGGTAGGGAAGGTGGTTTGGGGATTTCATAGGGATGAACTAACAGGTTACGAAGGTTAGGTGGACGGCGGAAAGACACTCTTGGTGGAGTGGGGAGGATTTCATGAAGGATGGATCTCATTTCAGGGCAGGATTTGAGGAAGTCGTATCCCTGCTGGAGAGCCACGTTCAGAGTCTGGTCCAGTCCCGGAAAGTATCATGTCACAAGTGGGGCACTTTTGTGGTTCTTCTGTGGGGGATTCTGGGTTTGAGGGGATGAGGAAGTGGCTCTGGTTATTTGCTTCTGTACCAGGTCGGGAGGGTAGTTGCGGGATGCGAAAGCTGTTGTCAGGTTGTTGGTGTATGGTTCAGGGATTCCGGACTGGAGCAGATTCGTTTGCCACGAAGACCTAGGATGTAGGGAAGGGACCGTTTGATGTGGAATGGGTGGCAGCTGTCATAATGGAGGTACTGTTGCTTGTTAGTGGGTTTGATGTGGACGGATGTGTGAAGCTGGCCATTGGACAGGTGGAGGTCAATGTCAAGGAAAGTGGCATGGGATTTGGAGTAGGACCAGGTGAATCTGATGGAACCAAAGAAGTTGAGGTTGGAGAGGAAATTCTGGAGTTGTTCTTCACTGTGAGTCCAGATCATGAAGATGTCATCAATAAATCTGTACCAAACTTTGGGTTGGCAGGCCTGGGTAACCAAGAAGGCTTCCTCTAAGCGACCCATGAATAGGTTGGCATACGAGGGGGCCATCCTGGTTCCCATGGCTGTTCCCTTTAGTTGTTGGTATGTCTGGCCTTCAAAAGTGAAGAAGTTGTCGGTCAGGATGAAGCTGGCTAAGGTGATGAGGAAGGAGGTTTTAGGTAGGGTGGCAGGTGATCGGTGTGAAAGGAAATGCTCCATTGCAGCGAGGCCCTGGACGTGCGGAATATTTGTGTATAAGGAAGTGGCATCAATGGTTACAAGGATGGTTTCCGGGGGTAACACATTGGGTAAAGATTCCAGGCGTTCGAGAAAGTGGTTGGTGTCTTTGATGAAGGATGGGAGACTGCATGTAATGGGTTGAAGGTGTTGATCTTGTGGGAATGACCAGCAACAAACTGTCCATTCGCATGAATGGACACAGGCAGACAGTGTTTGTTGGTAATGAGGATCACCCTGTGGCTAAACATGCCTTGGTGCACGGCCAGCACATCTTGGCACAGTGTTACACCGTCCGGGTTATCTGGATACTTCCCACCAACACCAACCTATCCGAACTCCGGAGATGGGAACTTGCTCTTCAATATATCCTCTCTTCCCGTTACCCACCAGGCCTCAATCTCCGCTAATTTCAAGTTGCCGCCACTCATACCTCACCTGTCATTCAACATCATCTTTGCCTCTGCACTTCCGCCTCGACTGACATCTCTGCCCAAACTCTTTGTCTTAAATATGTCTGCTTGTGTCTGTACATGTGTGTGTGTGTGTGTGTGTGTGTGTGTGTGTGTGTGTGTGTGTGCGCGCGCGAGTGTATACCCATCCTTTTTTCCCCCAAGGTAAGTCTTTCCGCTCCCGGGATTGGAATGACTCCTTACCCTCTCCCTTAAAACCCACTTCCTTTCGTCTTTCCCTCTCCTTCCCTCTTTCCTGATGAGGCAACAGTTTGTTGCGAAAGCTTGAATTTTGTGTGTATGTATGTGTCTGCTTGTGTTTCTATCGACCTGCCAGCGCTTTCGTATGGTAAGTCACATCATCTTTGTTTTAATATATTTTTCCCGCGTGGAATGTTTCCCTCTATTATATTAAGTATGAAGTAAGTCGCGTAACATATACTGTGTGCAGGTGTTTGTTTTTGTGTGAGCACACATTAAATGGTAGGTGTGGAATACGAGAAAACAGCAAGATGTGAAGACAAATAAACAGCTTCACCTACTGTTGGTGGAGCCTTTTACATTTTGACATTGTGGCTTGGCAGTGGCTTCACCGTCAAAGAGCCAACCACATTCTGCAAGAATGAAAACAAAAGACAGGGTGGTTTTGTACAAGTGAAATATATTGTGAACTGGTTTGTTATATTGATCCTTCAAAGCGTATGTCATATAAAAAGATTGTATTCTACTCGAATTCACGAGTCACACTAATGATTTGTACAACCGTTGAATAAAATATATATTTGTAAAAGAAAAGTAGTGGATATGCTTTTTCGTCATATGAGTAGACGTTATCTTCTTTTGTTCCAATAACAGCTGTATTGCTACACATGTGATTTCAGAGGCGCTGATTACCAAGACCTCTACTTCAAGAGGATCAACTATGATGAAAGAAGAAGGTAAATACATCAGATATTACATTGAGTAATGGATCTCATGAAGTGTTCTGGTGCAGCTTCGAAGCGGGCCAGCAGCTACATAAAACCCTAAACCAACAAGAAAAAACATTGCACACTGTGATATGGCAGTCAGTACTAATATTATAAATGCAAAAGTAACTCTGTTACTTTTTCAGGGCCAAACCACTGAAGTGGTTTTGATAAAATTTGGTGTAGAGATAGCTTGAACTCTGAGGAAGAATATAGGTTATTTTAGAAAGTGTGCAGTACAACATACTTATTGATTTGAAGAATATAACATGAAATATGGAACAATAATTACGCTTTAAAAAAGGTATTTACTCTTTCACTTTTGAATTTTGTCATATTTTTGAAAATGCTTTTATTGTTTGTTATGTCCTACATAATGCAATTCAGCGTAGTCAATACAGTACTTTACGTGTTTAATTCATAGTCCCATACTAATGTCAGTCACAAACCCATCGCATTTTAGCTGGTGAGTGTCATGCATCACTTGCGAGTTCTTCACTGCATTCAGTTTTGTGTGAAAAACTTGTGGTCGTGTAGTTAGCATTGCTTTTTCTCAAAAACAGCATCCCGCATTCAGTTCCCACCCGGGTCGGTTTTTTCTTCCCTGCTCGTGTCCGGATGTGTGTGTTACCACCACCACCACTATCATTATCAACATGCAAGTCACCAAAATCATGTCAAATAAAAATACTTGCACCCAGCTCTCAAACATTCCAACTGTGATCCCCCAGAAAATAAAGCCCCACACACATTTCATTTCATTTTGCTGATACACAAGTGCAATCGTGGATAACAATTAGAATACAATGCTTATACAATCTTCAACGTGTTTAATACATGTCGATCCATGCTTCCATATTAATATTATCAGTGCTGTTTCTCTGGGGGAACGCTGGGGGATGTGTACCCCTAAACTTTTTCGTCGACAAAGTAATTTTTTTACAATGTTGAGAACTTTGAAGAGTGCCAAAGATTTATTTCACGGACATAAATTTTTTATGTAATTTTTCCGTGTTGGTAATTGCAATATGAACGATATCAGTGCAGTTTTTGGTGGGAAAAGCGATGTCATTGACTTTTCAAGCATTTCGAAGCTGCAGCAACTGTTCTCGACAACTGAATTGCTGGCAGCCAGTTCGACAAGCATGTAGTGCCCTCGCCTGCTAATAGTGAGCGATGGTAGTGCTAAATGGGTATGTGTACACTCAAACGCTGAGTCTCTATGGTCCCGCTACCATGATGATGTTGATGACATAATGGCTAAAAGCAGACAGGTGGTATCCAATGTTCAGTTATAAGTAATTTTTGCTACATTATATCCAATGTCGGAGTACCCTCAAACTTTTTTTTAGAAAAAAAAAAAGCACTGAATATTATAAATGTGAAAGTAACTCTATCTGCTACATTTTCATGACTAAACCACTGAACCAATATCCACGAAATTTGTTGTGAGATAGCTTGAACCCTAATGAAGAAGATAAGCTAAATTATAATGTGTGTAGTACAAGATATTTATTGATCTGAAGAATATGGCACAGTTACGGAAAACTATGTAATCTTTGAAAAAGATACTTACTTCCAGCAATTTTGAACTTTATCATAGCTGCGCAGATGCTTTTATTGGTTGATATGTTTTATGAAATATGATTCAATGTAATCAATACATAATCCATACTTCTCTATTAATACCAATATTATTAATTGCAAAAGTAACTCAATTTGTTATGTTTTCATGATTGTACCACTGAACCGATTCTGATGGTATTTGATATAAAGGTAGCTTAAATCCTGAGGAAATATATAAGCCACATTAAAAAGTTGTACCTTCCTGAGTATTATCAGTGTTTTTAAATATGGTGTATGTGAATGGCATGCAGATGACACTGGTGCAGTTGTCGGTGACACTAAAGTGTCTATAGATAGATCATTCCATGACAGTGTAAATCCAATGTTGTTGTGCACGTGGTTTATGATGTTGAGTTCTTACACCACCTGTCATAACTGGAGAGTTTTCGTGGACATACAACAGTAGAATTGGACAGTAAGCATGAGAGCCATATTTAAAACTATTACTACAAGCCTCGCAAACATAAATGTGATTTACTGCACAGTTCGAAGAGAGTTCAAGCCGCAAAAGTTACTTGATTCCAAGTAACCTCAGAGCTTTCTCACATTTACCAAATCTTGGATGTAGGGCGTCAGATGGTCTTCAGAGCTACAAAGACATTAGAACAGCCACAAGCTCATCGCATTTTAGACATTGATCATCATGTGTCCTGTACAGCTTCCAAGACTTTTGAAGACTTACAATGACAGTGTCATTTAAAGGCTGTATGGTAAACAGTGTGTCATACCTTTACATGTGGAACGTTGGAGGCTTTTGGTGAGATTGCATTTGACGATGATCCATTAACCGACTATGTCAATCATAAGTCGCCAAACGGGGATGGAGCAAAACAGCAGTGAAGCAAAAATGTAGGCACCATTACACAATAAAATGGAAGGGAGAAACAATTGGTATGTGTTACTGTGTTGGCAAAATCTCACATCCAGTACTAGGTGAGCCAGAGAAATCACTAAAAACTACTTCTGCATGAATGTAATGAATCGAGGCAGTTTTTAAATATAATTATAAAATATAGTGCACTTTCTGATTCGACGCACAGTAAAATAATAGAAACGCATTTATTACATGTCTACATACTGGTCCTGCGTACATTTCTTTATCCACGTTTCTATAGCACTATACACAGACATCTCGTGAAATTACTAATGTGCTTACTCACCATCACTCATTATAGCAAAATTACTAAAATGCAAGTTTTCATTCAGGGTGTATACGACCTGAGACAACCGAGAGATCTGGAAAAAAAACCAGGAATTTTGTCATCTGGAAAAAATCCGGGAATTTTGTCATCTGGAAAAAATCCGGGAATTTTGTCATCTGGAAAAAATCCGGGAATTTTTTAGAATTCTGGGAATTTTTCATTGTTTTAGTTTTCTGTTAAATTTTTGTAATTTTGAATGGTAAGAACCGATATTCTAACAAAGTATATTACTGTATCTCACTACTGCAGAATAATACTTTAACAATAAAACATAAACAAGAGAAAAAATCGAAAATAACTTAAATTGCAAAGGAAATGCCCCATATACGACGACGACACACAGTGCTCATGCAAGCGTCTGCCAACAGCAAAATGTGTCAAAGGCTTTAGAAAGACTATGCAATGCTTCATTACAACAAATTGCCTCCAATGTGCGTGAAGTCACAATTGTTTACATTAGATTCATTTTAGCAGTTACGAGCAGGCGCATGCGCAGTTGAGTCTCGTTTGAGTAGTAGATTCTCCCGCTTCTAGCTACAGGAATGTGGCTGTTGGCTGTGCAAGCAGTCACAGCAAGCAGCTAGGGGGTGCCAAATTCATATTCTTGAGGAAAAAAAAAACTTGTTTCACAAAGTGTCTAGCATCCAGCGCACGCTGATCTATCGATTATTCATATGATTTTGAAACACATCCCTGTTCGTTTTTGAACACATTTTAAGTTGATTTCTGAATGAATCGTAAGTTGATTTTTGAATGCATGCATAGTGTACGTGATGTCTGTGTCAGGAGAATCCTCGTCGCATCTAGAAATAAACTTTCTGCAGACAAACGGGGATGGAGCTATACGAGCTGAGCAGAGTAAAGCTGAATGGATGAATGCCAATGCTGTCTGATTATGTGGTTGATTGGGTTTGCGAATGATCAGCGTTGTTATAATTACTAGCGAAATCTATAGATTCAGACTACCGGAATTGAAATAAAGACTAACAGGAATAACAGGTGAGAAAGATTACGTATTATCGTATTATCTTCTTGGTGTATCCAAGAAAATGAAATTGTGGCAGAAAATTTTTGGCCAGATCGCTACATTAGTAATGACCAGTTGTACAGTGCCCGGCTAGTAGCTGTTTAAGTTCTATTCTGGAAGTAACACAGAATACATGTTGTATGAACATGTAACAGCACCTAACCAGAGAATAATCGCGAGATAACTAAACCTGTGATTCTGGCAGGGTTAGTGAAGTTAATCTGCGAACAAATTTTGACAATGGCAGGAACAGCTACAGAATTGGTGATGACAAGACAGTTTGTTAGAACGAGGAAGGAGAAGAAACGGGGACATCACACAAACTATGAAAGAATAAGACCATTCCAAATTTATATAAAAATTTTCGTAATACTACTTTTCGATGTCATGCTTGAGAAACTGGTGCGTGTGAATGAAATGTGAAACTACTTCCCAACATACAGCTTTTTTGCTTGTACTAGGCCAAATAGGCATTTGATATTGGTACTTCGTGAATTATATTCTGTTGTGTTATAAAAATGACCATTTGTGCCAAGATAGTCTCATTCATTTGGTGTGTGTTACAAAATTGCTGCAATATTAGAAAGGCCTATTTTATTTTATCTAGCAGACAGTGACAAAATAAATGTAATCAGATCAAGAAACCACACCAGTTTTGGGTGTTATTTGTATTAACAGCTTTTTCAGCATTAGATAACGACATTTCAATTTTTCGTGTAGCAAAACGTTTGACAAACTTTGACGAGGTAATACATTGTTTCGCACAAAAGAAAGCATGCCATGTAAAGCTGTAGCAAGAATAGAGAGAAAAAAAATGCTAGGAGCTAAGGATTGAGAAAATGTATACTTTCTTGCTTGTCTCTTGTCTTTATTGGTTTTATGTATCCTATATTTAATTTTATGTCACACAGAACAGCAAGTTATTAGCTCATAGGCAATAAAGAGTGCAAATTTTCTGAAGAGTTCTTGTTCTCCCGATTACAAATAATCCTATCCGCTATTAATTTTTTTAAAGAGGGGCAGGCTGTCAAACTGGCTGACTGGGAGCAGGAGAGGCACCACAGGACATTTCAGTTTCCACTGTCCTGAATATAGTTTGATGGCATCCATTACAAAACATACACGTTTAAATTCCACGGAGCGAAATACAGTGACGTGCGATAGAAGAATGCTGTATGAAGAGGTATGGCATTGCACTTTGGCAAACTTAAGACCAAATAACATGTCTTACATTTCCTCAAACACATATGTTTTATGTTTCAGACTTTCAGAAATGTGTGCACTACAAGATGAACATATTTTTGAAAATTCAATTTTTTTAGTATTGACCTGGTTAGCAAATCTCGTAGATCTGGGGCTGATGCGCAGAGCAGTCTGAGCTATAATGGTTAGTCTCCATGTGACCAATGTTTACATTTAGTGATTTTACTGTTTATCTGTGGCCTGGAACTATCAAGTGAATTAAAATACATTCACATAATAGTGGAAGGCTAACATATGTTTTTAGTTTCAGACTTTATTTTATTTCCACCTTTCTGATAGTCAAACATTAATTGCCTTGCAGAACAGTGGAGTTATTTTTGTCTGTTTGCTAAAGAAATTTGACTTTTATTAATCCTTTTCCACAGAGGCAGTCAATGTATTTCAAATGAAATGTTTAATTCCACAGTACTGGCTAGTTTCAACTGTTCGCTGCATTTCAAGTGCACGTTTTCATCTTCTAGCATGTATGGCATTATTCCATAATAAAGAACCAAACATGGTATAATACAGTACCGGTGCTCCAAGAAAATTTACACCCTGAAACCCACACTGAAAAGCTTAATATCATGTCGAGGTCTACTTCATTGGTAATCAGGACATACAAATGTACACTTTAAGTATGCACTTTGAATGTGCACATTTTAGTATAGTTCACGAAATTCTAATGCTCTTTGAGTATCCTCTGATGTCTTGTTTCTTTTGTGACATAATGTATGATATGTCAATGTTTCACACGCACGTACCTACGGGCTTCCTACGTCATGGCAGCTTCACAAGTGGGGTGGCACCTGTTACCTGGTGCTCTCTGGCAACTTCTAAAACGAACCTATTTCTAACATGTCGCGGGAAAATATAGCGAATGGTGGTTTGAAAAGAGTTGCTCCTTTTATGTAAGTTGAACTTTGTGCAAGAATTTACCAAGAATTTCTTAAATCACAGAGCATTTGACTCTCATTTAAAAATCAACTCTTTGATGACAAGCCATTTAGAAGAATTTCAAACCCTGAAGATCAGACATTTATGTCAATATTAAAAATTTTACTGGCACATTTGTGTGATATATCTTAAAGTGTAACACGTGCAAAAAAGATCAACATTATATGCGAAAACTTAGCATCTCTTGCTGCTTATTAACCTTAGAGACCAGTAATATATGTGAAAGCTTTGCTTTTCTTGTAGCAACACTACGTATATTAATTTAAACTATTAACTTTCCGTGATTGTGCATTCGTTCTACTTAACATTGATGTTGCTGTTGGCTGACTACATCACGTGTCCTGTGCTCTCAATATCCGCTGTCATTGGCAGCGAGATCACGTGACATGGCCTATGACTGGCCTACAAAAGCGCATCGCTTCGGAAAGTAACATGTGGTGTTTGGTGGAATTCCAATGTATACTTTCTTAATACAAAAATACGCAGCATACACATTGCTGCACATCAAAGATATTTCCAGAACATGTCTTATTTTTTTCACTGAGTTTCATTTTCTAAAGTGCCGGGAAATTCTAAGCCCATGTGTAAAACCATACCCATTCAAAGGATTGATAAGTTTTGCAATTCCAAGGGAAAATATACTGTCACTAAACACAGAAAAAGTGTTTTTTCACCCAGGAGAAAAGTGTATTTTTAGCTGGGAAATCTGGGAAAAATCCGGGATCTTTTTCCTTGTCTGTGTATACATCCTGTCATTGTATTGTTCTTGAACAAAATGTACACCTTTTACTTCTATCCACATGCCACATGCCCCATGCCCCTCTCTGTGGGCCCCTGGAACATGGCTGATGTAGTGTGTGAGAGCGTGTTGAAAAGTAATGCCTCCGAATTTTGTGTGTGTGAATTCTTAAAGTTCTCTAAATAAAACAAACTTTATTAAGATTTTACATTGTTACTCTTTGTGTCTACTTATTTTTTTATGAAAATAGTCCCCCTGGTAACAAATATGTTTCTCTCAATGAGAGACCGGTTTATTGATGCCGCCACTGAAGACTGTTTGCCTGTGGGGGTGGAGCCACGCCATCTCTGCTTGCAATGCTTTATCACTATTAAAGGGATGTCCTAAAAGGTGTTCTTTAAGATTTGGAAACAGGTGAAAATTGGATGGGGCCAAGTTGGTACAGTAAGGAGGGTGATCGATGACAGTGAACCCCAGGTGTCAGATTGTTGCGGATGCCGCAGCACACGTGTGTGGTCTGGCATTGACATGCTCATGGATAAGGTGCTCACCATGCATGGCTAAACCCATTGAATTCGTGCTTTCATTTTTCGGAGGTCTTGATGTACCTTGCAGTGTTAATGCTGTTGCCTTTAGGCATGAATTCCAAGTGCAACATGCTTTGAACATCCCAGAACTCTATTGGCACGACTTTGCCTGCTGATGGCATCACCTTGAACTTTTTGGTGTCTTGTTAAGGAATCCATCACACTCACACTTAAAAACACACACGAAATTATTGACAGACGTCGAGTGAGCGTTTGAGGCATCCACTGTGCACACAGTTTTCTCTGCCGCATGTGTAGCCTGTACACAGTCTTGTGATAAGCAACACTTAGATGAAAGCCGTGTCTGTGTTATCTGATGATTTTTTTCTGATGTGTTCATCCACTCAGTTCTGATAAGTCTCGTCTGTTGCCTTACGCTGTTGTCCACTCTGAGCTCTGTCACACACACTTAGGTTAGCACCACGGTTTCCTTCATTGCAAGCACGAATAACCCAGTGTCACGCATTATTGATGTTGATATAATCATCACCATGTATAGCTTTCATTCTTCTATGGATATCAATCGGAGGCATTTTCTACGGTAGAAACTTGATAACATTGCACTGTTTCTTCACACATCAGCATATTTAAGTTACACACTGCCATGATGCATGATAACAGTTCGAAGCTCTCTAACAGCAGAGGGTTGCAACTCATGTCAGCGAAGTGGGAAAGTCAGCTGAGTAATATCAATGGCGTGTAATATGTAGAGTCACCAGTTTTGGCAAAGTGTGAAATTGCAAAATTTTTCTGAAATTTTACAAATTTTGCTCAACCTTTAAGCAAAATAGTGAAATAATTAATGAAATTGTGTGGAATCACATCATGTGAAATTAATGGTGGAAATACAATTTGAGCTACAGCAATCGATTTTGAATACCAGTAACCATCAGTTCTACACCCCTTTGATATACATTGATATTTTGTATCATATCGAGTACTGCTAACTACAGTTCCCGCCCAAGACATTTAGCAGTGTCCCAGCGCATTACTTGATGTGGCCGTGTATTGAGTGTTGGAAATTGTTGCTGATCGCCGGTGCATTCGGTCTCATATTTTGCAATTTGTCTGCATGCTGGAGTTTATTAATACGGTAGTGACAGTTTTTCTTGATATAAAGAATTTTTATCAGAAGGATGTTACATGCTTGGCAAAACTGGAAAGATAGATACTCACGTGTAAATACAGCAACATGCAAATTGAGTGGCAGAGAAAGGACACATGCCTAAAACATACTAATGACAGTTCTTCTCATAAGTATAGCAAGAAGAATGTGCTGATGACGACAAGTGTCAAAAGCGAAGTTAATATCACAGATGTCAGAGCACTGACGAAACGAGTGAGAACTGATAAAGAAGAATTCATTTTATCAACTCCAGCTTTCATTGAAACTGCTATTCCACTTGAAAAAGTTGTTCATCCAGAGCTGAGAGTGTGGATGAACAAATATGTATCAGATTTATGTAATATTACACATTTTTGATGGGAAGAAATACAGGTTTAACTTAACATTGGTGCCAGTTTGATTGCATGGCTTCAGATCAGCAATTTTTCTAGTGTTACTAAAAATACATGGATGTGGTTTTAAGTAATGAAATGTAGCTGAGAAGGAAGATAATTCCTTCGTGCTTGCTCAGAACCAACCCTCCTGCTCCAACAGTTATTATTACTTTTATAGAAAGAATGAGGCCAAGTCTTTGTGAATCAGCAAAATTCAGGCTTTTCTGCGCTGCCAACTGCCACACAACAGAATTGTAAAATGTAGAAATGGTGACGTACTCACCCTAACCAATCTGCCAAACATCATAATTTTATAATGTTTACAGTGTGAAGTTTTTGGATGATGTATCGAAGTTGGCAATTCTCTATTTACATATGTGCAAGTTGGCAGCAACGACATGCAGTCACTAAGGTATGTTGGTAATCAGAAGCCCGTAATAGAAACAATCCCAGTGAGTAATGTTGGTAGTGAGAGGTCGTTTTCAACATATTGTTATATGATGTCTGCAGGAGAGTGGTTCCAACTCCCAGTAATATGGACGTCATGTTGTTTATTATCAGACTCAAGTGATTATGTACAGTGCCATTATATTTATTTCAGAAGGGGCAAGCAAGAGAGCAAAAACCTCATTCAAAAGCTGTGCTTGAGAGGGTGGCTGGAACTGCTAGTTATTCCAGTCACACAATAAAGAGAATGAAGGAGAGGGAAAGCACAACTACAAGTATTTCCCAAAGGTTCACTACTTCATGAATGATGTGGAAGAAGGGAAAAAAAGTTATATTTAGGTAATACTGACAATCAGCTTGTCAGGGGACTGACACACAATATTGATGTGACACACAATTCTCATTTTTACACAGACAGTTTACAGTAAGCAAAATGTGTTCCACTACATTTTTGTTTTGTTTTATGAGACTGTCTTTTGGCAGTGTCTGGTTGGACTTCTTGTGCTTATGTTGACATGTTGTGATTGCAACTATTTCAATTTGGTACTCTAGAGAGAAACTATTGACTATGGACACCTATATTTTTTGAATTACTGATTGTATTGATGTAACATGTTAACACGAGCATTTGCAGACTCAGGTGCTGTAGCTTACAAGTTAGGCGAGATTCGCATTTGTGCGTGGAGTCAGCTATTCAATTGCGCCCCCCTTCAACACACATGGCCATCTGCAATGAAGTAGCCCCCACTACCATTGTATCATACCCTATCATACCATTTGTGCAGATACAGCTCTAGTTATTTTGTGCACACACTACTCATGAGCTTCATTCAGTCCTGTCAAGAAATTGTCAGGCTCAAACCATTAAGAAGCAGGTGTGCTTTTGAGCACAATGTTGAATTTGTTGATTGCTTTGAGTAGTTGGACACCATTAGCTTGGAGCTTAAGTCGTTATGTTGAGTTAGCTCATTTCCAGTTCTCATGATTTCCTCTCGCAGATAATTACTCTCAACTGGGTGCTTCTCTATAACTTCTGTTGTGCTTTCTACCTTACAAATTAGTGCCTATACGTGTGAGCTCTTGTTTCCTGTCATAAGGCCACATGACACCTTCAGCAAGTCATGTGTGTTTGCTGGTAGTTTCAGCTACTTATCAGTAAAGATGCACATCGGCACTTTACACGGCTCTTGAAACAGGTGTTTGTGATAGAATGCTGCAATAAATGCTGCCTCTGGTTCTGGGTATTTGTAGTGTTCCAACAGCCAAGTGGACTCTGGCTATAAGTGTTTCCTGGTCTGGTATCTGTGTGAATGTCATTTACTGCTGTATATTTATGATCTGCTTTCTTCGCTCTGCCAGCAACAATGTTTGCTCTTTGATTACATGTCACATTGTGTTGTATGAACTGTGGGCACACACTCACCTACAAATGGTTCCAGTCTAGCAGTGCTCCTCTCTGGCTACTATACTATACTATACTAGGAAAAGAATTACAAATTTTATTCTTTTTTCGTGGACCCCTCACCCTTTTGCTCATTTTCCACGAAATTCAGTATGCTTTTCTGTCTGACTATTTTCTCTTCTCTACATCTGTTCATTTTTTAAATTGTAGATCATGATTAAATATTTTTTACATTTTGAACTTCTTGCTGGGTTTGTCACATGTGATTGTTCACATTTGTCATCACTTTTTCTGTATATATGTGATTAATTTTCAGCTTAGGTATGTTCTACTTTTACTCTTTCCGTTTTAACTGCCATTGGGAAACATTTTTGATATGTGTATAACACTGGTATTCCTCTGGGTGGCTTGCAGAGTATAAATGTAGAATGCCTGCCTATGCATTGTCACAATATGTTACCGGCATAGGAGTCACTATTTATTATTTTACTAACCTCAGACAAAGGATGGAATGTAATGAGCAGCACTATACCTTTCCCCACCCCTACCCTGCTATTCCTCTCCCTTCGTGCCCCTCCTTACCCTCAACACCCAGTTGCCTTGCCCATCATGTGCTGGTGCTCGCAGTCTGCCTTCAGCAGCCAGAGATTTTTTTTTTTGTGTGTGTGTGTGTGTGTGTGTGTGTGTGTGTGTTGTCTATTTTCAACAAAGGCCTTGTTGGCCGAAAGCTCACTTTCCGACAGTCTTTTTGTTGTGCCTATCTACGACACAGCATCTCCGCTATATGGTCAGTACCAACTATCCTTTTTATCACTCTCAGTATTTTATTTACTCTTTATGAAAAATACTACAGTTCAATTGGAATTACATACCTTTCATTATCCATCTCGTATTTGTCTTAGAACTGTGAAGTATGAAAAAGATCGGCTCAGCATCTGCAAAAGAGGAATCACTTGTGTTATTCAGTTCTAAGTTCCAATAAATGTTAGCTAACATCTTGAAATAATAGCTCAGTGACATGTATAGTAGTATAGATAGATGCTGTTCAAAACCAGTGATCCAGATGCCCAAATGTTAGTAGCTTCAGCAAAAAGCCTGGGTTAGTTTAGAATATTTTTTGAAAGTCAGAAGAGTTTGTAAGGTATGTTGTATGTTGTCATAATAATAAAATGCAGTGCAGTAGCACCTGTGAGGGGTTTGTTTAAATTACAGTAGTGGCTGGTGATCTCACTTTGGCATTAGATGTGTATCCGAGAGATCATATAATGAATATGAAAATGTATATCATCAAATGATAGAATGTAAAAGTGGGTCTTATTGAGTGCCACATGTTAATAAATCAGCATATTCATCTTAAAACATTCATCGCTATCAGTAAAAATCATATCTGATTGTGGTTGGCATCCAACCTCTAGCATGACAAGGTTCCTTTCCAACCCGGAATATATTAACTAAATTAAAATTGTTTGTCTGGTGCAACCATCAAAACAGAACAGAACTATAAGGCGAGAATCTTACGAGCTATATGATTTTATTAAACCAAATCGAGTTTTCGGTAGGCACATGAACAAGACTGAAACTATTTGAGGAAAAGTGCCACCACAGCTGCGTCTTGAGAATGTTTTTTATTGTCTCACACAACTAGTTTCGGCGGCATATTACCACCATTCTCACACTCCGACACTGCCGAAAGAGTAGTAGAATTCCTTTGCACATTTATTGTGGAGTCCTTGTCACTAGTATACTTGGGCTAGCTTTCCTCAGGAGACTGCAAGGAAAGCTAGCCCATGTGTACTAATGACAAGGACTCCACAACAGATGCACAAAGAAGTTCTAATATTCTTTTGGCTGCACTGGGGCCTGAGGACGGCAGTAATGTGCTGTGAAAACTAGTCCTGTCAGACAATAAAGACATTCTCAAGACACAGCTGCCTGGTACTTTCCTCATATACACTGGAATGCCAAGGTATAGGCATGCATATTCTAATACAGAGTTATGTAAACAAGCAGAATATGGCGCTGCCATTGGCAGTTCCTATATAAGACAACAAGTGTCTGGTGCAATTGTTAGATCAGTTACTGCTGCTGTAATATCAGGTTATCAAGATTTGAGTGAGTTTGAATGTGATGTTATAGTCGGCGCCCAGGTGATGGGACACATCATCTCTGAGGTAGTGATGAAGTTGGGATTTTCCCGTGCAACCATTTCACGAGTGTACCATGAATATTAGGAACTCAATAAAACATCAAATATCTGACATCACTGTGGCCAGAAAAAGATCCTGCAAGAATGGGACCAACAATGACTGAAGAGAATCGTTCAAAATGACAGAAGTGCAACGATTCTGCCAATTGCTGCAGATTTCAATGCTGGGCCATCATCAAGTGTCAGCGTGTGAACCATCCAACAATACATCATCGATATGGACTTTTTGGAGTGAAAGGCCACTTATGTACCCTTGATGACTGCACAACGCAAAGCTTTATGCCTCACCTGAGTGCACTGACACCGAAATTGGACTGTTGTTGACTGGAAACATTTTGCCTGGTCGGATGAGCCTCATTTCAAATTGTATGTAGCAAACGAACATGTACAGGTATGGAGACAACCTCATGAATCCATGGACCCTATGTGTCAGCAGGGGACTGTTCAACATGGTGGAGGCTCTATAATGTTAAGAGACGTGTGCAGCTGAAGTGATATGGAACCTCTTACAGGTGACACGTATGTAAGCATCCTGTCTGATCACCTGCATCCTTTCATATCCATTGTGCCTTCCCATGGACTTGAGCAAATCCAGCAGGACAGTGCAACACCTCGTACATCCCGAATTGCTACAGAGTGGCTCCAGGAACACTCTTCTGAGTTCAAACACTTCCGCTGGCCACCGAACTCCCCAGACGTGCAGCTCTACTGGGATGATGAGTTGTGTTGGTTGAGAGGAGGAAGATGGTGGGAAGCAGGAGGGAGAGTTAGAGGATGGAATGAATGATGGCTGGGAGAGAGTGGTAGTAGGGACACAGAACAGGTATGCGGTACCTGTGGGCTCATTCTGGTGCAGGCAGTGCAGGGAGGTGGTGGTCCATGTGCTGCACGAGTGGCATAGAGAAGTTGATTGGGAGGAAGAAGTAGAACAGAGGAAGAGGGGGACTGCAGAGAAGAGGTAGTGGGTTTTAGAATCAGGAGGATGTTGGGAAAGGTTAGGGAAAGGTAGCATTCCATGGCCACAAAGTCTTGGGCATGGAGGATATTGGTGTACAAGGATGTCACATCCACAATGACCAGTAAGGAGACTGGTGGTAACAGGACATGAACCGTAAAATGGTGAAGGAAGTGAGCACTGTCTTGAATGTAAAATATGAGGTTATGGGCTATAGTTTTGAGGTGTTGGTCACCAAAGGCAGAGGTTTGTTCTGTGAGAGCATTGTATGCAGCCAAAATGGGACAGCCAGTGAGGAGATGTGTGGGATTGAGCTTGTGGAGTTGGGGAGCAGGTAAAAGTTAGGTGTGCATGGGGTTCCTTGCTTGAGGAGGGAGATGGATTCAGGTGCCTGGTCATGGGTTGGACCTATGGCCTTGAGGATCTGCTGGAGGTCATCTTGGACTTGTGGAATGGGAACATGGTTGTAAGGTTTGTATGCACAGGTTTAGGATGGTTGAAGAAGAACCTTATCCACATAGTGACAATGATACATAATCACTGTGGTAGAGCCATTGTCTGTGGAAAGGATGGTAAGGCCTTGATTGGTTTACAGGTTAGACATAGGTGTGTATTCCTTACGAGTGTTATTGAACTAACAGCAGAGGATTTAGGAAATAAGAGTAAGGTCAGGTTAGAGATGAGGAATTTCTGAAAGATTACCAGAGGGTAGTGTGGAAGGGGAGGAGGAGGATCATTGTTGGAATGATGTTGGAACTATTGTAAACAATGTTCTAAGCAGGGTTTTGGTTAACTGTTGTCAGTGGGGGGTGGGGGTGGGGGGTGGGGGATGTGGTGAAAAATGTTTCTACTGGAGAAAGAAAATAATGACCATTACAAATCCAGAATAGTTAAATTTAGATTTTGGATTAAAGTTGAGATCTTTAGAAGGCACTGGTACTTCTGCAGGGGTCAGAGTTTTGGCAGAAAGGTTGATAACAACCATACAAGATGAGTGTTCAAGAGTATCAGTGTGTTTTGTGAAGGTGGAGGAAGTTTTGTTTTGGGATGTGGAAGGTGGAGTAAGTCAGCAAGGCACTGTTTGGGAGCTATGATAGTCGAATGGGGGGTCATGTTCAGGTGGTAAACTCTTCTTGGCTGTAGGTAATCCTATGTGGACAGAAGACATGAGTGACTGGAACATATTCCTCAGATGGTGCTAGGAGTGCTGTTCCAGTTGTTGAATGGTGTGAGTTTCTGTTTCAGTGGTAGCATCTAGGAAGTTGTGGTCACAGGTGGGAATGGAAAAGTTGAAGGTTCTTGCAGTAGGATGGGTGGCAACCCAACATGCCAATTTCAATGGCAGTCCCATGAGATGGGACGCCATGTGCCAGACTTTTATTTCAGATAGAGGATGTGTGGTTAGAGTTTTGCTAGGGCTAAAGAGAGCTTCCAGAATTGGCAGAGGTAAAATTCATGGTGGGATGGTTGGAAGACAAGAAGAGTGACTGAATAAAGGGTTGAAAATAAGAGGGTGAAAAGCTACAGTCTGTCATAAGGAAAATAAGATGGTAGGCAGCGTATAGAGAGCTATGTGTACATTAGAAGGAAGGCCACATAACGTCTTAAAGAAGCAGGCAATAGTAGCCTCACTGGTAAATAGAAATGTTCGATGGCAAATTGACACATGCCACAGTAAAAAAACACTTGGGATCGTACTATGCAATTTTAAATAAAGACCCTTTCTAAGCCAACAGTTAAGTTGGGCTGCACGAGTTGGTAGAAGAGAATATGTTAAAAACAGCAGTGGAATTAAATAATCAGAAAGGGGCAATTACCATGAGAGCAGGGAGTAGTAGTAGACCACTTATTAGCATGGTTGGGCCATTATAATAGGGTATTAAAATTGTGCAACCTAAGAATGACTGGTGTGCGTTTTGAAGGCAGGCACTGAAAGGAGAAGAAAGTATGACATATTAAAGAATAGAGTGTGAATTGGTAATGGATAACAATAATGCAAATCCCTCGATGGAATAATACATAAAATAAGAGAAAGACAACCTCTCACCTTTAGCGATCTGTTGTTTGATGCGTAGAAACATGTAACAAAAAATAGTATTCCCACTAGCTTTAGAACTCTTGCTCTTTTTCTACCAAAAATTACACACATCCTCACACACAGACATCCAAGTACACACTGCTGATTACTGAGAGCAGTTGTCCAGGTAGGTGGAGGTGGGGAGGGGTTAGCGGAATATAGCGGGACAGAGTAAGGCACATAGAATGCAGGATATGCTGGAGAGAGAATTCCTACATGCATAATTCATAGAAACTAGTGCTGGAGGATAGTATCCAAATGGCTTACTTTTCATGCCCACACAGAACACTATACAGCAATTGCAGCATAGATGATATATAACATGGCTGCTTTCACATATGGCCTGCATTTTACTGGATAGGAAATGGCTGTAACTGGACTGTGTCAGTGGTGATGGGTGGGTATTTGAGACAGGTTTTGTGCCTGGGTTGACCACAAGGGAATAATCCACTGTGTCCAGGATTGCAATAGGCATGGGCAAGGATATTCTGTGGGTCAGGTGCTGGATGAAACACTACTTTGGGTGAAGCGGGTAGGATTTTGTGTAGGATATCCCTTATCTCAGGGCACAACGAGAGGTATTTTAAGTCCTGGTGAAGAATGTGCCTGATCTTTTCAAGACCAGGGAGATACTGGGTGATAGAAGAGTGCTGGTCGGTGGCTGGTTAACAGGTTTACTGGTGTCAGAGGAGGATATGGTATTTGAGATCTGTTTATGGATGAACTGGATAAAATATTGTCTACCAATAAAGGCTCTGATAAGCTTTTCGGTATATTTTGATGACTCCTGCTTTCCACTGAAGATGCAACATCCACAGATTGTGAGGCTATGAGGAAGAGCCCATTTGACATGGAACGTGTGACAGCTGTAAAAGTGGAGGTAATGTTTCTAATTTTTGATTTGTAATCAAAAACAAGTGTTTTGCTGAAATAATAAGTTTTGATATAACTGTTTTGTTCTAAAAATCTTATTATCCTGATTATTAAGTAGTAATGAGTTTGCCTCTGGTGAAGAAGAATGCAGGGAAAAACAAATTGAAATTGCAGTATTAAAATTAAAAGCGGTTGTCAAGAGACTATCATTACATTCCATCAGAGGAGCCAACAATAGGTCATACAGTAAACATTGTTGAATGACAAGGAAGAATTAGCATAGTGAACAATGCCATTGGACTGAAGTGTTTAACAAACTGTGAAATGAGAAAAGGAATAAATTTACATGCAGAACCATTGCAAGAACATTATGGAGCAGTTTTCAGCAATGCAGAGCACAGTATGCTGTTTAGCCACAGTAGTTTCAGACAACAAAAAGTGTCACTAGTAGCAATACCATTGTTTTGCCTAGCATAGTTGCAGTAGAATTTTGATAGATAACATTTATAGTTATGGGTATTAATAGTGTATGAAGATTTAGACCTAACTGTGTTGTAACTGCATCTTACTTCTTTCTTCAAGTTGAGTGATGATTGTTAAAACTTTTGTTCCAAATTATCATCTTGACTGAAACATGAGAAATGTTTCATGGAATAAATAAGAAGCAATATAATAACAAAATAGTATAAGGGAATTAAGCTAAAGATTCAGGGTTTTTTGAATGGTAGTGACACCAGAGTGGAGGAGAATCTTACATACACTACAGGATGTATACAACCCGGGACAACCGGGAGATCCGGGAAAAACACGGGAATTTTTTCACCTGGGAGAAAACCGGAAAAAACCCAGGAATTGTTTAGAATTCCGGGAATTTTTCATTGTTTTAGTTTTCAATTAAATTCTTGTGATTTTGACTGGTAAGAACCAATACACTAACAAAGGATATTACTATATCCCCCTACTGCAGAATAATACTGCAGCAACAAAACATGAACGAGAGAGAAAAAAAAAAAGAAACGAAAATAAAACTTAAGTTGCAAAGGAAATACGCTGTATACAACAACAAAACAGTGCTCATACAAGCGTCTGCAAACAGCAAAGTGTGTCAAAGGCTTTAGGAAGACTATGCAATGCTTTGTAACAACAAATTGCCTCCGATGAGCGTGGCATGACAACTTTTTAAATTAGATTAGCAGTCGCGGGAGGGCTCTTGCGCATGCGCAGTTAAGTCGCGTATGAGTAGTACCTTCTCCCGCTTCTGGTTACAGAAGTGTGGCTGGGTGCCACTACTTAATATTGCCCCGGTTCGAAAATTAGTAAATCTGGGGCTGATGCACAGAGCAGTCTCAGTTGTGGTGGGGAGGTGGGTCGTCTCCACATGTCCTGTGTTTACGTTTAGTGATTTTTATTGTTTCCTCTTTGTTTATTGCTCTCACGTTAAATGATAACAAAACGGATTTTTGTGGCTGGGAGCTATCAAATGAATTAAAATACGTTCGCGTAATTACGGAAGGCTAAAATATGTTATTAGTTTTAGATTTTATTTCCACCTTTCTGACAGTGAAACATTAATCACCTTACAGAACAAGGAAGTTATTTTTGCCGGTTTGCTAAAGAGATTTGGCTTTTATTAATCTTTTCTGTTGAGGCAGTCAATTTATTTGAAATGAAGTGTTTAATTTCACACTATAGGCTAGTTTCAACTGTTCGCTGCATTTCAAGTGCACGTATGGCATTATGCCATAATAAAGGACCAAACATGAGATAATACAGTACTGGTACTCCAAGAAAATTTACATACGAATGTGCATTTTAAGCCGAATTATGCGTTTTAGTATGGTTCACGAAATTCCAACGCTCTTGAAGTATCCTCTGATGTCTTGTTTCTTTTATGATGTAATTTAAGATCTTTTAATATCTTACACGTACGAACTATGGGCTTCCTGCATCGTCATAGCTGCCCAAGCACGGTGACACTTGTTATCTGGCGCTCTCTTGCAACTGCTGAAACGAACGTATTTCTAACAGGTTGCGGGAAATTATTGTGAATGGTGGTTTGAAAAGCGTTACATTGAAAGCAGATTTCCTTTTACGTAAGATGAGGTATGTGCGAGAATGTATGATGAATTTCTTAAATCACAACGCGTTTGATTCTCATTTAAAAATCAACTCTTTGAGGACGACCATTTAGAAGAATTTTGAACCCAGAAGATCAGATATTTACATCATTATTAAAAATTTTACTGGCACATTTGTGCGATGTATCTTAAAGTGTAACAAGCGCGCTACGTAACAGTGATCTTGCTATTAGCTGACTACATCACGTGTCCTGTGCTGTCATCAGCTGGCGAGATCACGTGACATGAGCTATGACTGGCTTACAAAAACGCTTCACAATCTCGATTTCAATGCTTCGGAAAGTGACATGCAGTGATTGGTGTAATTCGAATTTATACCTTCGTAATACAAAAATTTGCAGCGCACATGTTGCTGCACATCAAAGGTCTTTCAAAACGTGTTTTTCCTCCTGAGTTTCGTTTTCTAAAGTGCCGGAAAATTCTAATCCGGTATATATAAAACCATAAACATTCAAAGGATTTATGAGTTTTACAGTGCTGCATAAGAGTGTACTGTCACTTAACATGGAAAAAGTGTATTTTCACCCGGGAGAAAGTGTATTTTTTAACCAGGAAATCTGGGAAGTTTTTTTCCTTGTCCACGTATACACCCTGCACTAGTATACCTTGTACAGGGTCACAAAAGTTCAACAAATGGAAAGAAAGTCTAGTACTGAATTGAAGCTACAAAATCAAATTGGCACATACAATTGACTTTAATAATGCAAGAGAAAGAATAATGAGAGGCACACTGTATAAAATAGAGGAAAGAATGGGGGACACAAGAGCTAAAGGAGAATTAACAACTTAAAGAAATTCTTGATCAATACTTTGTAAGCCAGAAGAAAGTACAGCCAAATGTGAGGAATTAGGAACAAGCATTCAGGGGAGAATATCTGAATTGGAAGGAGAGCTACAAAATCTAATCAAACAGTCACAGCTGTGGGAGAGAAATCTGAGTAAGCAGAAATTTATCGAAGAAAGAATACACAAAATTAGAACATGACACACAAGAAGTGCATAGTAATGTAATCAAAATTGAGAAGGCAGAAGCTAAAACACAAGAAATGTGATGGGCTTTGGAAACAAATGGAAAATGTGAGGAATGAAATAACCACAAACAGCAACAAGATTAAAGGAGCCATACAAGGATGGATTAAAAAGGAATTACAGGCAAAGTCATCTAGTGTACATAGTAGAACCATACTTGGAAGGTGTTAAGAGTCTCAGTTAAGGTGAATCAACAAACCTTCTCTGAAAGGCTTGCTCCATCCTTTTGCAATTTTTGGTAAACTTCAAGTGAAGCTGGCCAATTGGTTGGATGGAAAAGAATCATTTGTGAATCAAGGAACTAACAAGAGGTGCAGTCATCTGGCGTATGTGTGTAGGAATGACATTACAAAGCTACACAGATTTTGAGGTGGCATATCTGGAAGAATATTGGTCAGAGGAAAAACCGACTGAAATAAAGCTAATGTTAATAAGTGGAGCAAAATGCTGCAATGAGAACATAGGCAGAGAGAATGCAGGGTGATGAAAAAAAAGTAAAACAAGAACAACATGACGAAGGAAGAAGAAGAAGGAGACTAAAGATTCATGACTGTCTCGGAAACATAAAATGTGTAAAAAGAAGAAAATATGCAATACATTTTATGGTGTGACAAAATCAGAATAAAGAACAAAAAGACAAATCGTAAGCCTCATTATGCAGTGGTAATAGCCCAAACATAGTACAGCATGTAGTTCTCTTATGATGGACACAGAGGACTATTTGGAAAAGTATGTATAACTACGTGGCTTAAGGCTGGTAAAGTCCCACCATGGTTTTATAATGAGATTTTGAAACTGCTGGGGAAGCAGAGATTGTTGCACACTCAGTTAAAAAAAGTACTCGCAAATGACAACAGGCAATAGTTAGTAGAAATTTGTTCATCTGTAAAAATTTTAAAGCACAAAGCTTAACAACAACTACCACCACATGGAAACCCTCGCTTTTACAGAAAGCACTCTGTGACATTGGTCCCTTATTTAGCTCACATTTATCACAAATCTCTCACCCAGTGCAGAGTTGCAAGTGATTGGAAAAAGTGTAGTTGGCTCCAGTATATAAGAAGGATAAAAGAAAGGACCCACAGAATTACAAACCAATGTCCTTAACATCAGTTTGCTGCAGAATTCTTGAACATATTCCCAGTCAGATTATAACAGATTTTCTTGGGAGATGAAAGAGCTTCTGTTCATAAATCAGCAAGGATTAAAGAACTATCACATGTGTGAAACTCAGCTTGCCCTTTCCTCACAATGATATACAGTGAATCATGGATGGAGGGCAACAGGCAGATTTCATATTCCTATATTTACAAAAAGCTTTCGACACGGTGCCCCACACCAGACTGTTAACAAGGGTACAAGCATACAAAATAGCTTGCCGGATATGCCAGTGGCTCAAAAACTTCTTAAGTAATAGAGCCCAGTATATTGTCCTCAATGGCAACAAGAGTTCATGAGAGGTAAGAGTATCATCAGGGGTGTCCCAGAGAAATGTGATAGCCCCAGTCTTATTCTCTCTATATGTACGAGGGTTGCCCATAAATTAAGATCTCTAATGCTTTTTCACACAGTAAACATCTTTTTATTGCAAAACCAATTACAGATTCGGAATGCTTGGACATGTAGCTATTTTTCAATGTAGTCCCTGTCATGATTGATGCATTTTTGGAGATACTTTGGAAGTTTTTTCATACCTGCATTGTACCACTCTTCTGCTGACTTGTGTAGTAAGAAAAGGACAGCTGTCTTCAGCTCTTCATCACGTGAGAATATCATCCACCCCCCCCCCCCCCCCCCTTCTTCCGCAAGTGTTGTTTCAAGTTGGGGTACAAATAGTAGTCACTGGGAGCCAAATCAGGGCTGTATGGAGGATTGTCAATGATTTCCCACCCGAATTTGTCGATGAGATCTGTTGTCTTTCTGGCAAAGTAAGTGCAGGTATTGCCATGGAGCAAACAAACTCAACTTTGTCAGCCAATTTTGTTCTGTATAGCCCAGCGTAGGTTTGTTAGTGTCTCGCAGTACCTTGTCACATTGAATGTTGTACCTCTTTCCAGGTAGTTGACCAGCAGAACGCCTTTCCTATCCCAGAATACCAATGCCAACACCTTCGCCGCTGACGGCATTTGCTAGATCTTCTTGACTTTTGGAGAACCAGAATGCTTCCATTTGTTTTATTGTTCCTTAGTCTCTGGCATTAAGTAGTGGACCCAAGTCTTGTTCTCGGGTACAATTGAATCCAGAAATTCCTCACCCTGTTGCCGGTAACAGTGCAGAAACTCATGGGAACTTTGAATGCACTTCTTTTTTGTGTTCATCACTGAACATCCAAACTAGTTATCATCCATGTTTCACTTCCATACATGGCTACGCTCCATACAAATACTTTCAGAAACGACTTCCTGACACTTAAATCTATACATGATGTTAACAAATTTCTCTTCTTCAGAAACCCTTTCCTTGCCATTGACAGTCTACATTTTATATCCTCTCTACTTCGACCATCATCAGTTATTTTGCTCCCCAAATAGCAAAACTCCTTTACTACTTTAAGTGTCTCATTTCCTAATCTAATTCCCTCAGCATCACCTGACTTAATTCGACTACATTCCATTATCCTCGTTTTGCTTTTGTTGATGTTCATCTTATACCCTCCTTTCATGACACTGTCCATTCCTTTCAACTGCCCTTCCAAGTCCTTTGCTGTCTCTGACAGAATTACAATGTCATCGGCGAACCTCAAAGTTTTTATTTCTTCTCCATGGATTTTAATACCTACTCCAAACTTTTCTTTTGTTTCCTCCACTGCTTGCTCAATATACAGATTGAATAACGTTGGGGAGAGGCTACAACCCTGTCTCACTCCCTTCCCAACCACTGCTTCCCTTTCATGTCCCTCGACTCTTATAACTGCAATCTGGTTTCTGCACAAATTGTAAATAGCCTTTCACTCCCTGTATTTTACCTCAGCCACCTTCAGAATTTGAAAGAGAGTATTCCAGTCAACATTGTCAAAAGCTTTCTCTAAGTCTACAAATGCTAGAAACGTAGGTTTGTCTTTCCTTAATCTAGCTTCTAAGATCAGTCGTAGGGTCAGTATTGCCTCACGTGTTCCAACATTTCTACGGAATCCAAACTGATCTTCCCCGAGGTCAGCTTCTACCAGTTTTTCCATTCGTCTGTAGAGAATACGCATTAGTATTTTGCATCCGTGACTTATTAAACTGATTGTTTGGTAATTTGTACATCTGTCAGCACCTGCTTTCTTTGGGATCGGGATTATTATATTCTTCTTGAAGTCTGAGGGTATTTCGCCTGTCTCATACATCTTGCTCACCAGATGGTAGAGTTTTGTCAGGACTGGCTCTCCCAAGGCTGTTAGTAGTTCTAATGGAATGTTATCTACTCCCGGGGCCTTGTTTCAACTCAGGTCTTTCAGTGCTCTGTCAAACTCTTCACGCAGTATCGTATCTCCCATTTCATCTTCATCTGCATCCTCTTCCATTTCCATAATATTGTCCTCAAGTACACTGCCCTTGTATAGGCCCTCTATACACTCCCTCCACCTTTCTGCTTTCCCATCTTTGCTTAGGACTGGGTTTCCATCTGAGCTCTTGATATTCATACAAATGCTTCTCTGTTCTCCAAAAGTCTCTTTAATTTTCCTGTAGGCAGTGTCTATCTTACCCCTAGTGAGATAACCCTCTACATCCTTACATTTGTCCTCTAGCCATCCCTGCTTAAAGCTGCATGCCCTCGGGAAAAATTACGGCCATAGTTTCCCCTTGCTTTCAGCCGTTCGAAATGTGCTGCTACAGAAGAATGCTGAAGATTAGATGGGTAGATCATATAACTAATGAGGAGGTATTGAATAGGGTTGGGGAGAAGAGAAGTTTGTGGCACAACTTAACTAGAAGAAGGGATCGGTTGGTAGGACATGTTCTGAGGCATCAAGGGATCACCAATTTAGTATTGGAGGGCAGCGTGGAGGGTAAAAATCGTAGAGGCAGACCAAGAGATGAATACACTAAGCAGATTCAGAAGGATGTAGGCTGCAGTAGGTACTGGGAGATGAATAAGCTTGCACAGGATAGAGTAGCATGGAGAGCTGCATCAAACCAGTCTCAGGACTGAAGACCACAACAACAACAACAACAACAACAACACTGAACATCCATGGCACACACCTTGTGATAATTCAAAATGTGCATCGAAATCTTGGCCACTGTAATGTTAGATATGTCTCCTATCAGTTTGGCAATCTCTCATGTACAGTCACATGCCGATCAACAAGCAAAACTTCTTTGACTTTCATCACTGTCTCATCTGAAATTGATGGACACCTGTGTCCGGCCTCATCGTGTATATTTGTATGGCTGTCTGCGAACTCCCTATGCCACTTACGCACATTGTTTGCATCCATACACTTTCCTCCCTACACATTGGTCAACTGGTGATGGACTTCAATAGGGCTTGATCCATTCAACCACAGAAATTTAATCACAGAACGCAATTCACACCTGGTGGGAGCATTGATTTTCCCTTCCATCATTAACAGCTGCCACACAAAGTATGAGTGTCACAGAGAGATGAGGACTGCAAGAATAGTGGTGTGGAAATCAAGGAACACGATGCTGTTGTCAAATTTAGGCTAGCTCGCTCCCTCTTGACGGAAGCTCATTGGAGACCGTACTTTACAGGCAAATTTCATAAATGACCTGACGCATGGGGTGAGCAGCAGTCTGTGGCTGTTCCCTGATTTTGCTGTGTTGTGTGGGAAGGTATTATCACTGAGTGGGTGTAGAGCAATACAAGATTATTTGGACAAAATTTCTAGTTGGTGTGATGAATGTCAGCTTGCTCTGAATGTAGAAAAACATAGCTACTATTTTTTGATGAAGGCATCTTGACTTGAAGGTATTATGTTGATACCTTTGATAAACTTATGTATATAAGCCCAGTGTTACAAAAAGGATAGATTGCTGCTAACCCTATTGGGAGGCATTGAGTCACAGACAGGCACAAAAAGAAGATTGCCGCACATTTAAGCTCTCGGCCAAAAGGCTCCTTCTGAAATAGATAGCACACACATTCACAAAATCACAAATGACCACGGTCTCCAGACACTGTGGCCATACTGCAGACTATAACTACACCTACTACTATCTGTTGTGGTTGATTGGGGGGGGGGGGGGGGTAAGGAGGAATCATAGGGATAGGAGGGATAACAAGGTAGGGGTGGGGGAAGGTGTAGAGACGCTTGTGGGAGCATGCAGGGATGTGGTAAGGAAAGGGTAGTGCTACTAGGTGCAGTCAGGAGGTTTTGGCAGAAGGGGGAGGGGGGGGGGGGGGCAGGAAGGGGAAGAGCAAAAAAGGAGAGAAGTGGAAAAAGACTAGTGTCTGTAGAATGAAATTTTCACTCTACAGCAGAGTGTGTACTAATATGAAACTTCCTGGCAGATTAAAACTGTGTGCCGGACCGAGACTTGAACTCGGGACCTTTGCCTTTCGTGGGCAAGTGCTCTACCAACTGAGCTACCCAAGCATGACTCATGCCCTGTCCCCACAGCTTTAATTCTGCCAGTACCTCGTCTCCTACCTCCAAAACTTCACAGAAGCCCTCCTGCGAACCTTACAGAACTAGCACTCCTGGAAGAAAGGATATTGCAGAGACAGAGTTCGAGTCTCAGTATGGCACACAGTTTTCATTTGCCAGGAAGTTTCACCAGTGGCTGTGTTGGAGAAATAGAATGCTGTGTAGTATTGGAGTTTGAGCAGGGGGAAGGAGATAGGTAGGAGGAGGACAGGGAGTATCGAAGGTTGAGGGCAGGGGGGATTACGTAAACGTAGGATATACTGCAGAGAGAGTTCCCACCTGTGCATTACAGGAAAGCTGGTGTTGTTAACAAGGATCAAGATGGTGCAGTCTGTGAAGCTGTCACTGAAGTAAAGCACATTGTGTAGGGCTCCTTGGTTGGCAGCTATGTGGACCAGTTGTCTCTTGGCCACAGTTTTCAGTGGACATTCATGTGGAAAGCTTATTAGTTGTCATACCCACATAGGAAGCAGCACAGTGGTTGCAGTTTAGTTTGCAGATTAACTCACTGCTTTCAAAGATAGACGTGCCTTTCATGGGATAGAAAGCGACTATGACCAGACTGAAATAGGTGATGGTGGGAGGATGTATGGGATCTACATCTACATCTACATCCATACTCCACAAGCCACCTGACGGTGTGTGGCAGAGCGTACCTTGAGTACCTCTATCGGTTCTCCCTTCTATTCCAGTCTCGTATTGTTCGTGGAAAGAAGGATTGTCGGTATGCCTCTGTGTGGGCTCTAATCTCTCTGATTTTATCCTCATGGTCTCTTCGCGAGATATACGTAGGAGGGAGCAATATACTGCTTGACTCCTCGGTGAAGGTATGTTCTTGAAACCTCAACAAAAGCCCGTACCGAGCTACTGAGCATCTCTCCTGCAGAGTCTTCCACTGGAGTGTATCTATCATCTCCGTAACGCTTTCGCGATTACTAAATGATCCTGCAACTAAGCGCGCTGCTCTCCGTTGGATCTTCTCTATCTTTTCTATCAACCTTATCTGGTACGGATCCCACACTGCTAAGGAGTATTCAAGCAGTGGGAAAGCATACTGTAACCTACTTCCTTTGTTTTCGGATTGCATTTCCTTAGGATTCTTCCAATGAATCTCAGTCTGGCATTTGCTTTACCGGCGATCAACTTTATATGATCATTCCATTTTAAATCACTCCTAATGCGTACTCCCAAATAATTTATGGAATTAACTGCTTCCAGTTGCTGACCCGCTATATTGTAGCTAAATGATACGGGATCTTTCTTTCTATGTATTCGCAGCACATTACACTTGTCTACATTGTGATTCAATTGCCATTCCCTGCACCATGCGTCAATTCGCTGCAGATCCTCCTGCATTTCAGTACAATTTTCCATTGTTACAACCTCTCGATATACCACAGCATCATCCGCAAAAAGCCTCAGTGAACTTCTGATGCCATTTACAAGGTCATTTATGTATATTGTGAATAGCAACGGTCCCACAACACTTGCCTGTGGCACACCTGAAATCACTCTTACTTCGGAAGACTTCTCTCCATTGAGAATGACATGCTGCATTCTGTTATCTAGGAACTCTTCAATCCAATCACACAAATGGTTTGATAGTCTATATGCCCTTACTTTGTTCATTAAACGACTGTGGGGAACTGTATCAAACGCCTTGCGGAAGTCAAGAAACATGGCATCTACCTGGGCACCCGTGTCTATGGCCCTCTGAGTCTCGTAGACGAATTCACGAGCTGGGTTTCACATGATTGTCTTTTTTGAAACCCATGCTGATTCCTACAGAGTAGATTTCTAGTCTCCAGAAAAGTCATTATACTTGAACATAATATGTGTTCCAAAATTCTACAAGTGATCGACGTTAGAGAGATAGGTCTACAGTTCTGCACATCTGTTCGGTGTCCCTTCTTGAAAACGGGGATAACCTGTGCCCTTTTCCAATCCTTTGGAATACTACGCTCTTCTAGAGACCTACGGTACACCGCTGCAAGAAGGGGGGCAAGTTCCTTCATGTACTCTGTGTAAAATCGAACGGGTATACCATCAGGTCCAGCGGCCTTTCCTCTTTTGAGCGATTTTAATTGTTTCTCTATCCCTCTGTCGGCTATTTCGATATCTACCATTTTGTCATCTGTGCGACAATCTAGAGAATTCTTTAGGATTCTTAGGATTTTCTGCCAAGACAGTACATAGAACTTTACTTTCAAATTCATTGAATGCCTCTCGCATAGCCCTCCTCACACTACATTTCACTTCACGTAATTTTTGTTTGTCCGCAAGGCTTTGGCTATGTTTATGTTTGCTGTGAAGTTCCCTTTGCTTCTGCAGCAGTTTTCTAACTTGGTTGTTGTACCACGGTGACTCTTTTTCATCTCTTACAATCTGGCTTGGCACATACTCATCTAACGCATATTGTACGATGGTTTTGAACTTTGTCCACTGATCCTCAACACTATCTGTACTTGAGACAAAACTTTTGTGTTGAGCTGTCAGGTACTCTCAAATCTGCTTTTTGTCACATTTGCTAAACAGAAAAATCTTCCTACCTCTTTTAATATTTGTATTTACGGCTGAAATCATCGATGCAGTAACCGCTTTATGATCGCTGATTCCCTGTTCTGCGTTAACTGTTTCAAATAGTTCGGATCTGTTTGTCACCAGAAGGTCTAATATGTTATCGCTGTGAGTCGGTTCTCTGCTTAACTGCTCAAGGTAGTTTTCAGATAACGCATGTAAAAAAAATTCACTGGATTCTTAGTCCCTGCCACCCGTTATAAATGTTTGATTCTCCCAGTCTATATCCGGCAAATTAAAATCTCCACCCAGAACTATAACATGGTGGGGAAATCTACTCGAAATATTTTCCAAATTATCCTTCAGGTGCTCAGCCACAACAGCTGCTGAGCCAGAGGGCCTATAGAGACATCCAATTACCATTTCTGAGCCTGCTTTAACTTTGACCTTCACCCAAATTATTTCACATTTCGGATCTCCGTCAATTTCCTTCGATACTGTTCCACTTCTTATTGCTATAAACACACCTTCCCCTTCACTGTCCAGCCTGTCTCTGTGGTATACATTCCAATCTGAGTTTAGAATTTAATTACTGTTTACATCTGGTTTCAGCCACCTTTCTGTCCCAAGTTCTATGTGGGCATTGTGACTGTTTATCAATGAGAGCAGTTCTGGGACCTTTCTATAGACACTCCTGCAGTTTACTATTAGCGCATTAATATTGTTATTCCCTGTTGCATTTTGCCTACTCCTACCTTGCTGCGCCTCAGGAGGCGTCTTGTCGGGCCTAGGGAGTGAATTCTCTAACCTAAAAAACCCACATGTGCACTCCACACATACTCCGCCACCCTTGTAGCCACTTCCTGCATGTAGTGCACGCCTGACCTGTTCAGGGGGAACCTACATTTCTCCACCCGATAGTGGAGGTTGAGAAATTTGCACCCCAGATCTTCGCAGAATTGTCTGAGCCTCTGGTTTGAGCCTTCCACTCGGCTCCAAACCAGAGGACCGCAATCGGTTCTGGGAACGATACTACAAATAGTTAGCTCAGATTCCACCCTGTTAGCGAGGCTTTCCGCCTTCACCAACTCCACCAACCGCCTGTATGAACTGAGGATGACCTCTGAACCCAGACGGCAGGAGTCATTGGTGCCGACTTGAGCAACAATTTGCAGTCGGGTACACCCAGTGCTCTCTATCGCTGCCGGCAGGGCCTTCTCCACATCTCGGATGAGACCCCCCCCCCCCCCTCCCTCTGCAAGCAGACAGAGTGAACACTGGCCTTCTTCCCCGACCTTTCCGCTATTTCCCTAAGGGGCTCCATCACCCGCCTAACGTTGGAGCTCCCAATCACTAATAAACCCCTCCCCCCGTGTGCCTGCTCGGACCTTGCTGAAGGAGCGACCACATGTCCACTCACAGGCAGAGCGGGCGATGCCATACGGCCAGCCTCCACATTGACCCTCCACCTCGTGCGCCGTGAACGCCGCCGAACCCGCCACTCCCCTCGGGGAAAGGGTGGCCCAGCCGCGCCCGGTACCCGCGACGATGTCTCAACAGCAGGGACAGTGGGTGAAGCACGTAACACCTGGAGTGTAGCGTGCAACGCAGCAGACTCCCCACTGCCGCTACACTCCGAGGCAGTAGCCTGAAGACGGCTGACAGCGGCCATCAACACGTTCAGCTGTTCGGGTACAGTGGCCAGCTCCTCCTGCGTCTGTACACAGCAGTCACACATCCTATCCATCCTAAGAGATCAATTTACTGTAGAGAGTTAATCAACTTTCAACCAGACTGCTAATTCACTATAGACGGCTGATAGTTGACTAAACTGTGGTTACTAGACACTTCTTGTAGAAAACAATAAAAATAGCACTACCTGTGTCTGGACTGTATTCAAAACAAACACTAGCACTACTGGCACTATGACTGACTAAGGGGACTCTCTCTGACTGTATACAAAACAAACACGAAATCTATGGAACACTATTACTAGCACTCGACAATTAAAGCTTCCTAAAAGCAAAACCCACGGAAGAAGAAGTGACAAGTAAGAAAAATACAGTTAATACTTAAATTAATGTAGCTCGCTGCACAGCAGATGTGAAGCAGACGGCAGTTACGATGACACTGACACTGATAGGGATTGCATCTAGGTCTATTGCAGGGATATGAGCCGTGAGACGAGGCCTTAAGAGCTGGGGTGGAGTAGGAGTGGACGAGGATGTTGAGCTGCAGAATACCACTGTGGGACAGTTGGTAAGGATAGTGAGTAGGAGAGTCGGATATTCCTTATTTCGAGGCACGATGAGAGGTAGTCGAAACCCTGTCAAAGAAGCACATACCTTACCCCAGGCCTACCCTGCATTCCTCCCCATCCCCACTCCGTGCCTCCTACTTACCCCCACTACTCGTGCCGGATTGCTGCTCCTGTCAGGCACAGATGAAGTCCACATTTCAACCACAGCAGCTGGAGTCAGTGGTCAAGTGTGTGTGAGTTGTGTTTGTGTGTATTCTACATTTCAGGAGAAGACCTTTTGGCCAAACATTAAATATATAGCAGTCACTTGTTGCACCTCTCTGCAACTCAACATCCCTATATAGTGAGTAGCAATCTATTATTTTCAAAATATTGTTATTATTCTATTCTGGACTTTCTGTTTTTTGACTGTGTGTATAAATGCTATTAAGATGTTACCTTACAAGTGAGAATATGTGGGTGTTGCATGATTGAGGGGCAAGTCATTAACATTGTGTTTCCCACTACCTTGAGGGATTTACATTTTTCCTGAGCTGAAGGAGTTTTCTTTTTTTCTCGTTTTTTTTCCAAAACTCTGGATAAAGCTGAAAAAGAAACTTAAGCAGGGGAATGTAAGGTCGTGATAGGAGCTCTTTGTAATATGTTGGGGTGGGAGTTCTTGTGTAATTGTTTTAGATGACAAAAGCATCCAGACTGCTAAGTAAATGGGAGAAAAGCTGATGTGTATATTAATTATTTGTCATCAGAAATAAATGGCACAGAGTAACAAGAAGTTTTGACATAACTGTTGCCTTCTAAAAGTTTTGTGGTTCCAATCTTTAAAGTAGTAATGTGTGATGTAGTGCATGACCATTCAGTTCCTGCTCCCCCACACCATTACCTTCCAGTCCATACTGTATACCAATTAGGTTCCTTTCGGAGTACACTGATGTAATAGCTCCCTACTTAACAATTATATACAACTGCTTGCTCAATGAAATACCCATATGAAAGACTGAAAAGTTGCACATGTCACACCGATATTCAAGGACAGTAGGAGTAATCCGTTAAATTACAAGCACATATCATTAATCTACAGCCGTAATTTTTCCCAAGGGCATGCAGCTTTACTGTACAATTAAATGATGATAGCGTCCTCTTGGGTACAATATTCCAGAGATAAAATAGTCCCCCATTCGGATCTCCGGGCGGGGACTACTCGAGAGGACATTGTTATCAGGAGAAAGAAAACTGGCATTCTACGGATCGGAGCGTGGAATGTCAGATCCCTTAATCGGGCAGGTAGGTTAGAAAATTTAAAAAGGGAACTGGATAGGTTAAAGTTAGATATAGTGGGAATTAGTGAAGTTCAGTGGCAGGAGGAACAAGACAAATGAAATAGGGGTAATGCTGGAGTAGGTTTAATAATGAATAAAAAAATAGGAGTATGGGTAAGTTACTACAAACAGCATAGTGAACGCATTATTGTGGCCAAGATAGACATGAAGCCCACGCCTACTACAGTAGTACAAGTTTATATGCCAACTAGCTCTGCAGATGACGAAGAAATTGATGAAATGTATGACGAGATAAAAGAAATTATTCAGGTAGTGAGGGAGACGAAAATTTAATAATCATGGGTGACTGGAATTCGAGAGTAGGAAAAGGGAGAGAAGGAAACATAGTAGGTGAATATGGATTGGGGCTAAGAAATGAAAGAGGAAGCCGCCTGGTAGAATTTTGCGCAGAGCATAACTTAATCATAGCTAACACTTGGTTTAGGAATCATGAAAGAAGGTTGTATACATCTAAGAACACTGGAGATACTAAAAGGTATCAGATAGATTATATAATGGTAAGACAGAGATTTAGGAACCAGGTTTTAAATTGTAAGACATTTCTAGGGGCAGATGTGGGCTCTGACCACAATCTATTGGTTATGAACTATAGATTAAAACTGAAGAAACTGCAAAAAGGTGCGAATTTAAGGAGATGGGACTTGGATAAACTGACTAAAACAGAGGTTGTACAGAGTTTCAGGGAGAGTATAACGGAACAATTGACAGGAATGGGGAAAAGAAATACAGTAGAAGATGAATGGGTTGCTCTGAGGGATGAAGTAGTGAAGGCAACAGAGGATCAAATAGGTAAAAAGACGAGGGCTAGTAGAAACCCTTGGGTTACAGAAGAAATATTGAATTTAATTGATGAAAGGAGAAAATATAAAAAATGCAGTAAATGAAGCAGGCAAAAAGGAATACAAACATCTCAAAAATGATATCAACAGGAAGTGTAAAATGGCTAAGCAGAGATGGCTAGAGGTTGGGATGTAGAGGCTTATCACTCTAGGGGTAAGATAGATACTGCCTACAGGAAAATTAAAGAGACCTTTGGAGAAAAGAGAACCACTTGTATGAATATCAGGAGCTCATATGGAAACCCAGTTCTAAGCAAAGAAGGGAAAGCAGAAAGGTGGAAGGAGTATATAAAGGGTTTATACAAGGGCAATGTACTTGAGGACAATATTATGGAATTGGAGGAGGATGTAGATGAAGATGAAATGGGAGATATGATACTGCGTGAAGAGTTTGACAGAGCACTGAAAGACCTGAGTTGAAACAAGGCCCCCGGAGTAGACAACATTCCATTAGAACTACTGACAGCCTTGGGAGAGCCAGTCCTGACAAAACTCTACCATCTGGTGAGAAAGATGTATGAGACAGGTGAAATACCCTCAGACTTCAAGAAGAATATAATAATTCCAATCCCAAAGAAAGCAGGTGTTGCCAGATGTGAAAATTACTGAACTATCAGTTTAATAAGTCACAGCTGCGAAATACCATTGCGAATTCTTTACAGACAAATGGAAAAACTGATAGAAGCCGACCTCGGGGAAGATCAGTTTGGATTCCATAGATATGTTGGAACACGTGAGGCAATACTGACCCTACGACTTATCTTAGGAGAAAGATTAAAGAAAGGCACACCTATGTTTCTAGCATTTGTAGACTTAGAGAAAGCTTTTGAGAATGTTGATTGGAATACTCTCTTTCAAATTCTGAAGGTGGTATGGGTAAAATACAGGGAGTGAAAGGCTATTTACAATTTGTACAGAAAGCGGATGGCAGTTATAAGAGTCGAGGGACATGAAAGGGAAGCAGTGGTTGGAAAGGGAGTGGGACAGGGTTGTAGCCTATCCCCGATATTATTCAATCTGTATATTGAGCAAGCAATAAAGGAAACAAAAGAAAAGTTCGGAGTAGGTATTAAAATCCATGCAGAAGAAATAGAAACTTTGAGTTTCGCCGATGACATGGTAATTCTGTCAGAGACAGCAAAGGACTTGGAAGAGCAGTTGAATGGAATGGACAGTGTCTTGAAAGGAGGGTATAAGATGAACATCAACAAAAGCAAAACGAGGATAATGGAATGTAGTCAAATTAAGTCGGGTGATGCTGAGGGAATTAGATTAGAAAATGAGACACTTAAAGTAGTAAAGGAGTTTTGCTATTTGGGGAGCAAAATATCTGATGATGGTCAAAGTAGAGAGGATATAAAATGTAGACTGGCAATGACAAGGAAAGCCTTTCTGAAGAAGAAAAATTTGTTAACATCGAGTATGGATTTAAATGTCAGGAAGTCGTTTCTGAAAGTATTTGTATGGAGTGTAGCCATGTATGGAAGTGAGATGTGGATGATAAATAGTTTAGACAAGAAGAGAATAGAAGCTGGCAAAATATGGTGCTACAGAAGAATGCTGAAGTTTAGATGGGTAGATCACATAACTAATGAGGAGGTATTGAATAGGATTGGGGAGAAGAGGAGCTTGTGGCACAACTTGACTAGAAGAAGGGATCGGTTGGTAGGACATGTTCTGAGACATCGAGGGATTACCAATTTAGTATTGGAGGGCAGCGTGGAGGGTAAAAATCGTAAAGGCAGACCAAGAGATGAATACACTAAGCAGATTCAGAAGGTTGTAGGCTGCAGTAGGTACTGGGAGATGAAGAAGCTTGCACAGGATAGAGTAGCATGGAGAGCTGCATCAAACTAGTCTCAGGACTGAAGACAACAACAACAACAACCACATTAATCTCCATATGCATCGGGATTTTGGAACATATATTGTGTTCGAACATTATGAATTATCTTGAAGAAAATGGTCTGTTGACACACAGTCAGCACCGATTGTTTTTGTGAAAGACAACTAGCTCTTTACTCAAATGGAGTTTTGAGTGCTATTGACAAGGGATTTCACATTGATTCTTTACTTGTAGAATTCCAGAAGTGGCTTGAAGTCAGATTGCATGCTTATGGAATATCATCTCAGTTGTGGGATTGGATTTGTGATTTCCTGTCAGAAAGGATACATTTCATAGTAACTGATTAAACGTCATCAAGTAAAACAAAAGTGATTTCTGGTGTTCCCCAAAGTAGTGTTATAGGCCCTCTGCGGTTCCTTATCTACATAAATGATTTAGGAGAGAATCTGAGCAATTGTATTAGTCTGTCTGCAGATGATGCTGTTGTTTGTCATCTAGTAAAGTCATCAAAAGATCAAAACAAATTGCAAAATAATTTAGAAAAGTTGGCTCTATGGAGCAAAAAATGGCAATTGACACACAATGAAAAGTGTGAGGTCATCCACATGAGTGCTAAAAGGAATCTCTTAAACTTAGGTTACATGATAAATCAGTTGAATATAAAGGCTGAAAAATGAACAAAATACCTAGGAATTAAAATTATGAACAACTTAAACTGGAAAGAACACACAGAAAACGTTGTGGGGAAGGCGAACCAACGACTGTGTTTTATTGGCAGAAGACTTAGAAAGTCGAACAGATCTACTAGAGAGAGACTGCCTACAGTACACTTTTCTGTCCTCTTTTGGAGTGCTGCTGCATGGTGTGGGATCCTTACCAGATAGGATTAATGGAGTACATTGAGAAAGTTCAAAGAAGAGCAGCACATTTTGTATTATTGAGAAATAGGGGAGAAACTGTCACTGACATGATACAGGATTTGGGGTGGATTTAATTTGTTGCAGCAGAATCCTCTCATGAAATTTCAGTCACCAACTTTCTCCTCCGAATGTAAAAATATTTTGCTGGCACCAACCTACATAGGGAGAAGCAATCATCATAATAAAATGAGGGAACTCAGAGCTCTCACGGAAAGATGTAAGTGTTCATTTTTTTCTGCTCTGTGTTCAAGATTGAAATACTAGAGGATTTTTGTGGAAGTGATTGATGAACCCTCTGATAATCACTAAGTGTGATTTTCAGAGGATCCATGCCAAAGCTAAGCAGCAGCCTCCTCCTCATTTATGTGCCTACTGACAACTCAATACCTCAACTATACATTGTGAAGGTCCAAATTTGCACATATAAATTATGGAAAATTGATGATGGATTAACAACAATATTATGAAAGGATAGGTTGCTACTCACCATATGGCGGAGATGTAGAGTCGTGATTGGCACAGCAAAACAACTGTGACCCAACATCTCCACTAAATAGTGTGTAGCAATCTATCCTTTTCATAATATTCTCACATATAAATTATGCTATATATGCCACCTCACTCGTGACAGAGTAATGTACTCAAATAATTTAGTATGGCAAGAGGCAGTTGCATTCAGAGTTATTAATTAACTGTAAGGTGAGTTTATATTAGAATAGCTACTGCTTTTAGTTTGTTTAGGTGATTGTTGAGAGGTCCCTGAGCATTGTAGATGCAATGGAGTTTGACCAGGATCGCAGTAGCAGAGAAGTGAATACATCTCACAGCTGCCTGGGTTGGGACCATTGTGGAACGATGACCAGAAGGCTTCCAACTATGGATAGTATAGGGATATACATAGCCCATGTAAGAAGTTCGTACTAAAAAACAATGAGACTTTAGTTACATAGGTGATCACATTGAGGAAACATTGGCTGACACCAGATTTTGGTTAATAAACTTTGGTTACATGAAGGGCTGTAATTGATGTTGACTGGTGTGAGGCAACGTTCACCATGAGAGCTGCATTCAACTTTGAGTTATTGAAAGTAAGAGCTCCATTGCCCTTAGCCAGTTGCACAGGCTGGAAGTTAATGAGAGGGAGATTTGTTTAAATGTTATCTCATAAACTGAAAAGAATTCCTCAATGACTGGTTTTTACCTCATACCTTCCTCCTGACTCTATTTATTTATGTTTTGATAGTGACTCCATCCTGTCTGTAATACTTTTAAGAAATATTTCATGATATTTGCGCTTGAATTTAGAGCAATTTAGGAACATGCAATTAATCTTAGAAGACACATTTAAAATGGGTAAACCCATATTTTTATGCACTGTTAATTATTTAAAGTAGGATGCAATCATAGAGATTAGTGTTTTGTTATTTGTGAGTGGACTGTTTGTATGATATTTTGAAACAGCTGATTTTAATCTGCTTGTAAGTTTGAATCTTTACATATTTTGCATAAAGAATTCGCAAAACTTTACTGGTGTATTCTTTGAGCCTAACAGCCCATCACTATAAAAGTCCAGTTCATTGGTGTATACGGCTGCACAGAGGCTAAAGTAGGACCTACAATTTGGAACCACAAATCGGGCAGGATGTATGTCGATTTGTGCAGCAATTCAGCCATAACTATAAATTTGCAAAAGAGGTTTACATGAGTGTGCATTCAGCACCTGTAAATTTATTACGGTTAAGTCCAGGATGGAAATATTTTATGGGTTTTTAAATACTGTCAGTATTCTATTCACTTCTTTAAAATACAGTTGGTCTTAAACTTTAATAATAGTGGCAAGAAATGAGAGTTTAGGTTCATTTTAAGCACCAGAAATATGTATCGTTTTGTGATCATGTTTCCATACATAAAACTGTGTGGCATAAACAATAAAAATTTCGTCTCACTTACAGTGATTTGTAGTAGCTTGTCTGTCACCAAGCTAACCATGTATTGTACACTTAACAGCTTGTACACAAGTTTGAACTGACAGTGATGGGTTCAACCAACCTAGCTAACAACGTATAGCCAGAAGTGTGGTCACATTTAAGAGTTCAGTCGTCAACAGAAAATTAACTTTATTTATTTTAAATGTTTTTATTTTAATCTTTTTTTTTGACACAGAATCACTGTTTTTTCTGATAAAGAGAACTATTTTAACATCTTATATAAATTTAAGTGCTAAGTTTTTTCTGAAAATGTGTGCCTTGAGGAAGTGAAAAGTAAATGATAAGGAATATAGAGGGTGAAGCAAAATTCCCACACTCGGTCTTCGCAGCGTGACTCCTCACATGCCAGCGATAAAAAAATGTCTCTCACAAAATTTTGTCCGCTGAGTACATCCAAGAGAAAAAGGAGATTAAAGAGTGGCATATCTGGCAACACTGTAACCACATGTATGGTAACTTCCTCTGACAGCACATTCTAGTTGTGCACTGCAGTTGGTGCAGTGTATAGAGTTTTTGGTTAGCATGCAGGATGTCAATGGTTCGTTCCTGGGTCAAGGCACGTGTTTTTTATGTGCTAAATGTAGTCCAGGTGGTATGGTTTCTGGCATCTTAATCATCAACAGCGATTGCAGCGGGTCCTCTAGAAAACATTTGTACTTATGCACCTGAATCGTAGAAATGGAAGACTGGTAGGCTTTGAAAGAAGCTCTTTCCACTTCATTTCATCTACTAGATGCGAAACCTGTTTTCTTTGTACCCTCCTCCAGTGGTCCCATAGATTAGTACAAACTATTATTCTTGCCTCATTCAGGTACATTACATTTCATTAGGGCCTTTCGTTACCAGCAAGACTAGCAACGTGCTTCGTGAATAATGTCCAAACTTGGTAACTATTTGTCTGTGTTATCATCATGGTCCTACTAATTATGCCTTTCATCATTCAGTCTGGTAACTGCACGCTGTTTAGTACATTTCTCAATGTATTGTTATTATTATTTCTTTCCTTTCTCAGACATTATGTCTGGTTAAAAATGGAAAGTGACATGGATGTTGATCAAGCGTGACTTCCTTTTAACTGTACGGCATGTGTTACATTGCATTTAGGAACTTTCGGGTAATTGAACATGTATCAATAATTACAGAGTTCTGTAGTTGTATATATACGTTTGGATGTAGCTGTATTGCGTTGATGTACTGGTGGATACTGTGTGGTATGACTCCTGTAGCTGATAGTATAATTGGTATAATGTCAGCTTTATCCTGATGCCACATGTCCTTGACTTCCTCAGCCAGTTGGATGTATTGTTCAATTTTTTCTCCTGTTTTCTTGTGTGTATTTGTTGTATTGGGTATGGATATTTCAGTTAGTTGTGTTAATTTCTTCTTTTTATTGGTGAGTATGATGTCAGGTTTGTTATGTGGTGTTGTTTTATCTGTTATAATTTGTTCTCTTCCAGTGTAATTTGTTTTCATCATTCTCCAGTACATTTTGTGGTGCATACTTGTATGTGGGAACACGTTGTTTTATTAGTTTATGTTGTATGGCAAGTTGTTGATGTATTATTTTTGCTACATTGTCATGTCTTCTGGGGTATTCTGTATTTGCTAGTATTGTACAACCGCATGTTATGTGATCTACTGTTTCTATTTGTTGTTTGCAAAGTCTGCATTTATCTGTTGTGGTATTGGGATCTTTAATAATATGCTTGCTGTAATATCTGGTGTTTATTGTTTGATCCTGTATTGCAATCATGAATCCTTCCGTCTCACTGTATATATTGCCTTTTCTTAGCCATGTGTTGGATGCGTCTTGATCGATGTGTGGCTGTGTTAGATGATACGGGTGCTTGCCATGTAGTGTTTTCTTTTTCCAATTTACTTTCTTCGTGTCTGTTGATGTTATGTGATCTAAAGGGTTGTAGAAGTGGTTATGAAATTGCAATGGTGTAGCCGATGTATTTATATGAGTGATTGCTTTGTGTATTTTGCTAGTTTCTGCTCATTCTATAAAGAATTTTCTTAAATTGTCCACCTGTCCATAATGTAAGTTATTTATGTCGATAAATCCCCTTCCTCCTTCCTTTCTGCTTAATGTGAATCTTTCTGTTGCTGAATGTATGTGATGTATTCTGTATTTGTGGCATTGTGATAGTGTAAGTGTATTGAGTGCTTCTAGGTCTGTGTTACTCCATTTCACTACTCCAAATGAGTAGGTCAATATTGGTATAGCATAAGTATTTATAGCTTTTGTCTTGTTTCTTGCTGTCAATTCTGTTTTCAGTATTTTTGTTAGTCTTTGTCTATATTTTTCTTTCGGTTCTTCTTTAATATTTGTACTATCTATTCCTATTTTTTGTCTGTATCCTAGATATAGGCATCTGTTTTTTCCATCGCTTCTATGCAGTTGCTGTCGTTATCCAATATGTAATCTTCTTGTTTAGTGTGTTTTCCCTTGACTATGCTATTTTTCTTACATTTGTTTGTTCCAAAAGCCATATTTATATCATTGCTGAATACTTCTGTTATCTTTAGTAATCGGTTGAGTTGTTGCTGCCAGTAGTTTTAGATCATCCATGTATAGCAAATGTGTGATTTTGTGTGGGTATGTTCCAGTAATATTATATCCATAATCTGTATTATTTAGCATGTTGGATAGTGGGTTCAGAGCAAGGCAGAACCAGAAAGGACTTAGTGAGTCTCCTTGGTATATTCCACGTTTAATCTGTAATGGCTGTGATGTGATATTATTTGAATTTGTTTGGATATTAAGTGTTGTTTTCCAATTTTTCATTACTATGTTTAGGAACTGTATTAATTTAGGATCTACTTTGTATATTTCCAATATCTGTAGTAACCATGAGTGCGGTACACTATCAAAAGCTTTTTGGTAATCAATGTATGCATAGTGCAGCGACCTTTGTTTAGTTTTAGCTTGATATGTCACCTCTGTATCTATTATCAGTTGCTCTTCACATCCTCATGCTCCTTTGCAGCAGCCTTTTTGTTCTTCATTTATAATTTTGTTCTGTGTTGTATGTGTCGTTAATTTCTGTGTAATGTCTGATGTTAATATTTTGTATATTGTTGGTAGGCATGTTATGGGGCGATATTTTGCTGGGTTTGCTGTGTCTGCTCGATCTTTAGGTTTAAAATAAGTTATTCCTTGTGTAAGTGTATCAGGGACTGTGTATGGGTCTGCAATGTAATTGTTAAATAATTTAGTTAGATGTGAATGTGTTGAGGTGAACGTCTTTAGCCAGAAATTTGCTATATTATCATTTCCAGGGACTCTCCAATTGTGCGTAGAATTAATTGCTTGGGTGGCTTCATGTTGCAAAATTATCACTTCAGGCATTTGTGGTATCATCTTGTATGAGTCTGTTTCTGCTTGTATCCACCGTGCATGTCTGTTATGTTGTACTGGGTTTGACCATATGTTGCTCCAGAAGTGTTCCATGCCTGTTATGTTTGGTGGATTGTCTATTTTAATGTGTGTGTTATCTATTGTCTGGTAAAATTTCTTTTGGTTTGTGTTGAATGTTTGGTTTTGTTTCCTTCTATTTTCACTTTTTTTGTGTCTTCTAAGTCGTTTGGCCAATGCTTGTAATATCTGCTTCTTTTCATCTAATTGCTCTATCGCTTCTTGTTGTGAGATTTTACCTAACCTTTTTCGTTTTTTGTCTGCTATTTCATTTCTTATAAATTGTGTTAGCTGTCTGATGTCTTTTCTTAGTTTTTCTATTCTGATCTGTAGCCTGTGTTGCCATGCTGGTTTTATGGGTTTCTTCTGTGTGTTGGTTTGTTCTGGTCTCTGCCTAATGTGTATATTTAGTGCAGTGAGTGCTCCTACATAAACCAGTAGTTGTAACTCTCCCATAGTTCTATTTTCATTTATTTTGTTGTGTATGATTGTGTTGATAGTTGTTTCGACTTGTGGGTTATTTGGTGGTCTATGCAAGAATGGTCTAATGTCTGTATTTGTGTCTTTGTATTCTATATATGGCAACTGAAATTTTTCTTCTATATCTAACATGTGTGTCACTTCGTGTTCTATTTCTGCTTGTTCTGGTGGCTGTCTTAAGATTTCGTTTTCCTCTGATTGTTTAATTGATGCGTGTTGTTCTTTGTTTGTTTGCTATGGGATGTTTGAGTCCATTACTGTATTTTCTTGTTCTTCTGATTGCACATTATTTTGTTCCAGTATTTGTTGTACTTGTTGTTTGATGTTTTCTAATTCTGCCTGGGGTATCCTGTTATTTTTTATTATTACACGGGTCTGATCAGCTAGCTGTTGTACTGTTAAAAATTTTAGTTCTGGGTATCTGGTAATAAATGTTGTGTATACTTTATTATTATTGTTATTATTATTATTATTATTATTATTATTATTATTATTCTATCGATGGGATTGTGGAAACATCGCATCTGTTACCATTAGGTAAGCAATGTAATTCGAAACTGAACATTTAACAATTAGCAGTGTCAGGATGAATCATACAGAACAATATCCGTCAGAGGGATAATGCCGTTAGATGGAACGACGCGCAGGACTGATGGCGTGTTTATACTATATGCTCTGTCCACAAGACAGGGACTAGTAGCGAGCAAAGTAATGCGCCATGATAGATTGCAACGTACATGCATACACCTATCAAATTTTCTCATTGTAAACCTCTAAACCAGAGTGGCAGACGTATAGCATACACAAACGAGGAATTTGTGGGTATGCTTCAGGCCCTTGGTGCATCTGATAACCAGGCTGGTGTTGCCACTCGTGAATATGCTGCTAGATATCCTTGTCAAGAGGAGAGGAGGAGTTTGCGGCACAACTTGACAAGAAGAAGGGACCAGTTGGTAGAACATGTTCTGAGGCATCAAGGGATCACAAATTTAGCATTGGAGGGCAGCGTGGAGGGTAAAAATCGTAGAGGGAGACCAAGAGATGAATACACTAAGCAGATTCAGAAGGACATAGGTTGCAGTAAGTACTGGGGGATGAAGAAGCTTGCACAGGATAGAGTAGCATGGAGAGCTGCATCAAACCAGTCTCAGGACTGAAGACCACAACAACAACAACAACAACAACAACAACAACATCCTCGTCAATGCCATCCAGATAAAAATGTGTTTCGTCGTCTGGAGCTGCACCTTCAGGTGTCCGGTTTTCGCCTTCCACCATCCATGGACTCACCATATGCCAGCTACTGAGGAAGCTATTCTGGAAGTCATGCACCAAGAAACTCAGTGAAGCACATGTAGCATAGCAAGACAACTTCGTGTCTCACAATGCACAGTCGTTAACGTGCTGCACAAGCATGGGCTGCACCTCTATCATTATTCTTTCCCGCAACACGTGCCTCCTGCAGATCGCCATCAGCGGATGCAATTCTGTGAATGGTTCCAACAACAACAGGAAGCCAACGATGACTTCGTGAACACCGTAATATGGTCAGATGAAGCAGCATTCACCCGTTGTGGTGTCTTCAACATGCACAATGCCCACCATTGGTGTGAGGTTAACCTGCATGTCACCCGCGACCGTGGATATCAAGTTCGATTTGATATCAACATCTGGCCCGGAATATTGGGTGATAGGTGTTTGGACCTCTACATGTTGCCTGATTGGTTGACTGCATGAAGGTATCATGCATTAGTCTCAAACTATCTGTCTGATGCACTAGATGATGTTACAGTGCATGTTCGGCAGAGGATATGGTTCCAACATGATGGTGCACCTCCACACTCTGGAATTAATGTGTGACAGTATTTGGACAGAACATTTCCAGGGAAATGGCTCAGACATGGAGGTCCAGTTGTATGACCACCACATTCACGTGACCTAAATCCCCTGGGTTTCTTCCTGTGGGGACACCTGAATGAGCACTTGTACTCTACTCCACCTATGAATGGGGAAGAATTGGTATGGTGTGTTCATGCTGGTCTTGTTACTGTGGATGCATCTTTGGCATGAAGGGACCAGAGCTGTATGATCCAGCGAGTTGCGCAATGTTTGGACATGGAGGGAGCTCGCTTTGAGCATCTGTTGTTCTGAGGACAACGTATTCTGTTGTGAGGGTCATGCGGTCATTAATATGGACATTATTATTGTCACTGGTTGCTAATGTACGACATCTTAGCACTCATATTACATGTAATATAAATGACAAGTAAATGTTGTGTTACTGTATTGTGCTATCATCTTTAACATTTCGAAACTGGTAAAAAAGAAAAACACAACTCTTATATGACGACAAAGATAGTTAGCTTACATGTGATTACATTGTTGCCAGATTGTCACTCTTTGACGTCCTTTTACTGTCACATGTTCTCGCTGGCCGAAATTTTGTGAGAGATATTTTTTTATTGTTGTGAGGAGTTGCGCTGCGAAGTCCGAGTGCGCGAATTTTGTATGTAGCACTACAAATAGAAGCTGAGTATCAGATGGATAGACCAGATTGCTAATGAGGAGATACTTGCTTAAACTGGATAAAAAAGAAATTTATCGCAAACCTGACATCAAGAATGGATTAGTTGCTACAGCTCTTACTGAGAAATCAAACTTGATAATGGAGGAAAGTGTGGAGAGCAAAAATTGTAGGAGCCCAATGCTTGATGATAGTAAGCTAATACAAGTGGATGAAGGTTGCAATAGCTATGAAGAAATTTGCACAGGATAAACTAGCGTGGAGAGATTTGGCAAACCAGTCTGTAGACTGAAGTCAACATAAACAACAATTTAGTAGTTTCCAATTCTATATGTACTGACAGTAACTACCTATAAGCTCAACATGCCTCTTGAAAGCACATTTGCAATACCAGTTAACTATTAAATGTTGAATGATTGTTATTTGAAAACAAATGTTGCTGTGTATGAGAATGAGGTGGAATCATCCATAGGTATATCCGTTATATACAGGAAAACCTCGTTTTTTATGTTCCTGCATTTTACATTTTTTACATTTCTTACATTAATTTCTGTTCGTTCCAACAGAAGTCCTATTCTCCTGTACAGCGCTTTCCTGTCATAAAGGATTCCATGTCATAACATTTCCCGTATTTTAAGTTTTCTTTGATATTATCACAATCTTTAACATTGACTTTCATATAGATTTCTACAAAAAGTGCATTGTGTTCCTGCTCAATGTCAGCTTTAGATCAAAGCAGAAAACGCAGACTTTATGCAGAGTTATTGATCACCAAATGTAGCATTAACGTGGTAAGCAAGATTTTCATTGTTGGCATGTTGGGTCACAGCTGTCTGTGTTATAGGTTTGCAGTGTTTGGAAGAGTGGGAAAGTATGCTGAGTCACTGCCTTAATCATAATCACCATCTGACGATAGTGACTCTAGTAGCAACCTTCCTTCTGCTCATTGGTTTGCATTACTAGAGCTTTAATTTAATTTCAAAGTTTTTTTATACAAATAAACATTGCTTTTGAAGAGTGCCGTCTCTATAATGGGCTTTCACAAATCATTGTTACTTCCACATGGAATATGTTACTCCATACCAGGCACACGGTATTAGGTTGGTATGACCATATCAGATGTAAACCATTCCCCCTCAAGATGTACCATAACATGATTACAATTTCCATCCTCTTCCTCACCCTGGATGTTCCTGAACTGAGTGACCTCCATGTTGGCAACAAGCTGTAGATTTAATGGCTATTGTTCTTTGTTTACAAAGACTGCCAACTTAAGCATTTTAATCAATACTGTGTCACGAATTTTATTTGCTGTAATTTTATAATAATTATCAATATGAGTCTCAATTAGAACATGAAAATCTTTATAATATTATTTTATAACAGACTTTTGCTTCTGTATTTTATTTACATATTGTGAGTATCACAAAGCCAGTGGCTGAGTGCTAACACACACAAACACAAGTTTCTTTCTTTTTTCCGATCATGTCTAGTAACGTAAATAAAACATGGAAGCAAAAGTCTTTCATGAAACCACATTAAAATGATATTCATGTTCTAATATGAGATGTATTATTGATAATCATTACAAAATTACAGTAAATAAAACTTTTAACACAATATTTGTTAAAACACTAATGTTGGCAGTCTTCATAAACAAAGCACAATAGTCATGAAATCCACAGCTTGTTGCTGACAAGGAGGTCATCTGGTTCAGGAATGTCGTGAGTGGGAAAGAGAGTGGAAATAGTTATCATGTTACAGAGCATCTTGAGAAGGAATGTTTACATCTGACATCGTACCAAGTAAGATGGTGTGTGTGTGTGTGTGTGTGTGTGTGTGTGTGTGTGCGTATTTCACGTGAAAGTAAAAACAATTTAAAAGTGATGTTTATCTGTTTAAATGACTGTGAAATTAAATTAAATGTGTTGTAACACAACACAGTGAGGAGAATGAAGGTCCTGATAGATTCATTACCATAAGATCTTTTAAGTTTCCATGACTGAAAACAGAAAAATGAACTGTAATGCTAACAAAGATCCTGAAAAAATAGTACCATACTGGTAATAATAAACAAACAAGCACTAGTGTAAAAGTCACATTCTTTATTAACTTGAATCAGTGCCTACAAGTAAAATGACTAGAAAAGACAGGAAATGTAGTTCTCTTGAAGAAAAACTTATGATTCTACAATGTGGAGATTCATGTGTCAGATCACAAATTCAGTTAGCAAAAGACCTAGGACATTCTGCATTCACCTTGAACACAATTGTAGAAATCAGCCCACCATCAAACCAATGCGAAACAGTCTGATTACATGGCAAAATGTGAAAATGCATTCAGCCATCAGCATATGATAGTTTGGATAAACTCATTGCAGAGTGGTTTGCTAGCACAAGAGTGTCGGAGCTTCTACTTGATGACAACATACTGAGAGAAAAGGCACTTCAGTTTTCTGCAAAAGTGGGTATCACCAACTACACTGCACCGAATGGTTAGATCGATAATGTAAAGCTTCTCATAACATTGTTTACAACCAACTGCATAATGAAATTGTAAGTGTTGAAAGCAGAACTGTGAAACAATAGAAAAAAGAACTGCAAATATCCTTAAAGATTTTGATCCAAAAAATATTTGTAATGTTGACAGCACTGTTCTTTTTTATAACTTATTACCAAGTAAGATCTTTTGTTTTAAAGGTGAGAAATGGGATGGTGGGAAACTGAGAAACCAGAGAATAACTGCTTTACTTATGGTCATCACTGATAGGTCTGAAAAATTGCCTCCTTTGATAACTGGTAAATTTAAAAAGCCAAAGTGTTTAACAATTTGAGAACTCTGTCGACTAATTATGATTCCAATAGGAAAATAATGTGTGTGTGTGTGTGTCTGTCTGTCTGTCTAGACCTCCCAAATTTCCTGGATCAATTTCAGCCAAATTTGACACAGAAGCAGCATACCTCACGAGTATTAAGACTGTGAGGTTTATAACCTACCAGCTCCAATAGGGAGGAGGTACAGGCAAAATTGTGTTTTCTCCAGCCCCTGGCATATAGGGTGTCCTGCATGGCAGGCATGTTGTGTTGTAGTAGTATCGGCCTGCTTTATTGACGTGCTTTCCATGACAGCCTGAACATCAGAGGCAAATAAATGATTTTTCAAGCCCCTAATGTGCAGCCCTGCCCTGCATGACAGGCATGTTTTGGGAATGGCATTGGCCTGCTTTCCTTAACTGTATTTCAGGATCTGCAGGTTCTGATGAACATGGCCGAGGACAGGTTCAGATGGATACAGGAGAGGATGGGCAGATCAAGGGGGAAGAGGCAATGGGCAGAGAGAGAGAAGGAGGGGGAAGCATGAGGCAGTTGGAAGGTGTAGAGGGTAATGGGCAGGTGAAGAAGGAAGAGAGGGTGGCAGAGATGGAAACAGAGGGGGGGGGGGGGGGGGGCAGGGAAGGGTACAGTCAGATGGAGGGTGGGAGAGGAGATATGGTCAGAGAGAGGAGGTGGAAGAAATGGACAAAGAGAGGGGGAGAAGGGTATGAAGAGATAGAGAGAATGGTGAGGAGGAAATAACAGGTAGAGGTGGGAGGATGAGGTTGACAGACAGACAGGGATGGAGGAAGAGGTTGACAGAGGAGGGGGGGGGGGGGGTGTTCAATATAAGAGTCAAACGCATACACGGGTGAAGCTGCAGGAAAAAGGCCAGTGTTGTCAGACATATCTCCCTCACTATACTGCATCTTAGGTGTACATGTGACCTAGTCAGCTGAAACAGGATTCTTTACTATGTATTGTAACATGAATCACTTTACTTACATCACTAAAAGTGTCAAGGTTAAGTCCAGCTATTTTTCCAACTGTGATCTGCTCAGGCTGCCTGGCTCGAAGCACAATGATCTGTAAAGTGCGTTTCACGCTTTCTGAACAATGATACCATTCTGATTCATATGCAGCCTGAGACACACTGAGTTCCTGAAAAGAACAGAAGAATGCTGAAAACTGACTTTTATAATAGTAATAACTGTATAACAGATAAAATAATTTCCATTTCTAAAATGTAAGAAAAGATAGATAGGTACTATAAAGGTGACATGTTAAGGTGCTGACAGGCACAATTAAAAGACACTTACACAAAGCTTTTGGCCACAGCCTTTGTCAGAAAAAGAGAAACACACACACACACACACACACACACACACACACACACACACACACACCATTCATTCACACAAGCAAGCTGGCATGAGCAAGCACATCTCATGCACACTTGGACCACCAATCCAACAGCCTAGGCCAGAATGCAACTGCCATGTGATGTGGAATGGAAGCAGTAATCTGGCTGGATGGGACAGGGAAGGAGAAGGGATAACAGCATATGGGTGGGGGGGGGGGGGGGGGAGGAGCACTGTCTGGCAGAGTGTACAGGGACTAGACTGTGAACAGGTCCAGTGTCAGCAGCTTGGGGGACAGGGAGATGGGGAAATCAGAGTTAAAAAGAAGATGAGAGTGGGGAAAGATGGGCGGCGGTGTTGGCAGAGGGCAGCAAACAAACAGGTGGGAGATGAGAATGGGGAGCAGGTGATTGGACAGAGAGGGTGGTAACTGTTGAGTGGAGTGTGTGAGACAACATGTTACTGTAGATTGAGGGTGGGATAGTTATGGGAGCAGAGAACATGGAATAAGGATAACTCTGAGCTGTGCAGTTCAGAAAAGCTCATGGTGGAGGGGAGGATAGAAGCCTCGGGGAAATGAAGCAGCCATTGAAATCAAGTGGTTTGGCTGCATATTGAACCATAGGGTGGTCTACTTTGCTCTTGACCACAGACTGGTGGTGGCTGTTCATCCTGGTGAACAGTTAGTTGGTGGTCATACCAATATAATGAGCTGTGCAATGATTGCAGCAGAGCTGGTATATGACAAGGCTGCTTTCACGGGTGGTCTGGCTCCTGATGTAGTAGGATAAACTTGCAACAGGAGTGGAACAGGAGGTACTGGGCAGATGGATCGGGCAGGTCTTGCACGTGGTTATTGGTATGGCACAGGGATGGACTGGGGTATTATGTAGGTTGGGTGGGCATGGAACACCGCTTTAGGAGTGGGAATTATCTCAGGAAGTATGTCCCACATTTCAGGCCATGATGATAGGTGACCAAAGTCTAGGCAAAGGGATGTGGTTCTGTTGTTAAAGTCTAGGGTTGTATTGGGTGGCAAAGAGGACACTCGTTAGTGACTGGTTCTTGAGGGGGGTGGGAGGATTTGAGGTGTGAGGGGGAAATAGCACAGGAGATCTGTTTGTGGATTAGGTCTGGGGGATTGTGCCCGTCTGTGAAGGCCTTGGTGAGACCCTCAGCATACTGCGCAAAGGAGTTCTTATCACTGCAGATCCGGGTGGTCAGGGTGTATGGGACAGATTTTGGGTGTGATAAAGATGACAACTGCCAAAATGCAGGTACTGTTGGTGGTTAGTGGGTTTAATGTGGACAGAGGTGTGGATAGAACCATCAGAGAGGAGGAGGTCAATGTCTAGGTAGGTGGCATATTGGGTTGAGGAGGACCAGGTGAAACAGATGGGAGAGAAGGTGCTCAGGTTGTGAAGGAGTGAAGATAGGTTGTCTTGGCCATGAGTCTACATCATGAAAATATATACAATGAACCTGAACCAGCCTAGGGGTTTGGCATTTTGGGAGCTAGGAAGGTCTCTGTTAGATGTCTCATAAGCAAATTGGCATAGGTGGGTGTAATGGATGCCCTTGGCAGTGCCGCAGATTTGTTTGTATACCTTCCCTTCAGAGGAGCAGTAGTTCTGGGTTAGGATAAAATTAATTACATGTATGAGGAATGAGGTAATGGGTTTGGAGTTTGAAGGATGTACTAGAAATCAGTATGCGTTGAAGTAGATATACAGGTAAAAGTCAATAAATTTATCTCATAAAAAACAGCTTAAAAATACTGTATGTCCCAGACCTTTAGGATCAAAATTATACTGCCTTACAAAAAACTGAAGTACCCCATGGGAAAGGAGGAGGATAGGAAATGAAACTTACTGCATTGGGAGTGCATGTGATGTTATTTCATTGATTACAAAATCAATTCATAAGAACTTAGCTGTCTGAGCCTATTTAATAATATGATGATGCACCCTCTCTGGCCTGGATGCATACACTGATTTGGCTGACAGGGTGCGATAGAGCCTTTGTATCCTCTCATGAGGCAAGATGGCCCATAACAGTTGCAAGTGGTCCTCAATATCCTTGATAATGACACTGGAACAGAGTTGATGTCCGAGCTGGACTCCCACATGTTCTGTCAGGGACAGATCTGGGATATTGCCAGCCATAAGAGTACTTCAGAGCCATGCAGATATTTCATAGAGATACATGCCATTTGTGGACTAGCATTGTCCTGTTGAAAAAGACACCACGATACTATCAGAAGAGAGGTAATGCATGAGAATGCTGGATATCTGTGATGTACTGTCGTACATCAGAGTTCCCTTGATCACTACCAGCCATGACATGAAATTACATGTGTAGACATCCCTCATCATAATGCACTGTCTAGTTTTCCAACTAGCCTACATACTGGTTGACATCAGTTAATGGGTGCAATCCAGCAAAACCTTTGCAACAGCCCAAGCCACATTATAAGTTGGTTTGTTGCAACTTGGGTTAGTTAGTTAGTTAAATGTTCCACTGATGATTTGCATGATAGATCATGATGTTGAGGAACAAGTGAATACATATTCAAAACACAACTTAATTTGTAAATCCAATATACTGAACATTTAATTTCTCAAAGATTTTGGAAAATTCCGTCAGTAGTGAAACAGATCAGAAGTTATTGACATCTCTCTTATTAACTTTCTTATAGAGGGGTTTAATGATGGCACATTTCAATCTCTCTGGAAAATACCCTGAATTGGAGATGCATTACGTATTATACGAGAGCAAATCTTTAGTGTTCTGTTGGAAACACTATCAAATCCAGATGAGCTTTTATTTTTGAGTGAATGTTTAATTTTCTTAATTTGGTGATAGATTAGATGTACTTTTCATTCCAGCTGATCCATACCGAGTGAGGTGGCACAGTGGTTAGACACTGGACTCGCATTCGGGAGGACGACGGTTCAATCCTGCATCCGGCCATCCTGATTTAGGTTTTCCGTGATTTCCCTAAATTGCTCCAGGCAAATGCCAGGATGGTTCCTTTGAAAGGGCACGGCCGACTTCCTTCCCTAATCCGATGAGACCGATGACCTCGCTGTCTGGTCTCCTTCCTCAAAACAACCCAAGTTGATCCATATGAGGAGGTCCTCACATTTATATAACTGAATTTGATGAGAGTTGCTTTTTCAACAAACTGCTGTGATTTTTCTCTTGAACTGTTTGTCCCTATATTTTCTGCTATATTTGTGGAGTGATTATTAAATACATTTGCTGCTTGTGAGTCATCATTTAAAGCACTTCCATTTAATTCAGCAGTAATGTTATCCTGTTCTTTGTCTGGTTGTTCATTCTCTTGTTTCGCTATATTCCACATAGCCTTAAGACTGTTGTCAGAATTACTGATTTCTGTCATACCATGCAAGTTACTTAATTTTTTTTTAATAACTTATCTCTGTAATTCTGAGTAGTTTCTGTAATGTGCAACTACTGCAAGATCTCTACTTGTTCTTGCCAACAGGTACATTTCCCTTTTCCTTTCACAAGATACTTTAATCCCTCTAGTAATCTGTGGTTTTTTACATGGCTGTTTAATGTCATTTCTTATTAGCTTATGTAGAAAGCTATTTTCAAATAATGATACAAATTTATCATGGAACAGATTAAATTTTATTTCAGTATTTGTTCATTATAAATTTCAGCCCAAGCCATCTCCTTTTCATAGTTCTTAAAAACATTTGTTCTGGAGTTGCTAATTATTCTAATTTCTAGTGAGGAGTATTAGTACTGCAAGACACTGTCTTATTTATCCTAACTAACTATGCATCATGATCAGAGAGAGCATTTGTTTCTGGGTATACAGTTATTTTCATGCTCTGAGTTTCATCGAAGAAAACATTATCAGAATGAGATTTTCACTCTGCAGCGGAGTGTGCGCTGATATGAAACTTCCTGGCAGATTAAAACTGTGTGCCCGACCGAGACTCGAACTCGGGACCATTGCCTTTCGCGGGCAAGTGCTCTACCAACTGAGCTACCGAAGCACGACTCACGCCTGGTACTCACAACTTTACTTCTGCCAGTACCTCGTCTCCTACCTTCGAGTTCGAGTCTCGGTCGGGCACACAGTTTTAATCTGCCAGGAAGTTTCAAAACATTATCAGTTAGGGTTGTACTCTCTTTATCTTGAAATTGTAGGGTCCAGATGAGGTTTCTAGATCTTTTTTCTATAAGCTTCCTACAGAAAATCTACATTGGATTCATCACAGATTATAGCTGTTTGCTTTTGTATGACAGCGTACTAGGAAATCTGTCGCAAGCTGGGACTGTTGTACTTGCGATCTTGCTATCGTGTTCTTGTTCGCAACGAGAAAAAGATACACACGACATATAATTCTGTCCAACACTTTATTTATTCAAGAAGTTATTTGTTGTTCACATAACATCAGGAAAAACATTATGAAACATTTCCAGTCGCACGAATATTACAAGTTTTTTGGTAACTAAGTGAGGAAACAGTAACAGTAACAAGAATACTAAAAAGTCAAAGCAAATTATTAAATTCATGGAGCCTAAAAGTCAGAGCAAATTAAGTTTCAGGGAACATGTGCTGAGGCAAGTAGAAAGCGTCTCACATCGCTCCTGGTGGTCAGTGTGCGAACCCTGTTGACATGCGCTGACCGAGCAGCTGATTAACTGACATCTGTTTCGGCAGATGCCCAATGTTACTACACCAGCCCCCTTCAGGAAAGCATCCTTGGATGATGCCAGAAGTGACATCCCTGAGGTGTTCCGGGAAGTGTACCCATCATCTGGAACGCGTTTGCCGTTCAAGTAGAGCTTGTGATGGTGGTGGTGGAGGTTGCCGGGTGGCGGGTGGAGGTTTCACCTGATTGCATTGCAGATGTGAATGTGAAGAGTCTAGTAGGGTTTCACTCTATCAATGGAAACAATATTCATCTTGTCCATTGATGATGATATCAAATGTTTTGTCACCCTTAATGACAATATGATGCGGACCAGTATATGGCGGTGTGAGTGGCAGTTTGACACCCTCTACTCACAGAATTACATGTCTACAGGATCGTAACTCTCGGGGTATGAATGTTTGCGATGTACCATGGCATCATGTTTGTTGTGGTCAGATCTGCATCAGCCTGCCTCTGAGGTGGCTGACAAATACTCGTGCACTAACATCGTCCAGCGAACTTGCATGTGGGTCCAGAAACTCCCTGGGAAGCCATAGGACTTCTCCATATACCAGTTGTGCCTGTGAGGCTTCTAGATCCGGTTTATACATGTTATGTAGGCCAAGCAAAGCCAGTGGTGAGCCAGAGGTCCATTGTGGTTCATGGCACATTAAGTCCGCTTTAAGCGATCGGTGCCAGCATTCAATCATACCGTTACTAGCAGGATGGTAACTTGTTGTTGTGTGATGCAATGTGCCACAAAATTTACTTAGTTGGGCAAATAGGTCAGATTCAAACTGCTGCCCTCTGTCTGTGGTTATAAGAAGTGGACAACCAAACTGGGCTATCCAGTGTGGCACTAATGCAGTGGCTAGCATCTTGGTGGAGATGTTATCTACCGGAATGGCTTCTGGCCAGCATGTGAACTGGTCCATTACTGTCAGTAGATAATGTTGTCCTTCTGAAGGGGGCAGCAGACCTACAACATCAATATGAATATGAGCAAACCATGCTGTCGTGTCTGGAAATTTGCCCACTGGCGCACAGACATGGCGAGAAATCTTGCTGTGATGGCACTGTACGCATGCACGATCCCATATGCGACACTCTTTTTATATTCCAGGTCACACAAAATGGCTAGCTATTAGTCTAATTATTACCTTTACACTGAGAGATACAAATTATGTAGACTTTTGAAGGCCTGCTTGCATAGCACCATAGGAACAAACAGACAAGTTTTCCCTGTTGAAACAACACAATATAACTTTGCGTTTGTAGCTGGAATGTCGACTGGCTGAAGTTGAAGGCCAGACGTGGCATCTTGTAAACAATCTTGAAGTTACAGGTCAGACTCCTGTGCTTCGGCTAGCTGTGCGAAATCTACAGTCTTCGTGATACTGCTCACCCAGGATAGACAGTCAGCAATAACATTGTCAATTCCCGATATGTGCCATACATCAGTAGTGAATTGTGCGATGAACTCCAGTTGATTATATTGTCTCGAAGAACATTTGTCCATATTTTGCTGAAAGGCATAGGTGAGGGGTTTATGGTCTGTAAAAAGGACAAAAACTCTAGCTTCCAATTGTGTACGGAAATATTTAATGGACTCATAAACCGCCAACAATTCGTGGTCGTATGTGCTCCATTGTTGCTGCGCAGGAGATAGCTTTTGTGAAAAGAATGTGAGAGGCTGCCAGACTCCGTGTACATACTGTTGCAAGACAGCACTGACTGCCATCTGGCTAGTGTCTACTACCAGAACGAGAGGTGCTTCCAAAGCTGGATGTTGAATAAGGGCTGCATCTGCTATACTTTTCTTGGCTACTTTGAATGCATTTTTCATCGACTCTGTCCACAATACTGGCATTTGGCGTTTAACCTTGGGACCGGCTAAAGCTGCAGTAAGAGCCTCTTGGAGTTCTGCCGCAGGAGATAGGTGATGTTGGTAAAAATTAAGGACTCCCAAGAATCATCACAGTTCTTTAGTAGTTTCTGGCTATGGAATATTCAATATAGCCTCTACTTTCTCTGGTAGTGGCAGTGATCCCTTTGAAGAAATCTGGTGGCCTAAAAAGGTGCCTCTGTCTGGCCAAAAAAACACTGTTAGGTGTTCAACACTACTCTGTATTCATCAAGGCGTTTAGATACCTCAAGCAGGTCCTGTTTGTGTCCTTCTGGGGTTGCTGAAAAGATAAGTGTATCATCAAAATATGCAAAACAATACTGCAAGCCTTGCAAAATGGAATCTATAAATCTTTGCCATGTCTGGGCAGCATTTCTCAATCCGAATGTCATAAACAGGCTTTCGAACAGACCAAATGGCCTTATAATGGCCATTTTCAGAATGTCTCTTTCGGCAACAGGAATCTGTGCATAAGCCTTTGTGCAATCTAATATGCTAAACATCTTTTTCCATTTAATGCGTAATTATAATTTTTCAAGGGAGGAACAGGGTACTGATCCGGCATTGTCAGCATTCAAGACTCAGTAATCACCACAAGGATGCCATACACCATTCTTTTTGGGCTCTAAATGGAGGGGTGATGACCAAGGCCCACTAGATGCGCAGATGAGGGCTTCCTTCAACATTATATTACATTCCTCCTTGGCAACAGTGAATCGGTCAGGAGGAAGACGCCTGGGTCTACATGAAATTGGAGGGCCTGCGGTAGTATTGATATAATGTACAGTGTTGTGACACCTTTTTTGGGGCCCGAGATGGCCTTGTGATAGCCGGTAACAGATCTAGAACTATGGTATACTCATTTCTCTCCAACTGGATCAGTTTGGCATTGTGTACTGCCAAGCTACATCAGAATCCATCGGCAGATAGTCCCATGACATTGTCTATTGGGCGGGTGTTGGCAATCTCGGGCAGCAGTCGATAATGCGGTAAGAAATCTGCTCTGATTATAGGCTCAGTTACATCTTCCACAGTGAAATTCCACTTCAAGGCACAATGTAATCCCAGGTCCAACTTGATGTGCTGCATTCCATATGTCGTGATGGTTGAATTATTAGCCGCGGAAAAGGCAAAATGAGCTGTAACTGGGTCCATGGCAAAATACTTAAGTCAGAACCCATATACACCAAAAACTTGCGCCCTGTCTTGCGATCTGTCGTAAAGAGACACAAGGACGGCGACCGACAGTCTGGAGCAGTTACTTCTGCCTGCCACTTACAACTGAGAAAGGTACACGGCAAAGTACACTTGTGTGCCTGCTCTCCGAATTTCCTGTGGTACCAACACATGTCTGCTCAGGTTGAATCTTCGGCCACAGCGAAGTTCGCTGAGGAACGACTTCTAGATCTTCTGCAGAATCATCCTCTAGCGTACATGTCAGAGAGTATTTCGCCCATCTGCTTCCTCAGCACATCAATCTTGCTCACGAGACTGTTGTAATCCTCATGTGTTACCACCAAGTTGCTATTACATCCTGTCGTAATTTCAGGGCAGGAGGATGGTACGATGGTGTCTTGAATTCGATCCACCAGGTCCGCATTGGCATCTAGCAACGTCCATTTGTGATGCTGTAATGGCCTTCACCTGTGCCAGCAGATCGCTGCTCCACAACGTGTGTAGTAATGTATTGGGCACTGTGCGCGTGTCAACCGTTCTTCTTAAATGACGAAGGTATTGTGATGGTTTTCTGTCATCGACATCCTCTTGTGTGACTACCTGCCACACTCATTCTTCCTGCAAAGCTGACACTCTTCAAATTAATTCAGTCTTTAACTTCGCATATGATTCTGTATTTGGAGGTGAAGTTATAATATCTTGAAACTCAGCTGTGTAGCAAAGTCCAGCTGACTGACCACCAGTGCGAACTTAGTGGAGTCAGTGGTCACTCCGGCGCAGAGGAAACTCACTTCTACCTGTGTAAACCATAACACTGGGTTGTGGGGCCAAAATGGCAGTAGCCACACAGCCAGTCTTGATATGATTGACAGATCCATCCCCGCAGCAGTTCGGGAGGACGACGGTTCAATCCCGCGTCCGGCCGTCCTGATTTAGGTTTTCCGTGATTTCCCTAAATCACTCCAGGCAAATGCCGGGATGGTTCCTCTGAAAGGGCACGGCCGACTTCCTTCCCAATCCTTCCCTAATCCGATGAGACCGATGACCACACTGTCTGGTCTCCTTCCCCAAACCAACCAACCAACCAACCGCAGCAGTTTCCAATTCTTCATGTTCACTGCTAGCCATTTGTGCTGCTGGTTTATTCTCTCTCTAGCTGCAATCATATCGTGATCACAACTGTCACAAGCTGGGAGTGTTGTACTTGTGATCTCGCTATTGTGTTCTTGTTTGCAGTGAGAATAAGATATGCATGACGTATAATTCTGTCCAACACTTTATTTGGGCAAGAAGGTGCTCACATAACAGCAGGAAAAACATGACGAAACATTTCCAGTACCATAAATATTACCAGTTTTTTGGTAACTAATTGAGGAAAAAGTAACAGTAACAAGAATACTAAAACATCAAAGCAAATTGTTAAATTCATGGAGCCTAAAAATCAAAGCAAATTATTAAGTTGATGGAGCGCACACTGCAGCAAGGAGAAAGCATATCGTAGTGTAGCTCCTGGCAGTCAGTGCACCAACTCTGTTGACATGCACCAGCCGATCAGCTGATCAACTGACATCTGTTTCGGCAGACGCATGACGTCGCTACAAATCCAAATCTCTCATAAAGAGTACAAAATTTCCCAGTGGAGACCTGTGTACCCATTTTTGCAGTATTAATCCACAAGCACACACATCTATGTGCTGTTCACTACTAAATCTGCTTGTCTCAATGTTCTTGAACTTGTGTTCTGCCTCAATATATGTAACAACTCCTCTCCTTCCCATATTAGTTATACATGAGTAAGATGCTATACTGTCTGGTTATGTGGTGCTCATTTAAGTGTAGGATGTCTATCTTTTCAGAGCTCTCTAAATTTTCTAAACAGACAAGAAGCTCTTTGTCTTATTACTCAATCATCTAATATGCTGATGATATAGGCACTTTTCTGTGTATTCTTGAACATTAAGTGGGGCTCTTCTGTTAATTTAACTTCTTTTATAAGAGAGTGTCTGAATCCTGATTCTAATGTAATTAAGGTACCTCTCTGACTCTCTGACACAAGTAACCATGGGGATCTGGCTTTGTGTGATGTGGCAGCCTTTAATACATCTTCTTCATGTGAGTTGCATACTGTGGACCATCACAGCAGTGGGATTGGCTGCTGGGTGTAGTGGTGCGCCACAAAAGTCAGCATTTGTTTATGGTGGATGTTGTCAGTCAGGAGCATCTGACCCATCATTTGAATCAGTTATGTCTGTAATCTTTGGACCTGCGACATCACGTGCACACCTGTTACCACCCACAATGCCTCTTCTGTCCTACAGTCAGCCCCTGGGATAGGGTGCCATGGCGATCACTCCCCTGACTTCTGATGTGGAGCATATGGTCTTGAAGTCAGTTCCTTCCTTTCTCTGCTCACCCTAGTATGTATCCTCATACCCACTGATGCTGGAAAACCAGCCATTACGCCTCTGCAATTTTTCACCATTCCAGCAGAGTCTGCTGCGTTGGTGTTGCCTACTTCATTGATAGACCTGTTGCCATGGAATCTCGCTTCCTCTATAGTTTTTCAGCAGAGGTTGTGGCAGGAACATGGCAATGTTTGGCTCTATATGGGCTTTTCAGAGGGAAGGGAATTAGTATCCCTGCAAGCGGATATTGAGGTGGCCACAGATGAGCTGGTGTGGGTCTTGCTGCAGAGTAGTGTGGCAAGCTATTGCTGATGAAGTGCTTGGAGCATAGATGAGCATAACAGCTAATACAGGTGTTTACTTGCCGGCAGTGATAGTCCAGACGCATCAGTTCTTATGCTGACGTTGACCAACTCTGACCTGGCCTTCACACTGCACTGTGCTCTTGGTTCTGCATGCTAGATGTTCAGTCAGTTGCATTGGTTTTGAGTCTTTGGATTACAGCATGTTTATGGGCACCCTTCTTGAGGGTTACTATGTTTTTCATTGCTTTGATTGTTATTAGTGATTATTATTATTTTGGTTCAATTTTAAATTTTATTGATGTTGTCAGTGCACTGTGACCAATGTACCTTAAAAATCTTTCATTGTGCTTTTTATTGTAATGGCTATTCTTAAAGTGATCAATATTGCTCTAGCGTAGCTGCTTCTCATATAACTGCTGGTGGACTAAATATTTTATAGATTTCTTTTTATTTGTATTAATTGTTCCATAGTGTTTAGAGGTATAAATTAGTAACAGTGTGGGACTATGCTCTCTAAGCACGCTATATGAATTCTTGAGTGACATTACAGGAATTAAGTCATGAACCATAGACCTTGCCGTTGGTGGGGAGGCTTGCGTGCCTCAGTGATACAGATAGCCGTACTGTAGGTGCAACCACAACGGAGTGGTATCTGTTGAGAGGTCAGACAAACGTATGTTTCCTGAAGAGGGGCAGCACCCTTTTCAGTAGTTGCAGGCGCAAAGTCTGGATGATTGACTAATCTGGCCTTGTAACACTAACCAAAACAGCCTTGCTGTGCTGGTACTGTGAACGGCTGAAAGCAAGGGGAAACTACAGCCGTAATTTTTCCCGAGGGCATGCAGCTTTACTGTATGGATAAATGATGATGGCGTTCTCTTGGATAAAATATTTCGGAGGTAAAATAGTCCCCCATTCGGTTCTCCGGGCGGGGACTATTCAGGAGGACGTCGTTATCGTTGTTGTTGTGGTCTTCAGTCCTGAGACTGGTTTGATGCAGCTCTCCATGCTACTCTATCCTGCGCAAGCTTCTTCATCTCCCAGTACCTACTGCAACCTACATCCTTCTGAATCTGCTTAGTGTATTCATCTCTTGGTCTCCCTCTACGATTTTTACCCTCCACGCTGCCCTCCAATGCTAAATTTGTGATCCCTTGATGCCTCAAAACATGTCCTACCAACTGATCCCTTCTTCTAGTCAAGTTGTGCCACAAACTTCCCTTCTCCCCAATCCTATTCAATACCTCCTCATTAGTTACATGTTATACCCACCTTATCTTCAGCATTCTTCTGTAGCACCACATTTCGAAAGCTTCTATTCTCTTCTTGTCCAAACTAGTTATCGTCCATGTTTCACTTCCATACATGGCTACACTCCATACAAATACTTTCAGAAACGACTTCCTGACACTTAAATCTATACTTGATGTTAACAAATTTCTCTTCTTCAGAAACGATTTCCTTGCCATTGCTAGTCTACATTTTATATCCTCTCTACTTCGACCATCATCAGTTATTTTACTCCCTAAATAGCAAAATTCCTTTACTACTTTAAGTGTCTCATTTCCTAATCTAATTCCCTCAGCATCACCCGATTTAATTTGACTACATTCCATTATCCTTGTTTTGCTTTTGTTGATGTTCATCTTATATCCTCCTTTCAAGACACTGTCCATTCCATTCAACGTCGTTATCAGGAGAAAGAAAACTGGCATTCTACGGATCGGAGCGTGGAATGCCAGATCCCTTAATCAGGCAGGTAGATTAGAAAATTTAAAAAGGGAAATGGATAGGTTAAAGTTAGATACAGTGGGAATTAGCGAAATTCGGTGGCAGGAGGAACAAGACTTTTGGTCAGGTGAATACAGGGTTATAAATACAAAATCAAATAGGGGTAATGCAGGAGTAGGTTTAATAATGAATAAAAAAGTAGGAGTTCGGGTAAGCTACTACAAACAACATAATGAACGCATTATTGTGGCCAAGATAGACACGAAGCCCACGCCCATGACAGTAGTACAAGTCTATATGCCAACTAGCTCTGCAGATGATGAAGAAACTGAAGAAATGTATGATGAGATAAAATAAATTATTCAGATAGCGAAAGGAGACGAAAATTTAATAGTCATGGGTGACTGGAATTCGATAGTAGGAAAAGGAAGAGAAGGAAACGTAGTAGGTGAATATGGATTGGTAGGAAGAAATGAAAGAGGAAGCTGCCTGGTAGAATTTTGCACAGAGCACAACTTAATCATAGCTAACACTTGGTTCAAGAATCATAAAAGGAGGTTGTATACATGGAAGAAGCCTGGAGATACTGACAGGTTTCAGAAAGATTATTTTAGGAACCAGGTTTTAAATTGTAAGACATTTCCAGGGGCATATGTGGACTCTGACCACAATCTATTGGTTATGAGCTGTAGATTAAAACTGAAGAAACTGCAAAAAGGTGGGAATTTAAGGGGATGAGGCCTGGATAAAATGACTAAACCAGAGGTTGTACAGAGTTTTTAGGAAGAGCATAAGGGAACAATTGACAAGAATGGGGGAAAGAAATACAGTAGAAGAAGAATGGGTAGCTTTGAGGGATGAAGTAGTGAAGGTAACAGAGGATCAAGAAGGTAAAAAGATGAGGGCTAGTAGAAATCCTTGGGTGACAGAAGAAATACTGAATTTAATTGATGAAAGGAGAAAATATAAAAACGCAGTAAATGAAGCAGGCAAAAATGAATACAAACGTCTCAAAAATGAGATCGACAGGAAGTGCAAGGCTAAGCAGGCATGGCTAGAGGACAAATGAAAGGATGTAGAGGCTTATCTCACTAGGCGTAAGATAGATACTGCCTACAGGAAAATTAAAGAGACCTCTGAAGAAAAGAGAACCACTTGTATGAATATCAAGAGCTCAGATGGAAACCCAGTTCTAAGCAAAGAAGGGAAAGTAGAAAGGTGGAAGGAGTATATAGAGGGACTATACAAGGGTGATGCACTTGAGGGCAATGTTATAGAAAGGGAAGAGGATGTAGATGAAGATGAAATGGGAGATACGATACTGCGTGAAGAATTTGATAGAGCACTGAAAGACCTGAGTCGAAACAAGACCCCAGGAGTAGATAACATTCCATTAGAACTACTGACAGCCTTAGGAGAGCCAGTCCTGGCAAAACTCTACCATCTGGTGAGAAATGTATGAGACAGGCGAAATACCCTCAGACTTCAAGAAGAATATAATAATTCCAATCCCAAAGAAAGCAGGCGTGACAGATGTGAAAATTACCGAACTATCAGTTTAATAAGTCATGGCTGCAAAATACTAATGCGAATTCTGTACAGATGAATGGAAAAACTGGTAAAAGCCGACCTCGGGGACGATCAGTTTGGATTCCGTAGAAATATGGGAACAAGTGAGGCAATACTGACCCTACGACTTATCTTAGAAGCTAGATTAAGAAAAGGAAAACCTATATTTCTAGCATTTGTAGACTTGGAGAAAGCTTTTGACAATGTTGACTGGAATACTCTCTTTCAAATTCTGAAGGTGGCAGGGGTAAACTACAGGGAGGGAAAGGCTATTTACAATTTGTACAGAAACCAGATGGCAGTTGTAAGAGTCGAGGGACATGAAAGGGAAGCAGTGGTTGGGAAGAGAGTGAGACAGGGTTGTAGCCTCTCCCTGATGTTATTCAATCTGTATATTGAGCAAGCAGTAAAGGAAACAAAAGAAAAATTTGGAGTAGGTATTAAAATCCATGGAGAAGAAATAAAAACTTTAAGGTTCACCGATGACATTGTAATTCTGTCAGAGACAGCAAAGGACTTGGAAGAGCAGTTGAACGGAATGGACAGTGTGTTGAAAGGAGGATATAAGATGAACATCAACAAAAGCAAAATGAGGATAATGGAATGTAGTCAAATTAAGTCAGGTGATGCTGAGGGAATTAGATTGGGAAATGAGACACTTAAAGTAGTAAAGGAGTTTTGCTACTTGGGGAGCAAAATAACTGATGATGGTCAAAGTATGAGGGCAGTTCAATAAGTAATGCAACACATTTTTTTTCTGAAACAGGGGTTGTTTTATTCAGCATTGAAATACACCAAGTTATTCCCCAATCTTTTAGCTACACAACACTATTTTTCAACGTAATCTCCATTCAATGCTACGGCCTTACGCCACCTTGAAATGAGGGCCTGTATGCCTGCACGGTACCATTCCACTGGTTGATGTCGGAGCCAACGTCGTACTGCATCAGTAACTTCTTCATCATCCGCGTAGTGCCTCCCACGGATTGCGTCCTTCATTGGGCCAAACATATGGAAATCCGACGGTGCGAGATCGGGGCTGTAGGGTGCATGAGGAAGAACAGTCCACTGAAGTTTTGTGAGCTCCTCTCGGGTGCGAAGACTTGTGTGAGGTCTTGCGTTGTCATGAAGAAGGAGAAGTTCGTTCAGATTTTTGTGCCTACGAACACGCTGAAGTCGTTTCTTCAATTTCTGAAGAGTAGCACAATACACTTCAGAGTTGATCGTTTGACCATGGGGAAGGACATCGAACAGAATAACCCCTTCAGCGTCCCAGAAGACTGTAACCATGACTTTACCGGCTGAGGGTATGGCTTTAAACTTTTTCTTGGTAGGGGAGTGGGTGTGGCGCCACTCCATTGATTGCCGTTTTGTTTCAGGTTCGAAGTGGTGAACCCATGTTTCATCGGCTGTAACAATCTTTGACAAGAAATTGTCACCCTCAGCCACATGACGAGCAAGCAATTCCGCACAGATGGTTCTCCTTTGCTCTTTATGGTGTTCGGTTAGACAACGAGGGACCCAGCGGGAACAAACCTTTGAATATCCCAACTGGTGAACAATTGTGACAGCACTACCAACAGAGATGTCAAGTTGAGCACTGAGTTGTTTGATGGTGATCCGTCGATCATCTCGAACGAGTGTGTTCGCACGCTCCGCCATTGCAGGAGTCACAGCTGTGCACGGCCGGCCCGCACGCGGGAGATCAGACAGTCTTGCTTGACCTTGCGGCGATGATGACACACGCTTTGCCCAACGACTCACTGTGCTTTTGTCCACTGCCAGATCACCGTAGACATTCTGCAAGCGCCTATGAATATCTGAGATGACCTGGTTTTCCGCGAAAGAAACTCGATCACTGCCCGTTGTTTGCAACGCACATCCGTTACAGACGCCATTTTAACAGCTCCGTACAGCGCTGCCACCTGTCGGAAGTCAATGAAACTATACGAGACGAAGCGGGAATGTTTGAAAATATTCCACAAGAAGTTTCCGGTTTTTTCAACCAAAATTGGCCGAGAAAAAAAATGTGTTGCATTACTTATTGAACTGCCCTCGCAGAAAGGATATAAAAAGTAGACTGGCAATGGCAAGGAAAGCGTTTCTGAAGAAGAGAAATTTGTTAACATTGAGTATAGGAAGTCATTTCTGAAAGTATTTGTATGGAGTGTAGCCATGTATGGAAGTGAAACATAGATGATAAATAGTTTGGACAAGAAGAGAGTAGAAGATTTCAAAATGTGGTGCTACAGAAGAATGCTGAAGATTAGATGGGTAGATCACATAACTAATGAGGAGGTACTGAATGGGATTGGGGGGAAGAGGAGTTTGTGGCATAACTTGACAAGAAGAAGGGATCGGTTGGTAGGACATGTTCTGAGGCATCAAGGTGTCACCAATTTAGTATCGGAGGGCAGCGTGGAGGGTAAAAATCGTAGAGGGAGACCAAGAGATGAATACACTAAGCAGATTCAGAAGGATGTAGGCTGCAGTACGTATTGGGAGATGAAGAAGCTTGCACAGGATAGAGTAGCATGGAGAGCTGCATCAAACCAGTCTCAGGACTGAAGACCACAACAACAACAACAACAGTTTGGTTTGATCCTGCTGGTTAGTTTGTGATGAATTCAGGTGCAAATGAGGTATTCTGTAATTAGTGCTTCACTGGTACATGAGAGAAACTACTTTCACAGCAGCAGATGTTAGTTTGTGGTTTCTTAACCTGTTGCTGGTGGTCACATTAATTAAAATTCTGACCATCTGATGGCATGAGCAGTCCACTCACTCACATTATGGGTACATGGCCACTCCCACTGGCATTTAAGCTTTGAGTTGTGCATGGTACAGGTCAGATGGGTGCATATGGTGCATTGCTGAGTTACACACTTTACTCAGAGGGTTACATTGTGTTTTCATACATGCCTGCAGGTGCACAATGTATATAACACCCTTTTTTTTTAAGTTTCACTTTTTGAAAGACCACCTATCTACCTTCATGCAGATCCAGGTGTGGTGTGCCCTTAAGCCCCGACCACTACAAGTTTTGTAGTGAGGATTTTGGATGTTAGGCTGTTAATACTTTAGATTTGCTTCCATTTAATGGTGGTTTCTCTTTTTTAATTGGGGACCTTTGTCCTTTTATGTAGGTTCTCCTCTGCGAGAGGCTTTCTGGTAGAGGATATTCTGTTTCATGCCATGTACTAGGGGTGCACTATTTTAACATACTTTAACTGGTTTTAATCTCAGTGATGCATCCTTTATGGACTCACATTTTAATTTTTGTACAGGTTTTTTTTTCTAAGAATTTCTGTTGGTTCTCTTTAGCTTTTCTTACATCAGCATTGTGGATAAGTACTATTATTGATTTATAATTTTTCAGAAGCACCTGAAAATGGGAAACAAGTCCTGAAATGGGTTGTGCTTTCCAAAATAAATATTTTTTACAACAGTAGGGGATTTTATCATTGATTATAAAACTGATTTCAGAGTCTGTGGAGATTAACATTGACGTTCTCACTAAAAGTAGGAACAGGGAGGCCCTTATCAACATTGCAACAACATACAGCGTAAAAGTGAGTATTTTGGTGTCTGATTAACAGTCATTTCGAAAAAGCATTAGGTCAGTGGAGCATGTGCTGATATGGAACATCCTGGCAAATTAAAACTGTGTGCCAGACCAAGGCTAGAACTAGGGACCTTTGCCTTTTACAGGCATGTGCTTTACTGACTGAACTACCCAAGCATGAGTCATAAACCCATCCTCAGCTTTACTTCCACCAGTACCTTGTCACAGGTCCTGAATTCTAGTCTTGGTCCGGTACACAGTTTTAATCTGCCACTCCACACAGAGTGAATATTTAATTCGGGAAACATCCCCCAGGCTGTGGTTAAGCCATTCCTTTCTTCTGGGAGTGCTAGTTGTGCAAGTTTCACAGGAGAGGTTCTGTGATTTTTGGAAGGTAGGAGACAAGATACTGGCAGAAGTAAAGCAATGAGGATGAGTCATGATTTGTGCTTGGGTAACTCAGTTGGTAGAGCACATGCCCAAGAAAGGCAACGGTCCCAAGTCCAAGTTTCATACGGACACACAGTTTTAATCTGCCAGGAAGTTTCAGCATCAGATCAGTCCTTAATCAAGAAAAACTTATAACACGTCACTAAAGGTTTTCAATACATTTTAGTGATGATCTAGCTGAAATACTATGAATAAAAAAATAGTATTGTGATTGACATTTCTTTAAGAACCAATAGCTGATTTGTAGTCAAGATAATATACATAATGTAGTCAAGATAGTATCCATAAATGTTAAAATCTGTCATAGTGTGAAAAATTTGGAAACTAAAGAATTTTGTGTAGACCAACATATACTAAATAATGATACTTTTATAATTTTAGCCATGTATAGGTCCCCACGGGGAAATTTTCAGCTATTTTTGAAATACTATGAAACTTTTCGTGTTAAGAATGGTCTGTCAGATCATGATGCACAGCTAGTTACAGTATATGGTAAAGCTCCATACAGTAATGCAAAACAGTCATCTGAAATAGTGCATTCAATTAATGACTTAACAACTGAAAATTTTAGGGAAGCTTGCAACAGTTAGACTGGGATGAGTTGTGAGGGAACCTGATGCTAATTTAAAATTGAACATATTTCATGATACCTTTGTGAATATACAGGGTGTACATAAAGTCCGGAAACATTTTCAATTATTTATTGCACAAGACCCAAACATTGTATAGATATGATACATATGTCATTTTGAAGAGAAACTCTGAAAGTTTTTTTTCATGTATACTGCAACAGTGTAGTTTGGTAATGAGCCGATAGTCAGCGCTAGTTGCCATCATGACGAGTGAGCTTTCTGTGTGTTGGAGTTCGACAAAAACAAGTGTGCTACAGCTGTTCAACGGATGTTTAGAACCAAGTACGGTAAGAAGCCACCAACAAGGAAGGCTGTTTACCACTGCCACAACAAATTCGTTACGATGGGTTGCTTGTGCCCGGCAAAGAGGAGCAGATGTCCCAGTGTGAGTGAAGTGAATGTGGAGCGCATACGAGAGACATTCATAAGGAGTCCAAAGAAATCAGTGTGTCATGCATCCTGTGAACTCAAAATGGCTCCAGTGACAGTGTGGAAAGTCCTGGACAGAAGCTGTCAATGAAACCATTCAAATTGGAGCTAGTGCAGAAGTTCAGTGATGATGACAAAGACAAGCATTTTGAGTTTTGTTCACAGCTGCAACAGTTGAATGAGGATGGGGATGGCATTTTTGATCTCTTAATTTTTAGCAACGAAGCCACTTTTCACACTAATGAGAAAGTGAATGGGCATAACTGTCAGATCTGGGGTACAAAGCATCCACACGAATGCACTGAATTTGAGCATGATTCCCCGAAGGTAAATGTTTTTTGTGCCTTGTCACATCAAAAACTTTACAGGCCATTCTTCTTTGCCGAGAACACTGTCACTGGATGTTCCTACTTGGACATATTGCAGTAATGGCTTATGCCTCAAATGCAGTTGGACTCTCCGTTCATCTTTCAGCAGGATGGGGCTCCACCCATTTTCATCCTTGCACTGCAAGGGAGAAAGGGACATAACTTTACTGTAGTGGCTTTATTTCTGTAATTTGACTTTAGATTTTCTGTCAGTACAACTCGAACAGCACTCTAGTTGAATGCTGCGAGAAGGAAATATTGCAAGCCATCCATATGTAGCAAAATATGTTCTCAGCATTTTCAGGAGAAGGACAGGGACAGAACATCAGTTTCTTCATTCCGTATTTGGAGCATGCTGGATTATGCACTTTTTTATTACAGTTCAACAGAGTGAACAGTAGACCTGGCAGTATAGGCATCTACCATCACCATTTGACTCAGTGAAGTTCTGTCTGTTGTTCCCTTGCAGTGAGAGCACAGTAAGTAATTGTGGAAAATGCCTTCATGGACAAGTGCCATAGCAAAGCTCCTCATGTGTCACACAAAGAGTAAAATTTGTTAATGTCTCAGATACTTTTTGTTTGAGGCATTATGCGATCGATGTGCACGTAAAATGATCTTACTCAGAGATCACTAAAAATTGCCATTATACAAAATTGTTAAGGTTTTCGTGACCACTTGTTGACAAACTGCCTATTGGCTTCTGCCTTGGGTTCTTCGGCCGACGTTCATCTAATGATTTTTACTGACGTTTTGCCAGCACGAGTGGCTGGCATTGTCAAAGCTTTGCCCTCCATTGGCGATGGTGAACTAGAGCCGAGTTCGTGGCTGTAGACTATATGTACCTGGCAAGCCAACATCTGAAGGCTTCTCCACGGTCATTTCCAGTGCGGTTCTCCTCTTGCTACCTGTGACGGTCATTCGCTGCAGTATAGGAAGCCAGGACCCGTTTACCTCAAGGCTTTCCTCTTTATTGTTGAAGCTGTTTGTGTGTTTTTGTATTTCCACAGATTCCTTGAACAAGCGCATGTGATAGTGCTGCTCTACAACCAGAACTTTCGTGTCAGCAAATTTTATTATGTGGTCGGTCTCACTCGGTGTGTGCTCTGCCACCGCCAATTTCTCCACTTGCCCCAACCTGCAATGTCACTTATGTTCTTTAATCCTGGTGTTGATTGATCGTCCAGTCATTCTGACATAAACTTTTCCGCATGTGCATGATATACGGTATATCCCTCACATTGCAAGTGGGTCCCTTTTCTCCTTTGCCAATCTAAGACACTCATTGATCTTCCTTGTCGGTTTGAAAATCGTCTTTATGCCATGTTTTCACAATATATGGCCCATTCTGTGTGTCACTTTGGGAATGTATGGCAGAAAGGCTGTACTCGACATTTCTTTTTCTGATTCCTTACTTTACCAAGTGTTTGGCTCTGTTGCACTTCTAATATAATTTGTGGAGTACCCATTGCTCCTCAGAACACTTTCCAGGTGTTGCATTTCGTGTCTGAGGTGCTGCGGCTCACATATTTGTCCTGCTTGTGTTACAAGCGTATTAATGATACCTGTTTTCTGGCTCGGGTGGTGGTTTGATAGTTTGTGCAGGTATCGGTCCATGTGTGTCGGTTTTCAATACATGCTGTGTCCCAGGTTTTCGCCATCCCTTGTGACCAGCATGTCTAGAAGTAGCAGTTTTTTGTCCTTTTCTACTTCCGTGGTAAATTTTACGTTGGCATGGAGGCTGTTCAAGTGTCTTAGGAAGTTACTGAGCTGTTCTTCATCATGGCTCCACACAACAAAAGTATCACCAACATATCTGTACCACACCTTATCTTTGTAAGTCACCAAGTCCAGTGTCTGTGCTTCAAATTGTTCCATGAAGAAGTAGGCCACCACTGCCTCCTTTTTGGCACAAAAAACATTTAACTTTGGGGAATCATGCTCAAATTCAGTGCATTTGTGTGGATGATTTGTACCCCAGATCTGACAGTTATGCCCGTTCACTTTCTCATTAGTGTGAAAAGTGGCTCCTTTTCGAAGAACAGGCACTTCCTCTTCGGTCAATTGTCGTTCAGTGAGGTTGACCACTGTGTGTGACATGTTGGGAATCGCCTTGTCGGCCTGATTCCGGCATCTTTCAAACTTTTTCTTCTGTTGCTCAGTGCAGCACTCAAGTACGTTCTGCATACTTCTGTGAGTGATGCTGTCGATGCTGTCCCAGTCGTCTCGATGCATTCTGCTACTTAGTTGATAGAAAATGTCCAGAAGTTCCTGATCAGTTCTTGCCAAGTCTCTCCGTGTTGTATGAATTTGCTCATGAAGGAAAGCTCATTCCATTCTGTCATAGATACGATGTGCTTGGACAGTGGTGAATAGGCACTTACATTTCAAGAACTTCAGTGTAGCACCTTCATCTCAGCACTATGACAGAAAGGCGAGAGAGGACATCAATTGTGCTTTCTTCTTCCATTGTTGGTCAAGGTGTGGTACAGATATATCAATGATACTTTCATTGTGTGGAGCCATGGTGAAGAACAGCTCGGTGACTTCCTAAGACACTTGAACAGCCTCCATGCCAACATAAAATTTACCATGGAAGTAGAAAAGGACAAAAAACTGTCATTTCTAGATGTGCAGGTCACAAGGGATGGCAAAAACCTGGGACACAGCATGTGTCAAAAACTGACACACACGGACCGATACCCGCACAAACTATCAAACCACCACCCGAGCCAGAAAAGAGGCATGATTAGTACGCTTGTAACGCGAGCAGGACGAATATGTGAGCTGCAGCGCCTCAGACATGAAATGGAAAGTGTTCTGAGGAGCAATGGGTACTCTGCAAATTATATTAGAAGTGTAACAGAGCCAAACACTCGGCGAAGTAAGCAATCAGAAAAAGAAATGTCGGGTCTGGCCTGTCTGCCATACAATCCCAGAGTGATGGACAGAATCGGCTGTGTATTGTGCAAACATGGTGTAAAGACGATTTTCAAACCGACAAGGAAGATCAAAGAGTGTATTAGAGGCAAAGGAAAAAACGGACCCACTTACAATGTCGGGAATATACCGATACCATGCACATGGGGAAAAGTTTATGTCGGAATGATTGGACGATCCTTCAACACCAGGATCAAAGAACATAAGCGACATTGCAGGTTGGGGTAAGTGGAGAAATCAGCCGTGGCAGAGCATACACTAAGTTAGACCAACCACGTAATAAAATTCGCCGACACGGAAGTTCTGAATGTAGAGAAGCACTATCACACGCGCTTGTTCAGAGAAGCTGTAGAAATACAAAAACACACAAACAGCATCAACGAGAAAGTGGAAAGCCTTAAGGTAAATGGATCCTGGCTCCCCGTACTGCAATGAACAACTGTTGCAGGTAGCAAGAGGAGAACCGCATCGGAAATGACCGCGTAGAAGCCCTCAGACGTTGGCGCGCCAGGTACATATAGTCTGCGCCCGCGAGCTCGGCTCCAGTTCACCACCGGCAATGGAGGGTGAAGCTTTGACAATGCCAGCCACTCGTGCTGGCGAAACGTCAGCAAAATCATTAGATGAACATTGGCCGAAGAACCCAAAACAGAAGCCAACAGGCAGTTTGTCAATTGCCATTATTCTTTTTTCCTGAAGAGCTTGTTACTTATAAATTACATGACAGGGCACCAGTTAATTTTTATGGTTGTGGCTGTTGCTATTCATCTGAAAAACATGCTGCTATATTATAAAATGCCTTATCAGTAACATTCACTTGGTGCAGCTAAAGTCTCAAATTCTTTTGTTCTACTGTTGACCTTATTTCGGAAATCTCAACACAACTATGAGATTCACTGAAGACAACATGTGATGTTTTTGGCAGTTTGTATTCATCATAGAGAACAGTTGGTACTTGATGTTTCATATATTTGTCATAAATTGGGTATATGTTGAGTACCAAGAAATCATTTTCAGTCTGACAATGACTATGCAAAATTAGCAATTGTTACAGAGATAGGTCACTATTTACCTGATCAACTAATTTATCTCCACAGTCACACAGCAGAAACATCTGCAGTATAGAAACCAGTAGATATTCTGCAAGATTCACCACTTTTGCTGGAGAAGTTGGAGTCCCCTGAAATATTGTGCATGTTACAAAGCCTTGAAATCTAAAATATACATTATTGTCAGTACTTAATTGATAACTGTTTTCCATAAACAAAGTGTAACTTTTCCATGATAATGATGAGCTAACAGTTTGAAAAATATGTACATTCTGAAACATCACGCAGAGTAAGTACAGGAATGCAGTCTAACATCAACAAATGTAAATTTACTAATATGCTCCAATTAATTAGCATTGTGGAGTTTTATGACTTGAGAAGAAATTGTTGCATGAACATAATAAACTTAATTTTTTTAAAAAAAGAGTGTGGTTATAAAATTGGTCACACTATGTCCAACTGAGTAATTTATTCTGTCACCATAGAGATATTGAATATTTTAAATGAAGCAAGATACGAAGAACATCACACACACACACACACACACACACACACACACACACACACACACACACACACACACACACAGTGATTCATAGAGTATATGGTAGTGGGGTCAAACTATAACTACTTTTGTCTAAGAACCTAAAATACAGGATAAAACTTTCTGACTAGGTATGGAAGTCAAGATAACAGCCACTAGTATTAATTTGTTTATGAATTTTTGCAAGTTCTGATTGTATTAATTAATCTCATACTTCTTCAGTACGACCCAGATATTTGTGAATTAGTGCTACCAAACAAAATTGTAGCAATATCCAGATCAGTCTGAATTAAGTATATACCTGGTACAAAAAATTGGTACTTATTTCTTAATTGAGATAAAAATATACATTTTGTTTAACATAAAGAGCTGTGTCTGACTGGACAATTAGGAAGTCAAAATAGGAGCAGCATTGCCATACATAAATTCTGGAGAAACAGTGCATCAGACTATGAAACAGAAGAATTACATAGACTGAACTGTGAGCAAAAATGGCAGCAAGTTTGGATTTATTGCAGGTATGCTGAGGAATTGTAGTTTGTGTGTGAAAGAGATTGCTTGCAAAACACTTGAATGTTGCTCAAAGCATTTGGTTTCCTTGCAGATAAGACAAGCAGAGGACATGCAGAGGACATCAAGAAAGGCAATGTGCATAGTCAGGGGTCCAGTTTAAGCAACCACAGGGGCTCAAGTTTATGGAACTGTTGCCTCCATTTTGTTAACTTAATAAATTTTTAACTAAACATCTAAATGAAACAGTTTCGTCATAAATATTAACTTTAAATCCAAATGTAAAAACTTGTTCCATTCTCAACATATGTAATGCCAAACTGGTAACTAAGAAGTGCAATGAGCAACTTAGGCACTCTGCTAAAGAGTGCAAGCCTGAACTACAATTCAAACTCATTCCCATTAAACCTGAGGAGAATGGAGAGCCAAGAGACTGGATGATCCATTTTACATGAGGAGTCTAGTTTAAGACACTTTCCTCTAAGTTTTCTGTTTGTTTGTTGTAGTGAGTTTGTACAGCAGCATTAGCTTGTCTTTTATTCTTTTGTTTTGAACTGTTGTAGCAAAAGTCCAGATAAATTCCAAGCAGTTAATAGAAGTACAGTCACTTCCCCGAATGGACCATCTTTTAGGCATCCCTGGTACAAGTTCATCTGACAGAAAACCAACTGACTAGGCAGAATCTTTTGAAAGTAAACTGTTTAGGGCTGTAAAACATCAAAATCCAAAAAATTATCTTTTTCAATGGCAAAAATTGTTCTCTAGACAATGAGTCATTATCAGTCATAGAAAGGACTTGCATTACAATACTCCTACAACAAGTTTTACTGTGCTATAAAATCCCAAGCTTTTCATAGAGTCTTGAAAAAATTGTTCCTGACATCTGCAACAGAATTTATGAAAAAATCAAAATAAGTATTTTAGGTGCTCTCATGGTCTCTGTAACTTGTGGTATATGGAGCTATTTGCATAAAAATGTCTGGCTCCTGAGTTTTGCAATTCACTGGTTGTTTTCTGAAGCATTTTATAGGTTCTGACAGCAGAAGAATCATAGCAAGTTAGCTTAATACTCTTGCAGATCATTTATATATAGACAAAAGCAAAATACATTGACACATTCATGCCAGTGGCACTAACATGGTGAAAGGTGTTTGAGTGGCTAAGTATGATTCTGCTAAATATTTCATCCATTTGATTAAGAGGATTGCAATTGAGCCATTGAACATCCAGCCTGAAGAAGCGGGAATGACCAATAGTTGTCTGGTGACCACAGCTGACTAGAGATATTTCTAATTGGCCGTGCTCTTGATGTACTATAATCATTTGAGCTTAACTCAAGAAAACCTCATGGTGATTCAAAAGGAGCTAAATTTACCAGAGCATCAGTTTGTGCAAGATATCAGCATCAAATGACAAATTTTGGAATTGCGGGAATGAGGTGGCAACTGAAATTAATTATAGACAGCGTGATGGTCAGGGAAAAAACATGACTGCAAGCAAAATTGACCTTATACAGGGACTGTTCAAATCAACTGCAGTATCTGGCTGTCCGAAATGTGACATAGTACTTGAACTTGATAAAGTTTGCCAGAATTAATCTTTCAGCACCCTGCAGCAGTGTATGTAGTGACAAACTTTTCTCTGAAGCTGGCTTAATTTACAAAGACAAGCAAAATCACTTATTACCTGTTAATGCAAAGAAATTTGTGTTCATTCACCATAATTTGCCTCTTGTTCAGTACGAGATAGGCCAGATATTGAATAGTTTCTGCATGTCCATTTCATTTCTAATTTTAAGTTATAGTGCATTGGTTTAGGCTATAACTCTCTTGTTTAGCACACTCTTTCAGGACTTATTGTTGCAGCTACTCACTCACAACGTGAAGAGTAAATGTAAATAGTAATCTGCTCTAGCATTTCAAGCTAATGAACACTGGTTTAAAGTAACGTGTATGGACAATCACTATTTAAGATAAAACTCTACAGCTCTATAATAGGCAAAACTTCAGGTAGCAGGTGAAAAATGCTGACAGAATTTCAGACATATATCATGGTGGTGTGTGATTGTCTCCTCAGGCAAAAAGTGAGCCAAATTTGACCATATATTTTCACACTATGCAGAAAGCGTCACAAAATGTGTTACGGTGTTAGAAACAAAGTTCATAGGATAATGGTGTTAGGGATGTTCAAAAATCTGAATAATTTAACAATGAAATGTAAGCAGATAAAAAACTGTTAATTACTGGATGGGAGTAAACACAAACACAAATAAGATGAGAGAAACGCGTTTTCTCAGAATTGGCTGTTCCTTTCATGAAAGAAGAAGAAAAAAAAATAGGAAAAGGTTACAGAGGACACTAGTAGTAAGTATTGCGCAGGAGAACTGCCCAGGTATCGAAGTTACTGAAGGCAGAGGAGCAGCTGCCAGTGTCAGAGCAAGAATTCAAAAAGTCAATGGGGCATCCATTATGGAGGACAAAGAGATTTCCATAGCAAATAAACTATGAATGTTTAGAACAAATATGAAAGCAGTGCTGCTATATGGACGTGAACCTTGAAAGGTTATCTCTACAATCACCAAGAGTGTGCAAGTCTTCCTCAATAAATGTCTTTGGTAAATTCTTAAAACATTTTGGTCAAATGTGATATCCAGAGATGAGCTCTATGCTGGAACACACAATGTAAAAGGAAATGAGGAAGACCAAGGACATCATGGACGAGCACACTGGAAGAACAAGTGAAGAAAGAGAGGAAACCGTTTGCAGAGTTGAGTGTGTTGATGGAGCTTCGTCAAAGCACTATGTTCTGCATAAGCGCAACAGAAAATATGTAAGTAACACAGGTGAAAATTAAAATTAAATAAAAGTTTTATAGATGGCAGAAATAATCTGAAGGAGGTACAATATGAGGCTGGGGGGAAGGGGGACAGAGAGAGAGAGAGAGAGAGAGAGAGAGAGAGAGAGAGAGAGAGAGAGAGAGAGAGAGAGAGGAATGGGCAGAAGGACAGAAGACCTTGAGTATTAGTGTAGCTAGAAGCTAGTTAATATAGTACTCATTTCTTATAGTGAATTTATATCACATTTTTATCTTCGTACTTACAGATGTTACTTCAAATGCAGCAAAGCTGAATATGATGAGTAAGACACAGAAATTGATCATGAATGCAGACCAGTGCATAAATTCAATTTCAGAAATCATCCTGCAATAGCAAATATATGTTTGTCATATACAAAATTGAACTTGAACAGATAAATAGTTATGTTTTAGAATGACTTAATGCCCCGCAGCTCTCCATAAATTTACATTGGTTCATTTATACACTCATTGAGGATTTTTTTTACAGAACATCATACAAAAATCATTTTTGTTCAGATATTAACTATGTAAGGAAAAGATAGATTGCTACTTACCATAAACATGACACATTAAGTTGCAGATAGGCACAATTAAAAGACACATGTTAGCTTTCAGCTACATCCCTCATCAGACAAAGAAAGAGAAACACACACACACTTTCATTCACGCAAGCGAGCACACCTAATGCTCACATGACTGCCACATCTGGCAGCTCAGACCAAAATGCAACTGTCACGTGGATGGAATCAGCAATCTGGAGGGGGTGGGGAAAGAGAAGGGATAGCAGTCCATAGATGGAGGGAGAGAGGAGTGCTGGCTGGTGCAATGTGCATAGACTAGATTGCCAACAGGCACAGTGTTGGGAGGCTATGTGGCAGGGAGGTGGGGAGAGTGGAGAAAGGTGGTGGCAGGGAGGGGGGGGGGGGGGGGGGGGGAAGTGGAGAGAGGTGGGTGAGTGTGTAGGCAGAGGGCAGCACACAAAAAGGGTGGGAGGCAGGAATACTGAGAAAGTGATAGGTCAGAGGGGGTAGAAACTGTTGGCTGGAGGGTGTGGGGTCAGTATTTTACCAAAGATTGAGACTAGGATAGTTTTAGGAGTGGAGAATGTGTTGTAAGGATAACTGTCAGCTGCGCAGTTCACAAATTCTGGTGGTGGAGGGGAGGATCCAAATGGCTTGGATAGTGAAGCAGCCATTGAAATCAAGCATGTTATGTTCAGCTGCATCTTGTGCATAATGGAGAACGTAATGGATGGAATGTTTAAATGTTTAGAAATAGATCCTATCCTGTTCTAAAACAAAACAAATGACCTTCTAATGCTTGTAAAGGACTGTTTAAAAATGGCAATCTTCATTTATGACATAAGCATACTATTTGAGGACCCAAAGTCAATGGTACTGTGTACAGCACAAATTATGCTTGAAAAGTGTTATGACTAGTTTGTAGTGACATGATGTTTAATATTAACACTGGTATCTTCACTCATTATTTCAGCCTACGGTTATTTCTGTGATCTCTAACAATTAATGTCTCCATTTTATAAGAAGGGTTGAAAGTTCTTTAGCTATGTTCAGAATGAAATTATGAAATAGATTAGCAATGGAGTGTTGTAATCTGTTTCATTTTGATGACTCTGGAACATGTACTGGTAATAATATGATGTGAGATACATAAGTTTTCACAACATATACATTGTGTACACCTACTTGTAGTTACAGTGCCATATAAAATCCATCCTTGCCACTCACTACCCACATACTCCAAAATTAGGAAGCTCTACTGACCCAGCAACAAATGCCATAATTAATCCAGTCGTTACAAATTCACTGCTAATCTGACAGAAGAATCTATAAGTGTGGTTCACACAACTGGAGAGCCAATGAGTCCAGACCCACTGGACAAGATCAGGTAAAACTATGTGGTTTCTGCCTTCAGATTAGATTAGATTAGATTAGATTAGATTAATACTAGTTCCATGGATCATGAATACGATATTTCGTAATGATGTGGAACGAGTCGAATTTTCCAATACATGACATAATTAGGTTAATTTAACAACATACTTAAGTTAATATAACAACTTTATTTTTTGTGTTTTTTTGTTTTTCTTTATTTTTATTTTTTTATTTTATTTTTTTCTTTTTTTTGTTTTTTTTTTCTTTTTTTTCTTAATTTATATCTAAAAATTCCTCTATGGAGTAGAAGGAGTTGTCATTCAGAAATTCTTTTAAATTCTTCTTAAATACTTGTTGGTTATCTGTCAGACTTTTGATACTATTTGGTAAGTGACCAAAGACTTTAGTGCCAGTATAATTCACCCCTTTCTGTGCCAAAGTTAGATTTAATCTTGAATAGTGAAGATCGTCCTTTCTCCTAGTATTGTAGTTATGCACACTGCTATTACTTTTGAATTGGGTTTGGTTGTTAATAACAAATTTCATAAGAGAGTATATATACTGAGAAGCTACTGTGAATATCCCTAGATCCTTAAATAAATGTCTGCAGGATGATCTTGGGTGGACTCCAGCTATTATTCTGATTACACGCTTTTGTGCAATAAATACTTTATTCCTCAGTGATGAATTACCCCAAAATATGATGCCATATGAAAGCAATGAGTGAAAATAGGCGTAGTAAGCTAATTTACTAAGATGTTTATCACCAAAATTTGCAATGATCCTTATTGCATAAGTAGCTGAACTCAAACGTTTCAGCAGATCATCAATGTGTTTCTTCCAATTTAATCTCTCATCAATGGACATACCTAAAAATTTGGAATATTCTACCTTAGCTATATGCTTCTGATTAAGGCCTATATTTATTAATGGCGTCATACCATTCACTGTACGGAACTGTATGTACTGTGTCTTATCAAAATTCAGTGAGAGTCCATTTACAAGGAACCACTTAGTAATTTTCTGAAAGACAGTATTGACAATTTCATCAGTTAATTCTTGTTTGTCAGGTGTGATTACTATACTTGTATCATCAGCGAAGAGAACTAACTTTGCCTCTTCATGAATATAGAATGGCAAGTCATTAATATATAATAAGAACAACAAAGGACCCAAGACTGACCCTTGTGGAACCCCATTCTTGATAGTGCCCCAGTTTGAGGAATGTGCTGATCTTTGCATGTTACGAGAACTACTTATTTCAACTTTCTGCACTCTTCCAGTTAGGTACGAATTAAACCATTTGTGCACTGTCCCACTCATGCCACAATACTTGAGCTTGTCTAGCAGAATTTCATGATTTACACAATCAAAAGCCTTTGAGAGATCACAAAAAATCCCAATGGGTGGTGTTTGGTTATTCAGATCATTCAAAATTTGACTGGTGAAAGCATATATGGCATTTTCTGTTGAAAAACCTTTCTGGAAACCAAACTGACATTTTGTTAGTACTTCATTTTTACAGATATGTGAAGCTACTCTTGAATACATTACTTTCTCAAAAATTTTTGATAAAGCTGTTAGAAGGGAGATTGGACGGTGATTGTTGACATCAGATCTATCCCCCTTTTTATGCAAAGGTATAACAATAGCATATTTCAGTCTATCAGGGAAAATGCCCTGTTCCAGAGCGCTATTACACAGGTGGCTGAGAATCTTACTTATCTGTTGAGAACAAGCTTTTAGTATTTTGCTGGAAATGCCATCAATTCCATGTGAGTTTTTGCTTTTAAGCAAGTTTATTATTTTCCTAATTTCAGAGGGAGAAGTGGGTGAGATTTCAATTGTATCAAATTGCATAGGTATGGCCTCTTCCATTAACAGCCTAGCATGTTCTAATGAACACCTGGATCCTACTAAATCCACAACATTTAGAAAATGATTATTAAAAATATTTTCAACTTCTGACTTTTTGTTCGTAAAGTTTTCATTCAATTTGATGGTAATACTGTCTTCCTCTGCTCTTGGTTGACCTGTTTCTCTTTTAATAATATTCCAAATTGTTTTAATTTTCAATGACCAAATGGTCACAGTAATAAAGGCCATCGTAGATTCCCCACCCACTGTGGACAAATACAGTACTATCAAACATGCACTGGTCAGTCATCTGACATGGACAAGTGCTAAACGCCTTGAAAACTCCCTATGAACTAAATAATTCAATGATTTTACGTCACATCAACTACATCATTGTTATTAAATGCTAGCAGGTAACAAAGTGACTGTAGATATATTATGAAATATTTGGCAGCCATTATTTCACTGTGTCCTTCTTGTTTGAGAGATACTCAGTACAAAGCACAAAAACCATATGTGCAATTCCAGAGAGAGACGGGCAACTTACTTCTTTCACTTCCTGCAACTCTTTCTATTTGCTGTCAAAGAACAGTAGGAACTGTTTTAGGACCAAAAACATGGTCCACTCAGGCAGTAATCTTAGCTAATTCTGACCATCAGTCATTTTCGGGGACATATCACAAGCCTCAAGCTTCATATCATATTTGGCTAAATAGCCACGCATGTAACGGCACTCATCGTTTTTATTTTATTTTGTGTGTAGCACAAATATGATCCAATACTACACTAGGTTACATCTATTAGTAATACACATGCAGAAAGCTGTGCTGCAACAAATGTACTGGCTATTTGCTCAAATATGATATGTGTTTTCATTCTTAAAAACAATTTTGATATGTGAACTTTATTAGTGAAGTGAAAGCATTAGGGGCTGAAGCATGTAGACAGTGTTTGTATTCACATGGTGTACTGCAAAGACCACACAAAGGGAAGAAAGTGAAATATTGCACAACTGGATTGAGCTTGTACTCAAAACAGGTGAACATTGTCCTTTAGACAGCAGGAAATGTATTTTACTGGCACTGGCTTTAGATGGAATTATGTTGCAGCATGAAATAAAAATATGCAGTGTTAGTCACATACATATAGCCAGATAACTACCCAGTACTAAACACTTTATGAAATTCATCTGTCTCCTGTCCAAATTCATAGAGAGATACGGTTGATAATTCATTAACTCTTTCAGAGAGTTGGTCTGTTTTGGCTACATTTTTATGTAGTAGAGAGTAGAAACAACTTGCCAGCAGTATAAATCACACCATACCATTTTGCTTGATTGATGGTGCAGAAACATTGTACTAGACCAAAAAGGATCTACGGAATTTGTGATAGAGAAGTAATCTCTTGGGGGTAGGGAAAATGCTTTTCCTGAACAACATCTGAATATCTGCCACTGCTGAAAGAAAATTTGAGATATTTTTAACAGCCTGTTCTTTTTAAATTTTATACAAATGAAAGAACCAAAAGCTTCCAGAATTTTAAAAGTTTGTGTTACTCAAACATACAAAGAAATAATTTAGCATTGTGAAGTTACGTAGTAGTATAGCTCTCATTGTGAACATTCTCTCATTTCATTTTCTCATTTTCAGTAAAAATAAGAGCATTTTATTGAAGAACATTGTACACACACATTGTGGAAATTACTGTATCCAAGGGGGTGAAGAAACTTGTCATTTAACATTTTCTTACGATTGCATCATGAAAGAGAAGCTTTTTTGGATGTGGAACGAGTCAAGATATACATTAATAAAAGAGAAGCAATTCATAGGAAGTTATTCTGTACAATATATTAACAATAAACTATTACCATAATGTTTAATACACTGCTGGAAAAAAGTAGTACACCTGGAAAGACTGTGTCAGCTTTGATCTGATGACAGCATATGCCACCTGGCGTATAATAGATTTACTGATAATGGTTTCAACATTGTCTGCCAACAGACAGCATAGTGGCATAACTATCGTAGCACCATCTGTCTACCTTCTAGTAGGGAATGCTCATAACCAGAAGGCTCAGTGTGGTGCATACGTGTGAAGCAAGCAGGCAACCATGCTGCGGAGATGCACTTATGCTTCCTACAGCCAACTGAGGGAGTTTGAAAGAGGTCAAATTGTGGCCTTCCAAGTGGCAGGATGGTCCTTTTGGAGAGTTGCCACATTCAAGTTGGACATGCTGCGTCAGATGCGCAATAGTGCCTGGTCCTTGTGGTTAATGGGACCAGGCAGACAGTTTTTTTTTTTTTTTTAGGTTAAAACCAAAGTCAAGAAAATAGAATAAACGAAACTTCATGTATAGTAAATAGGGATTATGTGCGTGTGTGCGTGTGTATACCTGTCCTTTTTTCCCCCTAAGGTAAGTCTTTCCGCTCCCGGGATTGGAATGACTCCTTACCCTCTCCCTTAAAACCCACTTCCTTTCGTCTTCCCCCCTCCTTCCCTCTTTCCTGATGAGGTAACAGTTTGTTGCGAAAGCTTGAATTTTGTGTGTATGTTTGTGTTTGTTTGTGTGTCTATCGACCTGCCAGCGCTTTCGTTCGGTAAGTCACCTCATCTTTGTTTTTATATATAATTTTTCCCACGTGGAATGTTTCCTTCTATTATATTAAAATTATGATAAATTATACATGGAATACAATTTTTTTTAAATTACAATAAAATCTGAATATTATTTATTATTATTGTTTTTATCCCACTCAGATGGTCAGATCACTAAAAAATTCATCAACAGAGTAATAACATTTCTGCACCAGGGTGCTGTACAATTCTCTTTTTACTGCCTCAGTTTGGACCTTTCTAAAATTCGTGTCTTTCAGTTTATTGTGTACTTTCATTACCATATATTGTGGAGTCTGTGCAAAAAGATTAAGCCTGTGTATAGGCAGCATGAAGCTTTCTTTGTTTCTAGTTTTGTAACTATGCTGGAAATTATTTGACAAAAAGAGTTTAGGGTTATTACTTGTGAAAAGAATTATTTCATACAGATACAATGAGGGAACACTTACAGGGTTATTACAAATGACTGAAGCGATTTCACAGCTCTACAATAACTTTATTATTTGAGATATTTTCACAATACTTTGTACACACATAAAAAAACTCAAAAAGTTTTTTTAGGCATTCACAAATGTACGATATGTGCCCCTTTAGTGATTCGGCAGACATCAAGCCGATAATCAAGTTCCTCCCACACTCGGCACAGCATGTCCCGATCAATGAGTTCGAAAGCATCGTTGATGCGAGCTTGCAGTTCTGGCACGTTTCTTGGTAGAGGAGGTTTAAACAATGAATCATTCACATAACCCCACAGAAAGAAATCGCATGGGGTTAAATCGGGAGAGCGTGGAGGCCATGACATGAATTGCTGATCATGATCCCCACCACGACCGATCCATCGGTTTTCCATTCTCCTGTTTAAGAAATGCCGAACATCATGATTGAAGTACGGTGGAGCACCATCCTGTTGAAAGATGAAGTCGGCGCTGTCGGTCTCCAGTTGCGGCATGAGCCAATTTTCCAGCATGTCCAGATACACGTGTCCTGTAATGTTTTTTTCGCAGAAGAAAAAGGGGCCGTAAACTTTAAACCGTGAGATTGCACAAAACACGTTAACTTTTTGTGAATTGCGAATTTGCTGCACGAATGCGTGAGGATTCTCTACCGCCCAGATTCGTACATTGTGTCTGTTCACTTCACCATTAAGAAAAAATGTTGCTTCATCACTGAAAACAAGTTTCGCACTGAACGCATCCTCTTCCATGAGCTGTTGCAACCGCGCCGAAAATTCAAAGCATTTGACTTTGTCATCGGCTGTCAGGGCTTGTAGCAATTGTAAACAGTAAGGCTTCTGCTTTAGCCTTTTCCGTAAGATTTTCCAAACCGTTGGCTGTGATACGTTTAGCTCCCTGCTTGCTTTATTCGTCGACTTCCGGCTTGCTTTATTCGTCGACTTGCGCGGGCTACGTGTGAAATTTGCCCGCATGCGTTCAACCGTTTCTTCGCTCACTGCAGGCCGACCCGTTGATTTCCCCTTACAGAGGCATCCAGAAGCTTTAAACTGTGCATACCATCACCGAGTGGAGTTAGCAGTTGGTGGATCTTTGTTGAACTTCGTCCTGAAGTGTCATTGCACTGTTATGACTGACTGATGTGAGTGCATTTCAAGCACGACATACGCTTTCTTGGCTCCTGTCGCCATTTTGTCTCACTGCGCTCTCAAGCGCTCTGGCGGCAGAAACCTGAAGTGCAGCTTCAGCTGAACAAAACTTTGAGTTTTTCTACGTATCTGTAGTGTGTCGTGATCATATGTCAATGAATGGAGCTACAGTGAATTTATGAAATCGCTTCAATCATTTGTAATAGCCCTGTAGTATCTTAAGATCTCTTTAATAATCTCAAAAATAAGAATGGTAGTGATATACTTTGTCTGTCTGAACACCATGTGACTGTGGGGATGGAAAGCATCAGTATAAATGGGTATAATTTAGCATCTTACACTTGCAGATCTAGTATGGATAAACGAGTAGTTGCCATTTACACAAAACAAGGGTATAAGTACAAAACAGTAGAAGTAACCAAATTTTGTGTCGATCAGCACTTTGAAGTTTGTGCATATGAACTACAGCTAGATAATGTAGTGTTGATATTAGCCACAGTGTACAGGCCCCCATTAGGAGATTGGGAGCTATTCGTAAAAAAGTTTGACTCCCTATTATGCTGTCTGTTAGACAAAAAGAAGTTATTAATCTGTGGTGATTTAAATATAAACGTTCTAAGCAGTTCTGATAGGAAACATAAACAAGAAGTGTTGTTAATAATATATAACTTACAATCAGTGATCAAGTTCCCTATTTGTATAGCTCAAGACAGTAGCACTCTAATAGATTATGTATTTGTGAAGCAAGAGGATGTAAAACTAACACATGCTTTCCCTGTGATAAATGGATTATCAGACCACGATGCACACAACTGATTAACATAGAAAGCTTAGCAGGGTGAACAATTCAGAAACCATTAAGTAAAAGTGTAAGGCTGGGCAACCCAGTATCTGTAGAGCACTTCAGAGAAAGTATAAGAAATGTTAATTGTGGAGATGTATATAACGAGCCAAATAACAATGATAAATGCAATATATTTCTTGATAAATTTATATCCCTTTTTGAACACTGTTGCCCCCCAAAAATTACTAAATGTAACACTAAACAGTTTTCAAAGAAACCTTGGGTCACTACAGGTATTAAAGTGTCTTCAGAAAGGAAAAGAAAATTGTTATGAGGCAGCAAGAATTAGTAATGACTCAGAAGTAATTTTACAGTATAAAAAATATTGTAACATCCTGAGAAAAGTTGTCAGAGAATCAAAAAATATGTATATTAGAGATGAAATTAACATCTCAGGCAATAAAATCAAATCAGTATCGAATGTTGTTAGAAGAGAGAGAAGAAAAGTAACCACTGCAGTAGATAGTATTACTAGTAACAGGAATGAGACCATCTTAACCAAGAGTACACAAGTAGCTAATGTATTTAACAACCATTTCTTAAGTGTAGGTGAAAAAATTGGTGAGAATAGTTCAGAAGAAAAAGCCATGCAGTATATGGAAGAGTCAGTTTTGAGAAACCCTAGTCAGATTAATTTTTATCTAACCTCTTGTAAAATAAGGAATATCATCAAATCTCTGAAAACTAAATGTTTTGTTGGAGTAGATGACATCTCTAGATATTAAAACAATGTGGAGCAGTTATAACAAATGTTCTGAGCCACATCAGTAAAGCAACCGTAGCTCAAAAGTATTTTCCCAGACAGGTTAAAATATGCCATTGTCAAGCCTCTCTACAAAAAAGGGGACACCACAGGTGTAAATAATTACCAGCCAGTATCCTTGCTCAGATCATTTTCAAAAATTGTCGAGGAAGTAATGTACTGAAGAGTGGTTAACCATCTCAGCAGGAATTTGATACTTAGTAAATCACAGTTTGGATTTAAAAAATGCTGTTCCACTGAGGCAGGGTTTGATCACGTGTCCCCTCCTGTTCTTGATACATTCGAACGGCCTCCCTTCTTATCTGAAACAAGAAGCTAAACTGACAATGTTTGCTGATGATACAAGTGAAACAAACTCCAATAGAAAATGGTACAAATAATATCTTTGGAAAAGTTATTGATTGGTTTTCTGCGAATGGGCTTGCTCTGAACTTAGAAAAAACACAGTACATCTAATTTTCTACTGCAAGGAGTACAGTTTCTTGAATAAATATATTACATACCAACAGAAGTCAGTAGCCAGTGTAGAGCATACTAAGTTTTTGGGTGTACATATAGATGAGAATCTTAATTGGAAAATTCATATTTTGGATTTCCTAAAGCGACTAGGTTCAGCAACATTTGCAATTGGAATAATTGCTAATTTTGAGTATAACTTATAGAAATCTAAAAGCTAACATATTTTAAATACTTTCACTCTATGAAGTCACATGGAATAATGTTGTTGTTGTTGTGGTCTTCAGTCCTGAGACTGGTTTGATGCAGCTCTCCATGCTACTCTATCCTGTGCAAGCTTCTTCATCTCCCAATACGTACTGCAGCCTACATACTTCTGAATCTGTTTAGTGTATTCATCTCTTGGTCTCCCTCTATGATTTTTACCCTCCAAGCTGCCCTCCAATACTAAATTGGTGATCCCTTGATGCCTCAGAACATGTCCTACCAACCGATCCCTTCTTCTAGTCAAGTTGTGCCACAAACTCCTCTTCTCCCCAATCCTATTCAATACCTCCTCATTAGTTATGTGATCTACCCATCTAATCTTCAGCATTCTTCTGTAGCACCACATTTCAAAGGCTTCTATTCTCTTCTTGTCCAAACTATTTATTGTCCATGTTTCACTTCCACACATGGCTACACTCCATACAAATACTTTCAGAAATGACTTCCTGACATTTAAATCTATACTCGATGTCAACAAATTCCTCTTCTTGAGAAATGCTTTCCTTGCTGTTGTCAGTCTACATTTTATATCCTCTCTACTTCGACCATCATCAGTTACTTTGCTCCACAAATAGCAAAACTCCTTTACTACTTTAAGTGTCTCATTTCCTAATCTAATACCTTCAGCATCGCCCGACTTAATTCGACTACATTCCATTATCCTCGTTTTGCTTTTGTTGATGTTCATCTTATATCCTCCCTTCAAGACACTGTCCATTCCATTCAACTGCTCTTCCAAGTCCTTTTTTGGTGTAAATCAACACTTGGGCAAAAAGTATTCAATGCACAAACGAAAATGGTTAGAATAATGTGTGGGGCACATAGTCGCACATCTTGTAGGCATCTCCTAAAAAAGGTAGGAATTCTTACAACAACCTCACAGTACATTTACTCAGTAATGAAATTTGTACTCAACAACATGGAGCAGTTTAAAAACAACAGTGACATTCACGACTGTAATACCGCAAGAAAGAAAGACTTACACTATCCTCTACTTGACCCATCTTTGGCACAGAAAGGTGTCAAATATGCTGCTTTAAAACTTTTCAATAAATTACCAGATGAAATAAAATGTCTGACAGACAGCAGTAACAGTTTTAAAGATAAATTTGTAGCGGTTCCACCTGCTTTTATTTCTTCATTTGTTGTCATCGGTGTAGACGTACTGGCTGAAATAGGGGGTTGTAATTTAGACACTGACTGCTGTAAATAATGTAGTCGACAGGTGCACAGTTGCATTTCACTGTCTTTTACTTTCACTTTTCTCACCCCCCCCCCCCCTCCCCGTATACAAATTTATATGATCAGTGCACTATTGTTTAAACTTTCCATAAGCCTAGTTAATACTTTGCAGGCGAACCTCCACATACTGCTACAATAGTTTACTGTTGGACATCTACGAGCAATAAAAACATAACCACATAATTCACAGTTTTTAAAGAATAAGCAGGTATGTATGGAGCAGACACTGTCACTCTTTTTACACATGGCCTAACTGTTTATCACTTAGTTCACTGTTAAGTCGATCATTGTTGTCGTTCTAAGCAACACAAGTTCCCCGTCTGAAACTCAGTGGTGGACTGTCTGACTTGTGACCAAAAATTGGACCCTTGTATATCATCACAATAATAGGTACTGAAACTATACAGTGTTTAAAGTTAAATTTACAGAAATTACAATTAAAACTTAACTCGTTAAATTAACTGAATACATCGAAAAATTCTGTCGTTTTAACAGTTTCTTCTACTACAAGAGTTAGGCCTAAATATTTGTTTAAATCATGAAATTAAGAAATATAAGTACACAAACAATACTTTTTACAAAACTGAAAAGTACTTGGGAATTAATTAAGGTCTGGCTTTGCTAACATGTTTTCAAATAGAGCTAAATAGATACTTTGTAAGATTACTAGTATTTCGTCTTCCAAATGCTTATAATTAGTACAGAATTAATATTTGTTTATAAGTCAACAATAGAATCTAAGTTACAAAACACTTACTGATTTCACCCTATTACAAAACATACTAGCTAGTAATAGTCAAAATAAATTAGAAAATCACTTACATATCTAAAACTAAGCACAAAATTAGATCTGGTTTTATATTATTTAAAACTGAGGGCCCACCTTTCTCTTGTATGAAAAAGCATATTCTATTCACGTTTTAAGGAGGTAGCTGGTAAAACAAGAGGAGAATTAAAATTGTCCCAGCTTGCTTTGTCACATCACCATCTCGTTGGATTGAAGAGATAGATATTGCCAATAGCTAACTGGACAATTCAATGACCACAATTGATGCCAGAAATTGGGTTTAACAATGTACACACAAAAAATATTACATAATATGGGAAATAGGAATACAGATAACAGTATATGCAACAAACTGTTCCCATAAATGTCTATACATGCATATATTTCAGCACAAAGAAAGATATTTGTGTACACTGTACAAGGTACAAATTCTGACTGATACATTAACATGGTGGCTCGTCAGAGCAGCTAGAGTTGAAAGATCATCCTTTACGTGGTCAATGTGACCTACTGACAACACACAGCCCCCCCCCCTCCCCCCCCCCCCCCCCCCCCCCCCCCCAATCCCCCTGCTGTACAGCCTGTGAGGCCTGGGGGAGGTCGTGTGGGTGTCAGTGTTGGAGTGAGTAGTGTGATGTGGCAGGCACACGACTGGAAGCTCCATCTCAGTCAGGGCAATGTACGAAGGCGTGGTGATGGGCTGCAGGTCCACAACGTAATCAGACAGCCAGCAGGGGTGGACAATGCGTCGTCCGGCCTGGGAGTAGACGTGTGGGGAGGGGTACGGCATGCCTGCCCCTAATGCAGATTGAGATATCTGAGGAGATGAATGCACGAACACTTGATGGATTGCACTCTTGGGGGAGGGACAGGGTATGCACTATCTTGAAATCTAGTTCCTCGTTGAGTGTCAAGTCTGCAGTGTCTGTAAGGAGCACGAGCACATGGTTGTTGAAAGTGACAATCGACATGTCATCAACGTGGTTAGGTGGTACATTGCAGCGCAAGTTGAAAGTTGGGGAGCAAGTCTCTCCAGTAGATGAAACGTCATCAAAACTGTGCATGGGGTTGATGAAATGATTGGGAAACCTGCAAACTGCGGTGAAGAATCATCAGAAGGAGAAGACCCTACCATGGGTTAGCTAACTCATTATTGGGCTCGGCAATGGAAAATTCGTCCAGATGGTCTGATTGGGATGGCAGAGGGGCATCGGAGTCCACGAAAGCAGGCTTGAGCCTGTGTAGTGAATCGATCTGAGGGTGATCTTTAACCAAATGTCGAACGTCGTCTTGCCCCTGTGGAGTACTTCAAAGGGGCCGAGGTATGGGGGTTGCAGGGGTTGTCTAACGGAATCACCCCCGAGCATAAAGTGGGAGCATGTGTTGAGTGTGGTTGGCACGTAAGTGTCCGGCGGGGGAATGACTGACAGACGGGTGTAGTCGTGCATGTCTAACATGGGCGCGCATTCTACTAATAAAGTCTGGGGAAGTGGGGAAATCCTTAGGTGCTTAAGGCAGGATAAATTCTCCAGGTAGAACTGGGTTCTCACCGAAAAAGAATTCGGAGATGGTTCCCTGTAAGTCAGGTTTAAAGGTCGAATGGAGACCGAGTAACACCCAAGAAAGTGCCTCAGACCAGAGGCGGTCATGGCACCTGAGTGCTATTTTAAGGGTGTGGTGCCATCGTTCCACTAAACCGTTGTATTGTGGGTAGTAGGCTGTGGTATGAATTTTTTTGATACTGCAAAGGTTACATAGAACCGTGAAAAGTGCAGACCCGAACTGTCGACCCTGGTCGGTGGTGATGGTGGATGGGCAACCAAACCTAGCGGCCATGATGAGACAAATCCCTTGACTACAGTTTCTGCTGTGATGTTGGGTAAAGGAACAGCTTCCACCCAACGAGAGATGCGGTAAATTGTGGAGAGGATATATCTGTGGCCTTCTGATGCTGGCAGAGGGCCAATAAGGTGGATATGTACATGACGAAAATGTCCTTGCGGAACGTCAAACTTGCCAAGGAGGCGAGAGGTGTGTCATCTGAATTTGTTGCGTTGGCAGGAAATGCATCTGCGTGCCCAGGTTTGACAGTTCTGTTTAACATTTTTCCAAACAAAACACTCAGTGATGAGGCATGTGGTGTCGCGGACGCCAGGGTGGGTGAGGTTATGGAAGGTGTCAAAGGCTTGTCGGTGCAACATGGGAGGGAGCAACGGCTGCAGAGTGCCGGTAGAAGACTCACACCACATTTAGTCTGAAACGCCAGGGAACTTGGCTTTGGTAAACACGAGCGATGTCTGAGGATCCATGAGGAGAGCTTGAGATTCCTCGTCAGAGATCTGGAGAGCGGCAGGGGCAGATAAATCGATGATGCGTGAGACAGTATTTATTCACGAAAAGAAAACAGTGGGTCCGGATAGTATAGTGGAGCAGTTCTATGTGCTTGAGTCTGGAACCGCGCGACCGCTACAGCCGCAGGTTCAAATCCTGCCTTGGGCGTGGATGTGTGTGATGTCCTTACGTTAATTAGGTTTAGGTAGTTCTAAGTTCTAGGGGACTGATGACCTCGGATGGGGTCATTCCATACTGCTCAGAGCCATTTTTTGAACTCAGTGGGGATGTTTTCCGTGCCTTTGATGTAGTGTACGTCTGTAGTAAACTGAGAGACCAGGTCAAAGTGGCAGAAACACTGACAGTGTGGGTCCTTGGGAGGGTTGCAGAATGCGTTCGCCAATGGTTTGTGGTCAGTAAGGAGGAAGAAAGAATGGCTGTCAATGTCAGGGCGAAAGTGTTTGATGGCTTATAGACCGCCAGAAGTTCTCTATCAAAAGCGGAATATTTCTTCTGTGCTGGAGACAGTTTTATAGAGAAGAAATGAAGGGGTGAAACAATGTCGCCTTTGCGTTGCTGTAATATTGCCCTGACCGCGATGTCACTGGCATCCATAGTGATGAACAACTCAGCAGATGGATCGGGGTGGGCGAGTATGACAGCGTGAGCTAAGCTGCCTTTAGAGCCCTGAAGGCCTCTAACATAGGTTCAGTCCAACGGACTAGCTAAAGGCGAAGTCTGTTTACCGGACAGTGAGTCCGTCAGCGGGGCCTGCGCAGTGGCGGCAGAAGGTTGATGTCAGCGGTAGTAATTTATAGTACCCAGGAAATGTCAGAGTTCTTTGTATGTAGCCAGGGGTGGCAATAACGTGATAGCCTGCATGGGGGATCTGGGAGGCTGTATACCGTCTGTGGAGACAGTGTAACCCAAAAATGTCACAGAAGACTGGCGCAATTGGAATTTATCTTTGTTGACCTCGACACCTTTGGAGTTCAAGGTCTGGATGGCCTGGGATAAATGATCTTCGTGGTCCTCAGTCAACTTGCTGAAAATGAGGATGTCATCCAGGTATGCAAAGCAGAATTCGAACTGTCATAAGATTGAGTCAATGAAACGTTGCCATGTTTGTGCTGCATTCTTTAAGCTGAAGGCATGAAATTGTATTGGAATGAACCGAGCGGCGTTATGATAGCAGTCTTTGGAATGTCTTCCGGCGTGATGGGAATCTGGTGATAGGCACGTTTACAGTCAATCACACTGAAGATTGTGGCACCCGATAACATATTGGTGAAATTGTTTATGTGTGGCACTGGGTAATTGTCCATGTCGGTACGAGCATTTAAGTGTCTGTAATCACCATACATTCAAAAAGAACCATTGTGTCTGGTGACGAGGTGAATCGGTGAAGACCAATTGCTGTCTGATGGCTGTAGAATGCCTGCCTCCAGAAGTTCATTAATTTGCTGCCGGGCTGTGCGCAGCTTAATGGGGTTGAGGCATCTAACCTTGTGCCTAATAGGAGGGCCAGCAGTGGTAATTATCTTGTGTCCTGTTCCGTCGCCGGCCTCAGTGGCCGAGTGGTTCTAGTTGCTTCAGTCCGGAACCACGCTGCTGCTACGGTCACAGGTTCGAATCCTGCCTCTGGCATGGATGTGTGTGATGTCCTTAGGTTAGTTAGGTTTAAGTAGTTCTAAGTCTGGGGGACTGCTGATGACCTCAGATGTTAAGTCCCATAGTGCTGAGAGCCATTTGAACCATTTTTGTCATTCTGTCAGTGCCGGAAGAGACTGAGAACTGCACATGAGGCTGAGTAACATCCTGACGTGAAGTCTCGGGACGAGTGGGACGTGATGAGGCATAGCCGTTAGTTCAAGTGGGAAAAGGCAGCATGAAAGTCACATGTCTATTACGTGAGCGCAGTGTGTGCTTGTTTGGAGAGATTGGCTGCGCATGCAGCATGGAGCGGATCGGGGCACGCAGCGACTGTCTGTTGTTAGCTTTGCCTTGAGTAACTGGCACTGGCAAGAGAGGCTTTGGTGTTGCGTGGGGAACAGCGACGGCCACTGAATTACGTGGTTGGCACACGAGAGAGGGGGAATGTTTACCAACACGTGGGGCAGCTGCCTGCGCGGTGGATGTATTCAGATCGCATGCGCGACTGTCATTAGATGCATTGTTTGAAACACATGGCACTGCACGTAGTGTAAGTGTGGCAGTTGCAGAGATCACTGAATGCGAATCATCACACACAATGAATGTTTTTGAACTAACCTGATGAGTGTCTGTGCTGGTGTCTGCTGATGAAGGTCAATCAGGTGAAGGAACTGTGGGTTGCAGTTGCAGCAGCGAGGTACGAGCTGTGGTGAGCTCGTCGAAAGTGTGAGTAATGTGTTGTTTCAACTCGTCGTTTTGCCGACAGAGTTGCGCTGCTACATCATACTCTGACAGTAGATTATTGATGCAGGTCACAATTTTGTCTGCAAGGGTGGAGCGCTCACAAACCTTATCACATGTCGCGACGGAAATGGAATGACGAGCATAAGTGCCTGAGCATGGTATCTGAGTGTCAGAAGGGTGGTGTAGAACTGAACCTTGGACTATGTTCAGGGAGAGTTTGTAGTGAGACAAGAAATCCATACTGAGAATTGGTTCATCAACAACGGAGATGTAAGAAGTCCTTGGGAAACGTAGAGAAGGGGATAGGTGCACCATAACTTTAGCAGGGCCAACAGTTTGTAATGTTGATGCATTGACAGTTAGGAGTGACTTTGTCAGTGAAAAAATGGGAGGAGCCAACGATGTAGGTATGATGGACACATCAATGCCTGTGTCGACTAGGAAAACAAGCCACGACGAAATTTCGGTCACGTATAACCAACCGCTCGTCCGAGAGGACGAGTGGACAGAATGCAATGTTTGAGGACGCCTGTGAAGTTCCCTGCAGGACTTGGCGTCTTTTAGATCTTGTGGTCAGTGTTTGGGTGCTGGCAAGGTAATCTGCACTTCTTGGCCTCATCCCCCTAAATTTTGTGGTACCAACAGTATGGGTGAGCTGGATGTGGTGGTGTTGGTGATTGTGACAGTGGAAGAGGTTTGTCCTCGCTGATCTGTTCGAGAATGTAAACTGGGACATATGGTGCGTGTGCGATTCTTGAGTGCTCGGAAAGAGGAGAGAGTGAACGAGTACTGCCCGGTGGTGTAGATGGCGTGGAGGCAGAATGAGCCCTGCCTCTGCCTGCAGACAGCTGGTAAACAGGCAGCATAGTGCCAACCAGCAGTGAGAGGTGTGATGAGTGTTTTTGTCTCAGTAGTGCATACAGCTGATCTGCGATGCGATGGCGAGAGTTGATAGACTCGAAAGAGTGCAGTAGCAGGTGTATCTGCAGGTTGGTAGGTAACTTGGCAGACCATATTGCCCACAGGGTAATGCCCGGCATCATGTGTTCACTCACAAGTAGCCAAAGGTGGTGCCAGAGTTGTGACGGAGTGCAGTCCCCCAGGTGTTCCTTGTACAGGACCTTGATTATAAATTCCTGTGGTGAGCAGGCGAGTCAGTCCAATATTGTCTTCTTGGCGAACTCATATTTTGGCGGTGGCGGTGGCAGTCGCAAAAGGAGGAGGTCACAAATTAAATCTGAGTGGTCATGGAGGTGCATGACGAGACATAGAAATTTAGAGTAGTCATCAGTCACCTAATGTAACTTGAAAAGGTGTTCCACAAGTACAAACCATGAAACAGGGTGTCCTCATATAAAGGATGTAGCTTCAGCAGACAGTCAGGGGGGGAGAGGGGGGGGGGGGGAGGGTGGCTTCGGCATATCTTGGAAGGCCCTGCTGTCACATGGTAGGATAGGCTGTCCTGTAATCCAGCACTACTGGCGTGGGCGTGCTACTAGCAAACATGTCCCGAACAACAGCCAGTTGCAATGTCCCTGGTGAGTCATGGAAGCACGCTGCAGCAGGCACGGTCGGTACCGTGGGAACGAATGGATGAGTAGCACATGAGGTAGGCCCGTAAACTGGACCGGAGGTTAAAGGCACAGTACTTAAATTGTCCACCTTGCAAATGATGCAGAAGGCCAGCTCTGTGGGTGCAGTGGGCACAGACAGTACTGCGGAAGGAGCGAGCGGCTCTTGCAAATGATGCAGAAGGCCAGCTCTGTGGGTGCAGTGGGCACAGACAGTACTGCGGAAGGAGCGAGCGGCTGTATGGTCGGAATTGGCCCCCCCCCCCCCCCCAGGAGGGGTGGGTGGGGGTGGGGGGGGGGGGGGGCTTGGTGTGAAACCTGCTGGCAGTCACATTGTCGTGGTACAATGTTCCCCTGGATGGCAAAGTGTCATCTGGTGTCCTTAAACTTACACCTACATGGACGAGAACTTGGGCAAAAGATCTGGTGGTTGAGCCTGGCGAACTTGATGTATAAAAATGTCCATTATTAAATTGTGAGGATGGCAAAACTGGCATAGCTTGATAGCAGTTTACCATGTGTGCGTTTTGCACGAATGGTGGTGTTGCACTTGGCACTACTGTAACCGATGTTGCAGCGTGTAGAGGATCTAAGCACGTGTGCGAATTTGGGTCCCCTTGAACACTACAAGAGCAGTCGATTGTTACACGATTCTGGAAATCGTCCACTTCACCTTTCACATGTTGGCGTGCACAGTCCAGCGACATGAAACCTGAGTCCATTGTATGAGGTAATGGCATAACACTCGGCCGTTGTAGATCTGCAAAGTTTGTGGTTAACTTCATTGGAGATCACGAATCACTGTCCGTTAGCGGTGAAACAACTGTTGGCTGGGTATTGGAGTGGTCTGGTAGTAGTAGCTGAGCCTCCAAATCCTCATATAAAACATTGGGTGAGGCAGCCATGGCATCGATAGTAAAACCTGTTGATTCCACATGGCCGGCGCGGAAGTCACAGAAGACATAGAAACATTGGGGTCACCAATATGGGAAACAGGAATACGGATAACTGTATATGCAACAAACTGTTCCCATAAATGTCTATACATACATATATTTCAGCACAAAGAAAGATACACGTGTACACTGTACAAGGTACAAAGGCTGACTGGTACATTAACATGGCAGCTCGTCAGAGCAGTTAGAGTTCGAAGATCATGCTTCATGTAGTCGATGTGACCTATCGACACCACAATAGGAAATCTTATCAAAAACTACAGTACATATGTTTTTCAAAATCTAACTTATGTGAACTGGCCATACAAAAATCCCCATAGAAAATAATTACACACAGTGTCTTGTTGTACAATATCACAAAATATCTAGAAGTTGTACTTTTAACAAAAATTACACATCTTCATGTCTATTTTGCCAAAGCGAAGATTACATTTAAAGATACATATCATTTGATACAAGTCCTGTTTTGCTTCAGATAATAAATCCTCATGGGTTGCAAATTCACACTTTTAATGATCTTTAACACACTTTGTCACCAAGCTGTCCATGCCTTCAACAGGTCCAAGTGGCTGTTAGGAAATGCACTGTGATCAGTTGCCATGGAGGTGATTCTTCTCCACCACAGTACATGAAAAAATCAGACAAAATATCCTACTTTAGTACACTTACTTTTTACTTCTAACTTAAGTCTAATAAAAATGATTCACTAATGGCAAATGATAGTCATTACATAATAAATAGAGGCATTACATAGTCCTCATAACATTAAAATAATTAGTACTAAAACTGACTATATTATGAAAAGTGTGGACTAGTAAAAATTTAAAATCAAATGCACATGACACTACAAAACAGTACTATAGGTCATGATTGTCTGAAACTGGTTAAACTTGAAAGATTTGTGTTTCTTTTCCATTTGCAAAATAGCAGAAATTCAAGATGAGCCATAGTATGGATTTACTAATCATTACTTTGTGAAAAAAGAATAGAATCGCCATCAAATAAATTAATTACTATTCAAATCAAAATTACTGGGATGGAAGCTGTACCAAATCATTGGCCTATTTCTCCACATTGATTACTACTCTCATTCAATCAGAAACTTAAATACTCACTAAATCACAAAATATTACCATATAGGTGACCTGTCAGAATATTCACGTCACTCTAGCACCCCATTATCAGTTAGTCAGCAAAATTACTTTTCAGTATTACCAGAGCACAAAAAGAAGTTTTGGGATAATGTATAGATATATTACTTGTACGTCACTAAAATATTGCTGTTTCTGTTAACCTCTAATTTCCAGCTTTGGTGTCATGAATTGCATAATATACACAGTATGCAAGGTTGCCTAGTTCAAAAGTAGATCATCATTACAGTTACACTACATTTTTTTGTATACAGTTATCTTGTCTGTCAGCACCATTATTTCTCTTACATTTCTTACTTAGTTAACTTGTGGAGTGCATTCTCAAAAATTATCCCTACTGCAGAGACAGGCACCCTAACCATTAATACCCTAACACTATTCATTATTTTATTATTTTCATATTGCTTCATTATCTAATTAATAATCACCTGCTCTGCTTATCTAATGCAAAACTGATTCTACTGAAAAACACTCCACAGTAATATATCCTTATGCTAATGCAAACTTGACTCTCATTACTGATCAGATAAAATTATCACTTACAAAAACTATTATTTCACTGTATTACATCAATTTGCTTGATATTCTAGTCCGAAGGGCGATATACGTGCAAACCTTGCCTATTCTTTCCCCACACATTACTCCAGGCAACTATGTTTAAAGTTGTAATTCCTTAATGTTATAAAATGCTGTACCACCATGACACAGATAGATAGTTATCTGCATATACTGATTCGTACTCAAATACAGAAATTACCGAATACTAATGTTTGATGATAATATTAGGTTTAAGAATAGAAAGGTTGATCACTTGCTAAATACATTATGATCCCTTAACTTGAGTTGCATAAATGACAAACCCGCAAGACAGGAAGCATGTCTAGATAACATAATTTGTAATTTTCATCTAAACAAAACAGAATTCAACACAATCAAGCTAGGCATTTCAGATCATGAGAGACTATGGCTCAGACGAACTCTTAACAGTAAAGCATCTGAAACTTCCACAGACTGTAGATCAGTTAACATATCAAAGCTAAACAAGTTGATAAGTAAATTGAATTTAATAAAATGGAATAAAATAATAACCACTGCCAGTACAAATGAATCTACCAACAAATTTCTAGAACTGTTAACTGAAAATTTTGAAGCATGCCGGTACAAATCAATCTACCAACAAATTTCTAGAACCGTTAACTGAAAATTTTGAAGCATGTTGTCCTAGACGTTGCAAGAAAATATCAAAGCAAAATTGTTACACCAAACCACAAAATCTAAAAAGCTGGTACATCCCACATCTAAGTAGAATAAGAATCATAATGCTACTCTATCATGATAGGTCAAAGCACAATAATGCTGACTAGGAAATGTACATGAAAGTTAAAAATATTTACAGGTTTGAAATCAAGGCTGCTAAGTACAAAGCAAATGATACATTTATACTGAACTCAGCAAATAAATGCAAAGCTGCATCATGGGAAATTATTAAAACAGAAAGTAGCTGTGATAATAAAGTATACCAGACACCAATTCCACCTGATATTCTAAATGCGCATTTTGTCAGTCCTCAAATCAGATAACGGTGTAATGGAGAGTGTGAGTAAGGCAGAGGCACTGCTGCCAGAAATGAACAGTAAACAGACAGACAACTTTCACTGGATTTGTGTAACTGAGAAGATGGTCAATGAATCAATAGCTAAGCTCAGTAATTCTAGAGCAGAGGATTACTATGGTTATGTTATTAAATATATCAGGAATCAAATTGTAACGCCACTGACTAAAATAATCAACAAAATTTTAAATAGAGGTAATTATCCAGAATGTTTAAAAATATCTGTAGTTAAACCAGTACATAAGAAAGGAGATATAGTATCACCGGATAACTATCGACTAATATCACTTATACCAGTAATATCAAAAATAATAGAATACTGCATGCATAAACAGATGAGTCTGAGCTGTGTTGATCTGGTGCCACTGATATTTTGTTCATGTATCGTTGAGATCATTTGTGGTCGAGGTAAGCTATCTTTGCCTTTTGCATGTCTTTTCTTCTGGGTTGGTGGGCGAAGCGATTTTGTTGTTAGCCTTCGACGGATAACCCTCGAGGTCTTGTGATTTTCACTGGGAGACGAGTGTCAATGGCTACTGAAATAGCGTGATGACCTTTATCTGTTGTGGAGCGAAGATGGTTGGGCGTTTTGGCGACATGGGCAGCTTGGAGATACAAGTTCAGTGATTTCACTAGGAACAAAATTTGAGGTGAAGCGGTGAAGCTGTGGAACCCGCTCCTTTGTATTGTGTATGTGGTATGAGTAAGTGGTTGCAATTGTGTTTTGATGACCAATGCACTCAGGGGCATTTAAATTTTATTATTAGGGTGAGACTTTCATAGTCGAACTTTAAGATGGTGTGGAAGTGTTCAGTTGACCTAGTTAAATGGTGGCCGTTATTTGAAAGTTTTCTCAGAAGTTTTATTAGAGCTCTGTGTTTTTTGTAATGAAATGATTTTTTGTTGGCGTTTTCAAAGCCTGCACTTTATCAATACAGTTGTCCATGTGTAAAATGCTTGAGGTCAAAGTTGCAAATTTGTCAGTAGTGTAACATGTTCCTATACATGCTTACCCATGTATGGAGCCAAAGGTTCTGCCAAGTGTTTCTATGTTTCAGAGTTATTGGAATGTCTTTGTGATTTGCACAAAAGCCTTTGATTGTGCCAGCACCTTGGCGGGGAGTGAAATGCCATCCGAGGTCTAGGCCTGCCAGTGTTTAAGAACCTGGCCACTACTGGGAGTTGTTCACATACCGCCTTCCAAAGTTTAGCATTTGTCTTCCTTCCATCAAAGCGGGTTAAGCTGGTAGATAGATAAATATACAAGGCATGTTTTTTAAGTAAGTACCATTTTGAAATTAAAAAAAGACGTGCTAAGATATCTCAATAATTTTATTTTTACATGAAAGCCTGTACCTTAATCTACTTTTCTACATAATTTCCATCAATATTGAGGCACTTGTCATAACATTGTACCAGTTTTTGAATACCCTCCTCATAGATGTCTGCCGCCTGACTTGTTAACCACTGCATCACCACTGTTTTGACTTCGTCATCGTCTTGAAGACGCTGACCGCCCAGGTGCTTCTTCAAGGTGAAACATGGGTGGCCTACATCACACCAGAATCAAAGCAATGGTCAATGGAATGGCGGCATCCAGATTCACCCAGAAAAGTGAAGTTTAAGCAAACAATTTCTGCCTGGAAAATCATGTGCACAGTTTTTTGGGACAGAAAAGGAGTATTGCTTGAGGAATTTCTGCCTCGTAATGAGACAATCAATGCAGCAGCATAATGTAAGACATTGCACAATGTGCACCGTTCAATTCAGAACAAAAGAAGTGGCAAGTTGAGCAAGGGCATCGTTTTGCTGCAAGACAAGGCCCGTGCACATATGGCGAATCAGACCAAAGATCTCATCACATCTTTTCAATGGGAAACTCTAGATCGTCCTCTGTACAGCCCCAATCTTGTGCCCAGTGACTACCATCTGTTCCTGCACTTGAAGAAACACCTGGGCGGTCAGTGTCTTTATGACGAAGTCAAAACAGTGGTGATGCAGACTTCTATGAGGAGGGTATTCAAAACTGGTACAATGTTATGGCAGGTGTCTCAATATTGACGGAAATTATGTAGAAAAGTAGATTAAGGTACAGGCTTTCATGTAAAAATAAAATTATTGAGATATCTTAGCATGTATTTTTTAATTTCAAAATGGTACTTACTTAAAAAAACACACCACGTATATTGTATGTAACCTGTTCTTATATGAACCTGTTTCCTTAAATATTAGCGTCTGGCAACTGGCTAAACATTAAATTGCATAGCATCTGCTGAGTTCCTTCCTTTCTAGAAGTCTTTATTAACACATCTGAGCATGTCAACATTCACTTTTAAAGATGAGTGTTTCTGCTGGAGTTTTTTTTATGTAGTTCTATCATATTACGTAATTGGATCTTAGTTGAGCATTAGTGTTGAAGTGTAATTATATCACCCTTTATTAGTAACTGTTTTCATTATATGTATTTTGAGGGAAATCCTATATGGGAGTTTAAATTTCTGAAATTTGTTGGTAATTCTGTTTTCTTAATAAGGGAAAATAAAGCAAGGGGTATTAGTGCCCGGCAACATTAAGTTTGTAATTGACCTTTTAACAAGTGCTTCTTTAATGGATTGAAATAGTAAATTATAAGGGTATTTTAGTGAAGAATGTCTTAAGTGTGGCCACCTTAAGGAGTTTGATGAAGTGGCTGTGTGAAGTAATTGATAATTGCTATGCTTAAGGTTTCTATAAATGCCTGACACATTAAGTTCTATATAACTTTCTCTTAAGGAACTGTTAATTGGAGTACTGAGTATGTTGAGTTTCTAACTGTATTTGCAAAGCTTTATCTAGTGGCTCGTCCACCATTTGTAATTGTCAAATTCCTTAAAAGGCGTAATGTCAATAAACGGTCTTAATTATAAATTGTGACTACCAACCATATTTCCATCCCACTTCCTCTGTTATGGCAGCTAAGATATGGTGGGTAAGTGTGGTACAAAAAGGGAACCCATATACCAAAGTCAATATTTTGAACATAATGATATACTCACCTCCTCACAGTATGGTTTCAGATCCAACCTTTCTACAGTCAAAGCAATTGAGAGTATGATAGCAAAAATATACAAATGTTTTGAAAATAAAGATATTATCTGTGCAACACTGTTGGACCTCAGGAAAGCTTTTGATATGGCCTGGCACAATATTCTCTTTAAAAAATGCTACCACTATGGAGTGAAAGATAATGCCCTATGCCTAATGCAGTCATACTTGGACAACAGAAAACAGTTAGTTAAGGTAAATCAAATGTCAGATTGTCTCCCAGTTGTAAAGGGCATACCTCAAGGATCTATTCTTGGACCTTTTGTTTTCATTATTTATATAAATGATTTACCTGCAGTTGTATCATGTGATGCAGTGCTATATGGTGATGACACAACACTCATCACATGTGATATCAGTTTTAAAAATGTGCAGCACAGCATTGTAGTGACAATGGAGAGGTGCACTACTTTGTTTCAGGCAAATGTATGGCAGAAGAATGATAGTAAAACTGAAGCCTTCAATTTGCGTGTTCCCAGTCATGATAACAAGAAAGTAAAATTATTAGAATTTCATATAGATCAAAAGCTCAGCTGGGATACTCACACAGGGAAGATATGTGGCAAATTGGCACATGCATTACATCTGCTGTACAAGCTGAGAAGCAATGTCAGTAAAGAACTTCTATTATATGCATACTTTACAGTCTTCCATTCGCACCTGAGTTATGGAATACTATTATGGGGCAATTCTGTAGACTCAAAATTAGTGTTTAAATGGAAAAAGAGAGCCATATGGTGCATAGCACCACTTAGCCCATATGAATCATATCGAGATCATTTTAAGAAACTAAATATAATGACAGTGCCTGGTCTTTATATTTACAATTGCCTTGTCTTTGTTAAAGAGAATCTGAGTAAATTTGACTTAAGGAGAACAGTTCATGACCATAACATAAGAAGCAGGCATAAATTAATATGCCATACGCTATGCTTGAAAAGACACACAACAGCTACAAATATCTTGGTCCTGTCTACTTCAACAAATTACCTGAAAATGCCTACAAAGTGCCAGTAAATAAATTTAAAACCAATCTTTCGAGGTGGATTAAAAGTAAAGTAATTTACTCTGCTTAAGAATTCCTTGATTATGTGACAAATGACCAATTTTCCTTATGAGAATGAACTATAATTTAACAGCAAACTATACATATGCAAACTATATATATGCCACACTGTGCAACTATTTTATTACTGTTTCATGTACTTATTGTTATTTATCTTGAGGGCAGATACAGATTTATTCACACTCAGCTTCTTCACAGATACAAGTCCGGAGGCTAACTGCCTTTAGCATCCCAACATCCTGCCCAAAGCCCTCTCCTCAAAGATAGCACACTTACGCACAGAACAAATATTGATATTTATGGCGCTCTACGCCACATAGTCCCCCCCCCCCCCTCCCCCCCGCACAGTATGGAGTACGTCCCTGTGAATCTGTGAATGGGGCGGGGGGCGGGGGGTGAGAAGTTAGGAAGGTAACGCACAGTTCTTCTGCGTCAGGCGGAAGCGGTCGACTGGAAGGAGACCGGGGGGTGAAACCCGGTATGTCGACCGTGAAGTCAGTGAGCGATGCCGGCGGCTGAAGACGACATCCCGTCCTGGAGTGGAGGTGTAGCACTTCGTCAGCCGGCAGGTGGAGAATCACCTTGCCAGAAGGCCTAACAAAGGCACGCAAATTGCCACACGCAGCACTTCTGCTCAATTTAAAGCGGCGCACAACACGAGATTCTGCACTTCCTCTCTCAACATTGTCACACGCGAGTACCACACACACCGTATCGCCATCTACGACAACAGATAATTTATGTATGTCATCAGGGTGCACATGTATTGTGAATTCTTGGATGACACCTGTACGAGCAATGGTAGGGAGGCAGGGAGGTGTGGAAAAGCCATGGCAGGGGGAAGCATCTGCTAAGAGGGGGGTGGCAGGTGCACTGGACTGCGCAGGAGACAACCTCAGGCGATCAGCTGACAGACGAGGGAGCGTGACCGAAGGCAACGAGGAGCCAGTGTGGATTGAACGGCATGACAAAGAGTTGTTACACGAAGATGGTAGCACAATGGTAGAATCCGAGTGGTTGGCAGTTCGACTGCGAGGGCTGTGAGGAGTGAAGCCCCGAAAAGATTGGCCACTCGAATTAGATGAACGTGGAGAAGGAGGAGTGCTTGGCAGAGAAGCACGCTGTGGAGAATCAATACCCGAATGCATGGTGTGGGAAGATGGATGGCCGCTCGAAGCAGGAGTGGGAGAAATAGGGGCAGAATCAGGGAGGTTCACCTGAGGCTCAATGAAAGCTGGTTTCACTCGGTTGAGTGAGACCGTGGTTACAGAGTCTTTTATGAGGAGATCCATGTTATTCTCAGAGCGTTTGATGAGCTTGTAAGGACCTGTGTAGGGCGACTGAAGCGGGGCTTTGACTGAGTCATCTCTGAGAAACATGTACTCACAAGAGTCTAGCATGTGCGGTACGTACACGCGTGGAGGTATATGAGCAGCCAGAGGTGGCAGCTGAGTTTTGCTGCAGTGCAAGCGCACCCACTCGAGAAGTGAAGGGAGTTCAGAGGGCCGTGGAAGTGTGGTCGGAGTGACTAATTCTCCAGGCAAAACCAGAGGTTGGCCATACACAAACTCTGCTACAGAACCCTTGAGGTCTTCCTTGAAAGCCGCACGAAGGCCAAGAAGCATGAAGGGCAGTGCCTCTGTCCATAGTGAGTCATGGCAATGCAGGGCAGACTAAGGTGCAATGCCATCGCTCAACAAGCCCATTGCTTTGGGGGTGGTGTGCAGAAGTATGAATTTTGACAATACCATACATTTTACATAAGTCAGAGAAAACTGAAGACTCGAATTGTCGCCCCTGGTCAGTGGTGAGGTAAACAGGTGAGCCAAATCTAGAGATCCACGAATCTAAGAATGCTCGACTTACTGTCTCAGAGCTAATGTTCGGAATAGGCACAGCCTCAGCCCACCAAGTCATCCTGTCAATAGCTGTAAACAAGTAACGGAAACCCTCAGAGGGGGGCAAAGGGCCTACGAGGTCAACATGAACATGGTGAAACCGGCCTGGCAGTTGGAAAAACAGAGGGGTGGAGAAGTGTGCCTGGAAACTTTTTTCTGTTGACACACCATGCATGCCCTTGCCCAAGACTGACAGTCACGGTGCATGTCTCTCCAGACAAACCGTTCAGCTACCAGACGGGTGGAAGCTTTGACACCGGGGTGTGCTAATGTGTGTAGTTTGTCAAAGACCTGGCGTTGAAGGGGCTTAGGAATGAATGGCTGCAACATACCAGTCGATTCATCACAGCACACTAAGTCAGATATGCCAGGGAAAGTAGAGCGTACCGATTGGAGAGAGGAGCTGTGGTCTGAAATTAACTGCATGGTATCGGGGTCTGCCGATTGCAACCGAGGTAGGTCCGTTAAGTCAATTAAGGTTGTGACAGCACCAACACGCGAGAGAAAATCAGCGAGCACATTGTCTGCTTCTTGGATGTAGCGAATGTCATTTGTAAATTGCAAGATGTAATCAATGTGATGAAAGTGTCATGGGGGCGGATCAGCCGCAGGATTTTTTATGACAGGAACCAACAGCTTGTGATCAGTGAACACACAGAAATCTTGACCCTCGACATCGGTTCTGAAGTGTCTTACGGCCTCGTAAACTGCAAGTAATTCTCTGTCGAATGCTGAGTATTTCTTCTGTGCGTTGTTTAGCTTTTTTGAGAAAAACTGCAGGGGGGTCGTAACATCGTTGTATGTCTGACTTAGTACTGCGCCGATAGCATTGTAACTAGCGTCAGTAGTGATAAACATTGTGGCGTCCGCCCGTGGGTGAGCAATAGTGACAGCGGAGGCCAACAACTGTTTGAGTTCATTAAATGCCTTGTCCATGTCTGGTGTCCATGGTACCTGGCGGGTGCCAGAAGTTTGTGGGCCAGCGAGAGCATCTGTGAGAGGAGCCTGCACCGCAGAAGCGGCTGGCAAATGTTTCTGGTAATAATTAACTGTTCCGATGAACCTGCGTAATTCCCTATAGGTCTCTGGGCGTAGCATCTCGAGAACAGGCTTGATCTTGTCCTGTGGTGGTGTCAGACCGTCCGATGACACAACATAACTTAGGAATGTGTTGGATGACTGGTGCAATTGAGTCTTTTTATTGTTCAGTTCAATACCAGCGGCTGCTAAAATATCTGTCACGACTTGAACACGCTCCTCACTCTGTTCCAAAGTAGAAGCAAAAACCAATATGTCGTCCATGTATACGAAACAAAAGTCTAGATGGGATAAAGTTTGATTGATGAAACACTGCCACGTTTGGGGGGCGTTTTTCAACCCAAATGGCATAAATTTGTATTGGAACAGCCCGAAGGGAGTGGTTATGGCAGTCTTTTCAATATCCTCTGGAGCCATAGGAATCTGATGAAATGCGTGCTTACAGTCCAAAACAGAGAAGTACTTCGCACCTGCGAGTGCATGATTGAAGTCTGCAATGTGTGGGACCGGATATTTATCAATGATGGTGCGGGCATTTAAATGCCTATAGTCTCCGACCATACGCCAAGTACCATCTTTCTTTTGGTCAAACAGGATAGGACTAGCCCAGCAACCGGAAGAAGGTTCAATTATTCCATTTTGTAACAGATCATCCAATTGTTCTTTTGCAATTTTCATAAATCCCGGCTTGAGGCGGCGTGGGCGTTGCGATATGGGCGACCCATCGGTTAGACGTAACCGATGAACTGTGTCATTAGTGACTACTGCAATAGGTGGTGCGGCATGACAGTCAGACGTCCGTGAAGTGGAGCAGGCAGTGGTGGACGGGCCAAGCTGTGGTGCTGAGGGCACGGAAGTACAGGTGTGCCACCCGCTCGTAGGCTGCGTAAAGGCCGCACACGTGTTAACATGGGTGAAGTTGGTACACCGGTTCTTGGTAGCGGGCCATGCTGCTACGAGCACTGTAGGCACGAGTGGGCATGGCCGAACAGCAGATGGCCGTAGTTCGTTGCCACGAGCTTGGCAAGTTAATTGTCCATTCGGAACACAAGGAGCATGAGCACTCGGGCATACCCTATCATTACAAAAGGGGGTGCTGACACAGTTTACAGAGTTCACAACATTGTCGTTAATGTGCGCGGGCACGGGAACACCAGATTGGCATGGACTGACCTTGTCTGTAGCCGACGAGTCGTCTGCTTGCAGTGCCGTGAGGCGTTGTTGTGTGAAGGCCAACTCGTGGTGTATGTCGCGAAGTTGCAGCAGCATTTCCGTACGTTCCATCCGCAACTTCAAAGACTTGGCACACTCCACTAGCCACTTGTTTGTCCAAGATTGCAGCTCCAAGGATAGGTTTACACACTTCTTAGCACAGCACACATGTTTGGTGGTAGCCGAACTGTCACTCGGCGAAGCGAAAGGAATATGTTTGTTAAGGGGGGGGGGGGGGGCGTAAAACACAGTATTTTGCACAAAATCTAGTGACAACTGATAGTGCTTGAGGAAATCAATTCCGAGAATAGGTTCTTCAATTGTTGACACTAGAAACGTCCACTCCAGCTTGCACTCGAGCGAAAGTTTCACTGTATACAAAGTGGAACCCAAACACTGTAGGGTAGACAAGTTCACTGCACGAAGTACTGTTTTGTGTGGTTGCACTTTATTGGTTGCTAGGCGAACCGGCAGCAAAGAGACGTCTGTGCCAGTGTCTACCAGAAAATATACACCTGATCATAAATCGCGAACATAGACTCGACCACACTTACTGTTATTGTCCGAAACGGAGTGCAACGTGGGATGGTGCCTGTTGTTTACATTGCAGGAGGTGGCACTGTAGCCTACCTGTGGTTGGAGTTTGGGTAAGAACACGGTGACTGGCATTTGCGAGCTTGCTCCCCGAATCTCGCGTGGAAGAAACAGTAAGGTTGGGTGGGCCTGTGCTCCTGTGGGTAGTTGCTAGGTGACGGAGTATGTGCCCCAGAGTCTTCCACCGAGGCCGATGCACTGTCATTGCAGGGAGTTGAAGGTGCAGGCAGGGTGGCTAGTTTAACAAACTTGTTATTAGCAGCACCAGACAAGGGCGTGGCATCAGAAAGCGTCTTAGTGCGGTCACGTCCAGAATGCAGTGCATGGAGCTCATGTTGCCTGGCGGAGTATGCTCTGTCGGCGGCGCGTAAACGTTCATTTACTGGCCTATCTTCATAAGCAGATTGCAGTCTGGACAGGAAAAGGCAGCTTTTCAGTCCAGATTTCTGCGAGTGTGTCATCAGGCATAACTTGCTCATCGACGAGAAGATGGATGCACTGCCACAGCTGGGACGGAGACCTGTCGCCGACACGCTCTTCGTAGATGAGCTGTTGCACATTTTCTCTCCTGATTTTAGAGACGCGCTCCAGTATCGTCTGTTTTGCCACAGCATACTTCCCTGCTAGGGGGGGTGCGTTGACCAGATCGTAAATTAAATCGACGCGGTCGTGAAGATGGTTCATGAGGGAGACGAAGCGTGCGTCGTCGTCCAAAGCACAGACATTGAATGTTTGCTCAACCAGGTTAAACCAGAACTCTGGGTGAGCGGGTTTGAAGTCTGGTAATTTCAGCAGATTCGCCACTGCAGTCACTGCGGAGGTGCGCCTATTACTTCAGATGGAAGTAGAGCATGCAGAAGATTGTGAGTCCGAATTATTGGCGTCCCGTAATGTGGGGATCGCGAAATTCACTTGACGCCGAGGGGGGGGCGGCTGAGAAGCGGCGGACGCTCGAACGGTGTGAGGTTCGTAGTCAAAATGTGCATTCTCATTGACGTGGTAGCTCGGAGAGAAGCCACAAGTGCATAAGTACGCCGGTGAATGTCCGGCCGTGAGTGGTGGGGCTGGTTGTAGATGTTGGAGTAATTACTGTCCAGCACAGAATTGTTGACTTGATTAGAAGCAACACAAGGATCCCACACACGTCCACTAGGATGCACACTCGATGTGATATTTGCTGTTTGGCAAGCATTGAACACCTGTTGACTAGCCGGCATGGAAGGATACACACGTGGCGGGAACTGATTCGAATTTGAATTTACTACTGGATTTTCCAAGGTAGCAAAACCTCGCTCGATGCCACGAACTGTATTGAATTGTGTGTTCGACACAGGAGTAGGAATGTTCCGACAAACGCTCTGTGGAGAACACATGGGAAGGTCCAGGCTAACAAAGCCAGAGTCCACGACCGTTGGCGGTTGGAAGAAACTGGCGGCACTCGATGAATTCCACTGCATGTTCTGGCTGAAGGATTCCGAAGATTCTTGCGGCATGTCCACTACGACAGCAGGAGTGCTGGAGAGATGTTGCTGGAATCCGGGTGGCGGTGAATGCTGAAAGGCCATTGTCTGGAGCTGAACAAAGGCCCTCGCGATCGCGGAGAAACTCGACGCGGTAGGCGCGTAAATAACCTTCGGGCGGTAACTCGGACGCGTATTACACAAAAACAGGGTCACCAGTGAGGGAATATGGAATAGTTGTAGGTAAACAACTAGAATTCACTCAGATACAGATTTATTCACACTCAGCTTCTTCACAGATACAAGTCCGGAGGCTAACTGCCTTTAGTGTCCCAACATCCTGCCCAAAGCCCTCTCCTCAAAGATAGCACACTTACGCACAGAACAAATATTGATATTTATGGCGCTCTACGCCACAATCTGTTTCATTATTTATTTGTCATTCACTGAACTATGTAGTTCATTTATCCTGTAATCGATTTATTAGAAAACGTCTTGTTATTGACATCTGCACAAATATGTATTGTATCCATCTTGGATTATTATATTGTAGTTAATAAAATTTGTCATGTAGAAATTTATATTATTATTATTATTATTATTATGTTAACACTGTAAATATGATCCGCATTGGAATAAAACATTTGTATTTGCATTGAACACAAACACTTCTATTACGCCAATTTAATATTAAGATCGAATACTTAAGATGGTTTTTACTGCATATTGCCTCTGCTGCTGCACCAGTGAGCTGATTACTTCAGATGGTAATTATCCTTCACATATGCTGGCATCTTTCATTTTCTGTTTAACTTACCTTTTTGTATTACAGAAATTATTTTTTTTACTGCATATTGCCTCTGCTGCTGCACCAGTGAGCTGATTACTTCAGATGGTAATTATCCTTCACGTATGCTGGCATCTTTCATTTTATGTTTAACTTACCTTTTTGTATGACAGAAATTATTTAACCATGGAACAAATTTGTTTTCCTCTATCCTCTGATGATTCTATTACTTATAACTAACACAACATAATATACATATATCTAAAAACAAAGATGATGTGACTTACCAAATGAAAGTGCTGGCACATCGATAGACACACAAACAAACACAAATATACACACAAAATTCTAGCTTTTGCAACTAACAGTTGCTTCGTCAGGAAAGAGGGAAGGAGAGGGAAAGACGAAAGGATGTGGGTTTTGAAGGCGAGGGTAAGGAGTCATTCCAATCCCAGGAGCGGAAAGACTTGCCTTAGGGGGAAAAAAGGACAGGTATACACTCGCACACACACACATATCCATCCACACATATACAGACACAAGCAGACGTATTAAAAGGCAAAGAGTTTGGGCAGAGATGTCAGTCGAGGCGGAAGTGCAGAGGCAAAGATGTTGTTGAATGACAGGTGAGGTATGAGTGGCGGCAAATTGAAATTAGCGGAGATTGAGGCCTGGTGGATAACGGGAAGAGAGGATATATTGAAGAGCAAGTTCCCATCTCCAGAGTTCGGATAGGTTGGTGTTAGTGGGAAGTATCCAGATAACTCGGACGGTGTAACACTGTGCCAAGATGTGCTGGCCGTGCACCAAGGCATGTTTAGCCACAGGGTGATCCTCATTAGCCATTACCCACTAACACCAACCTACCCGAACTCTGGAGATGGGAACTTGCTCTTCAATATATCCTCTCTTCCCGTTATCCACCAGGCCTCAATCTCCGCTAATTTCAAGTTGCCGCCACTCATACCTCACCTGTCATTCAACAACATCTTTGCCTCTGCATTTCCGCCTCGACTGACATCTCTGCCCAAACTCTTTGCCTTTTAATATGTCTGCTTGTGTCTGTATATGTGTGGATGGCTATGTGTGTGTGTGCGAGTGTATACCTGTCCTTTTTTCCCCCTTAGGTAAGTCTTTCCGCTCCCGGGATTGGAATGACTCCTTACCCTCTCCTTTAAAACCCACATCCTTTCGTCTTTCCCTCTCCTTCCCACTTTCCTGATGAAGCAACCGTTGGTTGTGAAAGCTAGAATTTTGTGTGTATATTTGTGTTTGTTTGTGTGTCTATTGATGTGCCAGCGCTTTCGTTTGGTAAATCACATCATCTTTGTTTTTAGATATATTTTTCCCACGTGGAATGTTTCCCTCTATTATATTCACAACATAATATACATATACACAGATGACACTAGAGAAGCCTTTTCCTAAAATATTCTTATACTAAGGTATGCTGCTGCACAAAATCACTTGAAAGTCGAAGAGAGCTTAATTCTGATTCATTTACAAACTACAGATAGGATAGGAGAAAAGTTTGACTACCTCAGGAAACTCGAAAATTGAGACAGACATCTGGGATAACCATTATCGCCACATAATGAATTCAGCACAGAATGTTGAACCCCCTACTTGTTAATTGCACAAGAAATTAGTCTCAAACATTACATCAATGTTGAGATTTTGAATCATCAACAAATTGTACTTCAACATCTGTCCTGTCAATTCCACAGTTAATGGTATCTCTTGTTTCACTCTCTTTGAGAGATTACCAGTAGCAACAATAATTTTTGTTCCAGAAACATGCATTATTACTATACCCTCTGTGTTCTTAATTGATTCAACAAATGCTTCTGACATGTCATTCAAATGACTACCACTGTCCAGTAAACACTTAACATGCATACCTTGTACACTTGCTGTTATTACAGGTTGATACACATCCTTTTTACTTACCATGTGATCTTGTCAACACTACAAATCCTCATCAAACTTTTCCCTGGAAAATCTATCAGCTTGCTTACCAAAGTAATTATCCAACTTAGTCAAATGACAGACAGCATGGTTCTCTTCCTCATTACCACTCTCGAACTACAACTCTTCAGCTAGGTCTGATATTATCCTCCTTTATTCTTTCCTTACTTAACACATTGCCCTTGTGGTGTCTCTGACACAAAGTGAAGCTTCTTTGATTATTCTCTTTGACTTTACATTCTGTCTTTGTTCTCTCACACCATGTTCGATGTCCACTTCTGTTGTTGCTCTGTTCAGTGCCAAAATAAATGTTCATATTGACTCTAAAAGTGTGTTGTTATGGTTCTATGCCATGTAATACCCATAGTGGTGACCCCGTCTTCAACGTCGTGCGTTCGAGAATTATTTTGTGCTTACTTTCAAAGGTGTGGCAACATTTCATTGATTCGATTTTGCTGCCACTTCCTTTTACTTTTGTTGCCTATTTGGATAACATACTTATCTTTTCCTCATCTGTGGAGGAACACAAATTACACCTTCACACAGTTTGTGCAGCTCTTGCGGCCAATGGCTTGGCTATTAACGCCAACAAATCACAGCTCTGTTCCACAACTGGCCATACGGTCTCGACCGACAGCCTGTGCCCTACTGGACTAGGCCCATGCTGGACGCTTTCAACAATTTGAAACCAGCCATCGAACAGGCTATCAGTCTCCCACACCCCAACCCTGAGGCATGGATTTCTATCACTACCAACACTAGCGAGTTGGCAGTAGGTTCTGTCCTCCAACAGCACACTGCAGACTCAATGCAGCCACTGCTTTTCTTCTCCAAAACACTTATGAGGAGTCAATGTAAATGATTGGCATTTGACCATGAGCTCCTCATGGTTTATGAGGCAGTCAAACATTTCGATGTCGAAGGATGCATTTTCACTATCTATTCTGATCATAAACCTCTTGTTGACGTGATCTGCAACCTGGCGAAAGATCTCTCACTGTGCCGCTTCTGGCACATGGACTTTATTTGCCAACATTCTTTGGACACTTGTTACATCTGCAGTGCGGAATACATAGTTGCTGACTACCTCTCTCGCATATCGATGATCTCCACCCCGTTGAACTTAGAGGAACCGGTGCAGCTTCAGGCCAAAGACATGGATACACAATGTCTGCTCTCGGATGACGGTTCTTCGCATCGCGCACATGGAGGACCTCTCATTGGCAGACGTCCTGTATGGCGAACCACTCATCCTGCCTGCTGAATTTGTTGAGGATACTTCTCCCATGTATGCTACTGATCTGCTGGCCCTCGTTGAAAGGGTGCGTGCTCATGTGGCCCGCCTCCACCTGCCTCTACCACGCGCGAACACCATGCCACAGATGTTTGTTCATAAGGACCTGAATTCTTACGATTTTGTCATGCTACGGGATGACTCTGTTCGTGTGAATCTGCAACCTCTGTACTCTGGCCTGCACTGTGTATTACGCCGCAGCTGTCTGCTGAACAAAACCATGATGATGACACACCTGAGCTGCACACTTTGCGCGCCGGACGCCACCTCCACCCTCCATGCTGGAATGATGATTTTTTTGTGGATGTGTGCTAGCTTCGCCCAGCCATGTTCCGCACTGCCCGGGGAGGGGCGGGGGGGGGGGGGGGGGGGGGGGGGGGTGTGGTGTCTGTGGCGTCTCTGACATGAAGTGACACTTCTTTGATTATTCACTTTGACTTTGCATTCTGTCTTTGTTCTCTCACACCAGGTTCGACATCCACCTCTATTTTCGCTCTGTTCAGTGCCGAAATAAATGTTCGTTTTGACTCTAAAAGTGTGTTATTATGGGTCTACATCACGTAATACCCACACCCTCATCATCAATTATAAATTCAAATACCCCATTCTCATCACTACTGGATTCGTCATTGCTATTATCATTACATTTACAGTCAGAATTAGATACACTTTCACTTATGCTATGCTCTTCCACTTTTTTCTCTATTTCAGTCAATTTTGAATCTATATTTTCATTTACTTTTACCAGTCTTTTCTCTACCCCTACTGGGCACTTGGCTTCTACCTCCGTTTCAAAATCATTTTAAAATCTGATCTATTTGGTTCTCAAGTTTAACTCTACTTTCAGCACAAAATTTCAAGGAAATCTCCCCCTTGCTACTAATGTCATCACAAAGTTTCTCTCTCTTCTCCACATTTACTACTCGATGTTAATTTCCCATTAGTATTATGTATTCCACCCTATTCATGGCTTCCCCCCCCCCCCCCCCCCCTATTCATGTTACTTTCCATGTCTTCTTTGATAGCTATGTTATTCAACATACTCATAATTTGCCCTAACACTGCTTACACTTCTCCGTGTGTCATAAATTTTTTCCCTTGCTGACTTTTGCTACTAGATTCCTCCTCCTTAACCTTGACGACCACTTCAGTGCTGTTTTTGTCCATTTTGCTCTTTACAAGAGGTTTTTCATCCACATCATTCAAAGTTACATTCATTTTTGATTTATAGTCGGCTACAGAACCAGTCCCACTCTTTCTATTCGTCTAACAACTTAACCTCTACAACGTCACACTGCCTTGTTTGTTAAAGTCGCTCATTGTATATCACTCAATACAAAACAGCTTTTGCAATGAATTACCTTGTTCTCATTCACTCTTCTTCTGCTGCTGCTGTTGCTGTTGTGGTTGTCAACTTGGTCCATTGTCTGCACCGCTGCAGCAAGTTGTCGATCTCTTGGCGAAGCATGTGTTTATCTCGATCAGTGTCATACTATGGCTATGAAACCCCAGCGCCGATTGGCTGTAGTATCTCTTCACTGTACCCTGCTGTTGATTTCACTTTTCAAAGTTCGCGAGTCCTTGTTTTATTGTGGCTACGTACAATATTCCTCACTCGGGGCACCATATGTAGTGGTTAAACCGGCTTTTATTTCTTCGTTTGTTGTCCTTGGTGTCGACATACTGGCGGAAATAGGGGATTGTAATTTGATACTGACTACTGTAAATAATGTAGTCGACAGATGCACAGTTGCATTTCACTATCTTTTACTTTCACTTTTCTCAACTCCCCACATACAAATTTATATGGCCAGTGCACTATTGTTTAAACTTTCCATAAGCCTTATTAATAGTTTGCAAGTGAATCTCCACGTACTGCTACAATACTTTACTGTTGGACATCTACAAGCAGTAAAAACATAACCAGATAATTGACAGTTCTTGAAGAATAAATAGTTATGTATGGAGCAGACACTGTCATTGTTTTTACATATGGCCTAATTGTTTAACACTTAGTTCACTGTTTATTTATTTATTTATCTTACAGCTCGAAACATGTATTTAACATGCATGGGCAATGTTATAATAATTACATTTAGATTATTGATACACAATATAATTAGATTACATGCTATTAAGTAAAAGATCATTTAAATATATTTAACATAGCATTCCTGAGGTCAACTCATGTCAGCACCATACTGTACGGGCACTTCAATATAAGCCATTTTTTAACTCATTTTTAAAAATTCTACCAGAAAGCTGTTTCAAGTTGTTTGGCAGAAAATTATAAAATATTGCTCCCTCAATGAATGGGGTATTTGTTGTTAGATTCAATCGTCTGCTCACCATATGAAAGTCTGATTTTTATCTTGTATTGTAATCATGGATTTCCATATTCCTGTTTATCACTCTTTTGTCTTTTTTCACTAATATATTGATTGAAACATATATACTGCATAGATAGTCATAATATTAAACTTAATAAACAGGTTTTTACATGAAGTTCTGGGTCTTACTTTTGCCATAGTTCTTATTACTCTTTTCTGCAATACAAATACCCTTTTTATATTGTATTGGCTGCACCCACCCCACAATACAATTCCATAAGATAGATGGAGATACACCAACCCAAAATACGCTATTTTTATTGCTTCAATATCTAGATATTTAACTAATCTCCTTAGTAAATACAGGCTAGATGTTATTTTACCATAGACATGATCTATTTGCTGATTCCACGAAAGTCTGTCATCTATATATATCCCCAGAAATTTACATTCTGAACAGGTATTTTCCTTAATGTCCTCATTTACAACAGTTTTTGTATTTGAGCCACTTGTCTTAAAATAAATTAAATTACTTTTGTTAATATTGACCCTCAGGTTTTCTTTTTCAAAATGTGTTTGGGCTTTTTCAACAAAATTCTGTACCACTGAATTTAGGTCATCATTACTACGTGCCCAGAAAACTCCAGAGGTGTCATCAGCATACATAGTAATACGATGACTGGTGTCTAATACTTTTGGGAAATCATTCACGTAGCAAATAAACAAGAAGGGGCCCAAGATAGAGCCTTGTGGCACACAAAAATTTATATTTCTTATCTTTGATCTTCTTTTTTCGATTACCTCTCCATTATCATACACAACTTCTGTGCATTGTTGTCTATCTTTAAGGTAAGATTCTATTAAAAGCAACAGTTCCCCACTGACACCATTATAAGCTAGTTTACTTAAAAGAGCGCCATAATGGACTCTGTCAAACGCTTTGGAAAGATCTAAAAACACTCCTGCCATTTCGTAACCCTCATTTATTTTCTCCATCAGACAGTGTACAAACTGTACTGCTGCAGATATGGTGCTCCGACCACTTCTAAAGCCGTGTTGGAAATCTCCTATTAAGTTATTCATATTACAGTGCTCCATTAAGATTTCTCGCATTATTTTTTCAATTAATTTACCAAACACTGAGGTTAAGGCAATTGGTCTGTAGTTCTGTGGTTGTTTTCTTTCCCCTTTTTTATATAAAGGTTTAACTATTTTTTATATAAAGGTTTAACTATAGCAAGTTTCAGTTTCTTTGGAAACACACCTGCTTCAAGTACACAATTTATTGGATGGACTAATGGTCTGGCTAACTCACCCTTGCATTTTTTCAGTAGAAAAGGAGAAAATTCATCCCATCCAGCTGATCTTTTATTTTTTAGGCTGTCAATTAGCTGTGTTATGTCCCTGATGGTTACTGTAGGTAGCTTACAAGAGTCCCATTCCTTTTCCTTATCATATTTAAACTTCCTCTCCTGTTTCATGCAAATATCATTTTCAATAGCATCTATAAAGTAATCATTAAATATATCTAAAAACAAAGATGATGTAACTTACCAAACGAAAGCACTGGTATGTTGATAGATACACAAACAAACACAAACATACACACAAAATTCAAGCTTTCGCAACCAACGGATGCTTCATCAGGAAAGAGGGAAGGAGAGGGAAAGACGAAAGGATGTGGGTTTTAAGGGAGAGGGTAAGGAGTCATTCCAATCCCAGGAGTGGAAAGACTTACCTTAGGGGGAAAAAAGGACAGGTATACACTCGCACACACACGCATATCCATCCACACATACATCAGGGTTATAATCATTAAATATATTGCTAACTATATAAGGATCAGAAAAATTATCATTATGTATACTTAACTCTATATTATTAATTTTAGTTTTTGAATCAGTGTTCCTCATATCATTAACTACTGCCCAGCACGACTTTGAGACACAGTCAGAATTTCTGATCTGTTTACTAATATGTTCTACTTTCCTTCTCCTTACTTCCTTGCAATACTCATATTTATATTTTTTATAATCCTCTTTATATGAATCAAGACTGGTTTCTCTGTGTAGCTTATACATATACTCCATTCCTTCTTTGAATCTTTTTGTTTTTTCATCCAGTTTTACACATTTGACTACTGGAGGTTTATTTTTATTTACATTGATCTGTTAAGTCATTCTAAGCAAGACAGGTTCCTCGTCTGAAACTCAGCGGTGGACTGTCTGACTCATGACCAAAAATTGGGCCCCTTATATATCATCACAATAATAGGTACTGAAATTACACATTGTTTAAAAGTTAAATTTACAGAAATTACAATTAAAACTTAACTTGTAAATTAACTGAATACATCGAAAAATTCTGTCATTTTAACAGTTCCTTCTACTACAAGGGTTAGGCCGAATTATTTGTTTAAATCATGAAATTAAGAAATATAAGAATGCAAACAATACTTTTTACAAAACTGAAAAGTAATTGGGAATTAATTAAGGTCTGCCTTTGCTACCTAAAACTAAGCACAGATCTTGTTTTATATTATTTAAAACAGAGAGCCAACCTACCTCTTATATGAATATGCAGATTCTATTCACATATGTTAATGGTATTTAGTTAAAAAAAAAAAAAAAAAAGGCAGAAGGCAAAACAAGAGGGGAATTAAAATTATCCCAACTTGCTGCATCACAAATTGAACTTATATCTGCTTGACAACTCCTTCTATACCACAGATGAATTTTTGAATAGGAGTAAATGAACCATGGACCTTGCCGCTGGTGGGGAGGCTTGCATGCCTCAACAATACAGATAGCCGTACCATAGGTGCAACCACAACGGAGGGGTATCTGTTGAGAGGCCAGACAAATGTGTGGTTCCTGAAGAGGGGCAGCAGCCTTTTCAGTAGTTGCAGGGGCAACAGTCTGGATAATTGACTGATCTGGCCTTGTAACACTAACCAAAATGGCCTTGCTGTTCTGGTACTACGAACGGCTGAAAGCAAGGGGAAACTACAGCTGTAATTTTTCCCGAGGGCATGCAGCTTTACTGTATGATTAAATGATGATGGTGTCCTCTTGGGTAAAATATTCCGGAGGTAAAATAATCCCCCATTCGGATCTCTGGGTGGGGACTACTCAAGAGGACGTTGTTATCAGGAGAAAGAAAACTCGTGTTCTACGGATTGGAGCGTGGAATGTCAGATCCCTTAATCGGACAGGTGGGTTAGAAAGTTTAAAAAGGGAAATGGATAGGTTAAAGTTAGATATAATGGAAATTAGTGAAGGATGAACAAGACTTTTGGTCAGGTGAATACAGGGTTATAAATACAAAATCAAATAGGGGTAATGCAGGATTAGGTTTAATAATGAATAAAAAAATAGGAGTACGGGTAAGCTACTACAAACAGCATAGTGAACGTATTATTGTGGCCAAGATAGACATGAAGCCCACACCTACTACAGTAGTACAAGTTTATATGCCAACTAGCTCTGCAGATGACGAAGAAATTGATGAAATGTATGATGAGATAAAAGAAATTATTCAGGTAGTGAGGGAGACGAAAATTTAATAATCATGGATGACTGGAATTCGAGAGTAGGAAAAGGGAGAGAAGGAAACATAGTAGGTGAATATGGATTGCGGCTAAGAAATGAAAGAGGAAGGTGTCTGGTAGAATTTTGCATAGAGCATAACTAAATCGTAGCTAACACTTGGTTTAAGAATCATGAAAGAAGATTGTATACATGGAAGAACCCTGGAGATACTAAAAGGTGTCAGATAGATTATATAATGGTAAAACAGAGATTTAGGAACCAGGTTTTAAATTGTAAGACATTTCCAGGGGCAGATGTGGACTCTGACCACAATCTATTGATTATGAACTGTAGATTAAAACAGAAGAAACTGCAAAAAGGTGGAAATTTAAGGAGATGGGACCTGGATAAACTGAATGAACCAGAGGTTGTACAGAGTTTCAGGGAGAGCATAAGGGAACAATTGACATGAATGGGGGAAAGAAATACAGTAGAAGAAGAATGGGTAGCTTTGAGGGATGAAATAGTGAAGGCAGCAGAGGATCAAATAGGTAAAAAGATGAGGGTTAGTAGAAACCCTTGTGTAACAGAAGAAATATTGAATTTAATTGATGAAAGGAGAAAGTATAAACATGCAGTAAATTAAGCAGGCAAAAAGGAATACAAACGTCTCAAAAATAATATTGACAGGAAGTGCAAAATGGCTAAGCAGGGATGGCTAGAGGACAAATGTAAGGATGTAGAGGCTTATCTCATGAGGGGTAAGATAGATACTGCCTACAGGAAAATTAAAAAGACCTTTGGAGAAAAGAGAAGCACTTGCATGAATATAAAGAGCTTTGATGGAAACTCAGTTCTAAGCAAAGAATGGAAAGAAGAAAGGTGGAAGGAGTATATAGAGGGTCTATACAAGGGTGATGTACTTGAGGACAATATTATGGAAATGAAAGAGGATGTATATGAAGATGAAATGGGAGATATGATATTGCGTGAAGAGTTTGACAGAGTACTGAAAGACCTGAGTCGAAACAAGGCCCCAGGAGTAGACAACATTCCATTAGAGCTACTGACAGCCTTGGAAGAGCCAGTTCTGACAAAACTCTACCATCTTGTGAGCTACATGTATGAACAGGCGAAATACTCTCAGACTTCAAGAATAATATAATAATCCCAATCCCAAAGAAAGCAGGTGTTGACAGATGTGAAAATTACTGAACTATCAGTTTAATAAGTCACAGCTGCAAAATACTAACGCGAATTATTTACAGACGAATGGAAAAACTAGTAGAAGCCGACCTCGGGGAAGATCAGTTTGGATTCTGTAAAAATGTTGGAACACGTGAGGCAATACTGACTCTACGACTTATCTTAGAAGAAAGATTAAGGAAAGGCAAACCTACATTTCTAGCATTTGCAGACTTAGAGAAAGCTGTTGACAATGTTGATTGGAATACTCTCTTTCAAATTCTGAAGGTGGCAGGGGTAAAATACAGAGAGCAAAAGGCTATTTGCAATTTGTACAGAAAGCAAATGGCAGTTGTAAGAGTCAAGGGGCATGAAAGGGAAGCAGTGGTTGGAAAGGGAGTGACACAGGGTTGTAGCCTCTCCCGATGTTATTCAATCTGTATATTGAGCAAGCAATAAAGGAAACAAAAGAAAAGTTTGGAGTAGGTATTAAAATCCATGGAGAAGAAATAAAAACTTTGAGGTTCACCGATGGCATTGTAATTCTGTCAGAGACAGCAAAGGATTTGGAAGAGCAGTTGAACGGTATGGACAGTGTCTTGAAAGGAGGGTATAAGATGAACATCAACAAAAGCAAAACGAAGATAATGGAATGTAGTCGAATTAAGTCGGGTGATGCTGAGGGAATTAGATTAGGAAATGAGACACTTAAAGTAGTAAAGGAGTTTTGCTATTTGGTGAGCAAAATAACTGATGATAGTCAAAGTAGAGAGGATGTGAGATGTAGACTGGCAATGGCAAGGAAAGCATTTCTGAAGAAGAAACATTTGTTAACATCGAGTATAGAATTAAATGTCAGGAAGTCGTTCCTGAAACTATTTGTATGGAGTGTAGCCATCTATGGAAGTGAAACATGGACAATAAATAGCTTAGACAAGAAGAGAGTAGAAGCTTTCGAAATGTGCTACAGAAGAATGCTGAAGATTAGATGGGTAGATCACATAACTAATGAGGAGGTATTGAATAGAATTGGGGAGAAGAGGAGCTTGTGGCACAACTTGACTAGAAGAAGGGATCGGTTGGTAGGACATGTTCTGAGGCATCGAGGGATCACCAATTTAGTATTGGAGGGCAGGGTGGAGGGTAAAAATCATAGAGGGAGACCAAGAGATGAATACACTAAGCAGATTCAGAAGGATGTAGGCTGCAGTAGGTACTGGGAGATGAAGAAGCTTGCACAGGATAGAGTAGCATGGAGAGCTGCATCAAACCAGTCTCAGGACTGAAGACCACAACAACAACAACAACAACAACAAATCTATAGGTATAATATATGTATTTTGTGCCGTTTAAGGGCATGGCAAAGGTAAAAAAAATTTTAAGTTTTTTTTTAAATCTTCATTGATTTGTGCATTTCTTAGGCACTTGACGCATTCTACATCATAAGGGCTACCCTGAGACTGACCGATGGAACAGATGTCCATACAATACAACACCCATCAAAATCATCATATTGTAAGAGCAGCAGTGGCAGATCGTACAGCTACCACAGCACAGATAAGGGGGCTTGTGAGACCAGACATGTCAACTTGAACTGTTGCAAACCAGTTATTAACAGTGGGACTACAAGCATGCACACCTCTAGCCCATCTTCCACTCAACCCACAGCAACAACATACCTGTCTCAACTGGTGCCATCAGAGGATCACTTAGAAGAAAGAATGACACATTTAGGTGTTCAGTGATGAAAGCAGATTCTGCCTGCATGCAAGTGATGATTGTTTGTGCATATGACATAGACTAGTGAGTGCTGTCTTGTAGAGAGCATTTATCCAAGACACACTGGCCACACCCCAGTCCCTACAAGTTGGGTTGCAGTAAGCTCTTGTTCACCTTTGGTGTTTCTCAATGGGGACTAACCAGTGCTTGGTATGTGCAAAATATTCTTGCAACATAAAGGTGATGTGTTGTTTCAGTGGCACAGTGCTCACCCACACATTGCCCATGAAACTTAAATGTTTTCTGCAAGACGTGCAGCAGCTTCCCTGGCCATCACAGTCTCCAGACTTCTCTCCAATCAAGCACCTATGGGATATGATGGGACAAGAAGTGACTCATGCACATCACCAACCAACAATTCTCACACAGTTATGTGGATAGGTTGAGCAGGCTGCAATAATGTATTCCAGAACAGTATTCGCCATCTGTATGATCAGCTGGATGCCAGAGTCAGTTCCTGCATTGCCACCCATGGAGGCTACATAATCTACTAATATGGGTATTTCAACATTGGTTGATACCTGGTACCTATGGGCCAGTTGTGCTATTGACCTGTAAACATAACCACCTCCTGTGCTCCACAAGTGCTGTTGCAACAGTAAATGTTGAGTGAACTAGAAAACTCTGAAAGGGTGTACTAATTTCCCAGAAGTGTATTATTTCTGCTCCCACAGGCTAAATTTAATCTAGTACATTATGATATTGAGGAAAGTACTGGGCAATAAACACATTATATGCCCTTCTACCCATACCACAACCATCCTGCCAATATGGAACCCTTTGAAACTGATGACAAAGAAATTAAATGAGTAACAGGAAGGAAGTTTTTGGGAGTAAGGATTGTCAAGTTCACTCTACTGGGATCACCACAGGACAAAACATTCACCTGGTGAGCCAAAGATGAAGCAGAAGTCAGAATGGGGCGAGAAACATGAGCAGGCCTATTTTTTTTAACAAACTTCTTCTATCAATTAGAAATAAATGCAGAGCCCTCATGAAGAAGCTTAAAGATTTGCTAATGAAACAGTTTTTATTCTGTAGATGAGTACCTGAAGGCAAACTTGCATTGACTATTGACCTCATTCTCTCTCATGCAAAATTTAAATCTTAAGAAAGAGGAAAGTTCCTAAAAATATTGTGTACTCAGTGGTCAACAGTGCTTATAGGCAGAATTTCTATTTGTCACCATTTCATAGATTTATACAGAAATAATATGCTTGCACTCATTTGTAGCATGACCTATTAAGATATTACCATGTAATTTCTATATTTTAGTGTATTAAAATAGACATTGTTATTTCTGTGTCTAGCCACTATTTTATTTTGCACAATATATGCACTAAATTTTCACTTAGGTTCAAGAATTTTCATGCAATGTTTTAGCAGTTGTTGACTGGAGTATTGGGGGGATTTGGGGGGATTGGCGCATTGCCAATCATCTTCCTCTTGTATTTGTTCTAAATGGTAGAACAATTTTCATGCAAGTAGATGCAAAGTAGCATTTTTCCCAGTTTTGCAATAAAATTAATCATGAGATACAAGAGAGACATTTGAATACGGGTGCACCAGCTGGAACATAAATAACTAGAAATATATACTGAAATTATGTACATGTTGCAGAAATGTAATTAATGAAAGTAGCAACAACGCCAGTAACTGGAGACCAAGCCATCAAATGAAGAGTGTGTAATGTATTGATGGAAGCGGTAATAAATGGACTGACATGGTCAACAATAACAGCATATACAGACACATGAGTGCAATGTTTCCAAATACTTTTCCTTTTAATATTTTTGCAGACAAAATCAAACAAGAAAACCAGTAGAATTGAGAGCCACAAACTTAAAATTTTTTGTTAAGCTATCTAAGCAGTTATGGTTTGACACACACAAATGTTTTAGTGCTGAACATCCCACATTAGCATGACTTACCGTTTTGGTCATGCATAAATAAAGAAATAATCTGTGCCAACCAACAAATTTCATTACTTTGCAAACATATCAGAAATGTAGAACTCACAACTGTTAACAATATCGGGTGCAGATTAGACACATTACATTGGTTGCAGATTAAAAACATGGGAAAGAAACTGATTGTCAGAAAAATTAAAGAAATTATCAACAAGAGGCATCAAACACTCAAAAGCAACATCATCCTGGATTGCCCTCCCCTCCCCCTCCCAAGATTCGAAGGAAACAACGCCACCAAGGCCTCACTCACCAACATATCAACAACAACAAAAGATGAAACAAGGTGCCTCCAATATTCAGTCACAGCAACAACAATGAATGCAGTAACAGCTTCACCAATTGCAGACCCAGCACTAACACCAGCAGCAAAATCAACAACAGTAGCATCAGCAGCAGAATCAACAAGTGGAGCAGCTGGACAAATAACAGGGGAGTTAGACACAGAAGAAAATTCTGCAGCAGATGATAATAGAAGAATAAGTGCAGTAGGGAAAAGAAAAGCAGTACCTCCAGTACATCTGAATGATTTTTTACTGACAAGTTAAAGGTAAGTGATCAATTAAATATGCCAAAGTCTAACAATATGCCAAAGTCTAACAAATCTTTTAATTTAATGCTGATTTATCAAAATGTCCAATAATTGCTAAGCAAATTAAGTGAACTTGAAATTTTATTTACTGATGAGTTAAAATACTCCTCTGTACTGTATATAACTGAATAACTGAACACTGGCTGCCTAAAGATGCAATGTCAGTCACAAAACTTGCAGACTTCAATCATCATTCTCTAGAATTACATCCAGCCATGGAGGGTCATGTATATTTGTTAAAACTGGTATTGATTACTGTAACTTAAAACCCATGGAACTGTTAGCTGAAGAGAAAGTTTTTGAAGTATTTGCAGTTGAACTCTCTGCATTAAAATTAATAATCGTCTGTGTATATAGGAGCTCTGATGGGAACTTAAATGATTTCTATCATCGACTAGAAGCAGCTTAAAATACTATAAAAAACTTCAACAGAATAGTGATTATATGTGGAGATTTTAATATTGATTTTCAAGAAATCTCAAAAGACCAGCAAAGCTTAATGGCCCTACTGGAAACATATAATATAAAAGCCACCATACGTTCTCCTACAAGAGTTACACCAACAACAAATTCAAAAATTGATAAGATATTAATAAACACAAATGTAAATGACAAATTCTGTGCCAGAAATTTTAATACTGTACTGGCTTCAGTGATCTCTATGCACAGTTTATTGCTTTACACACTCCAAGCGAAACAAATGAGAAAGAGGAACTTGTAAAAGAAACAAGAAAATTCAGTAAAAAATAAACAAACATTTTTATACAGTGAAGAAACCTGGTATGAAGTGTATACTTGTGAAAATACCAACAAAAAGTATGAAAAATACATGGAAATCTTCATGCCATAGTTTGAAGCTGCATTTCCATTAAAAAAACAAAAATGTCAGCTTCACTTCATAAAAGAACAAATGGATTACAACAGGAATCTCTCGTGCAGAGAAGAGAAGGTTACACAATATAGCAAAGACACAGATCATGCCTCATGATTTTCATTTGTACCTGAAGAATTACAAGAGGATCCTCAAAAATGTAGTAAGGGAAGCTAAAACAATGGCAAATGACAAATGCATTGAAAATTCAAAAAACAAATCTAAATCTATATGGGAAGTTATAAAAAATCAAACAACATGAGAAACCAAACAATATAACAATATAAACTTATGTTATGCAGGACAAATGATTGCTTGCCCAACAAAAATTGCAGAGACCTTCAACAAATGTTTTGCAAACATAAGTGAACAGTTGGTGAGTGGACTGGAAGAACACAACAAAATATCACCTCCATCATCCAACAGCATGAGAAATGTGTCTACATCATTATTCCCTTCATCCACAAATACTGAAGAAATTTTATCAGTTATAAAAACCTTGAAAACAGGGTACTCACGTGGAATTGATGGAATACCAGATGCGATTATTAAAAATACTGTCTTGCCTTAGCTGAACCCTTGACACACTTGTGCAATAGCTCACTGGCGTCAGGAACCTTCTCTTCATGCTTAAAAACAGCAAAACTGAAACCACTGCTCAAAAAAGGAAATCCAGAAGGTGGTTCAAATTATAGACCAATAGCCCTACTGCTTGTATTTTCAAAAATTTTAGAAATTTTTTTTATATTAGATTGATTTCCTAAATAAACATAAAATTCTCTCTCCCTCACAGCATGGTTTCAGGAAAGGCTACACAACTGAGAGTGCAATATTTGAATTTTTTAATGAAATCTATGCTAAACTGGATGCGAGTGAGTTTGTGATGGGCATATGTCTTGCTTTATCCAAAGCTTTCGAAGTCATTGACCATAATGCCCTACTGCAGAAGCTTGACCAATTAGGAATTAGAGGTATATCCAATGAGTGGCTTAGGACATACCTATGTGGCTGCAAACAGGTTGTTGAAGTGCAATATACTGACCATAAGAAAATCAGCTATTACTATTCAGGATGTGAAAATGTGAAATACGGTGTCCCTCAAGGATCAGTATTAGGACCCATTCTGTTTCTCCTCAATGTCAATGATCTTATGTACAACAAGTATTGCCGAACTACCCTCCAATTTGCAGATGATACAAGCTTCCTTATTAGTGGGAAAACAGAAGAAAAACTAAAAGATTCTGCTATCCAAACAGTGAACAGTGTAGAACAGTGGTTCAGCCACAACAAGCTAATATAAACAAAGAAAAGACAGTAGCACTTAACTTCTGTAATCTAAAAGGAAGCCACCATCCAAACATACAAATAGAACTAAGGGACAGAGTTCTTGAAAGTGTTGGCAGCACAAAATTTCTGGGGCTCTGGCTCCAGAACAACACAAAATGGGAGGTACACATTGAATATTTGCAAAGAAAACTAAGCAAAACCTGCTACTTGATAAGGATTTTAAAAACTTATTGCAGCAAAGCCAGGCTGTTAAATATATACTACTCCTATGTGCATTCTGTAATTAAACATGGCATAATCTTCTGGGGCAATGCAACAACAAATATTAAACTTTTCAGGAAATCGTGCAGACCCATATTCAAAAAAATTGTGAGTTCTTCCTCTTCCTTGCATTTTTATATACGAAACATCAGTTTTCATAAAACAATATATTCATATACACCCAGAAATCTTATTGAAAACTGAAGATATACATGCATACAATACAAGACAAAAATCTGATCTTCATATGAAACAGGTGAGAACATCATTGTGCCAAAAAGGCACTCTACATATTGGGGTAAAAATTTACAATAATCTGCCTAAGCATATTAAATCAGTAAATAAAATCAGTAGCTTGAACTAAAGGCATATTTAATTGATCATGCAATACAAACTGTATTTTATCTTGTAAAGTCTTAATCATGTCCAATATCCTTGTATGTATTCTGTACATGTAGGATTAGAAGGACTAAATAAATACATAAATAAATCTATGAAATCAGGAAAAATTCCACAAAAGGGGACAGTCAATCATGAGTGTTAATCAGTTAGTGGTTAACCTTGAACAATCGTTGTCACAGGTAATTCAACATCTTGGGAAGGAAATGGAAGGTATTGCTATGAAAAATAATTTTGTTTTTGTGGAGAGTGTATTTGAAATGTCAGTAAATGAGACCTGTGAGATTTTTACAAAGGAAACAGGCAAAAATGAAATTTTTGGAGTAGAAACGTTAGTAGTAGACACTAACGAAATAAAAGTTCACATTGAGAATGTTGAAGACAAAGACAAAAATGTAGACACAAATTTAATTGAACTAAAATATAGTTTAGTAGTAGAAACGAAGCCTGCAGTTAGGGTTGAAAACTGTCATGTGTCTACAATATCTAGTAAAGAGGAACACTTAAATGATTCATTTAATAATGTAGAAATTTCTAATGATAGTAAAGTGGATAATTTGTATGAGGTTGTAAATACAACAGATAAACTTGTGTAGAGACAAATTATTTTCCTGCCTTGGAAAATGTTAATGTTTTGAATGAGGAAAGTAACTGTTTTCTTGTTTTGAAAAATAATTTTGTAGTAGTCGAAGACAATAAACAGGAAATGTTTGAGGTATCTGTAAAGATAGAATTTTCAACACTGTGTATAACACAAGTTGTTTAACATCAGAATCTTACAAAAGTGATTCTGTGTGGGAAAAGTTATTCAAATTTAACAATCATTTGCAGATTGAGTGTGGGAGAAGTACCAAAATAATTTTTGTCAGCAGTTCAAAAACAATCAATCAAAAGAAACTGTCACATGATAATAAAGTTTGTTGACATATGTAAAATAGCTGTTTCTGACGAAAAATTTCAAAATGTGTATCTTATAGTTACATTGAAGAAGAGAATATTTGCACTCTTTCAAAGCAAAATTATGTTTTTTTGTGGTAAAAAAGTTCACATATTGGGTTCTCCTGTAGACTTAAAAGAAAAAGTGAATGTAACATGTAACAGTAACATTATACATGGTTGTTGAAAATGTGATGATAGTATTATGTTTAAGCTTGACATTAAAATGGAAACGGTACCATAGGATAAAGTAGTTAAAAGGTTTAAAAAATCCTCCAGATAAAATGATATGTCTCAGAAACTACAGTGACTTCAAAAGAAAGGCTCCTCTTCCAAGGTATGCAAAAGATTATCCTCATGTTTTGGTAATGGACATTTTCTTGTCCTGTTAGACTACACTTTGTGAATGTGTGAATATGTTAATGTTGCAAACTGAGCATTTAATATAATGCAATGATTAGTAGTGTACAGTGATTAATTGAAGCTTTTGTCTTTGTTGTAAAATGAGTGGTGCTAGGAAATGTGTAGAATGATTAATGGCAGGAAGTGTTATGTTGTAAAAGTTTTTCCATATTTTGATAATGAACGTTTTTGAAATGACTGTGTTGAATACTTGATGCCTTTTACCATTTTGTGTTCAATATTAATGACTCTGACTATTGCTAGATGATTTTGCTTTTGTTGTATCTAGTGCTGCATGCTTCTGTGATAGAAAAATATATTTGTGTTTATGGTTGAGTGATGAGAAATTTTGAACACATCTATTTGACTGCTTCTAAGGAAAGCCTTTTTTTATTGGAATGACAGTGACTATGATTTATATTTTGTCCTGATTGATTAAAAAGAAATTTATTTAGGTGATCTGCTGTCCATTTTTGGAGACTGTTATGTTGTTTTGAAAATAGAAATTTGCACATTTCTATAACTATGAAAAAATGTTTTGCATGATATGAGATTTAATGATGCAACATGTTTCTGTAGTATCTGAACTTAGAGAACCTGATAGAATACTGACTCTTTATGGGAAGCTGTTATGCTATTTTAATCAAATTTTGGCATATTTGGGAAGTATTTTGCTGTCTGCAATAAACTTTGCACCACACTGTTTCTGACTTGAAAATAATTTTGGAAAAAGTAAATACATGACAAGTACTTTGAGCTTTTATGCCACATGGTTTAATAGAAATGTATGTATATGTTTTGGAAGCATCTGGGGAACCATTGTGGTGTATTTGTGAGAATCTGTGTCTGTTGGGTAATATTTACTGAAAGACAAGTCAGATTTGGTAGTCAGCGTTGTTTAGATTAGATTAGTTTTGTTTTTGCTCCATAGAACCGTGCTGAGGAGATCCTCGTGGATGTGGAACATGTCAATTTATTTTTTTTTAATCTGAAATAACAATACTAATAGTATGAATATATACAATACATCATTTGTTTCTATTAAAAAATTCGTCAATGGAGTAGAAGGAGTTGGCCACTAGTAAGTCTTTCAGGCTCCTTTTAAACTGATCTTTATTTGTAACTAAATTTTTTATGTTTGCTGGCAAATTATTGGAGATGAGTGTTCCTGAGTAGTGGACCCCTTTTTGAACTAAAGTAAGTGCTTTTAAGTCCTTGTGCAGATCATTTTTGTTCCTGGTATTGTATGTATCAACTGAGCTGTTTGTTGGAAAAAGAGATATATTATTTAAGACAAATTTCATTAAGGAGTAAATATACTGAGAGGCAGTAGTTAGTATACCCAGTTCTTTGAAGAGGTTTCTACAGGATGTCTGTGAATTTACTCCACAAATAATACGTATTACACGCTTTTGGACACTGAAAACTTTTGTTTGACTTGAAGAGTTACCCCAAAATATTATACCATATGACATTATGGAATGAAAGTAGGCAAAGTATGCAAGCTTTTTCATTTTTATGTCGCCTATGTCTGCTAACACTCGAATTGCAAATACGGATTTGTTAAGGCGTTTCTGCAGTTCTGTGGTGTGCTCTTCCCAACTGAATTTATTATCAAGCTGTAATCCCAGGAATTTAAGACTGTCAACCTCTTCTATCTGCTCTTCTTCGTATTTTATGCATATGCTGGGTGGAAACCTCTTACAGGTTCTGAATTGCATATAGTGAGTCTTTTCGAAGTTTAATGTCAGTGAGTTGGCTTTAAACCATTTATTAATATCCATGAAAATATCATTACCAGATCTTTCTAGAACTACACTTGACATACTATTTATTGCAATACTTGTGTCATCTGCAAACAAAACGAACTCTGCTTCTGGCAGTGTAACTGATGAGAGATCATTAATGTACACAAGAAAAAGCAATGGCCCTAAGATGGATCCTTGTGGGACACCACATGTAATTTCTTCCCATTCTGATGATGACTGATGACTTAATTCACTAGTCCCTTGCACTGACACCCTTTGTTTCCTGTTAGTGAGGTATGACTTGAACCATTTTGCAGCACTGCCCCTGACACCATAGAATTCTAATTTACTTAAAAGGATGTTGTGGTTCACACAATCAAATGCCTTTGACAAATCACAGAAAATACCTGCTGCTTGTAATTTGTTATTTAATGAATGAAGTACATTTTCACTGTAGGTGTAAATAGCCTTCTCGATATCAGAACCCTTCAGAAATCCAAACTGTGTTCTTGATAATATGTTATTTGTGGTCAGATGGTTGAGCAGCTGCCTGTACATTACTTTTTCTAAAATTTTTGAGAATTCTGGCAAAAGTGAAATCGGTCTGTAGTTTGATGGTATCTCTTTATCCCCTTTCTTGAATATCTGCATATTTTAGCCAGTCAGGAAATGTCCCTGTTATAATTGACTGGTTACACAAGTAACTTAGAATTGTACTAAACTCACAAGAACATGCCTTAATTAACTTTGTTGGAATTTCATTGTACCCACTAGAATGCTTTGTTTTTAAAGATTTTATTATGGAAGCTATTTCTTTTGGTGAAGTGAGTGATATATTCATGTGCTTGATGCTATTTGTGAAGGCTAGTTTCAGATATTCAAGGGCATTATTTACTGATCCTGAAAGTACCATTCTATCAGTAACGGATATAAAGTACTTGTTAAATAGATTTGCCACACTATGCCCATCAGTTACTAATGTGTCATCTACCCTTAGTGCTATTTGCTCCTGTTCCTTTCTGGTTCTACCAGTCTGCTCTTTCACTATATCCCATATTGTTTTTATTTTTTCCCTGACATTGTCATCTTCTCGTAGTGCATTTGTTTAGGTGTCTGAATTACTTTTTTTAATGTTTTACAGTATTCCTTGTATTTAGTGGCAACTCCTCCTCCATCCATATCTACTCTGCAGAAGTAGGAAGCTCGCTTAAATCCTGAAATGTCTAACATATCTATATCAGTGGTCACTTGATGTTCAGAGAGGCAGATTATGTCAATTTGGTTAGATGAATTCATTTCATCAATACAAATGAGTAGTTTATCAACTTTATTTCTAAGTCCCGGAATGTTCTGGTGTAATAAAGATAACTGATACTGCTTACTAATGGGATTGTAACTGCTTTGGTGAAGATGAACTGGCAGTTTCTGATTACTTTCTGTTAAACACTGTTTAAATGGAGGCTGTATGATAAAATCTGACTCCTGTTCATCTGTTTTCTCAAACTGAGTGTGTCTGCCAATCTCTCTTAAAACTCGTTTTCTATCCCCCTTCCCTATCCTAAAAAAGGCATCCCTATGACACCTGTGACCACTGGTATTTTACCACTTGTGCCAGTGTCCCCCCTTAAGTTTTCTGCAATCAACCCAGACAGTTTTCTCTTCCCTTTCCTATTGAGGTGAAGGCCATGCCTAGTGTAGTCCCACCTATCGATAGCATCCACAGGAATCAAACCAATATGGGACCCTATATCCACTCCAACTCCAAGTTCACCCTCCCTACGGAAGAGTTCAAATGAGGCCGATCATGGCGTCTCAACACAGACACAAATCCCACACTGGTATGTTTCGTTGCTGATGCTATCTTCAGATTAAGATTCAGCTTTTGAATTACTATGGAAGAACTGAAATGTTTTTGAAAATCTTATTATGAACAAAAGCTTTTAAGATGAAGTGTCATGTATGTTAACAATTTTTACATATGGTACAATATTATAGTGCCTACGTCATTCTGAATTACAATGCAATGTACATTTGGACATGCATAATGGATGTATGGGTACAGGTTGTAGACATGTAGTTGAGGACATATGGAAGTTTGGATCTGGCTGTGAGTCATGCATGGAGAGCCAAATGATAAGCTGATCACTCACGATAAGTGAGAAATCTGGGTTTGAGTCCCAGTCCAGCAGAAATTTTCATTGTCGCCATTCCATTCTACAGCTGATGGTTGTCCATATTTGCAATATTGCAGATACATTTAATATGCTTTTAAATATTGTCCCAGCTACATTAAATAATGAGTGTTATTCACAATAGTAAGCTACACTATGTGATCAAAAGTATCAGGACACCTGTCTGAAAATGACTTACAAGCTCATGGCCCCCACCATCGGTAATGCTGGGATTCGATATGGTGTTGGCCCACCCGTAGCCTTGATGATAGCTTCCACTCTCGCAGGCATATGTTCAATCAGGTGCTCTAGGGCTTCTTAGGGAATGTCAGCTCATTCTTCATGGGGTGCTGTACTGAGGAGAGGTATTGATTTCGGTCGGTGAGGCCTGGCATGAAGTCGGCTTTCCAAAACATCCCAAAGGTGTTCCATAGGATTTGGGTCAGGACTCTGTGCAGGCCAGTCCATTACAGGAATGTTATTGTCATGTACCCACTCCGCCACAGGCTGTGCATTATGAACAGGTGTTGAATCGTGTTAAAAGATGGAATCACCATCCCCGAATTGCTTTTAAATATTGTCCCAGAAGCAAGAAGGTGCTTAAAACATCAATGTAGGCCTGTGCTGTGATAGTGCCATGCAAAACAACAAGAGGTGCAAGCTCCCTCCATGAAAAACATGACCACACCATAATACCACCACCTCCAAATTTAGTGTTGGCACTACACACAATGGCAGATGATGTTCACCAGGCATTCACCATACCCACACCCTGCCATTGGATCGCCACATTGTGTACTGTGACTTGTCTCTCCATACAATGTTTTTCCACTGTTCAGTTGTCAAATGTTTATGCTCCTTTCACCAAGCGAGGCGTCATTTGACATTTACCGGCATGATGTGTGGCTTATGACCAGCCGCTTGACGATGAATTCAAATTTTTCTCACTTCCCGCCTAACTGTCATAGTACTTGCAGTGGATACTGTTGCAGTTTGCAATTCTTGTGTGATGGTCTGGATAGATGTCTGCCTATTACACATTACGACCTTCTTCAACTGTCAGCAGTCTCTGGCAGTCAACAGACGAGGTCGGCCTATATGCTTTTGTGCTGTATGTGTCCCTTCACATTTACATATCAGTATCACATCGGAAACAGAGGACCTAGGGATCTTTAGGAATGTGGAAATCTTGCATACAGACATACGACACAATTGACACCCAATCACCTGACCACGTCCGAAGTCCGTGAGTTCTGCGGAGTGCCTCATTCTGATCTCTCACGATGTCTAATGACTACTGAGGTTGCTGATATGGAGTACTTGGCAGTAGGTGGCAGCACAATGCACCTAATATGAATATCGTATGTTTTTGGGGGTGTCCGGATACTTTGATCACATAGTATATTTTTCGTATTTTTACAACAGGAAGCTGTTAGTTCGAAAACTATGTGTGATGATACGGTGCTGAAGTAGGGTCTCCATGGGGTGTTGAGGAAATGTTGATGGGTAAGAAAAAATAATATTATAATGATGATGCTTCCGATGATGAGATTATAATAATGAGACAGTTGATGATTTTGTTGATGATGATGTAGAAGATGAAGATAGTCAAAGTTAGGGAAATATATTCTGGGTTATGATGTGTTTGTGTTTGTAACAGAAAATATGTTGAAAATTCATTGTGTGGTTACTGTGAATATGATTGCTAAGAGAAAGTATGCCGACAACATCTAATTATTTTTGTGATAAAACATGTCTTAGGATAACAGAGATAATGAAAATAGTAGAGGAGTTAGCTGTTGAAAGTATTTGTAATTAGGTGTTTGTAATGTGGTGATGTTACTAACTACCATTTTATATTGCCACAATGTTGAAACAGGTGTGACTATTTAAAAATAACTTACACAAAAAGAAAGATACCAGAAGTGTCTTTGAAGTAGAATGTTAAAAACTTTGACTGTTTCCTAAATGTTTCAAAAAGATTGAAAATTGTATGATGTTATTTTTTTCTTAATGGTAAAGACAAAGGTAACGTTCTGCATCCTGGCCTTAGATGGGCAAGTAAGGCCCGACCAACTGCCACAGTGTCCTCCGCCAGTGGCATCACTGTGTGCAGTGTGGAGGGGAACAGGAATCAAACATTTTATGTTGGCTGCAACTGGTCATTTCTCATTCTATATTTACATCAAAATCTGAATATACTCTTGCAGGCAAAAATCATTGCACAAGATGAGCCAACAGAGACACTGAACTTTAAGAAATTAGGACAATAAGTTAAGTAATGGAAATTACTAAATTCTTGTTATTCACAAACAATATTTGACAAATAGTTTTGTCCTACTTTCATATTCGTTCAGAGCAGCAGAACAGTTTTCATGCAAACAGATGAAAAGTAAGATTTTTCCCAGTTTTGCAATGAAATTAATCATCAGATGAGCAGGAAGGTTTGAAAGCACATGGGCTAGGCATGCACAGCCACTGGAGCTGGTGGCATGTGACACAAGAAGAAAAAGGCATTGACTGGGTGGGCTGACAGGTCAAAGGAAGGGGAAACTGTTGGGTGGAGGGTGTGTGGACTGTGGGTTAATGGAGATTTAGGAGAAAAGGATTTTGGAAGTTAATGATATGTTGCAAGGATAACTCTCATTTGCGTAGTTCAGAAAAACTGGTGATGGTGCACTTTCTATGATCATAAACATCAACTTTTCAAAATGATGGACAGTTTTCTTCTTTATTAAAAATTACATCTGCAGAAAAACAATCAACAAAGTGTACACCTGGTGCCATCTTACAGTATGTCATGTGGACGGATGACCACAGAACTGTCACATTACCATTAACTTAAAAGTGCAAAATGGCTAACCAGGAATGGCTAGATGACAAATTCAAGGCTGTAGAAGCATGCATAACTAGGAGAAAGATAGATGCTGTCCACAGGAAAATTGAATACACCTTTGAAGAAAACAGAAGAATATCAGGAGATCAGATGACAGATCAGTACTAGGCAAGGAATGGAGGGCTGAAAGATGGAAGGAATATATGGAGAGTCAGTATAAGGGGAAAAAATGTCTACAAGATGAGCTAACAAAGACACTGAATTTTCAAGAAATTATGACCGTAAGTTAAGTAATGAAAGCTAATAAATTCTTGTTATTCACAAGCAGTATTTTACAAATGATTCATTCTCCTTTCATATTTGTTCAAAGTGGTGGAACAATTTTCATGCACTCACATGCAAAGTAATATTTTTCCTAGTTTCGCAATAAAATTAATCATGAGGGTACAGAAATAGAAGAAGAAGTAGGTGAAGATCAGATGGCAGTTACAATACTGTGAGAAGAATTTGACAGAGCACTGAAAAACCTAAGTGAAAACAAGGCTCCTTGAGATGGTGGCATTCCCTCTGAATGCTTGAGATCCTAGGGAGAACTAGCAGTGTTGTTATATTGGTTATAGAAACAGAGGTGTTGAAGTATTGTGAGACAGGCCAGGCTCGCTCATTGAAATCTGCCACTGCAGCAGTAATGCACAGTTCTTGCCATACAGGAAAGGTGATTTCTTCTCCAGTGGTGTTGCTGAGAATATGACTAGAAGCTGCACATTGGCATAACTGGTGCAATGCCATATTGCATAAATAGCTATCACTGTTGTAGCAGTTTCATTCACAGCCCAGTATTACCAGCTTCCTGCACTAAGTCTTTCCTCTGGACTTAGTCCCACAGTGCAGCACACCTACCCAGGTTCACTTCACCAGCAATTTGGACTACTGGCCAATCTTCGTGTGATGCTGACAAAAGATGTTTGTGGCTTGACTCACACAGTGGGGTTGATCCCACCATAAGCAAAACTAGCATGCTTGTTACAGTCAGTTAGCTGGACTCTGCTTGTCATTTCACCAGTCATCTCATTGGGGTGAGGGCATGGTTGTTACACCACACCAATGTAGCACAAATGTACAAGTAAAATAAAATGTTAATTTTGACATCTGAGTCTCTCTGGACCTTCACCGGTGTGCTAACCCACCTCAGCCCTGTGCTGCCTGCCTCCTGACCTTGTTGGCTGTAGTTGGTATCAGAAGTGGTGAAATCAACTTTAGTGGGTAGCAGATGGTTTGTCATCCAAGCACCATGACAACTGGAATATGGCCTACAGTGTCAACACAGTGGGGAGAGTAAGAGAACTGTTGGCTATTTTTGGTGTATGACAGACATAGGATCCTGGTGGGAATGTCACTGTAACTTAAAGGCTACTTTGTTTGGGCCAGAGGAACTGGGTAATCTTCTTAAACTTTGGGGTAGCTGCAAGGAGCAGTACTTGGAGCCTATTAATTATTTGCAGTGTAATCTGCTTTGCCATACATTTAATTACAGTGTCTATTGTATCAGCTGTTGATAATTTTTTTTCTAAATTCATACTGTGCTACATTAAATATTCCAAGTTTTTCAAAATGAGCAGACAGTTGATGATAAATGATATATTCTACTCTTTTGGCTAGGACTGGAGCTATTGATATTGGTCTGAAACCTGCAGGGTTGACTTTGTCACCATAGATAATCTTAGCACCTCTGCAAAGTACTCCTGTGATATACATTTATTTACACATTGCACCAATGGATAAACAATAGAGTAAATGATTTTCTTCAGCAAGTTGCAAGACATGTCATAAATTTCAACACTATCTGCTGACTTGAAGCTCCTTACTATTTTTAACACAATACTAGGCGTAATCTCAGAGAAATTGAGAATATGGTTGTAGGGTGTTCCATGACAATTTTTTCCTAAGAGGTCTGATGGACATGTATCAGATTTACTGATGAAATGACTTACTTCCTCCACAGACTTAATAAAGTAATCATTACTTTTATGGAGAGATAATGATTTTGACATCAAGCAATTCTTTGGCAACATTGTTTATGAGATTCCAAGCAGCTCTGCATTTTTTGTTAGAACTCTCAATGCACTGCACATTGTGTGACTTTTTTGCTTCAATAACTGTTTTTTTTTATATAATTGTTTCTCCATCTTACATACAAGGATTTTGCATTTTCAGACCTGGTATTATTGTACATGTCTAACAGCTTCATTACATTATCTTACACATTGGACAGTGTTTTAGTGTACCTAGAATTTTTCTTTTTTAACATCTTCCTTTTACAAACTCTTTTTGTTATATTATATCTTCTAATATTATCTGATGAGGTTGATTGCCATAATATTGAATATTTACTTCACAGTAGTGTAGCCACAGATTTTGTTTATAGTATTTAATTGTACTCTAATATCAATAAACATTTTTCAAACTATAGTATTCTGGTGTTTCATTCAGCCAATCAAAAGGATACGAAGTGCATAGTACTGCAAAAACTTTATTTCACATTTCCAGCTACGTATTTTTTTTTTTATATTAGAATGTTCAAAGTTTCATTCTCTACTATCTCTCAAAATCTTAAATTGCCATTAAGTTGCACCTTGTATATTTAGTCAGTACAGTCAAGCAGACAATCAATAGTACAACCTGCATAGAAATGAGTCTCCAGTTAATGCTGAATAATCTTCTTTGTGTTCTATAACAGCTATGTGAAACTTAAAACACATTGTCAGTCAGATACCCTTTAAATGTGTCACTACTACCAGATAGTGTGTTCTCGGACCAAATGCTATTGTACAGCATTCAACAGGTGTTTGGCACAATATCCACTAACCTGCAGAGCTTGAGACTTGATACCAGTCTTTGAATACATGGCCACTTCTCAATTTCTTTATAGGGCCTACAATAATCTGATATTATACAGTAAATTTCTAATTTCAGCGATTTACAAGTGATCTTTTGATAAAGATAAAACATCTATTGATAATCTTCTTGCTCTTTCATTTTTCAATATTGGTATTAGAAATTTACTCTTATCACATTTTGACAAAATAAGCTAAATGAGTGTTCCTTCAGATCCACAGTTTTTTTGACCCTCAGAATTTTGTTACATATATACATTAACATGTTCACCAGGATTGTCATACTGCTCTGTAAATGACGTGGTTTACTTATTTATTCATTTGCTCAATTTTTTATGTGAAGTCATCAATGTGGCGGCTTTTGTGAATGTCCAATACATTTAGGTCTTAGTATTGGAGGTAGTAGTTCAACAAAGCCAGTAATCTCCAGAATGAATTTTCACTCAGCAGCAGATTGTGTGCAGATATGAAACTTCCTGGTGGATTAAAACTCTGCACTAGTCCAGGACTCAAACCTGGGACCTTTGCCTTTCACAGGCAAGTGCTCTTCCGACTGAGCTGAGGTCCCATGTTTGATTCCTGGTCTGGCACACAGTTTTAATCTGACAAGAGGTTTCAGATCAGCACACACCTCCAGATTGAATATTCTTTCTGGAAAACATCTCCCAGTCTGTGGCTAAGCCATGTTTCCACACTATCCTTTCTTCCAGGAGCACTAGACTAGCAAGTTTTATAGGAGAACTTACGTGAAGTTTGAAAGGTAGGAGATGAGGTACTGGAGAAAATGAAGCTATGAGGTTTGGTCATGAGTCATGCTTGGTTAGCTCAGTCAGCAGCACACATGCCTGTGAAAAGCAAAGGTCCCAGCATTGAGTCCTGGTCTTGTACACATTTTTCATGTCCCTTGGAGTTTCACAATCCATAATGTTTGTCAAAATGCATTACAATCTTTAACTAATTAGCAAAACAGAAATCCTTAGTTTCCAGTTGGTATAAATATAAGTGTTGTTACATTAGTGGAAGTGTTAGTGAAGTGTTAAAGAAGATTAAATGGGGTAAGAAGTTTATTTTCCTTCTAGCGCCTATAGCACAGATTTTAGGCTTAATTTCATGCGCGTGTATCGTAAGTAAACAGTGACTTAAACTTATATGTAATCACCAGTTTCTTTATTCAGTACTCTTTCAATTTATTTATATCTTCCTGAATAGTTTCTAGGGTCCTTTGTTTACGTTTTAGTCAGTACTTAAATCAGTTTATACGATTTCTGTTTTTACCATGAGTGAGAAGTGTGTGACATGCCATGGGATCGTTATTTCTGGGGTGTGGTGTGATGGGTGCTGTAGTTTCTTTCATTGGGGGGAATGTAGTGGTGTAGGAAATGGGGACATACATGAGGCTCGCCAGTGGTATTGTAGGATCTGCAGTAGAGATAGGAAAATACTAGAACAGGAAGGGAAAATTGCAGCTCTTCAAGTTGACTTAGACAAGGCAAGGGAGGATCTGGACAGGTTAAAGAGGGAGAAGGGTGAACAGAGGTGGGAAGAGGCAACAGGTAATAGGGGGAATGGGCAAAGGAGAGCACCAGACAGCTTTGTCATAAATCTTGAAAATAGATTTGACCTGTTACTTCAGTCAGAATCAGATGAGCCTCATGTAGCTGAAGCTGTAGAAAGGGCACAAGAAGCTTTCAAGGACTTGTAAAAGGTAGGGAAATTTGTAATGAGAAAGAAAGTTCTGTTGTTAGGTAGCTCCAATGGTAGAGGTGTTGGCCGACTAATGCAGGAAAATCTAGGTCCAGAGTACCAGGTCACAAACTTTTTCAAGCTTAGTGCAGATCTGGGTCAGGTAACAGAGGATGTAGGTTCTTTATGCAAGGATTTCACAAAGGAGGAAGCTGTGGTTATAGTGGGTGGTCCGGGAAATAGCATTGACAGAGACTCTGAATATTCCATGGAGAGTGACCTGGTGAAGATAGCATCAGCAACAAAGCATACTAGAGTGGGATTTGTGTCTGTGTTGAGACACAATGATCGGCCTCATCTGAACTCTTCCGTCGGGAGGGTGAACTTGGAGTTGGAGTGGCTGCTTAGGACGGATATAGGGTCCCATATTGGTTTGATTCCTGTGGATGCTATTGATAGGTGGGACTACACCAGGCATGGCCTTCACCTCAATAGGAAAGGGAAGGGAAAACTGTCTGGGTTGATTGCAGAAAACGTAAGGGGGACAGTGTCACAAGTGGTAAAATACCAGTGGTCACAGGTGTCAGAGGGATGCCTTTTTTAGGATAGGGAAGGGGGAAAGAAAATTAATTTTAAGAGAGATTGGCAGACACACTCAGTTTGAGAAAACAGATGAACAGGAGTCAGATTTTAGCATACAGCCTCAATTTAAACAATGTTTAACAGAAAGTAATCAGAAACTGCCAGTTCATCTTTGCCAAAGCAGTTATAATCCCATTAGTATGCAGTATCAGTTATCTTTATTACACCAGAACATTCCGGGACTCAGAAATAAAGTTGATGAACTATTCGTTTGTATTGATGAAATGAATTCATCTAACCAAATTGACACAATCTGCCTCTCTGAATATCAAGTGACCACTGGTATAGATATGTTAGACATTTCAGGATTTAAGCGAGCTTCCTCCTTCTGCTGAGTAGATATGGATGGAGGAGGAGTTGCCACATTTATTAAAAACTGCCATAAATTCAAGAACATTGACATTAATAAACTCTGTTTAGAGCAGCATCTAGAAGCATGTTCAACAGAAGTAGAGTTCCATAACAGATCCTATATAATAGTAACTATTTACTGACCACCTGCAGGAAATTATAATCTATTCATAAATCATCTAGAAGCTCTTTTGGGTTATTTAACAGGAAGAAACAAAGAAATTTTGATTGCTGGTGACTTTAATACAGATTTTCTAATGCAATCTCCCAGTAAACATTTACTGCAGTTAGTAATGTTGTCTTTCAATCGAACTCACACTGTAAACTTTCCAACTAGGATCACTAAATCCTCAAGGACAGTATTTGATAACATTTTTATAGACAAATCAAAGGAACAAAATCATATCATAAAACCTGTAATAAATGGACAATCAGATCATGACATGCAGCTCCAAGGACGGTATTTGATAACATTTTTAGAGACAAATCAAAGGAACAAAATCATATAATAAAAACTGTAATAAATGGACTATCAGATCATGACATGCAGCTCCTTGTTTTAGATGTAAATTCTAAGCAGATTATCAAGACTGCTAAATCTGAGTACAGGCGGGTAGTCAATCAACCAAAAATTGAGTGTTTTAGAAAACTGCTCAAAAATATAAACTGTAAAGATGTTTATAGTGCTCATGACATGAATGAAAAATATAACACATTCATGAACAATGTCAGTACCATGTTTGAAAACTGTTTGCCTCTAAAAGTTACTCAAATTAAACAGGATTGTATAATAAAACCATAGGTTACACAAGGAATAAGGATTTCCTGTAAGACAAAAAGGAAAATGTATCTGTTGACCAATAATAGCTACAATGCTGATGATTTAGCTAAATACAAGGAACACCGCAAAATATTAAAAAAAGGTGATTCAGACACCTAAACAAATGCACTACGAAAAGAAGATAGCAAAGTCAGGAACAAAATAAAACCAATATGGGATATAGTGAAAGAAGAGACTGGTAGAACCAGAAAGGATCAGGAGCAAATAACATTAAGGGTAGATGACACATTAGTAACCGATGGGCATAGTGTGGTAAATCTATTTAACAAGTACTTTACATCCAGGATTAGTAAATAATGCCCTTGAATATCTGAAACTAGCCTTTACAAATAGCTTCAGGTACATGAATATGTCACTCACTTCACCAAAAGAAATAACTTCCATAATAAAATCTTTAAAAACAAAGCATTCTAGTGGTTACGATGAAATTCCAACAAAGTTAATTAAGGCATGTTCTTGTGAGTTTAGTACAATTCTAAGTTACTTGTGTAACCAGTCAATTATAACTGGGACATTTCCTGACTGGCTAAAATATGCAGATGTTACGCCTCTATTCAAGAAAGGGGATAAAGAGATACCATCAAACTACAGACCGATTTAACTTTTGCCAACATTCTCAAAAATTTTAGAAAAAGTAATGTACAGGCAGCTGCTCAACCATCTGACCACAAATAACATATTATCAAGAACACAGTTTGGATTTCTGAAGGGTTCTGTTATCGAGAAAGCTATTTACACCTATAGTGAAAATGTACTTCATTCATTAAATAACAAATTAGAAGCAGCAGGTATTTTCTGTGATTTGTCAAAGGCATTTGATTGTGTGAACCACAGCATCCTTTTAAATAAATTAGAATTCTATGGTGTCAGGGGCAGTGCTGCAAAATGGTTCAAGTCATACCTCACTAACAGGAAACAAAGTGTGTCAGTGCAAGGGACCAGTGAATGAAGTTGTCAGTCATCATCAGAATGGGAAGAAATTACATGTGGTGTCCCACAAGGATCCATCTTAGGGCCATTGCTTTTTCTTGTGTACATTAGTGATCTCTCATCAGTTACACTGCCAGAAGCAGAGTTCGTTTTGTTTGCAGATGACACAAGAATTGCAATAAATAGTATGTTGAGTGTAGTTCTAGAAAGATCTGGTAATGATATTTTCATGGATATTAATAAATGGTTTAAAGCCAACTCACTGACATTAAACTTCGAAAAGACTCACTATAGTCAATTCAGAACCTGTAAGAGGTTTCCACCCAGTATATGCATAAAATACGAAGAAGAGCAGATAGAAGAGGTAATTCCTGGGATTGCAACTTGATAATAAGTTCAGTTGGGAGGAGCACACCACAGAACTGCAGAAACGCCTTAACAAATCTGTATTTTCAATTCGAGTGTTAGCTGACATAGGCGACATAAAAATGAAAAAGATTGCATACTTTGCCTACTTTCATTCCATAATGTCATATGGTATATTATTTTGGGGTAACTCTTTAAGTCAAACAAAAGTTTTCAGAGTCCAAAAGCATGTAATATGTATTATTTGTGCAGTAAATTCACGGACGTCCTGTAGAAACCTTTTCAAAGAACTGGGTATACTAACTACTGCCTCTCAGTATATTTACTCCTTAATGAAATTTGTCCTAAATAATATATCTATTTTTCCAACAAACACCTCAGTTCATACATACAGTACCAGGAACAAAAATGATCTGCACAAGGACTTAAAAGCACTTACTTTAGTTCGAAAAGGGGTCCACTACTCAGGAACACTCATCTCCAATAATTTGCCAGCAAACATAAAAAATTTAGTTACAAATAAAGACCAGTTTAAAAGGAGCCTGAAAGACTTACTAGTGGCCAACTCCTTCTACTCCTTTGACGAATTTTTTAATAGAAACAAACAATGTATTGTATATACCCATACTATTAGTGTTGTTATTTCAGCTTAAAGAAAAAAATGATGTATATACTCATACTATTAGTATTGTTATTTCAGCTAAAAAAAGAAGACATGTTCACATCCACGAGGATTTCCTCAGCACGGATCTATGGAACGAAAAACTAATCTAATCTAATCTGTGAGGTGTGGTAAACGAAAAGTGAATAAATTACTAGCCTCATAATCAAGCTACAGCTATTCTTATTTTATTTTTTGTTTTGTTCCTTCTTTTTCTCTTTACATGCATTATTTAGTAGAGGAAACGTTGGTCATTGATAGATAACGACGAAATTCGGAAGCTTCTTTATACCTGTTTACTTCTGACGCAATACGGAAGGTTTTCGTTGTACTGTACTTTGCAATAAACCAACGGAGACCACGAGACCGGTAAATACAATTATCTTACCTCAATGTAAATGCACAGACGTCCAAAGCAATGATAAAAATACTGCCTGCCAGAAGCAAGAATCGAACCCTGAGCCTCAGGTGCGACAGACAGAGGGTCCACCGCTCCTTGTGAGGCGACGTACGTCATCTGGTGACGTCACATGTTCAACATTTGTTATCTAGTTTTGAGATATTTGCCAACATTTATGGCCCCATGTGTCGTACATTAAATTCTCTCAGCGTCATCTATACCACTTCGGAGGTTTCTAAACATTAATAAATATCACCCTGTATAACTTAGCATAATTTGATAAGCACTAAGATATTAAACGTCACAATGAAAGGAAGAAAGCATGTAACAGGATGCGAATGAACAACTTTGGACACCAGAAATCACGACGTTATTCATTACGCTTGCACCTAACCATGTGATGTTAAACTCCAATCTTCGTCTTCACATTCTGTCTTGAGGGCTTGTGCCATTGATGCGTTTTTAAGTGTCATTTAATGATGATGCTGATGTGTTTGTGATAAATTTTGAATGCTCCATTTCATTGAAATGGTGTATTACAAATTATAAAACAAGTGTATTTCATTCTTAATTTGTAAATTGTTGACAATAATTACACACTCCTAAGAGCTTTTGAAACTTTCTATGCTGGATGTGTAAAAAATGAAACTGAGATAGCGTAGACTCTTCTCTCACACCTGACACCAGAGTTGGCTGAAAACCTCTGTGACGCTTTCGCACCTGCTAAGTGAACCTGTGATGAAATGTGCTACTCTTCTTCGAATTTTCTCTAATACTTCCAATCTTGTCTGGTACGGATCCCAGACTGATGACCAATATTATGGTATTGCTTGAACGAGAATTATGTAGTCTACTCAACTTGTTAGTGAACTACATTTCCTCAAGATTCTTACAGTGCATCTATGTGGCATCTAACGTACTTGTGATTAGCTTTATATGGTCGTTCCACTGTAAATCGATTTGTATGCACACTCAGACACACTGTATGGATGTAACTGCTGCCTGTGATTGGTCTGCAATCCTTCAGTCATACAATAATGGGTCTTTCTGGTCATTCATGCACAATACATAACTGTCGTTATACTGAGAGTCAGTTGCCATTCCATACACAAAGTGTCGATCTTCTACAGGTCTTCTTGCAGTTCGCTAAAATTTTTCGCTACTTCTCTGTATATAGCAACATCACCTGTGTAAAGCCTCATGGAACTACCGAAGTTGTCCACTTGGTCATATATTGTGAATGTAAATGGACCTATAACACTCCCTCGGGGTACAGCCGAAGTTACTTTTACGCCTGAAGATTCCTCTCCGTTTCGTTTGTTGAGTGAATTCAGAGTAGTCTGTGTGCTTGTGCACCCGCATTCACACTGCTTGTGCCACATTATTCATTATTTACAACATCGGGTTGGCTTTACCCCTGGAGAATGCCAAAAGAAACCTACAATCCTGATGGCTTGATTCCAACAGTTAAGCACGGAGGTGGAAGTGTGATGGTGTGGGCAGCCATATCATGGTATTCTGCTGGTCTGATCATTACTCTCAAAGGCCATGTTACAGCCATTTTAGATGATCATGTGCATCCCGTGATTCAAATGTTTTTCCCCAACAACAATGCCATATTTCAGGACAACAATACACTCATTCACACAGCCAGGACAGTACAATCATGGTATGAGGAGCATGCAACTGAACTGCAGCATGTTCCCTGCCCAGCTCAGTCCCCCAACTTGAACATTATTGAACCCTTGTGGGCAGTATTGGAGCGCAGAGTCCGGAGCAGATTTCTGCTTCCCTCCTTAGTACAGGAGTTAGAAGAGGTTTTGATCAAACAGCGGCATAACATTCCACTGGAGACTGTACAATCATTATATGTCAGTATTCTAAGAAGAATCACAGTTCTATTACGGCAAATGGAAGTCCAACCCCTTATTAATAAGCTATTCCCAAGTAAGCAGAGGTGTTCACATTATTTTGTCTATTCTCTGTATCTTACCAACACAACATCTCTAATATATTATTCTAGCCCAACGTACATCATTGCTTTCAGCCTCCTTTCTTGGGATGTCTTTCTGTCATTAAACTAGACTATTGAACACACAGTTGCTCACGGTGGTTGTGAGTGAAGTAGTGCGAGGGATTGAGAATGTGTCACAGAGAAGCATCGATCAACTGGGTTTGTACACATGCTGGCTAAAATACCACATATCTATACTAATTAAGAATATGCAGATATGGTGTACATTTACAGCTTCTGCAGTGATAGTGCTCCTGCTGCTATCGATGAAAACTGTCAGGGCTTTCTGACACATCGTATTCTTGATTGTAGAGTGTTTAACAGAGTTTTTAGTACATTGCATGAAACAGGTATTCTTCCAAGATCCCATTTTTCTTCTGAATGTATACTTCAACAATCTGTGAATGAACAACAAATGATGCACCATAGTTCTGTTACCACCACATGGTGACTTTCTGCATATATTAGTGTCCCATGAAAACATGTATGGTGAACATTACATGAGAAAAACCTGTACTCATTTCACATACAGTATGTCCATAATCTTCACACAGGCAACAATGCCACTTGACTTGAATTTTGTTGTTGGTTAAATGACAATTGTCATTTGCTTACATTAATATTTCTCACTGATGAAGTCACTTTTACAAAGAATGGAGTCAGCGATATCCATAATAATCATCAGTGGTCACAGGAACATTCACATGCTATGGTGGAAATCAATTTCAAAGTTAGTTTTTCAACCAATGTTTTGCAGGGCATGATTGGTAATATGTTGACATGTCCAGTCATTTTATAAGAGCAAATGACAGGATAGAATTACTTCCATTCTTTGGAAAATTCATTTGCTGAACACCGTGAGAACGTTTGTGCCCTTGGTCACACAGACCACAATGTACTTCCATCATGATGGAGCTTCTTGTCATTTTACGAGATGTGTGAGGGACTTCAGTGACCCCAATTGCTGGATCAGTCATAGTGGTACAACTAACTGGCTATCAGAATCGCCAGATCTTATGCTGTTAGATTTTTGTTCATGAGGTTGGATGAATTCTGAGTTATGCAAACAAAGATGAATATGCAACATGAAATACTTGGTCAAATCAAGGATGCTGCTGTCCTCACTAGGGAACATGGAGAGGCACTCAGACAAGCAACACAACATGTTCTCCCAAGAGTGCACAGACACACTGAAGCTGACAGTGGGTTATTCATACATTTATTGTGAACCATGCAACAGCTGCAGTGTGATATGCACAATAATGCTTAGAGATGAGTGTGTTAAAAATGTTCATTTCTCAATTGATACTTTGTAAAACACATGTTGCAATGCTTACTATCTGTGGTTACATGTGTAAGTCTGACAAAATATTGAATAATACAGAAAATTAATAACAATGTACTTTAAATGTGATCTATCTCAGAAACTATATGGAATAGGGCATATGTCCGTATGAAGTTTTACTTCAAATGACCATTCCTCTCTTATCCCTGAATACTGACCATTCATTCGAGGACACCCTGTATACCTAAGGCTACTGTGAAATGAATTAACTTGCTTTAAAATGTATTTCTTTACATATCATGTTATCTTTTTTATAATGTAATATTTCACACTTTAAGTCAAAGCATAGAGCTTAAATAAAATGTTCATTTTTCGGACTTTTGCAGTTCCGAGAGACTCAGTTCAGTAGGATTTGTGGAATACAGTTCATGTAACATAAAGTGTAATGTGACTGTGATATGAAAATGTGCACATCATCATAAAATTAATATTAAATATCCTTAATAAATAAAGATATTATACATAATTTTCATGTACTTACGACAGTAGCATATTGTGGTGCTCTACACATTCACCAAGTAATAGATTTATCTTTTTAGTTACAAGATCTTCATTAAAATTTTCATCCTGTTTAGTTATGTCAGTACTCGAGTTCAGGATCATTTTACGTCTCTCCAGAGCTTGTTTTTCCAGAGCTTTTCCCACTAAACCAATATCTTCATTTTGCCTTTGGTCAGTTGCTATGTTTCTCATATTTTGAAGTTTATCTTTGAGTATTTCAAGTTGACCACATATGAGTAATGTTAGTGTAATAAACATCATATCTAGTACAACTATCATGCATCCAGAAACAAATATACAAGCTCCTTGTAATAGAAAAACAACAGTGTAGACATATGGCTGCCTAGCATCAAATGGGTATTGTGCTCTGAAAGGAAACTCCCACAGCTCTCTAGGTAAGCCTTCAAAAGTTCCATTACTTTCCTTTCTCATTTCAGCTGATGTCAATTGTGCTGAAATTAGTGGGTGCAGCTGCCAAGTTGAAGCCACAAACGAACCATATGTGAAGTATAGTATGGAAATTATTCTGTAAAGTAAAAATTTATTATAAATCATTGGCATAAAAAGGTTATTAATAAAAGCCACACACTGTTATAATAAGGAGGGCAGTGTGTTTCATTAACTGTGTGTCAATCTGAAATGGAAACCTGCATTATCAACATGATTTTCATGATATTCACACAGATTTCAGTTCAAAATCTGTGTAAATTGATTGTCAATATGTTTTTCATGAAGACCTCTTTTGTAGCTGAATGGTTAACATCACTGCCTTTGGTGCAGAAGGCCTCATTTTCAATTCCCATTGCCTCCGACAGATTTTCCTCACATAGGTAGGTATAGAATGCGGTCCCCACAGGTCAAATGAAGAGCTCATAGAATAAAAGAAGCAGAGGCATCTTCAGGATTTTTTTCATAGATTACTGTGCATAGGAAACAACTAGCTAGTTGGAACAGGCCTGGCAGAAGTAAAGCTGTGAGGACCGGGCGTGAGTCATGCTTCGGTAGCTCAGATGGTAAAGCACTTGCCCGTGAAAGGCAAAGGTCCCGAGTTCGAGTCTCGGTCGGGCACACAGTTTTAATGTGCCAGGAAGTTTCATATCAGTGCACGCTCCGCTGCAGAGTGAAAATCTCATTCTGGAAACATCCCCCAGGCTGTGGCGAAGCCATGTCTCCACAATATCCTTTCTTTCAGGAGTACTAGTTCTGCAAGGTTCGCAGGAGAGCTTCTGTGAAGTTTGGAAGGTAGGAGACGAGATACTGGTAGAAGTAAAGCTGTGAGGACCAGGCGTGAGTCGTGCTTCAGCAGCTCAGATGGTATTGCTACACAGTTATAAAACTAGGACTTTCAATATGATTTGGAAGCTGCACAGCAGAATCAGAACAGATGTGAGCTGCAGTTTTCCAATGTAACATTATGTCAATATTAGACAACTGGTGTGCAGTTAAATCTTCCAAATTACCAAAACCAAGAGACACTGCATCTCTAGCAGCAGATGTATACTGCATCTGCAGTAGCTTCATTATTTTGTAGACTCATAACAAAGGATAGACAGGTCCCAGTGAGGGCACAGATAGTTTGATAATAGAAAGCATAAGATATATGCAAACAATAGGAAGGGAGCATTTAAGAAGATCAACAATATTTTAGTGCTAAGTAGTAGTCATCAGAGAAATGATACAAAACTATGTGAGTGAATGCAAGTTCAGGGCTCAGCAGTGAAAACTGTGATTTATGGTTTCCGGGGAAAGATCTTAGACAAAGTATTAATTTGTTATTACTGGCAGTAAAAATAATAGTTTATGGTGCATTATCAGTTTGATTTAAGAATAAAATAGTGTTCTGCAAGGGAAGAAAAATTTTTTGCTGTCCAAACTGTAATTCCCTCTAGAACACGGAAATATAGAAGACTGTGTCACTTATATTTGTGTTTTGGGTGAACTGTGGTTTGTCATGCATGTAGAGCCACGTGGAGCATTTGTGGTGATGAACTCTGAGCTGTTTTCAGTCACATTATAGCACTGGTTGAGAGTAGTAATAAACTTTGAATGACATGCCCTAATGATGCCAGTTCAGTTTGTATTTGTATTTGTATTTCTTTATTCAGTCTGCAAATGTGGAAAGCTGTATAAACCAACAAAAACAATACTTTTAAGAAAAAATAAAACATTTCTCTAAACCAAGGTGTGCTTTAACATTCTGTATTGTGATGTACATTCATAAAAAATTCCTAAAAATTTTAACACACTAAACAGCAAAAATAAAATTTTAGGTATAAAACTAATTATGGTTAGACAGTTTGAATTCTAATTTTAATTTTAATTTTTCTTAATAACTCAAGTTCTATCAGTATAAATTTAGATGCTGCAACATTAATGATAATATGGCAAAACATATCACTTGCTACATACTATTGGTATTTTACTGCAATTTATTTTCGTAATGACAGGAAATTTTACAGTTAACAAAATTATTTTTGTCTGCAACATTAGCTAAGCAGTTTTGTGTTAACACACTATCTGCACACTTCCCATTGGGACCAGTAACCAAAATGTATTGTTTTTAGTAGGAGGAACAGTGGGAAGTTCAAAAACATGTCAAATCCAAGGGAAAGGAATGTTAGCTATATGGGTATATCTATAATAAATAAATGTTAACTGTATGCAGAAGAAAATGTGTAAAAATATAACACTGATAAGAGTTTAGATAATTACTTTTATTAACATTGTGATATGATGAACAAGAAGCACCATGTGTGTTGTAAAGACTGTGTGTATTAGGATTTTAGAGTACTTTACACAGAAAATATCAGTATAAAATATTCTGTAAATATGGAAATTTTATCTCCATTAACTATGAAATTATATTTACAAAGAATTCTATACATTCATGATCATCTGTTTCTATATGTCCTAATGGCTAAAACACAATTTAACAATGTACACTTTGGTCATAAGTAAAAAACTGTCTTCATTAAAAATGTTGCTTAAAAAAGACAAAGATATGAATGCTTAAAAAATTTGATAATAGAAGTAAAAGAAACTATAGGCAAATCAAAAATTAATTAAATTTAAAACACTTCCAAAAAAAATTATAACTGTATAAGAGGTGTAAACAAAACTGATAATCATCATTATTTTCAGCAATAATTTCAAAAATTTTGGTGGTAAAAAGGGAAAGAGCAAAAAAATAGTGTATTTTGTGAAAACACAAGTAAAGTAACTAAACGCCACTCATGGATTAGACCTTATGCATGTTCTGAGTGGCTGACTGCAAATCATTTGGCTATGGAGACAATCTTGTGGAAATATATTATTAGTATTTTTGACTTCTAATAAAAATAATAATCACTACTGTGGCGTTTGAAATGGTTCAAATGGCTCTGAGCACTATGGGACTTAACATCTGAGGTCATCTTTCCCCTAGAACTTAGAACTACTTAAACCTAACTAACCTAAGGCCATCACACACATCCATGCCCGAGGCAGGATTCAAACCTGCAACCGTAGTAGTCGTGCGCTTCCAAACTGAAGCACCTAGAACTGCTCGGCCACAATGGCCAGCTATTGTGGCAGTACTTATATCTATAGAGCAAAAGCATATCTAATGAATACTAATGCTAGACATTACTAAAATTGTTAGAAGAAACACAAAAGACTAGTTTAAAGTTCTTCCATTTACTGAAATGGGTGTACAAGAAAAAAAAATTGAAGAATATGTTTACAATTTCTGTTAATATGTTTGGGAATCCTCAACAAAGTTGTTTGAATGAAATTTATCTTCTTCAGAAAATCTTCAAACTAGATTGTGTTGTAATACTTTTAGTAGCCGCACAATGGTAAATAGTTTTAAACTTACCTTCAGGGCAATATGAGAAGCTTTTTCTATGTGGATAAAATTATTATGTTATCCAGCTTAAGAAGCTTATTTACACTAATTAGATTTATCACTTCTAAACTACAGGCAGAATGCAATTGTATACCAGAAGAACAAACCATAATTACTTTTAATTCTAAAAAAAAAAATTACTTCTTTTGGATCATAGTTTAATTAGTGGTAGTTACACTTCAAATAATTACTTATTAACTTACACTGAAGGTTTTTTAAGGGACATCACATTCGCCATTGATGGTAAGAATTATTTATTTCACAACTGCAATTTCGACCTTTTGGGCCATTTTCACATGTTACTGCAAAATCTAGAAGTGTGTACAGAGTGTACTTGTATACAAAGAGCTACAAAAACATGTTGTGTAGACAGTAGTACATTACAAAAATGTTGAAAATAACATGTGACTTACATTTTGCTTCAGTCAAAGTCAGGGTTTAAAATCCTTTGACATGTAAACTGTCATTGTCAAAATCAGGTCTTTGCACTGTAGAAATACAGTAACATCAGACAAGTACAAAGCTGTGTACATTGTGAAATAATGTAAATTACATGAAATGTTGACATTGGTAACATAACACATTCATGTAATGTTACTGTACTTCTACAGTGAAAATTTACTTTGATTTGCATGAATGATGTTAATATTGGTAACATCTGAAATAACATGTTTGTGTATTTCTGTATATATGGGTACACTCTGTGCTTCATTTTTGTATTCCTTTAGCCTTTGTGTTACCACTTGAAAATGGCCCAAAGGCCAAAATTGCAATTGTGAAAAAAATAATTCCTACAATCAAAGGTGATTACGATGACTTGTAAAAAATTCTACACGGCTGTGAACCTCAGCCATGAGAAGTTTTACACTGAGCTGTTTGATTCAGACCAGCTAATTTCTTTCCATCACACATGAACACTGATTTGAAAATAATATTACACCCATTACATTAACCATAATGTTGCCCAGTAGATCCAATTTCTGTGTGAGTATATAGATCTTTAAAATTATTACTTGGCACAGATGGCACAGAACCAAATTGACCCGTGCCAGAGTCAGTATCTGGGGCATGCAAAGAGTGCCAATTCTGCAGATGGCAGAATGTCACTTGTAACAGATTTTCACATTGAGCTGAACCATAATCATGAGGCACAAACTGTGCAGTATGACAGTATCCAATGCATCATTCTTTGAGACCCGCAATATGGAGCTGTAACATGTAATGTCCACTCCATCCAAGCTCAGCCTCTTGATGGTGTCACAGCACTGATGGAAAGTGCAAAGGCAACAGGACTGATAATAACTGAGTCACCACAATAGGGAAAAGTCCACTGAAGCCTCCAGGTAATGAGGGCAAATGACTGCATTGCTGGCTGCAGTGAGTTACGTCCAGTTTAAATACCCTGTTTCAGAAGACTCAGTGTGTGGTCATCTCATCTGCATCTCTGATTCAAAAGGAATGATTGTTTCCCCAGTTGCAGGATAACCTGATTGGTGAATGGTGATGTGTTACCTACTGTCTGAGTGAATACTTCCCCACCAAGACCACAGGCAGCCAGGTTCAGTGGGAATGCAAGCTGTCACTGCTGTCTGGTAATCTCCATGACTGAAAGAAGATGCAGACAAGCCTGAGCCTCCCCCTGGCGAAGAGCTGTAACAAGTGTCTGCAAACTGCTGCCTTCGGCCTGTTGGGTGAGGCACTCACCTGCTCAGCCTCCTTGCCCACTAAATATCCTGACCTGAGCAGTAACAACTTAACCAGTGGTCAGAAGTGATCCTGGTGCCACTACCATGGTGCCAATTTCTGATATCACCATCATCAGCACAGCAGTTTCACTCATCTTGCAGTCAATGCTTCACACAATGTAGGGCAGTGATTGAGAAATATTTTGTTTACCTGGCCATTTTCATTGTGTGGATCATAGGGGTGGTCATTTTAATTTGAGGATAATATTTGTATAGCTGTGTGCACCTTCTGACCTGTCTGCTTTTAATAGTAATAATTGTTGTGAGTCATCTTTAACACCTGCCAGGTGTGCATTTAGCAGTCTTTCTGGGCATGAGTTGCCATGCATACGGGCAAAAGGCTATAGATAGGTCATGTATTGACCACAGCTACAAGCATACCATCAGTTAGTCTGCATTGTGTAACAAAGTGGGTCATTGCAGGGCAGTGATTGGCAAGCTATGGAAGCATTACTGTTACACTTTAAAGATTTGTTTCCTGAACAAGGTCCATTACCTGCAATTCTTGTTACCCAACATTGCATACTAGCAGGAAATAATGCTCCATTTTATAGTAAGTCACATCATATACCAAAGCATTTGCAACCAGTTGTGGAAGAGTTCATAGACTGACAGTTGGCAAAAGGCACCATAGAAGCCAGTGATAGTCCCTGGGTGGCACCTGTAGTCATGGGCACATGGTCCTGCTTGCAAGAAAATTGCCATGCCACCAAAAAGTATCACTGAAAACAATCATTAGTTTGTGAAAGTTTTAAATGTTTTAGCAGAACACACTAACATGGTTAGTGACATAGTAACAGCATCCCTATCGTAAACAAGTTTGATGTGTTAAAAAAGTACTTATTATCTCATTTATCAAAGTTGCAAGAACTGCAAATGCACCAGATACTTTACAAAGATACACTGGACAATAAGAACCATCACAATTCCGGTGGCACCTTCGGTCATCTGTGGGGGTGACATCTTGGAGGAGGATCTGGTTTCTGAAGTTGCCATTGACTTTGCATACAGTATTAGTCGCCATTTAGGGGGATCCTATCAACAGCAAACTTGATTTAGCAGACTGGATTTTTGTGCTTCAGCAGAGGCAAAACCAAGCTAGTTGTGTTACAATATGTAACTTCAGTACAGTGCAAGTAGCAAGGCCTCTGGAATGGAATGGGTGCAACCCGATCATTCCTTGAGCACTTCCAATCACATGTGGAGCTGGGAGCTGGACCTGCTTGTTGAGCACAGACTACATGAGCACTGTTGGAGTCAGACAAAACTTCGCAAGTGCTAGATCTGGAAAGCACAATGTTGGTTGCATGGACCACATCTATCATTCAGCAACACACAGAGGAACATCACTCAGCATACTTCTGTTGCACCATGCAATATTTGGCAAATCTGCACATAAGTGCAACCTGCTCTGCAGTTTTTCATACCAGGTGAAACCACCACACATAGGCACACTGGAGACAGCACAAGATTCCAAATTAACAGGGTATGATGCTAAAATTGTGTGTGATGTTTCGCCACCTAAGGGCCCGAGAACATTTGTATCAGATTGAGTATCACAAAGACGCTTTCTTATTGACTCAGGCTGAGCAGTTAGCATCATCTCTTATGAACATTCATGTGAAGGTGCTAAACATGGGGTGATATCTTTATGGGCTGTTAACAACACAACAGTGCACCATTTTTAATAATCAACTGGGAACTGCATCACAGCTTTGTGTGGAATTTTTGAGACACTAAATTGTACTTCCAGTTATAGGTTCAAACTTCCTTAGTCACTATAAACTGTCCACAAACTTTGAAACCACAGAAATCAACAATGTGCGTACAAAAAGTACAGTGAATACATTGGAACATGTTGGGCCCACTGGCAGAGACAACTAGAAACTCCAAGCAGAGTCTGTCCTCCCTGCAATTTCAGGCATCTAGAATTTACTGGACAATTTTCAATGACTGTGAAATACATCAAGGGGTCTGACAATTTAGTTGCAGACTTTCTGTCAAGGATTAATCTGCTGTCAAACCCCACTGATGTGGCCCAAATCACAGAAGCTCAGTACTTTTATGACACACTATAATTGTTAACAGATGATACAATGAGTTTTAAATTTGAATGTTTCCAAGTACTTACTTTGCGTTGTAAATTGTGATGCGACACATCACAGGCCACATATGGCCATTTACTCCCAAGCCATGTAGAATAACTATATTCAAATGTTTGCACAGCCTGGCACACCATGGTATATGTCTGTCAGTTCAGTTAGTGACTGAAAGTTTTGTATGGCCTTGTATGAAGCATGATTGCTGATGGTTGGCTCAAGTATGCATAGATAGTCAGAGAAGTAATTTTAGGCAGTGCGTGAGCCCACCATTGGCCAAATTTGATATCCCAACTGGGAGGCTGCAACCTTGTGGGATAATTACGAGCATCTGGTGGTTTCTGGAACATTCTTAGGTGATTGACAGGGTGTTACAATGGGTGAAGGCAACACCATTGACAGATATTAAGCAGAATCGATGGTGAAAGCCTTCTCAGAGTTGTGACTATCTTGTTTTGGCTTCCCTGTACATGTAACAACAGGCCAGCCTGTTGTAACTCGTATGGGGAAGACAATTTGAATCTGCACTGTTCGCCAACAATTACAAAATGTGTGGGTTCAAATGAATTTGCACCACTGCCTACCATCCTCAGAGGAAAGGGTTGGCAGAGAAGCTGGCACCTCACTTTTAAAGGAGCACTAATGTGCCATGAAGGAGAATGGCAACAGGCCCTTTGGTGTATGTTGCTGGGGGTATGTTCCACATTCAAGGCAACATTGGCAGAAATCATGATTTTACCTGTGGAACTCATGGAGGCTACAGATGTACATGAAATACTGGCATTGCCAAAACTGTAAGCAAGGTTAAAAAGGACATAGTTCACATTTGTATACCTTCTCCTCCTCTTCACTCACATGGTTCGCCGTTGGCATTCATACACCAAGACTCCAAAAGCTGCAAGTATGTCATGTTAAGGGATGAATCAGTGCATCCATCATTACAGCCCTCCTGTTCAGGTCCTCATAAAGTTTTAAACAGAAGTCACAGTACCTTGGGCATCAGCCTAAATGGTTGCATGTCCACAGTTTCTGAACGAGATTAAAGCCAGAATGGACTTTAGGCGGTGACAAGGCAACTCATGAAGAAGTACAGAAGGCACCTCAGACTGTTGTACAACAGTCTACCACTGAAACCCAGGCAATACACTGACAATGCCATTGGTAACACAGTCCCTTTTTGGCCGCTATCACTGATTACTGACACACTTCACTGACTACATCATTGAGTAGGTAATGACTTACCCAGGTCATTCCTTCTAATGTGTTCATATATAACCTCTATAATTGTTAAGAATTTGTAATATCCATGTCTTACAAATTGGACTCACTGTTCTCACATGAACTTCATATATTGCTTTCCTAATTATATGACTGCATTTACTCAAAATACAGGTTGTATCAAAAAGAATCACCCAATTAAAAAAAATTGTGACTATTATGTTATTTGAGATATGTGCATGAACAGTGCACCATTGAGAAGAGCAAACTCTTGATTTTTACATAGTTCCCACTAGCTAGCAGCAGTGTGTGCCCACTTCAGTTCTAGTAAAAACGGTGTCAGGACAACAGAAAGCATTTTGTGTTTTACGTGTTGTGCAGTGTGGGTCAGTAATAACTGTTCAGAATAACTTTTGTACTAGATGTGGTGTGGATCCTCCTACAGGACAGAATATTAGACGATAGTATTAACAATTCTGAGAAACACGTTATTTGTGTAAAGGCAAATCGCTGGGCCATCCCCTGACACAGATACTCAACACATCCACTATAGTTTCTCAAGGAGTCCACAGAAATCCATTTGCAATGCAGCTTGACAGCTCAGCATGCCCCCAATGTCCCTCTGACATGTGTTGCATCAACATTTACACATGAAACCACACAAAATTCAGTGACTGCAAGCTCTTTGTGAAGGTGACAAACAACAATGTGTGGAGTTCTTCTGGTAAGATGGAGGATGACAGTTTTCTTCCATGCTTAGTGTTTAGTGATGAGGCAATATTCCATTTAAATGGAAAGGTGAACCATCATAATGTGAGAATATGAGGTATAGGATAATGACACAAAATTGTACAACATGAGAGGGACTCTCCAAAATTTAATATGTTTTGTGCAGTTTCATCAGAAAAGTTGTGTGGACCATTTTTCTTTGCCAAGAACACTGTTACAGGAAGCACATATCTTGAAATGCTTGGGAACTTTCTTTTCCCATAATTGGAGACTGATTGGTAAAACTTCATTTACCAACAGGATGGGGCGACTGTGACACTGGCATCTGGAAGTGTGGGATTTCTTTATCTCAAACAATTACTGAACAATGGATCAGTTGTACTGGACCAAATCATCCAGGCTTGCATTACTGGCCTACCTGACTGTATGTGATTAGTTCTTGTGGGGGTTTATAAAAGACTCTGTTTATGTGCATCCATTATCAACAACAATGAATGAACTGAGACATCACATAACAGCAGTTGTGGAAGCTGTTAACTTACAACATGCTTAATGCAGTGTGGGAACATTTAGACTATCGTATCGACTTATGCTGTGCATCTCAAGGGGGGGGGGGGGGGGGGGGGCCAATTGAAAAACTATGAAAAGGTATGAACAAAAACTTTTAGAGTTTCCCATTCATCAAAAATTAGTTTCAGAAGTATAGACATGCCTAATTGGATGATTCTTTTTGATACATCCTCTGTTGTGTATTATGTGTTACTGTGTTCTATTAAGTTTGCTTTCATTTATGACATACAAATGCAAATTTCTTTGCTTGTATTTATTATTGTCACAGTGTTGCCACCCAAAGCATGAATGACTCCACAAATTATCTTGTTTGTAGCAATGAACTAGATGCTATGAGGACACCTGTTTCTAATCTGGATCTAATTTTTATTATATTTCCTTCTCGTTACTGTTTTGTACTTCTGCATTTTCATGTCTAGTGTTTTTCATCATATTTCTTTTTCAATGGTGTGTTTAACCTGCAACAACTACTTTTATGAAACCACTCTTTCTTTTCAATAGTGCTCCACACTGGAGGGGGATGGGGAAGGGTTCTACCTAGCGATCACCACAATAATTGTTTAATGATTGATATAAAAATTGTCAATAGTGGGAAATATTCCTGCGCAATCAAAATGTTTGCCTTCTTTAGAGACAGAGATAACAAATACTGTTGTTTTCCAGACTGCGTTAATTATTTTATGTATGTTGTACCATGTTGATTATTATGACAAAATAGTTCTCTTGAGTGTACTATTGTGTCATATTTATCACCAGATATATCCACTATGACTCAGGAATTGTAGTGCTTTTGGTAACGAAAACTGGTTAAAGTCTTGTGGAGTCAATATACACAAATCTTGAATGGTTTGAACAGTATTTTATACCATTCTTGGAACAAAACTGTTACTTGAGATACACTGAAGCAGTATAATGGGACATGAACTGTTTTTCTTTTCTTTTTTTGTCAAAAATCCTAATCGCCCAATAACTTTAAAATATGAATGGGAGTCAAATGAAAACCTTAATACTGTAATTAATAACTGATATTTCAGACTTTTGTTTGTAAGTTGCCAGTACTGTTACCAGTGATGTAAGGAATGGCCTGCATGTGGCAGCATGCTACGGACAAATGAAATGTGGCCACAATACCAGTTCAAAATGGCTGCCCTCTTGCGGATTACACTAAGGAAGAACAGCATTCTCTGAGAAGTGAAGCTAGAAACCTACTGAATTCCTTTGGCGAATGAAGGTCCAGTATGGTGCTATGTGTCCATCACTGCAGAAAGTGTATGAACATCAGTGATGGCTCAGCACGTCAGAACACTCATGATGTGGTTAAGTTTCATGAAGTGTCTGCAGAATGTGTGTCACAACAGCTGATTCCAGAAATGGAAGAGCAATGCATTGATATTTGTGAAGAACTTTTGTGGTGCTTTGAAGCAGAAGGTGATGGCTGATTTGTGAGAGTTGTTACTACAGACAAAACCTGGGTACACTACCATAACCCCCCCCCCCCCCAAAAAAAAAGAGAGCAAGCTAGGAATGGCACCATTCCTCATTGCCAAAACACAAGAAGCTCCAGATGCAGTCATCTGCAGGGACAGTTTACTGAAATGAAAAATTGTTCAAATGTGTGTGAATTCCTAAGGGACCAAACTGCTGATGCCATCGGTCTCTAGGTTTACACACTATGTAAACTAACTTATACTACGAACAACACACACCCATACACGAGGGAGGACTCAAACCTTCAGCGGGAGGGTCTGCACAGTCCGTGACATGGTGCCTCTAACCGCATGGCCACTGCATGCGGCGACAGTTTACTGACTCACTTTTGAGGCAAATGAGGGGTTGTCTTCGAACACTACACACCAGGAGTAACACCATCACCAGTGCACCATATTTCAATATGTTAAAAAGTCAGCTTTGAGCTCAAACTTGGGACCTTTGCTTTAAGTGTCCAAGTGCTCTACCAACTGAGTTACCCAAGCACAATGAATGACCTATCCTCACAGCTTCAATTCTGTCAATACCTCATCCCCTACCTTCTAAACTTCACAGATCTTCTGCGAACCTAGCAGAACTGGCACTCTTGGCAGAAAGGATATGGCAGAGACATGGCTTAGCCACAGCCTGGGGGATGTTTCCAGAATGAGATTTTCACTCTGCAGCAGAGTGTGCACTGATATGGAACTTCTTGCCAGATTAAAACTGTGTGCCGGACTGATACTCAAACTCAGGACCTTTGCCACTCGCGGCAAGTGCTCTACCAACTGAGCTACCCAAGCACAACTCACAACACATCCTCACAGCTTCAATTATGCCAATACCTTGTCTCCTACCATCCAAGCTTCACAGGAGCTCTTCTGCGTCTGGAAGGCAGAAGCCAAGGTATTGGCAGAATTGAAGCTGTGATGATGGGTTGTGAGTCGCGCTTGGGTAGCTCAGTTGGTAGAGCACTTGCCTACGAATGGCAAAGGTCCCTGGTGCAAGCCTCGATCTGGCACACAGTTTTAATCTGCCAGGAAGTTTTATATCAGAGCACACTCCGCTGCAGAGTGAAAATCTCATTCAGGAGACAGGAAGTCTGTCAAATAATGATACACTTGTATTCCACTAAAAATAGTTCAGATTTTTCATTTGACTCCCCCTCGATGATGACTATAGAAGCCAGGGGTAATGTGTTGACTCATAGTCTCCTGCCAAAAGTCAACCTGTGGCATTTGCAGCTGCATGTGTGGTAGGAAGCAGAGGAGCAGGAGAGTGAGAATCTCTGTGTAATAAGATGCACTCTTTCACTGATATGCACTGAAGTGACAAAAGTCATGGGATACCTCCTAATATTGCATCAGACCTCCTTCTGCACAGTGTATTGCACCAACTTGATATGCCATGGACTCGACAAACTGCTGGAAGCCCCTGTAGAAATATTGAGCCATGTAGCCTCTATAGCCACCCATAATTGCAAAAGTGTTGCTGGTACACGAAATTATGCACAAACTGACTTCTTGATTATGGCCCATGAATGTTCAGTGAGTGGCCAAATCATTCACTCAAATTGTTCAGAATGTCCTCCAAACCAGTTGCAAACAATTGTGGCCTGGAGACTTGGTGCATTACCATCCATAAAGGTTTCATCTTTGTTTGGGAATGTGAAGTCCATGAATGGCTGCAAACGGTCTTGAAGTAACCAAAAATAACCATTCCTAGTGAGTGATCAGTTCAGTTGAACCAGTATACCCAGTCCATTCCATATAAACACAGCCCACACCATTATGAAGCCACCATGAGCACGCACAGCGCCTAGTTGACAACTTGGGTCCATAGCTTCATGGGATCTACACTACACTTGAACCCTACCATCAGCTCTTACCAACTGAAATCACGGCTCATCTAACCAGGCCACAGTTTTCCAGCATCTAGGGTCCTCCAATCCACCAATATGGTTACAAGCCCAGGAGAGGTGCTGAAGGTGATGTTGTGCTGATAGAAAAAGCATTCGGGTTAGTTGGCTGCTGCCATAGCCCATTACTGCCATATTTCTATGCACTGTCCTAAAGGATACGTTGGTCATACATCTCAAGTTGATTTCTGTGGTTATTTGATGCAGAGTTGCTTGTCTGTTAGCACTGACAATTTTAAGCCAATACCGCTGCTCTCGGTCTTAAATAATAATGGTCATCAGTCATTATGTTGTTTGTGGTGAGAGGTAATGCCTGAAATTTAGTATTCTCTGCATGCTTCTGACACTGATTTCCCTTATGGAGTGTCCCATGCATCTATCTCCAACTACGTATGGCCATAATCATGTCAGAAACCTTTTCACATGAACCACATGACTACAAATGACAGCCCCACCAATGCACTGCCCTTGTATACCTTGTGTATGTGATACTATCATCATCTGCATATGAGCATATCACTATCCCATGACTTTTGTCACCTTAGTGTACATGCCTGCATCACTGACTGAACATTGTCACTTTAGATGATTTCACAGAGATTACCACTTGCCTGTTTGATGCCACATCGCATACTGTTTTGTAGAGAGGTCCGCAGAACTGTTTTGTTTTTCTGAAACCTCCTTGCCTAAGCCCTCTTTCAATCCTAAATTTCCTACACTCCTGATGAACACTAATGGAAGCTGTAGTATCAATGAATGCATTCTTCAGTATACTAACACGTGATGAATCAATACTTGTTCTGCACGGGATGCTACTACAGATTTCATGTATATGTATATTGAAAGAAAATGTTTCTCGAAATCTGCAAAATCCAGGCAAAGCAGTGATTAATACTCATTGCCCCATTCATTAATTTTGTTCATTGCTTGCAAATTATCCCTAGTACTACACAGGGTGTTACAGAGTGACGTTTTAAAAATTTAGGACATTTTATAATGTTAAATTCAGAATATTTTTCAATAAAAAACCTGCAGCTAGAAATATGAAATAAAGTTTCTACAGCACTATGCATTTTCTATGCATTCAGTAGGCTAAATGAAACACCATTCTACAGTACTTTGGAACACCTTTATTGATAGTAGAGTGCAATCAAATGATAAACCAAATCTGTTGCATCACTACTGTAGAGCAAATGTTCAATTTGTTATATGTAATATGTAACAATGAGCCATGTTTTGTCTGATTCTCTATAATATTCTGCGCTCTCCTCTGACAGTATCAAATGCTGTAAAGATACACCCAACAAGCTCAGGTACTGCTCCTACTGATGTTGAGTACACAAGGGGCTTTACAGACCCCAGAGAAGAAAGTCAGGGGAGTGCATAGGCCAAACAGACTGGGCATCCCCACATCCCCTTCTAATTACTCTCTGCCTGAAGTTCTGTGTGAGATGTGCCCAGGGCTGACGATCAAAGTACATTGGAGCACCATCATTCTGAAACCATAAACTTGAGCACAATTGCAAGGGAATGACCTCCAGAAGTACAGGAAACGCCTTGTCCAGAAATTTCAAACACTATGCATAATTCAAATGATCTGGTAAGTGTATCTCCAAAGAGTACAACCCAAATGTTTACTGAGAGCATCACTGTGTAACTTCTCATACAGGTAGTGGGTGGATTTTCAACAGCTCAGTGGTAACTGCTGAAACTTTACTTCACTTTTACTGCTGTTGGTTCCTTATATCAAAATGTTGCAAATTTCATCCTTTACAACGTCTGAAATTTTTAAAACATCTTTCTGTAACACTGCATAGTATACACTTTTAAGTCCTGTTTGTTTCTCTATTGGATTACAGCAGTTTGTGTTTAATATGCAGTTGGCGGTAATTTTAGTGTATATTCCACACATGAGAGGTGACTGATCGTTCAACACTGTTTTATGCTTCACCTGTCTCTTATACTTTGGCATATAGGATTGTTTTTGTCTTGAGGAACTACCATTTTTTAAGATTCTATAAACCCATAATCTGGATGCATTAGACTAATTCATATAACATGCTCTGGAAATAGTTTCTGAAGAGCAATATACAAATTGAGGTGATCTTGATTTCCTTGGCATATTAGCGATAAAATCTGCATATTAGTGATAAAATCTTCTACTGTTGTAAAAATTATTTATTTCTAAAAAGGATGTGATTGATTAGTAGTGTGCTTTGGGTATTCAGGTAAGTTGTTGATTTGATTTGTCTCTACAATATACCAGTGACAGACTCAGTAGTCTTATGCAGATTCTGTGAGCTGTATTATTATGTGTATTCATTATATGGACTCCAATCACACTTTGAAATACTGTTGATAATGTGCCGAAGTGCCACAATGTCAGAACAGTTCGATTACCAGTGTCCACTACAACCTTTGATACTCATCTGGTTTTCAAAGCCTGCAATGTTATTCTACGAAATGCTTACTCTCTCAGCATTTTCCAGCTCTGGTGGCTGAGATGGCCAGTGATGTATCAGTAAATTGAGTGCCAGGTCCCAAGCTTTCTTAATTTGAAATCCCTCTCCTAGTTTATTATGTTTTCCTACATCTTTATTTCAATAGTCTCCTTAATTACACTGTCCAACAAACAAGGCATTTGCACCAGGATATTGGTGTTGTAATACGTCATTTCATGATTACAATTGAGACAGTGCTCAGTGACAACATATTGGCTTGGTTTTTTCATTGTGTCTGTCACTTATGTTTCTTGCATCTCTCTTTCTCAGCCACATTCACATGGAATAGTGTACACACCAAGCTTGGGGAGACCTATGAAGATCATCTTTAGCATGACAAAGAGGAGTTTTTATAAACGATCTTGGAAGTGAAATACATTCCTGTACAACAGTACCAATCTTACCAAAAACTGTGCCAGCATAAGGTACGTAAGCAAATTTAGCTCTTCTTTTTCATTCACAGCTGGGACATGTTAAGAGAATGTGTGTTTTATGATACAACAGTGGAGGATCTGAAAAGCAAATAAGCATCAAAGAGCATGGCAGATGCCAGGAGTTGAAGTCATCTATGTAGCAGCACAATATTAATGGTACTTCACGGTCTGCATGGAGTCCAGTCAGTGAGTATACATGATATAAAAGCTAGCAGCAACTGAAGAAGACAACTGGGTCAATTGTTAAATATTGCATAGCAAGCTAGAACCAGTATTTCAACTGAATACCTGAAAAGTCACCATTAATATCTAAATGACATCTAATATGACAGTAGGATGGCTATAGGCATGTGCCGTAGACCGTTAATAACACACTTTATCTGTCGAATGAAAAATTTATTTAAGCACAGAACAAGGTGAATACACCATGGCTGTACAAACGTAGTGCGCTGAGAAGACATAGACAAAAAGAAAAAGATGCTTGGATCCAAAGATATGGTGCCTTACGCCAGTGGCGCCACAGATACCCCCCCCCCCCCACCACAGCAGTGCGGAGGGCAACTTTCTCACTTGAACACAAAGTCGTCATGCCAGAATGGTGGATGAAGGTGGCGTCAAGCATGAGAAATGGGCACCTCAGAAGCTGCGCCGACTGGGCCACGTGCATCAGAGTGCTGTGCAGTTGGTGGAGTGCTGCTGGAGGTCACGTTGGCGGCATCAGTGGGCGAGGCAGCAGCAATGGCAGGCAGACCGGAGGTGTTGGAACGCCATTCGGCAAGGGACCATACCGGTTTTAATCGGTTAACTGAAACCATATTTGGGCGTCCATTGAGAAGTATCATTAAAGTATTCACTCCGCAGTGTAAGACACGGTGCGGACCCGAGTAAGGTGGTTGCAAGGCCGCACGTATGGAGTCGTTGTGTAGCACTGCAAACTCACACGATGCCAGGTCTTTGTGGACAAACACCAGTGGCGAGGAATGAGCGTGAGGCAGAGGTTGTCAAAGGCAGGTGACGTGCACATGCACTCGTTCTACAAGGGCCGGCAGGTCGATTGCATCAGTCGGGTGTGAATCCTTGATGAATTCAGCTGGCAGGACGAGGGGTTCTCCGTATAAGATCACCACCAGCAAAGCAGTCAGGTCCTCCTTGTGGGCAGAACGGATGCCGGGTAAGACCCAAGGAAGTGCCTCAGACCAAAGCCCACCATGGTTCATGAGAGCAGCTTTTAGAGTTCGGTGCCATCACTCAACCAGGCCATTCACCTGTGGGTGATAGGCTGTAGTGTGGAATATTGCTTCTCCGCACAGCTCGCACAGTCCAGCAAAGAGCGTGGACTCGAATTGTCGCCCCTGATCCATAGTAAGTGGAAGGGGGCAGCCAAATCTCGTAACTCACGCAATAGGAAAGTGCGAGCTATGGTCTCTGCCATCATGTCGACGAGAGGGATCACCTCAACCCAACGGGTTGCGTGGTCGATCATAGACAATATGTATTTGTACCCTTCGGAATGGGTATACATCAATGTGCACATGCCGCAGATGACCCCTGGGGATGTCGAACTGTCCTAAAGAAGGCTGCATGTGTTTGCCCACTTTACTACATTGGCAACGGACACACACGCTCGTCCACGAGTGGCAATCATGCCGCACACCAGGGCAGACAAACCGTTTAGTGACTAGCCTTGTCATTACCCACGTTCTGGGGTGGGTCAAGTTGTGTAAAGCATTGAAGATCCTGTGCCGAAGAGTGGACGGCACCAAGGGGCAGAGGGAGGCCGTAGAAACGTCACAGAGGACCGGGGCTGTCGACCTGTGCAGGGCAAAAGGTTTGATAGCGAGCTAAGACTCGTTATCCCAAATCAATTGCTGTGTATCTGCGCCTTTAGTCTGGAGTCAAGGGAGGTCGTCTAAATTCAAGGGTGCGGAGAGCACCGAGATGCGAGATAGGTAGCCAGCTACAACATTTTCCGCACTGCGGATGTAACAAGTGTCCGAGGAATGTTGGCAAATAAAGTCCATGTGCAGAAAGGGTCGTGGAGGGAGATCCTTCGCTGGGTTGTGTATTGTGACAATGAGAGGTTTTTGGTCTGAGTAGATAGTGAAAGGACGCCCCTCCAGGTCACCCCAGAAGTGTTTGACTGCCTCATAAACCACGAGAAGCTCACAGTCGATAACTGACCACTTACTTTTTTTTTAAAAAGAAAGAGTGGCTGAGTAGAGTCCAGTGTGCTGTTGTAAGACAGCAGCCACAGCTGACTCACTAGCATTGGTCATAATAGAAATATGGGCCTTGGCGGGGGCGAGAGTGACCACTTTTGCGATCACAGTTTTCAGATTATCAAATGCATCGAGCATGGGCTTAGTCCAGTCCAACTTTCACTTCCCCATGGTATTTTTACCAGAGAGGGCGTTGGTAAGGGCCAATTGGATGGAAGCAGCCTAAGGGATATGGCGTCAATAAAAGTTTACCATACCCAGAAAACAACAGAGTTGACCATAACACTCAGAAAGAGACAGTGCAAGAATGGTTTCGACATGAGAATTCGTTGGCCGCAGGCCGAAACTGTATGGCCAAGGAATGTAACATATGTAAAACAGAGTTGAGATTTGTTGTGGTTGAACACCACACTGTTGGCTGTGAGAGCCGAATGGACTGCATCAAGGTGAAACTGGTGCTCCTCGGCAGATGAGGAAAAACTCAGGGTGTCATCCAAATAAGTGAAAGCGAAAGGCAGAGCTAGCAAAATGGAATCAATGCAGCATTGCCACATCTGTGCAGCATTTTTCAAGCCGTAAGGGATGTAACAGTATTAAAATAGGCTGAAGGATGTGATGATGGCCATCTTCAGAATATCTGGTGGGTAAATGGGAATTTGGTGACATGCCTTCAAACAATCTAAGACAGAGAAGAACTTTGAGCCATGCAGTAATTGTGTAAAATTCTGGATATGAGGAATGGGACAGTTATCAATAATTGTCCAAGCATTAAGCGACCTGTAGTCCTCACATATGTGTAACGATCCGTCCTTCTTAGGAACAAGGTGGATAGGTGAAGACCAGCTGCTGTCTGATGGTCGGAGCACACTGGAAGTCAATAAATCCTGAACAATTTCTTTCGCTTGCACAAGTTTGGAAGCGTTAAGACGTCTAGCTTTATAACATACAGGTGGGTCATCCATGGTGCAGATTCTATGATGAGTGCCACTGCTGATGACCGATACCCATTAAGGCAGGCAGGCTTGGGGGACAAGAGGGGGCGCATGAGTGGTTCACTGAACTTGCTGGGCCGGAATGGCGTGGGTGGGGAGTCAGCAGCAGACAATGATGGAGGGTGTGGTGTGGCAGCCACGCGATGCGAGAGATCTTGCAAAGCGAGAACATGAGTGTCTTCTTGATTCATCTGTGATGGCGCAGAACTGGCAGCAGGAGGAGGGAAACTTGACACAGGAGTGATGCAGTGTGAAGATGCAATAGAAGCGAATGACGGTTCCGAATGATTCAGCTCTGCAGATAGAATGTGAATCATATTCTGTGCATGAGCCAATTCAGCAGAGGTGGTGGCAATGTTGGTATGTACTGCCTTGTTATGTGTGTGGAGCTCGTGGATCTGTGTACATACATCCAAGAGAGATGTGCAGTAATACCCTCGAGCAGAAATGCACATGTGGAAAGCATAGCCAAGGGGGCGGAGAGCGGAGTTGTGCCAAACTCGTTAGAGCATGGAACGGTAGAACCAGGTGTGTGGCAGAGCACTGCGGCCTGCAGGTCTGGCAGAAGTTTGTAATCGTGTAGAAAGTCCAACCTGATCACAGGTTCATCCACGTTGGTGACATGGAAAGTCCAAGGAAAGGTGGCGACTGGTGACAGCTGGAGCGAAATCTTGATGGAGCCAAGGACCATGATAGGAGAGTGATTTGCAGCTATCAAAGCAAGGTTAGCGGGAGAAAGCATCTTACCTGCATGCTTGGCCGGGATAACGCTGACGTCAGCACCGGTGTCGACAAGAAAGCAAGTGTCTGATGACAAGTCTGTGGCGTAGAGGCGTCATGCCACTGGAGCAAGTGGTGCGGGTTAGATGGTGGGCACCATGGATGGTTGAGGTGGGACCAGGCCCCTAAACGTGCCTGCCAGAATCGTTTGGTACACACAAGTTGCGAGTGGTGTCCCCGTAAGTGGCATGGTACCAGCATAGCAGGCGATGTGGAGTGGTTGGGTTACACAGCTGACTGCGTCATTGCCTGAGACCGCTCTAGCTGCTGCTCGGGCGGGGTCGGCTGCTGTCGGGAAGTAGCAGGCAGTACCTCCTGTAGGCCATCAGGTGGCAGCTCCTGACAGGCTGCTGAGCTGCTGAGGCGTGCACACTGGCCCCCGCCAGCAGGTCGCAGAACCGAAGGTGCAGGCTTGCCAACTGAAAGCGATGGCGATGTCATACGTGACAGGCGGTGTCAGTGACGAAGGATTGCATAGGCCTGTTCGGCCATGCGTAGATGAACCTTGAGAGGGTCAGCTACATGAAATAGCAGGTGAAGTTGTAGGTCTGACGGATGTTTGACCATCCACAAGGTCCACAGCATGGCGACTGGTAGTGCTTGATGATCAGTTAATGCAAGAAGGCACTGCCATAGCTGTTAAGGTGTGCGGTTGTTGAGGTGCTCATCATGGATGATGTAGTGGATAACCTCTGCTGGTGGGTGAGAAAGGCGTTTGAAGAGCAGTGTTTTCCCCATTAAACAGATCACCGATGAGGTCTGGATGAGCATGGAAGTAGCTCACCAGACAGACGAAATGCATGTCGTCGTCCGAAATCCCATGGATATCCAGCAGATGATCCACCAATGAGAATCAAGTCTTAGGGTTGTCCTTTTGCAATGCAGGAAACCTGCTGGGTAACACATGATGCAGCACTGAGAGGTGAAGATCTGTATGAGCAGGGTAGGAAGCCCGACACTGGGACGTGGATGATGCACTGCCAAGATCTGCGTGCATTGCGTGGGCAGTCCAAGCAGCACACGATGTGGAGTGAGCCGATGCAACTGACGGCACGATGTGTCCCAACTGCAAGCTCAAAGGCAAACAGGATGTGGGTGTAATAGCTGGTACCATTGCAACAGTGGGCAGAAGGCAGTCATGGTGCAGCCACAGGGAGCTTGATCCGGTAACTGCTGTGGGTGGAATGGCTGGTGCCATTACAAAAGCAGTCAGAAGGCGATTGTGGTATATCCACAGAGCGATGGCCAGGGAAACTGGCGTGGCCGAGGCAGCTGGTGTCGCCGAGACGGTGTGCGGGGGTGGTGCTATGACGTCAGGCATGTAAAAATGTGCGACGTCATGCTCATGAATGTTCGATAGCAGTTCTCGAATTTCGTTGGCGCATCAGATGAAACTGAAGTCCGCCCCTGGTAGATGAGTGGTCAGTGCGAAGGAATGTCATTCCTAACAGCCCGGGTTCGACTCCCGGCTGGGTCAGAGATTTTCTCCACTCAGGGACTGGGTGTTATGTTGTCCTTATCATCATCATTTCATTTACATCAACACACAAGTCGCCAAAGTGGCGTCAACTCGAAAGACTTGCACCAGGCAAATGATCTACCCGATGGGAGGCCCCTTCCACGCACCATTTCCATATTTACCAAACTGAAGAGGACTGCTTAGCTGAGGGGTGAACCATTACGTCCATCACTCAATTATCGTTCACAATGTCGCTAAACGGCATGCACTGTCCGTGTAGCAGCCATTGCTGCATAGTAGCACTTGACAGTGGCCATGTTGGGATGGTTACGGTTAAGTGGCCACAAGCATGGCTGGGCCCAGGTAATTGTTTACTTTTCACCAAATGCACATTAGGTACACTAGTAAACACGCAAGCACAGTTAACAGGGTGCAAGGCAGTAGCATGAAAGGACACTGGTAGATCCGTTGTTCCAAAGACAATGTGGACCGGTACAGGGAGTCCATTTGTGATGAAACAAAGCACATAGTAATTCCCTAACGCACGATGACGATGTCGGGGTCACCATTGTGGATATTACGTATCGTAGATCGGTAATAGCACACTTTAGCTGTCGAATGAACATTTATTTAAGCACAGAACAAGTCGAATATAGCATGGCCTTACAAATGTAGCGCGCTGCAGACATAGACAAAGTGAAGCAAAGATCCTCAGGTCCAGAGATATGACGCTTTATGCCAGAGGCGCCACAGCTTCAACAATTTGTTCCTCTATTGGCCGCCAGGCTGTCCCAGGGGGAATTCCCAAATGACAAGTTAAGTTGAACATCAGAACAATGTTCTTCATTCCTAGTGTGGAAAAAGAACCTCTCCATGCTCCTTTGATGCATCAATACTCATGAAAAGCAATGGCACTATTGCTGTTGTTTTCATAAAACAGCTTTACGTTAAAGCCCTGCTTATCTTGTCCACATCCATATTTTCTGTCTGCCTGTCTTTTAACCATACATCACTGTATCAGTACCGGCGCATAATGGCAAGTCATGACACTAAAGCCTAGTTTACCCGACGATATTGTGTTGCGCTACTCACTGCGTGGAATGAATTGCACGCAAGTGGTTTCATACACGACTGTAGACACGACGATACCAGTATACACTTCAGTTTCGTTGTTTTGACGTGCCTGAAATAAAAATTTTGGCAGCTGCACGTCGCACGAGTTGTGATGGTGTTAACGCTTGTTGCGTGGAATAGCTGCATAACAAAAAAATAAGAAACGTGTTTTGATTCGTGACTGGATGAAGAAAAGACGTCAGATCGGTTGCTCAGCATCCTTGCAGAAATAATTTATAACAGAAGATCCAAGAAGTTCTTTTAATTATATTAGAATTTCACCAGAACTGTTCACGTTTCTTCTAAATACAGTTAATTATGCGATAAGGAATGAAGATACTGTAATGCATGAAGCACTGTCACCAGAACTGAAATTACATATCATAATGCGTGCATTACAATCGAGAAAACTTGGCATGGTATAAGATACGGTTTTAGTTGGTGGTGACGCTTTTTCATTAACACCAATAATTATTAACATTAACAGTACAGTAATAATTATTAACATTAGCAACAATAATTATTGAATGCAGGCCGCATTAAAAAGAGAATGGTTTGCAAACTACTCTCTTGAAGGTAGGTCTGTACAGTGGCAATATTTCAAAATTCTAACATATGTGAATGGGGAGCACTGCAGCCACGTTTTGAAGAGATGGATATTGAATAAAGAATGTAGTTACTTGAATTTGTATACCCTTCCCTCCTGTCAACAATATTCCTTAACAAAGAGAGGCCAACTCGAACGATGGGATTTTAGTCTTGTAGACGAGAGCATTGCCACAGCTAGAATAACACTTGCATGTATTTTTCTTAATTCAGATGTACATGTGCTCCTAACTCAAAAAATTTTGACCTGCAGCTCAGATATTGTCAAACCATCTATGTTATGATCGTACATGACGGTCTCACCGGCAGCAATATGTTGCTTATTTTTGTAATCAGCTTCATCGAAATCCCACAAACACCTATGCAAAGCATAGATATCAAAAATCGAACATTATTCTCCGTTCCCCCACTTCATATTTCATTTTGTCTACATTCTACGAACACTCGTTACCTCAAAACTCATGCAGCTAGTGTCGCCAAAGTTGGAACACGCCGAACAAGTTTGCTTTCACCGAGTTGCGCAAATACGCGGCGTGAATGCGCAGAGGCCGGTAGCGCAGTTGTCTGCAACGGCTGCTACTAATGAGTCGTGTAAACTAGGCTTTACACCACAAAGTACAAACAGTGCAGTTCCAGAAGTAACAAGATGGCGGACACCTTGTGTGCACGAGTGAGCAGTGCACTTGCGAAAAACGAAAATAATGTCCGTGTGTGTAAATTGTAGGGACGAAATTTTGAAGCTAAATGAGCGTACTTCTAGCCTTCAGCAAATCTTCAGTGTATTGAGTAGTGAGATGTTAAAAGTTCGAAAATAAATAAGTGAGCCATTAGTGAAGCAAAAGTCCATTTCTCTTCCACAAAAAAACTCTAACGAGTGAACGAAAATACCATATAAAAAAAGAGATGTAAATACGAAAACATCGCCAGGGAGTGATAACATCAAACATTTGTCGGTTAAAAACAACTTTCATATTTTTACCATGAGTGAAGAGGCAGATTTAGGCCTAATATCATTAAGGGAACATGGACTTTTGAACAAACCTTATCAACAGAATGGTGAAAATTCAGCATTAAGGCAAACAGTGACTGTGAGAAATTGAGCATATTATCTTTTGCATGTAGCAATGGGACGAATGAGAAAGACAATATCAACAAACACAAACAACAGTGCAAACAAGAAAGTAGAGTATTACTTTTAATGGACAGTCATGGCAAAAACACGACGAGACATTTCAAAGAAAACAAAAAATGCGACGCAACAAGTATTGTAAAGCTGGGAGCAACAACGAGAAACATTATTGATGTTGACTTACAGATAAAAAGTCAGGAAAAAATGACTATATCTTGTGTATAGCGGGTGCAAATAATATTGCAAAAAAAATCAAGCAAATAACTGCCTAATGGAACTAAAAAAGCTCCTGGAGTGCAATAGACAACGAAATACAGTAGTTGAACCTTTACCATACAGATATGGTCTAAAGTATCACTATTGTATTAACAAAGAAATTCGAAAAACTAACATTAAAATAAAACAAATGTGTTCTTTGTCTGAAAATGTAGCACCCTTGAAATATGGAAAATGGGCAGATGGCAGCATATCAAAAATGGAATGCATCTAGATTATGAAGGAAAAAACTTTGTGTGTAAAATGATAAATGAAATCATTGCGAACAGAGTGAGAGTGAACAGCAAAATTTCATATACCGGTATGGGACCAGTCTTAGCTGCAGAAGAAGCATCATCATCAAAAGCAGCAAAATCATCAGTGGCAGGATTAACAGCTGAAACATCAACACATGCAGCAGAAACTGTTGCCCGTTCTACACACAGTAGAAAGCAAACACAGCGTTTTCTATGGCGAGTAACGTGAGAGAACAGGATGCATGAAACGTCTCTCTCATGTGCTCAATATGTCTTCCACACCTCAAGCAATACTATCAACTAGTGTACTGGAAAAAGCCACCCCTAGCAAACATCCTGCAAATGCTAGGATGTGCAAAAATAAAAAATTGTCATTATTCCACCAAAATATATGTAGTCTCAAGAATAAAATAGACCAGTTGCTAGTAAATTTAAAAGACGAGTGTGAAAGTGAGCCTGGTATACTGTGTTTCACAGAACATCATGTTATGAGTAGAATCCACATGCTACAGATTGAGAACATAAGTTTAGCTGCACTTCACTATAGATGTATTATGAGAAAACGTGGAGTTGCAATATTTGTAGAAAAAAAAGAAAAAAATCTAGTGAACAAATCTCTAGATTTAAGCAAATACTGTGATGAACAGCATTTTAAGGTTTGTGGCATCAAGTTAACAACAGACAGTGCAACAATTATTGTGCTGGCTATTTACATGACACCTGCTGGAAATCTGAATGTATTTCTGAGAAAAATAGAATCACTTCTGTCCCACCTATGTAGGAAAACTAATTCAACCATTGTTATGGTTGACTTAAATGTGGACTTTTTAACTGGAAATAGAAACAAAACAGGCTCTGAACATCTGATATACTGTTACAATTTAGTACCAGTGGTGGACACTCCAAGTAGAGTAACAGCTGGTTCTAGCACTTTAATAGATAATGTATTTGTCGATAAGGATAATAACAATAACTGAACTGTGAAAAATATTATAAATGGCCTTTCTGATCATAAGGGCAATTCCTCACTCCTAACCAAATTAGTGTGCAAAGGAAAGAAAATTTCATTTGGAAAAACTTTTAGGATTATAAACAAACATACCATTGAAAGTTTTAGTCAGCAATTACAAGTAGTGGACTGGTCTCTTATGTATGCTACAATTGGTGTTAACTCAAAATTTAATATTTTTATCATTGAAGTTACAAGTCATTTTGAAGAAACCTTTCCAAAAAAGTCAGTGAGAGAAAGCCTGTTAAAATCTGGAAACATGTCTTCGACTACTAAAGGCATCAAAATTTCTTGTAATACAAGAAGAGAACTACATGCAACAGCCAAGAGATCAAATGATCCCAATAGGGGTGTGCACTATAAACTCTACAATAAAGTCCTGAATAAGACCATACAAGCAGCAAAGAATGTGAGCAATAAAGTAAAAACTACTTGGAATTTTGTAAATAAGGAAAGAAGGAAAAATACAGTTTGTAGGGAAAATATGCAAATAAAAAGTGAGTATCATCTTGTTAGCAATCCAAAAATAGTTTCAGACACATTAAACAAACATTTTTTTTTAAAGTAACAGAAAAATAGGCTTACAAAGCTCCATGAACCAAGCCATCAATCTTTTGAAAGCCACTGTACTTAGCTCAGTACAACACATGAAGGTAACAACAATCACTGTTCAAGAAATTGAAAGAGTTATTAAATCCCTGAAAAGTAAAAACTCTACTCGAATTGACAATATTTCTTACGAATTATTAAAATACTGCTCCAGCCATGTAAGTAAAATCCTTTGCCACATTTCTGATGCATCACTTAAGCAAGGAATAGTTCCTGAGAAGCTTAAGTATGCAGTTGTAAAACAACTGTATAAGAATCAAGATAAGATGGATACTGCTAACTATAGGCCATTATCATTATTGACAAGTTTTTCAAAGGTTTTATAGAAACTAATGTATGCCAGGATAGTTAAGCATCTCAGAGATCAAAATATCCTCAGCGAAAGTCAGTTTGGATTTCAGAAAGGATTGTCAATAGAAGATGCAATATTTGCATTTGATGGCAATGTCTTGGAATCTATCAACAAAAAATGAAGGTGGTTTGGACTTTTTGTGACCTAACAAGAGCATTTAACTGCGTTGATCACCAGATTATCTTACAAAAAGCTGCACATCTCGGTATAAGTGGTTCATCAGAGAAATGGCTTGACTTGTACCTGTCAAACAGTAAACAGGAAGTTGTAATGGATAGTCAAAATGGAGTCCCACTATTATCAAAATGGGGTAGCATCACATGTGGAGTGTCACAGGGCTCAGTTCGGGGCCCCACAGTTTTTATTATCTATATAAATGGTCTGCCACCCTGTACAGAATATTGTAGATCCACCATTTTGCTGATGCCACTACACTACTTATTGATAATTCAGAAGATAAACCTGAGGAAAGAGCAAATAAGGTTTACGTGAAACAGTGAACTGGTTTGACATTAATGGCCCTCCTTTAACTTACACCAAAACAAACTACATTTAGTTCCATACGACATTCAAAGATGAAGAAATACCTAGGCTTGCATATTGACAGCAAACGGAACTGGTCAAACCACATCCTGGAACTATGCAAAAGATTGAGTTCAGAAACTTATGCATTACACATTGTTTCTTCTTTTAGAAGTGTGGAAACCACGAAGGCAGCCTATTATGGTTATTTTCATGCCATTTTGGCATATGGAATTATATTTTGGGGTCATCAGTCACTGGCTAAAAAGTACTGTGTGTACAAAAAAGAGCCATAATGATCATGTGTGGAATCCATCATAGAGTCAAATACAGGAATCTTTTTAAGAAACTTGGAATCCTTATATCCTCTGCACAATGTACATTCACTTTGATGTGCTTCATAAGGAAATTAAAATCAATTTTTAAGCCGGATAGTGAGTATCTTAGTCATGACTTGAGAAGAAAACATGATATCCAATATGAACTAGCAAATTTAAGTATGGTACAGAAAAGAGTCCATTGGCAGTAAAATTTTTAACACCATCCCTTCAAGAATTATAGAGTTTGGTAGAAGATGAGCTCTTATTTAAAAAAAACTTTATTACAGTTCCCAATACAAGGATTATTTTATATGATAGAAGAGTTCCTGAACCACAGTGTTCAGCATTTCTCGTATTGTTAACTGCAAATATATGCCCAAATCTTCATTCATAATACGGACTATTCTTTATTGTAAAAACTTATTTTGCACTATTTATTTTCTGTAACACTTACTATTTTTTAATATTTATTTATCTCTCAAAATTGATTTTTTGCAGTAGAACCTAAGTTCATGTAATATGAAATCATTTTCTTTTATTTTTATGTGCTACCATAGCTTTCTGTCATGTTCCATATCCTGTGATATTGTCCCAACATGGATTGCCATAACAAGAAAAAAATTAAAAAAATAAAGTCATGACAAAAAAGCTACATCCAGGTGAAAATTGGTTCCAAGTTAACCAGCAGCAGACCAGTTATTAATGGTATAAGACAAGATGACTCTCTGAATCTGCCAATTTTTAATGTAATCATGGACAAGGTGACAAAGAAGGTACTACTAGGTAGTTGTTATAGAATAGGGACAAAGAAATAAAAATAATTTGTTCTACTGACAATACAATTTTACTGGTAGGCAGTGAAGATAACCTGCAGAAACTTTTACAAATAATTAATGTGACAGCTAAAATTCTGCATATAGTCATATCCACACAAAGAACCAATTGTATGACCACATCTGTGGTACCAATTAGATGCATGCTGGAAGTGGATGGAAAAGTTATTCAGCTGGTAATGACATTTAAAATATCTTGGTATTGAACTGTCCAGCAATAGAAATGTCAAAAGTAAGTTACAGAACAAGTAGCAAAAGCAAACATAGTGGCAGTGTGTTTAAATCATACTATTTGGAAAAACAAGCATATAGGAAAAGATGTAAAGGGAACAATACAACAAGCTATAGTGAGACCAATTATAACATACACTGCTGAGACAAGACCACAAACATCAAAAACAAAAAGACTTTTGGAAACTACTGAAATGAAATTCTGAGAAGGGTTACAGGGAAGACACTGAAAGGTAGAGAGAGAAATGAAATAATTAGAAAATGACGTAAAGTGGACTCAATTAATGAGTTAGTATATGAGAGAAAGCATGAATACATAGGCAGATTTGATAAATCGAAGATTCTGAAAATCATACGAAATAAATCACCACCTGGTAAAAGAAATATTAGCTGTCCAAAGAAAAGATGGAGTGACAACCTCAGGGTAAACTGATGGTACTGAAGGAAGCATGCTTTAGGCTAAGAAGAAAGGAAAAATAAGAAAATGAAGATGAAGGAAAAGAAGAAGAAGTATGAAATACTTGCAGCTCACTGACACTAATATGCAAGTATAATGATAGATCTCTGGTCATGAACAATTTGACATTTGTCGAAAATATCTATATTATTCATCAAAATAAATAAAGATATCAAGTACAAAACATATGTGGTACTACTGTTACAACTTAACTATTCTGCAAGATTTTGAGAAACACATGTATGGCATACATATTGACACTAGTGTCACAATTTATAGGTTAAGCAGCACTTCTCTGTGAGCTTACTTCTTACAGAAACCAAAATTTGCATTTAGTAAAATATGTAAGAATTTGTCCTATAACGTCGCAAATCAATCATGACACTTACTGGCGAGAATACTTTTAAAGAAAGAAAAGATTTCTTTTTATTTATCAAAACACAAATGGCACTATTGATCTAACCTACAGTTTAAAGTACACTTGGAGAGGCATGACTTAAGCTGTCACACAATGTAAACTACATGAACCTTGGATAAAATAACATATTTAAACAGCAGTAATACATATTCATAAAGGTAAGAAATAAGGGTTGACAGGTTCTTAACTACCTAATTTCAACAACATTTCAAAGCCGGCCAAACATTATAGTGTCTGATGCTGGTTACTTTATCTTTCACTACAAAATGTTCTGCTGATAACACTAATTTATGCAGTTTTAACAGATATATATTGGGGCTTCTGCTCCACTTCGCTTCAAAATCGGAAAAATAAACATAAATTTCACGTCAAATGTCGAAAATTCATCAGAAAACATGAGAAAAACATGATTTGATCATAAAGTCATGTTCTATAAGAAAATAAAGTCATAAAGGCGGGAACAAAGAAAAATAAACGTTTTCCATTATTTTTCGAAATTATTAGGTGGTTTCAATTTCCTAATTTCTTACAGAAATACTTCATTTCTTCCATTTTTCATATATAAATAATTTATGTTGCTTAATCATGTTTCTGCCGGTTATTCGCACGATATTTCCACTGTGTGATTCTTAGTCTTCTTCAGGTGCTGTCCAGACAGCACCTGAGGATGACTGCAAGTCATGCAGTTGAAATATCACCGAGGAAAGACGCAAATGAACGGCAGAAACCCTTTCCGGGAAAACCTGAAGAATTACGTAATTTATGTAGTTCAACATGATCTTATATGAAGAATCAACCAAGTGATTTCTTTGTTAACTAGTTTGAAACACAACAAAAATAAAGTAGCCCATATCAGATTGTACTGTGTAGTAGTAATTTGTGGTATCTAGTTCATAATTTTGTCTGTCACTAAGTCCAGCTATTTTTGTAGTTAGTAATTCAAAGAATGATATTGTTATTTTATGGTTTTTAAGTCTTTCTTCTTCTACTACAAGTGCATATTTAGACTCATATTTAAAAACTGGAATTCGAACATCCATATTCGCAACTACAATTTTACTGTCTTTCAGCAACGTATCTTTTATTTCGACTCCATGATCATTATAATTGGCCCATCATTTCGACTTGATTTCCAAGTAAAAATTAAAAGTATACCACTTTTCGACGTAACTTCTTTAAGGTCTTTAAAAATCCTGCAAACATTTCAAGTGGATATAATACATGATTTTAATATTTCAATTTTTTTTCCACTGATAAGTATATGTCGTTTCATACAAATTTTATCACTACAAGATGAAGTTAAATTTAATAAAAATGATGAAGAAGTAAATGGATGTTCTATTCTAGGTAAAAATTATTCCTTTCTTTATGGTTACAAAATCAAATAGCTTTGCCCCAAAGTTATCAAATATTTTTTATTAAGTTTTCCATCATATGTTGCATAGTCTGTTGCATCCCCTTAATAATTGTAATCTTCATGAATAACTGAGTACGATTTGGATGTAGCCAGCCATCGCCAACATTTAAGCTAATGTAAACATCTTTCTAGGGATATTTAGATTATATTACTTTTCTCATTCACAGAGAACGACTAAAAGTTGTAGCTCATTTATTAAGAATAAAATTTTATTAACCTATTGCATTTGTTAAACAACTGTTACAGTACCACTGTTGAAGTTAACCAAATTAACATTTTCATCAGTAATATTTATTTTTAAATCCAAAATTAAATCATGAACTGAACTAAATGAAGTATAATTTGGTTGATACATTACTGGGGCGCCAAATTCATCCTTAGGCTAAAATAAAGCAATAATATTTGTCTCTATATGAAAGTAGTCATCATTTTTACAGACATTCGAAACTAAATTAATATTAATTACCTCGAATGGATTAATTTTAGGAATTTTGTTACCAAACATTTTGTCATTAATAGACTATTTTGAGTATTAAATTCTAACACACTTCCTATAGTATCTTTTATTTCCATATGCAATTTAACATTTCACTCCATAATAACTTTTCACCTGGTTTAATGATTATATGAGGATTTTTGTGTGAATGAATTTTTCTAACCTTTTTAAACTGTACTGACAAATAGAATCTCCATTTGTTTCTCCATCACAATAAGGTTATTGTTTTTTGATATAATATTTGGAGTTAAAAATGTTGTATAAAAACCAACTAGTGCAAAGTTTTATAACTATCTCTTATATCTTTAGTTAATCCTTTTTTAAAAATAGGTGACTTACCACTCAATTGAAATAAGTGACTCATTTAATACTAACTAAAATTTTACTAATTATATCAAAAGAGGTTGTTAAAATAAGAATTCCAAAGAAGCAATCAAATAAGAAATACGTTAAGCTACTATCAAATTCTATTCGATGCTCAATAGTAGGACCAAGCAGGTGCAAAGAAACAACACTAACCTCCAATAATTATATTTTAGCACTAGGGTGGTAAAACAAGAATAAAATCAATGATTTATATGTATATTAAAATATTAGATCAACCAAAATCAAGAATTTATTAAAAATCCGTTAAAAAGTGGAATATAAAAATAATACTACGAATTTTATTGAACATAACGATCATGCTATTGCATTAGATGAATGTGAAAATAATCCAGTTGATTTATTTGATGATTTAATTTTTGAAAATCAGGACATAGTTAGAGAATACTTCACTAGCGAAAGATATAAAGGAATAGATTGTTTTTAATTATGTCAGACATATTCAAAAATACCTAAGGAATTAGCCAGAGTTAACACACATTTTTAAATGTTTTTAGACAGTGTGATGCAACCTTAGATCATATTTATCATGAGATTATTAATAGGTACTTAAAATTTGAAGATTTTTAAATAAATGTGTGGTAAATGTTGGAATGGGGATAACTTCAGCTTTTTTATGATAGTAATGATTAGGCAACTTAATGAAGGAAAGTAAAGATATAGAATTAGAAGTTATTAATAGAATAATAAACATAAATGGTAAATATGTTAAATGTAATATACATAAATTCGTTACCTGTTAAACAGTATAAACATAAATGTTAAACAAAAATGTAATATGTTAAATTATTTTATTTTTAATCTGTATTAAATATTTGAATCAAAATACAAGATGGATTGAAGAAGTAAGATGAAGAGAAAAATTAAAAACATTAGATGCTAAAAAAATGAAAATAAGTGGACGAAAGTCGAAATATATTAACACCAGGGAAGAGAATGTTTTTAGATTACAACCTGATGGCGTGTTTAAATATATTTTCAATTTACTAGTAGAAAGAGATAGATTAATGAATCATTTAATATAACATATTGATATACATTATATAAATTCAAAATACGTTTATATCAATTTATCCAGTTATGCTAATATATTATATGATTCAGGAGCATTACATTCTGAAAATAATCCAAATAAAATAGAATAAAATTCTAACATTCTGCGTGGTGTCTGTTTGTTCTATATCGTGTCTCCCTACCACTTTCGCGCAACGACGCTCTGAGCATGTTTTTTGGGGAATTGTCTAGTTTGAACCTGGGACCTGTTGCTGGTAAGGAGACGCCAGACCACACATGACATGTAGAATTCAGAAGAGTTCAGTGAGACTAGCGATGACATAACCAAATACTTAATGATTTCAGCGTCACCTCCACTGCACTCCCTGTAAAAGAATCTTAATACTAACTAAATTTAGTGGAAGGGGTTCGAGGCTTTCCTATTTTTAGTTAGCTGGTAAAATAACGTCGAAAAAGCAGTTACGTTTACCATTGGAAATTTTATTCTACTCACAAAACATTGTTTATTAATTGCACTATTGATAAAAGGAAATGTTTTAATACAGGATGGAAAAAACCAACTGTGTTCAACAAAAATGTGAACGAATATTCCCTGAATGGGTTTCCAAGTTCTACAATGGATCGAAGGATGACCTTTACCATATCACATCTATAATCTAGGTTTAAATTAAGTTTCACAAAAGAGAAAACTATCAAAATGGTATACAGTGACCCTCAATTATCTTTAATTACTTATCTAACTTGTCGTAAATTACAGTGGCTGATGTGGCTTCTCAATAACTATATAACAGAAAAATCATCGGATTTCAGATTTTTACTTCAAGTGGCAAATGTGAACACCATGAGCTTTAATTGACGATCGACACTACTATTACGCAAAAAGGGGGTGTAAGATATGAGACTTCTGTGCATCGCGTGCGTTCATTACCTTGTCGGTGTTCATCAGGGGGCGGCGGACAATCACAGCTTCGCTCACCTCGCTGTCTCGGAAGCCACTCTCGCCTAACTTCTCCTTACTACAATTTACGGAAGTTGGTTTAAAAAAACTATCTGGCTGTGTTTTCATCTGACCAATCAAGGTCTCAATGTTAACCTTAAGCTCCGCCTACAAAAATTCTGTCTCTCTAATGAGAAACGTTATACTTTTCGTGGTGGGGCAATAAGTTTGCAACGTAACAGAGATGTGAAAAAGTCTTACACTAAAACTTGCAGCTGGTGTGGTCCTTTTAGCGTTATCGTAAGATCTATACTGTTCTTCTGGAGGGCTCTATCTTTTAACATGGGCTGCGGGTGGTCCTGATGTAACAGAGACGCTAAAAAGTCTCACACTTAAACTTGCGGGTGGTGTAGCCCTTTTTGTGCTATCGTAAGATCTATACTGTTCTTCTGTAGGGCTATAGCTTTTAACATGGGCTGGGGGGTGGTCCTAATGTAACAGAGACGCGAAAAAGTCTCACGCTAAAACTTGCAGGTTGTGTGGTCCTAGCGGTTAGCTGGCGACGTGGGTGTCCGTCCGTCCCTTATCGTAGGGCCTTCTAGCTTAACACGGTTCTGTTCTCGGCTTCCGTTCTCGTTTCTCCCCTCGGAACTGCGACTGTCTCACGGTGGGAAGGTATGACATGCATTTAGGCATTCTTGTGTTAGTTTTTGGTATTCCATTTCCTCACTTGTTACTAGTATTACTTTGGTTAATTCAATGTCACGATTTATTCAGAGCTATGTGACATACTACTGGATTTGCTTATCATGTCAGGGTGTTCATGGAAGGTGTTGGATTTGCCTGACACCTTATAAAGTTGAGGAATTAAACACAATTATGTGCAAAAGAAATTGTTGAAATTCATTTTTCAAAATTAGCAGCAGATTCTTCATTTACGTGAAGAATCTCGAAGTATTAATAAAGAAATATACAGAAAAACAAGTTGAATATACTTAAATGAACGATGTTAGAGATTTAATCGACAGATTAGCAGTCACTCACAGAGAATTGGAGACCGCTTGCTAAGCTAAACAATTTTTACTGCTTCATAAACTGTATTTTTTCCTATTGAATATTTTTTCTAAATAAATGGAAAGGATTATATGAGTGCTGGAGAAATCTACAGACTGCATCAAATCCGAAAAGTTTAAAACTTGCGAAATTGAGAAATTAACCGATAATTTTACTTCTCAGAAATACAGAAATGATGGTTATAGGACAATTTATATACAATGTTTAAATGAATATCATAAAAAAATTGTGTAATTTTATACAAATTCTGTGTGTACATGGAAAATATTATTATGAAGAAATATTATTACGAAGAACATGTGAAGAAAAATCCAACTGAAGAACATTCTGAAATATGATTATTGATTAAACTTGAAGAACAACAACAATCTGAGGAGGATAACATCTCAAAAAAATGTATTAATTGTCTAGAAATTTAAAATCTAGATTATTTTCATAGAAATCCATCTTGTAAAGTCAAGCTTATGAACAAATGCAAGACATGTATCCAAGGATGTATAAAAAAATTAGAAATTTTTGTGCTATAAATCGAGTTGACCTGAAGTAACTTTATGTTTTTTAACTAAATTTTATTTTGAAGTCTGTTGCAATAAATCTGATAAGCTTCTTTTAATTTTATTTCTTGGGTTAATTTCTTTTTTGTTGTTTATTAATACTTAATTGTCTTTTGTTCTTTCTTTATGTAGAGATAGTTTATTTATTGGAAATCATTTGTCAATTGCTGTATTTTAGCATCTTTTAAATCTTTTGTGTATTTAAGGCAATCAAAGAGAATTTCCTAAACAGTAAGACAATAATCTCAGACTTCATCAGCAATTTTAGTTCTTAGACTCATACAAGTTTCTCTGGATTTCTAAAACTTAATAAAATCTATTTCATCTGAACCAAATTATGAGAACGAAGTGTTTCGAATATAATCGTATTCTAAAGTAAAAGGATTATTGCATTTTATTTCTGTATAATTTAGATTACAATTATATAAGCATTTCATCAAATTTGACTTGATTTTATTACTTCTCACTGGTGCTACATGTGTAGGGTCTAAATAATTTCCTAGTCATAATGAATAAAACAAAATATCATTAGTTGCCATTACAGTTTTTCTTCAAATAAACCCACCCAAATATCTTTAAACTATGACCCTAGATTAATATTATAATATATTTGTTTACTAAATTTAAAAATATCTAAAATCTTTCCTTCTTCTATACAAGAAACAATATGTTTGTTATTTATTTTATGTTTTATATCTCTTTCTGAAAAAGAACAATTCTTTTCAAACTTATGACTAAATGTAAGAAATGTATTCCACAATATATAAAAAGTAATAATTTTGATGTTAAACTCCATTTAATGTTATTTTTTGTCCTAATAAAACTTTTTTTTCATAAAGAATTACAAAGTGGACTCAGTTCATGATCAGTCTACTTTTGATTACTTTAAATGAAATAATATAAGCGGATATTGTAACTTGAGATATGATGATTTAATTGCCTTTACAATGAAACATCATAATATTAAGACAAACATTTGGTCATAATCACCTTATTCTAAAACTGAAACGAAGATTAAATTTTTCAAAACAACGAAACTATACCACTGAAGAAACATTTCTTTTACTACTAATGTACTAGGGAAACAAAAAGCTAAAAAAAAAGAATCAAAGATTATCTATTTAATAGAGCATTTGAAAACAGATTACAAATTATAGATTCCGAAAATAATAAGCATATTTTTTGTTGAATGATCAATGTCAAAAATTATGAAAACTGTGAAAAATTATCTAAAAGCTTGTCACTGATTGAAATTTAGCTGCATCCTATTTTGCGAGTAAGGAATGCAAACAGATCAAAGAATTATGAACTTTAACTTTCAGGGACAAAATTATATAATTATGGATTAAAGAGGTTTGATTAAAAAATGGAAAAGAGAAATTATATCAAGAATGAACCTGTGACTCTGGCTGGACATTAAATAGAATTAGTGGTTTGCAATTAGGAATTAATAGATATGTTCCATTTCTAGCTACTAGCCTGTTGTTTCATGTTAATTTTGATAGTGCAGATTCTTGGATTTGAGACTCTGTCACAAAGCATCATAATTCAACAAGTAAATGGCATTTTGCTACGTTAGAAAAGTTTTTGATTCCATAGTGTGTACAGACAGTTGGAAAATAAGTTATTTTTGCATCTGGGACTGGCTACATTCTATGTGGGACTGGCAGTGTTCATATTGAAAGATTCATAAATAAAAGGTAGACACGTTATATGCTTGAAAATGTCTGGCATGTACCTAAGGGCAGAGACCAGGTTTTTTATGTCCGTCAAGCTGCATAACATGGATGTAATGTGACTTGTGACAACAAAAGTGTTATCATTTGGCGACAGAATGTAATAGTCACAACAGGAAGACTAGTTGTTTCAGTATACATTCTGAACATGCGAGTCTGTACTCAGGATTCACAAGTAATGATTAATTTTGCAACTTCAGAACAGCTACAATGTTTGCATGACAGACTCGATCATCAAGATAAACATCATGTACGAGGTGCCCTGATACCACATTGTTTTGTGAGAGATGTGTTCTTGGGAAATCCCATCACGAACTATTTAGCCATTGCAGAGATCGTTCACAAGCTGTCGGTGAGTTGATCGTTGCAGACGTTATTGAACCAATGTCAATTGACTCTATAAATGGTTTTCGTAAATACGTGATCTTCAAAGATGATTATTCCCTTTTCGTTCGGATATACAGTATTTCATGCGAAATAAATCTGAAGTGCTTGACAATTCGAAAACATTTTTAAAGGAGTGTGATTCTGTTGGTTGTAAGGTAAAAATATTTCAGTCTGATGGTGGAGGACAGTTTAATTACAACATAGTAGCTGCAGTGCTATGAGACCGTGGTACTGAGTTTTGTCTGATGTGTCCGGACACTGCTGAGCAAAACGGTGGTGCTGAACAAGCAAATCGGCATATAGTTGAATTAGCTCATTTAGTGTTATCATTTAGTAAATTACCTAATTCGTTTTGAGCTCATTCGTGTGACACAGCGTTTTTCTACTCGATTGTACTGGGATGTCAAGTGTTGAAGGTAACACATCTTTCGAATTGTGGACTGGCAATCTAGGCATTTATGGATCAAAATGCTACGTTCACTGACCAAAGAAATTTCGTTCTAAATTCGATGACAAAACTATATCTGGCCATTTCACTGGCTACGTGAATGACATAGATAGTTACAACGTGTGCATTCCGTCAAAATATTGTTTGATGAATTTATGCAATGTTGATTTTTAACCAGGAAAGCTATGCACAACTGGAAATTCGATTGAGTTGTAATTTAATTCCATATATCAGGAAACAGGAGCGAAAAGTGAATCAACTGTTGCTCAGAGTGAGACTAGTGACCAAATGATTGAGTTAACATATTGACATCCAGTTCGTGAATTACACCCACCAGTGAAATTTAGTGACTACGGATTAGGATACCGGCCACACCAGGCTCAAGAAGCAAACGCCTTAGTTTGCCTGACAAAAGCAATCCATGAAGAGCTTGCACCAACATATATCAATGAAGCCTGATGGAAGATGGAAGCTATTGAAGGTAGTAATTTCAACAAATCGTTTACTGCAATGAAAGAAGAAATGATGCCTAGGACTTGGTAGAGCTGCCTAGAGGAAAACATGCTATCGATTATCGACGGGTATTTTGAATTAAAAATAGACCCAGCCCAACTAATAGATTGATAGATACTGTGCTCAAGTGGATGTGTAAGTTTCAACGTGCCAGACTTCATTAAGATGAAACTTTTTGTCCAGTTGCTCATTATGACGTTTGTGTTGTAATACCGATTGCAGAAGAAGAAAATTTAAAACTTTAGAGGCTTTACTAGTACTACAGCAGATCCTTGCATTGATCTCGATGATGGACTTATCGATGGAACAACTCAAAGTGATTTCATTTTTAGATGTGTTAAAATAAGTATTCAAAATAACAGTGCGATCTTCAGATTCATTTTTAGGTATGCAAGCCGACCAACAAACGTCTATCTTGCTTATTTCACACCAAGTATGCATGGAAAAGATTCTACATTTTTTAATACATCTGATTTGAAACCATTAAAAACTCCCTGTGATAATGAATAATTTGACAGTGAATATAGCAGTACTCTTGACAGCAACATTCCTTGTAGTTCAACTGTGCAATCATTAATGCATTCGTCCAACCCTCACTCATGCTGTTTGAAAAGTCTAGCCATCTATAGCTAAACTCACTTCTTCTGATTAGAACGCTGTAAAACGCATTTTCAGATATCCTCATGGTACTTCAGATTTAGATCTCTTCTATACATCATATCGCAGTAAACGTTGTACCTACGCTGATGCTTTCTTTGCTGGCAACACGAAAACAAGGCGATCAACAAGTGGTTTTGTTTCAGTCATTGGCAATACAGTTGAATTGTTGATATCTCAATTGCAGAAATCAGTTGTGCTATCCACCACTGAAGTGGAGTTCATTGCTGTAAGTGAGGGAGCCAAGGAATTAGTAAGGCTTAACAGACTTCTGTTGGAGATCAGTGGAAAAAGAAACATGCCTGTATTGTTGATTGACAATGCGAGTGCCTTTAAATTACTGAAAAATCCATAGTTCCACAAATGCTCCAAGTACATTTAAGTACAATATTATTTTGTGCAGGAACACTATGAAAATGGGGATATCAATGTGGAATATTTTCGTTCTGAAAATCATCTTGGTGAGATGTTTACAAAGTCTTTAAGTGAAACAAATTTAAGGAAATGTATACCAAGTTAGGACTTCATAACTAATATGTTATGAACTCTTATTTTTTATTTAAAAGTTATTCTGTGCACCACAGTTTGATTCAGGGAAATGTGTAAAAGTAAATAAAGCAGAACTGTATGTTTTCTGTCCTCTCCTACAGTGGTGCTTGGTTTTGTATTGCGAGAATTTCTTCACTCATACGAGTTTCTTTCCTTCATGCTTCTATTTCATGAATTTTTTGTTGCTACATTATCTTTTTAGATATTAAAAGAAGAAACTCACTGTTTCTTTAAGTGTTATGTTCTTGCTATAAAATTATATCCTAAGTCAACCACAACACACATAATACAAGCATGTAGTAGTACAAAAAATAAACAAACAAAAGGAAAACCACACTGTTTAGTCAACAAACCATTGAAAGTCCAATTACCAAAGAGAGACAGATAAGTAAGTTTTATAAATTTTTGTCACATGCAAAAAGGGTCTATTGTTATTTTTGCAGATTTAAAAAATTTTTCTTTTATATTGTGAAATCGTCAATCAGAACCAGAAATGATAAAAATATTTAAACTAATTCAAAAATGTTCACTATTAACAGAGGATAATATTTATAATGGTTTATACATGAAAATATTAAAGTGCAGGTAACTTAGCAATGAACAGATAATTCTAATTGAATGAAAATTAAATAACGAATCTTATACTATGAAATATCAAAGTAGTTTTTGTTACTACATTGCATATGCTGGTCATTATTAAGGTCCTGCTGCATATAGAGGACCAAACAGTCAAAAATTTTATCAAATTTTTAAAAAAGAAGTTGAAGAAATTGGAGGAATTTGTTCTGAAATTGAAGAAATGAAATGAAACCTTTGACACATGAAGAACAATAAAGACAAAAAATTTAAAATATGTTCTGTATGTAGATCCCATGATTAAAAAAATAATCAAGGTGTTAATCATCATGATCATCTAATTGGAAAATATATAAATCCATTAGGCATATAATTGTAATTTCAACTAAATCATCCAAGTTTTGTAGCAATTTATTTACATAATTTATCATGATATGACTTTATTTGTTTGCAAAAGAACTTGATTATGACGAAAAACAAATAGATTTAATACCAAATAAAGAAGACATATACACTCATTTTGGTAAAAAAAACAGAATATTTAAAAATTTGATATGTTGGCGCAGTTAAATTCATGGCTTCAACTCTTGACAAACTTCTATCAAATTTAAGAAAGAATCAAATGACAACTATTAAAATTTTTCCACAAGTTATTTTAAAATATGTTTATCCTTATGGTTATTTATATAACTGGCAGAAATTAGCTTCCACCAAAAAAGAATTCTATAATAAATTGAACAAAGGTAAATGAAATTTTCCTGTAAGAAAGTCTTGAAGTAGATCATTATTTACGTCTTAAGTCTGATGTTTTGTTGTTGGCTGACATGTTTGAAAATTTTAGAAAAAATTATATAGAACATTTACACAGATTTAGATTTGTCCTGGTATTTTACAGCACCTGGTTTATCTTGGGATGCAATGCTAAAAATGACTGGACAACCACTAGAATTATTACATGAGTATGATACGCTTTTGTGATTAGAAAAGGAATGAGAGGAGGAACACCAAAATGTTGTAAAAGGTAAGTAAAAACAATTAATAATTTGTGAAAAAGTCTGATGAAGCTAATATATCAAATATTTGGAGCAAATAATCTATGGATATGCTTCAAACCAATATTTACGATTTATATGATTTGAATGAGATAATACAAATTTATTTGTTTTAACAAAAATGAATGAAATATCAAATATTACTAAAATTGAATAGATATTTGAATTATATCAAGAATATCTTAGAGAACCACATGATTTGCATAACGATTTACCTCTTCCTTCAAAAAATAAAAATGTGTTGTAGACTAAAGAAAGCCAGTTATTAATAACATTAAATGAGAAAAAGTTATGTAGTTCATTATAGAAATATAAACAATATTTATCTGTAGGAATGATGATAACAAAAATACACAGAGTTATAAAATTTAATCAATCTGATCAGTTGAAAAAATACATAGATTTGAATACAGAAATGAAGACTAAAGCAAAAATGATTTTCAAATGATCTCTACAAATTGATGAATAAGTCAGTATTTGGAAAAGCAATGGAAACTGTAAGAAACAGAGCGGATATATAATTAGTTTCCAATCCAAAAATTGTGAAAACCTTATAGGATAATCAAATTTCAAAGGAAGAACAACATTTAATGAAAACCATGCTGCTATTCACATGAATAAGACTAAAACTATGTTCAACAATTAACCTATATTGTCATGAGTATTTTTTATTTATGCAAATAATTATTTCATGATTTCCATTATAATGTAATAAATTGAAAAAGGGGGATAATATTCAGCTTACATAAGTCTTAGGTATAGTAAAAAATTGGAGTTTTATGAAGATATCAAAGATAAATTTGATAGTAGTGATTATCCAGCTAGTAATATTTACTTTTGTGGCGGTGTTCGTAGTGACAAGCAATTCGCTGTAGAAACGGCTTACGTAGTCACCGCCACACTTTTAATAGCGGGCCGACCGGTCCGCTGGAACAGTGAACAGAAAGATGAAAACCCAAACACTGATTAAATAAAAGTCGGCACTTATCTTTATTAACGAAGATACAGAAACAGTAGTGAACTCCGTGTCTACAGAAATCTGTCTAGTTCGAGTCGGAGCGGCTAGGTCAGCGTCGACTGACGACAAACAACAACTCTGCTGCGATGAACACACAACTGACTAGCAAGTACACAATTCGGTGGCGAGTATACAACTGAGCGGCGAATACAGAACTGTCCTAGCGCTCGCGACTCCAGCGCTTAAGAAGCCAGAAGCCAGCGGTGGCGCGCGCAGACTTGCGGCGATTTCCTGTCTCTCTGGCGCTGCTTATGCGGACGGCGTCCGGACTTTGATGCTGCCAACCTTTTGGCAGCGGGCTCGGGTGGCATTACTGGCTAGGATATAACACTCCTCCCCCCCAAATCGCCGCACCGTCGTTGAATAATGACGTGGCGAGCGTCGACGACGGGGGAGGGGTCTGGCCGCAGGCGTAGCGGACGAGACCGGGGCGGAGACTTGTCGTTGGCAGTCCCCGGTCCGCACCCCAGCATTGGCTGCGCGGGGCCTCGGGAAACACCGACTGAAAACCGAGGTCAGGGTGCACGCCTGTGACCACGGGCGCAGCTTCTGGTACTGGACGCGACGGTGCGTCGGGACCCACGAAGAGAGGCAGCGTCTCCTGACGCTGCGTCGACGGCTGCTGAGTGGGCGCCAGACAAGGCGCTGCGGTGTCAGACTCCTTGGGGGTGCCCAAGGAAAGCGGCTGCAGGACAGGCTGCACAGCCACCGCTTGGGAAGGCGGCCCGGCTGAGGGGTCGACGTCCATCAGCTCCGAAGGCGGTGGCGACTGAAGAGGGACCGCAGGCGCCGGAGCGACCACCTGGGGCGCTCCCGAATGAAGCTGCGCGGGAGGCATCAACGGGACGGGCTGTCGGCGTGGTAGCGGCGACGGCTGCTGCTGCTGCCCTGGGGGCGGCAGCGAAGTCGGAAGGCGTGGCTGGAACCCTCCGCGGACCAAATCTGTGTACAAAGAACGAGCGGCAGAATCCGGGCGGCCAGCGCGGCGCAACTGGTTCTGATGCCTCCTGTGCACCCCAGTAGCACCTTGAACAGTATAAAAACCGCGACCCTGGACACTTATCGCGGTACCACATTCCCAACGACGGCGACCGTGATAAACTCTGAAAAAAAACGGCGTCGTTGCGCTGAAAACGCGTGCGATGCTCAGAAGCGGCGGGTCGATCTGGGGGGTGCAACAACCGTAGTAGGGTGCGATGACGACGGCCGTGGAGAAGCTCCGCAGGCGAAGGGCCGTCGCGTGGCGTGGTCCGGTACGACGACAGGAACGTGATGAGGGCCTGCTGACAAGAGTGCGTAGCACAAAGGCGGTCCATATGATCCTTGAATGTGTGTGCAAAACGTTCCGCTGCACCATTCGATTGAGCGTGGAACGGCGGAGTAAGAACATGGCGAATGCCATTGGCAGAACAAAAACTTTCAAATTCAACAGAGGTAAATTGTGGACCATTGTCAGACACTAAAACTTCTGGAAGACCCTCAATACAAAAAATTGAAGTCAACGCCTGTATAGTTTGTGCAGACGTCGTAGACTGCATGGGCACAACAAACGGAAAATTACTAAATGCATCTATCACGATGAGCCAACGAGAATGCCAATATGGACCAGTGAAATCAATATGTACTCGCTGCCAGGGACCGGCAGGGCGTGCCCACTCAAAATAGCGTTGAGGCGGAGCAGCTTGGTGTTCGGCACACGTCGAACAATCTGTAGACATCTGCGTAATCTGCTTATCAATGCCGATCCATGTACAATGACGGCGGGCAAGCTGCTTGGTGCGGACCACTCCCCAATGACCTTGATGCAACAAGTCGAGGACCTTGGATTGGAGCACTTGGGGAACCACTACACGAAGCTGGTCATTCTCGGTGCGTAACAGCAAAACTCCGTGCGAAACAGACAACAAATGACGTTGCGGATAATAGCGACGAACCACAGGATCCGATATGTCCTTTGCCTTGGACGGCCAACCACGTTGAACAAAACGTAATAGTAAACTCAGATGAGGATCCGTAGCTGTCTCACGTGCCACCTGACGATAATCAATCGGAAAATCCGGGAGGGATTGATGCTCATCGGCGTCAATCTGATGGCAAGAGTCGTCAGAGGAATGGAAGACATCACCCGCAACAATCGGCAATCTAGAAAGCGCGTCAGCGTTTGCATGCTGAGCTGTAGGGCGATACAGTATCTCATACTGGTATTGTGATAACAAAAGAGCCCAACGTTGTAGTCTCTGAGCTGTCCGCTGAGGAACTGGTTTAGACGGATGAAACAGTGACGTCAGGGGCTTGTGATCTGTTACTAAATAGAATGGTCTACCATAGAGGTAGTGATGGAATTTTGTGACACCGAACACAATAGCCAATGCTTCCTTGTCCAATTGGCTATAATTACACTGAGCTTTATTTAGCAATTTAGATGCGAACGCAATAGGACATTCGGTGTTACCGACTCGGTGAGACAACACAGCACCGAGGCCGAAAGAAGAGGCATCACAAGCTAACACCAGAGGCTTGTTAGGGTCGTAATGGGCCAGACAACGATCATTCAATAAAGCCTCTTTAAGCTGCTGAAAGGCTGATTGGCAATCAGCTGACCACACAAACGGAACATTCTTACGGCGGAGACGATGCAACGGTGCAGCAATCTGTGATGCATTAGGTATAAACCTAATATAATATGTCAATTTGCCAAGAACTGCTTGCAATTCCTGCAGATTGCGAGGGGCGGGCAAATCACGAATAGCTGCTAAATGTGACTGGGAGGGATGAATGCCTTGAGCATTAATAACATGTCCCAGATACCCCATCTCCGTAAGGAAAAATGAACATTTATCGATGTTGCAACGTAGGCCTGCCTGAGACAACACTGTAAAAAAACACTCCAAATTACGGAAATGTTCAGCAGGCGTCCGACCGGACACAACAATATCGTCTAAATAGTTGCAACACGATGGCACATTAGCCAGAAGTTGTGACAAAAAACGCTGAAAAACAGCTGGAGCTGACGCACAACCAAAAGGCAAACGCAGAAAACGGAACAACCCCAACGACGTGTTTATGACAAAATACTGTTGTGATTGCTCGTCGATGGGCAATTGCAAATATGCTTCACGGAGAGCAATTTTGGAAAAGAAACGAGCTTCCCCTAACTTATCCATCAGCTCGTCCGGTCTAGGCAAAGGAAAAGAATCAATGACAGTCTGAGGATTAACTGTCGACTTAAAATCAGCGCACAAACGTAACTTGCCAGACGGTTTCTTTACAATAGCTAAGGGAGAAGCCCACTGGCTCGCTGAAACGGGTTGAATAACACCGTTGTTTTGCCAACGACGAAGTTCATCTTCTACAGGTGCCCGGAGGGCGTGAGGCACTGGACGAGCACGACAAAATCGAGGCTGAGCATTATCTTTTAACGTAATATGAGCGGCAAAGTTCTCAGCACAACCTAGTTCGTCTTTAAATATGTCACTGTATCGTTTACACAAATCGGTTATGCTGTCTTGAGGACCAACAACAGAATTAATTTGCAACACATTGTCTTGGATAGACAGGCCAAACAAGTCAAAACAGTCTAATCCGAAAATGTTTACACTGTCTGTAGCGCGGAGCACTGTGAATGAAACTGTTTTTGTATTGCCACGGAATGTGGCTGGCACGCTACATACACCTAACACAGGAATTTGTTCTCCACTATAAGTAGCCAAAGAATGTTTTGCCGCTGAAAGTTTAGGGCGGCCGATAGCCGCATACGTAGCACTATTTATGAGAGTCACAGACGCACCAGTGTCTAATTGAAAATTGAAGGTCTTATCCTGGATGCGTAGCTTCACAAATAGTTTATTACACTGTCTCTGGATCGGTGCAGTGGAGGCGGAAGACACAAAATCAGCGCGTTTAGCGCGTGTTCGCTGCTTACGACAACTCGTGGGTTGGGCGGGTGGAACAACAACTCCCGCTTCACTTGCAGTCTGTACATTACTTTTTACAGCGTTGGAATTACGCTTGGGTCGCATAGCAGAGGGCTGAGTGGGTGGATTATTGCGAACAAGTTTATTACCCACACGAACCGTGGAAGAGTCTTTAAACGCGACCTTCTGGGCGGGCTGGCTTTGAAGAACATGAATATCCATGGGCTGGGCAGCACTAGAAGTGTTCTTGCGTTTACGCAAACAAACAGTCTGGATGTGTCCTTTCCTTTGACAAAAGTGACAAACCACGTTTCTCAACGGGCAACGTTCACGAGGATGAGCAAGAACACACTCAGGGCAAGACTTAACTCTATCATTTTGCACACGCGGCTGACGAATGTGTTTAACATGACGCGGCCGGCTAGTGTTTACAGTCTGACTCTGCCGGTGGGGCCGCGGGCGTGACATAACTTGCTTAGCACAGGCAATTTGAGAAATACATGGCTGATCTAACTCACACTCAGCATAGTCAAAAGTATCTTGGGCTTCAATGATGTTCATCACAGTCTCTAATGACGGGTCAGGCAACTTTAAGATAGCAGCACGAATACGAGAATCTGCAATGTTTTGAGTAATAGCGTCTCGTAACATGACATCACTGTAGGAAGCTCCACACACACAATTAAATCGGCACTGACGGGTGAGGCCCCGTAAATCTGTTAACCACTGTTTATTAGATTGATGTGGCAGTTTCTTTAATCTGAAGAACTTGAATCTGGCTGCTGCCACATGAACTCGCGACTCGAAATACTCAGCAAGCTTGTTAACAACAACGTCATAGTCTAAAGCTTCTGGCTGGGATTCCGGGAACAACTTACAAAGTAGTCGATAGACTTCCACGCCTGCAGTGGAAATTAAATAAAGCTGCCGCTCAGTACCTGTGATTTTGTAGACTGTCACGTGCGCCTGTAACTGCGCGAAATGTTCTCGCCATTCTTCTCGTGATGCCTCAAAAGCACGGAAAGGTGGTGCTGCCTGTGCTTGTTCCTTTTGTGTTGGAGGATTAGCCGCTTGTTTGGCGATTGCTTCCACCAGACTTTGTATTTGCTGACTCTGTAACAAGATCAACTGTTGTAAGTCGGCAGACATAGTGAACACAAATTAAACCAGCCCCCAAAATTTTATCGCTATAATCAGTATAACCAGAAACAAGTTGAACCAGCCCTGCACACGAGTTCGGAAGTCCTCGTCGCCAGTTTTGTGGCGGTGTTCGTAGCGACAAGCAATTCGCTGTAGAAACGGCTTACGAAGTCACCGCCACACTTTTAATAGCGGGCCGACCGGTCCGCTGGAACAGTGAACAGAAAGATGAAAACCCAAACACTGATTAAATAAAAGTCGGCACTTATCTTTATTAACGAAGATACAGAAACAGTAATGAACTCCGTGTCTACAGAAATCTGTCTAGTTCGAGTCGGAGCGGCTAGGTCAGCGTTGGCTGACGACAAACAACAACTCTGCTGCGATGAACACACAACTGACTAGCAAGTACACAATTCGGTGGCGAGTATACAACTGAGCGGCGAATACAGAACTGTCCTAGCGCTCGCGACTCCAGCGCTTAAGAAGCCAGAAGCCAGCGGTGGCGCGCGCAGACTTGCGGCGATTTCCTGTCTCGCTGGCGCTGCTTATGCGGACGGCGTCTGGACTTTGATGCTGCCAACCTTTTGGCAGCGGGCTCGGGTGGCATTACTGGCTAGGATATAACATTTACAATATTCCTCAAGTAAATAACCTGTTGCTAAATAAAATAAAATAAATTTTTTTGTGTGTATTAATATTTGACACTCATTTACAAGAATTATTTTCTGTCATTTTTCTATATAAATGGAAGGTCTGCTGAAGAAGCTCAACAATGCCAGCAATTCTAATTTGATTAAAAAAAATACTGAGCTGTAAGTGAGTATTTGGTATAATGTTGCTGGATGCGAATATTTGAATACTGAATATGGAGAGAAAAGTGTATGGAGCTCAATAATGAGCTAAAAATTGTTTTGCCAACTGGATATTATAAATTAATTAGTGATTATGATTTTTATTACTTTGAACATGCGAATATTAATCTTAGATATCGAGTTTTTAGGTTAAATGTTTCAGGGTTATGATCTTTTTTTCCAGTGTTTTCCTATGTTTTTAAGTGCTAAAAATATTTAAATAATACTGGTTTACTGAGTTTTTTCATTGTTCAATCCAAAAATTCAAGAGAAAAAGGGATCATTTTAAACTTTTATAGGTAGATTTTATTCTTCGAATTTTATGACCTTTCCTGAAATCCTTTGGTGTATATTGACACATATTAAAAAATGTAATAAATGATGTGAAGGTTCGAAAATGATAGAAAAATGCTCTAAAATATGGAGAAGAATTGTTGAAAACAGTGGAAATAGTAAAAAATTACGAAAAACGACTAGTTTCCTTCATGCACTCCTTTATTATTTTGGTTTATTGTAAAATCTAACTTCTTGATAAGATAGTGTTTTTTATGCTTTTTGATTAATTTTAGGTCTTTTTGTGCTTATTTTTGAGATTTTAGGAATAATTGTGGCAAAGTAGGACAGAAAACCCGATATCTATCGACTGGTATTGCATAGTTTATACTGCATGTTTCTTCACCCCAAACATCTATATGTTATGGCAAAAATATAAAAAATTACTTTGTATGGTGTCTATAAAATGATTGCGCCAACAGGTCAGTGTAACAGTGCAGCTCACTTAAAAAAGCAAGTGTTTAGCAGTGCAATGTGCAAGGAATGTAAAAACCGTGTTTTAAAGGAATTCTGTGTGTAAATTGTCGCTTCTGCCTACATGAAAAGCGTGCAAGAATGAACCTAAAATTCATAAATAATGATTTCTTATGGCATTGCCAAAATTGTTTATGGACCTGTTTATGCGAAGAAAAGGTTGATCTCCAAAGTGAACTGACAGTTATTCAGAAGCTGCAGAAAGAATCTGAATCCGTCAAGGACGACTTGTTAGCATTACAACTCAAAAACTGCGAACTTATGCGCCAAAAAGACAGTGAATGCATGAACTACATCGCCAGAGATGATGAAAATCTGTGGATGCGGAGTGATACAAGCTGTGTTTCAAAAAACGGTAATGAGGCATCCTGTGAAGCAATGAAACTACAATCAGAGGTACTGACGACTAGAAATGAATATGTGGATCTTATTCATGAATAAAACTGCGACTCAAACAAGTCCCAAAAAATGACCGATTCAAACAAGGAACTACGGCATTTGCGGAGGGGTACAAATACGAGCTCTCTGCATGTTGAGCATTTCACATCACGTGAATCAAAACAAAATGCAGACTCAGTAGGCGTAAATACTATGTATAAATGGACAGGTGAAAACTTCGAGGTCAAAAGACGTCATAATATTAAAAGTGTAACTGAAAATGAATTTCTCATAACTGGCGATTCCATGTTGAAAAATGTCATAGTGCCAACATGTGAAGCTGAAGACCACCCAGGAATTAGGTCCCATCTGATCAGTAACTATTTTAAAAACACTACAAATTCAAGAGAAAACATCAAAAAAGAAGCGAACCAAAATTACAATGCCATTTTCATCCATGTTGGAACTAATTCCCTCCAAGGATACAGCGAAGAGGAAATTATCAGCGAATCAAAAAATATAATCTGATCAGCCAGAAAAATTTACCCTGCTTCCAGGATAGTCATCAGCGGAATCATAAACGTGAGGTCGGTGAGTGACAGTTATATCGATCAAATCAATTGCCGAATTAATGAGTGTTGTGACAGACTAGGTGCTGTAGACTCAAATAAGTTTTTGATCAAGGAAGGTCTAGCCAAGGATGGACTGTATATATCTAAATACACTAGGATCGATGACCTTCAGCAAAATTTTTATGGATGTTTGTAAAATCATTAGAACTAAGGGAAACTAACATTTACTGGAGGGTATGTAAAAAAAAGCCTTTTAGCTGAACAGAAAACTGCTAAAGAGTGACTATGAAAATGTATGCTTAATACTATTAAAACAAGCGAAAATTCTTATTTGGTTCACTGGAATATAAATGGCTTAAATTATAAAACTTGCAGCAGCCTAAGCTACAAACTTGATGAGTTAGAAATTCTTCTCTCAGAATTTAAAAACATACAAATTATTTCTTTAAATGAACACTGCCTTAGCTCTAATACAATAAATATTTCAAATAAAATTAAAAATTTCAGTATTGCAAGCAGCTAGTGCAGGGAGACTCATTCGCAACATGTGCTCTGCACAGCCAAGGGCATCATGTCGACCATTATTTAAAGACCAGAAATATTAACTGTCCCATCTTTAAACATCTTTGAGGTGGTTCAGCATGTTACAGCGACATTGTAACAAAATACAGAAAAAGTGTAACAAATTTTCCCGTGTACAAAACGTTTGTCGTATTTCACTGACAATGGTAGTCTATGCTAACATACAGTAGAAAGAACAATGCTAAACAGACCAAGGAGTAAGAGTTGACACAAAAAAAGAGCCATTCAGAACTGACTTAGCATTCTGACACAATAAGCTGCCAGTTTATGTGCCATAACTTGACAATGGGTTACAGCTACTGGATATTAAAATTGTACTATAACACCAGAAGCAGATGGGTGTGCGTGTGATAACTTGATTACTAGTGTGAACTACTGGATTGCAAATAGTAATCTTGGTTACATATGAGCATCAAACAAATTTGCAACAAATGACTCACTATGGCATCATGTTACAGCAAAATTGTAACAAATCGCGTTATGTTACAAAAAAATTGTAACTGAATTTTCCATGCATCACTATATAGTACCAAAATTGTAACAAATTGCCCTCTGTTCCAAATTTTTAACATCTTCTGATAATGCTAAAATGCTGATGCACAGTGGAGACTACATGACACTTCCCCTGCGCATCAGCATTTAACAATTTTGTAACAAACTCTACTATAATCATAATTTTCCAGAAATATTATACATAATTGCCCCTTATTTCTTCATGTTACAGCAAACTTGTAACATAATACCTCATACATTTAAATATTAGTGCAAAATTTTAAAAAACTACCATATACATTGCCATGTTACAGCAAAATTTAGAAATTTACTCCCCCATACATTACTACTGATACATAAAACTATAGCAAGTTTTCCTCGTTGCACCAAAATTTTAACAATCTGCATCATATACTGGTATTTTACAGAAAAATTGTGTTGTAGGAAAATTGCAAAAATTTACCCAATGCAGTGTTATTCTACAGAAATACTATAACATATTTCCTCCTTATAGCAAAAGTGTAACGAATCGTCCCATACATTGTCATGTTATGCCAGACTTGTATCAAATGGTACCTTAAATCGTCAAGTTACTGAAAATGAAACGAATTGCACCACACATCACCATTTACAGCAAAAATTGTAACGAAGTGCCACATACATTGCTATGTTACAGCTAATTTGTGAATTAATGACCCCTGTAGTGGCAAAATTTTGACAAATTTCCTCTTGCATCGACATGTTACAGCAAAATTGTAAAGCTGATCCATGCATTTCCACCTTAGAAAAAAGAGACTTGCTCTGGCCAGTTGCAACTTATTCCCACAAGCAATAGTGATTAGTCAGCCACTATAGACTTGTCGACGCCAGTAAGTCAAGACATGTTACAACAAGCAAAATAGTTTGTCAAAAGGATGATATCGCAGGTGTGGTCACTTGTCACACACCATTTGCTGTGATGTGGTAGTGGCATCATGTGCAGCTCACTGACCATGACCACGCAACATCACAATACAAAATGGAAGCTACAATCTGATTGGCTAATTATTTTAATGACTGGTAAAATAATGTGCCGATAATGACGCGATGGAGAAAAGGACAGTGACACATGTGATGTCATAAAGATGACATAATAAAGGTGACACAGCTTGTAATGTCATGAATGTGGTACTGACCTGCAGACATGATGCTATGGACCTAATTGTTTTGCTTCTTATGTAAAAGGTCTTGATTTTCCGGTATGGACATGTCTCAGGTTGCTCACTAACTGTGTATGCCTGTTGCAGGAAGACATAACTTGCTACAACAAGTCTCAAATTGCTTGTGTAGCAAAGTGTGGGGTCAGTTGTTACAATTATGTGTAACAACGGTGATGTATGTAACTAATTTGTTGGAGTTTTGTGTAGTAATGATGGTATATAGAACGATTTCTAAGGTGTTCCTTAATGCTTGGGATATTATTTGGGATCCAACAGCTGACACCCACTGTCAGGTTATGGCACATGCAGCCTGTCAGCTTCTTCTGTTAGAATACTATCTGAGACCCAGTAGCTGACAACCACTTCTGGTGTACTGGGTACTCTGTTGGAGATTTGTTGTAACATGTTGATAAATGGGGCAATGTCTGGCAATTTTGCTACAACGTAGTATATTTACTGGTAATTTACTGTAACATAGCAATGTATGTGTTAAGGTGTTACAATTTTTGCGATAACATGGTGATGCAAGGGAAGATTTGTTACCATTTTACTGTAAAAAGATGATGTATAGGATAGAGTGTCATGTAATCTCCACTGTGATAGCATAAGATGGCAAATACATTATGCATGTGACAGTTTGTTACAATTTTTCTGTAACATGGGTGGCTTCTTACAACTTTGTTGAAACATGGTGATTATCTGAAAATTCCATTTGTAATTCAGTAGGTGACACCCATAGATACGCTATGGCACATATAACGATAGGTTCTGGTGTTACAACACAGTTTTAAGATACAATAGCTGACACCCACTGCCAAGTTGTGGTGCCTAAACTATCAGCTTCTGGTGTTAGAATACTATCAGAGATCCATTAGCTCACAGCCACTGGAAAGTATCGGCACATACACTGTTAGTTTCTAGTGTTACAACATAGTTTTAAGATTCAGTAGGTGGCTACCACTGTCGAGTTACGTACACTGTCAACATTTGGTGTCAGTCTACTTTTTAAACTCTGGATGGCTATTTGTTTCTGTCAGCTATCACTGCCTTGCCTGCTTGGCATTGTAGTTTCCATTGTGGAATAATGTAAGTTAGAATTATCAGCAGAATATGACTAAAGTTTTGTAAAAGTACCAATTTGTTACTATTTTGCTGTAACAAATCGATTTGTACAGCAGTTTGTTACAATTTTGTTGTAACAATGAGTGATTTGTTACAATTTTGGTCTAATATTATGACATATAGAGCGGTTTGCTACAGTTATGTATGATACTTACATCCAACTGAGAATACTATTCATGATCTTGTAGCTGACATTGTATGAGGCGATTTGTTACAATTTTGCAGTACTATGTTCATGTTTTGGGCAAAGTTTCATGCAATCTCCACTTTGCGATAGAAAAAATTACCATTATCACCAGAAGGTGACAAACATTTTTTACTGGACAGCTGTATTAATGCAGCTTAAAGTTAATACTCTGAAATGGAGTCACTATAATGTTTGGCAGTCTTTGAAAATTAGTTGAAAGTTTGTTTCTTACCTACATGAATATGAATTACTACTGCTCAACATGTTATTTCATCGAAATGTCTAGTAGTTTCCTCTGTGTGACAGCATAAGTCAGTCTTAATCATATGTACTTTAGCCCTTAAGTTAGGTGAGTGGTGCCATTTGAGTTTTGATAAATTGTAAATGCAGCTCTTTTCTTTATTTAAAATGGTATACAATAATCAAACTATTAGCACAGGCAAGTGCATTTCAGGATGTAAGTTAGATCAGCGATAGCGCCATGAGTGTTATGTAATGTTATAGAATAAATATGTATGTATCATAATATATAACATAGGGAATTTTTGATTTCCTTACAATAGGCCTGTTGTATGAAAATAAAACTCAGCGCATTTGGAAGTGTTGCTTAACCTGTAAATTACATCAATAGTGCCAATATGCAAGTCATATATAGATTTTTGAAAATCTGTTAGAACAATTAAGTTATGACAACTGTTCCACAAGTGTTATGTATTTCAAATATTTATGTATTTTGATAAATAATATAGACAATTTTATTTTAGTGCAAAGATCGAATTTTCATGTGTAATCAGACATCTGTAATTATATTGGCATATTATGATAAGTATCCTATGTATATTTTGTTCTTGAAATCCATATGTATTTGATATATAATTTACTTTGGTGAAAAGATCATGTTTTAGAAATATCGAACTTTCCTCTCTGTATGGCATCTTGTCCATCATAGTCTTTGACCATGTTGTCTTGTGTTTACATTTCACATTTGCCACATCATAAAGTTGGACTTAAATATTAAAAATATGCACGGTTAGTTTCGTTAAGGTTAGGGAAAATCTGTCAGCAGAGAAGTATGCTAGCACAGGTAAGTCCAAGATAAAAAGGAATATGAAAGCTACATTAGCTGGTCCATATCATCAAGCAGATTTTTCTTGTGTAAAGCGTAATGCATTACCTTCTTCCCCTCCCCCCTCCTGTTCCCAGAGTTAGTGCTTGGAGAAGTGAAGAATACCTGAAAAAATCTGTATCACATTATGACAGTTTGATCTTTGTACCGCCAGTAACATAGCCTCAAGTAGGCTTGAGATAAAAATACCACTATTTTTACATATTTTGACAAACTTTACTCACAATTTAGATGGGGAAATGGCGTTGTGGCACTTAATTTGAGAGTCCACAGGCATGTTTTAGGCATTATAGAAGACATGGTAATAACAATGAGGCATTTGAAAAAAATGTGTGTGTGTGTTCGCTGCTGATGTATTTTTTGATATACGTTTTAGACCCAGGTAAATTGTTTAGATAGCCTTGGCACCATAGTTCAAAATACAAGGGTCAGCTAAAAAGTAATGCCTCCCTTTCTAATTGGCCAAAAATTTAAAACACAGCTACATAGGTTGAAAACTACAACACTGAAGATAAATTTATGACTTTTCGGTATAATCTCTATCCATTTTCACAAATACAGCAACCTGCTTTTGATGCCGCTGGTCCATAGATATTTTCATGGCCTCCTCATCTTCCAAGTGACGAGCTTCTTTTAGCTGCCTGAAAAGTTGGAAGTCTGATGGTACCAGGTCAGACAAGAATTTACATCCAATTTTCATTAACTGGTCCGTGGTGTGAAGTCTGGTGTGTAGTCTTGCACTATAATGCAAAAGAAGAACATCCACTACAGCTTTTGTTGGTCTAACTCACTGAAGGAATGCTTTAACCTGTTTGAGGATTCTGATGTATTGGACACAATTTACTGTGTATCCCCACTCCAACAGATAAGCCATAATCACACCCCTTGCACTGCAGAATATTATAGGCAACGTTTTCCTTGCCAGTCAAACAGTTTCTTCTGCTGTGAGCTTCTGTGATGGCATTTCATCGAGTCGTTGATTCTTCTTCAGTTCTTTCTTCTTCTTTGTTTCGTCTTCAGTCATAATTTTTTCCAGAAACTCCTCTCTCTCCAAACAGAAATCCTGCAAGAGTTGGGAGGCAGTTTTGCTTCCTTTTCTGAGGAGAGTAATGTGACACATGTCATCTACAGTCGCCTGGTAGTCACCACAAATGATGTCATCGACTCACTGAATGTTGTGTGGATTCTCTGAAGTCACTGCTCTGATACTCTGCATTTCATCAGCTTGTGGTGTTTGTCCTTCAGCTCCAATACAGTGGCAAACCCATTGTCTAACAGTCCTCCTGTTGCTTCACTACACAGTTTTCAGTCTTTCGTGAATGTGAATGGGAATTCCATCTTCTCCATTCAAGAATTCTGTCACAGAAAACTATCTTATACGAATATTGATATCAGCCATTTTGTAAGCGACTGCAGTACTGCCCTATGTTGATGCAGAAAGTTACTACTGCAGTAGATAAGAGAACAAGCTTTGCGGACTAGCGCCAAACTCAAATTTTTCACTGAAAGAAATTTATTCATGCAGCAAAAAATAGGAGGCATTATTTTTTGGCAGATCCTCGCATGTTTGTTTTCGAAACACTAGTAGAAAATACACTGGAGAGCCAAAGAAATTGGTACACCTGCCTAATACCGTGTAGGGCCCCCACGAGCACATAAAAGTGCCACATTACGACGTGGCATGGACTCGAATAATGTCTGAAGTAGTACTGGAGGCAATTGACACCATCAATCCTGCAGGGCTGTCCATAAATCCGTGAGAGATCTCTTCTGAACAGCACGTTGCAAGGCATCCGAGTTATGCTCAATAATGTTCATGTGTGGGGAATTTGGCGGCCAGCGGAAGTGTTTAAACTCAGAAGAGTGTTCCTGGGGCCACTTTGTAACAATTCTGGACGTGTGGGATATCGCATAATCCTGCTGGAATTGCTAAAGTCCGTCGGAATGCACAATGTATACTACTGGCCATTAAAATTGCTACACCACGAAGATGACGTGCTACAGACGCGAAATTTAACCGACAGGAAGAAGATGCTGTGATATGCAAATGATTAGCTTTTTCAGAGCATTCACACAAGGTTGGCGCCGGTGGCGAGACCTACAACGTCCTGACATGAGGAACGTTTCCAACCGATTTCTCATACACAAACAGCAGTTGACCGGCGTTGCCTGGTGAAACGTTGTTGTGATGCCTCGTGTAAGGAGGAGAAATGCGTACCATCACGTTTCCGACTTTGATAAAGGTCGGAATTTGTAGCCTATCGCGATTGCGGCTTATCGTATCGCGACATTGCTGCTCGCGTTGGTCGAGATCCAATGACTGTTAACAGAATATGGTATCGGTGGGTTCAGGAGGGTTATACGGAACGCCGTGCTGGATCCCAACGGCCTCGTATCACTAGCAGTCGAGATGACAGGCATATTATCCGCATGGCTGTAATGGATCGTGCAGCCAACTCTCGATCCCTGAGTCAACAGATGGGGACGTTTGCAAGACAACAACGGTCTGCACGAACAGTTCGACGACGTTTGCAGCAGCATGGACTATCAGCTCGGAGACCATGGCTGGGGTTACCCTTGACGCTGCATCGTAGACAGGAGCGCCTACGATGGTGTACTCAACGACGAACCTGGGCGCACGAATGGCAAAACGTCGTTTTTTCGGATGAATTCAGGTTCTATTTACAGCATCATAATGGTCGCATCCGTGTTTGGCGACATCGCGGTGAACGCACATTGGAAGCGTGTATTCGTCATCGTCATACTGGCGCATCACCCGGCGTGATGGTATGGGGTGCCATTGGTTACACGTCTCTGCCACCTCTTGTTCGCATTGACGGCACTTTGAACAGTGGACGTTACATTTCAGATGTGTTACGACCCGTGGCTCTACCCTTAATCGATCCCTGCGAAACCCTACATTTCAGCAGGATAATGCACGACCGCATGTTGCAGGTCCTGTACGGGCCTTTCTGGATACAGAAAATGTTCGACTGCTGCCCTGGCCAGCATATTCTCCAGATCTCTCACCAATTAAAAAGTCTGGTCAATGGTGGCCGAGCAACTGGCTCATCACAATGTGCCAGTCACTACTCTTAATGAACTGTGGTACCGTGTTGATGCTGCATGGGCAGCTGTACCTGTACACGCCATCCAAGCTCTGTTTGACTCAATGCCCAGGCGTATCAAGGCCGTTATTACGGCCAGAGGTGGTTGTTCTGGGTATTGATTTCTCAGGATCTATGCACCCAAATTGGGTGAAAATGTAATCAGATGTCAGTTCTAGTATAATATATGTGTCCAATGAATACTCGTTTATCATCTGCATTTCTTCTTAGTGCAGCAATTTTAAAGGCTAGTAGTGAATATGAATGGATGCAGGTGATCAGACAGGACGCTTACATACGTGTCACCTGTAAGAACCGTATCTAGACGTATCAGGGGTCCCATATCATTCCAACTGCACACACCCTACACCATTACAGAACCTCCAGCAGTTTGAACAGTCTCCTGCTGACATGCGGGGTCCACGGATTCATGAGGTTGTCTCCATACTCGTATACATCCATCTGCTCAATACAATTTAAAACAAAAATCTTATGATCAGGCAACATGTTTCCTGTCACCAACAGTCCAATGTCGGTGTTGACAAGTGAGACGTAAAGCTTTGTGTCATGCAATTATCAAGGATACATGAGTGGGTCTTCGGTTCTGAAGGCCCATATTGATGACGTTTCGTTGAATTGTTCACACGCCGACATTCATTGATGGCCCAGCATTGAAATCTGCAGCAATTTGCGGAAGGATTTCATTTCTGTCACACTGAACAATTCTCTTCAATCGTCGTTGGTCTCATTCTTGCAGGATCTTTTTCCAGCTGCAGCGATGTCAGTGATTTAATGTTTTACCAGATTCCTAATATTCACGGTACACTGGTGGAATGGTCATATGGGAAAATCCCCATTTAGTCACTCCCTTTGGGATGCTGTGTGCCATCGCTCATACACCGAGTATAACACCACGTTCGACCTCACTTAAATCTTGATAGCGTGCAATTGTAGCAGCAGTAGCCGATCTAACTACTGCGCCAGACACTTGATGTCTCATATAGGCGGTGCCGACTGCAGTGCCAAATTCTGCCTGTTTACATATCTCTGTATTTGAATGTGCCTGCCTATATCAGTTTCTTTGGCGCTTCAGTGTAACTTCAAGTAGGCCTGAGACTTAGACTAATAAAAAAGCTGTGTTGGGAATTCAATAACATCGATTACATTTCTGTAGTGTAGAACATCATGCATTACCATCTTTTCCCCTAAAACAGTGCTTAGTAAAATAAAACAGTACTGAAAAGTATCTAAAAATGTTAGATGATAAAATTTCTGTCTTTGTATTACCAGTAATCTAGCCTCATATGGCCCTAGGTTCGAATGCCAATCCCTTTACGTATTTTAACAAATGTTACAGACCATTCAGATGTGAAAATGACATTGTGGCACATAATTTAGGAGTCCAGAGTTATGTTTTAGGGGTCAGCTGAGATTTGGTAATAATCTCATGACGCTTGGTATAAACATTATGTGTGTTGGCGGCTTTTATTGACATACATTTTCGAGGTGGAAATACTGTGAGCTATACTCTTTATGTATTTTGACAGTCATTTTAGATGTGGAATTAACATTGTGACAATTGACATGCCAATTGTGTGTGTGTGTGTGTGTGTGTGTGTGTGTGTGTGTCTGTGCGTGTGTTTGATCAATTTTTCCTGTGGTTTGGATACATTTGGACATTACACCAGTTTGCACAGTTCAGACTGTTCACACACATTGAAACATCTTTCCCAAGGTTGTTCAGATACTTTCGAACATGGCGACATTTTCTGAAATCCAGACGATGCTTATGTATTTCTGATAAATGCTGTGCATGTGGAAGTCCTTTAATACACCCTTTACATATTTTTTTATTCAGATATTTTTCAACATGACACAAAATTCAGACTATCTGGATTCTTTTGATCATGGATCCGTGATGGTTGCTAGCACAAGTGGGCTACTTTTTCCATATTGAATATTTTTTATTTCCCACTAGCACAATTCAGCTACTGGGCCATCTTGCAGCTTTTGTATTTCCACCACTGCCATCTTGCATTTTCGAATTTACTGCCAGCGCCATCTTGAATATTTGAATTTCCTGCCACCACCGTCTCGAAATTTTTGGCGACTGCTGTGCTGACTAGCGATGGCTGCTTGAACTGTTGGCTCAAATTCCTATAGGTATTCCAATTATGACAGTGTCATCTAGTACTACATACATTCTCTACAAACCTGTAACTGAAACAAAACATTAAACAGTCAATGAGCAGACGTTGGGCACACCAACCTGGAGCGTCGTAGCCAGGGAGCCATGTTGATGCTGCTGGAAGAGGCGACAAAACGATCCCCAACGGTATCTACGATCGCCTGGTAGCGATCACGGTGTAGGGTGAAGAAGAAGAGGCGGTAGGCAGAGCTGAAGACAATGGTGGTGACAGGCAGGTTAGCAGTGATATCAGCGATGTCACTATGGTTTTCGTACAGGTCGAGCACACCGGCCAGCCCCTGGCTGAGAAGCAGCGCGAGCAGCGACCATGTCAACAGCGCTCCAGGCATGCCACGGTTCACCAGCACGCCCATGAACCGCACCATCAGGATGTTGAACTCCATGTAACGTGATGGTTCATCCACATTACGCAGTGCATTGTACACCCGCCGTAACATGGCTGCCACTGCTGCAACTGGGGAGAAATATGGGGTTGTCACAAATTACTGGCCGATTTCATTTTGTTATATCATGCTTGGGCAAACGAGCTGCAATGAAGCTGTTCCATCACGTATGCAGGGTAAATGAGACAGGTTAAATATCCCCAGACATCGAGAAGAATGTAATAATCGCAGTACCAAATAAAGTGGCTGCCGACAGCTGCGAATGTTACCCTGTACCAAACTATCAATATAGTAACTCGTGGTTGCAAACGCCGACACAAATTATTCACAGAAGAATGGAAAAACTGATAGAAGCCAACCTGGCGTAAGATCAGTTTGGGCTCAAAGAAATGTAGGAGCACTTGAAGCTATACAGAATTTTCGACTCATCTTGCAAGATGGGCTGAAGAAAGGGAAACTAACAATTACAGCATGTGTACACTTAGAGAAGACTCATGCTCTAGTGGTAGTGATGTAGACCAGTGATTGAAAGACACTGAGTCCGTGGGTTCGATCCCAGCCACTATTTAAATTCTGAATAAAAATTATCAGCAATGGCAGCCAACAAGTTCTGGTTCAGAGAATCACTCCATTCTGCCAATGGCTTTGTCAAAGAGAACGGAAGGGAAGGGGTTTATTACCCTTTGGGTGGGAAACTGCTCCTAAAAGGCGGAAGAATCAGCAATGATCTACGGCATGAGGACGCAGAAGGCAATAGAAACCCCTGCGCTCACTACACATGATGGTTATCTACAAGACCTATCGCCTGTAATAGAAAAATTATTCATAATGATCTCTCCATTGACAGAAGTGAAGTGAAATGCAAAGAAGATAAGGATTGCTGCTCAAATGAGTACAGGGTAATATCAACAACGGCAGAAAATACTTTAACTGGAGTAGGATTCGTTACGAGTAGAAAGATAGGGCAAAGACTGAGTTGCTGTGAACAGATTAGGGATAAGGGATAAGGTAGATTTCATCAGAACCAGCAGCAGACCAATGCTGACAATAATAGTTCAGATATAACTGCGAATATTAAAAGCAGAAAATGTAGAGACAGAGAAAGTATGTATTGACAGAAACAGGTAACTTGGTATATAAAGGAAGATAATTATCTAATAATCATGGAGCATAGGAACATGACAGTAGGCAAAGAATAAAAGACAGCGTTAGGAGAATTTGAGCTTGATTGTAGGAATGAGAGAGGAGAAGGATTAACTGAGTTCTGAAATAAATACTCCAAAAATCACAAGAGAGGAAGGTATACTTGGACAAGGCCGCTAGACACATGACGATCCGAGCTGGATTACATCATGGTCAGACAGAGATTTCACAGCCACTTGCTTGGAAGGCGTAACCACGCTCAGATAATTAAAGACTCAGATGACAATGTAATGATGATGATGAAGAGCAGAGTGATCCGTAAGCTAATCATGTTGAAGAATCAATGTGGAAGAAGTGAGGCACTGAAATAGTGAGGAATGATGATATGCATTTGAAGATATCAAAGGCTGTAGATACTGAGATGATGAGTATCATACAGGTAGTGCTGTTGAAGAGGAGTGGATATACCCAAAACGAGAAATCACAGAAGTGGGAAGACAAATATTAGTACAAGGAGGTAACTGTGATGAAAATCCCCAGCACCACTTCTGTGAAGTTTGGAAGGTAGGAGATGAGGTACTGGCAGAAATAAAGTTGTGAGGATGGATCATTAATGCTGTGTACATGGCAAGAGGTACTCTGTAATACCACGAGAGCCTGTAACCACGCATGCACAACCAGTCGCCTGGTGCCTTCTCAGTTCTGAGGAGATGCTTCCAGACAGCACTCACTCGTCAGGACTACACTCTGCTCCTGTTATTCCTTCACCAATGGTGTTGTCAGCCACCAGAGAGAGAGAGAGAGAGAGAGAGAGAGAGAGAGAGAGAGAGAGAGTTGTCAACAGTGGACTATTTTGCTTCCGCCTAGTACGGGCACAATTGGAGATTGTTCTACCAGTGCCAACAAAGGACGATGACCCACTGACACTCAGAGTTACTGCAATTCAGCCATCCCTACAGTACCACCATTTCCTGCAGTTACACTAAGGATTATAGTTCCTGAGTTCTTTCCAGAAGACAACAGTTCTGACTCAGCTGTTGCTATTTATGGACACTAGATATAGTCAGTCAGGAGTGTCTGAATAATTACTTTCAATTATAGTTACAATACCGCAGATTGCCAAAAGACAACAGAGCTAATTAGATTTCATTGTATTAGGTGTAGGATATTAAGTACTACACATCAAAATGTTACCAAAGTTATGTACAATTTTGTATCATAACTATTAGTAAATATTATTGCTAATTTCTTGTAGTGTTGCACATCTCTCTGCTAGTAGCGCCCTGTCAAGCAAGTAGATTTTACTAGCGTGCATACTGCCACCTTAATTAGAACCATTGTAGGAAATATCTTTTCTGCTAGCATGGATGTTTGCGCTGAACTGATAGTAACATTCAGTTACAGCATCCCAACACTGGCGACAATGATAAGTAGAAATTGTTCATAATTTATCGCCAGTTATCAGCACTGGCGATGAGGAAAATTTAAATTTGATGAGAACAGTTTTTCACCAGTTATCAACACTGGCGACAAGGTAAACGGTTTAAGACCAATATCCCAACATTGCCGATGAGCAAACAGCTTATTAACTGCTAAAAGTTTTGATCAGAACCCAGCACTGCTGTCGAGACTAAGTCAACATTGATGATATTTTTGCCAGTTCCCAACAAGACTGTGCAGACCCAGAAATTATTCTCATCCTCAAGGGCGGCGAGCAAAAAGAACCAGTACTGGAAACAACATTAACACATTAAGCACGTATTTTTATTTTCAGTTTTCTCTTTCGAGCACATATCTTATTTAATTTATTTTCGTGGCGACACTGTTTTAGATGATAAATAAGTCAAATCTTAAGTCTGTAAATTCAACTAAATGCTAGGAATTACAATTACAAAGAACTTAAAGTGGAAAGAACACACAGAACATGTTGTGGGGAACGCAAACCAAGGACTGTGTTAGCAGAGCTTTGCGTGGTCTCGCTTCATCATGCTGATGAGACGAAAATCTGTTCTCTTCCAGGGAAACAGCTCTGTGATAACTATACAGCAAGACAGAGACAAACTGGCAGCAGATTCAGTATGGTCTGTGGAATGTTCACGTGTGAATCCATGGGTCAAGTGGAGCTCATACAAGGCATCATGTTTAATTTTATAGACCAATTACTATTTTTATGAAGGACTCCCAAAAGCAAATTAGATACATAAAATTAAAAAAAATGTTTTCAGAATAAATAAAAACATGAGCCTTTTTAAGGACCTCTTTAACAAATCGGACTCACCCTTTGACAAAATTCCTGCCTACATCCTTGACTGCCAGCATGTATTGTTATGTACAGGTAATAAATGGTAGTTTGTAGGACGGAGTTCCATATCTGTTGCACTTGGTTGGTCAATGCAGGGACAGCTAAAGCTAAATGTGGATGTCATCTGATGATGTCCAATAGGTGCTTGATTGGAGACACATCTGGTGATGAAGCAGGCCATGGCAACATGTCGACAGTATGTAGAGCATGTTGGGTTATAACGTGATATATGGGCGAGTGTTATCCAGCTGGGAAACACCACATGTAATGCTGTTCATGAATGGCAGCACAACAGGTCGAACCACCAGATTGTTGTACAAACATGCAGTTAGGGTGTGTGGAATAACTACGAGAGTGCTCCTGATGTCGTATGGAAATGGAAATGTCGTGTGGCTAGGGCCTCCCGTCGGGTAGACCGTTCGCCTGGTGCAAGTCTTTCGATTTGACGCCACTTCGGCGACCTGCGCGTCGATGGGGATGAAATGATGATGATTAGGACAACACAACACCCAGTCCCTGAGCGGAGAAAATCTCCGACCCAGCCGGGAATCGAACCCGGGCCCTTAGGACTGACAGTCTGTCACGCTGACCACTCAGCTACCGGGGCGGACCCTGATGTCGTATGAAATTACACCCCAGACCATAATTCCAGGTGTAGGTCCATTGTGTCTAGCACACAAACAGGGTGGCTACAAGCACTCAACACAGCTATCACTGGCACTGAGGCTGAACCAACTTTCATCAGAAAACACAAAGCCATTCATCCTGTCCTCTAATGAGCTCTCACTCAACGTCAGTGCAGTTGCAAATGGCGGTGGTTTGGGATCAGTGGAATGCATGCTACAGGGCATCTTGGAGACATCCTTGAAGTAACCAATTTGTTACACTTTGTTGTGTCACAATGCTGCCAACTGCTGCTCAATTTGCTGCTACAGATGCAGTGTGATGTACCAGAGGCATATCCCAAAAACCATGGTCTTCCCTCTTTGTAGTACCATATGGCCATTCGGAGCCCAGTCTTCTAGCACCATACATTTTCGTGACTACTGCTGCCAGCAACATGTACAGTGGCTACATTCCTGCCAAGTCTTTCTGCAATACAGCAGAAGGAACATATAGCTTCTTCTCGCCCTATTACATAACCTCTTTCAAACTCAGTGAGGTGCTGACTATGGCGTCTTTGTCACCTTAAAGACATTCTTGACCATCATCAACTCACCACGTCCAATCTCAAAGGTAACTCACGTTAACAACCGTTACAGCGTTTATTTAAAGCAGACTTGATTTATATCCTCATAGGCTTCTGCGTACAAACAAATGCATGTATCAGCAGAAGCATACTGTGTGAGGACGCTCATGTGTTCATTACACATCAACAACCAGCACAGTCAAGCGAGTGGTGTGGCCAGACACAGAAAACACAGGCCAATCACGCTATTCCACGGAAATAGTTAACCAACAAGTTTATAAATACTAACTTACAATCTTTTTCATGCTACAGCATAAACCCTGTACGAGAGCCACCTGCTTGGAGGGGTAGGGACAGACAATTTCAATTTTTTTTATTAATGCTTTCATTCCTTTGCTCCAAGTGTAAATGATGTGAAGACTCTTTGCAGCCCACCTGTAGCATCAGTATGTGCTGCTGGCCTGGTGTTGTGAACATAGACAGGATTGCTGAGGAGTGACACCTTGGGTGAACTGCAATAAGGGTGCAAGAAAGGATTATGTAGTGCAGTGGACACCAACAGAAATGGGTGAGATGACGACGCTTTACTCTCTCGAGATTGCTGGCCTCCGATTTGCTAACATGGTGCTCCCCTGCACTTCCATGGTTTTATCTGAACTTTGGCCGTAGTGGCAATTTTCTAAGGTGTCTCATTTGTACTACTTTATCGTGAATAAAACCCTTTGGGATTTTTCTTAATTTTTCTAACTATTATTTCAAAGAACCCAGCTGTTCCAGGCGCCCACAAGTAACCAAGTAGTATTTCGAAGATCTTGGATATTCCAGGTGCACACTCGTCTGTCCTGCACAGTCTGTTGTCACATCAGTAGGCTACGTCCCATCCTTTAGTGCAGAAACAGTTATTTCCTTATAGCTAGTTGTCGCTACTGTTCCTTGTTGGCATGGTTAGACACGTGCTACAACTTTAGGGACAGCCTGTGGTCACATCTGGCTCTAACCAGCCAGCTGCATTCCACCACCCTTGCACACTTAGCACACACACACACACACACACACACACACACACACATACCCACGTGCACACTGTGAGAAGGTTTTTTTCTCTGGCCTGCACTTCCTTCCACCCAACCATGGCTGCTGCTGGTCAGGCACTGCTCACTGTAGCGTCACCTTTTGCTGCCGTGGTGCTGCCCAATGCCAGGCTGCAATCACTGTTGCTCTCGCTTGTTCCTGTCGTCGCTGTGAAGGTCTAGGTGTCGACGCCACCTCATCATCACTATCATCAAGCTGCCACCTGACCAAGGGTCATGTGATCCACGCCATAGTGATGCATCACTGCCGCCACCATCTCCACACAACACTACAAACGTGACTGACGCTAGCCACTGCTTTCGCATCCTGTCGCCGATCTGCTGGAGAATGTGCTTGCTTCGGTAGCAGCCAGAGGTAGTAGGGCATTTTTTTCCTGCACGATCTCCCTCCTGTTTTGCTTTGGTCTACTGTTGTTTACTGTTGCCTGCTAGGACTTCTTTTTGCTACAATGATGGTTCAAAAGACAAGTTCTAAGAAGGAAAATGTTGCTGAGAGTGACGAAGAAGACCTTGTTGTATCAATGCAGCAACAAATACAGAAACTTATGGCCAAAACCGTAGAGCTGTAAGGCCAGAACAGTGGGACGCGAAGACAAGCAACTACATCCAGGGCAGACCTTAATTTTCAGGTTCCTCCTAGTGGATCTAGAGGGTTGTAAACTAGCATGGCTGTTTCACAATCTATTGTTGCAAACAGCTGGCGACAGACAGCCACTAAAACCGAATCACTTTCATATTAGTAATTTGAGCACTGAAGTGATAAAGTCTGCAGGTGCATGTTCACTAAATTAACGATCAATGGCAACTAGGACTGTTGATAGTTTTAAAAATATCGAGAATCCATTTTATACATATTTGAAAAAATATTATTGTCGGCTCTTAACATATCGGAAAAAGTATCAATATATCGATATATCGACTGAAAAAATATCGACGTACCGACCTATAAAAATATCGGCTGCACTTTGTAAATACACTGCCGGCTTTAGAGCTGTATATTTAAGCAATAATTTATTGTTATATATTCTGTACATCAACAGGCTAGCAATCTGCCAATCCCCCCTCCACCCTTAGAACAAGAACTGAAAGGAAAACGATACATGTTCGCACTTGGTGATAAGTACTTTGCTGACACTAGTAACTCCAGGTAAGTAGTTCCATCCACCGGTTTCGTCAGATATTGGATTTGACTGGACCACTTCATGTTGACTTACCTGTTTTATTTTCGTTTCTGCCAATAACAGCGACCTAGCAGGTGTAACGTCAAAATTGCACAGTGAAGCTAAACCTTGCCATTTCTGATGGAAGCGCCGAACGCCGGCTTCATCATCATTCCCTCTCGCATGTCTCTGTCCACCACAAAAACCAATCTTGTTGTCATTTAGATTCTTGTTTATCATTTCCAGTAACTGTTACTGAAGAATGCCGATGTGAAGAAATATCACACTAGTTGCATTCAAAATTGATTTTTAATGCAACTAATGTCGTATTTCTTCACATCGGAGATCTTGTTATTCCAATCACGCCGCCATCCCCCTTTGCCATTAGACTTGGTCCTTTGTACCATCTACACTTGCTTCGCACAGTCAAAGAGAAAGACATAATGTGATGAAAGCTAAAAAAGCAGTAAGACTTCTTCACACATTGAAAGTAAAATTATGCTATACTGCAATTTCAAAATAACAACTTCAAATATTTACAGAAAATTGTGAAAAAAATATAACACAAAATAAAAATATCGGCTCTCGATATTACCATATTGATATCGATATACTGTGGGAAAATGTCTCCAAATTATATCGATATTTTTTGAAAGAATATAGATATGTCGATATTTCACCAGCAGCCTTAATGGCAACTTTTATGTGTTTGAAATGGAGGCTACTACCAGCATGTAATTGACTACAGGATGCATTCTGTTGGATTCGGTGAAGCACATAATTGTTTTAATGGTAGCCACACCATGCAGACGCGAGAAACATGGGAAAAAAGCCTATTTCTCGAGTTCCGAATAAACTGCGTACTATGGCATTGATAACCAACACCCCTGTAACAATCATTGCTGGTAATGGAAAGTTTCTCTGGCTGACCGTCAAATCCAAGACCTGTTCATCTAAAATGATATTCTCCTTAGAATCCAGGAGCATATAACAAGAAGTTTGTGCACAACTGAAACTGGAGGGATGAAAGTGTGTATCTCATTGAGTGCAGATAATTTTGATGTGTGAGACGTAGTAATACCGTCAGGAACTATACTGGCCAGTGTACAGAAAATAAGTGAGGCTGAGGAGCTCTGTGCTGAAAGGGCAGTTAAGAGAAAATGCCAACAAAAGCCATTACCTATCCAAGAAGCGTACAGAGCCATGCCAGCCCACTAATGGCAGTTGCAAAGTAAGCTGTCACATGTTACTGACTCTGAGTGGAATCAATTGTATCTGGTTTTGATGTTACATTCATGTTTGTTTGAGGAAATGCAGTATGTCCCCTCCACTGATCTCATTTACAATGAAATATCTACTGGAAACTTCAGATCCTAATGCAGAAACCATACCAAATTCCATATCAATTACAGTCTTTTGTGAAAGAGACAATCCAGCAACAGCTTGATGCAGGAATAATTCAGTCATCTGCTAGCATAGATAAAAAAATCAATCAATGGTGAGGAGTCCTATCACCTACGTGTAGGCATGAAGGCAGTAAGCAAGGTTATTACAGCTGATACTTTTCCCTTGCCACAAATTGGCGAAACACTGAACAGCTTGGAGAATTGGAAGTTTTGCATTACTCTTTGTATACTATCAGGCTACCACCAAGTTACAATAGCCTCCCAGGACTGACCAGAGACAGATTTTGTCACACCCTCAGATTTATATGAGATCTTAAGTATGCATTTTTGGCTGAGATATGCACCTGCCATATTCCAGAGATTTGCTGATTTGTTATTATGATGCTTGAAATTCATCACCTGTTCAATATACTGAGATCACACCATAGTGTTCTCTCAAACTATGAAAGAGCATGCTGAGCGACTGATAAATGGATTAGCAGTGTCGCAGAATGCTCTCTTAATTTTGAAGTTGAAAAAAATGCTCCTTTGTAGAGTCTCAATTTCAGGATTTGGGATACATTATCAGTTTTCCTGGAGTAAAGGCAGTTCTATGGCTGACAGAATCTGTAGACAACTTTCCTGCCACTACAAATGTAAAATAATTACAGAGTTTTCTGGGGCTGACTAATAACTGCCTTGACTTTCTAAAAGACAATGCTACTGTGACTAAACCTTTGATGAGGACCAAGTTATGAAGGGTCCACTGAGTGTGAAACTGTAATGAGGCAAAATAATGAGATACTAACAAATTCACATTTGCTCAGGTACTCTGACCTTGAAAATCCATTTATATTATCATGCAATGCCTCTGATTTCTCATAGGCTGTATTCTGAGTTAAGAGTACACTGGGAAGGAAAAGCCTATTGCTTATGCTTCTCGCCAGCTCCATAAGGCTGAAGTTAACTACAGCACCACAGAAAAAGAGTTGCTCACTTTGATGTTTGGCGTTAACTATTTTAAATGTTACTTACACAGCAGAAAAACTACCACGGTAACTAATCACATTGCCCTCTTATAGCTTTTCAATGTAAAAGACCCCAGTAGCCACCTGACATGATGGGAATCAAAATTATCTGAATATAACTAGGAAGTGTGCCATAACCTGGTAAACCACATCAAAATGCAGATGACCTAAGTAGAAGGCCCAAGTGCTACAAGCAGATGAAGTACTTATAGCAGCATTAAAAGACACTCACAGAAAAAATACAGATTACAAACAATATACCACATAGACTGATTTTGTGTCTGAAGACAGGGTCTTAAACCGCCAGACTCAACTTGGAGATGGGTTACTAACACAGGAGTTGCTCCAGACTCATATCATCTCCTAGTGTCATGATAGCGTCCAAGTTGTTACAGTGGCAAACGTGCCACAGATGCCCATGCTGCTATTCACTGTTGGTGGCCCAATTGGCTCTGTGACATCAATAAATATATACGCATGTGCTTGATATGCACACAGCAGACACAACAGATACGTCCATGATTTCTGTTGCAAATCATATCTGAAGGCTCTAGATCTTTTGGGATTGTGGCTACAGACATAACAGGACCATTCTCCCAGACACAACAGGAAAACGAATTTATCTTGTCAGTTATTTATTACTAGTAGCACTTGCTGATTTCATGGCAGGATCTGCAGTAAAGGCATTTGTCAACCACATAATACTATCTTCTGGCACTCCTGATGTTATATTAACTACCAGGGAAGAAATCTTATGTCTTCATTATTTGTACAAGTGTGTAGACTTCTCAGAATCAAAAAGTGGAGGACTATGCCCTTCCACCCAGAGGTGAATGGCTGTTTGAATGGGCCATCAAATTACCATTTGTAAGTTATTGTATTATATGAATAAATCACTTTCTGATTGGGACCAGTATATTCTATATGCCCAATCTGCTTGCAGTAGCAGAATTCATGAGGCAACTGGGCACATCCACTATGAGGTGATCTGTGGTTGTCCTATGAGATTACATTTTGAGGTAGACAAGTTGCATCGAAGTGTAGATTCTAACAAGGGAACCTCCCCATCGCACCCTCCTCAGATTTAGTTATAAGTTGGCACAGTGGATAGGCCTTGAAAAACTGAACACAGATCAATCGAGATAACAGGAAGAAGTTGTGAGGAACTATGAAAAAAATAAGCAAAATATACAAACTGAGTAGTAAATGCGCAACATAGGCAACATCAAGGATAATGTGACCCCAGGAGCGCCGTAGTCCCGTGGTTAGCGTGAGCAGCTGCGGAAAGAGAGGTCCTCGGTTTAAGTCTTCCCTCGAGTGAAAAGTTTACTTTCTTTATTTTCGCAAAGTTATGATCTGTGCGTTCGTTCATTGACGTCTCTGTTCACTGTAATAAGTTTAGTGTCTGTGTTTTGCGACCGCACCGCAAAATCGTGCGATTAGTAGACGAAAGGACGTGCCTCTCCAATGAGAACCGAAAACATTTGATCGCAAGGTCAAAGGTCAACCGATTACCCCACAGGAAAACACGTCTGATACATTCTACACGACACTGGTGACGGCATGTGCGTCACATGACAGGAATATGTTGTCGACCCACCTAACTTGTACACTTGGCGAATGGGTAAAAAGATTCTTCTACCTTGCCCGATTTAGGTTTTCTTGTGGATGTGATAATGACTCCCAAAAAAGTGATGAAAACATAAGAGCAGTTACCTCGCATCGGACGGACAGACAATAATTGTCTGAAATAAAAAATTAAATTTTTCACTCGAGGGAAGACTTGAACCAAGGACCTCTCGTTTCGCAGCTGCTCACGCTAACCACGGGACCACGGTGCTCCTGAGCTCACACTCTCTTTGTTGTTATCTATGTTGCACATTGAATACTCAGTTTGTATACTTTGCTTCTTTTTTTCATAGTTCCACACAACTTCTTCCTGTTTTCTCGATTGATCTGTGTTTAGTTTTTCAAGACCTATCCACTGTGCGAACTTACAACTAAATCTGAGGGGGGTGCGATGGGGAGGTTCCCTTGTAAGGATGTAAGAAACTTGGCACATGGATCCAAATTGATGTGGAAATGAGTTCAGCGAAATACGCTGAATGGTCAAAGAAACTAGTACACCTACCTAATATCATGTAGGGTCCCACGAGCATACAGGAGTGCCGCAACACGACATGACATGGACTCGACTAATGTCTGAAATAGTGCTGGAGGGACTGACACCATGACTCTTGCAGAGCTGCCATTAAATCTGTAAGAGTACGAAAGGATGGAGACCTCTTCTGAACAGCACGTTGCAAGGCATCTCAGATATGCTCAATAATGTTCATGTCTGGGGACTTTGGTGGCCAGTGGAAGTGTTTGAACTTAGAAGAGTGTTTCTGGAGCCACTCTACAGCAATTCTGGACGTGTGAAGTGTCGCATTGCCCTGCTGGAATTGCCCAAGTCTGTCGGAATGCACAAAGGACATGAATGGATCCAGGTGATCAGACAGGATGCTTATGTATGTGTCACCTGTCAGAGTCATATCTAGATATATCAGGGGTCCCATATCACTCCAACTGTACATGCCCCACAGCATTATGAGCCTCCACCAGCTGAACAGTCCCCTGCTGACATGCGGGGTCCACTGATTCATGAGGTTGTCTCCATACCCATACATGTCCATCTGCTCGAAAAAATCTGAAACGAGACTTGTCCGACCAGGCAACATGTTTCCAGTCATCAACAGCCTAATGTTGGTGTTGACAGCCCCAGACGAGGCATAAAGCTTCGTGTTGTGCAGCCATCAAGGATACATGAGTGGGCATTCAGCTCTGGAAGCCTGTATTGATGATGTTTCATTGAATGGTTTGCATGCTGACACTTATTGATGGTCTAGCTTTGAAATCTGCAGAAATTTGCGGAAGGGTTGCACTTCTATCACATTGAACGCTTCTTTTCAGTTGTTGTTGGTACCATTCTTGCAGGATCTATTTCCAGCCGCAGCGATGTCGGAGATTTGATGTTTTACCAGATTCCTGATATTCATGGTATATTCGTGAAATGGTCGTACGGGAAAATCCCCATTTCATCGCTACCTCAAAAATTCTGTCTCCCATCGCTCATGCACCGACTATAACACCATGTCCAAACTCATTTAAATCTTGATAACTTACTATTCTAGCAACAGTAACCAATCTAACAACTGCGCCAGACAATCGTTGTTTTATATGGGTGTTGCCGACTGTGTTGCCGTATTCTGCCTTTTTACATACCTCTGTATTTGAAAACGCATGCCTATACCAGTTTCTTTGGTGATTCAGTGTAATACTAAACTCAGAACCAAGTAAGTACAGGGAGTAAATAAAAGAACAGTAGTATCCTCTTTATCAACAGAATGACTGGGTCCTGATGCGAAACACAGTATTTAAGAATGGAAAGACAAAGAAATTTATTCCTCCTTATGAAAATTCTTATCAAATTATGCTTTTACCATCTCCTGTCAAATCAGGGATACAACCAGCTGACCACTCCATGGTAGTTCTTTTTGACAGTTGATGAGCTTATCAGAGTAACACAGTGCTAACCCTGCCTGCTGGTTCCCGGGTTCGATTCCCGGCGGGGTCAGGGATTTTCTCTGCATCGTGATGGCTGGGTGTTATGTGCTGTCCTTAGGTTAGTTAGGTTTAAGTAGTTCTAAGTTCTAGGGGACTGATGACCATAGATGTTAAGTCCCATAGTGCTCAGAGCCATTTGAACCTGCCTGCTGGCATAATAGAGCCACCAAGAGACAAACTGCACATTGGTAAAGCAGTGCTGAAGAGGAAAAGATCAGCACCCCTGTCATGACCAAGATATCCTCTACATTCAGAGCATCCTTATGCACTGTGATCACACAGTTAGCAGCAGTCTATGTTCAGAGCCATTATTCTCTAGCAGCTCTCAACTGGAGAGATTCTGAGTTAACAAACATTTCTCGCTAATTTAAGTATATGGCCGAAAGAGTCAGCCTTCAGGAATTCTGAAATGAACGCTGTCGTAAAGTACCGGATGCCACAAAGGGCGCAGATTCACTACGAGATGGGGTAACTCACAGACGTCTGTCTATTGAGACTTAAGCACTGTAGTGTGCAAGTGAGACAGACGACTACCTACATCACAGGGAAACCCAGTAGAGGGCTTTTGTGGCCAAGGAGACGTAGCAGTGTTAAATATGGCGCACCTAAGATCGGCCATAAAGGGAAACATTTATGAAAACTGTTTAATTCTGTAGTAGTGCATGGAATTAAGCCACAGTTATTTTAATCTATCATCCTTCATAAATTTTCATGGTGATCCCAATAAAACTTGAATTTCATATAGAAGCGCATCATCAAAATGACAATGTTGTAAATAACATCATTGTTTCTTTATTTGTTTAAAAGATATACTAAATTTAAATTATCAGTATTTTCAGCTAAGCATCGGATCATCATTTTCTCCACACAAAACACATTGAACGGTGACAGCATGACACCTTATTGAATCATTAGGTAATAGAATATTTGTTGTAAAATTTAGTGGATAATAGTTACTTTTGTTCTTTATTTATTTATCAGAAAGAACATTGGTGCAAGGCTACTGGCCGTGCATTAAAAGCTAAGAAGGAAGTTGTATTGGTTTTATGTAAAAGAATTTAACGTTTGTTATGTAATGGATATTCTTGTTACTTTATTTAGAATTTGAAAGTGGTCAAGCTTTGATTATTTAGATATGTTAAAAAGTAAAACAATGTAGAATAAGTTGTAGCCAATCAGATGGACGGCTTCAGGAAAGGGAACTGCCCTAGTCAATTGAGCGAGGATATTCGGAGCGCGGGAAACGCGGCTGGGGACGGGTCTAGGGAGTGCTGGAGGAGACGTGAAAGCACACGGTCGGTCATTAGGTAGCTAGGAAGTGTAACGACTTAGAAAATTTCGCATTGTGTGGTATCGCGGGACCTAGTCTCTGAGCAGTGAGTAGCCGCACGCCTAGTGTGAACTCGTAACTTTTCGTGTAGCTAAGGGGGCGGAGTATTGGACTTGTGTTTAGCGATGAGATTGTAAATGATCGAACTGTGTCAAATGGATATGCACTCGAGTGTAACAGTAACTCTAAATACGACGACTTTCTCTATTAGTTTGCTTTCTGAATAAACATTACTCTAACCAAATCGCAACTGTGTGGCCTACATCATTTATGGGTCGTTGATTTAGTTCCCGATACTTTTATTACTGTTATTATACGTAAAATTAACTTTGTATTTCGCAAACTTGCCATCAGCCAGACAATTTAACCAAAGGATCACAAGTGTCTAATTTAATGGGCGTGTAATGCAACACGTGCAGTTCAACCCCTAGACGAGTTTGTGCCAAGATATTTCGACGAAGAGGAACTGCATGTGAGCCCAAACATCTCTGGGATGATAGCTCGCAAGATGTAGCTGGCGCTCACTGAATATTCCTAGCTGGTTACAACAGTATTTCGTTTTATATTTTTTTGTTGTGACCTTTCATACCACCTGTCGTCCCTCCCTTGGTGTTGTTTCAGCGGAGGCCTTCACTTAGGGTATATGATCTCACAAACTCCTTGATCAGTTTCAGTAGATGATGTTGTGTTATGGTTATTATGTTTATGGGTCGCCATACTCCCACTATCGGTACTTGCTGATATGCTTCTCAGCTGCCTGGACCAGTTGCTTGCTTTTCTTTCTCAGGGATGGATCAATGTGATGTCGTCAAACGCCTTACATTGCTATGTTGTGCTGCACTGTGCCACTCACATGTGGGATACGGATACCTTAAGAGCACGTGTAATTTCCGTTGCAGGTTTTATGCAATGTTTTTTTGACTAAATGTTAGTATAACACAACAGATGTTTATTTTGGTTGTTATCCAGTTTTGGTCTGTAATTTAGACCAACTTCAGGTAGTAGGACCCATGATGGAAGTTGTTGGCGGTAGATAGAGCAAGATCATAAGAGCGCGGACGTTAACTTCTCAAGTTGCCACTATCATGGTGCCTGTGATCCGAAGATGGTCTAAGTTATAGACCAAAGCCAGTTTCCAACCAAAATAGACATCTGTAGTGCTCAAGATTGTTTTACTAAAATTTTTAAAATATTCACACCAATCACTGTTCACTTTCCATTGAAAAAATCTTTCTAAAACTTCCATCAGTTGTTGTATTTGTATATTCAGAGGAAGTAAAAGTAAAGATTATCCCTTTACCATGAACTGTCTGCGGATTTGAAATGTTGTCCTCCCTAATGTGAAATATTATGTTGTAACAATGGGGACAGTTATTTCTATGACAATATTATAAGTATTCCCAGTCTTCTACTGGAATTAATAGCACCTCACCAAGCATGTCTTCATGCACCAACATGTAAGCCATCAGTACGGCTAGTTACTACCATTTGTGAAGTTGAATATGTGCCAATTATACTGTGCTGCCTTTATTTGTGAATTCTTCTCAGACAACAGCCAATGTAAATGTTACATCATTAACATGGTTCCTTTCCCCCCTTGTAGCTCTGTAATAAACTTGGCAACAAATGTTTTCTTTGCTGAAGTTTACAAGATTTGAATGCAGAAATAATCTGAGTAATGAACGTTTACGAGATATTTCACTTAAGCCAGAGACTAGGTTGGAGCTACAGTTCGAGAAAGTTTTGTTTTCAAAAGACAAATTTCATATATGTCACTAAATATGGTAAAGAATAACACAGCGTGACTGAGGACTCCACTGACAGCCTGGTGCACCAAACAACAATAAACTTCATGATATATATTTTTTTAGTATTTCTGAAAACGTGCTATCCAGTACCCACTGAGATTCAAAGTTAAATGTGTGGCCCCCACTATGTAATAATTTGCTAACTCCTACACTAATTCTTCCTTCTGGCACTACTGCATGTAAAGACGATCACTGTTATTGTTAGTGTGTTTACATTAACCAATGTCTGGGTGTATCGGTACTTACTCGAATGAAGGCTTCACCCTTTAACTTTTGTGTTGCCTGGAGTCCCCCTCATGCACATCTCAAATACATTTCCTTGCGTAATTTTGAAAGGTAAGAAGTCTGCTGTGAAGTAGCATTATGAAGTAGTACTGGAATTGTATGTGGCTGGCAATTATTAGTTTGTGATCATACTGTCGTTAACCTTATGCCTACTGGACACTGAAACCAAACCAGCCTTTACCCTTTTCATTCCAAGTGAAGTTTTGTACAGTTCACTGTTAACAGGCTGCATGTGCAGTACAGACCCTGACCACCTTATTCTTTTCTGGTGAATTCCATTAGTGCCAGCTACATTTTTCTTGAGCAACAGGATTTGTTTCACACATGAGATTACGTGTTGCAGTGCATCACGTACCACCATCAGTAATGTCATCGCTGTATAGATGGAGCCACCCCACCACACACTCCACTGCCATGTAGTCTGTAGTTAGTCTGTAGTTAGTACCTGACATCTTCCATGTACGTGATGCTAACCTCTGTTGCATGTCTTATAGACTACACCTCAAACAATGGAAACTCCAGGTAGGAATATCAACAATGTAGTAAAAGACACTATCTGCTTACCGTATAGAAGACAGGTCAAGTAGCAGACAGACACAATTTAAAAACACTCACATAAAGCTTCTGGCCAAAACTTTCGTCGATAAAGGAGACACACACACATATAGATTTTGGCGACAGCCTTTGTCAGTAAAAGACACACACACACACACACACACACACACACACACACAGAAGCAAGCATGCCCCACAAACACATGACTGCCAACTTCAGCATCTCAGGTTGGAATGGCGGTCGTGTGTGTGTGTGTGTGTGTGTGTCTCTTTTACTGACAAAGGCTGTCGCCAAAATCTATATGTGAATGTCTTTAAATTGTGCCTGTCTGCAACTTGACATGCCTTTTTTACGGCAAGTAGCAATTTGTCTTTTGTTACCTTGTTAATATTACAGACTATAATCTGTCATTCATAGTAGTTACAGTCCTTGGTCCTCGGTAGCTCACAATAGGGAGAGAAAAACAAAAGAAAAGAAAACTTTAAATAAATTCCCTAATTTTCCCATTGAATTCTACTTCCCTGAGATTAATAACCTGGTGACTTGATGTCTGGAAGTGGCAATGTAAATCATAGAGAATACCTGTGCAGCTACATTCACAAGTTTATTACACAAGATGAACAAGGTGTTATCAACCGTGTTGATGACACCCTCTCCATTACACTGGTTAATCGTGGAAAGAGCTGTCAGCCACTCTGAAGGTCAATATGCAGTGACTTGCCTGGAGATACTAAAAGGTATCAGATAGATTATATAATGGTAAGACAGAGATTTACGAACCAGGTTTTAAATTGTAATACATTTCCAGGGGCAGATGTGGACTCTGACCACAATCTATTGGTTATGAACTGTAGATTAAAACTGAAGAAACTGCAAAAAGGTGGGAATTTAAGGAGATGGGACCTGGATAAACTGAAAGAACCAGAGGTTGTACAGAGTTTCAGGGAGAGCATAAGGGAACAATTGACAGGAATGGGGGAAAGAAATACAATAGAAGAAGAATGGGTAGCTTTGAGGGATGAAGCAGCGAAGGCAGCAGAGGATCAAGTAGGTAAAAAGACGAGGGCTAGTAGAAATCCTTGGGTAACGGAAGAAATATTGAATTTAATTGATGAAAGGAGAAAATATAAAAATGCAGTAAATGAAGCAGGCAAAAAGGAATACAAACGTCTCAAAAATGAGATCGACAGGAAGTGCAAAATGGCTAAGCAGGGATGGCTAGAGGACAAATGTAAGGATGTAGAGGCTTATCTCACTAGGTGTAAGATAGATACTGCCTACAGGAAAATTAAAGAGACCTTTGGAGAAAAGAGAACCACTTGTATGAATATCAAGAGCTCAGATGGAAACCCAGTTCTAAGCAAAAAAGGGAAAGCAAAAAGGTGGAAGGAGTATATAGAGGGTCTATACAAGGGCGATGTACTTGAGGACAATATTATGGAATTGGAAGAGGATGTAGATGAAGATGAAATGGGAGATATGATACTGCGTGAAGAGTTTGACAGAACACTGAAAGACCTGAGTCGAAACAAGGCCCCGGGAGTAGACAACATTCCATTAGAACTACTGACGGCCTTGGGAGAGCCAGTCCTGACAAAACTCTATCATCTGGTGAGCAAGATGTATGAGACAGGCGAAATACCCTCAAGAAGAATATAATAATTCCAATCAGGAGGTGTTGACAGATGTGAAAATTACCGAACTATCAGTTTAATAAGTCAAGGCTGCAAAATACTAACGCGGATTCTTTACAGACGAATGGAAAAACTAATAGAAGCTGACATTGGGGAAGATCAGTTTGGATTCCGTAGAAATATTGGAACAAGTGAGGCGATACTGACCCTACAACTTATCTTAGAAGCTAGATTAAGGAAAGGCAAACCTACGTTTCTAGCATTTGTAGACTTAGAGAAAGCTTTTGAAAATGTTGACTGGAATACTCTCTTTCAAATTTTGAAGGTGGCAGGGGGTAAAATATATGGAGCGAAAGGCTATTTACAATTTGTATAGAAACCAAATGGCAGTTATAAGAGTTGAGGGGCATGAAAGGGAAGCAGTGGTTGGTAAGGGAGTGAGACAGGATAGTAGCCTCTCCCCAATGTTATTCAATCTGTATATGGAGCAAGCAGTAAAGGAAACAAAAGATAAATTTGGAGTAGGTACTAAAATCCATGGAGAAGAAATAAAAACTTTGAGGTTCGCCGATGACATTGTAATTCTGTCAGATACAGCAAAGGACCTGGAGGAGCAGTTGAACGGAATGGACACTGTCATGAAAGGAGGATATAAGATGAACATCAACAAAAGCAAAACGAGGATAATGGAATGTAGTCTAATTAAGTCGGGTGATGTTGAGGGTATTAGATTAGGAAATGAGACACTTAAAGTAGTAAAGGAGTTCTGCTATTTGGGGAGCAAAATAACTGATGATGGTCGAAGTAGAGAGGATATGAAATGTAGACTGGCAATGGGAAGGAAAGCGTTTCTGAAGAAGAGAAATTCGTTAACATCGACTATAGATTTAAGTGTCAGGAAGTCGTTTCTGAAAGTATTTGTATGGAGTGTAGCCATGTATGGAAGTGAAACATGGACGATAAATAGTTTAGATAAGAAGAGAATAGAAGCTTTTGAAATGTGCTACAGAAGAGTGCTGAAGATTAGATGGGAAGATCACATAACTAATGAGGAGGTGTTGAATAGGATTGGGGAGAAGAGAAGTTTGTGGCACAACTTGGCTAGAAGAAGGGATCGGTTGGTAGGACATGTTCTGAGGCATCAAGGGATCACCAATTTAGTACTGGAGGGCAGCGTGGAGGGTAAAAGTCGTAGAGGGAGACCAAGAGATGAATACACCAAGCAGATTCAGAAGGATGTAGGTTGCAGTAGGTACTGGGAGATGAAGAAACTTGCACAGGATAGAGTAGCATGGAGAGCTGCATCAAACCAGTCTCAGGACTGAAGACCACAACAACAACAACAGTCTGGGTTTAGAACATACACCTAACGTGAGTGTTATTAAGTGTTGTTCAAGTGTGTACACGCTGTGCCTATACAAAGAGAAGCATCCTACAGAACCATGTCCAGGAAAGCCATTTGCTGGAATACACTATTGAGATGTATACACTTTGATCACTCGTTATTGCATTTGATGAAGACAAACAAATTAAAAAATTGCTTAAACATTTTACCCTTTTTCCTTTGGACTTGTCACCATGTGACGAAGCAAGCTGGGATATTTTTACTTCCCCTCTTGTTTTGCCATCTGCCTCCTTAAAATTCAATTTTCCATGTCTGACTAATTACTATTAACATACATGAATATAAGATCCATTTTCATAAAAGAGAAAGATTGGTCCTCAGTTTTAGAGAATATAGCACCAGATCTAATTTTGTGCTTAGTTTTATGTATGTATTTGAATTTCTAATTTATTTCGACTATTCCTAGTTAATATCTTTTGTTATAGGGTGAAATCAGTAATTGTTTAGTAACTTAAATTCTATTGTTGACTTATAAACAAATATAAATTCTTTACTAATTATAAACATTGGGAGGACAAAACAATAGTATTCTTCAAGTATTTATTTGGCTCTATTCGAAAACATGTTAGCCAAACCAGCCCTTAATTAATTCCAAAGTAATCACCAGTTTTGTCAAAAGCATTGTTTGCGTAACTATATCTGTTAATTTCATCATTTAAACAAATAATTCGGCTTAATCCTCTTGGTAGAAGAAACAGTTAGAAAGAACCAATTTTTCGATGTATTCAGTTAAATTAATGAGTGATGTTGTAATTGTAATTTCTGTAAATTAAACATAAAACAATGTATAGTTTCAGTATGTGTTATTTTGATGATATATAAATGCTCCACTTTTGGTCTCGATACGATCAATCCATGTCCGAGTTTCAGACGAGAAACCCATATTGGTTAGATCAACAACAATGCATTGACTTAACAGTGAAATAAGAGTAATACAAATAGGCCGCATGTTAAAACAATGACAGAGTCTGTTTAATACACACTGTATTATTCTATAAGAACAGTGAACTGCGTGGTTATGTTTTTACTGCTCATAGATGTTTAACAGTAACTATTGTAGCAGTATGCTGATGTATGCCTGCAAACTATTAATGAGGCTTATCGAAAGTTAAACAATAGTGCACTGGCCATATAACTGTGTATTATTGGGTGGATTGTCGACAGTGAAAGTAAAGAACTGTGAAACGCCAATGTGCACCTGTTGGCTACATCATTTAAAGCCGTCAGTGTTGATCTTCCACCCCCCCCCCCCCACCCATTTTTCAGCCAGTATAGCAACGCAGTACGTCGACACCAAGGACAATCAATGAGAAAATAAAGCAGAACCAGATACCTGTTTACATGGGGCCTAAGCTGACATGTGGCCCACTGTACATTACACTGGTACTATATAAATAAATAAACTCTGTTTGCTACTCACTACAGATCTCGCTATTACACCTAAGTAACTTATGGTTTTTAAATATCAGGTATGTTTCTTAGGCTTTTATTTGACCTATCCAATCTTTTTTAACCAAGGGTATATTGCTTATGTCAATATATGTTTCGTGACACATGTGGATGAGAAAATCAGACCTCCTAGAATGACTACTGTATTTTGCTGCTATTTTGAAGTCATGGCTCTAATATTGATTGTGCTACAGTGAAGTGTGCTATTTCTTTGATGTTAACTGTAGCCAGTTTTAAGAGGCATTCCACCCCCCACTCTCCTATAGGAGTTAGCAAACATGTGTGGCACCCGTGTTTGTGGGGGTGGGGTGTAACCTGTCTCCCTGCCATGCAAGTGTCTTGGAATGCTAGCCCATGCCAAGTATTTTGGTGCCTTATCGCCCCCTCCTGCCACGTTACTACCTTCAATAGAGTGAGCTTGACTGCTGTGTCTCCTGCCAGAGATCTTCATGTTGCCTGTAAGTCCTAGAAAGATCCACAGACATCTCTATTAACACAATTTTACCCACATACATGAAACAGTATTTACCACTACAGTTGTGATTGAAGCTATCACCATGTTTTCACCTAGCAGCATTAGGACCACTGTGGAAGTGAGCTCTGGGTGCATAAAGAATGCTGCCATAACCTTGGCCTCTTCTAGTAACACTTCATTCATTGCACATATAATTATACATCTGGTGTGCGTGCCAAATAGTTGTTACATTTGACAAATTGGTGCAGGCCATATCTGGGGCCTATGGTCATGATCAAAGCTGTATCTGTTACTACTCTTCTGTCAATGGGAATGATACACTTTATGCCACTGAAAGCACCTTACCCATTTGGCCTTACTATTACAATTACTTAATCTATGCATAGTTATGTGCATCTCTGGACAATTTTAGTCTTGCTAGTCTTAGTCCCAAACATTTTAATGATGCCACCATCAAACAGCACTGGAAAGTAAACTGTATGACTAGAATTTCTACAGTTTTTTCGGTGCTTTTGGCTAGTACTGTTTCATATGTTTTCCAGGAGAGTTATTCCAAGAATTTTGTTCTCTGCATGTTATGGTATGAATGCCCTTCTTTATATTGTCCTTTGTAACAATGTTTTTAATATAGTCCTCTGTCACCTGAGCAGTGCCTCTTTTCTTCCACAGTGTGTTTTACAAGACAATACTTATATCTTCATACCTATACAGAGAATATATCCTGTGATGAGCTGTACATCTTAATTACAAGATAGATGTGATTAACACATCCACAGGGTCTCAGTCATTTCATACACTTTCATGGTTTCTCTACTTAGTGGCATTCTACTGATTGTCAGTCCACCACAATTTCCTGCGTTAGCCAGAGTCACTCACACTGCAATGTCCACGATTCAGTTCAGCAGCAAGCTCAACCAATCACTGTCACTATTTTCTTCCTTCGTCCATAACTGGAAACTTAAGGTGTGAGTTTATTTAGCTCCTAATATATTATTTATGGAGCATTGTTCCAGTCTGAGCTGTCAAATTCACCTTAGTTATAACCTGCTAAATGAGAGTATACATCCAGATGTAAAATCTAGATCCTGGTGCAACTGCATTAGATACAACTGCACCATTAAACGTTAATTTTCCCAGCCATGGCTCTGCTGCATCTATCTTTATGCCAACAGGTAGACTGTGTGTACCCGTTAGAATTTTTAGCAGCTAGCACACTGAATATGAGTTTTAACATTCTATGCAATGTGCAGTTAATACTGACTCAGTGCTCATTTCATAACTTTATTTAGGCTGGACCACTCTTACGTGCAATATACAAAGAAACATCCGTAAGATAGACAACACTCTACTCTCTTTACTCTTATTTGGACACTCCTTTTTATCCAGAGGTGAATTGCTTTCAGAACTTACAAAGGTGAGATGTACATCTACCTTGGGATGGTGTAGCTATGGCAGCTGGACTAGGTACTGAGCCACGGGATGAGCTGTCAGCAACCACACTGCATGTGAGGGTGCACCACTGCCTGGCAGCCATATCTCTTAGCACTGCTATGTCACCATGTCATGAAAAATTACTATGCTCTGTCCTAAAGACTTTTGTATTTGTCCAATCTTGGCAGGACAACTTCATATAAGCCACTTATTCTCCTTTTTTATTCTGTGGTGACTTATGTCCTGAAGGTTTCACAGAAATGTCTTGATATCTTCTTTAGTTTCCCTGCATATGTTGAAATGAAAGGCCACCCCAAGCACCCCAATAACTGACAACTAACTCCACCATGTTTCTGGCTGCCAACTTTTTAATTTGATCTAATAGTATTGGCCCCACTGCCTGCTACCAGAGCTGCTCCCCCTTTCAAAATGGATTAGGGTATACTTTACCAGGAATAAGTAGGCCAACTGATAGCTAAGATGGTTTATATTTATACGTGCAGTGTCCAAAAGAACAGAGTCCACTCATGAGCCTGCAACCATATATACATGATGAAAGAATAATTCTGATATCAGCTGCAACCTGGCACTGAAATAAATCAAGTGGTGACAAGTGAAAATTTGTGCTGGACCAGGACCTGAGCCTGAATTTCCTGCTTATTGCGGATGGTGGCCTTGACCACATTGGCTATCTGAGCACACTTCTGATCCGACCCAATGGCTCAGTTCCTAGTCCAGCTGGCATAGCTACACCATCCCAAGGCAGGTGTACACCTCACCTTTGTAAGTTCTTAAAGCAGTTCACCTCTGGATTAAAAGGAGTGTCCAAATAAGAATAAAGAGAGTACCGCATCACCTGTCCATTATCCCCATTGTTTTAAGCCTCACATGATGTCCACAATCCACACAGAAGGTATCACTACTTGGTGTCAAGGTGCATATATTTATATGTGTGGTGTCTGTTCTTTCAGACATATTTCGAAGAACAGACTCCATTCATGATACTTCAGCCATATATACATGATGGAACAGAAATTCTGATCTCAGCTGCAATTTGGGACTGAAATAAATGTAATGGTGGCAAGTGAAAATTTGTGCTGGTCTGGGACTTGAAACCAGGTTCCCAATTACTACGAGTTGTGGCCTTAACAATCTGAGCATGCTTCCCATCTGATCCAAATTCACATATGTTACACACTACATACATGGCATCCACCATCCAATATCTTCATTGCTCACATTGTCACCTGATTCCTGCTAGAGGTCTAACAAACACAGAAGGTATCATTATTTGCCATCATGGCACATGTATTTATATGTGTGGTGTCTGTTCTTTCTTACAAGTCTGCTGAAAACAGAGGGTGATGTCTGTGATTAAGTACAAGGATGCCCAAAATATGCCTATTATTACTCTTTGATTTCTTATAAAGATACGCTAACATCAGTCAGCTAGTGAGCAGTGACATGTACTTCCACCAACGCATAAGTGATGTGTTGGTGATAGCCTAGCTAATTGCATGATTATAAGATGTTACATGCTTGCTATTAACAATGTTAATACTTTGCACATATTATATAAACCTTCGTTTCTAGTGATAATGGTATATTATTTTGTTAACTGTCTTCTTCTGAACAGTTTAAGAGGACATGCTCATAAAAATTATCAAAAATTTGAAAAAAAATTCTTGGCTTATAGAAAAGAGCATTTCATGCAGACTACAAAAAGGTATAGTTAATGGGCATTATCATTTTCTGTTCATTCTAAAATTGAGGTTGAACGTAATGTTCCACCGGGGCCACACGTCTGTCAGTTTGAAGTGCATCAGAATACATGATGCATTATATTGTTTCTCCATTACTTCCATTGTTAGTTACGGATCGTTAACACAGGTGTATTCTAGAAGGCACTGACTACCAGAACCAAAGTACAGGCATGTCTAGAAGGCTATGGTTCGAATGTAAAGAAAAATCTGAGAATATATGATATCGGAATTTCATACACGTGTGGTTTTGTAGTTATTGTGTATGTTTCCTGTGCTACAAATGCCGAGAGTAAAGAAATTTAGCCCCAGATGAGAATTTCGCGGCAATCAGTTCCAAACACAACTGAATAGTACACATCAGTTGCTTCAAAAGTCGCCTGCGGAAACTATGTCTACAGGCAGTGCTTCTAGGAGTAAATTTTCGCTTTCTGAATGTAATAAGAACAAGCCTAGTAGTATTGTGAGCAGCAATAACGACGGAAATGTTATTGTGAACCTAAATATGCTGAGAAGACTTTTGAAGAGTGTTGTGAAATGTAAGTACTGCAATTGTTAAGATAGTATTGACGTTTCTGAGGATATTTCAGCAAGCAAGGGCCTTTCAAGTCGGTTTGTGATTGCCTGTAACTCATGTAAGATGCACAGCGATACTATGACATCGCCAGTAACTGATAGTCGACATTATAGTGTAAATATTCAGCTTCCTTATGCAATGCGATGTATTGGAAGGGGCAGGAGAGCTGCACAGACTTTTTGTGCAGTGATGGATTTGACTCCTCCTCCACTGAGGTTTGACAGGTACAATAAATTAATACATAATGCTTTATGTGGTGTGAGTGAACATTCAATGAAAAGAGCAGCAGAAGAAGCAATAGCCTTGTCTGAGAATACAGACATTGTAGCAGCGTTTGATGGATCTTGGCAGAAGAGAGGTCATACTTCTCTGAATGGGGTTGTAACTGCCACATTTATTGTAACTGGTAACATACTAGATTATGAATATCTAACAAAGCACTGCCAGTTTGTTCAAAAATTTAGTGGCACCCATGTTTGTGAAAAGAACTTTTTATGACCCAAGTGCAAACATGGAAAAGAAAGGAGTTCTAAACATTTTTACAAGATCAAAGGTCAGTTGTGGTGTGAGGTATGTATGCTACCTTGGGGATGGAGAGTGTAAAGGGCACAGTACTGTTGTTAATGACAGACCATATGGGGACACACTGATAGAAAAGCTTGAATGTGCTGGGCATGTACAAAAAAGAATGGGGGCTCGTCTGAGAAAATTATGTAAAGACTTCAGTGGAAAAAAACTGTCAGGAGGAAAACACACAGGTGTTCCAGGTCGTCTTACAAAGTGGAATTGATTCTTTGACTCAATATTATGGACCAGCAATAAAGAGTAATGTACGAGATTTGGAGAACATGAGATGAGCTGTTTGGGCAACATGGTTTCACAGAGTGTTAACAGATGAAACCCCACAGCAGGGTTTGTGTACAAAAGGGGAAGATCCGTGGTGCAAGTACTGGCTGAGCAATGCTACAGGCACACAATATACCCACAAGCATTCCTTACCACTTGCTGTAATGGACGCAGTTAGGCCTATACAGGGTGTCCCATTTATCTTGACCACCCTAAATAACTGTTTGTCCAGATGCAAATTACAATATGTTTCAAGCAAATGTCCTTTAGTCGTCAGGGGGACATCAATCAGCATGATTGCCCTCGTTGTAGCTTTGTTTTTTACAAAGATATGAACAACAGTATGACTTTTTTAAATGGCACCCTGCATTTTTTATTCGCTAATTCATTTCCTCTCCTAAAGACCTATTCAAATATGTATCACAGTGTTCCATTCACTGAAACACGAAGTTATTAATTACATAACACAAATTTGACATTGAGCCCAGGATCACAAACTCTTCCACTTGCTGGAGTTGTCAGAAAACAACTGAAAACCAAGTAAAAACATAATACAAAATTGACTTTGACTCTCCTGTACCATTGACCGGGAACAGAACTTCATAGGTGCTCAAAGTGGTGACCCTGGAGACCGATACACCGGCGCACTCGTTGAATGAAAGAATTATTTACTGCTTCCAGTGTTGCCTGCTGAAGAAAATTACAAGCAAGGTCGACACGTTCCTGCAAGCCCTCTGGAGCTGTTGGAATATCGCGATAGACAACGTCTTTAATGCATCCTCAAAGAAGAAAGTCCAAAGGATTTAAATCGGGAGACCTAGCAGGCCAAGTAACTGTTCCTCCTCGACCAATCCATCTGGCTAGATACCTTCGGTTCAGAACAAGACGTGCACACAAGGCATTATATGCTGGACATCCATCGTATTGATAACACATAAGTAGTCTGGTTCTTAGTGGCACTTCATCCAGAAGAGGAGGAAAAATTTGTCTGAGGAAGTTGGCATACGCTGTGCCGTTTAGACTACAATTGATGAAATAAGGGCCAATAGTTGTAGTACCAAGCATCCCACACAAGACGTTAACTCTCCACTGACGCTGATGTTCCACCTGTCTAAGCCATTGTGGGTTGTCACTAGACCAATAATGCTTGTTCCTTGTATTTACCTGTCCTTTGTTTGAGAAGGAACACTCATCGGTAAATAGAACATTGGAGAAGAAGTTGCGGTTGGCGAGGATTTGCTGCTTTGCCCACTGACAGAACTGTACACGATTCTGGAAATCATTCCCATGCGATTCTTGATGTAGGTGTACATGGTAAGGATGGAACTGATGACGTGTAAGAATACGATGTGCACTGGTTTTAGGAGTACCAATCTCGTGTTCAAGCACTTGTGTGCTCACATGTGGATTCGTAACAACAGAAGCGAGTACAGTAACTTCGGCAGCTTTGTCTGTGCGAGTGCTACGACGATTGCGCTGTCGTGGGCTGGAACTTCCTGTTTCCTAAAACCTCGCAACAAGACGAGAAAACATCCGTCGGGAAGGTGCATTGTGCACCTACTGACAGGCACTCCATATCAACGACCTCAATAGTCATTAGACATCGTGAGAGAGCAGAATGGGGTGCTCCGCAGAACTCACGGACTCCGTTCAGGTGATTGGATGTCACTTCTGTCCATGCGTCTGTACGCGATATTTCCACTCTCCTAAACATCCCTAGGTCCACTGTTTCCGATGTGATATTGAAGTGGAAACATGAAGGAACACATACAGCACAAGATCGTAAAGGCCGACCTTGTCTGTTGACTGACAGAGACCGCCGACAGTTGAAGAGGGTCGTAATGTCTAATAGGCAGACATCTATCGACACCATCACACAGGAATTCCGAACTGAATCAGGATCCACTGCAAGTACTATGACAGTTAGGCGGGAGGTGAGAAAACTTGGATTTCATGGCCGAGCGAATGCTCTTAAGCCATACATCACGCTGGCAAATGCCAGTCGGCGCCTCACTTGGTGTAAGGGACGCAAACATTGGGCGATTGAACAGGAGGAAAACGTATGTGGAGTGACGTTCACGGTACACAATGTGGCGAGCCTATGGCAGGATGTGGGTATGGCGAATGCTCGTTGAACGTCATCGGCCAGCGTGGGTAGTACCAATTGTAAAATTCGGGGGCGGTGATGTTATGGTGTGGCCGTGTTTTTTATGGATGGGGCTTACACCCCGTATTGTTTTGCGTGGCACTATCACAGCACAGGCCTACATTGATGTTTTAAGCACCTTCTTGCTTCCCACTATGGAAGAGCAGTCAGGGATGGCAACTGCATCTCTCAATACGATCGAGCACCTGTTCATAACGTACAGCCTGTGGCGGAGTGGTTACACGACAATAACATCCCTGTAATGGACTGGGCTGCATAGAGTCCTGTCCTGAATCCTACAGAACACCTTTGGGGTTGTTCTGGAGCGCCGACTTCGTGCCAGGCCTCACCGACCGACATTGATACCTCTCCTCAGTGCAGAACTCCGTGAAGAATGGGCTGCCATTCCCCAAGAAACCTTCCAACACCTGATTGAACGTATGCCTGCGAGATTGGAAGCTGTCTTCAAGGCTAAGGATGGGCCAACACCATGTTGAATTCTAGCATTACCGATGGAGGGTGCCACGAACTTGGAAGTTATTTTCAGCCAGGTGTCAGTTTACTTTTGATCACATAGTGTATAAATGAGAGATAGCTGAAAACTCTTACACACACAGTCAGGGCTATTAGTCAAAGTTTTTCCCACAAAATCATTGAGATATTTATTATATTTTGGTACTGACGACAATATTTATAATAGTATAAAAAATGGAGCACTATTTCACTGTGGTACCATTTTCTTTGGAACAACTGACTGCACGGCTTGGAAAAAGAGTCAGAGTACAGACAACATTAACATAAGTGTTTTAGGCTTCCAATTTCCTTTCCTGATGCTGATCTGTGAAAAAGATAAGTAATTTATTGTACTACAACAAAAACATTTAAAAATGTAGCTCAAGTATAACCGACATTATCTTCATGTTAAAAAGTTTTCAGGAAATAGTAGGCAAGGGAGGTAGAGGAGGTCATTCTAAGTATCTGTACCAATTTTTGTAAGTTTAACTTCAGTCATTTAGGAGAAAAGTGTAACCGACTGATGAAAATTCAAGTTTTTGGTAAATCGCAAAAGAAGATTTTCAGATTTATTAACTCATCACTATGCTCGTTTAGAATATTCTATTTGCATACACCAGCTGTCCTTCTGTTTCCTTATCCTCCATAATCTTTCTCTTCATTCTTTCCTTTATCCTTGACTCCTTGGTAAGAGCTTCTGCAGCTGCCTCTGCTTCGGTTACCCACCGTTTATCAATAGCAGTTAGACCTGAAGCCATATTCCTTATTGTCTGGATGTTCAATTTCTGCATAACATTGATCCTTGACATTGCACCATCACTGAATGTTGTTATTGCATCCATTACACCAATCTTCAGCACTGTCAGCCCAACAAATACAGTTTTGGGTATTCTCTCCCATATACAGCTGTTGAACCTTTCATTTGCATTCTGAGAGAGACATTTCCTTAGTAGATTTTTATCTGCCAGATCCCTATACACAGGGTGTCACATTTATCTTGACCACCCTAAATAACTGTTTGTCCAGATGCAAATTACAAAATGTTTTAAGTAAATGGAACAGTGGTTTGACTTTTTTTAATGGCACCCTGTATTTTTTATCCGGTAATTCATTTCCTTTCCTCAAGATCTGTTCAAAAATGTATCACAGTGTACCTTTCACTGAAACACAACGTTATTAATTACATAACACAACACTGACGTTGACGCATCCAGCACTTAGTGCAGGTACCCGGGGTAATGGACCATACCCACATGCTGACGTTGACAGAGGACAAATGTAAACATAAGTAGAAAGCACACCCGTCATTCCGTCAACCATCGTCAGCTGAAGGTTTGTGTGAGTAAAATGTACACCAACGAAGAGAAGGTAGAAATGCTACTCATCTTTGGGGAATGTAAGTTAGCAGTACAGTAAGTGCGATACAGTTTCCTTATGTACAGGTAATTTTAGTACAGTAGTTTAGTCAAAAAAAAATGTTCTAATGTTTGTGAAATCTTATAGGACTTAACTGTTAAGGTCATCAGTCCCTAAACTTACACAATACTTAACCTAAATTATCCTAAGGACAAACACACAACCATGCCCGAGGGAGGACTTGAACCTCCGCCGGGATCAGCCGCACAGTCGATGACTACAGCGCCCAAGACCGCTCGGCTAATCCCACGCGGCAGTAGTCCAGTCCTTTCAAATACTGTTGTGTGTAGAGTAGGCAAACAATAAAGGCTGCTCTTCCTACAAACTGCATCGACATAAGGTTTCTTTTATTGTTGTTGTTGTTGAAGGTAGGCGAAATGCTATACAGGCAGCAGAACTGTACAGAGAGCTATATCCTGACAAGACGTATGTTTTCGAGGTTGTCCGGATACCTTTGATCATGTAGTGTAGATCAGTTGCACTGTGAGGGTGAAGATAATGCTAAAATTGCAGCCCACTCAGGGGGCGTGTCCCCTTAAGTATTTCCATGTTATGGATGACTATTCTATCTCCATGTCCGTATGCTGCGAGTTCCACTTAACTTTGCCGATTCCTGCCATCTATGGTGCCTGCTTTTTCCATGCAACTCGCACATGGCTTACTACAGTGCTCAGCCAGTTCAGGGATTTAATCAGATCCACATTTGAGTGAATGACATTCCTGAAGTAGCATGCGACGACGTTTTACTGCCTGTTTTAAAGACATTTTATGCTACACTGCTTCTATAACGTAACAAGATATTGAGTTTAAATGACCAGTTGTATAACACCAACTAAGCAAACAAAGGGGTTCCACCAGCTGTATGAATTTAATCATTAGCTTGTGGAACATGTACATCTTATCTTTTCCAGCTGAACTGAGTATCTGCATATTAAAGGATAACGTCCTAAAGGCTGCCTCATACTACTCTACTGCCTACGCTACATACACTCTCGTTTGGCACCTGTCAAACAAAAGGCTATTTACCTAACCTGGAGGAATCTGCAGAGTCATTTGGACTGTATACGATAAACATCAAACACTCTTAATCTGATACTGCCTATGCACAACCATGTTTACACACCCATGTTGCCTACATCTTGCAAAAATATAATCGAGGAATTCTCCTCCACCGTTCCTTTTGAGTTATACTACATTGGTTAGCTCATGTAACATAGGGTACGGACACTAGCAAATGTGGTTGTCAGAATCTGCTGGCCTTTGGTGTTACCTGTATGACAAACAAGCAGTTAGGGAGGTTGTATCAAACTCACAACAGATAGAGACTGGCTCTGATGTACTTTGGGTGGCCCAGTATCTTCCACTAGCAAGGGGGCACGTCCACAATTATCTGTTGTGCCAATCTGCGTCTTGAATTAAGATCGGCGGGCGACTGCCTTTGGATGTTACCTGGTTTTGTTTTGCCTGTCACTGTTTTAATTCTTACTCTCCTGCTGAACTACAAATGCTATACTTTATTTGGTGAAGGTGAATAATTTTGACTAAGCTCTCTCTCCCAACTGCACTGGTAATTAGAAGGGACTGTGGCGGTTTGCTATCTCATCTGTTCCAGACAATTGCGTCTTCCCTCTTACTGCGTCGACTACTCTCTCTCTCTCTCTCTCTCTCTCTCTCTCTCTCACACACACACACACACACACACACGCACACACACACACTCTATCCATCTATCTCTCAAATTCTGCCGTGAGCAAAACTTGAGAACAAGCAAATTCCTAGCCTCACCTTACCCTAAGTTTAATGTGAAATCAGTCAACCCAACTTTCAGTCAAATATATGGTAGCTGTAATTTTGTGTTTTACTTCTCTCCGTGTCAACCAGTAATAATGGAAATTAAAATCTGCACTGTAATGATTTCAGGTTACAAATGCCGATTCTGGTTTCCTACAAGAGCTGCTGACACTCCAATTCAGTCTCACTGCAGTGAAGTGTCCTCTTACGTCCTCCACGCCATAGAAAAATCGGTGAGTTGATGCCCAACAGCAGTTCCAAACTAAAAGTTCTTCTGAGCAGAGAACTTTGTTTGCTTACACCTCCAACAACTCAACACCACTGATCAATGGTTGACCGTCAGTCCGCGCCGCCATCTAGCTACTAAAAGTCAATCCTCGCCACACCTACCAACGCATACAGGTGATTACACATGCCTGCTTCCAATGTGGGATTAGATAATGTGCGTTATCCACTTCATATTGGGTCACAACATAAATCTCGTCCTCCTAAGTGGTAATAATAATAACAATGGCGTGTGACGAGGGCCTCCCTTCGGGTAGACCGCTCACCTGGTGCAAGTCTCTCGATTTGACGCCATTTCGGCGACTTGCGCGTCGATCCTAAGTGGTTGTGTCTGTCTATCGTCAGCATCACTGACTGCATGCCCTGTCTGATGGTCTCCTCATCAATTTACTGACCGCTATGTGGGACTCAATTTTTTCTGCCCTTTTTAACGCATGAACTGCCTTACCAGTGCATCAGACTGAAGTGTGATATTTTGTTTCTTTTTCTGAACGCCATCGTCGTAGTGCCAGCATTCCACGTCCAGTATCAGATCAGGAGTATCATTTGAACATACAAGCAACCTGCTGCATACACCTCGCCATGCTGTAATTTTTGGAGAACTGAAGGATTCACTGCCCAATAACGAAGAAAATAATTTGCAAATGTGCAAACGAGAAGCTGATAAAATGCGAGTCTGTCATAATGCAACCTGAAGCTCTTTGGGCCTTACAAAATCTGATCACAGTGTTCATTAACTGCAAACAGTTATAAGGCATCGCTGATGCCATTCCACCATCTCGAGTGGTGGTTCAGTGCTGGAGGATCAATCTTTAAAAATCTATTTGTAACACAAGATCATGCAGACGCAAGTTGATGGTATATATCCATCCTTCATCCGCCTCTCTTGCAGCTAATAGCCACGACGTTCTCGTCTGCCAACACTTGAGACTGACCCATTTATATTTCGTGAACAATGGCGGTCGAGTTTAATCTTGTCCTGCACACCTACGCCACGCTTTTTGAGACAGCCAATGAGCGTTCTATAGTGTTCTGCGGATTGTGGTGGTGTGAACGTCGTAGCCAATGCGAGCATTAAACGTGATCGTAGCGAGTTATTTAGTGGATTTTAATTCCATTTGTTGCGAGTTGCCATTCCTGATGGTATTGGTATGCGATGAACTATACACGAACAAGCGAGAGACTTAATTCGTAAGATACTCTCTTTCTTCAAGCTCAGAGCATGTATGCTCAATTGTGGGTGTCCACATAAATTTTTCCAAGAGGGGACAAGATTCAAAACTTGCCAGTCTGATATAACCGTCTCGGAGAGTTTGCGAACGAGTCGTGCCCCCAAGAAGTAAAACTGACAAGAAGTCCACAAAACTTATTGTATCTGAAGAAAATCTACTTAGCACTTTTAAGGTAGATTACCTTGGTACCTAAACGATAAGCACATTTCAATTGCACACCTTTTTACGTTATTGATATGAATGTGGATGACACTTTTTGATTCAGCAATCTGAAATTACATCCTCATATTATTAAATCCAGAACATCCGGAGAGTAATGAAATACAGCTAGAAAATATTCACAAATATTATTTGTTCATATCCTAATAATGTTAGGCTGGAATAGCAAATTAAAAATCTAAAATAGCAGGGGAGAGGGGGGGAATAAATGAAAGAGAAAATACTGTTGGATGTCAATAACAATGCCACGTTAACACCCCTCGAATTAGAGAAAACTTTTAAGATGGCTTATAGAATTTTGGCACTCTCTATAACACTTCATTCGCTCACAAAACTTAACGTCCGTTCACGCTAAGATTGTTAGTGCATTGTGACAACTAAAAAAATCCATGTTGTATAGTGACCGCTGAATCTGCAGTATTTTTCGTCTCAGTCGTCAATGTCAAATCTGCAGTTGAGTGGAGACGCAGACAATAGCTACTAGAAATTCGAGAGAAATCTATAATGAATGAAAAATCTGTACCCATATTCCAGGGGGGGGGGGGGGGGGAATGCCGCCCCCGCCCCCCTTACTACCAGTTGGGGACGTCTATATGTGGGTGCTTCTGTAACCAAAGAAGCCGAAGTATCTGGTGTTTCAAGAGGCACTGTATCGGAGATTTATACCACTCACAGGGAAAGCCGAAAAACGTCATCCGTTAAGTTGCAATGTGTTAAGTGATAGTGACAGAGAGTCATTGAAGGAGATTGTGGCGAAAACTAAGAGGACGACAGCTGAAAAAGTCACTGCTGAGCTGAATGTCGCACTTGTGAACCCTGCCAGCACCAGAACAATATGAAGGGAGCTCCATGAACTGGGAATTGCGGGGCAAACTGGAATCCCACAACCTCTCATCAGTGATGCAAATTTCCATAACAGGAAAAAGTTGTGCTGAAGCCATAAAACCTGGGCTATGGGGCAGTGGAAGGAAACCATTTGGTCAGACGAGTCTTATTTCATACTGTTTCTAACTTCTAGCCGAGTTTATGTCCCGAGAGTGAAACATGGCGTGGGTCCAATGATGACTTGGACAGCCATATCATGGTATGTCAAAGGCCCATGCTTGCTCTGCAGAATGGCGTTACATATGACCATTTTAGCTGACCAGGTCCATCCCATGAAACAATGTTTGTTCCCCAGTAATGATGCTATGTTCCGAGACGACCGCCCCATATTCACAGAGTTCACCTTGTCCAGGACTGATCTTGTGAGCACAAGGATGAATTGTCGCATATGTCCTGCCCACCACAGTCACCAGATCTCAATATTGGTGAGCATTTATGGTCTACTAAGGGAAGAAGGGTGCGTGATCGCTGTCCAACTCCATCATCATCACCAGAACTTTCCGCTATTTTGCAGCAAGAATTATATAATATTCCCTTGAAAATCATGCAGGGCCCGTATTTATCCATTCAGAGATGACTGGTAGGTCTTTTGAATAGTCACAGTTTTCGTACACAGCGCTGGGTATGACAAATGTGTTGTCTTTCTCGCTGTTTCCATATTTCTGCACATCCTCTTTTACGCTGACTCAGGAATTGGACTTGTATACAGCAAGGCAAATATCTTAAAGGACAGTGTGACCATGTCTGGAGCACCAGAGACATTCAGCAGGCGACCATCCTTGCAGCTTCCCATTGTCATAGCAGCACTGAGAAGCATGCTCAGAATGATGTGACCAAATCCAGGAACTGGACTTGTATACAGCAAGGCAAGTATCTGAAAGGACAGTGTGACCATGTCTGGAGCACCAGAGACAGTCAGAATGCGACCATTCTTGCAGCTCCCCATTGTCACAGCAGCACTGAGAAGCACACATAGAATGATGTGACCAACGCTCACACTGGATGTAGGTGTGGCACCAAATTATCTATTCCGGGAAGTTTCTGTCCTGCATAAAGCATCACGATGGCTACATCTGTGTGTGGTTGCTCCGAGAAGAATGAATGTGCCAGACTGAATTCGCCACCGCCACATGGAACCAGTACATGGGGCGATGGTACGGGTCCCAGCGGCCACACAAGACTATCACCTGTGGTTCACATAACCCGCCTGTTACGAACAGCAGTCGTCACATTTATGATGCTTTACAGTCAGCAACGGAGTCCTAGCTTCGAGGTCTCTGTGATGTTATGTTTCAATAATATAACACAAGACCTCGACGTAGAGGATGTCCCCCTGTTGCCCAGACCAGAATGTTCTACTGATATCTCACCCGTTGAACACACATGCGTTGGTGAGACTGGCAGCACTTGTCAGCCACTACAACTGGTGACTATGACTGTTCAAAGCATAATGAGAATGGAGGACCTGTGCCAAGCTCAGTTCGACTCAACGCCTGGCCATGTTAGAACCATTGTTTTTATCAAGGGTGGCAGTACTGTCAACTAAAGTTTGCTTCCTATATATCCCCAAATCACCTACAAATCTAATCATACTATACTGTATATATCAAATAAGTAATATTTTGTTATTTGGTAATCTTCCTGACATTTCAGTTTTAATGGCCAGCAGGATAAATACTCGGAACTGTACATTTATAAATGAACGTTCGCTATTTTTTATTAAGCTTGTAATGAAACAGTCGCAAAAAGTAGAGTTTGTCATAGGCGTCCTTCTGTTGGCTATTATAAAAAAAATAAAAAATAAAAAATGACGCACTATGAAGGAATTATCCGAATGGGATGGAAATCGGTAGATGTGATGTACATGCACACACAAACAAATGATTACAATTTTAGATAAATTGGATGTCTTATTCAAGAGAAAGAGCTTCACAAAATGAGCTAGTCAATAATGCATTGGTCCACCTAAGGCCCCTTGGCAAGCAGTTACTCGGCTTGGCACCGACTGATATAGTTTTTGGATGTACTTCTGAGGGACATCGTACCAAATTCTGTCCAGCTGTCGTGTTAGACCGTCACAATCCCGAGATGTTTGGAGGGATCGGCCTATAATGCTCCAGACACGTTTTCGCTGGGCATTGGGGCTCAATTCGAAGCGGCACTCATCAGTCAAGACAATTCTACCCCAGTGAATGAGAGCACAGGCCGAAGCCGTGTCTGGAAGCGCCCAAGACAACGGTGGGACACCAACCTGACTGACGCCGGCCGCCGGCCGCTGTGGCCGAGCGGTTCTAGGCGCTTCAGTCTGGAACCGCGCGACCGCTACGGTCGCAGGTTCGAATCCTGCCTCGGGCATGGATGTGTGTGATGTCCTTAGGTTAGTTAGGTTTAAGCAGTTCTAAGGACTGATGACCTCTGATGTCAAGTCCCATAGTGCTCAGAGCCATTTTTTGGACTGATTACTTCAGATGTTAAGTCCCATAGTGCTCAGAGCCATTTTTTGGACTGATGACCTCAGATGTTAAGTGCCATAGTGCTCAGAGCCATTTGAAATATTTTTTTTTTTTTTTTTTTTTTTTTTTTTTTTTTTTTTTTTTTTTTTTTTTTTTTACGCCCGCCATACGGCCTGACAGATAGGAATGACAGTATGAAATGCCATTTTATTTTACTGCAGAACACATTTGGTTGTCATGCACGGCACCCTTAAATAACAACGGCAATTTGATGATATTCTGTGCCCCGTTATGTTGCCCTACATGGCAAGCCATCCTAGCCTTACATTTTAGCAAGATAATGCCCGCCCGCACAAGACGAGAGTCTTATGCTGATTGGGTTGATTTGGTGGAAGAGACCAAACAGCGGGGGTCATCGGTCTCATTGGATTAGGAAAGGACGGGGAAGGAGGTCGGCCGTGCCGTTTCAAAGGAACCATCCCAGCATTTGCCTGAAGCGATTTAGGGAAATCACGGAAAACCTAAATCAGGAAGGCCGGACGTGGGAATGAACCGTCGTCCTCCCGAATGCGAGTCTTGTGCGCTAACCACTGCGCCACCTCGCTTGAACTGATTTTCTTCGTATTTGCCAAACCCTAGCTTGCATAGGAAGGTCACCGGATATCTATACAATTGAGCGCGTTTGGAGCATTATGGCAGGTCCCTCCAACCATCTCGGATTTTGACGATATAGCGCGCCAGTTGGATATAATTTGAAAGTGTATCTCTCAGGAGGACATCCAACAACTCTTTCAACCAATATCAAGCTGAGCAATTGCTTGCGTAAGGGCCATAGGTGGACCAACGCATTATTGACGTTTTCAGTTAGTGAAGTTGTTTCTCTTGAATAAATCATCCAATTTATTTGAATTTGTAGTCATTTGTTTGTCTGAATGTGTTCGTCCCTTCTCCGAATTCCTTCATTGGGTGTCCTTTTCTTTGTCTTAGAGTGTATTTTTCGAGATAGAAATTGTAATGCACCTTAAGAATGTCCTCTGACAGCTTCTCATTCAACATTTATGCGTGGATTAAAATACTGATGATAAAATTCAGTTTAGACACCAGCGACAGTTTAAGACCAATGGTATTGTAGGTGACTGCAAGGTAGGTCCACATTTTCTCCTGGCAGATCATAAAGGCACTGTCCGTAAGGACTTCATTCAGCACATTCTTCCAGACCTACTACAGGGTGTGTCCCGCAAGTAAGAGGGAGTGGGTTCATAAATCTTGGAGATACAAAACATTTCAGCGACACTGTTCGAGATGCACTATTTCGGTCGGTCATGATAGATGGGTATGTGGATGTGTGGACGTGTAGGAAAGGGCCAGTTCCATGACCAGAAAATTCCTCTCACCTTGTTCCTATGAACTGTTAACTGTGCTACCAAATGGTTTATGCAGCAGAGACTTCGAATTTAGAGCCTCTGACACTGTCATGGAGGTCTGCGAAACCATTTGAAACCATCTGAGAATGATTTAAGAAGTGTGCAATCCGTGATTCAAATACTGCATGCTTGCATGAATACAATCGGTAGACGTTTTGAACATTTGTTGTCGTTTTATGACTTGAAAACTTTGTGAAATGTTATTTCATTAACAACTCAAAACGAAAGGTTTCCTGATATATGAAATACGTTTCAGTGTTTTGCGGTGAGAAGTTCTCTCACAAGGATTGTAAAAGTGTCTTTGGTACACACTACATATCCTGCGGCACGTAATCTGACGTCGCAGACAGGTGTTCAGAGCGCTATCCGTAGAGTTGCGAATACGAAAGGGATTTTGCAAGTGTCACACCAAGCCTGAATCATCTATAAATATTCTCGGTAAGAATTACTCCGTCGACGAATACAGCCGAAAACATTGTTCACAAAAACTCGAATAGGGAAAAGTAGTGTGTTTCATCATATTTCTTACCTGAAGTTATTCGCCAGCGTAAAACAACCGATTAAGGAACTCAAAGACGTTGAATGACGATCTTCATGTGGCGAACTCGCACGCATATTAATATTTCAAGGGTGTGTGTCACGCGACTGGCTTTCGGTAAGAACCTGGGGAATTTTTAAGATTTAATGCGTACTGCGCAACGCAGCGTCTTCTCTTTGTCTTCCAAACGGACGAAAAAATTCATTACACAACACACGTGTTAGGCACGAGAACAGTCCCGTCTTCGTTTTGCATAAGACTAATGTGATCCGCTCGATGTTTCACTGTCCTGCGTTTTCCAATGACGAACAGAAAAAAGCAAATGATAGCGATTTAATATTCCTGTACCGTGTAAGAAAGGACAGCAATATTTCCGCCTGAGAAATAAAAATGACTAGCTACTATCTTCTAAAATTAACTGGCAAATATTTCTTACAGGAATAATTATTTTAAAAATGAAAGCATACAAATAATATTTAATTATTCAAATTTTGTCTGATTTAGTTGTCATCTTGTAGCTCACGTCGAAATATTTTCTTCGTGGTACCAGGAACATTGAAGGAACTTGCAAAATTCAAGGAATCGAATTCTCGTTATAGTATTGAAAATGGAAGTCCTATTAATTACATTTTCTACTTTGCCGTCCATAGATTATATAAAATTCATTACAACACCTTGCATTTGAGCAATATTTTCAGTTCAAATAATTTTTACTTTAATCTGTCCATGAGCCTATACAAGTTTTTTTACAAAGCACTCCATCTTGGAACTGTCTGTAAGAGCTTGTACCTTACAGACGTGCGACTGGCAATGTTGGCGCCAAAACAAAATTTATACAAACGAGTGACTTAAATACCTTAATATTAATTATTTTAATTAATTATTTTATTATTCAATAATTTAATTATTTAATAATCGCTTAAGTCTATTTTCAATATATTGTTTTACAACAAGTATTCTGCTTGAGTTTTCAGGTATTACACTGAAGAGCCGAAGAAACTGGTCCACCTGCCTAATATCGTGTAGGGTCCCCGCAAGCACGCGGAAGTGCTGCAACACGACGTGGCATGGACTCGACTAATGTCTGAAGTAGTGCTGGAAGGAACTGACACCATGAATCCTGCAGGGCTGTCCATAAATTGGTAAGAGTACAAGGGGCTGGAGATCTTTCTGAACAACACGTTGCAAGGCATCCCAGATATGCTCAATAATGTTCATGTCTGGGGAGTTGGGTGGCCAGCGGAAGTGTTTAAACTCAGAAAAGTGTTCCTGGAGCCATTCTGTAGCAATTCTGGACGTGTGGGGTGTCGCTTTGTCCTGCTGGAATTGCCCAAGTCCATCAGGATGCACAATGGACATGAATGGATGCAGGTGATCAGACAGGATGCCTACATACTTGTCACCAGTCAGAGTCGCATCTAGACGTATCAGGGGCCCCAGTCACACCATCTTCACACGCCCCACAACATTACAGAGCCTCGACCAGCTTGAATAGTCCCCTGCTCACATGCAGGGTCCATGTATTTATGAGGCTGTCTCCATATCAGTACACGTTCATCCGCTCGATGCAACTTCAAACGAGACTTTTTCGACCAGGCAACAAGTTTCCATTCATCAACAGTCCAGTGTTGGTGTTGGCGGGTCGAAGTGAGACGCAAAACTTTGTGTCGTGCAGTCCCAAAGAGTTCACGAGTGGCCCTTCAGCTCCAAAAGCCCATAGCAATGATGTTTCGTTGAATGTTTCATGCACTGTACAAAAGAGCAAACTCTTTCTGCAGAACTACTTTAAGGGGTGGAGGATCATGTATTTATATCAGAAAAGGAACACAGTTCAAATCCAGACATGACCTCAGTACAGTAAGTGAAAATATACACTTTGAAATATCAGCTATTGAATTAACAGCGCTTGATATCAGCAAGAAATTAATAATGTTGTGTGTGTATAGATCTCCTAGTGGTAGTGTGGACACTTTTTTTAAATAAATTAACAGAAGTTCTAGATAAAGTCACAAGTACAAAGGTCAACATAATTCTGGGGACATTAACATCAACACCAATATCATAAATGAATCCAGTAGCACCTTCATAAACATCCTTCAAAGTTTTGACATGTCCGTATTGGTCAATAGTGCAACAAGGGTTACTACAATGACTGCATCAGTAACTGACCATGTGGCCACAAATAGGGACAGGGAAAAATGTGATGTAGCTGTGAAAGGTCTCGGACTATCAGACCATCTCTGTCAAATAACAACAGTAAAATCAGGCATCAAATCATTTCCTAAACTACAAGCCTACAAACTACATCTATCAGAAATAAAAATAAAATATTTTTCAAAAGAACTAGAAAAACAAAGCTGGGATGAAGTGTATAAGGTAACCAAAGTGAATATGAAATTCTCTAAAATCTCCACACTGTTTAAATTTAACTTTATAAAGGCATTTCCAAAAGTATGCATGTCTGTATCAACATCTCACAAAAAGAGATGGATAACATGTATTAAGAAGTCCTCCGAAACACTTAAACACCTCAGTTCCATGGAAAAGATTCGCAATGATCCACAATTCTTAAATTTCTATTATAGATACAAAATTATCTATAGGAAGGTGCAGATTGCTGCAAAAAAGTCATTTAATGACAAAATAATATACAGGGTGATTCAAAAAGAATACCACAACTTTAAAAATGTGTATTTAATGAAAGAAACATAATATAACCTTCTGTTATACATCATTACAAAGAATATTTAAAAAGGTTTTTTTTAACTCAAAAACAAGTTCAGAGATGTTCAATATGGTCCCCTCCAGACACTCGAGCAATATCAACCCGATACTCCAACTCGTTCCACACTCTCTGTAGCATATCAGGCATAACAGTTTGGATAGCTGCTGTTATTTTTCGTTTCAAATCATCAATGGTGGCTGGGAGAGGTGGCCGAAACACCATATCCTTAACATACCCCCATAAGAAAAAATCGCAGGGGGTAAGATCAGGGCTTCTTGGAGGCCAGTGATGAAGTGCTCTGTCACGGGCTGCCTGGCGGCCGATCCATCACCTCGGGTAGTTGACGTTCAGGTAGTTACGGACAGATAAGTGCCAATGTGGTGGCGCTCCATCCTGCTGAAATATGAATTGTTGTGCTTCTTGTTCGAGCTGAGGGAACAGCCAATTCTCTAACATCTCCAGATACTGTAGTCGAGTTACAGTAGCACCTTCGAAGAAAAAGGGACCAAAAACTTTATTGGCTGACATGGCACAGAAAACGTTCACCTTAGGCGAGTCACGTTCATACTGAGTTGTTTCCCGCGGATTCTCAGTGCCCCATATACAGACATTGTGACGGTTGACTTTCCCGTTAGTGTGGAAAGTTGCTTCATCACCAAACACGATCTTTGAAACGAAAGAGTCATCTGTTTCCATTTGAGCAAGGATAAAATCAGAGAAATCGATTCTTTTAATCTTATCAGCTGCAGACAGTGCCTCAAGCGAACAAATGTACAACTAAATGAAACTTTATAGCTCCCTCAATTCGCTGACAGATAGTGCTTAGCTCTGCCTTTTGTCGTTGCAGAGTTTTAAATTCCTAAAGTTGTGGTATTCTTTTTGAATCACCCTGTATAATGCAGAGAATAAAAGCAAAGCAATCTGGGATGTTATGAAAAAGGAAATGGGGAGAGGCAAACAAATTCAGAATAACATACTGCTAAGGGAGGGGGATAAAGTAATAAATGATCCACAACACTTAGCATACTATGTAAAAGAACATTTTTCAAGTATTGTAGAGAAGTTACAGCAAAAATTCCCCAAAAGAAATATAACACCTGTAACTAATGTTGCAATAAATACAATGACGTTACTTCCAACCACAGAGAATGAAGTCAATAAAATTGTTCAAAAACTAAAAAATAAAAAGTCAGTAGGCTTAGATGAAGTACCAATGTGTGCACTGAAACAATACATAGGGATTATACATGGCCCCTTAACAAATGTAATGAATGAATCCTTCACATCAGGGACACTTTCAGAGCAGTTAAAACAAGCAAGAGTTGTACCTTTGCTTAAGAAAGGTAATGCAGAAGACAGAAAATTACTGGCCCATTTCCCTGCTGTCAGCATTCTCAAAAATAATAGAAGCAATTATGAAAGACAGATTAATCAGTTACCTGAATTAATACAATCTTTTAAGCGACTCACAGTTTGGTTTCTGAAGTGGCAAAAATACATAGTCAGCCATAGTAGAATTCACAAAAGTTGTACTTGATGCTCTTGATAAAGATGAGTGTGTCACAGGCATATTTTTGGATCTTTCTAAGGCGTTTGATACAGTCGACCACAAGATTCTATTAAATAAATTAGAAGCATTAAGAATAAGAGGGGTAGCTAATGACTGGTTTCGATCATACCTAGGAGATAGGGGACAAAGAGTAGAGATAACACATACTTCAAATAGATCTAAACATTTAGTAAAACACTTATCAGAACCAAAATATATTACTATAGGGGTTCTGCAAGGTAGCATATTAGGACCAATACTATTCCTGGTGAACATCAATGACTTTCCCAGTAATGTTACTCATGGTGAAAAAATTCTCTTCGCTGATAACAGCAATATTATAGTCACTGAGAAAGCAAACGAAACTCTCAAGGACGTTTATGATTGGTCAGTAAGCAATAGAGCGACATTGAACATAGAGATAAACAATGCCATGAATTTCAGTTTGAAGAGGAAAAATGACAACGTTAAATTAAATGTAGATGGCACCTCTATAGACTGTGTAACAGATGCAAAGTTTATAGGAATGAATATTGATTCTCAGTTGAAGTGGTGTGAACACACGAAAGTACTTGCAAACAGAATGTCATCAGATGTTATATCCTTAGAATCCTATCATCAGTGTGTAACATACAGTTTCTTTTAGTTACATGTTATTCATATGTACACTCAATTCTTAGCTATGGCATTCTTTTTTGGGGAACAAACGCACAAAATATGAAGACAATTTTCAAACTCCACAAAAGAGCCATAAGAATAATAACCAAAAATACTAGTCGAGCTCACTGTAAAGATCTGCTCAAAACACTGAGGATTTTAACTGCTCAATGTGAATACATTTACTAGTCAGTTGTACACATCAAAAATAACATTGGTAATTATTGCACCATGCAAAAAGAGATAGACTCAAGTTACATTTACCAAGAAAAAATAAACATAAAACTCAAAACAGCATTTTCTACCAAGAAATAAAACTGTACACTAAATTATCAAAAGAGATTAAAGAATTTGCAAAAATACACTTATTTAAAAGGGCAGCTAAAAATACCTGTAGTGCAATACATTTTATCCAGTGAAGGATTACTGAGATAAAATAAAGTAGGGGTTTGATGAAAAAAATTTTATACAAATAAATAACAATAATAAGGACTATAAAACATCCAACATTCCATATAACACCTTCACTTTATGTTTTTTTCCTTCTTTTTTCCTTTCTAGAAATACTTTCCCCCAATCTATGCATAGCACAATACTAACACCTCTTCCTATTTCTGAGCTCAACATCTCATTCATTATGGGGGGATGCCGACTCAGTTTTTCAGGATAGCAAATGGGAGGTTGTGGTACAGAAAATGGGCCAGAGATCACCAATGTGTGTGTGTGTGTGTGTGTGTGTGTGTGTGTGTGTGTGTGTGTGTAGTGAGTGAAGTGTTATGAAACGATGTGTGTATAGTGTGTACAGTGACTGATAGTAAGATATGAGTGAATAGTGTGACATTTTATTATTTAATAAGTTATTTGTAAAAAAAAGTATTTTATAACAGGAATAAATGTAATGATTGTCTCTAACTAGAAGTCTGTAACTATACGTGTATACGAATTAGCTTATTTTAAATTGGTCTAAACTTTTAAATACTTTGACATGTCCTATATCCTTGTAAAACGAGATCTACGGATGAATAAACTACTACTAGTACTACTACTACTACTACTACACTGACACTTGTCGATGGCCCAGCATTGCAATCTGCTGCAATTTCCGGAAGAGTTGCACTTCTGTCACGTTTAACGAGTCTCTTCAGTTGTCGTTGGTCCCATTTTTGCAGGATCTGGTTCCAGTCGCAGCGATATCGGAGCATTGATGTTTTACCGGATTCCTGATATTCACACAGGTTCGAATCCTGCCTCGGGCATGGATGTGTGTGATGTCCTTAGTTTAGTTAGGTTTAAGTAGTTCTCAGTTCTAGGGGACTGAGGACCTCAGCTGTTAAGTCCTATGGTGCTCAGAGCCATTTGAACCATTTTGAACCTGATCTTCACGGTACACTCGTGAAATGGTCGTACAGGAAAATTCCCACTTCATCACAACCTCGGAGGTGCCGTATCCCATCGCTCGTGCGCCGGCTATAGCACCTCGTTCTTACTCACTTAAATCTTGCTGATCTGCCAGTGTAGCAGCAGTAACCGATCTAACAACTGCGCCAGACACTTGTTGTCTTATATAGGCGTTGCCGACCACAGTGCCGTTTTCTGCCTGTTTACGTACCTCTGTATTTGAATACACATGTCTGTACCAGTTTCTTACTACGCTGGTGTGCAAAACTGTAAGTACACGGTGGAAATGAATGAAAGTGCAGGAGTCTCAAGACTCACGGAAAGCTGTACGTCACTTGGCGTGAACTCAGCCTGACCATGGCGCCAAATGAGGCTGGCGCCGCCAATGGATGCAGGTGAAGAAACGGAGAAAGAGAGCGCGTAGCAATCAGCGAGCTGTTGCGGTCCACAGTGGTGGTGTTCTTCTTTACAACGTGGCTCTGGGACAACATTTGGACGGTTTAACACTGGGAAGAACCATTGGGAAGATGGTAGAAGGGTGAAGTGTGAGGAGTGTAGCCCTGGAGTTTGGCGTTGCTCACAGCATTGTTTCACGTGCATGGGGAGCGTTCAAGACGACAGACGCTGCTGCCAGAAGAAGAGGTGATCGACCACGGTCGACTACAGCAGCAGATGACCGCCACAGGTGCAACAGGCATTAAGTGACCCACAGGCAAGGCACGCAATCTCACGCTCCACAGTGGCAGGGATACTGTGTGGGGGTGGTCTCTTTGCCCGACGACCAGTATGTTGTGTTCCCTTGACACAGCAGCACAGTTTGCAGTGGTATTAACAAATGAAGAGAATAATAAGATTTCACCATTTGCAACATAGTCGCGTATATGAACAGTGATCCAATACTGTCAAATGTTTTTTAGTCCAGTCTTTGATCACAATATTAATTCTTTTGACAATGACCGGTTTCAGTCAGTAATGACCATCCTCAGATCTACAATATAAAAATATATGCACCTACTGAGCAGTGTGTCTGTCAGCACAATACCGAATTACGTACCACAATATATTATCATACAACCAGGGAAATGTATAGATAAAATACGGTAAAACGTACCTTTTCTACACCATGTCCTAAAGTGATAAGGCCGTAATAGCATCGACAAAACACGTAAATATACTCAGCACAGCATCGTCACATAGATATAAAATAAGGTGTAGAATAGGCCACCATGTTAGAGCTCAGTTCCTACAACTGTTCAACATATTAACCATTTACTTTGAAACTAACCCTCATCTGTGAATAGCACATTTGCACTAAAATGAGGGATGACCACGTTCTTGAAGGAACCACTCACAGAAGTGTACCTGTATGTGATATGGATACAGCAGGTTCTCATATAGCAGCCTCGAGACAGACATGTCGTCAACATTACTAGTTACAGCTAATTGGCTTAGGTTGACAGTAGTGTTGCCTTCAACTCAACGAAGGAGTTCCTCCTGCGGCTATGTCCCATGCTCCATTACACGACGATCAGTTACTTGAAACGTCCACCTGTCGGCCACTTTCGTTCTGGAAATATCTCCCAATTCCAGTGTTGAACGTCACGGTCCTTACTATCTACTAATCTGCACCGAAAATGCCAACTCAGCGTCTGAGTACACTTCCACTGCACAATACTGGAAACACAGCTCACAATGAACACTAAACAGTTGATACTACGTGCTTGATGCTACTAGTGCAATGAAGTGAGTCATATGCCAACATACCTTCAACTGAAACGACGATTACTGGCGTTGTAGCCAAGCATAGGTGAGAGGGTATTTTGAACATTGCATCGAAAGAAACGTTTCATGTAATGTTAATAGGCCGCAATGTTCTGTTTATGTGTATATCCCATGATTCACGTGATTATGAAGACAAGTAGAAAGTGGACTCCAGCATGGAAATAAAACGTTTCCAGATCCATGACCATGCAACACATCTTGTTCCTACATGTGTGAGGAATATTTATGTACCTTTTTGTTACATCCAGTACATAAACGAATTATCATACAGCTTTCGCAGCACTGTCATGTGGTTGATGATGCTGTTGTCCATCATCATTTGATGGGCCAAATGAAATGACAACACTATGTGATTGGGCTACAGTGAGAAGCTATGAGATTTTCTACTCTGGAATGTAAATCACATACTGTTCGTCTTGCACTTGCAAGATACAACCTAAGCTCTTGGCCATCTTATGCACATTCTTCAAGAGACTGCCAATGCTTGCCACTAAAACCACCCGTGTAAAAGATGCCTTTTACCCGAAAATGGTGGGTTAAGCATCGAAACGTATTGTGAATGAAGTAAAAAACTTTTCGCGAGCACAGAAATTTATATATGCAGGGTGTCCCAGAAGGAGTGGTCAATATTCAGAGATATAAAAGGAACGATCATTCGAGGGAAAAAGCCTGTTAAACATGGGCTCTAAAGTGCATGCCTTAAGAGCTATGAGCAATTGTTGAAGAGATGTGTTCGCGGTATGGAAGATGGAGGCGTGCTCTTAGCTCATAAGGCCTGCGTTTTGGAGCCCATGTTTACTGCACATTTTAGCTCCGATTTATCGTTTCTGTCACATCGCTGAATACTGGCCATTCCACCTGGGACGCCATGTACATACTGATGAACCAAACTATTCTGAGCACTGCTCACCACTACACTGAACGCCGCATAGAAGCTTTTTGGACGTGTGACGCGGTAAGCAAAGTATACAGGCTGAGGAGAGGCGAATGGGGAATCACTCTTGCGACTATGTGGGGCACAAATGAGTAAATGCACTGACAAAAGTGACTTCGACATAGGGCAGATTGTTTCGGCCTGGCTCCTGGGGACGAACATCTCAGAAATGGCATAGCTTGTCACGTGCTACCGTAATACCTGTAGAAAGTGGCTGAAGAGTTTTGAAACCAGAAGTAGACGACAAGGTACTGGATGTCCGCGCTTCATACCAGAACATCGAGAAATCAGAGGCTTACCCACTCTGTACAGCAGAATAGGCGGTGATCTGGGTAATTTCCAAGAATGATTGCCTATCGAAGTCGCTGAGTCCAGACGATACATATCGATCGTGCGATAGGAAATCGATCATGCTCCACCGGAGGCGGGCGTTGTGATCAATTATTTGTGATGATCATTTTTATCTGTTTTCGGTTGTACCCTTACTTGCTCTAAATTACATAACTCCGCGAATTATTTGTGAGTTTCTAGGGAAACCCAGGCGATTTATGTCATTAGTGATTGGGATGTCTGGTGTTGACGTTTCTTCGGCGTTTCTCACATGGAAGAATCTAATTCCACCTTTATCCAGCGTAGAAAATTGTTTACTTTTTGTCGCAAATATGGAGTACTACCTGACGAGGAAAAAAGGGACTGTGTAGACTGTAGACTGTGGTAGTGCGAAGTGTGTAAAACTTCGTAACAACAGATTCTACGCTGAAATACCGTTACAATTTCATTGCGGACAGTGCGGAAAACGAACGAGTATCATTAAGAATACGTGGTTCGAATCTTCCAAATTATCGATCCAGACGACCGTAACGGACTTTCACATGACGACAACACCGACGACGAGTAAGGTAAGTTGTCTCCTTTGCAATTACAAGTATTTTTGTAACGCTCTTCTTTTGTCGTTGCTGTAGTGACTAACGCAAACATACTCATAACGCCCGCTGAGTCGCATGATCGATTTACGATCGCACGTTCGATATGTATCGTTTGGACCCAGTGACTTCGATAGACAATCATTTTTGGAAATTACCGCGATCTGTAACGTATCTGACGACAGAGTACAAAGCTGGTGCCGGCAAAAGTGTTTGCAAGCACACCATTCAGCTCCACAGCAGAGGACTCGTACATGTTGCCATATTGACCCAACGGCATCATCATTTATGAGTGCAATGGGCATGTGATCATTGAGAATGGATCTTGGATCAATGGAGACATATCACGTAATGGATGAATCACATCTCTTGTTACACCAAGTTTACGGTCGTGCCCAGTTACGCTGCTGGCGAACAGCCAGTCAAAATATGCAACACGTCACAGACACAGGCCGATGGGGGCAGTATTATGCTATGGAGGACAGTCACCTGGGTTTCCATGGGACCCCCGGGGATAACCAAAAGTATCTCGAAAGCTGTGGACTACGTGGACAATATTACAGATCAACTGTGACGGCATCTTCCAGCAGAATAACTGCCCATGTCAAAAGGGCGGAATCATGCTACATTGATTTGAAAAGTATGGTAGTGGACGCAAATTTATGTTTCCCAAATGGTTCAAATGGCTCTGAGCACTATGGGACTTAACATCTATGGTCATCAGTCCCCTAGAACTTAGAACTACTTAAACCTAACTAACCTAAGGACGGCACACAGCACCCAGTCATCACGAGGCAGAGAACATCCCTGACCCCACCGGGAATCGAACCCGGGAACCCGGGCGTGGGAAGCGAGAACACTACCGCACGACCAGGAGCTGCGGACTATGTTTCCCACAAAATTCATTTGATCTGGACCTGATGTGACACTTCAGACATGCTATCTGGCGCAAGCTCAAGGCCTACAAATCACCAGTCTGCGATTTACAGGAATTGCGTGACCTGCGTGGACACATCTGGTGCCACACACTTCTGGAAACGCACCAAGGATTTGTCGAATCGACGCCATGTAGAATCTCTGGTGTATTTCATTCCAAAGGTGGACCAACTCGCCATTAAGCAGATGATCATCATGGTTTGGCTCATTAGTGTATGCACTGAGGTGATACCGATATGCAAGTATACATGTCGCGTTAGTATCGTATACTCAATGTATGAAAGGGTGGCGCATTTGCAGAGTTGTCATGTGCACTAAGGTGATTCATGCCAAAAGATTTCCGATGTGATCATTGCCGCACGACAGGAATTAAGAGCGTTTGAACGCGGAATGGTAGTTGAGCTAGATGTATGGAACATTCCACTCCGGGAGTCGTTAGGGAATTCAATATTCCAAGATCCACAGCGTCAACAGTGTGCCGAGAATACCAAATTTCAGACATTACCTCTCAGCACGGACGATGCAGTGGCCGACGTCCTTCACTTAACGACCGAGAGCAGCAATGTTTCCATAGATTTGTCAATGCTAATAGACAAGAAAACTGCGTAACACAATTGCCGAAATCAATGTAGGATGTACGACAAACAAGTCCGTTAGGAAAGTGCGGCAACATTTGACGTTAATGGTCTATGGCAGCAGACTATCCACGCAAGTTGAAATTACAATGAAATGAATACCCTTAGCAGCATACGGGCGTTGATATAAGTCAATGGGGACAGCTGAAAATGTGTGCCCCGACCGGGACTCAAACCTTGGATCTCCTGCTTACATGGCAGACGCTCTATCCATCTGAGCCACAGAGGACACAGTGGACAGTGCGACTGTAGGGACTTATCTGTGGTACGCCTCCCGTGATACACAAACTCGCAGCTTATTGTCCTGCACTATATTCATAGTGGCCCTGCCCATCATACTCATTACTCGTGACTTTACTGCCGATTACCGTAAGAGTTCTTTCAGACATGTCCGAAAGAACAGATACCATCTTCATATATATATATCCACGCAAGTGTGTTTGCTAACAGCACAATATCGCCTGCAGCATCTCTCCTGCGTTCATGACCATATCGGTCGGACCACAGACGTTTGGAAAACCGTGGCCTGATCCGATGCGTCCCGATTTCAGCTGGTAAGAGCTGATGCTAAGGTTTGAATGTGGCGCAGAGCCCACAAAGCCATGGAGCCAAGTTGTCAACAAGGAGCCGTGCAAGATGATGATGGCTCTAAAATGGTGGGAGTTGCGTTTACATGGAATGTACTCTCTCTTCTAGTCCAGCTGAACCGATCATTGACTGGATATGGTTATGTTCCGCTACTTGGAGACCATTTGCAGCCATTCACTAACTCCATGTCCCCGAAGAAAGATAGAATTTTTATGGTTGACAATGCACGATGTTTCCAGGCCAAACTCGTTTGCGATTGGCTTGAAGAACATTCTCGATAACTGAAGCGAATGATTTAGCCTCTCAGATCACCTGACATGAATCCCGTCGAACAGTTACGGATCTTAGTCGAGAGATCAGTTCGTGCACAAAATCCTGTACTAGTAATACTTTCGCAGTTATCGTCGGCTCTACAGGCAGCATGGCTTAGTATTTCTGCAGGGCACTTCCAACAACTTGCTGACTCCGTGCCACGTCAAGTTGCTGCACTACGCCGGGCAAAAGGGGGTCTGACCAGATATTAGAAGGTATCCCACAACTTCTGTCACCCCATTGTACATCACGGTAATTAATTATTTTCTATCGTCTGGGTATATTTCTTAATGAATTAAAGTGTTACAATGTCTGTGTATAACTGTACATAAGATATCATTCATAGTTGAGTCTCGTTCTATTCTCTACAGATTCTTCTACACATATTTGTTGTTGCTCCAGAGGGGGAAAAAATAAATAAAATTAAAAAACCCACATAGATTGATTCTGTGATGATTACACTACTGGCCAATAGAATTGCTACACCAAGAAGAAATGCAGATGATAAACGGGTATTCATTGGACAAATATATCATACTAGTACTGACATGTGATTACATTTTCACGCAATTTGGTTGCATAGATCCTTAGAAATCAGTACCCAGAACAACCACCTCTGGCCGTAATGACGGCCTTGGTACGCCTGGGCATTGAGTCAAACAGAGCTTGGATGGCGTGTACAGGTACAGCTGCCCATGCAGCTTCAACACGATACCACAGTTCATCAAGAGTAGTGACTGGCGTATTCTGATGAACATTGCACAGGTCACACCAGTATCCAAGAAAGGTAGGAGGAGTAATCTACTAAATTAGAGACCCATATTGTTAACGTCAATATGCAGCAGATTTTGGAACATATATTGTGTTCAAACATTATGAATTACCTCGAAGAAAACGGTCTATTGAGACGCAGTCAACATGGGTTTAGAAAACATCGTTCCTGTGAAACACGACTGGCTCTTTATTCACATGAAGGGTTGAATGCTATTGACAAGAGAATTCAGATCGATGCTGTATTTCTGGATTACCTGTAGGTTTTTGACACTGTACCACACAAGTGGCTCGCAGTGAAATGGCGTGCTTGTGAAATATAGTCTCAGTTATGTGACTGGATTTGTCATTTCCTGTCAGAGAGGTCACAGTTCGGAAAGTCATCAAGATTTCTGGCGCTCCCCAAATTTTTATCAATTAAACGGCATATTAATTAAATGCCCGCACTTCAGTTATGCATAAACAAGCATGAATTTCGAAATAAACTAAAACTAATTATGAATGAAACGGCATATTAAATAAGTGCCTGCATTTCAGTTGTGCATAAACAATTTTTTGGACAAGAAATAAAATTTTTAAATGCACTTTCACTTATGTACGATTTTGTAAGCACTTCTTGTGCCACCCACTGAGCGCTATGTCGCTTTCTTGCTCCAGTTTTTTCTGTTCAAAATGGTTCAAATGGCTCTGAGCACTATGGGACTTGACATCTTAGGTCATCAGTCCCTAGAACTTAGAACTACTTAAACCTAACTAACCTAAGGACATCACACACATCCATGCCCGAGGCAGGATTCGAACCTGCGACCGTAGCAGTCCTGCGGTTCCGGACTGTAGCGCCCAGAACCGCACGAGTTTTTTCTCTAACACAACACATACTCACATGGATTTTCGCATAAAGTACTGATCAACTCATATCAGTCTCTTGACCAAGTGCCCTGGGCACTGCCTCTGAATTCTGAGTTCCACCGTTTATCGTGACAAATCAGTCTACAACGAAAACCAAAAGTAGAAACCCGACAACAAACCATTTCCCAAACCCAACCATGATCCTCGCTAAAGATTCACTCCAGCAGAAAATGATACGTTAGGAACAAAGTCACAAGGCAAATGACTGAATAACAGTAAGCTCAAATTCCCACAAGTTCTATTTGATTGACTTTAATAAATCCTTCCGACCTCCATGCACCAAATACTGCATGCACATACAATTACAATTTTAATACCCTTCAAATTAACCACTAAATTCTTCCCCACACTCTCATACAAAGCATAAATCAATACTTTTTTTCCTTAAATCCATGAGGTCACTGACCTCCATGCACCCTCAGTGCCTAAACTTCCCCTTTTGCACACACACAGAGCGACAATAAAATACCAAATTACTAATGTATCCCCAAATAAGCATATAAATTTATCCCTCCAAAATTACTACCACTAATTACAAATTAGAACAGCTTTTCATTTCTTCCCTTTCTCTATATACAGCCTCAACTCCGTCACATTTCTTAGACCCAAAGGTTTTCCTGAGACAGGGTATTTTAAACAGTATGCATTTGGGTGAAGGCACTCTGCCACAACAAATGGTCCATAGCATAACTCGAATAATTTCTTAATCTCCCCGTCCACTTCGCTAGAATGCTGTTTGGTGCGTACAAGCACTTTGTCCTCCACTTTGTACTTCATCAGGTGTATCGCCCATCGTGTCGTCTTTCTTTTCAGCGGCTAACTTTTTCATGCGGGCCGTTACTGCCTGCTCTCTTTCAGCAGCCAATTGAGCTTTTCGTGGCAGGAATTCTAACCGTTTCTGTGAGTAGGAACTTTGGTTTCACCCCGGTCATGATTTCCAAAGGTGAGTACCCCGTAGCATTACTTTTTACTCTGTTGAGTACGTCCTCAAATGCACTCACATACTCCACCCACTTAGAATGATGATTGATCCTACATAAACGTCCTACTTCCAGCATATACCGTTCACACGGCTTGCTTGCTGGGTGGTAGACGGATATGTTGCACACACTGGTCGTTCATGAACATATTCCAATCACTCAAAGTAAACTGTGATCTGTTTTCAGACAAAAGCCTTACTGGTTTTACAATATGCTTGAAGAAATCCTTCTCCAGTTTGGCGATCAGAGTTTTAGTATTCACTTTCCGTATTGGATACAGTTTAATGAACTTAGAGAATACGTCCACCACAACAAAGATGTACTTTATGCCACCGTGTCCTGTGGTTAATGGGCCAAAATTGCCCACAACCAGTAACTCGCCCACTTTAGTAGGTATAATGTTTTGCACTTCCCCCCGTTGTGCAGTCCTGCAGTATTAGACCTGTTGGCAATGGTCACACACTGCCAGCTACACGCGGACCCGTCTGGCCAGGTTATTTACATGGGCGATGATTTCGGTGCACTTTTTGGCCCCGTAATGTCCGTGACTTAAATGGATGTAGTCTATTAACTGCTTCACATACATATTGGGAAAACACAGTCTCCATTTGTCTGTCTTTTCATCCTTCCACCGGAATAACACTTCCTTGTGTATCTTAAAATATTTTGGTACTTTCTTGTATCCCTTGCCATCGAAATTCATCTTAATGTGTTTCAGCTCAGGATCATCGTTTTGTGCTCACCGCATATTTTTGCACACTGCACGAATTTCTTTCTCCCCCGCTACCCCCTTGACATACAATAGCTTAAATTTGTTCAGCTCTTCCTTTCCATCGTCTTCCGTCTCCACTGGTAATCTGGACAGAGAATCAGCAACACAATTTTCTGTACCCTTGATGTAGCGGATTTTGTATTCGAATTGCTGCATGAACATTGCCCAATGCATTACGCGGTCGTTCAATATCCTGCAGTCCAGCAGATAACTCAGCGCCTTATGGTCTGACAACACTGTCACTTTTCTGCCCTCTAAATACATGCAGAATTTCTTAAATCCATGTACAATCACGAGCATCTCCTTCTGCGATATGTTGTATCCCCGTTCGTGCTTATTTAGCATGCGGCTGGAGAATGCCACACTAAGGAGTTCAATTTTTCCATCAACTAGCTTTTCCTGAAACAGCTCACAACCTGTTCCATAGTCTGAACTGTCCTACGCTAAACAGAAAGGGAGATCCATATCTGGGTAGTACAAAATCTTACTATTGCACAATTTATCTTTTAAAACCTGGAATTCCATTTCACATTCCTTGGTCCACCTCCAAGCTGCATTTTTCTTCAACAATCTGCATAAATTTGGACCATTCATTCCTCCCTCCCCCAAGAATTTTCTGTAGGAACCACACAAGCCCAAGTGTGACTTCAGTTGTTTCCTACTTTTGGGTCTATAACATTTGGCAATGACCTTTACTTTTTCAGAACTAGCTAAAATTCCTTCCAGAGTAAGGATATGCCCCAGGAATTGAATTTCTGCTCGAACAAGTTCACATTTTGTGAGCTTTAAAGCCATTCCACCTCATCTCAGAGCTATGAGTACCTCCTCCAAAACTCGACAGTGCTCATTCCATGTTTCTGTAGTGATCAATATATCATCTATGTATATCACGAGTTCACTCATTAGACTCTTCCCACGACATGACTCAACGCTCTTACGAAAACTGCCACAGAAATAGTAAGTCCGAATGGTACTACCCTAAACCGGTAGCTTCACCCTTCAAAAAGGAAAGAAGTGTACCGTCTGCTTTCCTCTGCCAATGGGATCTGCCAAAATCCTGAGGTCAGATCAACACTGGACATTAAATTGATATTATTAAAATTCTGAAGCAGTTCCTCCATATTGCCAGGCTGGTCAAATCCCTTACAATTACTTTATTTATTTTTCTCATATCTAATACAATTCTGACCAAGTTATCATGTTTTTTAAAAATAACGATAGGATTGCAGTAATCGCTCCTACAGTGCTAGACTATACCCCAAACCAACATTTGTTTTAATTGAACTCTGACAGCATCCCAATCACCTATAGGTATTACATATGGTTTGCACTTTATTGGTTCATGTGGTTTCACTTTTATACAGTATTTGAAATAAGTAACTTTACCAGGTCCCTCCAAGAATACATCCTTGTAGCAGTACAACAACCCATACAACTCTTTCTTTTCCCCTTTTGATATACCATTGACTGCATGAATCACTTCCTTAATTCTATTACGCATATCGACTTCCTCACTCCAACCCTCAGTAACTATGGCATGAGCAATCTGATTTTCACCTGTTAAAAGTCTTTTAAATTTTACTTGCCTTTTTCATTCTTAAATTAAAATTCTAGATATTTCCCTACACAATTAAGTGAAGTATTGCATTTGCACAGGAAGTCAGCTCCTAAAATTACCTCCTTTACTAGACCACTCCCTACAAAACATTCTATCTTGAATCTATTCTCTCCACATTGAAATTCTAAAAGTATTTGTTGTCTTACTGGCTTACTCATACCACCAACTGCTGTTTTAATCTGAACACTAGTGACTGGGAAGATTACTAGTTTCCTACTTTTGATCATGTTCATGAAACTTTTCGACACTGCTGACACATTACTACCTGAATCTAGAAGTGCCTCTACAATTTCTTTGCCAACTTTAATTTCAATAACTGGCTGTACATTTACCATTTCCTTTCGTTCTAAATATTTCTCCCTTAATAAATCATCTTCTATGTCTCGTCCCTTCCATTCCAATTCTAGTGCACACACCTCCTCTTCTATCCATCCCCCAATCTCATGTTCATCCCAAAATAATTCATTAAATATTTCCTTTACCCCACATTCATTCCTTCCTTTTTCTAGGCCCCTAGCAATTCTAAACTTTTCTCGTTTCCACATATGTGGCAGTAATGATCGTAAAGTTCTACCGTACCAACGCCAATCAGTCACATTAAAATCACACTCCTCCTTCATATACCAATTCGTACAAGCTTCATTACACAGACTATCCCCATCCACATCCCTCTCTAAATTTTCTGTTAGTTCTTCCACACATTTCGCTGATACACTACCCACAGCATGCACAACTTTACTATTTTTCCCCTTCAAAATATCGACATCTGCAGCTTCAACAAAATTACACATCAATTCACTGTTAAACACTTTATCTTCTTGAAATAATACATCGATGTCTAAGCCATCATCACTATAAGTACTAATCTCAGCAACCTTATCTGATGATAAATCATTTAAATCACTACATAAATTCACATCAGAAACCGTACTTTCCTCCGTCGACGAATTAACTTTACGTGAATTGTACACAACTTTATCCTCCGCTCCTACATTACACACATTGCTGCTACTTTGTCGTACAATTTTGGGACTTCCAGCCTTGCTACATTCCACTGTGATCAGACAAAAATCAGCACACACTGCCATTTCTACACATCTTTCATCCAGATTAACCCCCAATCCTATTTTACATACATTCTCACATTCATACACTGACGAACGTTTTAGATACACACATTCATCAATAAGTTTTGTTTCGCCTTCATTCGTGACTAGAAACGTGTAAATTCCTTCCTCTGAAGTGTCAATACCAGTAGCTTTTGCATCATTACATAAATTACCATTATTCTGTTCCTTTAAACAGAAATCATCTACCTCCGCAGATACATTTTTAACTTCAACTGCTGGTGATACCAATGCCAAGCCCCCCTTAGTAACATTGACTCTTTCCGCTGAAACACGATCACCCTCACTTGCAGCTGGCGAGACCAAAGCTACGCCGCCTTCACTATCATCAACGCTTTTCGCCAACTCACAAACACTTGCTACTACAACACCTTACTTACTGCAATTGTTACTGTTTGCTAATACTTCTTCAGAACTCTCCACAAAATTTGCTTTCACAAAATTCATCTCTTTAACTTCTTTTTGAACTGCTCAATCTTTCCATTCATTAGCATTTGCACACTCACTCATTACACATTCATAACTTACATCATTCCCCGTAAATTAATTCCCATTAGTTTTACTTAAATCTCTCACAAATCTATGTTTCCGCAGTTCGTGCCTGCTTTTATTGAAAGAGCCACCTATATAGCCTTTGTCTTTAACATACTCCATATTACATATTTGTTGCCTGTCTCCAAACCTACCAACATTCCTACTATTACCATTATCTCCAGTCTTTTTCATCACCTATTCAGATCACCATCCCCGGACCTGAGATGTGGCAAACATGTTTCCTGAGTGGTTGTTGTGCGATTGCACTTCGTGTGAATTTCCCCCCATCAAATCTGCATTCTTTACTTGGGTCCTGTGCACAGAAGTTATCCTCCCGTTCGTTCTCTGACCATTCTGCTCATTTCAGCTACTACCTCCCTGAGAATTCCTTTGATTTCATACACAATTACTATTTTGGTGATGATTATCTGGATTCCTCTTTCGATAACTACCACCCAGTTTGCTCTGAGGTTTGAACTTCAAAGCCCTCTCTAATTTTTCTACAAATTCTACCAGAGGATCACATGGACTATGGACAAGATCCCACTGCAAATTTTTGGGTAATCACCTTTTTAAGGTGATTTCCATTAGAACACCCAACAAATGTTTCACAAGCATAAGTTTGCAAAGTTCGCGCTTGCAAAAATCTCTCATCATCCCATTACCGTACCTGTAACTCAGCCTGTTTAAAAATTCATTTTGGATCCGTGTCTGCTTTCCCTCACTCCTATATTTATTCAAAAAACACTATTCAAACTCTTTGTACAATTAACATGAACTACATTTAACATTTGCTCAAGACTATGGGTCTCCCTCCAAATGCCATTTAACGTATTTTATTTTCACTTCGTCCGACATGACACGAACAAAAGCGTCCCTACACGCAGTCAAGAGATTTACTGGGTAGTGATACTGGACTCTATTTTATATTTAATTTTGCCCACTTCTTTCTCCCCCTCATCTACACGAATGGAAATGTCACTAATTGCTAAATTTATATCACTTTTATGAGCATCTTGCACTTTTATACAATCGCTTACCTTACCCCCAAGTTCCGTCGGTTTCTTATCCATTTTTTTCCCCAAGATCTTTTTCCACTGATTCGATTTTAGATTTTACTATTACAACTTTGTCTGTAATTTTCTCCGTATTCACCTGGACACATTTTAATTTATCATCAATTGCTTTTTCAAGGTTACCCATAATTTTTTCAACTTTCTCTTTCACAGCAGAACTTATTTCAGTTCACATTGTACTCATATCAGTCCGAATTGTATCCATAACTGTTTGCAATGTGCCCATACCCGTTCGCAATGTACCCATATCTGTTTGAACTGCACTGATATTATTTGACATTCCCTGGATCATTTGCATTAGCTGAGACATCATATCTCCCCCACATTCATTCCCCTTGCCTGAATTCCTACTAGTTACACTTTCGCACTCTGATTTCGGACTAACCAGCTCACTTTCGTTTTCAGAATTGCACATACTAGGTGACTGTTTTATATTTGTGAGATCTATAAGTGGAGCTTGAACTTCAGAGTTAAACACTATCTCACTATTTGCACACACACTTATCTGATCTGAGATGGTTCCCTCTGCCATGATGATGCCGTTGGTTGTAGTGGAAGATGACAGTGAAGACTGCCCTGGAGTACTTGAAGACTACATGGTACTGCTGTTGAACTGCGTCTGCCTCTGGAGAAGTCACCTGATGTAGTTGTAGCTGCTGCTGGTTACCGTGTGTTCCATCCATCTCCGATACCTCTGTCCATTAAATGCGCTAACCGCTACTGTTCCCTACACTCAACTTACTTAGACTCTGAGCCCCATGCAAATTGCCTTTAACATGATAGATTAGGACCTCTATGGATGGTATGTGTTAGTTGGGAAAATTACTGCAAAATTTCACTATTTCCAGAAACCTACTAGCGAAAAAAAACGATCTCACACTGTATTTTGTGAGGGTTCACCCTACAGAAATCTCTACTAGTTTTGCAAAGGTTTTTACACTTCACATAGTATGCTGACTAACAGAGAGCAAAGGAATTACCACTTTGCAGGACACAAATCCTGAATGAGCCCCCAATTCAATTGCAGGCTTTCTAATTTTTTTTTTAAAAAAAAAAAAAGGTAATGAAATGTGGTATGGCCCTCAAGTACATACCCTCTGACTCAGAGTTGAAATATTAAAAGGTATTGGCTGGTATCATTGTCTAGGGGGCTGGGATATGTAGTTGCTGCATTACAAGCCAAATACTTCTGAGTCTACAGTATACAATGTGAATATGAATCGAATGGTTGAAGGTTCCCATCACTCGGCAGTTGCGAATTTTGAAAGTTATGTAGAAATTTATAAATGAAAGACTGCAATTAAATAAAATCTGCAGGTACTATTTTAATGACTTTAAATGAGGAGTACAATAGCAGAAGTACCTTTAAGAATGCTTTATTACTGCATAACACTTACTGGTGTCGATGGTCCAGCAATTAAATAAAATATAAGTTGAATAACAGGGAAACAATAGATTCCTACTTCACGTAATTAGTTATGAACAACAACATAGCTCACGAGATATTCACTTCTAAACGCATACTACGTCTCCACTGCAGAAGCCACGGAAATCTCACAAATGCACAAGTCGGCACTATGAAATATTTATCTCCCGCAAACTGCTACACTCTTCGAGTCTTTCCCGTGACCATGTGTCCGACATGCTGTACTGTCCAGGATTCTCTCCTGTCCTCTCCCGAACTGTCCCTCGCGCCGCACTGTTCGAACTGCCTCATGTCCTCCCCGGAAACGATGCTCCTCCCCAACCTCTGTACGTCTCTTCATGTGTCCTTTTTAAAAATGATCACTGTGACTTGCAGAGTGCTCCCGTCCTGTCTTCAAGCCAACATACACTCACAAACATAATGAAACACATTCGAAATACTGGATTTACATTTAAATAACTTGAAATTAAATAAATATTCCTACAGCTGGACCATAAACATGCTCTAACACACAATATTACTAGGCAAAAAAATTAAATAAACATATATCAAAGGAACAGAACAGAAGTAAGCCAGTAGCCTATTGTCTCTGTGCTTTCTAAAATAGAGTAAATAATTGACCAATTTCTTCACGAATTGTATATATCAGATATAAACAAAGACATAGATGAATATATATATTTATAAGCATGCTGCTACTGTTTTTTCGTGTAACTGTGGAGTACTTATGGTCTGATGCGATTGTTAGTAATCGGTCACTTTGACCTCCCATAACTCATGTACTATTCAAGTGACATGCCTGTAATTTATACCAATTTAGGTTTACACTAAAAGCATCGATCAACAAAATCAGATGAACTGTTTAGATTTTGGAAATTCATTGCTGGGTGTTACTTGTATAATTTATCATCAGATACTAAACTTTAAACTAATAAAGATATTGAAAATCTGATTACACCAAGAGAATCGTCATGCAAATAATGGTGACGTTCATGTTTCTTTTTGAGGTATCATGAATCATCTGGCTAATATTAATTTCTATACAAACTGTGAAATGTCTGCCATTAAGGTTTCACAAAGTCCACCATCTTTGGCACTCCCGGCATGTCTTCTTCATCGATAGTGTCACCATGGAATTCCAAGCCACACGTCGGCTGGACCCTGTGCTGGGGCTACCCCTCTTGCTCAGCTAATGTTCGGCACCACGTGGTTGCTGCCGGGCCCCGGCTTGCCAAGCAGCCACGCCAACTCCAAACTTAGAATATTTTCAGGGCGCCACAATTCGCCCGTTACCTCACACGTCACTCACATGGCAGAACAGTCACACACAAAACAGACTGGCTTGCATGCGGCTGTTTCATAGTTTGCCATATTAGGAAATTTGAAGAACTTAAAGCTGTGTCTTTATTTTTAACCGGCAGAAAACTGTAGCAGCGCATCATTTAATGCAAACTACAAAATAAAGCTGAAATTTGCCAGATCTAATAAGCCTTTCAGCAATGGCAAGCTAATTAAAGAGTGAATTGTTGGGGGCAGTGAAATTCATGACACCATTGGAGGTGCAGAAGGTTACCGAAATCAGTCTTTTGCAACAAACAATAACTCATGTTACAGCTGTTGAGGCAGCAGGTGTCTACAGGCATTTAATTGAGAAGCCCAGCAAGTTCATTGCATTCTCGATTGCTTTGGATGTGTTGATCAACATTTTGGACATGGTACAACTTGTGATTTACATTCTTGGAGTCGACAGCAATTTGCATGTGACAAAACTGTTAAATCTGGTGCCAATGAAAGACGCAACTACAGGGATTGATATGGTAAAAATAGTTGAAGAGTCAGTTGAAGTCATTGGCTGGAATTAGAACATGTTGATCTCACTTACTACCGGCAAAGGAATTTTACACAAATAGGGCTCATAGCATTGTTGCGCAAAAAACTAAAACGATCAACCAATGATCAAGTCACATAGATTATTACATCATCAGTTTAAATAGTTTTTGATGGAACTGCAGGAACAGTATGTACGTGCAAATTTCTACTGTGACGTATATTTTTTATGCCAAGGGCATGCCTGGAATGATTTTTCGAGTCAAGTCCTGCTGCTGTTCAATTTATGAAGGAAAAAGAAAAGCAGAAACAAATGTTAGAAGTTACGGAATCGATTGCAGACCTCGCATTTTTCATTGACATGACAGCACACTTTAACACAATAATATGGAACAAGGTGAGAAGCAATCAATATGTGATTTAATAGGAAAGGTGGGTGCATTTAAAATGAAAATCACATTGTGGAAGAGACAAGTTATGAAAAAGTACACCACCTATTTCTCTAAGTTTTCCAATGTTCAAGAAAATGTGAATTTTTGGACAGTTCATAATAAACACAGGAACAGTTTTCAAATCATTTTCAGGACAGTGCCAACCTCACACATCTGTTTTTGAGGCTTTTTGAATCAATTTGCCGTAACAGTTGATAGTGCCCACCTGTTAATTTGCAGATTGAGCTGATGGATCTACAGTGTAATTCCTGATTAAAAGATAAAATTCTTTTACATTAAAACTGTCCAAGAGTTCTAAGATGGTTTTCCTTTGGAAGAGTTTCTACATCTTCATGATAAGGCTACAGAAGTGATATCCATGTTTGCATCAACATGTGTGAGTGGAGGATTTTTTCAATAATGAAACTAAGTCAGTCTTGATTACATGGCAGCTTGAGTGACAATCTGATAAACTTGTCTGCACCTGCCAGTGTGCTGACAGTTTCTACCAGATATAAATTTTGTTATGTCTTCAACAAATCAAAAGTAATTAAATAATGATGAAAAATTTTTTTGGTATATTTTGGTGAGAATTTTGCCATGGCACTGTCTCTAGAGAAGTACTCGGTAATAACTTTTCCCCCCTTCACATATAGCTGTGATAATTTTTTCCATCCCCGACGGCATTCTATAGAGATTGCTTTTGTGTCTTCTTCTGTATCAAAACTGAAATGTAAGAACTTAAGTCACTAAGACAGTAAAACACATAGGATTTCTACAAGCAAATGGGCAAAAAACACAAACATAATGATCACACTGAGAAAGGCTTGCTGCGCTGCACTGCACCTTTTTAGATCTGTCAACTAGTTTTCTCTTTCATTACCAATTAAATCTTTGAATTCTTTGGTTGGTTTGTTAGTTGGATGATTGACGGGACCAAACTACTAGGTCATCAGTCCCTTTTTCCTCGAACAGAGAGGTCTATACGACTGTAGATAGAGAGAGCATACCGTGTAAAACCCAGGGGAAGAAAACCCCAAGGTCTACCAAAGGTCAGCAATGCTGATCCAAGGGACAAAAAGAAAGGGAGTCAGAGGAAGAAAGGCAGGCAAAGTGCCTCACACAGCGAGCACCCGGAAGCCTGAAAACAGAGTGCAATGAGGACATACATCCCCCAGTCCTTGCCATTTACCAGAGACACTCCACTCAGAGACTGGCTTGGAAAGACTAGCAACACAGACACGACAAGAGAAGCACAGAGACAAAAAATGAACGAGTTCAACAAACTATGTGGGAGGGGGAGGGGGGGGGGGGGGGGGGGAAGAAGACTAAAATAGCAGGTAGAGTGAGGACAGAGGTGGACCACCAAGCCCCGTCTGGGCAGAGGAGGCAACAGAGTGTTCTGTGAAAACCTCAATGGGCTGATAAGATTAAGTGCACCTCTCTTAAAGGGAGTGGTCAAATTCCGTTTCATGAATGGAACATAAAACTAAATCAGCTGCAGAGCCATCATCTCCTAACACCAGGGGCAGCAAGTCAGGGAAATTAAAGAGTCCGCTGCAGGGCAGGCTGGTTGGGACAGTCCAGCACAATGAGGACCAATGCCAAATGGGAACGACAACAACAGTGGTGTGGGTCCTCACTATGGAGATGAACTAGAGACGGCCAAGTATGGCTGATGTGGAGCTGGCAAAGGATGGTAGACTCCTTGCGAGACGCCTGCACGGAGGACTTCCATAGATTCCCAGTGTCCTTTAACACCCGTAGTTAGTATGGTGAAGTAAGAGTGAACCATTTCGTATTCCAGGCACCTACAACTACAATCAGGTTTGTTTCCGGAATACCAATCTCAAGAGTCAGCTTACAGGAAGCCAGTTTGACCAGGCTATCAGTCAGTTCATTCTCGGGAATCCTGTCATGGCCTGGACCCCAGACGAAGGTCACTGAGCATCCACACTGTTAGAGGGCACACAGGGAATCCTGGATAGCAATGACCAAGGGATGGTGAGCGTACACTGGTCGAGAGCTTGCAAGCTGCTCGAGGAGTCACTGGAAACGAGAAGGGACCCAGCAGTGCACGAAGGAATATGCTCAAGAGTACGAGAGATAGCTAGCAACTCGACAGTGAAAACACTGCAGCCCTCCGGCAAGGAGCACAGTTCTATGTCCCCTGTGAGTATAAGCAAAGCTTACATGACCAGCAACCATGGAGCCATCAGTGTAGACTACTTTTGATCCCTAGGATTCACCAAGGATGGAGAAAAATTGGTGGTGGAGGGCCTTGGGATGAACCAAGTCTTTCGGACCTTGTGATAGGTCAAGACGAAGCTGTGGCCGCAAAACGCACCATGGAGTTGTACGGGAATACATCTTGAGGAGAGGTGGAAGACAAAACAACAGAAGTTCAGAGAGGATAGACCAGATGTGGGTTGCAATCATAATCCCTGATCTTGGCCATTGCTACAGGAGCTGGAGTACTGTGTTTGGAAAGAGAAGGTAGTTTGGATGCTTAAGGGAGATGTGAACATGGGTAGCACATCTGAAAAGCTTTTGTTGGCACCTGATTCACAATGGAAGGACCCCAGCCTCGACATGTGCTGTTCACATGGCTAGTTCGATAACCTCCTGTCACAAGTCGAAGGCAGTAGTGGTGTATGAGATCCAGTATCTGCAATGCTGAGAGTGATGTCAAACCATGTGCCACATTCCTACAATCAGGTCATTGTAAAGGGGTAGTGCTATCTGCACCTTGGCTGGCATTATTCCGGCAGCAAAGTGTATTAAGGTGCAGCCAGCAATTTTGCTGAAGCTGGTGAAGATTGGTCCACGTCAATTGAAAATCTAAGAGCAGTCCTAAGAAGCGATAGGTCTCCACCACACTGAGCAGTTGCTTGTTGACGGCAAGTTCTGGTTGTGGGTGAATGGTACTATGTCAACAGAAGTGCACGAAGCAAATTTTGGCGCCTGGAAAAGGGACCATGCCTGCACCTTTCATGTGGTGCCTGGCACTTGACATTCAGCAATGCCCACACTGGAGGAGCAATAGTAGAGGCGAAAGTCATCAGCATACAAGGAGAGTGCTACTGAGGATCCCCACAGCTGCTGCTAGACCACTGATGGCTACTAGAAAGAGAGGGACACTCAGTTTAGATCCCTGCAGGACCCCATTCTCTTGGACATTGGGGGGGGGGGGGGGGGGTTACTGTGGGAATCACTAACTTGAACATCGATCACTGGAACACACGGTGTGACAGGCAGTTCCACATGAAAATCTGAAATGGGCCCTCGAGACCTCACTCAGGTAAGGTAGCAAGGATGTGGTGTTACCATGTGGTGTCGTAAGCCATTTGCAGGTCGAAGAACATGGCTACAAGGTGTTTACGTTGTGCAAAGGTTATTTGGGTGACACACTAGAGATAAACTAGATTATTAGTAGTAGAACGGCCTTGACATAAACCAACCTGGGATGGAGCCAGAAGACTCCGAGACTCGAGGGGCCAACACAGCTGCCAGCTCACCATGTGTTGAAGCTACTTACAGAAATCATTGATGAGACTTATTGGGTGATAATTGTCCACCTCTATAGGGTGCTTACGTGGTTTCAGTACTGGAACAATGATGCTTTCTCGCCATGCTATGGGAACTCGTCCTCCCTCCATATGCAGTTAAAGATGGCAAGGATATGACACTGACAGTCTACTGGTAGGTGCTTGATTATTTGGTAGTGGATACAGTCCGGCCCTGGGGTTGTATCAGCGCAATGGTCTAGGACACTGACGAATTCCCACTCACTGAATGGAGCATTATATGGCTCCAGGTGGTGTGTAGTAAATGATAATTGCTTCCATTCCACCTGCTGTTTTCAAACACGAAAGAAATGTTGATAATTCTCAGATGCTGGGGCTTGAGCACAGTGCAGAGCAAAATGTTCAGTGACAGTAGCTGGGTCAGTGTAGACAGTGCCATTCAAGCTAATACCATGTACACCTGCAGGTGTCTTGAATCTGTAGAGATGTCCGATCTTAGCCCAAACCTGCGAAGGAGAAGTACACAGTCTGATAGTTGAAGTGTACCATTTCCAGTATTCTTGCTTCAGTCTGTTTATTGGGTGGTGAATCTGGGCACAGAGCCACATAAAGGCAATGAGGTGCTCCAACGATGGGTACCACCTATGGTGTTCGGGAGCCTGCCTACAATCTCTGATGGCCTCTGCGATTTCTGAAGACCAGCCAGGTACTGTCTTCTGTTGGAACAAGTCCAATGAACAGGACATCACTAAATCAGCTGCTGAAAGAATGGAAATAATTGTATTCCAGACTGCCTCACTGATATCTCCATGAGGCGGGGAACCAAGATCAACAGCAGAGGCTAAAGCACTCCAGTCAGCACTGTTGGGAGCCCATGTGGACAGGTGCCCAGAGGAGTGACACTGAGGGAGGGCAGGAAGATCGCAGAGGAGTGACACTGAGGGAGGGCAGGAAGATCACGAAGTGGTCACTAGCACACAGGTCATTGTGGATCCAGAGGAGTGACGCTGAGGAGTGACGCTGAGGGAGGGACAGGAAGATCGGGAAGTGGTCATAAACACACAGGCCATTGCGGACCCTCCAGTGGGCGGTTGGGTGGGTGTATGGATGGGCAGATGGATAGGAGAAGAAAAGAGCTGCAAATGGAATAATCAATGGCCAAGTAAGTTCTGTGTGCCACACTGAAGAGTGTGGTAGTACCAGTATTCAAATGCAAAGGTCACATTGAGCCAGTAAATTTTCAAGGTCTTTATCATGGCCAGTGATCATGGTTATACCACACAGAGGGTTATAATGGACACTGAACTCATCCACGATCAGGAAAGATTTGGGGGGGGGGGGGGGGGGGCGGCGGAGCTGAGAAACGAATACAAACAATATGTTTTGACACACTTCACCGTCGGACGGAGGTAAACATTGCAGATGGTAATATCCTGAAATACCTTTACCTGAACAGCCCGAGCTTCTGAAGGAGTATTAAGAGGCACAAGTTCACTATATATTGTGTCTACAACATAAGTGCAAACTCCACCCAATATCCCATCATAGGTAGCATGATTCTTATAGTATTCCCAGTATCAAAGGGAGCCTGGAAAGTGTGTTGCTTGAAACCAGGTCACCTAAAGGGCAAGGCAGAAGACAAGGAAAAAGATTAAAAGTTGATGTAGCTCAGCCAGGTGGTGGAAAAAAACCTGTACAATTCCACCGGAGAATAATGTTGTCGATTTACAGTGTGGTCTCCTCTCTCAGGAAACAGTGCAATCTCGTGAGCTGGGTGTTTTCCACAGTTGACATAGATGGGGAAAGGGCACAAGGAGCGTTCACATGTAGCAGTTGTGCACAATCTCTACAGATGGGGCTACCCTTGCAACACACTGACATGTGCTTCAATTTCAGACACAAGGAACACCACACAGGGGTGAACATGCAGTTTCACATCGCTTCAGTATTCCACCACCTTTACCTTTTCAGGGAATTAATTGTCCTCAAAGTCCAAGATGAAGGCATTGGTAGTGACCCTATTGTCCTTTGGCCCCCTATGTACATGATGGACAAAGCATATACCCTGTCACTTCAAGTTAGCGTGTAGCTCATCAGATTGTTAGAGCGGTTCTGTGTGGAAAATGATGGTCTGAACCAAATTTAGACTATTATTGGGAGTAAGAGTCACCAGCAGGAGATAACTTCATCTACTTCATTTGCAGCTCATGCGTCATGGTGCCACCCACTCCAAACAGGGGATCTGCCCATGGGTACCACATAGCCTCAGCAACAGCTACTCAGTTGCTTGGAGTACCCGTGCCCAAGTCATGAGGGGTACATACTCCTAAGCATACATGTGGAGCTTCCAGCTCACACACCAACAGTGCAATCCCAGCATGGTCACGGGGCTACCACCTTGCAGGTAGTAGGTACTTGATCCCCACCTCAAGAGATGGTTCCTGTGCTGGATTTTGGTTATATTACTGTATTAAAGCAAAGGGTGCAAAAATTGAAAGGCACGAAGGTGGGGCATAAACTGCATTGGGTGACCTTCCCTACACAATCCGTATTTCTGGAGAATTTTGAAAATTGGTGGCATGTCAAACCCAACAATGGGGACCACATGTTTATTTCATGAAAATTTGTAGAATATACTGGAAATGAAATCTCAAGATCCAATCATAAACCAGATCTAAGCAGAGTCGGCACCAAGAAAACCATCCAATGGAGGGGCAGAAGGGGAAAGGGATAGTGGAACTACAAGCTTGCAGCACAGAAAGGAAGTAATGCTGCAAAGCCTGGAGCTCTGTGATAGCCAAGCACATACTCACAAAAGAGTTGTGAGCCGCATTGGGGAGGAGGTGGGGGAGCGAGGGTTACATTTTTGTACATTGTGGTGTAATGCCATTCTATACCACATCCGCAGTATCTGGCAGTTATGCGGCTGTGTAACAGACACTGAGAATTTTCATCCTTTCCTTCAAGAAAGTACTGTAGCTCCCATTTATATTTAAATGGATGTGACAATATGTCACTAGACTGCCTCTTTTTGAGTGTATGGGCCATTGCAACAACAACTGTTATTTTACATTTCCCTTAAACCACAATGAAAACCAAGGAATACACAGCAATGGCACTTTGAAAAATAAAGCAGCAATGCCAGAAAAAACAGGGCTGCATTTCTCTACTACATGAAATGTCACATTGTACTGAGTACTTCCACAAAGGACCAAGCAAGGCCGAGACACTCCGAGCCTTGGCTTACACATTATGCGCGTGTGCAGTTCAGTACACGTTGGCTGGCCCTGGTCTACCCAGAGATATAAAAATTTAATGGATAATAAAATTAACTTCAGATACATATTGTAATCATATCTGTGTGTCAACTTCTCATTCTCCACAGCAGAACTTCTGAATGTGTAGGTGCTGTAGCAAGAGCATCATTCCATGTCAAATCGCCTAATTTTAGAACATTTTCCTGGTCGACCATCAAAGATTTCAAGGAAATTGTGTGAGATTATTTGCACATACCCATGATGAACACTCGTGAAATTTAATGTTTGTCAAAGCAATACTGGACAAGATATAGTAAATTGACTCCATGCACAACTTCATCCAAAGCGAGTGTAGATTTCTGGCAACTTTTGGTTGTTGTAACTCGGGCAGAATTTTGTTGGAACAGATAAAATTTGGAATTCTTGTACTATTGTAAGTGGTCTCTTAAGACTAAAAATGAATAACTTTACAAGCCACATTAAGACAGAAAATTTTAGACAAAATCAACCTAAAAATTTCAAAGCTACAGGGGCTACAGGTCCTACGAATGTCAAAATTGGCATTTAGTAACCTAACACAAGACTAGAACTTGGGACCTTTGCCTTTCGCAGGCAAGTGCTCTACCAACTGAGCTACCCAAGCACGACTCATGACCCATCCTCACAGCTTCAACTCTGCCAGTACCTCATCTCCTACATTCCAAACTTCACAGAAGCTCTTCTGCAAACCTGTGAAGTTTGGGAGGTAGGAGACGAGGTCCTGGCAGAGTTGAAGTTGTGAGGACGGGTCGTGAGTTGTGCTTGGGTAGTTCAGTTGATAGAGCACTTGCCTGCGAAAGGCAGAGGTCCCAAGTTCAAGTTTCGGTCCAGCATACAGTTTTAATCTGCCAGAAAGTTTCATATCAGCACACACTCTGCTGCAGAGAGAAAATCTCATTCTGGAACCTAACACGAGGTTCTCAGACATAAAGGTTCATTTATGTACCACATTCCAATACTGAGTAAATTAAATGCAAAGTTGAAGATTTTGTAAAGGTCAAAAATGCACTATTTTTGACCCGACTTTGCAAAAAACTGTTCAGTAAAACTCTCCAAACTGAGCTCATTAGAATGGCAATGGTTTTAACTACCTATGAAACTAATTATCCAGCATGACAAATACGAGATAATTTGAATCAAAGTTGGGCATGAAAATTGCAGCACAAAAAATGTAAACTTCAGATTCTTATATCTCAAAGAGTAAACGTATGCTAAACATGAAACTTAATATGCGATAGCACAGAGGCAGGATGTCGACTACAAAACTTCATTCATGTACTGTTTTCCAATAATTAGCAAATTCATTGAAAAGACTGAAGATTTTTGTAGCAAGGTGAAAATAATGTATATTCAATACTTCTGTTACAAATACTGTTTCATTTTAAAACCTCAAAACCAAACTCATTTGAAACCACTTACAAGGGGATGCCATCATGTTTGGAACGGAAAATTACTGTAAACTTCGAACACTCTTCATACTCCATTAGGACAACAAAATGCGTAAGCAGTAGCGCGTACTTCTCAAGCGTTATTGAGGAAATCTCAAGATAATTTGGGTCATCAAATATCTCCAAATATATACCTGAAACTTCCTGGCAGATTAAAACTGTGTGCCGGACCGAGATTCTAACTCGGAACCTTTGCCTTTCACGGGCAAGTGCAGGAGAGTTTCTGTGAAGTTTGGAAGGTAGGAGACGAGGTACTGGCAGAATTAAAGCTGCGAGGATGGGGCATGAGTTGTGCTTGGGTAGCTCAGTCAGTAGAGCACTTGCCCGCGAAAGGCAAAGGTCTTGAGTTCGAGTCTCGGTCTGGCACACAGTGTTTCATATCAGCGCACACTCCGCTGTATAGTGAAATTTTCATTCTACAAATATATACCTGTGTGTGGCCGTTTTTACCATGAAGCGTCGGTAGTCGAGTGGTTAGTGTTCAAGCCCCATAATTGCTGGATCGAGTCCCCGCTCGTCAGTTTAATTTCTAACACTCATTTTCTTTAGTATTTATATTACAATTGATGTAATGGGACAAATACGTGTAATCGGATGAACTTTTATCAAATTTACAATGTTATTTGGCAGTCTACAAATTTTTATTATAACAAATAATATAATATTCATAACTACCGACTATTAAATGGCCAAATGCATAAACTGATACTGGAAATATACACTTGTCCGTGATTTGAGAAATCACTTATATCTGGAAGGAACCCAAAACGACTTGTTACCTCCAAGTTTTGACCGACACAGACGGCTTCCGAAAGATGTACCATTAATTGTCGCTCTCGACATTACGAGTACAAGTTGCGGGATGATATTTTTTGTAAAAACACGAAAAACAAAGTTAAACGGCACCAGCTGCATTAAATAAATGCTATGTTTCCGCACACGCAAGGTCTTTTGAAGTTTTCCGTGGAAACCTCTCTTTCAGCCGATAATTTGGAAGTAAACCATGCATAACGCAGCATTTCCTTAAATATTGATGCTGATCATTGGTCATGCAGTATCGAGTGTGTTTTAATAGTGTCTTCACAAGAATCAACTTCTCGTTCTCTTTCGATTAAATATGAACAATTTTGAAGGCATGGACACGCATACATTATCAGTATCAATTCATGTGTTTGGTCGTTTACTAGTCAGTAGTTATGAATATTATATTATATTATTTGTAACAGCAAAAATTTGTAGACTGCCAAATAACATTGTAAATTTAATAAAAGTTCATCCGATTACACATATTTTTCCCATTACATCAATTGTAATATAAATAGTAAAGAAAATGACTGAGTTAAAAAAACCAACCCACCTGACAAGTAGGACTCGATCCAGCGATTACAGGGCTTGAACGCTAAACACTCAGCTGCTGACGCTTCATGGTAAAAATGGCCACGCACAGGCATATATTTGACGATCCAAATTATCTTGCGATTTCCTCAATAACACTTGAGAAGTACGCACTACTGCTTACAAATTTTGCTGTCCCAATGGAGTACTGCCAATGTACGAAGTTTACAGTACATCTGCATTCAAAACATCGTGGCCTCCCCTTGTTAGTATAAGCCTCCAGAACACTGGGTGTAATTTCCAAGATGGGTTACAGTGCGACATAAATTGAGGCAAACTAGATGGAAAAATGATGCAGTGAATAAAGATTTAAGTTTAGCTTCTTGTATCTCATTGACTGAAGACAGGGTGAAGATGAAACTTTGGACAGCAACTTAGTAACAAAGTTTTCCAATATAAACTATCATTCATCTAATGCTTTCCATATTTATACAAAATCAATTCAACTTTAGTTTTGTAAAAATTACAAAGAACAGGTAATATTTAGTTTGTTTTTAGAAAATCTGTTTTTCATAAGTGATTTCAGACTAAGCACAGTTAGAAACAGCACGTTTTCAAGCATTCAGAAAATCCTGTACAATTTTCAAGTGTCTTCTAACAATACATGAAAATAAATTTGAGGGAACATAATACAGCAACAGGCTGTGTTTCAGCAGCCTGTTGTTCGTGTTTTGTTACATTTGTTTTATTTTTAAACTGATAAGTCATATTTTACTATACTGCACTGATCAGTGGTGACATTGTCATCACCAGTTCAAGAACAGGAACAGGCGACCCATTTCCATGGGGTTAAACCTGATATCTTCATCCCAATTCCCAAGCCTCTATTTAGTTTCTTAATTTAGGTTCTGAAGCCTTGTGGTGGTAATTTTGATTTTAAACTTCTCAACACTACATCATCACTGACATAGCAATGGAACAAAAGGATGCATCTCAACACCTGGCCAATTTGTTTTACTGTTTCTAGAGACAGGATGCTTGCCGAGTATCAGAACAACCCCTATTTCCACATTTTCTGTTCTTTGTTTTCATCTGGTTGACAGTATCATTTTCCAGAAGATAAAAATTAGAAAAATGTAAATTGCAATATTAAATAGTTTAAAATCAAAATTGATATTTTTGGCTAGCCACCAAAATGTGCGATACTCGTACAGATTGGATAATCAGAGATAAGGTATTTAGTAAATGGCTTAGTAAGCAGGCAGGTACCACCACAGGGTTTTTAACTTAAATTAAGAAATCAAATTATAGGCTTGGAGACCTCAATGAAGAAACCCACCCATGGCCAATACTGCACAGCTATTAGGCATGACCCCTATAGGGTGGTTTGTTTTGTTTTGTTTTATGGCACAAAAACAACTATGGCCATACACAGCCATGTCAGAACAGAAACTTGTTAAGCCCAACTGACTGGAGGAAAGACAGTTAAAAACAGGGATTTGGAGAACGGACCATAAAACACACCATAGACAAACAGACATTATGAACTAAAGATTCAATGTTCTTCACCATATTGCTATAACAGATAAAACATAAAATGCGGTCAACAGTCCACGTGTCGTTTTCTAAAATGGCCAGTAAGTCAGATGACAAACATAAATGAGAATGTAAATTTGTTTTTAAGGCATTCTGTCAGGAAATCGTGAACTGTCAGAGGTTGACAACTGAACAGAAAGTGCCCAATACGCAACGTACCTTAAATTTATCTCCCCATGGTGAAAGGGCCAAGAGGTGGTCATCCAAGCCAAAGGAAGAGGCTTAATTGCCCGGAGCTTGTTTCCACGAAGGAAGGACAAGTGGTGATGCCTAAGTGACACCACCTGCTGACAGTCGGCAACACGTAGTTGATTGGAGGAAGTGGAACAACTAGTGGGCCACGGTACAAGGACTGCAGCCTTGGCAACAGTGTCAGTAGTCTCATTTCCCATCAGACTGGCATGACCAGCGACCTGCATAAATGTTATAGTCGCTTCATCAAGAGTGAGCAAGTGACAGCTTTCCTGGACCCCCTGCACTAAGGGCCAGACTGTGTACAGCACACACAGGCCCTGAAGGGGCACAGAGAGTTGGAGCAGGTGACGCAATTGAAAAGCCTGTGCTGTTGGGTGTACTGCGTGGCCTGATACAGGGCCAAGAGCTCTGCTGTAAATACTGGGCAGTGTTCTGGAAGCCAATATGGAAAAACATCAGTGCCAATTAAGAAGCACAACTGATACCACAGTCAGTATGAGAGCCATCAGTGTACACAAACGTACTATGGTGAAGTTCCCTGTAAAGGTCATGAAACTTGTGGCGATAGAGCGAGTCTGGAGTAGTTGGTTGGTTTAAAAGGCCGACACGTACCTCTCCCAACACCCTTGTTTCTGTCATTTTATAAGCAGGTGAATGCAGGCACGGAGCTGCTTAAAGGTTATTAGGTGCTCTACGGAAAGGTGCCTCTTATGCTGCTGCAGAGCTCGCCGACGCTCTTTAATTGCCACAGCGACTTCCGGTAACCACCAAGAGACTGTCTTTCACCAGGGGCACCCTAGACCAGTATTTAAGAGGCAGAGGTCAAGTTGGAACAGTAAATTTTCGACGTCTCTGCCATGGCCAGTAAGCATGGTGCTACCCCACAAGGGGTTATGGGTGTTAAAATCTCCCAGGGGTACTGCACCATCTGGAGGGAGATGTACGTTGCAGTCCGTTTATTTCCTGCGTCATCCATATCCTGACAGTCACAGCTTCAAGAGGATTTTGAAGGGGCACAGGTTCATTTCATACCGAGTTCAGGAATAGGCGCAAACTCCACCTGACACCATTATATTCGCCGTAAAGGGCAGGTGTCTGCATTGCCGGGAACCAGGTTTCCTGGAGGACAATGCAGAAAGAGGGTGTACAGTTTAACAATTGCCTTAGCTCAATCAGGTGGTGGAAAAAAACCGTCGCAATTCCACTGGAGGATGACGTGATCATGAGATTGGGAAGGCATGAAACACTCAATAAGGTAGCTCCAGGATCACCTGCTGCCACCAACTTATTTCCTGAGAAGGCTATATCCATTGTGTCTGAGGGTCTGGCAAGCTCTAGGTCTTCAGCAGATCCCAGAATCTTCACCTATCCTCAGATGCAGAGCTTGTAGGCAGCAGTGGTGTGGGTGCCCCAGCAATTCCCTTGGTCTTGGGGGTCTTCTTTCTGGATTTCTCTCACTGCTCCTTGGGTTTCACTGGCTGGGAGGTCTCCACTTGTTCCGTTTCTGGGACTGAGAATGAGCATTAAGCCCTATAACCAGCTGCTTTTGGGCTCTTCAGCCAATGGCGGGTGTGAACTTTCCCACTTTCAGAAAGCTGCGAAGGGAGTGACCCAAGGGACCACTTCCTAGTGAGAGGAGGTGAAGAAGACTTGTGCTTCTCTGGTGCAGAAGTGGGGACAGATATCCCTGATGGTTGGGGGGAGTGTTACTCCTGAAGCAGGTGGTGCAGGAGCAACAGGGAGGGAAGTGCCTCCCACCATCAAGGGGGCAGGTGTAGTCTTCTGGTTCTGTGAGGTGACTGGGGTTGGCGAAGCTGATGGGGTTAGAACTGTTGTAATGGCGGCAAAAGATGATGTCATACATAAGAGGATGTAGGTGTTCAAATTTCCTCTTAGCCTCAACATAGGTCAGTCTGTCCAGGGTCTTGTGCTCCACAATTTTCCTTTCTGGAGAATGCTGCAGTCAGGCGAGCAAGGCAAATGGTGCTCTCCGCAGTTGACACAGATGGGAGGCGGGGCACATGGAGTATTGGGACGTGTTGGGTATCCACAATCTTGAAATGTGATGCTGGAAGTACAGTGGGAAGACATATGGCCAAACTTACAGCACTTAAGAGCACCACATTTGGGGCGGGATACAGGGCTTTACATCACAGCGGTAGACCATGAAGGCACTGGTGGCAACCTGATTATCCCTCAGACCTCGGTGGATACACCGAATGAAATGTACACCTCGGCACTCTAAACTGGCGCGCATCTCATTGTCAGACTGCAAAAGAAGGTCCCTGTGAAATATGATATCCTGGACCGTATTTAAGCTCTTATGGGGCGTGATTGTAACAGAAACATCCACAGCTTGTCACAATGTGAGTAATGCCCTTGACTGGGCAGAGGATGCTGTTTTGATCGAGTGACTCAGATCTCATTTTGGACAAGCCCTCTATCTCCTCAAACTTGTCCTCTTAAGTGCTCAACAAAACACTGAGGCTTCATCATCATGAAAGATTCTCCATCAGCTCTCGAACATACAAGGTACTGGGTTGAATAAGAGCCGCTGCCATTCTTAGCCTGACGTTCCTCCCATGGTGTGGCCAGGAAGGGGAACAATTTGGGGTCGTACTTCTGTGCATCGAATTGAGCCCATGAATGCTTAGGGACTGCTGGTGTTTGACCACCAGCAAGAGATGATGTACTATGCTTTATCACGTGTCATCTGCTCTGATGCCATCCACTCAGAGCAGGGGCCCTTCCAGGGTGCCACCCAGCTGCAGCAAAGGCCACCTGGCAGGATGGCCGTTGCCGGGAGTCCTGATGCCACAGGGTGACGGGCATCTACTCCTCGGCATACGTGGAGAGTTAATGGCGCAGGCATCAGCTGAGTGATCCCCATGTGTTCAGGGGGCTACAACCAACAGGGTACATGGCAACCCCACCACAACGGACTGGCTTCCATGCTGGATATCAGGTGCAACCAAGCAAACAAGTCCATTATCATTGTCAGTGTAGAAAACTAAACTACACAGTTGATTGAAAAATACACGCCAAGGAGGGTAACCTCACCCAACAGTTTGAGTATGAGCAGAAGTGCAGATCCACATTGACGAAGGATGCAATAGGTCTCAGTGCGTGATGGACACGATGCACCATGTAAGGCACCCTTCCCCAATTGGCTTGCTCTTCGGGAAAATTTTGAAAAATGGTAGAACCCTACAGAGGACCAACACATAAGGGCCGAAACGTGAGAGACTTCTTTTGGTCACCTCTTATGACAGGCAAGAATACCTCGGACCTATTCTAACCCCCGGGCCCGCAGGGGGTGGCTGGAGTAGTCTCTTTATGAAGTGAATTGAGGCCAAGGTGAACATAGGCCAACATACGAAGCCAAAGTGCAGAAGGGCTCACAACCATCAGGAAAATGGCAGGTAGTGTAAAGTTAAGCTGCTGGAGCGAGAGCCAAAAACGAACTCCAGGAGGTAACAGAGACGAGGGATGCATCCCATACTAGCGATGAAAGGAGTCATTGAAGGAGGTAGCATTGGATGGGTGGCCAGGTATGGTAGACAAATGACATGCCTACCTGTTGAGGAGAAAGTCAAAGTGGTATGACAATGGTAGTTTGGTAATTTCAGCATACAGACTCAACCGAGCTAGCGTAAAAGGCACCAATGGAATGGCCAAATGGATACCATGATGGTGGACAGTACTGAGACAGTGTAAGAGGGATGGATGGGCAGATGCGTAAACAGAACACCTGCAGTCTAGTTTTGAATGGACAAGGGACTGCTACAAATGGATGAGGGTAGTCTGATCCCTCCCCATGAAATACCTTTGAGGACACGCTGGACATCGAGGGACCGCATTCAGCAGGTGGCTAGTAAGGGTTTCCTATCGTGAGCCCTAGGAATTTTGTAGTGTCAAGGAATGGAAGAAAAACATGCACAAGATGTACAGACAGTAGGAAAAACCAACTGAGCCACCTGAAATTCCCACAAACGGTTTTGTCAGTGGAAAAGTGAAAGCCACTGGCGATGCTCCATGAGTAAAGATTATAGAGACATCACTGAAGATACCGCTTAAGGAGACAAGTTGGTGGAGAACTGCAACAGATTCCAAAATTGTTAATGAAGAGGGAGCTTGAGACACCCGGCGGGAGACAGGCCATAATAGGGTTATTGGTGATAGCAAACTGGATGACACTCGCGCTGGAAATGTGAGCATGCTGTCTTCCTGGATAGAGGTGTCCAAAAAGCAGAACCCACACAAAGCTTGAAAGCTCAGTCTTAAGAATTTCTAAAGGAAATGGGGCATTCCCCCATGGAAGCCAAATGTATAGAAAATATGGAGGCTACTAGTCCTCCAGCAGGTGTCTCACTTTTTCCAAATCTAAAAACACAGCCACAGTCTTATTTCTGCAGGAAACCATTCATGACATAGGTTGACAAAGTGATGAGATGGTCAACTGCAGGCTGGCATGCAGTAAATCCACACTGTGTAGTGGTTAGTAAATGGCAAGACTCGAGCCACCAAACCAGCTGGGAATGAACCCTACGTTCCATCACCTTGCAAACACAGTTGGTGCGAGAAGTGGGGCAATAGCTAGAAGGACGGCATTTGTCCTTACCGGGCATAGGTATGGGCATGGCAGTGGCTTCACGCCAGCTTCTGGGAAACATGCCCTCTGCACAGATGTGACTGTATGTATGAAGGAGAAAGTGCTTGCCCGAAAGAGATTCTGCATCATTTGGCCCTGGAATGGAGGATCGGGAAGCAATGAGAGCATCCTTTAGTTCCCTCATAATAAAGGTGGCATTGTAAAACTCATGATTCTGGGAAGAGAATGGTATCACGACTCTCCTCCACTTATTTCCGATGGAGGAAGGCAGGGTAATAGTGGGTGGAGCTCAAAATCTCTGCAAAATAGCCGTCCAAAGAGTAGGAGACAGCAGTGGTCCACAATGACATCATCTGCTACTGTCAACGTGGAAATTGGAAAATGTACCTTGGTCCCAGACAACCATCAGAGGTTGGTCCATGTGACTGAAGACAGTGTGTAACTATTAAAAGAACTAGTAAACGAAGTCCAGCTTGCTTTTCTGCTATCCTGAAGAACGTGACGACACTAAGCATGCAACTGTTTGGTACAAATGCAGTTGGCCATCACAGGATGACTGTTAAAAATGTGAAGACCACATCTCTGTGCACAAGGTGCGTTGCAGCACACCTCAGTCCACCGAGGGACCAGGACACAGTGGAAGTGCAAGGAATGGAACATTTTGTGGCAGTAAGGATAATGTTTGTAAGATATACTATCTGGTCATCACAGTTGGGGAAATGTTGCTTGTTGTAGGCCACCAGGAGGAGTAAACCCTTCAGTTGGCCTTAGAAAGCTGCCATTTGGGTATGCACACTTAGGTGGCGTACGAGTTGGCAATTGGACAGCACATGGGAAATCTTTGCTCGAGCACATGTCAGGAAGAACGGACCACTCGAGATGATGGGCAAGTTGGGCAGTGCAGAAGGAGAGGTCTAAGTGGGAATAGGTGTGAGTGGAGTCTGAAAGGAATGTGGGTGCTCCTGTATTAAGGCAGAAGAGGTTAAGTTGGTTGAGGTCAGCCAAGAGTTCACCTCTCTGACAGGTTCTGGGTGAGCCCAAAAGGGTTTGGTGCACATTAAAAATACCGAGCAGCAGAAAGGGGTAATGGAGTTGTCCAATACACTGGAGGAAGTCTGCCCTGGTGACACCGCATCATGGAGGGATGTAAACAGTACAAAGAGAAAAGGTCAAGTGGGGAAGGAAAATGCGGACTGCAACAGCTTGAAGGTGTGTAGTCAGGGAGATGGGTCGACTATGAACGTCATCCCAGATGTGCAGCCTGATTCCCTCATGAGATGGGATGCTGTTCTCGAGGTGAAGGTAAAAATGGACTGGGAAGAAATACAAGAGCTTATAGCAGTTGTGAGGACACAGTTTCATTTCCTGGAGGCAGAGAACAAATGGACACAGCAATTTTAAGAGCAGCCCTAAGTCCTCTTTGTTGGACTGAAGGCCACGTATGTTCCAGTGGAGGAAAGTTATAACAAGGAAAGAGAGCAGGGAAAAAACTGAAGGGGTCTCACCTCTGCGGCTGCCGAGAGCCAGATTTTGAAGACTCACTCCTACAGGGTGCAGAGGCTGGAGGATTCTGATTCATGAGATCTACAGAGGCATCGGCAATCTACCTCTGTCGAGGGCAAAAAAACACTTAGTGGTGTGCACCGACGTAATGGAGGTCGGCCGGGCAAGGGTATCATGTGATGACACCGTCAAAGAGGATCTCCGAGTCAATGAAGGAGAAAATTGTTTGACTTCTTGGAGCCTTTCCAGCTGGCAGAGAAAGACTCAGATGTTTTTTGGCTGGATGGACATAGGAAGTCTTTGATGTAATACTACTTCTGTCCCCTTTGGCCCACTGGTTGTGTAGCAGGCGAGTTTGCCCCATGAGGTGCATGTTTGGTGGCTTGTTGCACAGCTGGAGGAGGAGACATGGATGCTACCATGACACTGGGTGATTTCACAACCGCAATGCTGAATCTGAGGTCGCATGGCCATGTCCTTCGGGGAGAGAGATTTAGCGAGAACAGTACTGCAAGTGCTGGATGCTAAAATATAGGGTTTCCAACTAGCCAACAACTTGTGAGCACCGGTAAGGTAGTTTTTCCTTCACCTGGATGGCCTGCTCATCAAAATACATGGGACAATCTTAGGAGAGCTGGCATTGTTGCCATTGCAGTTGATACAGCAGGGAGGAGGAGGTGGGCATTCTCCCTCGTCAGCATCCCTACCAGGGGTTACACACTTGGCGAGGTGTCAACAGGGCATTCGAGTGTGGTTATAACGATGACAATGGTAGCAGCACATCGGGTTCGAAACATACGGTCAGACTGTGGCAACTTCATAGCCTGATTTGATCTTTGATGGAAGTGCCACACTACCAAAAGTGAGAAAAAGCGTGCATGTGAGCACTAAGAATGCATCTCCTTTTTCATCACAGGATGGACTGCAATGACACCCTGATCAGAGAGGTACATTTGGTATTCCATGTTGGTCAGACCATCGAGCAGACACCACGGGAAGAATTCAGCGTTCAATGGGCCTCAACATGAACAGGATAGCTGTGGATGGGCAAAGCTGCAAACAGTGGTTGTGCTTGAGATTCACAAGTAGTCTCCAAGGGAAAAGTATCGTTTTGTAAACGAGAGCAGGATTTAACAGGTCCAGTAATTTTATCAACAACTTTCTGGACAATTAACTGATTTACCATAGCAAAGGACTGACCGTCTCCAGTACAATAAACAATGAGGAACCATGGTGCAGCTGGGACGGTCTTTGAATCATTAGCCTCATTCTGTTTACGTTTGGTAGACACTGACTGGGAAGATCACGATTGGCTCATTTTGAGAAAATCCTCCATGACTGCCAGCATCTCCGATTGTGCACTCCTTCCAACTGGGGACACCCTCAGAAAGTGCGCACCCACCTTAAGTGATTGTTCACACCTCAGGTCACACCAACTGAACACCTGACAGAGGAACCAATCGGCAATCTGGGAAGGGGCAGCTCAGGCAATCACCCCTCCCTGGGTTTGGCCCGTACCAGGAGGTATGTGCGAACTGTACCTGTCAACCCGGGGCTGGGAATTACGTGTTCCAAAGTCACATGTTATGTGTCAGATGCGTGGGCTGGCCTTCAGGAACACACAGGGAGGAAAAGAAAAACAGGAACCTCACATGCCGAAGCAGAGGAAGGATAGGAGAAGGGGAACGAAGAAAGAAAGAAAAAGGAACGAAGAAAAAGTGGAGAGACTGTTCTGATATCGGCTACTGAATATGCAGAATACATTTCTGGAACATTCTGACATGTTCCACAAGAGAGGAGGAAAGGAATAGCAGCAGCATAGACATGCAGCATGGAAGAGAAATGATCCTGCAGAAGATGGGGCTTCGTGGTAGCCAAGCACAAACCCGCCAAAGAGTGGCTAGCCCCACCCCCCTCCCCCCCGGGGTGCCTATGGTGTGGTGTTCCTCATTCATGTTGTTCAAGTGGTAGTGATAGCCACCATGGACCAACACAATATATTGAGATATTTTTCAATTTAAAAATAAAAACCACATTCAATGAAACATGAACAACAGGTTGCTGCAATGTAGCCTGTTGGCATGGTGCACTCCCTCAAATTTGTCCACGATTTTCAGGTATTGTTGGTGCACACTGGACAAACAAATGTGGTTTTCTGAATGTTTGGTAATGTGCTCTTTCCAACTGTGATTAGCTTGAAAGCAATTATAGGAAATTATAGATTTCCTAAAAGCAAATTTAAGGTGATCTATTTTTGTTATTTCTATGAAAATCAAGTTTGAACTGATTTTGTAGAAATTTAGAAAGTAGTATGTGAATGATATTTTATATTGAAAAACTTTGTTACTAAGCTGTTCTGTAAAAAGTATCATGTTTATCATACCTTTGATCAACGAGATACGAGAAACCAAAGTTAAAACTTTATTTGCAGCACCTTTTTCTGTCTAGTTTTCCTCCTTTCATGTTCAGCAAGTGTTTACTCCAAATTTTACATTTTTTTATGCCAAGATTTTCACACACAACTAATGCAAATTATCTAGTAGTGTTAGCCCACATTAGATAAATACTTTTTAAGGCTGTTGAAACCATGGTCTTTCTAATGAGCACAGCTTGGAGAGTTTTAAAGATTTTTTTTTTTGCAAAATCAGATAAAAAATAGTGGATTTTTAACCCTTTACAGAATGTTCAACTCTGCACTCAATTTACTCAACAGTGGTGAGTGGCACATAAACGAAACTTTATATTTGAGAACTTTGTGTTGTTAGGGTTGCTACAAGCTAAGTTTCACATTTGTCACACCTTTAGTCAATGTGATATATGAAGTCAAACTTTGAAATTTTTTTTGGGTGCCAGTTTTCTTGGCCAATTTTATCTACAATTTTGTGGCTGAATATGGCTTGTAGAATTGTTTTCATTCTTATTCATAAGAGAATGCTTACAGTTGAACAATATAGCCAAATCACATTTTTTTCAACAAATTATAGCTCAAGATATGACAGCTCAAAGTTGCCAGAAATTCGTGCTTGTTATGTGCAGTCACTCATGGAATCAAACAAGTGACTATATGTCAGCCAACAAATGTTAATCTTTATCAGTGTCCATCAGGGGACGTGTGTGAATGTTCACCTAAAATTTTGTTCAAATCTGTGATGGTCGAGCAGGGAGGCCTAGATGAGTCAATCTAAGGGTGTGACAATTTATTCACTCCCACAACTGGCGGTGCCACAAATGCACAGCAAGCCGCAAGCATACCACAGTGGACCTGAGACATATAGGCTGTCCACATCATGACAACATACTTGTCATATCGACTCTTCATGCCTCTACCATGTGTATCAGCTGCCCACTTCTTGACAACCTGCACTGTGAGCACAGTCTAAGGTGTTTTGTTTCTGGCTGATTTCTCTGTGCAATGTGATGGACATGGCTTTTATTCATGGATCTGCAGTGTTTCACATGTTTCATTATTTGCATAACCACAGCCAACCAGAAGCCTGTGTTGTGCCCCAGTGTGACCAGAGAAAGCACTTATGTTCACAGTGACAATTCTTGCTTGTGTGAATGTGTGCGCGTGCAAATTCATTCTGAAGAATGCTGTGCCCAAAGGCTCAGTGTGTAACAAACAGTCTTTTCATTGCAACTCAGTGTGTCATTACTGAAGTAGCAACCTATCCTTTTCATAACACTGTTGATATTCCAACCTGGACTTTTCATTGTTAAATAAGAACAATACTTACCTTTTGAGCTGCTCCAAATGCCCAGCCATCCAAATCTTACATATTTCAAATATTAACATATTGGCAAAATTCTCAGACTTACTGCATGCTGAACACCACCACACTAGATGAATATTTTCTTGCAAATGCCTTTCACAAGCACTACAGTGACAAGATTCAAAATGAATTCATTTTAAAATGTATTCTGTATGTAGTAGACAGGTATTGCTGTGAATATTGCTCACATAGGACAACTGTAACTACACCTGCAGTTCAATCTTGCCACATACTGATGTATGCTGCCTCAAGTAGGAAGCAGCCTAGGTAGATTGTAGGTACAGCTAAATAGGTGTGTATAATAAATATTTGTGATTTTATACAATGCTAATATTTAAAGTACCTGTAATAGCAGGTTACAATCAAAAGTTGATACATCATCATTTATAGCAAGCTAAGTCTAATTGTCACACTTTCCCATACAGAAACAAGATGTAGGTGTGCACTGAGCCACTATTAAATGAATGAAATATTTTCTAACATATTTCCAAAGGCTTGAAGACTTTCAGCAATTGACCTTCCAAAAATTACGTTTCTGATTGTAGCTTCCAGAAGTAAAGAACTAGTTAAAATGATAAAAAAAAAAAAAAAAATAAATAAATAAAAATGAAGAAAGCAATCATAAGTTTGCTAATTTTTATGAATGTGTGGTGAAAATTTGAAATTTGTGCCACCCCAGGACACACACACACATCCTGCTCACAAGGATCAGTTCACTATTCCATTTCAGTGGATTTAATTAATTTCACATGCTACTTTTACTTTACATGTTCATGAACTTCAGGGATGATAAACTAACAGATTCCCTTCCATGTACACGGTTTTTATTTACAAAAGAAAAGAAAATATCTCTTAAATGTTTCCATATCCAATGTATTCTTGGGGAAAGTATACAGCTTATAACATTATTAATGTTACACAAAAGCCAATATACTTACGGTATGGTATGTGTCACAACAAATTTCTAAAGAATATTTGATATTTGTGCATCATTAGGATCCTTCAATTGTACACACACACACACACACACACACACACACACACACACACACACACACACAGCTTTACATAATATTCAAAAGCAGGTCTACATCATTAAAATTCATGATGAAACCTGAGTATCGACAGTCCATTTTGTCATTACAATATTTTACAGATAGCACTGCTATAATGTCAAGTTTAATTACAGATTCTCACAAACAGAAGAGCATCACCATACTTCTCAGCACATACTGAGAGTCAAAATTTAAATATTTATCTTATACAGCTATATTGTTGAAAAGCTACAGTCGTAAAATTGCCACACTGCTCAACACCAGTCCCCCTACATTCTACAGGAGAGTGTATTTTTATCTGACGCATATGAGTGTCCCGTCCATTCTGGTGATTGCTAATCACTGCTATCTGTATCATAAAAGTCCGTATAGGTTTGTCATTTATGTCTTTGATTGGAATCAGAACCCACCCAGTAGGCTCATTCAAGTCAACTACTTCCACTTCTTGGAGATCATTGAAGTTGGTTCCAGCTCGTATTGAAATCCTGAAACAAAAAAAGAAGTAAATGACAGATCTGCTCTCTGTTAAGTAAAAAACTTAGCAACAGATGCAAGACATAAAATAACAAACACTGATATTTGCTGTTATAACACTGGTTAAGTATCACTATTTGAGATGTAGACCTATTCAATTTTGCAGCTTCACACTTCACACACAGTAGTATTTTCACTTAAATCTATTTCTAATTTCAGCCTTCACACACCTATCTCTAATCACCTTTCTGCACTTTCAAGAAGAATAACTACTTTCAGTAAAAAGAATTGTATTATGTAGGAAGGAAAAGGGGGGGGAGGGGGGGGGGGGGGGGAGGGGGAGAAAAAGTTCACAACAAGCAACATACTAAGCTCATGTGTTGCAGCATATGTACTATCCATGCTTCCATTATCATATCAGTTTAACTGATCTTTTTACTTCGTTGCCATATAGTTTACCATTTTTAATAGACTGGTAATGTTCTGCAAAAAATACCATTGATAAAGTGTTAATTCTATCAAACTAACACACAAAAACCCCATCTCAAGATGGAGATTTGAGTTGCATTTAGAACTGACCAACTCATTTCCATGAGAGTTTAATTTACTGGGTAAATGAAATAGAACCCCCTGAATATTGCATATTGTTTCACAAATTTAGTTGGATGATAACTGAACACCTCCCATCTGTGGAGTCACTTCATCTAAGTTGCAGCTCTTAAAGAATCATTATGTTAATGTTATCTCACAGCCACTACAAAAACCTGTATTGTTCTTGGCTCAGTTCTGGGTTTGCTGAGGGCTGCAGACTATAGAGTACCATAATAATGTGGCAAAGCCTATACTGGTCATACTCCATGCATACTTCATGAAAGAAGTGTGGAACATGATGGCCACACTCATTTTGAAGACCAGTAAGTCAATCATAGCTGATTATTGTATCACCACAGAATGTGCTGTGGATTATTCTGCCACAAAAATACTGGTCATGATGTGATCTTTCTGGGATTAATTTTTTAAGGAATTTGTCAAAATAAATTTGATAAAATTATGTGAGATGGTGATTCCCAAGTGGACAAGGTTTGCAACCCACGACTTTCTTTAACATCTTCAGGAAAGCAAAATTTTATGCTTAATGATGTGTAACAATTTTATTATTTTGGTAACTAAATTTTAATCCAGCAGGCCTACAAAATCAACAGAGGGTGTGCAGTGTCATTTGGGATGCACAAGTGCACTTCAGATGGAGCAATATTCAAGAAGGGTTGCTGAACTCTAAAGAGTGTAGCCTTGCAACAAAAGTCTATGTTTATGTTCCACCACACCAACTTTTGACCAGCACCAGCAACATTCATTGTAAAACTGGCAGCATGCAAGAATAATTGAATATCCATTGTGCAGGGAAAATTCAAGAATAAGAAACTAATGAATGTTAAAAGAAAAACACCAAGTGGTAGCGCACCAACATTCAAAACGTCTATTTATCACAGCACATCTAATTTCAATTGAGCTGATGTTTTTTCCTAGCACATTTCAAGATAAAAAGAATTTAACCTCTCACAATTAGTAAATTGCAAGTACAATGTATTAATAACTTACAGAATTATCCTTTCAAAAATTAGATTTTTTGTATGAATATCCCAAAATCTAAATACCATTTAAAAATGAACAGTTTCTAACAGTCACCACTGTACTGTTCTTTTATACCCATTCACATATTGAAGCAGTATTAAACTTTAACCAATTCCCTATTCAACACAGTTTTTTTATTTTTAGATGGAAAGAACATCAAATTGCTTTTGACTCATTCTATATACTTGTATTCTTGGAATAAGTTAATTTGTTTACGTTATTAATGCCTTACAAAACCCAACAAACCAATATTAATAGAATGATTCCATGGATTGGACTGACGGGGTTAAAGGAACCAAAGTATGAGGTCATCAGTCCCTCCATCTAATATGCACTGAGCTGGCTAGAGTCTTTACAGAGTAAGAATAAGAGAAGGCAAAACCTGTGAAATCTGATTGCAACCAAATATCAATAAAACAAAGAGATAGAAGCAAGTAGAAATACGAGAGGGGCAAGAGGGTGAAAGCGGGCGAGTTGTTCTGTCCCAAAAGCAGCTGGAGGCCCTGGAACACTGTATGCTTGGGACAGACACCCTCTGCATCCAGCCAGTGTTTTCTCTACTTCCATCACCACAGAAAACTAGCAATACCAACAAGTTGATAATCTCATGAAAGAGAATCATTATGGGACAGTAAAAAGACATCTGATGCAAAAGGGTAAGAACACTCGAAAAGGTGGGAAGGGCAGGAACCAGGCTGCAATGGGCTCTTGGGTCAGAGCAGGCAACAGGCCACCTCTCTAATCCCTCAAGCAGCCAACGAGGCCAATATGCTCTACCTGACAGATGAGTAGAAACCACCTTCCCAAATAAAATGCAAAACAAGATCAGGCACTACGGCGCCATCCGCTAGCACCAGAGGTAGTATGTCAAGTTTATGGTTTTGCTGCAAAGTGGCCAAATTATGGCAGTCCAGGAGAATGTGGGCCACCAGCAGACAAGCACCACACTGACAGACATGCCCATGAGTAAGACAAATGCCAATGCAAAGATGAGAAACAGTAGATTCCCTGACACAAACGTGAAGGGAAGACTGCCCTGCAGCTGTGGTTTGCTCCACTGCTTGCAGTTTATTTGTAAAAGCCAGAGTGCACCAATCCATGTTCCAAGCATCCAACAACAACATCTTAGAGCCAACCGAAGGTTCAGTTCCAGTACTTCAATCTCCAAAGTCACCATCCTGGTGACCAACTTGGCCAACAGGTCAGCATGTTCCTTCCCTGGGATCCCAACATGACCTGGGATTCAGACAAAGCAAACCAACCATCCAGCTTGACTGAGCTCAGGAAGAGGTTCTAGACAGTCATGACCAATGTGTGTCTAGGGCAGTACTGGTCAGTAACCTGCAGACTACTCAGGGAGTGATGTCAATTATGAACATCTCACTGGTTCACGAATGAATGGACTGAAGGCTCCAGTGATGGCCCCCAATTCTGCAGTAAATACACTGCATCCACTAGGCATGGAGTGTTTTTCACTGCACCTTGCATGGGTGTAGGCAAAACAGGTTCTCCCATAGACCGTAGAGCAGTCTATGCATACAATTTTTGAAACTGGAAATGCATCTAGGACAAACAGGAACAGATAGTAAAACACCATGGGAACAAGAGACTTTTGGTTTTTAAGGATGGGGTACACATCACAGGAACACATGTTATTGCTCTCCGACAAGAGGCGACAGAGAGAAACTGGAGTTCAGAGTAGATGCCTTATGCAAACTGTGACTGAATTCATTCCTGGGCTTCTTTTGTGGGAAGTGGATCTCCTTACCAGGAAAAACGACATACTACTTCGGATGCTTCAGGGAGCAGTGAATGTGTGTCATATAGTTGAGCAGCAGTTGTTGGTGGTCGATTTGTAGAGAAGGGACCCCTCCCTCTGCAAGTAGGCTGTTCACAGGGCTCGTCTGAAAGGCACCTGTCTAAGTCGGATCTCAGCATCTGAGGCTGACTGCAGTACAATTTTATTGCCGCCAACTTATATTTCACGGAAAGACCACAAAGATAAGAGAGATTAGGGCTCGTACAGAGGCATATAGACAGTCATTTTTCCCTCGTTCTGTTTGGGAGTATAACAGGGAGAGAAGATGCTAGTTGTGGTACGAGGTACCCTCTGCCATGCACCGTATGGTGGATTGTGGAGTATGTATGTAGATGGTGTATCAGCTCCACCATACACAATGCTGAAGGTGATTCTCAGATGCATACCAGACTCCCATAATCAAGGTGGGATAGGATCAGAGCTTTGTAAAGTTGCACAACTGTACAGTGGTCTGCACCCCAGCTGGTGTTATTTGAGGTAGCAAAGAGTATGAAGTTGTGACTAGCACATTCACTTAAGTTGGCAAATATGGGGGAGCCTTTTGAACCAAGCATCACAGAATAGCCGCAAAAAGCAATGAGACTACACCACATTGAGCAATTTGTTGGCATGGTAGAGTTTTGGTGGTGGATGAACAGTGTGGTGGTGACAGAAGTGTGTAATGTATGGCTTGGCAGCTGAAAACCAGAAGCCACGGGTGAGAGTCCAGGACTGCACCTCCCGTATGGCACCCTGTAGTCAGTGTTCAGCAACAGCCACAGTGGAGGAGCAATAGTAAATACAGAAACAGTCAACATACAAGAGCAGTAACAGCAGGTCCCCACACACAATACAGAGCCTTGTGGGACCCTATTCTCTTGCATATGGATGGTACTGCAGGAACTACCAACTTGAACCAAGAATGTATTGTGTGACAAGAAGTCGCAGAAAAAAAAATCTGTAGTGGGCCCCAGAAACCCAACTAGTGTAGGTGGGCAAAAGCTGACCATATGGCAGACTATATTCTAACCCACAGAACAGCCTTGGCAAAAGCCACCCTGGGACAAAGCCAAAAGACCACGAGACTCAAGGTACCAACACAGCCACCTGCTCACCATACATTCGTGCGACTTGCAGAGAATATTAGTACGACTAACTGGGCAATAGCTCTATATCAAGGGGGCGTTTACCCAGTTTCAGTACCAGAATGACTATGCTTTCTCACCATTAAGATGGGTACGCACCCTCACTCCAGATACAGTTGAAATTGCAATGACATGATATTGGCACTCCACTGATAGGTGTCTGAGCATTTGGTTGTGGATGAGGTCTAGTCCTGGAGAGCAAAGGGAACAAGCAGCACTTGCGTGCAACTGATGTCCTCAATCTCTACGGATGGGGTTCATGTTACTGCACAAAGACATGCACCTGAATCTCACACATTTGCAGCACCATATGGGAATGGGTCGATATGCCATCACCTTGTCTTTCTCTGGCATCAAGTTGCCTTCAGGGGCCAAGATGAAGGCCCCAGTATCAAGCCTACTGTCCTTTGGTACCTGCTCTACATGCCAGACACAATGCACACCTCACTGTTCCAAACTGGCAGGTAACTCATCTGTTTGTAAAGGTTATGGTGGAAGAAGATACCTTGTACCAACTAAGACTGGTATGGTGGTAACCATTACCAGAATGTCACCCAACTTGTCAAAGGCAAGCAGTATTTGTGACAGCACGGAGTGCTGTTGTAACCAGAAATGAACCACTTTTCATTTCTGAAATTGCTGCTACTTCCCAAACATGTCCTCAAGGTGCCAAACAAAAAACAATGACTTCCTGGTCCAAAAGTGGCCTCTGTAGTCATAGAGCAAAGTAAGTATTGTATTTTCCCTTGCCTCTAGCCCTGTGTTCCTCCCACAGCATAGCCAGGGAAGGAAATGTGGTTGTGGTGGTGGTGGTGGTGGTATGTTCTCCACGTTCTAACTGTCCTTTCCTTCAGGAGATACTGTTGGAGCCTCCAGTAGAAGAAAGTTTGATATGCTTCATTTGCATAGTAGTCCCTTGAGTCACTAGGGAAACAAATGTCAACTCAGGGACAGCCACATGTGTCTGAGCAAGCCATACAACATTGAGGGCAGCAGGTGCCCCAAAAGTTTCCCACTGATGACTGTTTTTCCTCAACAGCTATTCATATCTTTTTTAAAAGAGGCATGCATCTTTCTTGCAGTCCAGGCAGTGAAGCCAAGGCCCCCATTCTCTGCAAACACCCAATGTTCCATCACTAATGATGTTATCTGAAGTATGCCCAAATTTTATAATAGAAGAGGTATGGTGGCACTAGCCAACCCTCAGCCTAAGAAACAGCCTGGGTCACCGTACATGTTCGGAACCACTGCTGGTTAACCTCCCTGGGAAAAACAAAGCCCTCTGTTGCCTAAAATAAACTAAACTAGTCTCCAAAATTATAAACCAAATCCACATATAGTCAACACCAAGAAGACCATTCAACGGAAAGGCAGAGGGGGAAAATGAATTGTAGAAGGATAGACTTGCAGCACACAAATGTGCATGGGCTGGGGCCCTGTTTTCATCAAGCACGTACTCACAAAGGCCATGTGAGCTCCCTGAGGGAGGGTCAGTGGGGGGGGGGGGGGGGCGGGGGGGGGGGGGGGGGTTTACAGGGTGATTCCATATTAAGCGGTCTTGGGTAGCCCAATAACAATTCAGATTTTAGCCAAATTTGGTGTACGTGTTTGTTAAACAAAGAAAGTTTTACAAATTTCTGGCTCCCAAATTTCAATACTTCATGAGTACGGACCTCTGAAGTGAAAGGTATGCAAAAGCTGCACTGGCATTTCAATAATTTCAGCTGTGGTAAAACTGCACCATGGTGGTACAGTGTATTTGAAATGGACCGATTTTGCAGAAGGTGCTTGAGTACACGATGGTACTCTAGTGTGGGATGTTTATGTTTCCAAACTGTATGTGAGTGCTGTTAGTGATGCACTTGCCTTCAGTGCTGTTTGATTTTGGCAGTTATAGGCAACAAATTCATTTTCAGGTTTGGGATTATTAGTGTGCAGTGTTGTTTCTGGTTGAAGATTAGATTTAAATTTGTGTGTTGTGTTTTTATTTGTTATGGATATGACAATAAAGCTCGACAGTAGCTCCCAGTATGCTGCCATGGGTGACATGTTGACCACTGAGACTTAAGTTGGCAACTTAATAACTTCTTTCTTTCACCACCACCACCACCACCACCACCACCACCACAAAAAGTTGTTTTTAAGCTTTGTTGTATGAAAAATTAAAAAAGAGTGTATTAATTAATCTCAATACTTATGTGTACACATCTTGTAAGCTGACTTTTCACACTTCGATAAAACAATCGTTCAAATGATGTATGGAACACAACTAAAAACCTACTTTTGATACATATGCACAGGAAATATGTAATATGTACATTAATATTTTTAAGTATTGCTTAGCTAAAGTTCCATTTAAATTTATTATCCAGTTGTGTATACTCAACATGCTGATTACAATTACGTAATTACTTTTACCAGAAACTGTATTGCCTATCTGAAAGTTTTGCTGCAATACACACGGGAAAACATTGTGAGCTAACCAGCCTATGAATATAAAATGACACTATTATAAAGACTAGCATGCCACATTAACAATAACATTTTATTTTGTACAAAACTAACTTCTGAGGAAACTAACACTAAAGTTTGTAATTAGCTACATCTTCCATGACAGGTTCTGCCTATACGGTTCTTATATTCTGAACTTTGACAATGCAGGTTTGTTACTGTATTTTTTTGAATCAGACGAAACCCTTCAACATTTAACTAAGCCACTAATTAATATTTTGGATAATTTAACATTCCGGTAATATAAAGTTATTTTCAGGTTTGATGCCATATTTTTAAGCACACTATTCCCAAGGGGGAAGCACACTGGTTCAGCATACTTTTATAATTTACTAATCTTCAATAATTTTCATATACCTAAACAGTTATGTCTCACAGACCATTCGAATTAGCATCATTCCATACCAAGTGGTCTAGTGGTCACCAAGGTGAATAGATTTTTTATCTAGAATGAAATTTTCACTCTACAGCGGAGTGTGCGCTGATATGAAACTTCCTGGCAGACTAAAACTGTGTGCTGGACCGAGACTCGAACTCGGGACCTTTGCCTTTTGTGGGCAAGTGCTCTACCAACTGAGCTACCCAAACACGACTCACGCCCCGTCCTCACAGCTTTACTTCCGCCAGTACCTTGTCTCCTACCTTCCAAACTTTACAGAAGTAAAGCTGTGAGGACGGGGCGTGAGTCGTGCTTGGGTAGCTCAGTTGGTAGAGCACTTGCCCGCGAAAGGCAAAGGTCCAGAGTTCGAGTCTCGGTCCGGCACACAGTTTTGGTCTGCCAGGAAGTTTCAGACTTTTTATCTATCCAATTAAATAAGTTTGTCACAAAATTGTTGTTTTTGTTTTGACAAAAGTTTCACGATCACTAAATCAATACTTCCAGAATAATAGTCATTTGTTTGACCTCATAGGGCAGCTATCAACAGTGCACCCACGAGTTTTCACAACTTTCGCACATAATATAACTGGAAATACAAGGTGTGATTCAGAAGTTTCAAGACTGATTCATTTCTGAGTAGGGAACCAGTTGCGCCGGATGGGGGAGGTAGTGGGGGGTCACAGGGAATGAATTGATGCTACGGCAGTTGCCTCCGCAACCCTGGATCGTGTGCATCGCTTGTAGCATGAGTGCGTGTCATTGACCTCGGTCAAAAAGTGGGAGACGCAAAAATGGAGCAGCGTTATGCGATTAATTTTTACGTGTGACTGAACAAAACAGCCACAGAGACTCTCGTTATGATTCAAGAGGCCTTTAAGGAAGAAGTTTTGTCCTATGCAATGTTTTTCATGTGGCACAAACATTTCAAAGATGGCTGCGGGAATGTTGAAGATGAAGACCGTTCTGGGAGGCCACCATAAAGCCGATGAACTGGGACTCAGTCAGAGTACGATGTGGAGGATTGTGATGGAGAATTTGATGATGCGAAAAGCGTGTGCCAAACTGGTGCCAAAGGTTTTGTCGGTGGATCACGGTGGATCAGAAAGAACGGCGCATGAATGTTTGCCAGGAGGTTGAATGTTGATCCGAACCGTCTGGAGAAAGTGGTTATGGGTGATGAGACCTGGGTTTACAAGTATGATCCTGACTCGAAGCGTCAAAGCTCAGAATGGCACACTGCTTCCTTGCTGAAGCACAAGAAAGCCTGCATGAGCATGTTGTGTGTGAAGTGCTTGCTGATATTTTTTATGGTAAAGGAGTGATCCACAAGTAGTTTGATGCTCGTGGACAGATTGTCACAGCTGACTCTTACACTGGAGTGCTCTGCCGCTTGAGAGTTCGAGTTCACCGCGTCCGCCCAGCCATCAAGTGCGATTGGATTCTCTACCACGACAATGCGCTCGCTCACACTTTGCGCACCGTCACCAAAGTTTTGGTCAAGTTCAACGTGACAACACTGCCGCAGCCACCCTACAGCCCTGAATTGGCTCCAAGTGACTTTTTTCTCTTCCCCCGACTCAAGACAGACCTAAAATGGAAGTGATTTGACTCCATCGACGCCACCCAGCAGGCTTCGAAGAGAGCCCTTGACAGCATGATGCCCGAGGCCCTCCAGAAGTGCTACGAACAGTGGAAGACATGCTGGCAATGCTGTGTTGATGCTGAAGGATCATATTTTGAAGAATGAATCATGGACCTTGCCGTTGGTGGGGAGGCTTGCGTGCCTCAACGATACAGATAGCTGTACCGTAGGTGCAACCACAATGGAGGGGTATCTGTTGAGAGGCCAGACAAACGTGTGGATCCTGAAGAGGGGCAGCAGCCTTTTCAGTAGTTGCAGGGGCAACAGTCTGGATGATTGATCTGGCCTTGCAACACTAACCAAAACTGCCTTGCTGTGCTGGTACTGCGAACGGCTGAAAGCAAGGGGAAACTATGGCCGTAATTTTTCCAGAGGGCATGCAGCTTTACTGTATGATTAAATGATGATGGCATCCTCTTGGGTAAATAATTCTGGGGGTAATATCAAGAGCTTTGATGGAAACCCAGTTCTAAGAAAAGAAGGGAAAGCAGAAAGGTGGAAGGAGTATATAGAGGGTCTATACAGGGGTGATGTACTTGAGGACAATATTATGGAAATGAAAGAGGATGTATATGAAGATGAAATGGGAGATATGATATTGCGTGAAGAGTTTGACAGAGCACTGAAAGATGTAAGTCGAAACAAGGCCCGGGAGTAGACAATATTCCATTAGAACTACTGACAGCCTTGGGAGAGCTAGTCCTGACAAAACTCTACCATCTGGTGAGCAAGATGTATGAGATGGGCGAAATACCACCAGACTTCAAGAAGAATATAATAATTCCAATCCCACAGAAAGCAGGTGTTGACAGATGTGAGAATTACCGAACTATCAATTTTATAAGTCACAGCTGCAAAATACTAACGCGAATTCTTTACAGATGAATGGAAAAACTGATAGAAGCCGACCTCGGGGAAGATCAGTTTGGATTCCGTAGAAATGTTGGGACACATGAGGCAATACTGACCCTACGACTTATCTTAGTAGAAAGATTAAGGAAAGGCAAACCTACATTTCTAGCATTTGTAGACTTAGAGAAAGCTTTTGACAATGTTGACTGGAATACTCTCTTTCAAATTCTGAAGGTGGCAGGGGTAAAATACAGGGAGCGAAAGGCTATTTACAAGTTGTACAGAAACCAGATGGCAGTTGTAAGAGTCGAGGCGCAGGAAAGGGAAGCAATGGTTGGGAAGGGAATGAGACAGGGTTGTAGCCTGTCCCCGATGTTATTCAATCTGTATATTGAGCAAGCAGTAAAGGAAACAAAAGAAAAGTTCGGAGCAGGAATTAAAATCCATGGAGAAGAAATAAAAACATTGAGGTTCGCCGATGACATTGTAATTCTGTCAGAGACAGCAAAGGACTTTGAAGAGCAGTTGAACGGAATGGACAGTGTCTTGAAACGAGGGTATAAGATGAACATCAACAAAAGCAAAACAAGGATAATGGAATGTAGTCGAATTAAGTCGGGTGATGCTGAGGGAATTAGATTAGGAAATGAGACACTTAAAGTAGTAAAGGAGTTTTGCTATTTGGGGAGCAAAATAACTGATGACGGTCGAAGTAGAGAGGATATGAAATGTAGACTGGCAATGGCCAGCAAAGCGTTTCTGAAGAGAAATTTGTTAACATCGAGTATAGATATAAATGCCAGGAAGTCCTTTCTGAAAGTATTTTTATGGAGTGTAGCCATGTATGGAAGTGAAACATGGAAGCTAAATAGTTTAGACAAAAAGAATAGAAGTTTTTGAAATGTGGTGCTACAGAAAAATGCTGAATATTAGATGGGAAGATCACATAACTAATGAGGATATATTTAATAGAATTCGGGAGAAGAGGAGCTTGTGGCATAACTAGACTAGAAGAAGGGATCGGTTGGTAGGAAATGTTCTGATCAAGGGATCACCAATTTAGTACTGGAGGGCAGCGTGGAGGGTAAAAATCGTAGAGGGAGACCAAGAGATGAATACACTAAGCAGATTCAGAAGGATGTAGGTTGTAGTAGGTACTGGGAGATGAAGAAGCTTGCACAGGATAGAGTAGCATGGAGAGCTGCATCAAACCAGTCTCAGGACTGAAGACCACAACAACCACAACAACAACAACAACAACAACTTAAATGTCCAATAAATTTCTAGTTCTGAGACACTTTTGAATCACACCCTGTATTCTCTTAACAGAAACAAAACTATGGCATCCTTTAGAACTTTGCACTCACTTAAGCAAAGTAATAATAAAAAATTTCCTGAGCCACTTTCATATGGATAACGAGAAGCACAGTTGGTTGAAAAAAGATGTTTGAAAAAAATGTGAAGTTTAATGTTTTACAGGTACAGAAGTAAATATGGAATACACCTGAAGCTGCATGTCATAACTTACCAATACAAGATCTTAGAACATAAAATTTCATCCTCCTACTGCTTTCCAACAGTTTACATACTGGGGACAAAGTTTTTTCCAAAAATGTCTATTTTCGGTCCACTTTTACACAAAAGAAGTTTGTGCGAACTCTCTTCAACCATTTTCATTAGAAAGACCGTGTTCTACATCACATAAAAACTACATTTGGTCTTGAGATGTGAGGATAAAAGACGCTAAAAAATTAAAAGGTGGAGGTGCATTGAAAATGGGGCCCATATTCCAATGTTACTCATATCTAACATCTTTTATCATATTTACAATAAATTAGTGATCTCTAGGAAATGCAGCATCAAAAGGCTTTATGATTAGGAAGTGAGACAAAGTCCAAATAACTTAAAAAAATTCAAGAAAGAGATGTCCTGTCACAACTCATCATGACATTTTAGTCTAGAATAAAATTGGATATAAACTTTTCACTTTACATTTCATTACCAAGGCAGTGGGAATCATGGTAGTGAAACTACTGCATAACAGCTGAAGCACATCATCTAAATAGCCTTTAGGGTTTACATCATTGTCACACTGTGTAAATTTTGGTGATGTTCATAGCAGTCTTCCTTACATACTTTGGAATAGAATCATGTTACACTCCTGGAAATTGAAATAAGAACACCGTGAATTCATTGTCCCAGGAAGGGGAAACTTTATTGACACATTCCTGGGGTCAGATACATCACATGATCACACTGACAGATCCACAGGCACATAGACACAGGCAACAGAGCATGCACAATGTCGGCACTAGTACAGTGTATATCCACCTTTCGCAGCAATGCAGGCTGCTATTCTCCCATGGAGACGATCGTAGAGATGCTGGATGTAGTCCTGTGGAACGGCTTGCCATGCCATTTCCACCTGGCGCCTCAGTTGGACCAGCGTTCATGCTGGACGTGCAGACCGCGTGAGACGACGCTTCATCCAGTCCCAAACATGCTCAATGGGGGACAGATCCGGAGATCTTGCTGGCCAGGGTAGTTGACTTACACCTTCTAGAGCACGTTGGGTGGCACGGGATACATGCGGACGTGCATTGTCCTGTTGGAACAGCAAGTTCCCTTGCCGGTCTAGGAATGGTAAAACGATGGGTTCGATGACGGTTTGGATGTACCGTGCACTATTCAGTGTCCCCTCGACGATCACCGGTGGTGTACGGCCAGTGTAGGGGATCGCTCCCCACACCATGATGCCGGGTGTTGGCCCTGTGTGCCTCGGTCGTATGCAGTCCTGATTGTGGCGCTCACCTGCACGGCGCCAAACACGCATACGACCATCATTGGCACCAAGGCAGAAGTGACTCTCATCGCTGAAGACGACACGTCTCCATTCGTCCCTCCATTCACGCCTGTCGCGACACCACTGGAGGCGGGCTGCACGATGTTGGGGCGTGAGCGGAAGACGGCCTAACGGTGTGCGGGACCGTATCCCAGCTTCATGGAGACGGTTGCGAATGGTCCTCGCCGATACCCCAGGAGCAACAGTGTCCCTAATTTGCTGGGAAGTGGCGGTGCGGTCCCCTACGGCACTGCGTAGGATCCTACGGTCTTGGCGTGCATCCGTGCGTCGCTGCGGTCCGGTCCCAGGTCGACGGGCACGTGCACCTTCCGCCGACCACTGGCGACAACATCGATGTACTGTGGAGACCTCACGCCCCACGTGTTGAGCAATTCGGCGGTACATCCACCCGGCCTCCCGCATGCCCACTATACGCCCTCGCTCAAAGTCCGTCAACTGCACATACGGTTCACATCCACGCTGTCGCGGCATGCTACCAGTGTTAAAGACTGCGATGGAGATCCGTATGCCACGGCAAACTGGCCGACACTGACGGCGGCGGTGCACAAATGCTGCGCAGCTAGCGCCATTCGACGGCCAACACCGCGGTTCCTGGTGTGTCCGCTGTGCCGTGCGTGTGATCATTGCTTGTACAGCCCTCTCGCAGTGTCCGGAGCAAGTATGGTGGGTCTGACACACCGGTGTCAATGTGTTCTTTTTTCCATTTCCAGAAGTGTATATTTATTAGTATGTCTATTGTGTAATGCTATTGAAATGCTAGATTAATTCTGGTTCAAGGTACAATGTACTTCATGTTAGTGCAGTTTGTTGTTTATGTGGGACATTAGGTACTGATGAATTGTATAAATGTGTTTTTATGGTCCATGGTGGCATAAGCACTCACTTTCTTTTAAAATGAGAAAACTAGTATCCCCATTACCACAGGGGACACACCTGATACCTGTGCAACAGCAGCTGTGGGTGGGTTTCTTTACCAGAAGTTCCCCTATCTGATGAGGGTTTCTTTACACAGGATCCTACACCTGATGATACCTTTATTTAAGAGTCAGAGGCCAAAGCCAGAAGAGGTCTCTCCTGGAGTCCTGAGCTTATGTTTGCTTCAAGCAATTCAATCTTTTACAGATTTCATTAATTTGTTGTAGAATGTCATGAGGAAATCTGTACAGCCGGCCAGGTGTCACTGATGGGAAGAAATTTTGATAAGACAGACCCCAAAAAATTACTTTTTACCCATGAGCGTTTAAATTTATTAGAGCCACAAAAAGTATTAGTTTTTTACTGGATTCCTTATTCCATTTCATTTTTTATAAAAAGAATTTTGTACAGCAAAAGCTTTATTTGTGACAGTCTTTTTGTTGTGCCTATCTGAGACTCTGAACCTCCACTATATGGTGAGTAGCAACTTTCTTTTTCATAACATTGTTATCCATACTGAATTTTCCTATATGGTCATTCCATTTCATATATCTACAAAGCGTCACACCCAGGTATTTGTATGAGTTGGTCAATTCCAACAGAGACCCATTGACCTTACAGCCAAAGGATACTGCATTTTTGTTGTGTGTGAAGTGCACAATTTTACATTTCTGAATATTGAGATCAAACTGTCAATTTCTGCACCACATTCAAATCTTATCAAGATCTGCAAAAATCCTGATTTTACTATTAATATTGTCTGCAGGGTCATTAATATACAATATCAATAGCTAGGGTCCCAAAACAGTTTCCTGAGGCACACCTGAAGTTAATTCTACATCTAACGATGACTATCCATCCAAGATAACGTGCTGTGCACTCCCTACCAAGTTCTCAGCCCAGTCACAAATTTCACTTGATACCCCATATGATCGTACCTTTGAGAATAAAGATAGGTGCAGCAGTGAGTGAAATACTTTTCGGAAATCAAGAAACACAGGTTTGAGCTCAGAATATGTTCCAAGATTCTACAACAAATCAATGTCAAGGATATTGGACAGTAGTTTTGTGTATCACTTCTTTTGTAAAGCCTCGTCACCAGTATTGTAAAGGCCTCTTTGCTACTGCTGCGGAGGTTGAATTTCCAGTGTTACGGTAGGCAGAGTTTGTGAAATGGCTTCTGGTGCAGTACACCACTAAGACAATTTATCTCTGCCACTATTACACAGCTATGCCCCAGCGTCAGGCAACATGACAAGAGAACGAAGGTTCTACAACACTTCAACAAACCAATGATAAAGTCACACAAATAAGTTAAAAGGTTTACTTATCTTTGTGACTAGTTGAACCGTGAAGTCTGCAACACTGCTTGTAATATAGCACAGAAAAGGTCCTCACTGGCTAAGTGTAGGCCTAAATAATTGTTGGTACACTTCACATTACATAGCAAATGCAGTTTACAACAACTGTCTGTTCACTTCTAAGAGTTCAGTAAACAATGTTCCCTGTCTATGTGACCCCTGGACGACGACCTATAGCCTAGTGCATGAGAGTTGCCCTTCTGTCTTCCAAGCCGGCTTCTGTCTGTTGTTCAGTCAATGGCGGCTTGTACTTGGCCTGCAATTGGCCGAGGCAAAGTCGATATATTCATCCTCAGTGTGACTGGCACTGGCGAAACTCACCCAGGTAGTGAATCTCTATGGCACTGGCACCAGCTCATATATTTGCACCTGTAGTGTTTTTATCCTGCCTGTGTCTTGTTCGGACGACACAGCAACTTCTACTACACTTCTTGTAGACAGCTGTGACCCGTGCCCTTTTCAAAGAACTGGGAAGATACAAGAGGGACTAAATCAGCCACAAATTCAGTATTGAATCTGACGGATTCCATCAGAGCCTTGAGCTTTGTTCAATTTTAATGATTTCAGCTGTTTCCCAACACCACTGACACTAATACTTATTTCATTCATCTTGTCAGTGGTACAACAATTAAATTGGGGCAATTCTCCTAGGTTGTCCTTTGTAAAGGAACAATTCATTTCAGCTTTTGCTTTGCTACCCTCAATTTCAGTTCCTGTCTCATTTGCCAGGGACTGGACACCACTTTAGTGTCACTAACAGCTTTTACATATGACCTGAATTTCTTTGGGTTCTGTGAAAGATCACTTGACAGTATTCTGCTATGGTAGCTGTTGAAGGTATCTGGATGGTCATGCAGGAAATTTATTCGAAATTGGGCCACTTTGTATGGAATGATCCAATAGTGAAACAACCTAGCCAATCTTAAAAACATTACGTAGTTACCAAGATCAACCTGCATGCTTGTCTAAATAGACCTACTCACCCCAAAATTACCAATCTGTGGCCCAACATTAAAATCTTAACTACGTATCTAGAAGTCTGCCGCAACAAACCAACTATGTTGGTGGGTGTGAGAAAGTCTGCATGGTCCAGTCATCATGTTAACATATGCACTAAACTCAAGGTTCAGTTAGCAACCATGTAACAATGCATCTCCCAAACTCTGGCACAATACTAAACAAGCAATATCCGAATGGAACTGTTCAATAAACCTACTTACTGGATATGTCAATTATAATTACTGCTTTCTATACAGCAATAATGTGTGCACTGTGTTTGTGATGCAGTACTGCCACTACGCCAAGTTTTTGCGATGTCCAAAGAGTAGTGTGTTATGGAATTAAAACCAAGTTATTGTTGAGAAGTTTATGATAGGATATGCATAATTTTCTTTTCCTGTAACAATCACTTATTGAATAGTTGGAAATGGCCATCAACATTTTTTGAGAGCAAATAAAGTGGGAAAGAACCATTTAATTTCAGTTACAGTACTTTATAGATCATTTGGCGCTACGCTTTCTAAAGCCAGTTTTCAGGATATCACATCAAGACAAGAGACTTCAAGATGAGTAGAACTGAGTGCAAAGCAGGTAAGGGGAGCGTCGCACCTTGATTAAATTTCTGTAGTTAATTGGTTTAATTGCCGAGTATGAAGTGTTGCACCAGCGACCTGTATATAGGGTGTTGTCAGCTGGACAACATCTGGAACTGTACCCCAGAGGTTCCTGGTTTGATAATTCTAGGCTGGTAATTCGGGAGTCTGTGTTTATGATTATTTTTGTATCACTCGATTTGTGTGTTGGCTGACTTGTTGATAAATATTTTTTATGGTTTCATTTTTTATTGTGTGTATGGTATGTGAGTGTAAGTGCATAATTGTGTATTTTTGTATAAAGAAATTGGTGTTAATGCAATTCACAAGTTTCTAGGTTGTGTCATTAGTTCTTGGTAAACATAATTGGTAGGTATTGTGGAGTTTGTGTTACCTACACTGGTGAGGGTAGGTGCTCGTTATTAGTTATCTAGGGCAATTTTGAGATTGTTGTAGTACAGACTTTGTTTAAGCTACAAACATCAAGTTACCTGTTCGATACCATATTGTCAAACTGTGTGCAATTTTGTGTTATCGTGGATTTCGTTTGTTCTATACAGGTGAAATGAAGTTTGCAATACAAGTTTTTCAATTTTGTTTTTAACGATTGTCTTGAGGATTCTAATTGCATCATTTTTGTGTTAGTATTAGTTTGGCATGTCTTCATTATTAGGGTATCATTTAATTGGTTTGTCTCCTCCAAAATTCCATACTTCACACACTAGTCCCATTAATTTGAGATTATTTCTGCAATTAAAATTTTTTTGAAATTATATGTGTCTGTTTACGTGAGTAATGAGTAATGTCACGGTTACCATATCGTATAACCTTCAAATAGGAGTATGCGCCATCTTGACGACTTAGGTCAAACCCAGCAGGGTGATAACACAATGTTTGATTTTGCTAGATAACCACTGAATGTTTGGAAAACTATCCTAAATTCTCCAGAGGCTTTGGAACCTATTTAAGAAACCCACAAAAGGCTTGACAACCTTTATAAATCAACCCATGAGCAAGCTTGGAAATATGGATAAAGTCTCCCACCCACAGCTGGACTTGCCTGGTTATCAGGCATGCCTTAGTTATCTGAAGTGGTAAGAAGCCAAAATGGACCAACTAACATTTAATTGAGGCACTGAGAACCATAAGGGCCCCAAGACAGACACAAAGTCTTGAGAAAAGTAAATTTTTGTGACAATCAAAAATGGATGCAAACCACCAGTCTAAGAATTTGAACTTTTTTAAAAAATCAAGTCAATTTCCTATATTTCTGATAAAAGAATTATGTCAGAACACGCATACACACTACAATTTCAAAATTTATGAGGTATGCCCTTTCAGTTCTCAGCACCTTAATTACATTGTGACTGACAGCTAATTTGAAAAATCTTATGGTTTCTGATACTCCAAAACAGTGACTTGCATAAGAAACTTTACTGACTTTTTGCAAAAAGCATTCGTCAAAATTTGCTATTTGGAAGAAGAAAGGATGCTCTTTTAAATGGCCATTAATGCAAGTATGGCTTAGCTATCCTACAATACAAATCATCAAAAATGATTAACTTTGGCAGTAAATTTGCTTGTGGGGCAACTAAACTCATGTCTCTCAAAAACTATAAGCCCAAAAGTGGTAAAACTTGTTGGTCTTATAAACACACTGCAAGGTATTGAGATCACAAAAGATGTTTACAAACCAACTACATGGAGAAGTACAGCTACTTCACCTAAGGAGAAACTTCGTTGTGGCAAATTTCATCGACAACTTTGAGGAAAAATAGTGAGCCAAATGACATAAAACTTACAGAAAATGTAAACCGTTCAGTTATCTTGGCTTGTTTTGCAGCTTTACCATAACTATCCACTGACACAGAGCACTATGAAAATAGCTTAAAATTTTTGCCAATGCCACCACGACATCTGCATATTCTTCCCTTAAGAGGCCCCTACATCAAAAGCAGCAAAACTGTAAATCTTCCTGTGGTCATATAGTAAATCTGCACATCAAATTTGAACAAGATCTGAGAAAGGTGAATGGGGACCATCTTTGAAACAATTTTACTATGCAGAAACACTGAACGTCAACTGTCATTTGCTACACAGTATTACTGTAATCCTCAATTTCCAGTAAGAGAGAGGAAACAATCTGCCAGTGCATATTTGATAGTGTTGATTAGAACAAGCTGCAATTATTTAATTATCCTAATTCTTAGAGACATCATAATTGTTATGTCATATGGGTAGAAACAAAGATCAGGAGTAGGGGCTATATTATTGCCTCCATATCTCAGTGAGACATTTCCGTAAACTAGCTATTTCGATCACATCTGTGTGAAAATGGAACCCTCACTATACAACACTGGATTCTACTAAAGATACTAGGTTCACCTTCCTCCTCTAGTACGCAACCTTCCTCTATTTCTAGCTATAATAGTGATGTGCTTAGATATGATGCAGGAATTTAAATAGTTAACATGGATATATCCTGAAATTACTTTGCAGTTTTAATTTAAAAAAAAGTTCGTTACATATGGAGGGAACATACACCATTTGGCAATTTTACAGGATCAACCCTTTACCACAATCTTTATTTAGCCAACATGTGTAGACTTCACCAAATCAAACCCAAGGTGTTAAAATTAGATAGGGAAGGATCTTCTCATTATTCATAGTTTATATACATATGCAGGTAGGTAGGTATATTACATGCACAAAAATACTCTGCCAACCAATATCTAATACAGGTTTTTCTGAATCCATCTCAGTTTGTTTTTATAGCTAAAAGCGCATTGAATATGGTGCGAATGTACGCATTCCGGCTACCTTAAAGATCAATTACAACATTTCACACATGCATCTAACAGCTACATCACTTCACTACAAAATAATCACTTTTCAACCAATCTTAGATTCTGGGCTACATTATTGATCAACTTTTCACCACAACCAAGATTTCAAGGAGAGTTCACAACTAGACTCTAGACCAAATTCCATCGTACAACCGAAATTAGACCTACGGTTATATAACATTTCTGTCACCACAACCAAGATTCCAGATGGAGGTAATTATCAAAACCTAATGATACTACATACTGCATATACAAAAACTTGTTTGCAACTATCACTTTAATTCTGTTAACAGGTATCTTCAGTTGTTGAACTGAGACAATCAGGTACTCACACGCAATAGTTTCACTAAAAATAACTTTTTGTACCTTTCTTAACACACGCTTGCATTAAAAAGATTGGTCTGCAGCGTGGCTCTCCCCTCCCCAAGTTTACTCATTCAATGTGAAAATGCAGTAACAGTTGTAACATACTGATACGAATTGTAACCAATGGTTTATTATCGCTCCATATTCATCACACTTTTTAGTTATAAACAAGTGTAAAAGTAAACATGCAGTATTGTGGTGCATATTATGCACATATATCTTAGACAAACGATGAAAAATAAAAATAACAAAAAGGGTATTACGGGGGGGGGGGGGGGGGGGGTTGCTTTGCGGTACTACGCAACTCTTACCATTTACTTTATCTTCAAATTACCTGCTTGGAGTGTAGCTCTCATCAAGTTTGTAATCCGTAAAAATGCAGATATCACGGACAGTTGTTTTGCGACGAAACTGTATGTTTACAAGATGTGGTAACTGTCCATCAGACTGCCAGTAAGTGTCCATGCAGTCATCACGAAGCTGGTCGACACCGAAACCTTGAATGTTGCGAGGAATAGAAAAATATATGTATGGATTATTACGGAAGTCTTATTTACTGGCAGACAATTGAGGGTCAACATGCAAACTGCCGAAACTTCTCTTCAAAAATGATATATTACGGAACTAAAGTACAACAAAATGACAACGGCATTTGTCCGCGTAACTATAGCAACGAAACAAATGGAGCAAAAACTAAATGACAAAAAATCATTGTTGCATGCGTTTTAAACTGAACATTCTATACCTGGTTTGCAAGACGACAGACTCCAAATTGCCTGTGACCCAACTTCCCTCACTTTTCCCGCACGTTCTTCTTTTATGGGGTCAACAGTTTCTGCTCCAGTTCTGGTTGACATGGCGCAGAAAACTATATAAACCCAATCTGCTAACACTACTCAACAACATCACAAACACACCCCGACAAATCACCTTCGCGCGGATAGCAGCTGTACTACATTGTAAACAGACTCTATGGCCAACGATGATTCTTTGTCAAAGATATGATCTCCAACTCATGGAGAGTAATCATCATGGAGGTAAAATGGTAATCATGGCCGCATGGAATAGGGAGTGTCTTGCGCCAATAAAACGCCTGGCTGCACTGATGTTTCGGCCCGGAAATTGACATCAAGTGACCTTACATACGGTAGTTATCTAGATTTCGCTTTTAGACTGAATAAATCTTAATAGTTTTAACTTCGCTCGGCTGATGATGTCAAAGAAACATCTTCAACAGTGACACAGACGCCTAGAAAAATGAATTTCGTGACACACACCAAGTATTAACAGAAAACTGATTGTGAAATATGAACGTCACTTATTTGGTTTAGACAATTATACAACGTTAAAGTAATTTATGGGCTAAGACATCTCTATAAATGTATTGACTATTGTGTAATGTAGAGTCGCACTTACAAAGGGGTCACACACATGTTTCAAAAATTGCAGTCACATACTTTTTGTCAGATGAAACTTCTTAAGTACAACTAAAATGTAAGTAGCAACGTATTTTCCCTTTTTTAATAGCAGTCAGCTATTTTAGTATACTCACTAATCTTTTTAGTGGATATGCATAACTGAGGGACCAAAATGAGCAGAAGTGCGTGAATTTTATAGCTATAAATATACAACAATATTCAACTCGAACATAAAGGTCTGCGTCAGTTGTTCACCTGTCGTTGCAGCCACGCGTGTACAGCAGCTAGTGTCGTGATGCCTGTTTACGGTCCGAGACGTCAGCGCAGCCAGTCATTTTATGGCGCTAGAGACTCCTCCATGGAGTATGTGTCTGGAGTAATTCATTTCTGTACCCTCTGAAGATCTGACAAACGATACTGGACATATGCAGGTCCCTTAAATTAGATTCAGAACACACTACTAAGTTTTCTCAACAAAAAAGCCGATCCACATACTACAATTTATCTTGACATGTCTCATGAGAGCAAACAAATTGCAGTGTGAGGATGGTAAATTCGCACAGCGTTTAAGCGTGCACAAATCCGAAAGTTGGATTTGCAAATCTGAACAAAAATAACTCAAAGTTGTTAGCACAGAAACTCTTTAAACATGTGTAGTTCACGTATTTGTTCCGTCTAATGTTTCTCGTCGTTACGTGGACTGATATGCGTGAGTGCCATAGAGAGAGCTCAGTGTTTAATTTATTGAAATATTAATATCAGCTGGCCGGGATGGTCGAGCGGTTTTAGACTCTACAGTCCGGAACCGCGCGACCGCTACTGTCGCAGGTTCGAATCCTGCCTCGGGCATGGATGTGTGTGATGTCCTTAGGTTAGTTAGGTTTAAGTAGTTCTAAGTTCTAGGGGACTGATGACCTCAGAAGTTAAGTCCCATAGTGCTCAGACCCATGTGAACCATTTTATTAACATCGTTTCTCTCTTGCTGGAACGGGATCTGAGAACATTCCACAACTGATTTCAAGTGGCAGCATTCACATAGGCCCTCACTGGAATGGAACAAGAGGAAACAGAATGGTATGTCAAGGTTTCTCGAGAAGAAAGTTTTGACGTTGGTGGCGGGAATGGTATCGTCGCCGACTACCATCAGAAGTTAACCTATTTTCGCTGCTCCTCTTATATTAGTGGATTTTGTGCTTTTGCATTGTCTTAGCCGTTATTATTTTGTTTCCATGACACAGTGCAAATGTTCCATGATATCGGGAAGTAAAACTTTATTTAGAGCTTACACAGCAAAACAGAAAAGGCCTACACTATGTACGAATAAGAACATTAATTGATAAATTAATTTTCATTAAATAATTTTAAATAGAGAAAAGGTCAGGTATCTTGAAGCAGAAAATATAGTTATTTGGTATTTAGGAAAAAGGATACACAATATGTAAGGTAAACAGGCTTTTTGTATTAGTTCATAAACTTCATTTGATGTGTTTGTAAGTATAAAGGCCTATTTTGGGGAAGAAAATAAATGTCGATGTTTGAAATGTCTGGATGATACTTTTGCTGTTGATTCCTTCTCAACAGTTTATCACACGAACTTTATCACGAAAATCCTTTGTATTGGCTTATATATCTGTTCTTATACCCTTTACAATCTGAGCTCTTCATTATTGGTCTTCCAGTCTTATTGTTCACTCTTGGTTCTAATATATATTGTGTGTATTACCCGTCTTTCCCTGTAGCTTACCTTTATTTTTCTAAGAATTTCGAATATCTTGCACTATTTGACATTGTTGAACACTGGTTGTGCAGTAATTTTCGCATTTATAGGCTGTTGCTATCTTCGGAATTGTGTAGATGACTTTTTTTCCAAAAACCTGATGGTTTATCGCCAGTCTCACATATTCTGCACACCAGTGTGAATAGTCTTTTGTTGTCATTTCCCCCAATGATTTCAGGCATCCTGGTGGAATGTTATCTATCCATTCTGCCTTATTTCATCTCAAGTCGTCCAAAGCTCTTTTAAATTCTGATTTTAATACTGGACTGTCTATTTCTTCCCTGTTGACTCCAGTTTCTTCTTCAATCACATCATCAGACAGGTCATACCTGTCATGGAGGCTTTGAATGTATTTTTTCCACCGATCCCTCTCTCCTCTGCATTTAATAGTGGAATTCCCATTACACTCTTAATGTTACTGGCCTTGCTTTTGATTTCACTGAAGGTAGTTGTGACTTTTCTGTATGCTGAATCAGTCCTTCTGACAATCATTTCTTTTTCCATTTCTTCACATTTTTCATGCAGCCTTTTCACCTTAGATTTCCTGTACTTTCTATTTTTTTCTTTCCTAAGTGACTTGTATTGCTGTATTCATGAATTTCCCTGAACATTTTTTTCTTCCTTCTTTCATTGGTCAACTGAAGTACTTAATCTGTTACCTCTGGTTTCTTCACAGTTACCTTCATTGTAACTATGTTTCTCTTTCCAACTTCTATAATTATCCTTTTTACAGAAGTCCATTCCTCTTCAGCTGAAATGCCTACTGAGCCACTCGGTATTGCGGTATCTATAACCTCAGAGAACTTCAAGCAATTATCTGCATTCCTTAGTACTTCCATATCCCACTCTTCACAGACTGATTCTTCTTAACTAGTGTCTTAAATTTCAGCCTACTCTTCTTTGTCACTAAATTTTGATCTTAGCCTATATCTGCTCTTGGGTACACCTTACAATCCAGTTTCAGATTTAGGCATGTCAACCTGACCATGATGTATTCTACCTGGAATCGTCCAGAATTTCACAGCCTTTTCCAAATATATTTTCTTCTCTTGTGATTCTTGATTGGAGTATTCACTATTACTAGCTGTAATTTATTGCAAGACTCAGTTAGTCTACTATGGAACCAATTTTCTCCAGTAACCCTCTCTTCTTTTCCTTTCCTTATAAACACATTCCAATCCCCCGTGACTATTAGATTTCCGACTCTCTTTTTTCATCAACCTTATGTGTTGCCACTTTCTGTCATTTTCATAGACAGTCCTATGTCAGTCATAAAAAACATTGGAATTGACGAAAAGTCGAAAAGCATAAGGTCCATTAAAAATAAAAGTGTGCTCAAGACATAAATAAAATTATTAAAAGTGCATCCAGATGGCCGCATAGTCTCACAGCATTTTCATGCAAAATGCAGCAGATACATCACAGCAGTGTGCGCTACATTAAGACCATTGTGGGCCCATCAGTGTCATGTAGGCCAAGACGCCTTGCCCCTGACCGTTCTACTATTGCCAGGGCACAATTCAATACTGAGCTGAAGAAAGGCCTAATGCGCCCCTCTAGTATCCTATGGTTGTCGCCTCTAAACTTGAGCTCCAAAAAGTGTGGCGCGTGGCGCCCATCCAGAGATTACTGCGCCCTTAACGCTAGAACGATACCAGGTCGTTATTCTGTACCCCTGTTGCGAGACTATGTTGCACAACTACATTTAGCGTGCTAGACCGTGCCAACACCTACACACAAATTCCTGTGGCTGATTAGGGCGTAATGAATACGGCTATAGCTGCACCATTTAGCCTCTTCCAGAGTCTTTACATGATGTTCAGTTTACACAGTGCGGCACAGACTTTGCAGACATATACAGAGTCACGGGGAATGCCTTGAGTGCGAGGCCACAAAGCACCAATGATGGCATTCAACGCTGGCTGCTAATGACAAGAGGGGAAGGGACTAGATGTTATCACCTGAGAGGTGGCATGAGCCCCCTCTCATATTTCTATCTTACGATTCTCCTCTCTAATTGCATGCGGTGGAAAGTTGCTATTCCTTCACACGCGGACTTCCCACGCAGCGTCTCTCGTCACCTGGGTGGTCCAGTGACAGGCGGGCTCGGTCTGACTTTGAAAGGATAAGCCGACAGGTGTGAGGGGGTCGAGTGAATGCTTTCCAGACGCCGACATTGTCAAGAGGCACACCCACAGGGCCAGAAGTAGCGGCTGGGCTAGAGGTTCCGTTACTTCGCAGAAACTTAGCGAAAACACTTTCTGGCGGGCTACCAGCGAGGCGTGGGAATGACTTGTGTACCCAGGCAGCTGTGGCGAGAAAATTCCCGCGCTTTCTGCAAAATAGTAACTGTGATTGGCTTGCACAGGGCATAGCTCTGTGACGTAGCAAGATCGGCGCAGAAATTGGCGCCAAGAATCTCCATTGGTGGAATGGTAGCGTTCCGGCAATGGAGTGGAATTTTCCGCCGGTTTTCGAGTTGCTGATTGGAACGTTTAACCACGGCCACTGTCGTGGGGGCGGGAATGTTCTGTGTTCGGTTTTGTACGGGTGCTCTGGTAGATAGTTGGCTCTGGCCTTTCGGTCGAGGACGTCGAAGCAACCAGCCAACGGCTCCAGTACGGCAGATCGTGTCCTGGGAGTCAACAAGTCGGTTTGGTAATGTATGTCCGCAGCACCGGCAGATAGGGATTTTCCTAGGTGACAATCAGAGCTCAGCAGAGCGCGCCTGTTCGTCTTTTTCTAACTTTGTTCTGTCTTGGGTAGCAGCAATTAATGTTGGGTTGGCTATGTGTTTTCTCTAAGAATTGAGCTGCTAGGAATTGGCTGCACATATCACTTCGTCATAATCCTCACAATCTAGTTTAGGGACAACTTCACATTCACAGCGTTTGTTTAAGTATCCAATTAGAGCCAATTTGATGTATTGTTAATGTTTCATGTGTTGTTGTTTATTATTTTGTGTTTAGTCTTAATAAATCATATTGTTATTTTGGACAGAACTTTCATTCTGTTAATAGGTAGAGCAACCACATCATTCCTCACTATGTTAATGAAACCTTCGCTTAATTAACTTATTTATCAAATTAAATTATTGCAGGTGCCAAACTCTCTTCTACTCCACTGGCAGGGTTGATTAGAGTCAGTTCGCGTATTTTTTTTTTTTATCCTTGTGCAACAGCAAAAGTTGGAGTTAGAATAGGGGGGGGCTTAGAGCATCATGTACATATGTAGATTCTAGAAGAATTGAGTGTTAAATACACTGCTAGCCCCGGCACCTCGCATATTATGGCGACCCTGCCAGGATCTTTCCTGAGAATCACTGATTAACAAACAGTATTCTTAGTACGAACATTCAAATTGTTTTCTCTAATTTTTTTTATTGATTAATACCCAAGTTTTTTCTGGTAGTTCCGCGTTTAGTTTTAAGTAGCGGCGCATGATTACAGTTTTTGTTTTCAGTATATATATATATATTTTTTTGTTCATTGTTTTTGTGTTCCTTTGATGGTGTGTCCGTATCACATCACACTTTGTTGGGTTTGTGTGCGGTTTCTGTACCACAACAAATCGTGCGTATAATTACAGCGTTGGAGCGGCGTTGTTGAAACTTTAGGTCTATGTGTAAAAAATGTATGGAGTAGATTCATTTTATTGTGCATTTTTGATAAATTTGTTTTGCATGAATGATAACGAGAAGTAAGGCACGACTATTATCGAGCGACGCTAAAACAAAAGAGGATAGCATAATGGATAAGGGGCAGTTTACCGACGGGAATAGGTTCGGAGATGAGATGGGCACATTTTTAGCAGGACAGGACGCCAGGGTCATTGATGAGGAAGGTGATTTGGACGCCATCTTAGAGCAGCGTTGCGGCCGTGATTATGATAGTGAGGTAGAGGATGAAACAGAGACAGTCACACAGGTCGAGACGGTAGCAGAAGTTTATAATCAAACGAACGAGAGCAGACAGGGGCCAGCTCGGCCACGTCAGAGCTCTAGCGCCCAGGTGTCCAGAGTTACATCACCCATGTGTGACGAGGATCAAAATGATGACATTAACCCAATACTGAGCTTCCTACGATCAATGAAAGAAGAAGCTGACGAACAACGTAAGAAGGAGAAGGAAGAAGCTGACGAACAGCGTAAGATGGAGAAGGAAGAAGATGAGAAACAACGTAAGAAAGAGAAGGAAGAAGCTGACGAACAGCGTAAGAGGGAGAAGGAAGAAGAGGAGAAACAACGTAAGAGGGAGAAGGAAGAAGCTGACGAACAGCGTAAGAAGGACACTGAGGCAATAATTTCGCATATAGGGAAAATTCGTGGGGAATTACTAACAATAAAGAAAGAATGTGGAGAAGCAAAACAAATGTCATTGGTAGCACAAAAAGTAGCAGGCCTAGCCAAAACGGCAGCAACAGGGGCAATGAAAGTCGCGGAAGCAACTTCTAAACTCGCAGGGCGCTTGCGACGTACAACACAATCCCACTCAAAATCCCTAGCATTCTTAAAAACTCAAGGTAATATCGCGGTTGCGAACTCCACGAAACGAATGGAAGAAGTAGAGAGTCGAATAGCAAAACTAGAGCAAAACGGGCACACGAGCACTGCGCGTTCGGATACCCATGATAGAGTACACAGAATTGTGTCTCCGAGGAAAAGCCCGCCGTGCTCTAGCCCAATGACCGAGTGCGGAACTAACAATGCACACGCAGAAACAGCGAGTAATAGCTCCAATAATTATAGCCCACTTAGGAGAGTGAATTCTGAGTGCCACTTCCACTGTGATACAGAGGTAGCAAAGCGACCGTAATTGGAGAGAGCGAAACCAAGGACAACAGTGGAACCAGGAGATTGAAACCAGACCCGCAAATCCTAATGCACGTCAGAGGAGGGGGAGCTTAACAAGGGATTGACGCCAGACTAGTGCGAACACAGGCCGCCGGAATTTCGCATGTAATCTCGGACCTGGCCAGCTACGGATGATACATTACGAAGATTTATCAGAAATCCTGCTCGAGGAACATAAAGCAACTCCTCGACAAGATCGGCAGCCTCTTATCACAGTAGCAATAGCTGAAAAGAGTATGAATGCGATAATAGATAGTGGAAGCTACATAACAGCAAGATAGAGCAGGACACTCAGCAGACGTGCAAGTATCGGAAACGAGTGACAACACCAGTGCGAGGTTCAGAACGGATTTTGATCACAATCACTTCCTGTCGATACTAAAATTCCAGAAGTTCAAAGAAAATGGAGGGTCGATGCATCCGAAGAGCTGGGTGATGCAGTTCGCAAATTCATTACCGGCATCATGGCCAACTCAGGCAAAACTAGAATTCATGTGTGGACACATCGAAGGCCAAGCCGCGGAAAAGATGCGGGGTGTGGCAGTGACGTGTCGGACTTATCAGGAATTTGTTGGTGCATTCCTGCGGACCTACTGGTCAAAGGAAACGCAAGACAGGATTAAAGAGGAAATAATATTTTGTCCTGAACTGGAAGTGTCCGGGCATAGGAGCGCAACCAAATTTCTTGATGAGTTACTCAAGAAGAATCAATTTTTAGATAGTCCATATAGCAACGGAGAAATCATTAAATTTTGCTTTTCCAAATTGCCAGTTAGGTACCAACAGACACTTGTCGGCAAGTGTGGATCTGACATAGAAGCATTCAAGAGTCTATTGCGCGAACTCGAAGTAGTCTTTGATAAACAAGACGCAAAGGACAGGAAGAAGGGGCCAAGTAACAAATACCACGGGCCAGGAAGGGAAGACGACAACAGATCGCATAATCGCACTGGTCAGTTAGGAAACCATGGTTACGGAAGTCAAGGTTACGCTATTCAAGGTTATGGAAACCAAAGACACGGAAACCAGAGCGTCAGGGAGCAGGGTCAATCTAGACAAGAAATCTGGGATAGGAGGAATAACGAACGGCAAAGCGACCGTAATTGGAGAGAGCGAAACCAAGGACAACAGTGGAACCAGGAGATTGAAACCAGACCCGCAAATCCTAATGCACGTCAGAGGAGGGGGAGCTTAACAAGGGATTGACGCCAGACTAGTGCGAACACAGGCCGCCGGAATTTCGCACGTAATCTCGGACCTGGCCAGCTACGGATGATACATTACGAAGATTTATCAGAAATCCTGCTCGAGGAACATAAAGCAACTCCTCGACAAGATCGGCAGCCTCTTATCACAGTAGCAATAGCTGAAAAGAGTATGAATGCGATAATAGATAGTGGAAGCTACATAACAGCAATATCTGAGGCAGCATACAAGAGGTGCTCTCAGGAGATGGACTGGCCTGTCCTATCGGTTAAGAAAACCAAAATAAAAGGGGCATTAGCGGGAAAATGTACGGAGGTCACCCAACAAACAAGACTGGAATTCTCCTGCCAAGGACACAAAATAGAGTCTAACTTCTGGATTGTGCCAAATCTGGCGATCGACATGATAATAGGAACGGACTTCCTAAATGAACATGAAGCGATAGTTGATCTAGGACGAGGTGAAGTGGTTTTGAGGAAAGGGAATCCCGTCCACATTAAATTCGACGATCAGCTGATCCCAGCTCAACTACCGTCTAACTGTGTACGGATAAACTATGCGTGTCTGAAAGACAGAAAGGAAGAACAGGTCGACGGAGCGGACACAGATGAGAATGAAGTCAGAATAATGGGAGAAATAAAGGAGAAAATAGGAGAAAAAGTGGAAGGAATAAAGAATATAAGGTGCGACCACCGCAAAGAACTTCATAAATTACTAGTAGAACATGCGGAGGTCTTCATTCCCAAGACAGGATCAATAAAGAACTTCCAATATGAATTTCGTGTACGTCCGCACAATCAGTTTCGTGTGTCACCCTATCCAATCCCCTTGGTATATCGACAGAAAGTAACAGCTGAAATTACGCGAATGTTGAGTGAAGGAATAATAGAACCTACGGCTTCAGCCTATAATAACCCGTTAAGAGTAGTCGAGAAGGCAGATGGTAGTATTCGTTTAGTCTTGGACTCGCGACAAATTAATACCATAATAGAACCCGAAACAGACAGACCGGAACGATTAGAGGAACTCTTACAAAACTTCCATGGAATATCAATCTTCTCATCAGTTGATCTAAAATCGAGTTTCTGGCAGATCGAGCTCCATCCAAATTGCAGACAGTACACAGCCTTTTTAGCATTTGGAAGATGTTACCGGTTTCGTCGTCTACCATTTGGTTTGAACGTTTCATCTGCCGCATTCATTCGGGGGCTGGACGGCATACTAAGCGATAATTTGAAACGTCATGTCACCAGCTATGTGGACGATTTGCTGATCGCGGAGAAATCGTGGGGAGAGCACAATGCGGTCCTCGGTGAACTCCTTGCGACATTCAAGGAATACGGAGTGACTATCAATATCGAAAAATCGAATTTTGGGACGTCCTCTGTCAAATTTCTGGGACATATCATCACGGTTGAGGGCATTGCGCCAAATCCCGAAAAGGTCGAAGCGATTGAAAAGTTTCCCATTCCTACGACAAAGAAGCAGTTAAGGGGGTTCTTGGGGATCATAAATTTTTACAACCGCTTTATACATGTCAAAACTCAGAGCAGTCCTAGGTTGCATCAACTTACAGGAAAGAAGATACCTTGGGAATGGGATGAGGCGGCCGAATCCGAATGGAAAGCATTAAAATTCGCATTATTACAAGCACCCATCCTATCACACCCTAATTTAGCAGAAGAGCTTTGCATAGTAACGGACAGTTCATACTCAGGTCTGGGTGTCATGGTGTTCCAAGACTATGTACATGAAGAAAACAGGGTGTGGAAGACAACTGCGTTTGGTAGCAGAGTACTAGCCAAGAGTGAGCGGAATTACTCAGTAACCGAGTTAGAGGCGCTGGCTATTGTATGGGCGTTTGAAAAATTCAGATACCTTCTGTTTGGTCGCAAGACGAGGGTCTACACAGACCACAAGGCACTCGAGTTCTTGATGACTGCAAAGCTTAATCACAGGCGGCTCATTAGGTGGGCATCATATCTGCAGCAGTACAACTTTTCGATAGAATATATCCCCGGCAGTCAGAACATTATTGCAGACGCCTTGTCACGGTCACCGATCGGATTTGAGCACAACATGGAAGAAGATCTGGAGGAAAATCACTACTGCCTTTTTTATATGCAGAAAGTAGCCTTTGAAAATTTTATTACCTGTAGTATGCAGGACATCAAGAAGGAGCAAGACAAGGACCCTGCCCTAGTGTTATTGAAACAGAAATGGATAGACAGAAGACACGCCACCATCAGGCAGTTCTACCTCTTGCGGAAAGGCATAATTTTCCACCGAAATTATGCCAATGACACTGAATGGGGGGTATGCATCCCTGAACACCTAATAAACAAGGTTATATGGCATACTCACCTCAGCTATGGACACTTCGGACCACGCAAGTGCAATCTCAAGCTAAGGACCATGTATTACTTTCGAAACATGGAGCGTCGAATACGGAGGGTACTGTCGGTGTGTAAAGACTGCCAAAAGGCTAAGCACACCACTGTGAGCATGCAGACACCATTATACCCAATCGTACCGACCAAATTAAGACAATTAGCAGCAACAGATTTGATGGGACCTTTGCCAAGAACAAGAAGAGGATATACTTACGTATTAGTGTTTGTTGAACTAACGTCCAAATACGTTACCTTTACGCCACTGAAGAGGGCGACAGGACGAACTGTATCACGAGCCCTAATCCGGGATTTCCTACAACAGGTTGGTCATGTGAATAAAATTATTTCTGATAACGGGCCACAGTTTAAGTCAAAAACTTGGAAGGAGACGTTGCGTCGATGTAAAATTGATCCCATTTTTATATCTTCGCACCATCCGAGCTCGAATGCTGCAGAACGGGTTATTAAAGAACTCGGAAACTTGTGCCGGTTGTACTGTAACAAACAGCACACGACATGGGACGTTTTCCTTAAAGACTTCCAGGAGGTGATCAATGAGGCACCCCATGGGATAACAAAATTGGCACCCATTACAGTACTGAAAAACCGGATTCCTAAGGACTTGATAACCGAGGTCGTAAACTTCCCACCAAGGGCGCGAACGCAGCACCAAGCCATAGTGGATTTGGCTCTCGAGAGGATACGGGCTGCAGCAGAGGTCAGGAAGAGACGTGCCGACAGGGGAGCTCGTCTACGACACTTCCAAATTGGACAAAAGGTGCTCGTTAAGTCTTTCCGACTTTCGAACAAACAAAAAGTGAAATGCCAAAAATTCTATTCTATTTACAACGGCCCGTACCGTATAAGGAGAGCAGCTCACCACAATGCTTATGAATTGGAGACGCTGAAAGGAAAGAAGTCCATAGGACTCCACCACATCTCTCACATAAAGGAGTTCGTGGAATAGTAGTAGTGTAAGTGGTGTACATAGTAGAATGGGCAAATACGTGAACCTTGCTATAGTAGTAGTGTAAGTGGTGTACAGAGTAGAATAGGCAAAGATATGAACCTTTCTTCGGGGAACGATAATCGTTGCATTAATAGATGAAGATTGTTAAAGTATTAACACGCTGCGTTTTCTCGCATAAGAATTTACTGCTGCTAATTTTTTTTCTGTTTATGTTCGCAAGCTCCACTGTCAATGCGATAAGAGGCACTACCTTTCCATGAGCAATGTTTTTGTCCTTTCCAATCTGGTGTCCATGTGAAGGGATAGTGATGAGTGACGAGTTGTCGCACAAACGGGCGCATACAAGAACGTGCTCTTAGAAGCGTTCTGAGAAGTCGTGTTACGCTCCATAGCGGCCACAACCAGTTCGTGAAACGTTCATACCAATGCTTGCAGGTACGCATCATTGCACTGCAAGACTGTGGTATATTGCTTGATTTCGAGGATGAATATGGGCAGCATAGTTTTTTTTGCAGAGCTGCGCCAGCATCGTTGTCTTACAAGTCGGGGTTAACCTGCGAGCGTTTGACTCCAATGGTGCCCTAGGGCCCAGACGGTAGAAATACGGGCATAAAGCCTACCATGCCAATGTGCTGGTTGGGGATTTAGCGTGCTGCTTGTGACTGTCACAGATGATTAACCAAGGAATTATACTTGGATATTCGTGACATACTGTGTAGCTGATGTGTGGTGGGCGACGGAATCCTCAACAGGAACCAGTCCTGGCTTGGTCATATTACATTGCCTCTGGAAAGGTGTGCTTTGATCGCGAAAACCGCATAACATAGAAAAAGAAGTTGCAACTATAAATTTATTGTCTTGTATAGCCATGGCTAAACCAGTCTCTGGAGTTTCAGTGAGGCGTAGTGAGAACTCGGAGGCCATGTCGTACGGCGCGCACATCACTGTCGTCAATAGCGGCGAGCAGCGAGATATCTCAGCGTAACAGTAATTATGTAAGAGTGTTGTATAAGGTAAAAAACAAAACAAAAATAATAATAGTAATAATAAGAGAGTACCATATACTAGGATAAATTAAACTTTAGGATTTTACAATAACTAGATCCTTAATATTGTGGCGGTTTTCTACCACAAGTGTTTGGCGCGCTTGTTAAGATGCTATTTTTCAGGTCACCAAACCACAGACCCGAGATGGAGGGACGACGGGCGAGCGAAAGTAGCATAGTTGCATGTTCTTTATAGCACAGTAAAACTTAGACCTGCATAACAACATAATTTAATTAAAAGACATAGAATGTAGATCGTTGGCAAATGGTAGTTAATTCTTGAGCATGTCTACTGTCGGTCTATACAATTAATAGTAATATTAGTGCGGGCCCGCACATTTAGTTGTTCATCCATTACATAGCATCAGTTATCACACACCATGTACAATACTGAGATCGGTCTCTACACAAATATCAAGATAAATTATTTCCATGTCTAGATTAGATACACCAAGATAGCTACAGATAAATAACTATAAAATTAAAATTAGAGTGTCTGAAATGACAGACCATCAATGTATCGTTATGTAAATGTATTATAACATAGAAGGTCATGGGGAAAAGTGAGGCATAAGATTTTTGTAAGAATTGTGCAGATGACGGGGATCGTGGCAATGCAGAGGCCAGCCGGAGCAAAAACAAGAGGTCATCGGCTACCTGCAGAAGAGAGCGTCAGCGCGCCACCTGACGTGAAGGGCGCGAGAGCATCCGGTCCTACAAGCTGACAGTCACCGGGCTCTATACCTGAGGGATTTGGCGGCAGACAGCCCTCGCCGGGCCACAAGTGAAAGTGAGGCTGGTCGTTGACACTGACACGCGACCCACACGCGACAGCCAACTAGCTCTCCGGACGCGGCAGCCGTTTGGAGGGATTCCCTGCGGCAGACCACGTTGTCGTGAGTACACGAAGAAGATCACATATGGTGTCATAACCGGCGTCTCATGTGCCTCAGGACAGAAAGGGACGCTATATACTCACCTGTTTGGGTTTATACAACTCACTAGCATTGGCCGATCTGCATACACAAAGCAGTATCGTGCCACACTAACAAATGTATGGTCTCATTTCTAACTTCTCCTCTCTATTAGAGAGCAGTTTTGGCAATCGTCGCTTCTAGTTCGATCCTGTATGGATGACCTCACACACTTGTGGAGTCACTCCACGTGCCATCATCCCTCATCGAACTGCAATATTGGGAAACGTAAAGTACTGTCCAGCGAGAGAAGAGACCTAGACTAGTGATGTATCCCAACAAGTAGACCTCAGAGACAATTAATCGACGTGAGAAGGGCCTATCACTGTGTCTTCCTACCGTACTGCCGTGATCATATGCGTGGGTCTGACTTCAATCTCAACAGCGTACTGCAGACGCTCCAGCACTCCCTATTGCTGTTGCAACAACGTAGCAACAACACCCGACGTTTAGCCCTATGTGATGTCAGTACTGTGGCCCCATCCCAAAAGTCCCCCTCCAATGCTCAAGACATGGAACCACGTGCATCAATGCATATGACTCAACATACCTCAGAGAAACTAATGAATTTGTGAAGTGCTTCGAACATTTCTAACAATGTGATTTAATGCCTCATTCTCAGCACAGTCGTGAACAGTGTGCAATGTGCACGCACAACTTAATGTCCCATGAACCTTGTTTTTTTTCTTAAATTTCTTTCTCAAGTGTTGTTTTTTGCAATGTATGTGATACCTTGTATGTGTTTGTTTCACACTGTGATTCTTATTACAAATTACTGTATTGTTCTCCACACCATGTTTTTTTTGTATCTTGTATTTATGGTTGTGTGTATGCAAACAGTGTGCCTGAAGTCCCCATAAACTGAAGCAGATACCACCACTGTCATTGTGAATGGACCATCAGTTCAGGGAACATTTTGTAAAGGTTATTCTTGCTGCAGGGAGACAGAACGAATCGGAGGTCGTAATTAGATTCTGAAAGCTCACAAAGAGATTGTTAACTTAAATAATATCATGTGTGAGTGAGTTCAGGTTAGTTTAATGATTAAAATTGTTGTAACATCTTGGGCATTTAATTGCGGAGCACTCCAACTCTGATTGTAAAGAATAAATTGCTCCATATTTGGCTCACATGTCCGGGCCATATTTAGAGAGTGAATGTCTGTGTGAATCGGTGTTTGGATGGGGCTCCCTGGGTATGGATGTGTGATGTGAGTGTTAGTGTTCCATATTAAGAAGGTGATGTTGTCTCCATCATAAACAATCCTCCCTCTATGAGCTGCATTTTTCAGTTGCAGTGATTTTCTTTATAGAGTGCGGTATGTGCAGCCAGTTTGCGAGATTGTTCTTGGGCGATTGACTAACTACCTTGCTCCTAAGTGAGCCAACCGCTCACCAATTACAATCTAAAATGGCGTAGGGGCTATGAGAGGTGGCATGAGCCCCCTCTCATATTTCTATCTTACGATTCTCCTCTCTAATTGCATGCGGTGGAAAGTTGCTATTCCTTCACACGCGGACTTCCCACGCAGCGTCTCTCGTCACCCGGGTGGTCCAGTGACAGGCGGGCTCGGTCTGACTTTGAAAGGATAAGCCGACAGGTGTGAGGGGGTCGAGTGAATGCTTTCCAGACGCCGACATTGTCAAGAGGCACACCCACAGGGCCAGAAGTAGCGGCTGGGCTAGAGGTTCCGTTACTTCGCAGAAACTTAGCGAAAACACTTTCTGGCGGGCTACCAGCGAGGCGTGGGAATGACTTGTGTACCCAGGCAGCTGTGGCGAGAAAATTCCCGCGCTTTCTGCAAAATAGTAACTGTGATTGGCTTGCACAGGGCATAGCTCTGTGACGTAGCAAGATCGGCGCAGAAATTGGCGCCAAGAATCTCCATTGGTGGAATGGTAGCGTTCCGGCAATGGAGTGGAATTTTCCGCCGGTTTTCGAGTTGCTGATTGGAACGTTTAACCACGGCCACTGTCGTGGGGGCGGGAATGTTCTGTGTTCGGTTTTGTACGGGTGCTCTGGTAGGTAGTTGGCTCTGGCCTTTCGGTCGAGGACGTCGAAGCAACCAGCCAACGGCTCCGGTACGGCAGATCGTGTCCTGGGAGTCAACAAGTCGGTTTGGTAATGTATGTCCGCAGCACCGGCAGATAGGGATTTTCCTAGGTGACAATCAGAGCTCAGCAGAGCGCGCCTGTTCGTCTTTTTCTAACTTTGTTCTGTCTTGGGTAGCAGCAATTAATGTTGGGTTGGCTATGTGTTTTCTCTAAGAATTGAGCTGCTAGGAATTGGCTGCACATATCACTTCGTCATAATCCTCACAATCTAGTTTAGGGACAACTTCACATTCACAGCGTTTGTTTAAGTATCCAATTAGAGCCAATTTGATGTATTGTTAATGTTTCATGTGTTGTTGTTTATTATTTTGTGTTTAGTCTTAATAAATCATATTGTTATTTTGGACAGAACTTTCATTCTGTTAATAGGTAGAGCAACCACATCATTCCTCACTATGTTAATGAAACCTTCGCTTAATTAACTTATTTATCAAATTAAATTATTGCAGGTGCCAAACTCTCTTCTACTCCACTGACAGGGTTGATTAGAGTCAGTTCGCGTATTTTTTTTTTTTATCCTTGTGCAACAGCAAAAGTTGGAGTTAGAATAGGGGGGGGCTTAGAGCATCATGTACATATGTAGATTCTAGAAGAATTGAGTGTTAAATACACTGCTAGCCCCGGCAGCTCGCACACCCAATAAATAATGGCATGATAGTGTCACGATTCATATTGGACAACGGCTTTACCACTGGTCTTGCTCAGTTTGCCAAGAACTTATACATCCGGCCTGGGCTCTCCGTCGGCCTAGCTCATTTATGGCGAAGGGCAGAAATTCTCTGTCGAGGTTATTGATCTTCAATACAGATGGATGAGGCACCGAGGCGTGGAACTCCAGACGCTCCTTTTTGCACCGAGAGCTACAGTCGTGAACAAATGTTATGCTGCGCACAGATGGAATGAAACTGGCACTGACACCTCCATACATGGGCCCTCATCGTGTCTACGGAGAAGCCTACATGTATGGGCACACCCAATCCAACTTCCCTCCCAGTGCAGAAGAACTCAATCATCTGTTCTCTGGCTATCTGCACTCAGTGCCTATGTGATGCTCACAACATAACACCTGAGCTCAAAATGTTGTGAACAGAGTTCTTGGCCAATGGTATAAGCATAACTCGATTCACACAGCTATGACAATGAACAAAAGAAAGCAAGATAGGTAGGAAAATGACAAATTGCAGCGAGCAGCACACTTATCCTACATTAATAATGTCTCTGACCAAATTGGTAAACGCCTTTGCTGGGTTGCTGTCCAGCCTGTGTCAGCTGCAAGATCGAGGATCTGCTAGGCTATACCAAGGACAATGTAGATGCTACACTCGCTGGAGCAGTGTAGAATGTGGATAGTGTGGAGAAGTATATATTGCTGGGACCGGACCAACAGACTAGTACCTACAGGGTGACAATTATTGAACTATATGAAAAAAACCTAAATTACTTACAAAATACGGTGTGCACACAATCTATTCAACATGTAAATGTCACCACAGATAATCGTATTTAAGTTATGGCATAGTCGATGTGCTTGCGATGATGTGGCGCAGACGAATAGCGAAATTCTGCATGACCCGCTGAAGGGTCAGAACATCGATGCTGTCGATGACCTCCTGGATAATTGTTTTCAACTCAGCAGTGGTTTTGGGGACATTGCTGTACAACGTGTCTTTAATATAGCGCCACAAGAAGGAGTCGCATGTGTTCAGATCTGGAGAATATGGCGGCCAATCGAGGCCAAAGCCAGTGGCCTCTGGGAAAGCCAGAGTCAGAATGCAGTCCCCAGAGTCCAGGACATCAAAAACCCTCCTGCTTCGATGGGGTCGAGCTCCGTTTTGCATGAACACATCTTGTCGAAATCAGAGTCACTTTGTATAATCGGGAAGAAATCATCTTCCAGAACCTTCACAAACCGTTCGGTAATCACCATGCCATCAAGGAATGTCGCATCGATTATGCTGTGACTGGACATTGCACACCACACAGTCACCCACTGAGAGTGAAGAGACTTCTCGATCGCGAAATGCGGATTCTAAGTGCCCCAAATGCACCAATTTTGGTTATTGAAGAACGCATCTAAATAAAAGTGGTCTTCGTTGCTAAACCAAACCATACAATTCCCATCATTCCCTGTGGCCAACCATGCAGTTTGAACGCCCTAACGCAAACCATTCACAAGTTATGACGATTATATTTCATATAGTTGAATAACTAGCACCCTGTACATGCATATGTGAGCATAAACAATGCACTCATCTTGGGCAGCTCAACAAAACTGCAGTGGCTGAATACAGGAAGACTGTGGCAAGGAAATAAATTTAACGAAATAAATTTAACCTGCATGTTTGCCAAGCTGCTGGGTATGATGAAACTCAAGATCACAGAAATCACTGAAATATTAAAATACCAAAATAACATAAATAGTGAGGATGGACTCAGGCTTTCCATCAGAGCAAGCGATATCAGCGAATAGCTGCCGCCATGGGGCCTGTGTCCTGCAGGAGGAAAACAGTAGTCGATATCTCATTCGTCAATGATTGGCAATCATGCCACACTCCAAGAACCAACAGACAACAGTAGACCCACACGCCTTCCACCACAGCAATCTATTACAACACAGTTACCAATCTTACCGCCTCAAGAGACCAGTGACATCAATCTTTTTTTCGAAATTATGACGTAATGTCTCAGTGAGCAATCCTGACAAAATACAAGTGAGTATGGACAGCAAAAATACACCAGCAGACACAAGAAGGCACTTAACTGTTGTCGAAACATTGGTTTCATCTGTAATACTTTTTCAACAGAATGGAGTGGCGCATACCCAGATAACTTTTATATCAGTATGTACCGCATGTATAATTGGTCATAACCACCTGTATGTGTTCTGTAGCACTGGATAACAAATATTGCTAGTTTTAGTTCTGCTAACCTCACACCGATGTCTGCAGTCACCTCACTTCAGGACTTGGTGCTGGTGGATGGAGTTAGCAGCTAGCCACTGTTCCCAGAACTCCATTGTTCGCTTGTACAACCCGTTAGGAGAACATTGCTCCTTACCTGAATCGAAATGCATAGTGAGCGTCAACTTAAGGAGCACAAAAATCGGCCGCGCTATTCCATAAATATTGTATAACATCACATTTGTGACATCAAGGTAAAAAAGACGTCGTGTTGACCTTTATTTGCAAACATTGCGGATATTCCAGGCGGGACAACTTTTCCGCCTCTGAGTGGGTCGTGAACGCGTTGCTTTTGGCTGTGAAAATGTGTGTGTGATGGGCGATGCATAGAGTGCAGTACCTGTACACACTTCAGAGTCTGGTTTGCCCTGGATCACTTTGTCACCAAAAGGGGGCATTCTTGTGTTTGAAAAACTACCTATTAGCTTCTGTCTCGGGTTCTTCGGCCACTCGTGCTGGCGAAATGTCAGTAAAATCATTAGATGAACGTCGGCCGAAGAACCCGAGACAGAAGCCAATAGGCAGTTTGTCAACAAGTGGCCACGAAAGACTTAACAATTTTGTATTCTTGTGTTTGTTACTGTGTGGAGCGGACGGGAAATGGAGCGCCGTTCTTGGGAGGAAAGAGCAGACATGAACTGTGCTTATGGGGAAGAGGATGGAAATGCTCACACTGCCCAACGTTTGTACGATCGGCGGTTTACGAAACGTCGAGTGCCAGATCCACGCACATTTGCTGTCATCCGCGAGAGACAGGTTCACTCTTGAGGTACATTTTCCACTGGCACGTTCTCGTAATGGCACATGTGCATTTAAAGCCTACGTCGAAAACCGGTGTATTCATTTTGTCTTACAAGTGCGAATGCCTGGCGGATGCGTTCGTCAACGCACATGCGTACACCAGGGCTTGAAGAGGAGGTGTTAGCACTGCTGAAAAACTCACCCTCAACAAGCTGTCGGCGTGTTGCATGGGAAATGGATGTAAATCATTCCACAATTTGGCGTCTGTGACATGAAGATGATTCGCACCCATACCGTCTTCGGAAGGGTCAAGCCCTTAACTCAAACGATTTTCCATGTCGAATTGAAGTCTTTCAGTGGTTTTTGCGAAAGCGTCCCATTCTACCGGACTTTCCTAATCGTGTACTTTCTATGGATGAGACATTCTTTACACGAGGGAGTATCTTCAACAGCTATAATCAAGATATGCGGGCACAGGAAAATCCTCATACCACCTTTGTTCGTGGTCACCAAAATCGCTTCGCTGTCAACATCTGCGCCAGCTTGGTAAGCGATAATCTGATACGTCCACACTTAATCCCCCAGCGGCTGAACGCAAGCAGATAATTAATCTTTATACGAGAAACTTTTGCCAGAATTGTTGGAACACGTCTCACTCAATGTACGACAGCGTATGTAGTGCCAACAACGATGGTAAACTTCTCACATGCAGTGCGAATGCACTTGTATGAAACCTTTGGTGAGAACTGGATAGGGTGCAGTGGCCCAGTGGCGTGGCCTGCATGTTGCCCTGACTTGATGCTCATTAATTTTTTCTTCTGGGCCACCTGGAATCTGTTGTCTATGAAACACCCAGTGAGACTGGTGAAGAGGTGATGGCGAGGATTATGGCATCCACCAATGAAATTTCGAATTTGCCAGGAGTGTTTGAAAGAGAGTGTCACCACTCCAGCATTGTTGCACGGCATGCATTTCAGCAGGAGGGCGTAATTTCGAGTACTTGTGTAACTGTTTTCAAATAAGTGCTTAAGATGAGGCAGGCAATGTTTATAGCACATGAGAACTATCTATTTTTGATGAGGATGGTCTTCTTCCAGTGGAGAAGCAGACAGTAGCAGAATGCTGAGACTTTTTGAGTGAAGAGCTCAAGGGAGCGATTCTGGGCACTTTTACGTGAGTTCTGAAAGGAGGCAGACCTGCCTGTAGCTACAAGTGGTATACGGTCATAGACAGGTTTAATTCTGGGCAGTGAACGGCTGCTATCATACTTTAACTTCTTCAGGGACTTCGTATTTTGTGAGGCCTGAAAGTACTCCAGAGTAGGACACTAAGTTTTCCTCCTTGCATTTCGGAACTGAGGACAGACAAAGTCTGAGATGCTATTCTTTGTATTGCATGTGTGAATTTGTGAATCATCATGTTGAATTCTGGATTATTTTGAGCCGGTGAATATTTCGTATATTGTGATCATGAAATGGACCCTTGACGAGTATTTAGTTTGAGGATTTTGCTACCATTCTCATGATGGTCTCAACATAACTTTACTGCATTTGATAAGGATATTTTCTTTCTATTTTAAATGAATATCGTAAGACCACTACTTGTTTATTTGAGATGTCCTTGCTTGAATAAACATTATGCAACTTAATTCTCAGCCATATACATCACTTACAGACATCAAAAAAGAATCGTTATTATTGAATGATTCATTTGACTTTCATTTTGTATATATGTGTATTTTATTAACTCGCAATCATAGCCAATTCATAGACTATTTGACTGCAGTATCACAGCTACGGGTTATTATTTGCAGCGAATTAGCGGTGGACCACGAAAGCAGACGTGCTCAGCTAGAACGTATGAATACAACGGGCTATTATTTTTAAACACAGAGTTGTGCATAGCCAAAGCATCTAACGCACGAGTAACCACAGGTAAAGGCGCAACTGGTTTGCTCTATGGTATGCTGTTAGGAAGAGCAACTCAGCAGCATTAACCATTAGGTACTATCGCACTGTCTTAGAAGTAAAAGGTGGCTGACAACCCCCTTCAGTCTTATTTTTGGGGGTCCTAGGTTCAAGACGTTTTAGTTACCTCCATTTATGTTAAGGAATCCATCATTTGCCTTTTTTTAAAGACGTTTCCTCCACTAAACCCCAGACAAGCATTTGTTATTGATCTGGTCCAACCTTTCAACAACAGTTTCCACTTCTTGTACTGGACGATCGCCCAATCCAATTGTTGAAACAGCTGCCACCAGTTCCAACCTGAAGCTTAGGTGCTTGAGATCTCATCAAGTCCCTCAGGTTTTGTTTTGTCTGTATTCCCCATTTTTGTCTCATGAAAATTGGGAATTTATTTCATCAACACCACAGAACCCCAAGCAGTGCAAGGCCAATTACTGAGAGAGGTCGCCTTGTACCCTGAGGCTCCATTAGTGACGAATCTTCCTATATGCCATGCGCCCCTCAGCATGGATAACACCACATCTTGAGTTGGGTGTCAGTGGAATAGGGTAAGGGCTATTGGTGTGGATATGGAGGAGATGGGGCGGTTTTGCACACTCTTCATCTGATTCTACCACTAGGACTATCTGGCATGGGAGACCCTGCCAACAGCAGAGTTACAGCTGACATGGCTCGCAGCTTGATGTGAACACGTAAGTCTCTTCGCCCTCAGAGTCAGTATTTTGACAGGGTGGTGTCCCCCAGAGACGAATTTGTGGTACAACTTGACTAAAAGAAGGGATCAGTTGAGATACACATTCTGAGGCATAAAGGAATCATCATTTTGGCAATGGAGAGAAGTCTTGGGGTAAAAATTGTAGTGGGAGACCTAAGGATGAATATAGTAAGCATGTCCAAATGTAACTAGGCTGCACTCGTTATTGGGAGGCAAAATGGCTTGTTCATGGCAGGGTAGCCTGGAGAGCTGCGTTAAACCAGTCTTTGTACTGAAGACTGCAACAACAATAACATTATGTGGAAAGATACTGTATTTAAAAAACAACATACCTTCTGTCATGTATTCTGGAGGTTGAAAATCTTCAAAATAAGATGTTAACATTAACAAAGATATGGTGATATACGTTTACTTTGCCAGTGATAACACCTAAAGCTGTGGACGTTGTCCATTGATATAACACAAGGTGCCAAGCCAATGAAGTGTTACAGTACATGTCAGAGACAGCTCCCTATCCAATGCTATACTTCTGGCCATTCAAAATGCATCGCCAAGGAGGGCAACAAATACACATATTTTATTTTATTGAATGTATACATCTGTCAGTAATAGTGCCTTTAGTTTGGCTGGGCATCGAGATGAACTGATCTTGGATGAGAGACGTGGATATGTCATTTGATGCTGCTTCTTTGCCAGATTTCATCAATCACAGTGGCTATGAGTTGTGGCCTGCCAGTCTCCTGGGAACCCATACCCACGTTTTTGGTGTATGAGAGATTTGGAGAACTTTGTTGGCAAGGGCAAGGGTCGAACACCCTTTGTATGAAAACAGACCTGGACAGTATAGGCAACATGCAGTCTTTGTGTTGTCTTGTTGAAAGATAATGTCGTAGAGACTTCAAAGATAGGGTACAGCTGGGGGCCTTAACACATATGGAATGTAATGGCTGCTGTCCAAATTACCAGCATAAAGTGAGAAATTTAAATATTAAAGACACTGAATGTTGGGAAAAATTGTAAGATAGCGATGGTGGTAAATTAAAAAAAACGCAAGTGGTTCTGGCAGGAAATATTTTTCAACTAATAAAAGTTTAAGATGGTGGTGGCAGGAAAAATTTTACAGCCACTTGCAATGCAGTATATATCTATCATATATATAAAGCAGAGTGTATATGTGTATACCTGTGATCTCCTACTAAACCCCTGGATCGATTCCAAAATCGCACAGAAATGGCAGGCTTCATGAATAACAGCACTGTGGTGTTATAAGCTCCTAGTTCGAATAGGGGTGGAGGTATAATCAAAAACGTATTTTTCCCCAGTTAATGGTTTATAGACTGTCCCAAACGACAGGTATGTTGTGTAAAAACAGTACTGGGCTGCCAAATCAACCTATTTTGCAGGGCAGCCTACATGTCAGGGGCAAGAAATTATTTCCAGGTTCTATATGTAGGCTGCCCTGCATGGCAGGCATATTATGTTGGGGTGGTATAGGTCTGCTTTATCGACCTGCTTTGCATGGTGGCCTGTACATCGGGGGCAAATAAATGTTTTACAAGTGCCTAATATGTAGCCTGCCCTGCATGACAGGCATCCTGTGAGCGTATTATTGGCCTGCTTTATTGAACTCTATTGCAGGAGCTACACATGGCGGTGAGTGTCACTGGGGACATGTTGAGATAGATAGAGGAGAGGATGGACAGAGAGCAGAGGAGGAGGAAATAGAAAGAAAGAGAGAGAGAGAGAGAGAGAGAGGGAGGGAGGGGGGAGGAGTAGGAGAATTATGAGGAAGGTAGAGTGTGGAGAGAAGTGGTGGGCCGATGGGAAAGGAAAAAGGGGAGCCAGAGATGGATAGATAGGGGGTAGCACTATATGTTCAAGTGGAGGATGGAGAAAGATATGGTCAGAGGGAGAGGTGGAGGAAATTTACGGAGAGAGGAGTAGGGGAGATGAACAGAGATTGTTCACTACTGTGAAACACATCTCCTCTATTGAGCAAGTGCTCACAGTTCTTAAGGTATGCCTTTAGAGCCCACTTTTCCTAGATATATTTTTCTTACGTTGGAACAAACAATAGCGAAACTCTGTTCAGGAAAAGTTGATTCCGTGATGATACAAATTTTCAGGGCAATAAGAGAAGTTGATACCCACATTGGTATCTTTCCGGTCTTGAAGAAATCAGCCGTTGCCGTGACCAGTAGTTTCGCCTCCTCCCACGGAGACATCTTCAGCACTATCCCCTTAAGCCAATACACTGTTCCCAGTCCCTCAAAGACAAAGATAAGAGCACCTGTGTCGGGATAGACATTCCTGAACTTGATGCCCAGTCGTTGAACAGCATTGCACACTGCCAAGACGGTAGGGACACAACAGGTCATCCGAGCTGTCATGGTAGCAGGTCTGCAGGGCAACGTTTACAGTGTATCTGTGGCATCAAAGTAAATGAGAAGTCGGGGTGAAGTTTTATAACCTTTATTTAAAAACAGCAAAATCTCCAAACTAAATACTCGTCAAGGATATGCGAAATGTAAGTCAATTTCATGATCACAATATGGGAAATATTCAGCAGCTCAAAACAGTTCAGAGTTCAACATGATAATTCACAAATTAACGCGCATGATACAAAGAATACTCTGCCTATGCTCAGTTCCGAAATACAACCGGAAAAAGTTAGAGTCTTACGCTGGAGTTCTTTTAGGCCTCTCAAAATAGAAAGTCTCTTCAGAAGCTAAAGTATAGTTGCAGTCGTCCACTGCCCAGAATCTGACATGTCCACAATCAAATACTGCTCGTTACTACAGGCAGGTCTGCCTCCTTAAAGAACTCACGTAAAACGTGTCCAGAATCACTCCCTTGTGCTGTTCGCTCGAAAAGCCCCTGTCTCCACTTGACTCCTGTAGTGTTTTGCTACTATCTTCTTTTCCATTGGCTGAAGGCCATCCCTACCAAAAACTGGTAGTTCTTATGTGCTACAGATATGATTTGACTCACCTTGACAACTTTCCTGAACAAAACTGATATATTACAATAATATTTAAATAAAATAAATGTCATAACATTCCGTCACACTCAGACCATGTACAATAAATATAAATAAAGGTTTGTCCATAAATAAATAAGCCAGTATTCTTGCTCAAGTGCACTCATGATAAATAACAACGAATTGACGTTAAATGTTATTCAAATAATTATTTACGCCTTCTTGGCAGAAGTGTCTTTTGGTTCTTTTTTGAATTATGGTATCCACTAACTGACGTGATTAACCACTTTTAAATTAGCACAGTTTTTTAATTGCACTTACAGTAAATATTTACATAAAGTTACTGGCAAAATAGTACACTTTTCGTTAAGTAGTTCCTTAAGAAATGGTTTCACAGTGGAAGACCGTAACACTGTCCCTCCTTTCAATAGTCGTACGAACATCGAAAGGGCAGATATTGAGATAACCGATCGCAGAATTGAAAAGCAGCTACTATCGCTTAGTAGTGTAAAGACTTCAGGACCAGATGAGATACCTATAGGATTCTATAAAGATTATGTGAAAGAACTTGCTCCCCTTTTAGCAGTAATTTATCGTAGATCACTTCGAAAGGTACCTAACGACTGGAAAAAAGCGCAGGCCATTCCCGTTTTTAAGAAAGGCCGTAAGATAGATCCACACGATTATAGACCTTTGTAGAATTATGGAACAAGTTTTATGCTCAAGAGTTATGACGTTTTTGGAAAATGAACATCTCCTCTATAAAAATGAACATGGATTCCGCAAACAGAGATCCTGCGAAACTCAGCTCGCTGTGTTCCTCCATGAGATCCACAGCGCAGTGGACAACGGCGCTCAGGTTGATGCCGTGTTCCCTGATTTAAGTAAGGCATTTTGCACCGTCCCACATTGCCGTTTAATGAAAAAAATACGAACTTACGGAGTATCGGAGCAGATCAACACGTCGCTCTTGACGGAACTAAATCGACAGATGTGAAGATAATATCGGAGTACCACAGGGAAGTGTGATAGGACCGCTGGTGTTTACAATATATGTAAATGACCTTGTAGAAAGAGTCGGATGCTCCTTAAGGCTATTCGCAGATGATACAGTTGTCTATATCAAAGTAGCAACGCCAGAAGATAGTAAGAATTGGCAGAACGATCTGCAGAGAATTGATGAATGGTGCAGACTGGCAGTTGACCCTGAACGTAAATAAATGTAACCTATTGCACATACATAGGAAAAGAAATCCTTGCTGTACAGCTACACTATTGATGACAAACAGCTGGAGACAGCGTCTACCATAAAATATCTAGGCGTAACTCTCCAGAGCTACCTTAAGTGGAATGACCATAGATATTGGGAAAAGCAGACACCAGACTCAGATACATCGGAAGAATCTTAAGGAAATGTAAATAATCCACGAAAGAAGTGGCTTATAAGGCGCTCGTTTGCCCAGTTCTTGAGTATTGTTCAGCTATCTGGGACCACTATTAGGTACGATTGATAGAGATAGAGAAGATCCAACGAAGAGTGGCGCGTTTCGTCACAGGATCATTTAGCTGGCGAGAGAGCGTTATTGAGGTGTTACAAGAGAGGCGTTGTGCATCACGGAGGGATCTACTATTGAAATTTCGGGATAGCACTTTTCAGGAGGAGTCGGACAACATATTACTTCCCTCCCACATACATGTCGCGTATTGACCACGAGGAGAAAATTCGAGACATTAGAGTCAATACAGAGGCTTACCGACAATCATTCTTCCCACGAACTGTTCACGAGTGGAACAGGGTTGGAGGGATCAGATAATGGTACCGAAAATACCCTCCGTCTCACTCAATTAGGTGGCTTGCGGAGTATGATGTAGATGAAGTAACTAAACAAGAATGACAATATGTAAGGTATACATGCTGTATTCATGAGCTGTGGAAATTTGGAGAATATGATGTTCTGACAAGCATTTGCATAATGAAATAGATGTAAAAGATGCCGTAAAGCAATAAATAAAATACATACAGATACGTATCTTTCAGAGATGATAGCTACAGTGCAATGCTATCATCTGAGATACTGTTTTCTGAAAACACCGAAGCTATTAAAAGATGTCAATTCAGAAGTTTCTTGCGCATTTGTTTATTCACTGTGAAATACCGTATTAACTTCTGTAGTTTTAAAGATATTGAAATAGTATAGTGTCATTGCATGCATGTCATTTATCTGATTCAAATTTGCATAAACATGTAACTGTGATTTATTGCTGAAGTTTAGAGATCGGTAAGTTAGTCATCTTTAAGATTATCTGACACTCTGCCATTTCTTGATGCGTTGACTGTTATCCTAAGCGATTGTCCGCTGACAAAATTCCCCACACTCGGATTAAGCCACATCTGGTGCTTTGCTGACGCACCTGGCTCCCTGGAGCGGCCGTGGCGGTCCACCATGAGCCCTGGGCCCACTAGCATTCAGCCGTACATCAAACACACCTTACCTTGTCGCAATTCTGGGAGGCCGGCTACATACGTTACTACAGGTACTAACAGAACAAGAGAAGAGTCTCAGGATAAACGGACCAAGAAAAAGCTGAGGAAAGAAATGCGGAAACAGACCTATAGTACTGCAGTCTCGGTTTTTAGGATGGCAGTTATCCAACAGGGATATCCACAACAGGTGGAGCTTGTTCAGACTGTTCTCTTTGAGAATACTGGGGAGGCCGCAAATCCGGACATCAAATTTAGGAATGTCTATTTGGACAGATGCGCTCATATCTTTGTCTGTGAGGGACTAGGACAGTGTATTGGCTTAAGCAGATGGTGCTCAAGATATCTCCGTCGGAGGAGGAGAAATTACTGGTCACGGAAACGGCTGATTCCTACAAGACCGGAAAGATATAAATTTGGGTATCAAAACTTCTTAAGGATGTTCCTCTTAATACTCTGTTCGGGAAAGAACGGGTGTAGAACCAAAAGGTCGCGACAGAGCACTGGAAGGCAATCAACTGAAAGGCCGTATTTGACGGCCAATCTCTTATGGTGGAAGTCAGTGAAAATTCCCTGACGGCAGTGCGGGAACAGCACATGAAATTGTACTTAGGTTCTCGCAGGTTGCGACAATGGCAGCAAGCTGGAGCTGCAAGTGTTGCAGATAAATGGTTCAAATGGCTCTAAGCACTATGGGACTTGACATCTGAGGTCGTCAGTCCCCTAGACTTAGAACTACTTAAACCTAACTAACCTAAGGACATCACACACATCGCCGGCCGAGGTGGCCGAGCGGTTCTAGGCGCTACAGTATGGAACCGCGCGACCGCTACGGTCGCAGGTTCGAATCCTGCCTCGGGCATGGATGTGTGTGCTGTCCTTAGGTTAGTTAGGTTTAACTAGTTCTAAGTTCTAGTGGAGTGATGACCTCAGAAGTTAAGTTTCATAGTGCTCAGAGCCATTTGAACCATTTTTTTTAACATCACACACATCCATGCCCAAGGCAGGATTTGAACCTGCGACCGTAGCAGCAGCGCGGTTCTGGACTGAAGCGCCTAGAACCGCTCGATCACAGTGGCCGGCGTTGCAGATAAACCTGCAACACAGTAAACGGGCAACTGCCGCCCTGAGTCGTTTTCTGGGAAGACGGGTGGCGGACTTCTGCTCCAAGGACTTAGTGACTATCAGAACGAAGCGACGTGAGTAAGGACAATATCAACCCCGTGTTCCTAATAAACTGTGGAAAACACGCAAAGCTCCGCCTGGCCTCATTCTTCACCGACACCATCCAAACTGGTAAACTACCCAGACAATTCAAACGAACAAACATAATAGCCATCCTAAAATCAGGGAAAGCAGCAAACTTATCTGAAAGCTGCAGGCCTATTACATTATTATCAGCAACATAAAAGTTACTTGAAAAGCTCATCTACAACAGAATTTCTTACCAAATATTTGCTGTAATACCAATCGAACAGGCAGGTTCCAGACCAAAACGAAGCTGTGCTGACCAGTTCTCTCGCTTACACCTTATACTGAAGCAGGATTGCAAAGAAAGCTCAGTGATTTATCAGCCGCCTACGAGAAGGCATGAGGTATAAATCACTTCATGTGATCCAATGCAAACCAACAGCTCGTTTGCTAAATGACATGCTGAATAACAGAACATTTCAGGTTATCATGAGACCCAACGCGAGCTCACCACGAAAACTAAAGAACGGCCTGTCACAAGGATCGGTGTTTGCACCACGCCTTTTCAGCCTATATATCGCAGACGTGCCAGAGACGAGATCTAAAAAGCACGGCTACGCTGATGACTGGGTTCTTGCAACCAGATGTAGCTTATTTTAAGAATCAGAGGAGGTCCTTACAGCTGACATAGAGAAGTTGGAAAGGTACTTCTGAAAATGGCGCCTCCAACCAAACGCCAGCAAAACGGAGGTTACACGGTTTCATCTGAAGAACAAATTTGCCAAAAGGGCGCTTAGAATATAGTTTGAGAACACATGGTTTACTCACAAAACACCAAAATATCTGGGTGTGACACTCGGTAGAACTTCACATTTAAAGAGCATATAACGCAACTAGCAGAGAAATTAAAATCGAGGAACAATATTATACAAAAACTCTGTGGAAGAACATGGGGAGCGTCAGCTTCTGTCCTACGCTCATCTTCTCTGAGCCTTAACTTCTCAACTGCTGGAAATTGTGCGCCCGTGTGGCTTAACAGTCCTCATAGTCATAAAACTGAAGCTCAATTCAATAACACTATGAGAATGATCGCAGGAGTCATCAAAGGTACTCTTAGTGAGTTGCTCCCGGTAGTGAGCCATACACCACCGCCAAATCCACTCATGAGAAAGTTCAAGAAGATCTCGAGCAATTACAACCCACCAGTACACGAGGACACTGAATACGCCACCCATATCGCCTTTGATATACACAATGTGATCAAACGTATCCGGACACTTGGCTGAAAATGACTTATAAGTTCGTGGCGCTCTCCATCGGTAACGCTGAATTCAATATGGTGTTAGCCCACCCTTAGCCTTGATGACAGCTTCCACTCTCGCAGGCAATCACGTGCTGGAAGCTTTCTTGGGGAATGGCAGCCCAGTCTTCCGGAGTGCTGCACTGAGGTGAGGTATCGATGTCGGTCCATGAGGCCTGGCACGAAGTCGGCGTTCCAAAACATCCCAAAGGATTCAGGTCAGGGCTCGGTGCAGGTCAGTCCATTAAGGGATAATACTACCGTGCAACCACTCCGCCACAGGCCGTGCATTATGAACACGTACTCGATCGTGTTGAAAGATGCAATCGCCATGGCCGAATTGCTCTTCACCAGTGGGAAGCAAGAAGGTGCTTAAAACATCAATGTAGGGCTGTAATGTGAAAGTGCCACACAAAACAACAAGGGGAGCAAGTTCCCTCAATTAAAAACACGACCGCACCATAACACTGTCGCCTCCGAATTTTACTGTTGGCACTACACGCACTGGCAGTTGATCACCAGGCATTCGCCATGCCCGCACCCTGCCGTCGGATCGCCCCATTGTGTACCGTGATTAGTCACTCCACACAACGTTTTTCCACTGTTCAGTCGCCCAAGCGAAGAGTCGTTTGGCATTTACCGGCGTGATGTGTGGCTTATGAGCAGCTGCTCGACCATAAAATCCAAGTTTTCTCCTCTCCCGCCTAAGTGTCATAGAACTTGTAGTAGATCCTGATGGAGTATGGAATTCCTGTGCGATGGTCTGGACAGACGTCTGCTATTACACATTACGATCCTCTTCAACTGTCGGCGGGCTCTGTCAGTCAACAGACGAGTTTGGCCTGTACGCTTTTGTGCTGTACGTGTCCCTTCACGTTTCCACTTCACTATCACATCGGAAACTGTGGACCTAGGGATGTTTAGGGGTGTTGAAATCTCGCGTACAGTCGTATGACACAAGTGACACCCAATCACCTGACCACGTTCGAAGTCCGTGAGTTTCGCGGAGCGCCCTATTCTGCTCTCTCACGATGTGTAATGACTACTGAGGTCGCTGATAAGGAGTTCTTGGTAGTAGGCGGCAGCACAATGCACCTAATATGAAAAATGTATGTTTTTGGGGATGATCGGATCTTTTGAACACATTGTAGGGAAGCAGCCTACTCACGCCATATAGAATTCATATGCTTTCCACTGTGTGCCAGCCTAGTCCTCTGTAACTAGCTATGACGTCACAAATCTTGCGCAATACCTTAAAAGTAAAGTAAATAATGTGAAAAGTTAGTAGCTTGTCAGGAATGATGCTAAAATGGCAATGTGTTAAGTTTCAATTTAGTAACTTCAACAGTTTTCGAAATTTGGACATTTTACATAAAAATCATCGGCGCAACAGGAAGGAGCTAGAAACTTGAAAATTTATATTCGGATTCCTTTTTCATTGTAAATTAATGGAAACAGCATGCTGGATCTCATGACGTTTTTGTGTCCTAAGAGAAAGGAAGCAAGATAGATTAAGTAAGTGATTAGATAAAGCTATGATGTTTAAATTTAGGTAGAATGGAGGTACGCTATAATAACAAAGATGTGAGAAGTTTCCAAAAGGTAGCTATAAAACTATAGCTGTAGCGTCTCTCCAAAGCGCAAGTTCAGAGCTCATCTATTGCGTGCAGTGCAACTAAAATAATTCTCTCGCCAAAAGTATTTAACCTAGCCACTTCAGGATTTTATTATGGATACTTACCTGTGTACTGATAGCAAAATTAAATTGAGAGCTTCGTTGGCCTTCATCGAATGAAGTAATTAGTTATTTAGTAAATTGAAGTGGTGTTTTGCTAGCCCAGCAGCGAGTCAGTAAGGCAAATGTTGTCGGCTGCGCCTTCGGCTGTCCGCACCACGGCTATATAAATAAGAGCGCTGTGAGCTAGTCAGGCCCCAGTTCTCTTCTAGATTCGTATCAGCGCGCACTCCGTGTCGGAAGCCGCTTCGCGTTTGTGCGGTTGCAAGGAACAGCCTTGGATGCCGTATTACATAACTCGGTATGCACTTAACAATGAGTTCGCAGTGTGGTAAAGTGTTAATTGTCGAACAACTTTATTCTCAGTTTGCGTATGTCGTATTTTCACGTGTCGCCACAGGACAGACCTTCTATCATTACTAGCATGACGTTTGATGAGTATTAACATCAAATTTTGGCGAACATTCACTTTGAACGTTTACATCGATAACGATTATTGAACAGTTTCGTTATCTAGGGAAAATAGGATCCGTGCAATAGACTCTGAACAGCTCTGATAGTACAACAGCTGATAGTAGCATTGGTTAAACATTTATTTGAAATTTTACGCTTTGTCGTTTTCAGAATATAGTGAAAATTGTTATAGTAAACTGCATTTTCTATTAATCCCAGACATCATCCTAAATCCTCAGAGTAATGAACTTCAATCATCAATAACTTTATTTCTCCATCAGAGTGGACACAGTGAACTTTAATTGTAGGCATCATGTTTCTGTTAATCACTTTCTGGTTGCCAACATTGTGGTTAGAGAGCTTGTGTTGAGAACGGCAACAATACAATGTAATATAAATTTTCCACCAACCACCCCACAACATAGTGTAGAAAGATCCGATCAAAATGGTAATTGCAGCCACAGAGGAAAAATTCAGCTTGAATAAAGCCTGGCATCAAAATGGACCACAAAGCAGAGTAACTAAATTCCATGTATTACCCAAAAGCCTCCGGGTTTTGAGTCGCCGCTTAAAACCTAGTCAACTCTGAACAGAATACGAACGCAGCTTGGTAGATGTGCTTATTTCCTGCAGAAATGGGGTAAGAAATCGACGTCCTTCTGCGAATGTGGTGAAATCGAAACCATGAAACACATCATAGAAGAACGCCCTCAGACAAATTATGAAGAGAAAGCTGAAGATTTCCTGATGGCAACTACAGAAGCAATATCTTATATAAATATGTTACATTTTTGTTTATAATTATTTCAGTTTTAAGTAACTGCATTGTTATTTGTCTCTTACTGCCATACGGTAAATGAATAACGTGAAGAAGGAAGGACGAGTGACATTGTATTGACCTCTGTTTAACTTCCTTGAGAGGACAGTATTCCTCGTTCATAGGAAGTGAGGTGACTGATAGAGAGCTGCTTACAGCAGAATGAATAACTTGGTTGTTTGTCATACCAGTGTCCGCAACCTTGTGCAGGAAGCAGTGACAACGACAGCAGAGATGAGCACTTAATCGAATATCTACTAGAGGCCGGCCGCGGTCGCCGAGTCGTTCTAGGCACTTCAGACCGCGTGACTGCTACGGTCGCAGGTTCGAATCTTGCCTCGGGCATGGATGTGTGTGATGTCTTAGGTTAGTTAGATTTAAGTGGTTCTAAGTTCTAGGGGACTGATGACCTCAGAAGTCCCATAGCGCTCAGAGCCATTTGAACCATTTGAATCTACTAGAGGATAATTTCGGAATATTCAATAGGAGTAGCGAATCTTTCTTCAGGAACAGAGGGGAAGAAGCAATTGACCTAATTTTGGGTCCACTATAAAGAATAGTTATGTCAAACAGTGACATTTGGCGTAGATGACATCTTTATCTAACCATATCTAAACTAAGTTTGGGGTAGAAGTGGGTGTCAAACAGACCAGGGCCTATAGGGATCCAGGAAAACAGACTGAGACTCATGTAAGGTAGATCCAAATTCACGCTTATGTGAAGTCAGAACTTTGATTAGGAGCCCAGTAGTTTTGAGGAAATGGCAGACACAGTGACATCTGCCATTACGACCTCATACTTATGAAACTGAACAGACATCAATAAATGTACAAGCAGAAATGTACCTTGTTGGAACAACAGTCTGGAACTGCAAAGATAGGGCGACTGTTCAATCTTGCAAGAAAGAAAGACCAGTGGGCAAAGCTGAACCTAGCGATCAAGCAAGCGAAGCTACCATCCTGGAAGGTATTATGGGAGGAAGTGGAAAGTACAGTTACCTGCGCTAGAATTCATAAAACCGTCAATAGAATACCAACGATATCCATTAAATATGCAGGTGGTTACAGTAACACAATTTCATTTCTCTAAAACAACGTTAACAAAATCCTCAATATATTATGGATGTAAAACTCCTTGAAGTCCGAAATTAAACAAAATTCTTCCACAAACGAACAAACAACTGTAGTTCTTCAATGACAAACAAAGTTCCTGAATCCCAATACAAATAATTAAGTTGCTCAACACATGGAATTAATCACAACACTTTAAAGGTGAGCCAAATATTGAAATGTGTATACAGTTAAGATCGGCAGCAAGCAAGGTCCTAAGTTTTTGTGTTTGAAAACAAAGTTCGCACTCTACTGTAAGTCGCGGAAACAAAATACTTTCGAAAAATCGTACGGTAGTACTTCACAGGAGGTGCAACGACAGTTATAACAGTTTAGGAAAGTTTGTAAGTTCAGCAAGTGTATACACACACAGTAATGTCTTAGCACTATCATGTCTGTGAAGAAAACAAAGAGTAGAAATTATACCAAGTCCCAGGTAGCACGTCACCAGTCACACTGCAGGTGGAGGAGGTGGTATGGTGGTGAAGTCCAGAGCGAGGCGCAGGCGACATCTTCTGGTCGGTTGCTCGCTGCGATGGAAATGCACTACTAGGCAGCCACCTTTCTTCTTGAGGATATTTTCTTCTTTCTTCGTCGGTGGTTGCAGGTCAAATGTGGAGTTACTTCTGCAGACATGCTTTGGAAAAGTACATGAATATCCACTTTTTCGTTGACTACTTTTATTTTGTTGCATGATTTTTATTTATTCTGTGCTTTTTCAGTGGATTTTTTTCACACAGACGTTCAGTCATCATTTGGAAAGTGAACTTCTGGAGTAAGGAATATTTGCAGCAGGATGTATAAAAACTATTGAGTTGTCTCATTAGTTCGTTCGTTTTGCTATTGCGTTCCATCTATAGCGCCTCCAACCCCTGCACCTGCCGTGCACTCTAGGGTAACACAGTTGCTTTCCTAGATGCTACTCCAGGCGGGTGTAAAATGAATGTGCGCAACAGAAAATACTGAGCGCGAAAATGAAGATTTGGCCCTGTCTGGCATTCCCCCCGAAGCAGATCTTAGGATCCTCCTCCTTCTTGCTCTTAAAAATATAAATTACAGGATAAACATAAATGAATAATTAAGGGAACTAGTAACTACAAATGATAAATGCTGTTTCTGCTTATACATTTATTGTGGATTAAAACCACTTTATATATTACGAATGTTTATATATCAATGTTCAATGGACATAAAGAGATACAAATGGATTTCCTAACTAATAATATTGATCAATTGCCCAAATCTGCCCCTTTTTATGGCTACGCGATGTAATACAAATAATGCGAGATTACTGACATCACCTACGTACCAAACACTAGAAGACACTACTTTCAAAGATGATCTACAGTGGTGTGTAACCTCAGTGGAAATAAAATTTACGTGATCACAACTGTTTAGCTTTATAGTCCTAATAAGCAGAAGCAATTAGCAATATCACCGTATGTACTGCGTCCGATGCATCAGAGTGATGGTTCTCGTACACATCTGCGACGACGGGAGAACTCCAGCCACAAAATATAAAAAAAAACCCTCATTCAAACATTAGGACGGCAGAAGACGGTCCTATGACTAGTACAATATAATACTGTCTTCTCCTCTCTGTGTTCTACAGACGAGAAACGCGAACTCCCAGCCACAAGGACGGAGTTCAGATAACGTCTCAATGTGAGTATAGGCAGAAGAAGTGCTCTCAATTACTGAACACTGCGTGCTCAATGACGACTCCCTACCCGGAGGCGAAGTCCAGAATCGTATAAATTCGCAACAGTACAGTGCCTAACCGTTCAAACTATAAAACCTCCTGAGAGCAAAGACAGCAAGTCCGTCTGTACCAACAAAAGATGATACTGTGCGACATCAAACACGGGCGCTCAAAACGGAAGACCTCTTTCGCCCCGATGGCTTCCCAGCAAAGCTCGGCTCCCCTCCCCTATAACTGCAGAAGCCGAATCATCTTCTCGAAACCACGGAATAATCTACCTCTACAGATTCTTCCGAACGTCGACCAACCATATTTTAGTCTTTTGTCGTCCAGTGTGGAAAGTTTGCAAGGAAATACCTATCCTCGTTAATTAGGAATACATGCAATTCTACGCTTCTCAGAGTAAAAATCCTCGGAAATAACCCAGTCTGTGTGATTTCCGACGCAATGCTTCCTCGTTCCTCTCTGCTGGGTCCAAGATTCTCAGAGTTTCGGATGAATTATCTAGGTATGCTTCGGGCCCCACTACAAAACCAGCCGACCGCTGCTGTATTGTGCTTCAGCGCTCAGGTGCCCCGACCGTCCGTCTTGGCTTCTTCCTATGTTAAGCAGGACCAATACACCTGTGCGGGCTTTTCCACCCAGGGCTTGAGTTACGCCTGCTGTTTCATTTCCACCGGCGTTCCAACCTCTACTAGTATAGGCAATCTTTCATTACGCCGTGTTGATAATAAAGACACTCCGCCACCTTTCATGCAATAAGCGTTAACAACTATTTACAAGGTGTACGTGACAATATCAGTCTTCTTTAAGTATTCATATATACGATGTGCACCTATAAAATGATACCTAATTCCAGTTGTAAATCACGGCCAAGTATGTAGATGAGTGCTTGTAAGGTACGAAATTATATAGCCACCTTACAGCCCCTACGATGTAGAAGTACCCTCACCTAATGAACTATTTTGTAGTAGGGTGGGGTAATTCTTATAGTATTATCTCATCCAGTACAAAATAATATAACCATCAATTGTCTGTACTAGTGAAATACTAAGAATACGAGGTAGAGACAATTGAGTCATGATATATTCCCTGCAGTCATTCTGCATTCATTCATGGGCTTACTGTCATAAATTTATTTACTACACATTTATTATTTAATCTGTCTGCTCCTTATGTTCAGCACAATTTTTCAGGATATGATGGTTTGAATATAAAATAATACGCAAAAAAAACCCGTGTTATCAAAAAAATTTAACTAACATTAAAAAGTTTTATGCTTTTTCTAAAATGGCAGTTCCCATCTTTCTTTAGACTTAAGGCTCATGCTCTCTGTCGTTCACCCATCCCTAAGATATAAGTTGAGGCAAGAAATATTAAAGTAGCCTAATCTTTTCAAAGTGGTCGTCCAATAAATAGCCATTAATATGCAAAACAAGCATTTATGTCATTTATTCTAGAGATTATCTATTGGCCATTATATAATCTATAATATAAAAATGAATCGCAAAATGTGTTGGTAAGCGCATAACTCAACAACGCCTCGACCAATTTGGCCAAATCTTTTTTTAAAATGTTCGTTGAAGTTCAAGGATGGTTTTTACGGCGAGAAAAATTAGAATTATTGCTGGAAAAACCCTAAAAATAGCCCTTTTCTTTTTCCTATACAAATGATTTGTAACTAAAACGTAGTCAATTTGAGCTTTATTGCTATGGTATAAAGTTCATATTAAAATGAATCGCAAAATGTGTTGGTAAGCGCATAACTCAACAACGCCTCGACCAATTTGGCCAAATCTTTTTTTAAAATGTTCGTTGAAGTTCAAGGATGGTTTTTACGGCGAGAAAAATTAGAATTATTGCTGGAAAAACCCTAAAAATAGCCCTTTTCTTTTTCCTATACAAATGATTTGTAACTAAAACGTAGTCAATTTGAGCTTTATTGCTATGGTATAAAGTTCATATTAAATTACAAGCACTCACTGTTGTCTAAGCAATGTAGGTGTGTTCCTAACGTCAAAGATCATATCTATCAAAACAATGTGCGTGTGTGCGTTGGAGCACAGAATACATAGTTGGAGAAGTTTAATGTCGCGTTCCGAAACTCGCGTTTCTTTTGTATTAGTTTCGGCACGCGAGATAAAATGCATCAGTTTCCACGTCATTACATCAGTCAAACAAAAATCGCGTTACAATTCGTACGGCTTAAAAGGATTTGACTTCAAGTCATATAAAATTTAAAAAAAAAAAAAAAGTTGTCTGTGACCTAATCTACTGAGTTTGCTTTTGTCAACTGATACACGAAACAAATTCGTGTTTTGTGCAGAGTGTTTACTTAGTTAGTGTTTGTTTAGTTCGTGATTAGTGAAAAACTAATTTATATTTGATATGCCTCCTATAAGACAAAGCAATTTAGGTAGAAGATCCAGAAATGCTACAAACCAAGCTAATTACCGATCTAATCGTACGCCACAAGAACGTGACGACGGAAATGAACGTGAAAGAATTCGGATATCACAAACGCGTGAAGCGCGAGCGCGACATTCAACTAATAATCGCGCAAGTTTGAATCGAGCTGCTTTCAGTTACGATGTGTCAATTGACTACAGTAACTACCAATGTGTTGTTATTGGTTCTATGAACTCGGTTTGCTCACACTGTAAGGTATTAAAATACAAAAACGAAGCCAATGGATTGTGTTGCGCAAATGGTAAAGTGAAATTGATACCATTGGACCCACCACCAGAACCATTGTACTCATTGGTTTCAGGAATAGGAACAGATTCTATACACTTTTTGACACATATCCAACAATATAACAATTGCTTTCAAATGACTTCATTTGGGGCAACAAATGTAGTTCGGGAAAATTTTATGCCAACTTTCAAGGTATGTATTATAGCAGTTACTCACAATTATTTTAGCGAACAAAATTTTCTGTCACAAAAGTTAAGATGTGTCACTAATCTTCAATTTCTTAATCACTTATATATCACTTAGTCATCATATTATATGGTGATTCAGTTTCAGTGACACTTTTATTATATTTTATATTTGATAGATATTAGTTCAAACTAAATATATACTTTTTAAGATCAAATATTATTTAAGTTTGATCACTGACAATCCATTAATTTATACCACACCATAATATTTTATTTTATTTACAGATACAAGGGCAAATATATCACAGAGCAGGTTCACTGTTACCAGTGTCAGATAGCGACAACAAATTCCTGCAAATTTATTTTATGGGCAATTCACCACAAGAAATTGATCTGCGTTGTGCACATAACAATTTAGTAAAGAGGTCTATTGTAGAACAATTACAAACTTTATTTCATCAACACAATCAATTGATTATATTGTTTAAAACTGCCCTGGATCTGATGCCATCCGATAATCACAAAATTGTAATCAGAGCTGATAAAACACCTGCAGGTCAACATACAAGACGTTTTAATGCACCAACTATTGATGAAGTTGCTATCATTGTAGTTGGAGAAAACTTGGAATCCCGTGATATTGTTTTACATCGTCGGAATGATCAATTACAACGTATAAAGGAAACACACCGCTCATATGATGCACTGCAATATCCCATTATATTTCGGCAAGGTGAAGATGGCTACGATTTCTCAATAAAAATGATAAATCCCATTACAGGTAACTAAAATATTAATTTAGCTATGGCGATAATATCTCAGTCATTATATTATGTATTGTAATTTTATATTTGAATGTTATTAAAAGAAAATCTATTTACAGGTTCTGAAACCAACAAAAAAGTCAGTTCAATGAACTATTATTCATACCGCCTAATGATTCGGGAAAATGAAGAAAATCACATATTGAAATGTCGGCGATTATATCACAAATATGTTGTTGACATGTATGTAAAAATTGAAACGGAGAGATTAACATTCATCAGGTTGAATCAAACCAAACTCCGATCTGAAGAGTATATTCACCTTCGAGATGCGATTAATACTGATGGAAATGCACAGAATGTCGGTCGGATGACTATTCTTCCAGCAACATACATCGGAAGCCCTCGGCATATGCACGAATATGCTCAAGATGCCATGTCGTATGTTCGTCATTATGGTACAGCAGATTTGTTCATCACATTTACATGCAATCCGCAATGGATAGAAATCAAGCAGGAGTTATTCCCTGGGCAATCACCCATTGATCATCATGATATTACAGCCAGAGTCTTTAGACAAAAGTTGAAATCTTTAATGGATTTCATCGTAAAACATAATGTGTTTGGTGAGACACGCTGCTGGATGTATTCTGTGGAGTGGCAGAAACGAGGATTGCCACATGCACACATTTTGATTTGGTTGGTTGAAAAGATAAGGCCAAATGAAGTTGATGCAGTGATATCAGCTGAAATCCCTAATGTACAAGTAGATCCTGGATTGCATGAGGTAGTTATCAAAAACATGATACATGGTCCCTGTGGAACTCTTAATCAAAATTCACCGTGTATGATGGATGGTAAATGTTCAAAACGATATCCACGGACATTAATATCGGAAACAATTACTGGTAATGACGGTTATCCATTGTATCGTCGCAGATCGACAGCAGACAATGGAAAATCAACAATTGTCAAATTAAATCAACAAGATATTGAAATAGATAATCGTTGGATTGTTCCATATTCACCCATTTTATCAAAGACATTCAAAGCACACATCAACGTTGAATCTTGCCATTCAGTGAAATCTATTAAATACATTTGCAAATATGTAACCAAAGGGAGTGATATGGCTGTGATTGGAATTGGTGCAGAGAATTCCAATGATGAAGTTACCCAATACCAAATGGGCCGCTATGTCAGTAGTAATGAAGCAGTTTGGCGAATATTTTCTTTTCCTATTCATGAGAGACGCCCTTCTGTTGTTCACTTAGCTGTGCATTTAGAAAATGGACAAAGAGTGTATTTTACAGCACAGAACGCAGTACAAAGAGCTGCTCAGCCACCATCTACTACATTAACCAGTTTTTTTGAGACATGCCAAAACGATCATTTCGCACAAACATTGCTATATTCTGAAATGCCAAAATATTATACCTGGAATCAATCCTCAAGGAGATTTATACGACGGAAACAAGGAAAACCAGTTCCAGGATATACAGATGTATATTCCACCGATGCGATTGGCCGGATTTATTCAGTACATCCAAGCAATGATGAATGTTTTTATTTACGACTGCTATTAGTCAATGTACGTGGCCCAACATCATTCCAACAGTTACGAACTGCTCATGGTGAATTGTGTGGATCCTACAGAGAAGCCTGTCAACGTTTGCAATTGCTTGAAAATGACGCTCATTGGGAGCAAACTCTCAATGATGCTGTAATATCATCACACGCTCATCAAATACGAACATTGTTTTCTATAATCATATCTACATGCTTCCCATCAAACCCAATTGATTTGTGGATCAAGTACAAAGATTATATGTGTGATGATATTTTGTATCAAATACGGAATAGAACGGGAAATCCAAATATACAAATCAGTGAAGAAATTTACAATGAAGCATTGATTTCAATTGAGGACATGTGCTTGATAATGTCAAACAAACTATTAATTCAATTAGGCCTGACCGCGCCCAATCGTCCAATGCATGACGCTTTTAACCAAGAGTTGCATCGAGAAAAACTGTATGATCTCAACGCTTTGAAAGAATTAATTCAAACAAATCTTCCACTGTTAACTGAACAACAGAAGTATGTATTTGAAACTCTTATGAAAGTAACAAATGATGAAACTGGAGGGATTTACTTCTTAGATGCACCTGGTGGTACAGGAAAAACTTTTTTGATTTCATTAATATTAGCAACAATTCGCTCACAAAATAAAATTGCACTTGCACTCGCTTCGTCGGGAATCGCAGCAACTTTGCTTGAAGGTGGTCGAACAGCCCATTCAGCACTAAAATTGCCATTAAATATGCAAAGCAATGAAACTCCAACCTGCAACGTTTCGAAGAACTCTGCAATGGCAAAGGTTTTGCAGCAATGTAAATTGATTGTTTGGGATGAATGCACGATGGCACATAAAAAATCTTTGGAGGCTTTAGACAGAACCTTAAAAGATCTACGGAGCAATAATAACCGATTTGGTGGTGCAATGATTTTATTAGCAGGAGATTTTCGTCAAACATTGCCAGTGATTCCACGATCAACGCCAGCTGATGAACTCAATGCATGTCTAAAGTCCTCCAATTTGTGGAAACATGTCAAAGTACTTCATTTAAGCAAGAATATGCGTGTCGAGTTGCGAAATGACCAATCTGGAAACATATTCTCTAAACAACTCATTGACATTGGTAATGGCAAATTTCCTATAGACATGTTGACTGGCTGCATTAACTTTCCTCAAAGTTTTTGTCAGTTAACTCGATCAAAAGATGAACTTATTCAGAAGGTGTTTCCAGATGTTTCTCAAAATTACAGAAACCATGATTGGTTGAGCGAACGAGCTATACTGGCTGCAAAAAACATAGATGTAAATGAATTAAATTTCAAAATTCAAGAGCAAATTACAGGCGAATTGAGGATATATAAATCAGTTGATTCGGCTACTAATCAAGATGATGTAGTCAACTATCCACCGGAATTTTTAAACTCGCTGGATTTGCCAGGATTGCCACCTCACAATCTTCAATTAAAGGTTGGATCGGTGGTTATAATGTTGCGAAATATCAACCAACCGTGTCTTTGCAACGGTACACGGTTAGCGATAAAAAAATTACTAAACAATGTGATAGAAGCAACTATACTCAAAGGAAAGTATAAAGGAGAAGATGTTCTCATACCGCGCATCCCACTGATTCCGACTGATGTGCCATTTGAGTTTAAACGACTACAGTTTCCAGTGCGGCTTGCTTTTGCTATGACTGTAAACAAGTCCCAGGGGCAATCATTAAGTGTTTGTGGTATTAATCTAGAAAACCCATGTTTCTCACATGGTCAATTGTATGTTGCCTGTTCCCGTGTTGGAAAACCATCAGATTTGTTTATCTATGCGCCAGGTAATCAAACAAAAAACATCGTATACCACAAAGCACTACAATGATAATAATAATAATTATGATTCACATGATTAACAATAAAGCGATTACTTACTTTTAAATCCTTATATATGTTTTATTTAATTATTTTTTATTCACAACGCCCTATCACCAGGGTGACGGTTCTGTTCAGGAGAATTTTTTTAAATACGTAGGCAAAAAAACTGCCATATTACAAATCTTTTTGACAGGACAAAGTCTGTCGGGTCAGCTAGTTATATAAAATTCTGTGAAACATCCTGCATAATTTTACTTGGTCATATTTATGATCTTGGCTTGCATTAAAAACAAATCACTTCACAAACTGATTGTCCAAGAGTAGTGTTTCCATAACATGTATACTCTTTAAACATTTCAAATATCTTATGTTCTGAAGCGTTCTTTGACAAACTGCACTTACATTTACTTTGACAACTAATATTTGTAATAAGAGTTTGGATCAACCACCAATTTTAAATAATGTTCTTGTTCACAGTGTATAAAAATGTAATACATTAAAACGTTAAAACCCATAGCATCATTATCAAAGGAAATCACAAAGAATAATTTTACATAAATAAATACACAAATATTTAAAAACAGTGAAGCACATACCAATAATTATCAAAGAGAATGACAAACAATGATTTTACATGAATATATACACAAATATTTTTTTAAGGTTACCCTGAAAAATAAGTACAAGATGTTTTCAAAATGATAAATATATCGGAAGCTGTTAGTTTGTGGGTGTAACTGTTCAGTATTCATCAAATTATACACCCTTTTTATCAAGATGCGGATTTCACAACACTCTTTCATCTTCATTTGTGTACAGGTATGGAAGCTACAGTTTTTGTGAAATTTAGGAAGCGATGATTTGTTCAACAACTTGTTTGAGATCGGTCATGGTGACTTTGCAAGTCAGTCTTTGGACACTCAGCCCATTGTTGATCCTGTCAGGTTACAAGTCTCTCACATAGTTGATGATGTGGAAGGATCCTCAGAATATACAGCAAGGGAAGTGGTTGTATATTTTGAAACAGCCAAGTTTTAGTCGAATTTGCACACAGTATGAGAGAGGTACAGTCAGGTAGGATCTTTATAGGTCACCTAAAATTCTTCAGCGTCAGTATCTAGTCTTCAGTTCTTCATGTTTCTTCTGTTTATTAGGTTTGTGTTCTTCATGTCGATTCTTACACTTGATATAAATATTGTATTTTTGGTAAGGATATTGTGGACAGGTAGGTTATCTGTTTGATGACATTATGTATGGAACTTGAGTCGTTGTGTGTGCCTCAGATTATTCAGAAGTCAGTGCCAGATGACTGACTGCTACAGATTATGATGTTTATCAGTCTCTGTCTGGTAGAGAACATCAGTAGGAAAAGCAAATAAGAGTTCACAATACCGTACAGCGATTAGCAGTTGCACTGTAGGATTAACTGACTGGATCATGTGTGTAATTTGCTTATCTCGTTCCCATCGTGTAGTACAACAGTGGAGACAAGTCATTAGTGGTCGTTTAAACACCCATCTTGACCCAAACCATCAGGTCTGCCGCAGATTGCCGCACTACCTGCTCAGTCGATGTGCTTGTTTTCAGAAACGAAAGTGGTAGTTTGGGCCACTCAGTGTACCGCAAACCCACGCACACGGTCCATTATTTGCACTGGGATTCGAACCACCACCCACAACAGAAGCGGGGTGTTATAAAGACGTTAGCGGACAGAGCTAGAAATATTTGTGAACCTGAGTTGCTCGACGCTGAGATGGAACATCTCCACAATGCACTAATGAAGAACGGATATTCGTCCGCTGAAATAAAACGAGCGTTGAGGCAGCCATGCAGATATCATACTGACGTACAGGCTACTGCAAAATCTAAGGTTTTCCTGCCGATTTTTACAAATGTAACGGAAAGAATAGGGAGGATCTTGACGAAGCGGAATATTACCGTAATTTACAAGCCCACCAGGAAGATACAGGAATACCTTAAGCCTGCCAAGGACGCTCGCAAACCATTGGAAAAAGCTGGAGTGTATAGGATCCCATGCAGCTGTGGAGATGTTTATGTGGGTACCACCAAAAGAACTGTTTCTAAACGTTTAGAAGAGCACAAGGGAAATTGTAGAAGAGGAGAAACGGAACGATCAGCTGTTGCGGAGCGTGCTTTCCAGCGAGGGAACCACAATATTCGTTTCGAGGAGACGCAAGTACTAGCGGCCACAAGCGGATATTACTAAAGGCTCTACAGGGAGGCAATCGAAATCGCTAAACACCCAAATAATTTCAACCGAAAGGAGGAGGGCGTGAAATTAAACGGTATATGGATGCCAGTGTTAAAGAAGATGTGTACCACCCGTCCACTACTGGGTGATGGCAACGGCGATCGACGGCGACGGACAGCGGCCAATTGCACTGACGTTTTCAAAACACGTGACGTCACGCCGCGGCGCGGGGGCGCGCGGACACGGAATTTAGCGGCAGTCAGTAGCGAGCCAGTGGATGTGTTGGACCTTCCATCGAGCTACGGACCCCCTTGAAGATGTCTCCCGCAGTCGGAGACGAAACGTTGGGAATCATCACAGAATTCATCAACCGACCACGGCATAACAGCCCGGATAATTATAATGGACATGATATTTCCGGCCGTGAAAGTCTACATTTTAGTAACAGGATAGAGTAGCATGGAGAGCTGCATCAAACCAGTCTCATGACTGAAGACCACAACAACAACAATATATCGTCTACTTAACACGTGATCTTCTTTTTCAATTCCTCATTCAACATTTTGCAAAAACCCCTGATAAATGCAGCCGAAGGTATATTCAATCCAAAAGGGAGCCTTTTGAATCAAAAACACCTTCAGAAGGCAGTAAAGGCCGTATATGTTCGGCAGTCAGGTTCGAGCTCTATCTGCCAAAAGCTCTATCGCAAATCAAGTGTGGAAAACACCGAAACTCCGCGAACTCTTCGAGGGAGCTCCTCAAGCCTTTCAGGGCGATCAGCCTCTGGCACAATATCGTATTTATTTGGCGTGAGTCTAATATCTTTCGAATTCCACCATCCTTTTTGTCTACTATGGGTAGTGGACTATTATACTCAGATCTCGCGGCCTAAATTACGCTTTCGTCCTCCAGTCTTCGTAGTTCACCGAGGACTCTTTCCCGGTATGACCATGGAACGGCATAAGGAGGTAGCCGAAATGTTTCTTTACTTCAAATTTATGTTGATACCCCTTAATGCATCCGGTTTTAGGTAAGAAGATCTCTGTATTATTTTTGAGTGGAAGCTCCATATTATATATATGTTTTCCAGATTATCGAGTTTCGAATCAATCTTACCGTTAATTTCATTAATCTGCTTACGTTCTGACTTGAACTCTGCTCTATTCTCATTATTTTTTTTACGCTCTACCCCATGAACTGTACGTTGTTCCGTGATTTGTAGCTTTAAACAGCTCACCGGAATTTGAGCTTTTATTGCCTTCTCATCAAATCTGATTTTTTTGTGTTCTCTCTCCCTAACATTAACTTCCCTCTATCTAGATCAATGGTAGCTTTCTGCGCTGAAAGAAAATCTACATCGATTATTATATCAGCTGTTAGTTTTGGTATTATGAACAGATTTGCGCCGGACGGTGTGGCCTAGCGGTTCTAGGCGCTTCAATCTGGAACCGCGCGACCTGCCTCGGGCTTGGATGTGTGTGATGTCCTTAGGTTAGTTAGGTTTAAGTAGTTCTAAGTTGTAGGGGACTGATGACCTCTGATGTTGAGTCTCACAATGCTCATACCCATTTGAACCATTTTAAACAGATTTGCAGTCATATGGCGTCCTTCGCATTTAAAATCTAGACGTGTGTGTTGCCATATTTTCATATCCTTCCCAACCGACGCACCTTGTACCTTTGTTTTTTGTACTATGAATATCGGAGGATTAACTGAATCCTTGCATTTAGCGAATAGCCTATCTGAAATAGCTGAGAGTTCGCTTCCAATATCTATTACAGCAGTACCCATAATACCTCCAATTTGTACTTTTAACAACGGATCGATTTTCTGTTTGGTTAACATTTTCTTTTCTTCAAGTAATATCTCTCTCATGTCCTCATATTCTATTATATTTATGTTGTTACTACCGTGACGGTTTACGGGCGCATTTTCACTAGTGCCCGTCGTCTGGCCTAGTCATTGTTCACTTTCTGTGTCATTTTGGCGTACTCTTCCAGGGTTAGGAGGTTTAATTTCAATTGATTCTTCCCGATTCCTGTTGTTATTCATTGCACCCCATCCTTGGTCAGACCGTTGACGAGTTTCTCCAATGTCGCTCCATGATGCGCCATTATTTTGTGGCTCCCATCTGCGTTCATTTTGTTGCCTATTTACTCTGCCTTAGTCCTTCCACTGTACATTGTTCCCACTACAATATTTATGGTCCATCATTTGGTGAGGCGGCCGATTTACATTGTTTTGCCAATTATGGCCTCTATTATTCCCTCCGTTGTTCTCCCTTCTTTCACTTTGCACGTCTCTCTGCCTACGTTTTTCTCGCGTCTGCTGCGCGTTGAAAGCGAACTCCAACTCTCTTAGGATACCCTTGAATCCTTCTACATCACTTCCACATCGGCCGACGAGCGTTTGCCGGTAGGACATTGGCAACTTCATGTAACACAATCTTATAATATCAGCCGGTGTGCATGGGTCGTCCAAATACTGATTTTTCTTGGTCAAGTTTTCGAAACACTTCACCGGTCTACGGAACCCAGAACTCTCCAAGTCTCTGCTCATCATTATTTCCTGCTTGATCCTGTCCTGTGTCCCGTGGGGCCAGTATTTGTTTAAAAATGCGTCACGAAACTCTTCGTATGACGTACAAGTTTTTGCAATGTTCCGCATGCATTCGGCCGATGTTCCCTCGACACGTGGACATACGAATTCCAGTTTGTACATCAGAGGTCAGTCAAGAGTTAATGATAAATCAAATTGACGAATAAAAGTTTTTGAGTGTAAAACATTACCCTCGTCTTTGTCATGCTGGTATTTTCGTACGGAGATAAAATGCTTAACATCGAAAATTTCATTAGAATTTCTTCCCGCTCGGCCGTCCACATTCTCACTTGGTGCTAACGTTTCCTGTCTACCGTTACCTTGGGCGTCCTCTCTTCTGCTCCCTATCGTGTTTTCATCACTGGAAAAATGTCCCCTGGTGCGCATTATCGGGTAACAATTATGCATACGAAATATCTCATTGCTGTTCTCCGTTTTCGCAATTTGCGACCCAGTCGTGCCCTGTGTAGATGCGGGGGCCATATCTCTAGCGATATTACGTTGCTGGAGTTGACAAGCAACTCTTACATTCGAGCACATTCTAGTATCGTCAGGGCTTGGACATGATCGTGCTTAGTTTGAACTGGCTCTTTCGGTTTCTGTTATTTCCAAATTGCCTACTATTTCTTTTCTGAGATATGATTTTTGACTAGGTTGCGACCTGAATTCCTGAGATAATTTTTTAATTTCACTTTCTATGTTTTGTTTAAATTGTGAGAGCTCCTTATTTGGCGCAGTTTCCTTCTTTTGCAGCTGCGTTGTTTCTGCTTGTTTCAAGCACCTCTGCAACTTCGTTAATGCACCTCTACCTATCTTTGTGGTATTTTCTGTCTTCTCTAATGTTGCGACCCTCGCTAGTAATCGCGCCTCGTTCGTGGTTCTTCTGACTTCCGCAGTCTCTCGTTCTAGTTTTGTTCGCAGCGTCACTACCTCATTTTTCACTTTCCTCGTTTCATGTTTTATCGACTGAATCTCGACACTAACCTTTTGAATTTTAATTTCCATTTCAGCACTAATGTTTTGAATTTTACTTCCCATTTCACTTCCCAAGTCAGAGCTGACCTTTTGAATTTCATTTCCCATTTCAATTGCCATTGCTTTTAGGAATGCAAGCATGTCCAACACACCTGCGTTATCTAAATCTTCTCTCCTATTGTGACTTTCTCTTCCTTACTCTTAGGTGATCTTCTGCCCTTTTCCCTTTCTATTTCTTGGTATTCAAAAAAGTCATCACCGTGCGCCCCTGATATGCCGCCTCGTGGCGATGTCACTGACGGCGATCTACCACAATTCTTAGTTGTTCTGCGTTCACTTGGACTCCGTACATTATAGTCCCGTATCTTTACGACTGACTCAGTGTGTCTCTGTTCATCACCTTCGATATCAGATTGCCCACCACGGGCTTGACTGTATACATCGTCCTCAAGAAGTTCCCTTGGATCAGTATTCCCCTCACTCGTGCCTTGTGCTGCTAACAAAGCTAACTCTTTCTCATCCCATAGGCTTTCTTGACTGCCCCGTGTATCAGCCATTTCTATATTGTTACAACTAGTGATCTGTTGTGCTACTAAGCGCGCTTTCGCCCTAGTTATCATGGAGTGATCCCTGATAACAGTTCTCTCTTAAAAGTACACACAATTTACACTACCCACATTTATTACGTAACAGGCATGTAAACATAAAATATCTACAACAAACGAGCTAAACTAATGGCAACCTCGTGAACGAGCAGTGTTGTTACAATACAAACAAAATACAACGACAAATGACATAACTTAAATATAAAATAAATTGCAGCCAGCGGGCTGAAGCGCAACTAATCTGAAAAGAAATACAATAAAATACACAAATATTATTTTTAATGTTATCGCGTGACTTCACCACTGCAAACTACACACGCGAGCTGGTAATCACTATCAATAACACCTAAACATTATAAACAGGAAACAAATTTTTATGAAAATTTCTGATGTTTCAATTCACTTTATGACTACTATCAGAAAACTCTAAGTAGGATCCTGGCAGGGTAAGCCATATCCAAGATCTACTCCAGGCGGGTGTAAAATGAATGTGCGCAACAGAAAATACAGAACGCGAAAATGAAGATTTGGCCCTGTCTGACTACCCCCTGAAGCAGATCTTAGGATCTCTTAATGGAGATTATCTCCTCCTTCTTGCACTTAAACATATAAATTACAAGATAAAATAAATGAATGATTAAGGGAGCTAGTAACTACCAAATGATAAATGCTGTTTCCGCGTATACATTCACTGTGGAGTAAAATCGCTTTATGTATTACATACGTTTATATATCAATGTCCAATGGACACAAAGAGATAAAAATGGATATTCTAACTAAAATGATTGATCAATTGCCAAAATCTGCTCCTTTTTATGCCCACGCAGTCTAATATAAATAACGCGAGACGACTGACATCATCTACGTAACAAACACTAGAAGACACTACTTTCAAAGACGATCTATGGTGGTGTGCAACCTCAGTGGAAATAAAATTTACGTGATCACAGCTGTTTAGCTTTATAGCCTAATAAGCCGAAGCAATAAGCAATATCACCGTATGCACTGCACCTGGTGCATCTGCGACGACGAAAGAACTCCAGCCACAAAATATATCAAAAAACTCATTCAAACACTAGGACGGCACAAGACGGTCCTCTGACTAGTCTAATCTAATATTGTCTTCTCCTCTCTGTGTTTTACAGACAAGAAACGCGAACTCCAAGCCACAACGGAATTCAGATAACATCTCAACGTGGGTCTAGGCAGAAGAAGTGCTCTCAATCACTGATCGCTGCATACTCAACGACGACTCCCAACGAAATCCAGAATCGTATAAGTTCGCAACAGTACATTGCCAAACCGTTCTAACTATAAAACCTCCTGGGAGCAAAGACAGCAAGTCCGTCTGTACCAACAAAAGCTGATACTGTCCGACATTAAACACGGGCGCTCAAAACGGAAGATCTCTTTCGCCCCGATGGCTTCCCATCAAAGCGTGGATCCCCTCCCTCGTAACTGCTGAAGATCAATCAATTTCTCGAAACCACGGAATATTCTCCCTCTCTACAGATTCTTCTGAACCCGACCAACCATATTTTAGTCTTTTGTCGTTCAGCGTGGGAAGTTTACAAGGAAATACCTATCCTCATTAATTAGAAATACATACAATGATACGCTTCTCAAAGGAAAAATCCTCGGAAATAACCCAGTCTGCGTGATTTCTTAGGAACCGCTTCCTTGTTTCTCTATGCTCCGTCCAAGATTCTCAGAGGTTTCGAAGTATTATTCGGTTATCCTTCCGGCCCCGCTACAAAACCTGCTGGACACCGCTGTATTGTGCTTCAGCGCTCAGGTGCCCCGACCGTCCGTCTTGGCTACTTCCTGTGTTAAGCAGAACCAACACACCTGTGCGGGCTTTTCCACCCAGGGCTTGAGTTACGCCTGCTGTTTCATTTCCACCGGCGTTCCAACCTCTACTAGTATAGGCAATCTTTCATTACGCCGTGTTGATAATAAAGACACTCGATCACCTTTCATGCAATAAGCGTTAACAACTATTTACAAGGTGTACATGACAATGTCAGTCTTCTTTAAATATTCATATATACGATGTACAACCTATCAAATGATACCTAATTACGGTTGTAAATCATGGCAAAGTAAGTAGATGAGTGCTTGTAAGGTGCGAAATTATATAGCCACCTTACAGCCTGACAGCCCCTACGATGTAGAAGTCGGTAACGTGGTGTGCCATTGAATGTTTCAGCGTGTGTTTGTGCCATGTGTTGGATTGAACGGTGTTAACGTGTGTTTACAAGCTGTGAAAAGCAAGAAGAAACGTTTTCGACATCTTATGCTGTTTTACCATCGCAAGGGGGAAACCGCTTCACAATGCCGGCAGAAGATTTGTGCTGTATACTGGGATGATGCAGTAACGGCTCGAGCATGTCAAAAGTGGTTCAGTCGATTTAGAGCTGGGAATATCTCCCTAACAGACAGACTCGTTTTGGAGGGCCAACGGTTACGGACGTGGAACGGTTTAATGAGATGATAGTCAATAACCGACGAATGACAACGCGGGTATTGGCATTGGAGCTCGGTGTCGCTCTTGCTACTGTAGCCAGGAACTTGAAGAAGGTGGGTACGCAAATATTCGCGACGAATGAGTTCCTCACGAACTGAGTGAAGCGAATTTGATTCGGTGCGTGTTCATATGTGACTCCTTATTGTGACGTAACCGAAAGCTCCTTTTCTGGAACGATTGGTAACTGGAGATGACTGAACGTTAACGAGTTCAACCTGAAAACCCCCAATTTTGGAAAAATGGGGTTTATAAACTTCCAGAGAAATTGCAATATATTGTCGACAATAATGGTTTATACCGCATGAAATAAATAGTTTTTGTACAGAACCGACTCGCCTTATTTAGCCACATTGTGCACAGCTTTTTGTGTAAGTAGACGGGCAGCAACCATTGTGTCGTAGCAGCGTAGCAGTGCTGCGGGGAGACGTGTTAACAGGCGCTCTTCGTGATTGCACTGTAACGAAAAGCGAACTACACTCCTGGAAATTGAAATAAGAACACCGTGAATTCATTGTCCCAGGAAGGGGAAACTTTATTGACACATTCCTGGGGTCAGATACATCACATGATCACACTGACAGAACCACAGGCACATAGACACAGGCAACAGAGCATGCACAATGTCGGCACTAGTACAGTGTATATCCACCTTTCGCAGCAATGCAGGCTGCTATTCTCCCATGAAGACGATCGTAGAGATGCTGGATGTAGTCCTGTGGAACGGCTTGCCATGCCATTTCCATCTGGCGCCTCAGTTGGACCAGCGTTCGTGCTGGACGTGCAGACAGCGCGAGACGACGCTTCATTCAGTCCCAAACATGCTCAATGGGGGACAGATCCGGAGATCTTGCTGGCCAGGGTAGTTGACTTACACCTTCTAGAGCACGTTGGGTGGCACGGGATACATGCGGACGTGCATTGTCCTGTTGGAACAGCAAGTTCCCTTGCCGGTCTAGGAATGGTAGAACGATGGGTTCGATGACGGTTTGGATGTACCATGCACTATTCAGTGTCCCCTCGACGATCACCAGTGGTGTACGGCCAGTGTAGGAGATCGCTCCCCACACCATGATGCCGGGTGTTGGCCCTGTGTGCCTCGGTCGTATGCAGTCCTGATTGTGGCGCTCACCTGCACGGCGCCAAACACGCATACGACCATCATTGGCACCAAGGCAGAAGCGACTCTTATCGCTGAAGACGACACGTCTCCATTCGTCCCTCCATTCACGCCTGTCGCGACACCACTGGAGGCGGGCTGCACGATGTTGGGGCGTGAGCGGAAGACGGCCTAACGGTGTGCGGGACCGTAGCCCAGCTTCATGGAGACGGTTGCGAATGGTCCTCGCCGATACCCCAGGAGCAACAGTGTCCCTAATTTGCTGGGAAGTGGCGGTGCGGTCCCCTACGGCACTGCGTAGGATCCTACGGTCTTGGCGTGCATCCGTGCGTCGCTGCGGTCCGGTCCCAGGTCGACGGGCACGTGCACCTTCCGCCGACCACTGGCGACAACATCGATGTACTGTGGAGACCTCACGCCCCACGTGTTGAGCAATTCGGCGGTACGTCCACCCGGCCTCCCGCATGCCCACTATACGCCCTCGCTCAAAGTCCGTCAACTGCACATACGGTTCACGTCCACGCTGTCGCGGCATGCTACCAGTGTTAAAGACTGCGATGGAGCTCCGTATGCCACGGCAAACTGGCTGACACTGACGGCGGCGGTGCACAAATGCTGCGCAGCTAGCGCCATTCGACGGCCAACACCGCGGTTCCTGGTGTGTCCGCTGTGCCGTGCGTGTGATCATTGCTTGTACAGCCCTCTCGCAGTGTCCGGAGCAAGTATGGTGGGTCTGACACACCGGTGTCAATGTGTTCTTTTTTCCATTTCCAGGAGTGTAACTTATGAGGCAACTGAATATTTGCATTCAGGATGTGGGCTTGGAATATTTAGTTTTCTTGGGAGAGGTGGGTATTGTCTGCACCGTCTTCTGAGCTTCTCAGAAAGTCTGGCCTCCGTATGTAGCGCTGACGGTTGTCAAGGTCGGCTTTGAGTGTGTTGGCTGTTCCTTGGATCTTCTTGTAGAAGGCTTGTGATGTCTGTCAGCTCATGGAGCCCAGTGGTTGGTAAGTTCCAAGGCAGGTTGAGGGCACATTTCGGCGCGGTTCTGGACTTCTTGTAGCTGCTCTATGTTTCCTTGTCTCTGTAGCGTATTCAAGGACAGGCTGCACCAGTGTGAGGTAAAATGTGATTCCTTTCTCTAATGGGAGTACGAAGCTGTAACTGAGGAGTGTTTAGAGTTTCCACTGTCTGCCCGTGGCCTTCTTGTGGATGTTATCGACGTGTTTTCCGTGAAGTATCGATCTAGCGTTATCTCTAGGTAGAGTGCGATTTTTCGCTAGGGCACTGTGGTGGCACGAACTTCTATGCATGGAAGGTGCTCGGGGAACTTCCTCCTTCAGAATGTAATGATTTGCGCCATGGTTTCATTGAGAGCCAGGCGTCATTTCGTTGCCCAGTTGCAGAGGTTGTTGGTGGCTCTCTGCAGTCTGTGTTGGACGTATCTTCCATTTCTATTCCTGGTGTTCAGAGCCGTATCGTCTGCATAGAGTGCAGAGTGAACGTTTGGTGATGTGGGGAGCTTGACAGTGTAGAGAGTGTACAAGATAGGGCCAAGTACACACCCTTGTGGGACTCCAGCTAAGATGCAGCATCGCGACGTTTCTCCTTTCTGTATTCGCACGTGGAAGATGCGTCCATTCAGTTCTGATTTCAGTAATTTTGCTTGTGATACACACATGAGGCCGTCCTGCCAAACTGAGTCGAACGCTCTTGGTATGTCTAGGAAGACCGCTGCCAGGAACTGCCGACAGAACTGCTCTGCTGAGCTCGTGCGCCAGCCTAAATAGCTGATAAGGGGAATAACGCATGCGGGTCTGTTTTCGGCACATGACCCCTCTGCCGTCGCCTTGCACGTCACCTGGTGGCCTGGCTGGAACGCCGTTGTCGCCGCCTGCTGGTCCGGTCGCGGTGTTCCGACGTTGAGTCCCTGCGGGGTCTGTTTCTTTGGGGCGAAGCTCGCGGCAACCCAAACGACTTAGAAGTTGTGCGGGCTGCCGTCGGCGCCTAATATCTTGGGGGCCACGGCATACTCTAAGGAAGGGGGATAGTGGGTATACAAGGAGGGCGTGTGAGATGCTGTATGTGCTCCTCAGGACTCATTTCCCCCGTGCCCTCTGGCAGTTTACATCCGCATCTACATATATTCTTCCCAAACCACCGTACGATGCATGGTGGAGGGTATCTTGTACCACTACCACTCATTTCCTCTTCTGTTACACTCGCAAATAGAGCGAAGGAAAAGCGACTGTCTAAAAGCCTCCATAAGAAATTTCTCACATCTTCATGGTCCTTACGCGAAATGTACGTTGGCGGCAGCAGAATCGTTCTGCAGTCAGCCTCAAATATTTGTTCTCTACATTTGCGTGATAGTGCCTTCCGGAAATGATCAGCCCCTGTAACGAGAAGAAAGATTGTTGCAGAATGCCATGAAACCCTTGTGACGCTAGGGGAAAGCAACAGGGTAATCATTCTGTGGGTCACTCAGGAATTAGTGCAAATGAACAACCTGATTGTCTGGCCAGGATAGGCGATCCATTTATTGAACCGGAACCTGTTGTAACCATCAATAAGGCGACGGTAAAATCAAAACTATGTAGCTAGTTCAGGAGGCAGCACGTAGAATATTTGACTTTGACCCTTAAACAAAATCGTGGCAAGCTAATGATGGCAAAGACATGTTTTATGAGAAGTTCTGTAGTCCTGGACTTGAATAGGAGAGAGATTAAACTCATGGTAGGACTTAGACTGGCCATGGGAACTTCAAAAAACTCCTACAAACGATAAATGTGGAAGAAGAAGAAGGGCCTAAGTGTAGACTACCTGGCGAGGAGTATGAAACCGCACCACACCTAATCGTAAAATGCGAAGCATTGGATATCAAAAGACGCACAATAGTCGGGGCATTAAGTCCTGAAGAAATCGTGTATAATAAGGAACCAGTAAAGAGTCTCCTACTACTCGTAAGGGCACCGACTGCTTTTACTAGAACCACAGGGAGTGAAACGGCACAATAAACTCAGTTTCGGTGCGGGCAACAGTGGGCTAAGACCACTCTTGTTTTTATATATATGGAGATGCTATCTGTTCTTTCGGACATGTCCTAAAGAACAGATAACATCTTCACACAGATAAGGCTTACCGGCCAATGATCTTCAGTGCGGATGCACTCACATTGCTCGAACTCTTACGGGAATCGGTAAATTGACTGTCGCTAGTAATGAGTATAGTGGGCAGGGGCACTACAAATGTAGTCTGTGGACAGTAATTTGGAAATGTGAGTCTCACGGGGAACGTGCCAGAGACTAGCCCCTGCAGTCACATTATCCACTGTGTCCTCGATGGGTCAGTTGGATATAGTGCCTGCCATGTAAGCAGGAGATCCCGGTCGGGGCACAAGTCCTTTACTGTTTCTGTCAGGATTACAATGTCGTCGGCAAATCTAAAAGTTTTTGTTGGTTTTTCCCTGAACTTTAATTCCCTCGCCAAATTATTCCTTGATTTTTTTTTCTCTGAACTTTGATTTCCTCTTCATATTAGTCTTTGATTTCCTTTACTGCTTCCACAAGAAAAGAAAATAAGTTAGGGGAAAGGCTATAGTCCTGTCTCCCTCACTGCTTCTCTTTCATGTCCTTCGATTCTTATAACTACAGTATGGTTTCTATAAGAGTTGTAGAGAGCGCTTCGCTCTCTCTGTTTCAAAGAGTACGTTCCAGTCAGCACTGTTATAACCTTTCTCTAAATATACAAATGTTATAAATGTTGTTTCTATAACTTATCTTTTAAGATAATTCGTAGTATTAGTATGGCTCCGCGCGTTCCTACATTTCTGTGGAACCCAACTGTTCATCCCCAAGGTTGGATTGAATGGATTTTGCAACTCTTCTGTAAATAATTCGTGTCCATATTTGGTAAACATGACTTATTATTGTGATAGTGCGGTAATAGTCACACCTTTCAGCACCTGTCTTGACGTTCGTTTCCCTTGTACACTCTTTCTACAGATTCCTTCTATCTTTCGACTTCACCTTCTTTGCTCAGTACTGGCTATCTATCTGAGCTCTTGATATTCACACAGCTGCTTCTATCTCCTTCAAAGGTCTCTTTAATTTTCCTAAAGATCGAATTTTCCTGTAGATTGTATTTATCTTTGCCCTAATTATGCTTTTCTCTAGAGTCTTGCATTTGCATTTATCTTCTTCATTTGTTAAACAGCTCTCCCATTCAAGTGGTTTGCGAGAAACTCCATGTCGTGTGCTGGACCTTGAAAACATCCACAACAAATTCTGAAAGAATGAAATTTTCGTTCTGCAGCGGAGTGTGCGTTGATGTTTGATGTTTATACTTGGTTTACTTCGACAGTTGGATGTTAGGAGCCCTTTAGATGGAGACAGTAGATACGAATGCACTAGGTGTACTAACTCGCGTGACAAATGTACTGTGTGTGTTGCTTATGGCAACCCGACTAAATATACCTTCAGAAGTTGGTTCATATGGCTATCTTAACTGCTCCTCTATACACTGACGAGCCGAAATATTATGACCACTGTTAACCACGCAGCTGAATGCGTTTGGAGGCAGCGTGGTCACATGACACAATCAAGCATGTGTATAAGCGGAACACGAATGGAAAATCATACTAGAGACGATACGGTAGCGAACGATATAATCATCTGACATAACTGACTTTAACAAAGAGAGGGTTGAAAAGGCCCACCATCCGGGAACAAGCATCTTGGGAGCGGCGAAACTAGTTTGCTGTCCGCGAGCTACTGTCGTGAGCATCTACGGAAAATGGGGATGAAGGACAGCGAAACCTCGAGTGCGCGGCAAGGTCCACACCTCACCACAGGACGCAGAGGTCGGAGGCTTGGCTACTCCGTAAAACATGATAGGTGGCGATCTGTGGCAGAATACAACGCTGGTGCAGGTAAAAGTGTTTCAGAGCACACCGTTCAGTGCTCAGTGTTGAACTCGGGGACGACCCCTACATGTTCCCATGTTGACCCAACGACATCGTCAGTTTACGACTGCAGTGGGCACGATGTGATGTGAATTAGCATTTCCATGGTCCGCTCGAACTCCCGTCTTCCCGTAGCAGTTGCAAAGGCACTGCTCATGTTTCCTGAAGCGCCAGAAGGCGCGCATTTCTGATAGTCGCCGACTGCATCACCATGGGGAGGTGAGAAGTGGTGTGCCGTCGGCACGAACCTCAGCCTCACGCACGAAACTGGAAATGCAGCTTCACCTTCGACCAGCGTTGGGCCACTGTGTGTAGCGGCTGACAAGACTTCGGTGTGTCGCTGATATGAAACTTCCTGGCAGATTAAAACTGTGTGCCCGACCGAGACTCGAACTCGGGACCTTTGCCTTTCGCGGGCAAGTGCTCTACCAACTGAGCTACCGAAGCACGACTCACGCCCGGTACTCACAGCTTTACTTCTGCCAGTACCTCGTCTCCTACCTTCCAAACTTTACAGAAGCTCTCCTGTGAACCTTGCAGAACTAGTACTGCTGAACGAAAGGATATTGCGGAGGCATGGCTTAGCCACAGCCTGGGGGATGTTTCCAGAATGAGATTTTACTCTGCAGCGGAGTGTGCGCAGATATGAAACTTCCTGGCAGATTAAAACTGTGTGCCCGACCGAGACTCGAACTCGGAACTTTGCCTTTCGCGGGCAAGTGCTCTACCAACTGAGCTATCGAAGCACGACTCACACCCCGTACTCACAGCTTTACTTCTGCCAGTACCTCGTCTCCTACCTTCCAAACTTTACAGAAGCTCTCCTGCGAACCTTGCAGAACTAGTACTCCTGAACGAAAGGATATTGCGGAGGCATGGCTTAGCCACAGCCTGGGGGATGTTTCCGGAATGAGATTTTCACTCTTCAGCGGAGTGTGCGCAGATATGAAAGTTCCTGGCAGATTAAAACTGTGTGCACGTCCGAGACTCGAACTCGGGACCTTTGCCTTTCGCGGGCAAGTGCTCTACCAACTGAGCTACCGAAGCACGACTCACACCCGGTACTCATAGCTTTACTTCTGCCAGTACCTCGTCTCCTACCTTCCAAACTTTACAGAAGCTCTCCTGCGAACCTTGTAGAACTAGCACTCCTGAAAGAAAGGATGTTGCGGAGACATGGCTTAGCCACAGCCTGGGGGATGTTTCCAGAATGAGATTTTCACTCTGCAGCGGAGTACCGGGCGTGAGTCGTGCTTCGGTAGCTCAGTTGGTAGAGCACTTGCCCGCGAAAGGCAAAGGTCCCGAGTTCGAGTCTCGGTCGGGCACACAGTTTTAATCTGCCAGGAAGCTTCTTGAAACTTTATGTTAGTGCAAGTCGTTTGAAGCATATTGCTACTATTTCGCAAGATGAATAAACCTGTATCTTCCTCATGAATGATGACCGAATCTCTAGTCTAATTTTATCTTATGCATAGATTTACAACGTTTTCATTTCCCAGTTCTTTTTTCAGGCGACAGTTAACAGAATACATATACTTGAAAATGCAGTACACATAATGCTTTCTTCTCACACTCATTTATTACCACCGGTTTCGGTCTTACCACGGTATCACTTGCCATAGAGCCACTTTGCTTTAGTACCGGGCACTTACAATGATGAGCCAAAACATTGTGACCACTGCACACTACAACGTTAGATGCTGCCCCTGGTGGCGTTATGAGCACGTGACGCCGTAACAAAAGTGTGAAAGCGAAGCAGACAAGGGGGGGTGATCACCCTAGCGAAGACGTGCTGCAAATGGGGAAATCCATTAAGATAAGCTACTTCGACAAAGGGGACTGTGAAACTACCAACACACGCTGAATGACTGGACGTCCACGGTTCTACTCTTCATAGAACGTGGAGTTCAGAGACTTGTCTGCTCTGTAAAGTAGGATAGATGGTGATATGTGGCTTCCCTGCGGCAAGAGCACAATGCTGGTGCATGCACAAGAGTTTCAGAGCACACCTTTCATCGTACATTGTTGAACACGGAGTTCCACAGCAGACCACCCCTGCGTGTCCACATGTTGACCCAACGACAGTTACGATTGCAGTGAGCAGACGGCCACGGGGATTCGACCGTTGATCAATGGAAACGTGTCGGCTCTTCGGGCGAATCACATTTTCGCTACACTAGGTCGATGGTCGTCTTCACAAAAGCCGTCATCGAGGTGAGCGGTAGCTCGAAACGTGCAGCGCGCCACAGACGCGGGCTGGTGGGGTCAGTATTATGCTATAGGAGACATTCTCCTGCGCTTGCATAGGACCTGTCGTAGTAATCGAAGACGCATGCTGGCAGCTGCGAACCACCTACATCCCTTCATGTTTGATGTCTTCCCCGACGGCGATGTGATCTTCCAGAATTATAATTGTCCGCGTCTCGGAGCCAGAACTGCGCTCCTGGGTTTGAGTAGCATTGATGTCTGGGAGACAAACTTCGCCTGATGTAAATCCTATGGAGCTCATCTGGGTCGCTATCGGTCGCCATCACCAAGTACGCAAATGAGCGGCCTGTTATTCACGCGAATTACATGACCTATGTGAGCCGTGCGTCGCTCGTGTTCCCGCCATCATGTGTTTTACACCCTGTTCTTAACTTACTTCCACCTCATGACGTTAATTTAAATTATACTGTCACTGAGTTGCTGCTTTGCCTGACCGTGACCGGCGCTAGCAGCGCGTATCGATATATCCCCTCTCGTATTATCTTTGCTCGACTGCTATTACTTCCCGGTCGTTGTCTGTCGTAGGCCAGTTCGGTTTTGCGAGTTCGGATTGAGAGTTCGGATCTGACAGTCAGTTGGAACGCGTTTGGAGCGCAGTCCGGACCTGACAGTCGTGGAGTTGCAATGCGGCACTAGTGCAGTCGGGTTGGAGCAGCAGTGAGGTCTGCGCCGACATCGCGTGCCCGACCATTGCCGCCATGCATCACTTGATCCGAGCCACGGTCTTGGTGGATCGGCGGTCGGTCGTCCTACTGGACGACGCGTTTTGGCTCGCCGATCGTTCGAGTCGGCTGTGTGTGTGTGTGTGTGTGTGTTTGTGTGCGCATCGACTCCCGATTTGTCTTCGCGTGTGCTTAGTTACTGTTGGGTATCGTTCTGGTCTTCGTGCAAGTGTTTGTCAGGTTGTTTGTGTAGTTGGCGTAATTTCCCTTGACAAGTTATTTTAAATGTTGTCGGCGTACTGCCTCTGAGAGGTCGGTCGTCTCATCGGGCGACGTGTAACTGGTTCTCTGAGCGCTTCTGGCCCGCTTCAATTACCATCTTGTGGAGCTTGGGTCGGTCCTGGTGCAGGGATGTCGTTTAGCCAGTGGGCGTGTTTCCTCTGCATGGTTGGGTCCTAGCCAGTATTTCCGCCGTCGTGTGCCTGGAAGTGAGTGGGAGACGCACCAGCGGTGCATTCGCGACGGAGCAGCAGTTGCGGACGGATCAGCAGGCAGTCGGTCGGTTGGTGAGGCACAAGGACATCTCCGTGCGGTACAGTCGCCTGGGTCGCAGCGTGTGTGGAGCTGTCCGGCTTCGTGGTTCACCGACCCAGGACGTCGAAGTTGAGTGTAGTTTTGACGGCTAATACATACTCCATTGTGGATTATCACGTTTGTAACCTTTTGTGTTTGAGTTCTCATGTACTGATTGATGGGAAGCAAGTCGTTGTGTCGGTCTGTCCGTGACTGTCTCCTGGTTGGCTCCCGACGGATTGAGTGTAGTTGGGCTGATGAGCCTAAGTGAACGAGGGCAGACCGACCTCCCTGGAGGCTTCTGAGTGGCACCAGTGTTTAATTATCTATTTTCAGCTACTTTAAATTTAAGGCTTATGGTTATTTTTATTTTAATGTCTATGGTAATATATTCTGAAGTCTTGAAATTTAATTGTGGCCCTCAGCCATTTGTGTTGCACCTTGCATATGTTGCTTTTTGGGTTATTAATTATTTTATTGCTACCTTAATTGAATGTTCAATTTTATTAGATTTCTTGTTGGCTTTCTGCCTTTAAAGGTCTATGGTAATATATTCTAAAATTTTGGAATTTAATTGTGGCCCTCAGCCATTGGTTTTGCACTTTGCGTATGTTGTTTTTTGAATTATTTTATTGCTATCTTAATTGGATTTTATCTTGTTAAGATTTCTTGTTGGAGGCCTTCAGCCGTGAAAGAATTGCATTCGGTAAAGATTCGGCTATGTGCCGCTTTTGTTGTAAAGGTTATAAAATTACAATAAATGACAATTAGAAACAGAAACTGACCTCAACTCTTGGCCCTTTCCACAAGTCTATTACCTGTTCTGCCCAGCGGGTTTAGCGAGCGTATCACCATGGGTAGGCAGTTAATGCTGGACTTATCCAGCAGAATGAGTGATGTATTTCGTTCCAAAGACAGGCAAACATGCTATTAAGCAGGTGGTCATAATATTTTGGTCGTCATTAAATGATGATTGCTTTACATATTTTGACTATGTTCAATTTATTTTTCATGTGTTAAGATATGTTTGAATTCTGATGTTGTGACTGTAATTTTTCTTACCGTGAAGATGTCAGTGACCGTGTTGTGGCGTGGCTATCTGACAGGTAACACATCACCTCAATTCGACTGCGCCAGTATGGTCTCAGGAAAAACTACATAACAAAGAGTCCAAGTGTAAGAACCATATATTTGAACATCAAATCTTGTAAGAAAACAGTGAACGAACTTTGAACAGGTTCCTTCTAGCAACTAAGTACAACAATGACAGGCGGAAACACTCCGAGCAAGTCCAACGTTAAGTCCATAGCTACCATGCAAACTTTTGAGCAGACGTCCGGAAGAACCTCGGCAGTGACGCTCGACGTGGGCCACTGCATACTGCCCCGTAGGCCCAGCGAGGCCGGTTATAATATCACGCGGAAGGATACACTCGCCGCGCGGGATTAGTCGAGCGGTCTCAGGCGCTGCAGTCATGGACTGTGCGGCTGGTCCCGGCGGAGGTTCGAGTCCTCCCTCGGGCGTGGGTGTGTGTGTTTGTCTTTAGGATAATTTAGGTTAAGTAGTGTGTAAGCTTAGGGACTGACGACCTTAGCAGTTAAGACCCATAAGATTTCACGCACATTTGAACATTTGAACATTTTTTTTTTTTTTTTGATACACTCGCTCTGTGTGACTGGCTACTGCTGCTCTCTAATTGGCTCAGAAGTGAGATGATGTCATCTCCCATTTGATTAGTATGTTAGAAGGACATGGAAAAGTAGTTCCCCTGTCTAGAGAGCCCTCTGTAGGAGGCTATGGATCCCTGCTTCGATGAGTAGCCGCACCTGCGGGGTAGGCCACTGGTGGTAACCTGACGTGCACAGGAATGACGTCCGACAGGGACTGGACAACGTAACAGACCGAAACCAAACATACAAATATTTTCAAGCTCGTCCCACACTTTTGCGAGTATGTCTGTAGTTACTGCATTCACTGATGTAGCTATGCAGCATCGGAGTTAACCTTAGGTTGCTGGGAGGAGAGTAGTGTTCTACAGCCCCCCGCCCAAAAAAAAAAAAAAAAAAAAAAAAACAAAAGGCGGGCTGTGATATCAGGTAACCTTGATTCATACATCCCTTACGCTGCAAGACAGGCTGTTTCACTCGGGGCCAGCATGGTGCCCACGGGCACAGGTGGGCAGGGTGAGGAAAACAGTTGAGGCGTGTGCACTCTTGCAGTTGGCCACGGCGTACGTGGTCACTCCGCATTCGAGTGCATGCGGGCTGGAATGGCCAAGTGGCTCAAATGGTTCAAATGGCTCTGAGCGCTATGGGACTTAACAGCTGAGGTCATCAGTCCCCTAGAACTTAGAACTACTCAAACCTAACTAACCTAAGGACATCACACACATCGATGCCCGAGGCAGGATTCGAACCTGCGACCATAACGGTCTCGCGGTTCCAGACTGAAGCGCCTAGAACCGCTCGGCCACTCAGGCCTGCCCAACCGGCTGGCTCATGCGCCGAACGTATACAATAGAGCCCCCTTGTGGGGTGGCGTACAGTATCTGCGCCAGCCCATGAGCATGTTAGTGCACCGAGAGTAACACTTGCCCAAGGGGGCAGCAATGGAGAAGCCTGGCTGTGTTCTCATCGAAAATTATGGCAGTGCAGTCTTAACTGAAATGCGCCTGTTGAAACTGAGAACGCCAGATGCCTTTTGTTTCCGTGACACTGGCGTCTTGACTCAACATATGCTCGGTGATGAACTAGCCAGTGAGCGAACCTGCTAGACTGGAAAGCTGCCTACAGTATACCTTATGAGATGGCAACTAACAACTGGTGCACAGGTAAACGTTATGATAAGATGTGTAAGATAAAATCCGTCACAAGTTCCTATCCCAACATGTGCTGTTCTGCTAGTGGATGGACAACACTATGAAAACACCAAGAACACAACACGTTATCCTCTATGATTTTCAGACAAATGTTATACCATTCTTCCTGCCACATAGTGGCAAGTTCTGGTAACGATGATGGAGATGGATAGCTATCACGTACCCTTCTCTCTGCAGTAGACCATGAAGGATCAACAATATTGAGACCTGGTGACTGTGGTCGCCAGGGCAGATGCGGCAATTCATCCTGGTGCTCGGAAAACCACTCCTGGACGAACTCATGTGTGAACAGAGGATCTGTCGGCTTGGAACACAGCAACCCCATTGGGGAAGAAATAGCGAAGCACGGGATGGACCTGGTGAGCCAAGACGGACACATAATCCTTGACAGTAACAGTAGCTTGCAGAGTAACCAAGGGGCCCATGGAATACCGCGATATGGCTTCCCAAAACATCGCCGGATCTCCGACACGTTTTACTCTTGGCAACGAGAAGCAGTCTGCATCGTGGTCTTGGGACGGCGTACACTAGATGTAAACTCGGCCAGAAGTTGGAAATAGTGTGAAACGAGACTCATCCGACCAAATGGTTCTCTTCCATTGCTCCAGAAAGCTGGTTTTACGGCTTCGGCACCACGTTTTCTAGTTAAGGACATTTGCGTCACTAAAGTGTGATTTTCGGATGCGAGCTTGCCCAGCAAGTCTCAGAGTACGGAGCACTTTTCGCATTTCAGTTAACAACTGAATTTCCGTGAGTCCATGCGTTGTTTTGTATATCTTGTGCAGAAGGCACTGTTTCTTAAGATACTTGTTGATATTGCCTTTAAACTAACATTGACATCTAATCTGCCGGGTATACATTACCCTAGAGCTTGGCCGACCATTTATTTGAACATGAATTAGAATTTCCCTACGTATTCTCTGACTGAGACAGTTTCTACTACAGTTTTCTGCTCCTTCCAGCATTTTATGTTTTCTTTTCTATTCCTTTGTTCTTTGGTGCCGATTGTTCCTACAAATACATCCCAGTATCTGTACAAATATCCCTTAAGAGATCGGATCTATCTGTTGCCAATAAGTGTGGTATTTAAAATTATCCCGTCGCATAGATTATTCTGTGAAATATTGGAAGACTGACATCTAACACTTCTCCCGAAATTTCATGGAACAGGTCCATTGACTTTTCTTTGTGGGTAGAGAGGCATACCGTTTGTTGTAGGTCATTTCCAGGGACACACTTTATTACTGTTTCGCAGAGGATTTCTCTCGTCCACCATTTATGAAGATGTAACGTCAAAAATCTCCTCCAGCTATTACATAACTGCTCGGGAACATAAGAAATAGAGAACGGAGATGTTCTCTGAAGATATCACTGATTTCGGTGGCCCATAGGATGACGCAACTACAGCTTTCATCCCAACAGGGACTGTTATACGTACACAAAACATTTTGGATAGAGACTGAGGTTCTATGTGAGCTGATCTAAGATTCAATCATTATTTTGTTAGTAAACACTGCTGTGGCACTGAGACAAATGGTTTTTGGAAGAGTACTGCATCTACCTGTTTTCTTTCGGCCATGGTTTTCGTGATGTAATGTGAGAGGCGTTCTGACCCTACGACCTATTTAAAAGATAGGGTAAAGAAAAACAAACTTACGTTTTGGAAACTGTGGATTTAGAGAAAGCTTTTGACACTATGAATTGGAGTACACTCCTTTAAAATTCTGAAGGAGGTGAGGATAAAATACAAGGAGCTAGATGCTATTTACAACTTTTACAGAAACCAGACTGCAGTTATAAAAGTCGAATGACGTGAAAGAGAATCAGAGATAGAGAAAGGAGTGGGACAGTGTTGTAGTCATTCTCGAAGCTTTTCCATCTGTACATTGAGCAAACAGTAAAGGAAACTAAGGAAAAATTTGGAATAGGAATTAAAGTTCGGTGAGAAGAAATAAAAACTTAGATTTATGATGCAAAATTCCCGAATTTACTGCCCACCACGAAGCTTCTTGCGCTCAAATTATACTCGAGTCCGAGAGCTGGTTGAAACCCTAAGTACAAAGCTCCAAGATATTTAGCGATTCATTGATCGTACACCGTATAGACAAATGAGACGCCATAGGAGTGGGTGTGTTTATTGCAGTTGACAAAAATATTGTCTCTGCTTAGGTCGAATATGAATCTGACAGTGAAGTTATCTGGTGGAGTATAACAGGTATAGATGAAATCAAATTAACTGTCAGATGTTTTTACCGGTCACCCGAGTCGGTTGTGAAGGTTTAAAGTCATTGACAGAAAGTCTATGGTAAGTAGTGCAGAAATACCCAGGTCATTCATTATTAGTTGGAGGCGACTTTAACCTACCGAATACCGGAATATGGACGTCTATTGATTCATTGCAGGGGGTACAGACAGACAGTCTTGCGAAGTTCTTTTGAATACGTTTTCCGAAAACTGTCTTGAGCAGACAGTTCGACAGCCCACACGCTATGGAAATATTTAAGATCGCGTACCTGCAAACAGGCCTGACATAACCGACGGCGTCAGTATAGATGCAGCGATTAGTGACCATGACGTCATTATAACACTTTGGTTAATAAAGTTAATAAATCAATCAAGAAGGCTGGGACAGTATTTCCGCTAGTAAGAGCAGATAGATAGTCAGAATCCTATTTAGACAATGACCTGACATCATTTAGTTCCAGTACGATGGACGTAAAGGAACTGTTGTCATGGTTTAACGCATTGTAAATCATACTCTGAAGAAGTATGTACCGAATAAGTGGATTAAGGAAGGAAAAGACTCATCGTGGCTTAACAAAGAAATTCGAAAAAAGCTCAGGAAGCAAAGGCTGTTGCACTCCCAGTTAAAAAGTTATTACTGTGATGGACATAGTAACAAGCATCGCTGGTGTAGAGAAACAACTGAAATAGTTGAAAGCAAATAAGTCACCACGTCCTGATGGAATCGCAGTTCGGTTTTACAAAGATTACTCAGCAGCACTGGCCCCTTACTTAACTTGCTTTTGTTGCGAATTTCTCGTGCAACTCAAAGTCCCAAGCGACTGTAATAAATAAATAAATAAATAAAACCGCAGGTGACTCATATATACAGGGTGTCACACTTATGTTGACCACCCTAAATAACTGTTTGTCCATATGCAAGTTACAAAATGTTTCAAGAAAATGTTCTTTAGCCGTCAGGGGGACATCAATCATGCTGATTGCCTTCGTTGTAGCTTTGTTTTTTTTTCCAAAGATATGAACAGCGGTATGACTTTTTTAAATGGCACCCTGTATTTTTTATTCGGTAATTGATTTCCTCTCCTAAAGACCTATTCAAAAATGCATCAAAGTGTACCATTCACTGAAACACAACGTTATTAATTACATAACACAACATTGACGTTGACGCTCCCAGCGCTTAGTGCAGGTACTCGGGGTAATGGAACACATCCACGTGCTGACATTGACAGAGGACAAATGTAAAGATAAGTAGAATGCACACCCGTCATTCCGTCAACCATCGCCAGTTGAAGAGTTGTGTGAGAAGAATGTACAACAACGAAGAGAAGGTGGAAGTGCTACTCATCAATGGGGAATGTAAGTTAGCAGAACAGTAATTCCAATACTATTTTCTTACGTATGGGTACATTTAATACAGTAGTTTAGCCCTTTTAAATGCTGTTGTGTACAGTAGGCATACAGTAAAGACTGTCCTCCCTACAAACTGCATCGACATAACGTTTATTTTATTGTTGTTGTTCTTGAAGGTAGGCGAAATGCTGCGCAGGAAGCGGAACTGTACACAGAGCGATATCCTTACAAGAACCCATCTTCCCGACGGATGTTTTCTCGTCTTGTTGTGACGCTTCACGAAACGGGAAGCTTCAACCCACGGCAACACAATCGTCGTAGCACTCGCACAGACGAAACTGCCGAAGTTACTGTCCTCACTGCCATTGCTATGACTCCACATGCGAGCACACGGCAGCTTGAACACGAGATTGGCATTCCTGAAACCAGTGTACATCGTATTTTTACACGTCACCGGTTCCATTCTTAACATGTTCACCTACATAAAGATTTGCATGCGAATGATTTCCAGAATCGTGTACAGTTCTGTCAGTGGGCACAGCAGCAAATCATCGCCAACCCGAACTTCTCCAATGTTCTGTTTACCGATGAGTGTTCCTTCTCAAACAAAGGACGGGTACATACAAGGAACTTGCGTTATTGGTCCAGCGACAACCCACGATGGATCAGACAGGTGGAACATCAGCGTCAACGGAGAGTTAACGTTGGTATGGGATGTTTGGTACTACAATTATTGGCCCTTATTTCATCAATGGTAGTCTAAGCGACACAGCGTATGCCAACTTCCTCAGACGAATTCTTCTTCCTCTTCTGGATGAAGTGCCGCTAAGAACCAGAATGCTTATGTCGTATCAACACGATGGATGTCCAGCACATAAAGCCTTGCGTGCACGTCGTGTTCTGAACCGAAAGTAGCCTGCCAGATGGATTGGAAGAGGAGGAACAGTTACTTGCCCTGCTAGGTCTCCTGATTTAAATCTTCTGGACTTTTTTCTTTGGGGATGCATTAAAGACGTATTCTAACAACTAAAGAGGACATGCAGGACCGTATCGTGCTCGCTTGTAATTCTCTTCAGCAGGCAACACTGTAAGCAGTATATAATTCTTTCATTCAACAAGTCCACCAGTGCATCGGTGTCCAGGGTCACCACTTTGAGCACCTCTGAATGTTCTACTCCGGGGCAGTGGTACAGGACAGTCAAAGTCAGTTTCGTGTTATGTTTTTACTTGGCCTTCATTTGTTTTCTGACAACTCCAGCAAGTGGATGAGTTTTTGATCTTGGGCTCAAAGTCATTGTTGTGTTATGTAATTAACAACGTTGTGTTTCAGTGAATGGTACACTGTGATACGTTTTTGAATAGGTCTTTAGGAGAGGAAATGAATTACTGAATAAAAAATACAGGGTGCCATTTAAAAAAGTCATACCGCTGTTCATATCTTTGTAAAAAACAAAGCTACAACAAAGGCAGTCATGCTGACGGATGTCCCCCTGACGGCTAAAGAACATTTGCTTGAAACTTTTGTAATCTGCATCTGGACAAACAGTTATTTAGGGTGGTCAGGCTAGACGGGACACCCTGTATAAGAGAAGTAAAAGAGTGGACCAGCAAAATTGCAGACCACTGTGCTTAACAACAATTTGCTGCAGAACCCTTGAACATTTTCTCAGATATAAAAAAAAAGTTCCTGGAGAGGGAAAAGCTTGAGTTCACATATCAGCGAGGTTTTAGAAAACATCTCTCGTGCGAAACTCAGCTTGCCCTTTTCTCGTGCGAACCAGGAAATTATCTTTAAGCATTTGACACGATGGCACATTTTCGACTGTTAACGGAGGTACAAGCATACGGAGGAGGTTCCCACGTATGTGAGTGGCTCGAAGACTTCTTAAGTAACAGAACCCAGTATGTTGTCCTCGACGGCCAGTGTTCACCCGAGGCAAGGGTATCGTCAGGAGTGCCGCAGGGAAGTGCGATAGAACCACTGTTATTCTCTATGTACATAAACGATCTGACGGACCAGGTAAGTAACAATCTGCTGTTGTGTACGGGAAGTTCTAGTTGTTGAATGACTGTAGGAGGATAACATAGATAAAATTTATGGTTGGTGTGATTAATCGCAGCTAGCTCTAAATGTAGTGGAATGTAAGTTACGCAGACGAGTAGGAAAAACTCGTAATGTCCTAATACGGCGTTAGTAGAGTGCTAGTTGACACAGTCAGATAGATTAAATACGTAGGCTTAACGCTGCATAGCAGCATGAAATGAAACGAGCGTACAAAGGTTGTAGTGGGGAAGGCGATTCGTTGACTTAAGCTCATGGAAGAGTTTTAGGAAAGTGTTTTTCATCTGTACAAGAGACCGCATATAGGCTGGAAGCCAAGTGCGACCCGTTCTTGGGTGCTGTTCTAGTGGCTGGGATCCCCACCAGATCAGATTGAAGGAAAACATCGAAGAAGTTAAAAACGCGGCCTGCAAGATTTGTTACCGGTAGGTTCGATCAACACACAAGTGTTACGGAGATGCTTCAGGAACTCAAATGGAAATCCCTGAAGGAGAGGCGACGTTCTTTCCGACGGGCAGTATTCAGAGAATTTAGAGAACCGGCATTTAAGTTGACTACAGAACGATTCTAATGACGCCAACATACATTTCGTGTAAGGACAATAAAAATTTGATTAGAGAGGTTGGGGCTCGTAAGGAGGAGTATAGACAGAAAAGGAAATGAATAGTAGTGGTACAGGGTACCCTCCGCCACGTACCTTACGGTGGCTGGCGGTAGATGTATGGTAATTCTGCCAGAGACAGCAAAGGACTTGGAGTAGTGGTTGAAAGGAATACAAAGTACGTTGAGAAGGGGTTACAAGGCGAAATAAACAAACTAGAAGAAGGCTAATAGAATGACGTCGATAACCATACTGAAGGAACAAGTGTATAAAATGAGACTCTAGAAGTAGTATATGAGTCTTGCTATTTCCGCAGCAAGGTAAAAGATGACAGCAGAAATAGAAACGGCATAAATCGCAGACTGACAATGGCGGGGACAGAATTTATGAGAAAAAGGTAGTTATCATTTAATATAAAGTGTTAAGAAATCTTTTCTGAAGGTATTTGTGAGGTGTGTAGCCTTGTATATAAGTGAATCGTGAACGATAACTACCAGACAAGAAGTGAATATTTTCAAATGGATGAAAAACAGTCTTGATCTCAATAAAATTGCTTGATCAGTTATCAGTTGGCGTTCGTTGAGAGACAACACCTGCTCCGTTGACACCCATTGGCTACCATCGTGTGATAATTGTTCTGAAGATGGCACATTCTGAATGAAACCGGTTACCATAGCAAATAAATATTTTATTGCGGTCAAGATTGTTTTCAATCCATTTTAAAGTATTTTAGCTAGACCGATGGTTTTCTCTACAGAAAAATTTCTCAAAAATTACTTGAGAAGATAATACGAAATTGGAGTGCCTGTGATATTCCGAATTACGAAGCAATGTTCCTTCGGACATGCATGCGCGACAGGGGATCGAGCCGGGATTTCCCGCTTATTGCGAGCGGCCGCCTTTTCGTTAGGCTATCCGAAGAGGACTCACGGCCAGACCCAAACCTCCCTACGTGTGCGTGTCCCAATGAAGAGTGAATCGTAATTTGAAACAACACAGGCACTGCAATATCGTATATTTCCACCGACACGGGTAAGAGACTTTCAAGTAAAATGTCTTCTTTGTACAGGAATAACGGATGTACGAGTACACGTTACAGACACCTGGTTTACGACATGTGGAAGTTTGCTTGACTAAAAGAAGTGATTGGTACATAGAGCACATCCTGAGACATCAAGGAATAGTCAGTTTAGAAATGGATGTGTGGGACAGTAAAAACTGTAGAGGAGGAAGATCAAACCTTAATTGCAGTGCGCAGTTTCAAACGTGTGTAAGTATCAGTATTATAAAATCGCTCTCAGCACTATGGGCCTTAACTTCTGAGGTCATCAGTCCCCTAGAACTTAGAACTACTTAAACCTAACTAACCTAAGGACATCACACACATGCATGCCCGAGGCAGGATTCGAACCTGCGACCGTAGCGGTCACGCAGTTCCAGACTGCAGCGCCTAGAACCGCACGGCCCCATCGGCCGGCTATCAGTATTATAACCCTGGCTTCGGTGAGGGTCAGCGGTGGGATGAGTGGACTACTGTAGCCTGTTGCGATTTTGTGTACCACTGCGGGCTACGGCGAGGACGAAGCCTCTCCATCGTTTCTAGGTCCCCAGTTTGTAATGGTTCTTTATTTAAATGACCATTGCGGCACTCCAACCCCAGTTCTCGATACCAGTAATATCGCACTACTTTTTCTGCGAAGTAACAGCCATATTTTTGTGACAATATTCACATTTGGTATTATTAATGTATAGGTACTCCGACGCATCGATATATTACAGTGATATGGTTCTAGTTTGTATTCATTTCTGTGAGACTGTCATAATCTTTGACTTACTTGTAACCGTTTTGGCGCGAATGCCCACAGAGCAGTCTTTGTTTCACTTTGCAGAAGTTAAGTTGTTATTTCCCTTTGTAAAAGAACAGCCAAGTCTTCTGTTTGGTTAAAGTGGACATTAAATATATGAAGATTGATACAAAACTGTTTTCTTGATGATGTGACAATTAAGAAGAAGTATATGTGAATTTACAAGAAGTTTAATAAAAATGTGGATCGTGAACACCAAGTCAAAAATTATTTCTACAATAACATTATTCTGATCTGGGATTGTTTGATAATTAAGAATTTACTGAAAAACGCATCTGTTAGGTTTTCAAATATTGCTAAAGTACAGATCTGGACCTTCTAGCAGTCAAAGTGGAATCACCCTAGAATCAACAAGATGAGCCATAACAACTTCGACGAAATCTATGTGGGAATACACTCAAGATAAGTGCCAAAATTAATGACTTTTTTACAGTGAGTTCATTATTTCCATTCTGACGATAGCATCCACAGTCAATATCTTTGTTGTTGCCCGATAAAGCGAACATATGCTGCGTGAGCAACATTATTAATCTAATTTCTAACCTACTTTGCAAGTGGTGGTATTGTTAGAAGTTTCATACAATACGATACAATGTATCAGTATTTATAAAGGGATGAAGAAACTTGCACAGGAAAGATAAACTAAAGTGGAGGGCTGCAGCAAACCAGTCTCCAGACGGAAATCAACAACATGTGATCGATCTTTAGTCATGCGCGTTGAGTGGGACGAACGAGCCTTCCCACCGCGCTGACGAAGCAGTAATCGAGCGAGAATAACTGCGGCAAATATGTTGAGGCTGATAACGCAAGGGGACCAGTTCCCGTAGACGCGGAGCAACAGCGTGGGAGAGGTGCGCACAGGAGCGCGCGCTACGTAAACAGGCGACTGCGCACGCGCGAGGCGGTCGTTTCGAGCTCTGTGGCGTCGGCATCGGGCCGGCGCGTTAGTCGGCTGCCGGCGATGGAGGCGCCCGCAGCTACGCCGGCGCTGCCGGACGCGGGGGCGGCGGCGCCGCCCGCCTGCCGGCTGTACGCGCGCCGCTGGCTCATGCTGGCCATCTTCGTGCTCTGCTCGCTGTCCAACTCCATCCAGTGGATCCAGTACTCCGTCATCACCAACATCGTCACCGAGTACTACCGCGTCGACAGCAACGCCGTCAACTGGACCGCGATGCTGTACGAGGTGCTCTACATACCGCTCATCTTCCCCGCCTCGTGGATCCTCGAGAAAACAGTAAGTCCATTAGCAACCCTACAAAACAATTGGGCTAATCCTATCTCCTTAAAAACGTCGTTCTCAGAATGTTGCTTCAGTACGATATATGTCGAAAACGTTGCATATGGTAAATGTTGTTTTGGTTATCAACCATAAGGTTTCCTTGATGCATTTCACCAGTGTTGTGACTTGCTGGGCAGCTGTCAATTTCAATGTTAAATGCAATGTAACGTGTGTTTTATTGTATCGCATAGTTTTTGTCCATGTATTTCAGTTTTTGCCTGCATAAAACTATAGTCGGTTCCTTTTTTTACGTCCCAAAGTATAAAACTCTGGAATTATTTCACCGGAATGCGAGATTGTATCTGAGTCTGATCATTCTGCAACTCTCTCCTATAATATTCAATTTTATTCTTATGATATCTCTCTCAAACAAAAGTACGAGACCCTAATTTAATAAATATAAATGATCGGCGTTTCCTGTTGAACGTACAGCAAAGTGTTTTTTTCGATCTAGTCTGACTGCCTTGCATGTTGAAGCAACCCATATCGAACAGTGACTCCGTCTGTTAGCTGTAAACAGCGAAACAGAAACAGCTCCCTTCCCATTTCTTCACTTCAATTAATACGGGAGGAATTGTGAGCATTATGGTTGCATCCTCGTGACAAGTTGATAATAGGTGTATCGAGTACCGTTTTCTGTTAGCTACTTCCAATAAAGTCGAGAAAGGAAATGTGAAATAAATTCATTCACACATTCCATACGAATCATGTGGCGACCGCTCAAACAGGTGGTTCCTTGCGACGCTGCCTCATGTCACGGAACGCGCAAGCTAGTACTTATAGAAAATTGCGTGGAACCTACAAAAGGTCGAGTCCCACAGATTCAATTAAGATGCCAGTTCCAGGCACAAAGATTAAGTAATATCAAACTGTTTTTTCCATTTTAGGGATTGCCTATTGATAAGATGGCCTGAAAAAGTGGTAAAGTGCTCGATCTAAAACCGTTGTATACTCGGTAAGGAACTGCTGAAAACTGTGTTTATGAATACTTCAATTTCAGAAATATTTCTGGATAGTATTCAAGGAAATGTGTTGTAATGCGATTACATTAGGTACTGTTATTCGTTTCTAAATTATTTGACGCGATATTCTTATATGTTGAATGTTTCTCTTGTGTTTCTTTAACAGTAATTACTAAACCCTCATAAAATTTACGATTGCAGCAAGATATAAAACAGGACATTACGTACTTAATTTGGTATGTAGCATACCACTGGTGGTCAAATAATTGCAATTAATAATGCATAGCCTATAAATTATACTTACATTGAATAAAATGTGGAGTAGTGAACTTTACGATTGTTTAGTAGCATCTAACATTCTTCTCCCTGCAGTGTTTCAGAGTTAATACATCGCTGTTGAAGCTTCTTCCGCATTTTGATATTTATAAATTATCCGTTTGATATGTCTTCTTCACTCATTTCTCTAGATGAAGATTATTGCAGGTACCCTACAGCGATCGCTAAGCAGAATTTAAACTACGTAGAGTTAGAAGTGCTTGTTAATCAAACATAGCAATTTCGTAAGCGTAGCATCAGGTGGAAAGTTTTTTTTTTTTTTTTAAATCTTGTCTCCTCTTTGGCATACTGCTTCTTGTTACCGTCACGTTTCTGAGGCTACGTTGAATCTTCAGGCAGTGTAAATATAACGATAACTCAAGCACGAGTTTATCTGCTTCTGATCGGCAGCTACAGCATCTCTAGTTGTGAGATAGCAGCCTTCCACTCAAAAGAATTGTATCGCTTTCTTTCTTACTCGGGAAAGATGAAATTTTCTTCCTCGTACTGCAAGATATATTGTTGGCTGATGGCGTACTAGTTCACGTCTAACTTCAAACGAAAGAGAAGAGACGAATTTCGAACTGCCATACTGTACGATTTTAGGTTCACGATACACAACTACACGGCAGTTGCGGTGAATTTAATACACTGACAAGCGGCTATATGTTTAAATCTGCATACGGGCCGTGGACTACGAAATTATTGTGAAAAGTTGAGTGGCAGTCACTGGTTGCTGTTCTATTCTGCGCAAAGGTTGTGGTTCAGACGCGGACTCTGATTACAGAGAACTGCAGCATATTTTAAAGGTTCCTGGAAAATTAAAACTGTGTGCTGAACCGAAACTCGAACCTCATCTAAAAACAATCTCCCCCCCCCCCCCAGGCTGCGGTAAACCGTGTCTCCGCAGTATCCTATCTTCTAGGAGTGCTAGTCCTTCAAGGCATGCAGGAGGGCTTCCATGAAGCTTGGAAGGTAGGAGATGTACTGGCGAATGTGAAACTGTGAGAGCGAGTCGTGGGTCGTATTTGGACAGCTGAGGCGATAAAGGACTTCCCCGTGAAAGGCAAAGCTCCCAGGTTCGAGTTCAGGTCCGGCACAGTATTAATCTCTCTTATTATTATAACTGTTTATTGACAAATTTAAAGTTCATAAAGAAGTTGTAACAGTTTCTGGGCGCTGTCCCAAATTCTTCCTATCAGTTTTTCTCTAGCAACTCTGGATAACCTACTGACAAGCGCTCCAAAATACCTTCATTTTAATGTTTTGACCGATAGAGACGCTATTCCATGAAATTCCTGTAGCCCTCCACGTCTTTCTGTATATGCCTTGCCGCAGTAACTGCAACCTTAGTCTCTTCTGTCCACCCTCCGACCAAAATGTTGACTTACTCTGTTTGAAATCTCTCGTAATACTCATATCTGTGTATATTCAACAGCCCCCACTGTAATGCACTATCACAAAACGTATCTTTCTTCTGTAGCCCAAATAAGTGCCTATAAAATGCTTTCATTAAAGGCCCCCCTAACCAAAGAGGAAGTCTGCTTCTCTTCTGAACGTCTCCCCCTTTCCGCCAGAAGTTGTGCGAAGATCGAAACTAAGTGGTGCGGTTCCCACGACGATTCATGGACTTCCAGAAATCCATAAGAAAGATGTTCCTATGACCTAACAGTGGGTAACATTGGCTCTCCAAACTGGCTGTGCGAAACACTAACGCCTCTTGCGTGAAAATGTGCTCATCACAAGCGCCACTGCGCGGACTTCATTGACAAGCTACAATCGCTGAAACTGAACAGTTCTGATCTGTTAGCCAGCTTCTGTGTCGTGTTTTTACTCACAAACGTTCGACTTTCATAATTCTTATCACTTACTGGTACAGTTTTCATAAAGATATTTCAGCTTTTTTCAAACATGCAATGACCTCGACATACTTTTTATTTAACAACGAATTTTTTTAAACACACTGACGGTGTCACCGTGGTTATCCCCCGTCACCTCTGATGGCCAATTTATTTACGAAGGATTTCGAGGAAGAGATTCTGAAATCTGCTGTCTTAAAACCCACTGTATTTTGGAGGTATATTGACGATACGTTTGTTGTGTACCCCCGTGGCGAAGATAAATTAAATGAATTTTTAAACCTTTTGAGTTAGATCCATGCACAAATCCCGTTTTAAGACCTTTTAGTTCGGCACAAAGATGCCACCTTGTGGCGTACAGTATATCTGAAACTGACGCATACAGTCTTATATTTACGTGCAAGTACCTGCTACCAGTTTGTGTTCTCAGACATTTGGTTCATCCCATCACTGCTGCTGACACCTGTCTGCATGATGAGCTCCTACAATTAGTTTTTGAAGCTAACGAGTAATCCCCAGTGCAGATATGTAAGCTCATACGAATGAAACCAAAGGTGGACATAAGTTAAGTAGAAGACAGAGATTTCAGTGGCTTTCTCGCCATATGTGGAAAGACTATCGTCAGAAACAGGACGGATCCTCAGCAAGCACAAAGTAAAAGCGATCTTTCGCCCCAACAGAAGACAACAGCCCTCTTGGGTTCCGTTAAAGATGGTTTGATGCTCCAGGAGGCTGGAGTTTACTAGATGACACGTGAATAATACCTTTCATGCATCGGACAGACGACTTGTACAATCCATGAAAGATGTACGGAACGTAGCAGGTACATCTACGTCTACCTCATCTTTCTGGGACTCGGTGGTGAAAGAGGAAACTGAAATACGTTTGGCGATGGATTTAATTAATAGATAGCTGCTTCAGCTTTCATAAGACACGGAAACCGGCGCTTTTTGTTATAAACTTACAAATACGTCGCGACAGTGCAGCTCAGAGTGATACATAGACATACCAGCGTGGACTGACTGCGCAGCCACAGATATATTTAATGCACAATGTACGTCTTTGCTGGCGACCAACGTCTCTGGCGCCTTGTCCATCAATGGTGGCATGCGCAGTGGCACGGTCCGCTAGTTTCAAAAGGACGGAGCGAGTGATGAAGCGTCAGTGTTTCGGCTCACTCCGAAGATGGCTGAACTATATACAGACGAAATATTAGAAGTTAAATGTATGTAACTGCACAGCCGAAAGATGATGAAGCAGTTATTGCGCCGCGAAAACATGGAGATGGTTCCCTACTTGTCTAATTGTCTCTTGTAACAGGTTATCATCTTCCCCAACATCTTAAAGGAATGGGTGTCTCACCACTACCCTGAGCTTTCTTCCTTTTTCCACTCTGCCCACGAACATCCACATTTGTAACACTCACACTATCCATAGATAAATCAGTCTCTCAACTTCTTTACTGAGCAGTTTCTGCAACTCTGAAAACTCATTATTCAGTTAGTTCTCTAACAATTATAACCCTCCTTGGACACGTTGTCTCTTCTTCTTTCACGATTCGTCGCGATACCACCTCATTCAAATGCGCTACTTGATTATTGATTTTACCCATTTGCTTCATAAAATGATGTTGCACAGCTTTCTTAAACTCTTCTTTACGTTTCTACAATTCTATAGCTAGTTCTCTTTTTAAGTTATCCACCAATATTCCTTTCTACTCTTCGTGTTTTGTCAAATATCTTTTTACTTTATCTAATAACTTTTTATATTTTGCTAGCAAACGATTAAAAAATCTTTATCATCGCCACTGACCATTTTGTTGAAATTGAAAAATCACACACAAATACAGAAAATAGCATTATTAAATAAAATCAATATTTCTAGTTCTTCCAGAACCATAGTATCACGGGCATACTATTTGAAAATACATAGCTTACGATGATATTTTGAGTCTCAAAGTTAGAAAAAAAGTTAATGTATCTGAACTTGAAAACTACTACAGTGACTAGTGGAGGCCAACAAATGTACCATTGAAGTTTATTCTTCACAACAACGCTCTGACTACGGTCAGCACATCCATATGCAAAAAGAATATTATTTTTCTACGAACACTTTATCTTAGGCCGTAGCTGCTTATTCTAGCCTCTCTCTGGAAAACGTTTATTAGTTAATCTCCACCAGGCAGTCCCTTTCCTTTTCCATCAACGACGACGTTATTTGAGTCCCTCGTCAGTCCTCCGTACAAACGCATCCAAAATATCTTTGTCAGCTATAGGTATCACATTCAGCGGCAAACAGGGCACTTACGACAGTATGGATAGTAAAATAGTAGATTCGCTTTTTATTACCAGATCGGAAACTGCCCAGTTATTTTTACAGATTTGAAAGGACAAAATTTATTTTGTCCTAACGGTAGCCAAAAATACTAGTGCACAAAATGACAACGTGCATCGGACTGCGTCCGTGAGGCGAACGATGTGTTTTAAGTACTGTGTACTTGAATTAGGTCGTAAGCATACGGATAAAAAACCTGTATCCAAAGTAAATGAAGGTGGTTTGCTGTTGTAACGTAATATGAGAGAAAGTTAAGACGTGGATTTCACGGGAGAGGTGGTGTTTAGTTTTCATAGCTGCAGCGTGGCTTAGTTGTGTGATAGGCTGCAAGCCATAGACAGCAGATAAGAATACATACCCCGATTCTTTGAAAATATGTTGCAGTTCCCGCGTTATCGCGGGTATGTCTAATCAAAATTACCCAGCTAGAACACCCTCTCGCTGTTGTACTCGTAATCGTACAGGGGAAATAGAACGCAAACATGTACAATGTGAATTACTCTCGTGCAATGAGTTTTTAGTTTTCTGTGAACAGATGTCGTACCGCGCTTCTGTCTGAAAATAAAGATGTAACCGTCTCTTGTCTGATTCACAGCAGCTTAAGATAAGTCATCGGCAAATCTCTCTTGTAATGACTGTTACAAACTAAAAGCTTTCTATTCATTTTTTTTGCAAGAAAAGAGTCAGCATTCTCATTAATGAAAGGAAAGAAATATTTACTTACATTACATTTTAACATTCCAATTAATCAGCATAAATTCGTTATTTGCATTGTCTCGAAAGTTTTTCGATGCTCAGTTTCCTTCTTAAAACTCACAACAAAACTTCCTTTTCTGTGTCCATACTCTCACAGATAATTTTAATTATTACTCCATTCAAGAAGCAAGAACATTCTTGAGAATACTCAGTTAATACATCGCTATAACAAAGAATAATTATAGTTCTTTCTTCCCCCCCCCCCCCCCCTCCCTCTTCATCGTTTGCGGCGTGAATACCGAAATAAAAGGCATTTTAACTACTAGTTCGTCTTTACCTACTTAATTGAAAAGATTTTATTTTAATTGTATTTCATTTGGGTTCTGCGAGAAATTATTTGCAAGTCTTGAGGTTACAAAAAAACACACTGCTTGTGAACGAAACTCGCATGAAAATACATGTGTGAAAAAATGTTACCTTATAACTTCGGCTACCTCAATTACGAAAGACCCCACCGTACGATCACCAACAATCTGCCCACAAAGGAGTTCACTTACTTCAGACATAATGCGCTCGCAGCTACACATAACACTATCACCACATCGGCTGATACTTGCAACGTATCGAGGACATTGTACAGGTGCTATTCGTGGCACACCTTGCAGTATTGGCTACCATCTGCATTAATGTTCAAGCTTCATTTCTCATGGCGTTTCACGAAATGAGTCAAAGATAACGACGGAGTTTTGCTGTTTGGGTAGAAAAATAGCTGACAATGGCCGAAGTAGATAAGATGTAATGTGCAGACTGGCTATAACATGTTTCTAAAAAATATAATTTTTTAAAACATGTAATATAAATTAAAGTATTAGGTTGTCTTTTCTGAATGTACTTGGCTAGCCTTTTACGGAAGTAAAACGTAGACAACAAGGATTTCAGACAAAAAGAGAATAGAAGCTTTCGATATGTGATGCTACAGAAGAATGCTGAAGATAGGTGGGTTGGTTCAAATGGCTCTGAGCACTATGGGACTTAACAGCTATGGTCATCAGTCCCCTAGAACTTAGAACTACTTAAACCTAACTAACCTAAGGACATCACACAACACCCAGTCATCACGAGGCAGAGAAAATCCCTGACCCCGCCGGGAATCGAACCCGGGAACCCGTTAGGTGGGTTGGCCGAATAACTAATGAAGCAGTACCGAGACTAACTGGAAAAAAAATCCTGGCACACATTGACTGAAAGAAAGGATTTTGAGCCATCAAGAGTCGCCAGTTTGGTAATGGAAGAAAGTACGGGGTGTCTAAAAACTGCAGAGGGAGACGAAGGCTTGCCAGCAGTGAACAGTGATGAAGAGCCGTGTGCAGAATAGACTAGCTTGGAACACCACAACAAGAATAAGAACAACATGGAATTCAATAGAAATGGTAACACATCGACTGCTAATACTAAGCAGGATGGCGCAGTGGCAAATCTCACTGGACTTGAATTCGTAAGGAAGGAATCCAAACCTCAGTCGTGGTGTGCTGATTTAGAATTTCCGTGGTTCCTCTGGGTCACGCCAGACTAACCGCGGCCGGTTCCCTTCCCCAATGTCAACTGCTGTCGATGGCTTGTTGAACTCTGAACCTTTTATCAACGGATAGCTGCGAGTAAAAAAAAGCAACTTAGTTGACAATGCCAGCAGCTGACTCAAATCCTACGGGAGCCACGCAGCTTCTGCAGATTGGCCATCTGTCGTTACATCTACATATACTGAGAGTCTTTCTTTTTTTTTTTTTTTTTTTTAAAGTCCTATACTTTTACAAATGACAGATAGTACTGGTCGAAGTCGGAAAAATGTACAACAAAAATGTGTGCAGAGAGACATACGCTCACCAGACAAAAAGTTACCTCTAGAGCAATCATTACGAATACATTTTGCTACCTTATAGTTCCGGCCCTCGACTTAATTACTACCTGGATTTGGTCAGGAAGTGAACCCACAAAGTTGTACAGGTACGGTCGCATGCAGATTAAGACACTCGCTGAGGATCTGATCTTGCAGTTCCACCAGATTGCGGGAATGCTGATGTCGGCGTTTTACCCACTGTTCTAACTTTCTGTGGGGTTTAAATCATATGATTCTGCAGGCCAGTCGAGATGTTACAGGCTGGGGGAGAGTTCACAAAACTAGTCACATATTCTTACAGCCCTATGAGCTCTGCTGTTGTCTTGAAAAGTAGGGATACCAATAGCATACTCATCATGCAGATGTTGACTGAAAGGCAACACCCGATCGTTCAGAATGTTTAAATAAGCATGTTGGTTCATGTTAGTGGCCACCTCAGCGAGCGGACCAAATTCACGATAAGAGAAAGACTCACAGATCCATTTCCGGCTCGAGCCTGACGTCGCACACATTTAGGATGAAATGCCTTCGGTGCAGTAGCAGACGTGCGTCATTTGTGAAGACAGGCGACGACGTGATTCGTCAGACCACGTTACGTTCCGCCAGTCAGCTACTGTCCACGTTCGATTATTTCTAGCCGACTGAAGCACAGCTTCGTGTGTCTGTATGAGCAAAGGACACTTGAGAGGTGACAGACTTCAAATATTCATTGCATGCAGTTCCCATCGCAATAATTTCTCGCTGACAGGTGGGGACGGACCTTCATTCACTGCCTACATCAATTCCTGTCGGGTTTGTAAGCGATTTTGATTTAAAAGACGAGAAACGCGTCAACGGTCCGTCACAGTCATCATCTTTTTTTAGGCCACAGTTGTGACATATTTAGTGGCTACTTGTGTTACACCACTGGCTGTAGACACGTTGGAACAGTTCTCCGCATAACACCAAGAAATCCAGCAACTTCACACACCATTGGCGACTCTGTCACGTCCTTAAATTTTCCCACGTCTATCTACAATGTCGGCTTGAAGCAAAAATATCTCACAGATCGCTAACGCCGTGTGCTCTCGTAGAGGAGTGCTGGCACTGGTAAGCACGTGACTCGATCGCTGCCCCATCTGTAAAGGCCTAACGACTTACCTGTGCGTGCGTATGGGGGTGACTAATTTTTCATACGGTAACCTTCCTTTTGAGGAACGGGACATTGTCTTATGATAGTCTTTTAGCACTACTGGAAGTTCTCGGAGTGCTTTCCAATTGTCTTTACATATCCCAACCTACCATCTCAAAGAATCATGAACTTGTGCAAACACACCTAGATGTCTTCCGATTTCTTCAGAAGCATACTACACGCGCTACTAAAACGTGTATACGTTGTCGATGGGTATGGAAACATCAATACAATTAAATGACACCAAGAGAAAGTAAGCTACAAATGACGTTTCTCGCTAAGAGCATTGTACAACAAGGGCCCCACTGTCAGACTGAGTTCGTGAAAGAAGATGCCCATTGTCAGACTGTTCTGCTGCGGTACGAATAACAGTTGCCTGACAGTGTGAGAGTAAAATAGCTCGGGAACTGGAAAAATACTTAGGTTTAAGTACACGGGACAGTACGATTCTTGTGGAAAAACTTCTGAATCGCACACAGATTCATCGTGAAATTCGGGCGGCACGTGGACCAAATGCAATGACGCATCCAGCTGTAGTGAAATGGTGCCAGCAATTTTACGAAGCCCGCTCGGACAGAATGATGCTGATCGGAAATGAAGGCCATAGACAAAAGACAATACCCAGGCAACCGAGGAACTGATTCGCAGTAATCGCAGGGTGATTATAGCAGTCATTGTCCAGTAGATGCGTATCACAACATGCAGTGCTCGTTCCATCGTCCTGGATCGTCTGGAGTATATTGAACTGCGCTCACTCTAGGTTCCGCGATCACTGTCTCATGCGAAGGCGCAAGGTTTACGGCGTCTCTGAATTTCGTAGAGCGTTACTCCACGGAAGGCAATGATTCCCTAAATAGCATCAAAAGGGCGATGAGACACGAATCCTTTATTTCACGGCTGTAACAAAGATAGCGTATGTTTAATGGAGATACGCCACCTCGCCTTTGCCAAGTGGCACCATCAGCAATTGAGGTCGTGATCACCATTTTCGTCAACTGTGAAGGAACCGTGCACACACAGTTTACGGCAGAGGGCACAACCATTAACGCAGTGCGACACTGACTCAGCTGCAAAGACTCTATGCACAGCAAGGAGCGTTGAAAATTAAGCAAAGACATTGTTCTTCGCACGACAATGCAACACCCGACAAGGTGCCCACAGCGCAAACTTTGCTTCAGCGTTATCGATGGGAGGTTTGGAAGTATCCACCATACAGACCAGATCTTGCACCATACGGTTCCCATCTTTTCGGCAACGCGGAAGAACATCTGGGGAGGGAGGGGGGTTGATGGGAGGGGGGAAGGGTCTAACAATGACGTCGTTCAGACAGCGGTCGTCGAATAGCTCTGTTAGCGGGACACATCCTGAGGCATCGAGCCACCATAAATTTGGTAATGGAGGGAAGTGTTTTGATAAAAATTGGAGAATGACGATCGAATACAGTAATCAGGTTAAAGAGGTATACAGGTGGTGGACAAAATAATTTGAACACTTGACAACCACACAACTTTTAATTTATTACTAAGGAGTTGGGCCACCACTGGCTTTGAGAACGGCTGCAGTTGTTCACGGAATAAGTTCGTAGAGCATCTGAATTGTTCCCAGCGGAATGTTATCGGTTTCTTGTACCAAACCATCCACCAAATGCTTCAGAGATGTTGGAGCTTTAAATATCTCTCTCTCTCTCTCTCTCTCTCTCTCTCTCTCTCTCTCTAACTCTGCAAGAACGTTAAGTGATTTTGAGAGCTGGCGATTGTGCTGGCGGCCGGCCGCGGTGGCCGAGCGGCTCTAGGCACTTCAGTCCGGAGCCGCGCGACGGCTACGGTCGCAGGTTCGAGTCCTGCCTCGGGCATGGATGTGTGTGATGTCCTTAGGTTAGTTAGGTTCAAGTAGTTCTAAGTTCTAGGGGACTGATGACCTCAGGTGTTAAGTCTCATAGTGCTTGTAACCTCTCCCCTCACTTATCGACCTTAATGACAGTGAGAAATTAAACCGCGTGTACCTAATGGAAATTTGGGAAAAGCAATCGTCACCGAAGTTAATCTATCGGTAAAGAGGGAGGAAAGGGTTACATCTAAATGAAAGGAAAAATGCAAATGAAACTGGTGGAAATCAATTTTGAAAAGGGGTAAAGTTAATAAAGAAAGTAAATGTGCGGCCGTTACGTTAACAATTAACTAGCGGTAATTAGATATTTGAGATTTGGGGGAAATCACGGTCGCCAGTCCTAAGGACAATTACTATAGTAACTGAAAAAGAAAGGTTATTACACATATAATTAGCACTAGAAGCGTGGCAACTGAAGGTTGACACGTGTAGTGTGAAAACTGAAAGTTTGTCAGAAGTAATAAATTTCGCTACACTCTGACTTAATTTAGCAAAAGAATTAATAAAACCGGAAAATCGAAAATTAATTTAGTGACTGAAGTTAATAGTGAGCTTTCTTTCTGAAGCACATCGAAATCCAGTAAAATACGGTTAGTCTTGGACTACCTCAACAATCATTTCAAAAGCAACTTGACTCTACGCAATTTAGAAACAAGATATTTAACTTTGAACTTGAATTAAATGATTCTGAACTATTAACAATAGTAAAATTTAGTACGTACCAAGCTGAGCTGCAGTCACAGGTAAGCTAAAATATGCTAACAAAACTCGCACTCTAAATTTGTGCTCGTGTAACCTAAATATTGTAGCCAGCTACTGAACTTTGAAATTAAAGCAGTGAAATCTAAGCATATTATTTTAATGCTGGCGTTTGAATTTCAACGACACTCGGGTTCATTTCGGAAAAGGAAGGGACCCTGCTTGGCAATGCAATTGGGACAATGAGCAACAAAGGTTCATGCTAAGTTGCTGTAATTTTGCGAGGCAAATGGAACAATTTGAAAAGCTGAGGTCTGCCATACAGTTCTGAAACTTTACGTGCTTTTAGTCTTCCTTGTTGGTTGATTGAAGGTTTGAAGCCGTCGATCGAGGAGGTGGCGACAGTCACTCATTGTCGGCCGTCGCTGTTGCAGAAGCTGGATGTTGGCGCGCCTTCTTCTCGACACGGTCACCAGGCGAAACGGGCTCTTGATGTGCGCCAGCTAATGCTTCCCGTCCGCGACACCATGTCAGAAACTATCATCGCGAGTCGAGCGCAATTACTTGCTGCCAAACCCCGAAAGCGCGGCAACTCGCGGGAGCGTCACACGACACCTGCTCCACTCGCTACTCCCGCCAGACTCCCACTGTTCTGCCCGCGCTTCACGCGGCAGAGTTAACACTACCAAAGATCCTACACACTTTGATTCTTCACACGACCTATCGATGTAATCGTTCGATAGCAGTTTTCCCTAGGCAAGACCCAGCGTAAAAATACAAATACTCTTTACACAACAAACCAATTATACAACGACATAAGTGCATAAATATATATATACAAATAGTAAAACAATTACAATATGTAAAGACACAGAAATGTCATATATTCAGGTAACAAAAATAAGGAAAACAAATTATAGTACAATAGGTGGAAATAGGAGGATATGCATTTCCGGCATTACACGTGCCCCACATTGTCTGAGGATGTTCGTGTAACGTAAACGGACTCAGAAAATGTCCAAAAAAAGGAAACAGCGGAAATGCATATGCTCAAAACATCAACAAAATTTAGCATTCGCCTAATTAACCATAAACCAATTTTTAGACGATAATAATTGAGTGGAGACACTCCTAATCTTATTCCACTGTGTCATCTTGATCAAAATAAAACAGGTTGACAATATATTAAAATTCATAGAAAACACAGAAAATGGTTTAGCTATTCTAAAAATCTAAATTCCTAGCAGTATCAAGAAATGGAATACTATTTACAAAATTAATCAGAGTACATGGTCATAAAAACAGGTAGATCAAAATACGCAAATTAATAATTAATTACATAGAATACACATTTTTACATAACCTTTTCATAATTAATATCTCGTCATGAGATTCCACTTAACGCTAAACAAGAAAATAATATTCAGTAGATCGAAAAAAACATAAATATTGACAGCAGAATTCTTTCACATCAGCTGTCCGGGAAGAAAAACTATTCCGCCTTTCGTACTCGCAAGTACAAAGAATGCCGACAGCGGCACAAGAGCCAACAGCGGCACAAGAGCCGACAGCGGCTCGCCTCGCCAGTATTGTTGCGCCCGCGTGTGCGGCACGCTTGATCTCACTCGCCCTTGTGACGGCGTTTCCAGAACGTCCGTTTCACTGAATTCTTTAGGAAAAACTCACTCCCGAGTAATCTCAAGGAGTCCATAAACACTATCACAGTGGATAACACAACACTGTCCATCATCACACGCATGTACTAGCCTGAAACTTAAAACAGCGTCTAAGTACATCGGCAATGACTAGTAAATTACATATTTATGAAATCTTACAGCTATTTACAAAATCATATTTACATTCCTTAATCTACTGTGACTCAGCTGAAAACTTAAACTAGCAGCTTGGATTTTTCAGTTGATTAGATCATGATTAAATTGATTAAAATTAAATTGATTAATCAAAACGCGCTTTAGTGTCATGACGACGTATGCGAGCATCGGCTTTTAGCTTCATTACTTCTCGCAAACGATCCTTTTTCACACCAATATTAATGTCAATCCGTGGAGGGAATTTGATTATCTCTTCCACTAAACTTGTACTTCTGTCACCCAACAGGATTTCCTCTGGAGAAAATCCCGCAGATTCATGTCTCAAGGTGTTCATAATTCTCTCAAATACTGCTACATATTTGCCCCATGCCCTATGGTTGTGATGGCAATAGGTACGGGAAAGTCGGCCTCGTCTTTGTTCGTGTGTTACGTTTGACACACCGTCTACAATACTTTCCAATTCACTTTCTACATTATTGTCAATGCCGAGATTCTTCACATTACAGTAGTTCAGATTCATATCTACGTCAATACCATCCGGCCAGTTAACAATGTGTATAGGCGGGTATTGCCTATGCACACTGTCTCCTGCCTCGTCAAAACTAACTACTATTGTTTTATCTTGGGACGTACATGTCAACGTTTTGCTTTCGCAGTTAATCACTGCACGGTACTTTACTAGCCAATCTAACCCGATAATTACTTCCGTAGTTAAGTCTGGCACGACGACAAACTCTTGTTCAAATCGTGCCCCACATATCTCGAAGTTGACAAAAATCTGTTTTGTGACCGGTTTACTGGCCTTCCCAGTAGCACCGATAATTTTCACTCCTGTTACTGGCATAACTACGATGCCAGGTCTGTCTTTCAGTAACTCAAATATTTTCCCAGATACAGCACTCAATTCTGCACCGGTGTCAATCAACACGTTTAGTTGTAGGTCGTGCATATTAACAGACACTACTATCTGTCTACACTTGTCCTCGACTGTTTCTTTATTTTCCCACAGTAAATCCTCGTCTATATCCAGGTCATTCCAGAAAAAACCATCCGGCTTTGATCCTAAATCCAGTTTATCTGGCGGCTTTTTCAGCCTCTGTTCACATACAGTTTTAATTTCAACACGTTTGTCCTGAGGCTTAGTCTCTAGCTTCGCCTCCAATACCGAAACCTTTTCCTGTAACTCGTCAACTAGTGAGTGTTGCTTTGCTGTCAATTCACTAGTTGTCACCTTCGTTGATTCCACTTTGGTCAGATTGATCTCATCTGCCAATCTACCTGGAGGAATGTGCCCAGTAGCATCTGAAATTACTTCCTCTGGATCTGCGCAACCCACACTGCTATCGTCGGACTGTATAATGTCAGCTCTAACCTCATACACGCTGAAATCTACGTGGTTTTCTACCAATCGTGTCCGGCTATCACTAAAATTTTCGTAATCTTTCTCCTTAATACTCTCGCAACGTTTAAACTGGAGGTTTGCGTCGGATGGGTCGGCTACTTCTATCACTATAACTTTCGGTAAAGTCTGCCGGTTAGGGCCAGAACTTTCCGTTACTACTTCAACATCTAACTCCTGCGGGACGAAACACGACGAATCTTGCTCGTGCTCCCCATTAACATCAACTATTTCTGGTAAAGTCTGCCGGTTAGGGCCAGAACTTTCCATCACTTCACAAATACTATCTTCCTGTGGGACGAGACGTGGCAAATACTGCACGCGCTCCCCATAAACACTTCTCCCATACAGACCCCTATAATCTCTTAGTTCGTCGTATAAGCGACCGAACTGCCTTAACCAGACCTCATCCCTCTCTGCATCCCCTCGCTCGATGACGGACGTGTTATCCGACATCTGATCTTCTCTCAACAATTGCGAATCATTCTTAAACTCAATCTCCAGTTCCGCTGTGGGTATTACAGCTGCCCCTTTATAATCGATTTCCGGAACACTACTTAAATTGTTCTCACTGACAGTGAATGTATTTTCTACTGCCGTGTATACAGTTGATCTACTAGTTGTGGGCGCACTCCTTTCTCCTAACACTGGCACACTCTCCCGCCGTTGATTATTCCACACGGATTTTTCATAACGACGACACCTGGGTTTTCTCCTGTTATTGGGCCGCCAAAATTTCTCCACGCCTGGTCGGCCCCTCACCGGCGCGGCTAATGGTTTCCCTGTCTCGTCCCAGCAGATACGCTCCCCAGATGCTGCTGAGGCGGCTGATCACACCCTCTGGCGTTATTACTATTCTGTGAAGCCCGTATCACGTTAGTATGATACTGGTTTCCGTCATTCCTGTTATTATTTGCATTGTACCGATTGTTATTACGGTCCGAACCATTATTGTTATTGCTGCCATGGTTGCGGTATGCATTATTCCCGTGGTTATCGTTGTTGTGGTCGCTGTGGTACCCGTTGTTGTTACCACGGCCTCTACCACTGTCGCGATTATTGCGCCAATAGTCCTCGTCCTCAACTCTTCCCAGGAAATCATTGATTGTCCTGTAATTGCTTCCTACGTATCGTTTTGTATCATCTGGAAGCTTCTTGTAGAGTTCCCAGACTATTTCGGATTCCGAGCGGCGGTCACGCAAATATTCCAACTTGCGGATCCAGCCCTCACAAAACTCCTTTATCGAACCGCGCGAATTCGCATCGAAAGGCCTCGATACGACAAATTCGCGCCAGACACTTTGCTGTTTTTGCTCTGACCAGTATTCAGCCAGAAACAAATTTTTAAATTCGTCAAAAGTCAGGTTCGTAATGTTGAGGTTTAAGCCCCAACGCTTGGCATCACCAGCCAACACATCAATAATCGCATTAATTTTTCTCTCATCAGTCCATGATCTGGGTAAAACTCTTTCACAATTTTTAATGAAATCCGTCGGGTGTATACCGCCTTTTTTCAAGGGGTCGAACCGCTCCTCTTTCGTCAACAACTCCGAACTATGTGCACAGATTGGCACATAGCTCTGTTTTTCGTCAAGTTTCCTTTCTAATTCCGACACCCTCGTAATTACTTGGCAAGTGGTTGTCGCAAGCGTTTCCACTTCCCTCTTTTTCTCTTCGCAGGTATTAGCCTGCTTCGTCACTTTGGTATCTACTTCGGATACTAAAGCCTTTAAAGTTTCCACCTTCTTTTGATCCTCTTTTTTCACTAATTGAATTTGTTCCGTCACCTTATTCTCGATGATCGGAGCAACTGATTCTCCTACACTTTTCTCGATTCTGCTAATTTCAGAATTAAAACGAGTATTTATGCTCGCAATTTCCGCCTGAACGCCTATCATTTCCTGTTTAAGATTACCGATTTCGGTATTAATTACAACAATATCTTCTTTGATTTTATCAACTTTTGTGTTAACAACTCCAACATTGTTGTTAACAACGTTAATAGCTTTGTTCTGATTTCTAGCATCCGTTCAAATTTTTCAGACTGAGCTTCTTGCTTGACCGATTGACTCTTGATTTCGTTAATCAAAACGTTCAATAAATCAGTTAAATTCCCGGAAACTACCGGTTTTACTTCCGTAGCGGCTTCCTCTTTAATTGTCCCCCCGTATTCGTCATCAAGGGATTCGCATTTGATTTTCACTTCCGACTCCGAAACATTTTCTAAAGTGTGGAATTCCATTTCTGCTCTTTGTTGCGTTTCGGCGGTCGCATCTTTCATGCTAGCCGCCTGTCCCTGAACAATGGGTACCGCGGTGCGCGTTCCCCACTGTTCGACCGATTGTTCCTTATCCAAGCCTACCAAATTTTGGTAATTGTTGCCTTCACTCATTTTAATAATTTTCAATATAAATGCCAAATCTCAAATCTAATTGGGATTCCTCACACTAATATTCTCGCTGACGTATCGACCATTTCGTAACCAGTACTTTGTTACGAGATTTGTACAATGCAAAATTCGTGTCCAGAACAACCTCAAATTTGAAGATTGTCCTGTCACGAGGTCGCCACGTGTAACCTCCCCCCCTCACTTATCGACCTTAATGACAGTGAGAAATTAAACCGCGTGTACCTAATGGAAATTTGGGAAAAGCAATCGTCACCGAAGTTAATCTATCGGTAAAGAGGGAGGAAAGGGTTACATCTAAATGAAAGGAAAAATGCAAATGAAACTGGTGGAAATCAATTTTGAAAAGGGGTAAAGTTAATAAAGAAAGTAAATGTGCGGCCGTTACGTTAACAATTAACTAGCGGTAATTAGATATTTGAGATTTGGGGGAAATCACGGTCGCCAGTCCTAAGGACAATTACTATAGTAACTGAAAAAGAAAGGTTATTACACATATAATTAGCACTAGAAGCGTGGCAACTAAAGGTTGACACGTGTAGTGTGAAAACTGAAAGTTTGTCAGAAGTAATAAATTTCGCTACACTCTGACTTAATTTAGCAAAAGAATTAATAAAACCGGAAAATCGAAAATTAATTTAGTGACTGAAGTTAATAGTGAGCTTTCTTTCTGAAGCACATCGAAATCCAGTAAAATACGGTTAGTCTTGGACTACCTCAACAATCATTTCAAAAGCAACTTGACTCTACGCAATTTAGAAACAAGATATTTAACTTTGAACTTGAATTAAATGATTCTGAACTATTAACAATAGTAAAATTTAGTACGTACCAAGCTGAGCTGCAGTCACAGGTAAGCTAAAATATGCTAACAAAACTCGCACTCTAAATTTGTGCTCGTGTAACCTAAATATTGTAGCCAGCTACTGAACTTTGAAATTAAAGCAGTGAAATCTAATCATATTATTTTAATGCTGGCGTTTGAATTTCAACGACACTCGGGTTCATTTCGGAAAAGGAAGGGACCCTGCTTGGCAATGCAATTGGGACAATGAGCAACAAAGGTTCATGCTAAGTTGCTGTAATTTTGCGAGGCAAATGGAACAATTTGAAAAGCTGAGGTCTGCCATACAGTTCTGAAACTTTACGTGCTTTTAGTCTTCCTTGTTGGTTGATTGAAGGTTTGAAGCCGTCGATCGAGGAGGTGGCGACAGTCACTCATTGTCGGCCGTCGCTGTTGCAGAAGCTGGATGTTGGCGCGCCTTCTTCTCGACACGGTCACCAGGCGAAACGGGCTCTTGATGTGCGCCAGCTAATGCTTCCCGTCCGCGACACCATGTCAGAAACTATCATCGCGAGTCGAGCGCAATTACTTGCTGCCAAACCCCGAAAGCGCGGCAACTCGCGGGAGCGTCACACGACACCTGCTCCACTCGCTACTCCCGCCAGACTCTCACTGTTCTGCCCGCGCTTCACGCGGCAGAGTTAACACTACCAAAGATCCTACACACTTTGATTCTTCACACGACCTATCGATGTAATCGTTCGATAGCAGTTTTCCCTAGGCAAGACCCAGCGTAAAAATACAAATACTCTTTACACAACAAACCAATTATACAACGACATAAGTGCATAAATATATATATACAAATAGTAAAACAATTACAATATGTAAAGACACAGAAATGTCATATATTCAGGTAACAAAAATAAGGAAAACAAATTATAGTACAATAGGTGGAAATAGGAGGATATGCATTTCCGGCGTTACATGCTCAGAGCCATTTGAACCATTTTTGATTGTGCTGGCCAGGGGACGTATCTGAGAATATTCTGATACTCCAAAAACTACGCCTGAACCTTTTTGCCTGTGTGTATAGACCCTTTCTCATCTTGGAATATGGGAGCAAAATGTTAGTCATAGACGCACCTAATTTTCAAGGATGTCGAGATATTCATTCACAGTAACCCGGCTAGAGAGGTCAACGAAAGAACCAGCTGAATACCACAATATACCCACCAAAATCATAACGGAACCTCCCCCATGATTGACCGCAGGAAGCAGGAAGGGCTGAGCGTAGGCTTCATTTGGGGTTCTCCATACATAAACCCGGCCGTTTGTAGGAAATAAAGAAAACGAAGATTCATCGGACCCTATCGCATTCTTTTAGTCATCAAGTCTTCAGGTTTTATGATCGTAGCACCATGCCTTCGGCAGCTTTGCATTGGCTTCCGTTATCGAGTACTGCGCAACTGCAGCCCTCCCATGGATGTTGGCCTTGTGAAGCTGCCGCCGTTTTTCTCGACACAGAATTGCTCAAGCGAGTGTACATTTCTGTGGTCACTTCTGCCGCGGAAATTTTATGTTGTCTATCCACAATCCTTTTTTAAAGCTTGTCGGCGAAGCGTCCGCCCTACTGTTTTTCTCGATAGACCATTATTCACGTGAGTGTAGAGTTCCGGAGTCATTTTTTCCGCGGAAATTTTTTCTGGTCGTCGGTCTCTGTCAGTTAACTTCACCTTTCGCCCACTAACCGTCATCGTTGATGAATTACCATGTTTTCTGTATGCTGTCATTACCGTGGATACTGTTGCTCGTGAAACGATAAACAATTCAAATATTTTCGTCACAAATGCACCGATAACCGCGCACCAACGAGTTACCCTATTTGCAATTTTAAGAGACCACACATTTCACCGATCACTTGTGTTGACGCTCGCAGTACAAAGCGTATGAAAAACTGAAAGATAACCTCCAAGACCTGGCACGTCAGCTGCGCACTGCAGCCGCGTCGCTGCATTTACACGCACGCAGTGGTGCCACCTTCCAGCAAGATGCACTGTACTTCATGGTGTTCATATTATTTTGTCCATCCCCTGTAGTCTGCAATAATTACGCAAGGATGGAGGGAGTTGCACAGGCTAGACTAGCGTGGACGGCTGCATCAAACCAGTCTTCGGACTGAAGGCTGAAACATTCGTCAGGGCTCGAACTGGCGACTTCAGAGATGAGTGCGTGCAGTAGTGACCTCCGCTGTGAAGCGCGGTTGGTTAATTGCCAACTGTTTAACGAAGAATGTGAATCGTCATAAAACCACGAATTATTTATTGCCTCGTGTACTATTCTTTTATGACTTTCCGATTTTTACTCGTTCTTCCTTTTATTTCTAGAGTTCGGTATCTCAGTCGGTAAAAACAGAAACTTTACAAGATTGCTTTGTTGTCAGTCAGTCTATGTATCTGTGTGTTTGTCTGTCCTTGGACCGACTGTTAGGAACCCTTACCCTCTGGGACGGGTAGGAGTATCAACTTCAAATTTGTCACTAGGTCTATGGTCCCTTACCGGTGTACAAAATTATAGCTTATAAGCCACTGAAATAAAAAGATACGGCCATTTATTTCACACATTTTGGTACTTGAAAACTCACTCATCAAATCCCATAGCGTACTTCCAGTGACCTAGAATAATGAATTCTGCCAAGAAGCAGGATTTCACAGTACACGTAAAGGAAAAACTCAGAAATGTTAGTTTGTAATTAGATACAAGAAAATGTCTGTCATTTGTTGACCGTTGGCGTGACCGTCACTCTTTTAAGACCCCTTTCTCTTAGGAACAGGTAGGAGTATCAAGTTCAGATGTATGTAACGTACTAAGGTCTACAGTCCCTTGGTGTGTAAAACATCTAAGCTAATACAATAAAAAGAAGGTTCAATTGGCTCTGAGCACTATGGGACTTAACATCAGAGGTCATTAGTCCCCTAGAACTTCTTAAACCCAACAGACCTAAGGACATCACACACAGCCATGTCCGAGGCAGGATTCGAATCTGCGACCGTAGCGGTCGCGCGGTTCCAGACTGAAGCGTCTAGAACCGTTCGGCCACACCGGCCGGCTACAATCAAAAGATACGGCCAATTATGTCTCATGTGCAGACACTGACTCGTTCATTAAAACCTATAGCATACTTTCCGTGACTTAGATTCATGAAAGTCGGCAAGAAGCAAGGTTTCATAGTAAAAGTAAAGGAAACCGTCCGAAAATTGTGATTATGTTACACACAAATATCTTTTTGTCATTAGAAATTACATTGAGTTAGTCATCCGTCAAAAGTACAATAGGAAACATTACTGCATGTAAACAAGTCAGTTCCATACAGACTTAAAATATATATACACGGAACCCTCAGACTGCGAGGCCTACTCGCTCTTAGCCAGTTTTCATTATTACTATCTTTTTGTTTTCTGAGGTGTTGGTGTTTTTAGGGGTTTGTTTGGAGATGGTTGTTAAAGCGTCTTAGCTGAGCTTTATTTTCCAAGATTCTGGTCGTATGTGGGATGCTATAGACGACAATGCTGCTAGAGCAGAGTTACTAAAAACAGCCTCCCGTAATTCGTTCACCAAACAATACGAAGTAAATATTCCAGAATTCGAATCAAGAACAGCTGCCAATAAGAATGACGTAGAAGTAGACATCCTCGGGGTATTGAAGCAACTTAAATCAGTTAATGAAAGCGAGCCTTCCAGTCCAAACTGCATATCGGTTATGTTCCTTTCAGTGTAAGCTGATTCAGTAGCTCGATACTTAACAATCATATACAATCGCTCGCTCGTCAAAAGGACCTTACCCAAAGACTGAAAAGTCGCACAGGTCACTCACATATTTGAGAGAGGCTGCAGGGGTAATCCACTAAATGGCTGACCCGATATGCAGCAGAGTTTTGGAACATAAACTGTGTGCGAACACTATAAATTACCTCGAAGAGAACGGTCTGTTGACACACAGTCAACATGGATTTAGAAAACATTATTCTTGTCAGACTTTACGCACACGGTGTCGAGTGCTATCGACAAGGGATTTCAAATTTATTCCTCATTTCTATATTTACAGAACGATTTGGCGGCCTACCTCACAAACGGCATATGATCAAATTGTGTGCTTATGGAATGTCGTGTCAGTTTTACTACTGGATTCGTCATTTCCTGTCGTATAGGTGACAGTAGTAACTGGCAGAAAGCCATCAAGTAAAACAGAAGTGATTTCTGGCGTTCCCCAAGGTAGTGTAACAGGCCCTCTGCTGTTCCTTATCTTTATAAACGATTTAGGAGACAATCTCAGCAGCCGTCTTAGGCTGCTTGCAGATGATGCGATCGTTTATCGTCTAGTAAAGCCATCAGAAGATAAAAAAATTGCAAAACGATTTGGGTGAGATATCTATATGGTGCTATAATCGGTAATTGACCCTAAATAATGAACGGTGTGAGTTCATCACGTGAGTGCTAAAAGGAATCCGTTAAACTCCGCTTACACGGTAAATCAACTAAATACCTAGGAATTACGAACAACTTAACTTGGAAAGAACACATACAAAATTTTGTGGGGAAGGCAAACCAAAGACTGCGTTCCATTGGCAGAACACTTAGAAGAGGCAACAGATCTAGTAAAAAGACTGCCTACGCTACGCTTGTCCGTCCTCTTTTGGAGTAGTGCTGCGTGGTGTGGATTCCTTCCCAGATAGGACTGACAGACTACTTCAAGAAAGTTGAAAGAAGGGGAGCACATTTTGTACTATCGAGAAATAGGGTAAAGAATGTCATGGACATGATGCAGGATTTGGGTCGGAAATCATTAAAATGAAGGTGTTTCTCGTTGCGGATGGATCTTCTCGCGATATTTCAATCACCAGTTTTCTGCTCCGAATGCGAATGTATTTTGTTGACGCCGACATTCATAGTCAGAAACTATCACCATAACAAAAAAAAGTAAATTAGAGCTCGCACGGAAGGTATAGGTATTCCTTTTCCAGCTCTCTGTTCCAGAGTGGAGTAACAGAGAATTACTGTTGAATGTGGTTCGATGAACCCTTTGTCAGCCGCTTCAGTGTGATTTGCAGAGTAACCATGCAGATGTAAATGAACGAGTGCAGACTAGCCTGTACCACCGGATCTTTTCTAGAAGTCGCGGGACATTTGTAGAGCGAGTTCTAATGAAAGAACAAGCAGGTTTCAGACCAGGAAAACGCTGTAGATCTCAGTTCCTTAATCTCTCGCAATTTATTGACGATGGCTTTGAAATGCGGAAAATTACTGGAGTAGCTTTTATCGATCTGACGGCTGCTTACGACATTGTAAATCGCCGTGCACTGTCACAGATGAACTGCGGCATAACAAAAGACGGTTTTACCAAACAAATTTCAATGTTTACTCCAAAAGAGGAGATACTGTTTAAACTTCGGCGTAGTCGATGGAGAGATCAAAGAAATGGCTTGGCACAAGTAAGTGTTCTTTCGCCACATATATTAAGCATTTGTACCAATGAGCAAACACTTCCAGCCAACAAATTTAGTTTTCTTCCTGTCAATGGTCTTTCATTAGCTAGCCAAAGGGAATGTTTTGATGTTGAAACTCACCTGACAGATCCATTGAGAGAGTTGTGTCTATTACTCTGAAAATCAACTTCGTCCAAACCAAGCTACAAACCCAGGTGTGTGCATCTCGTCTAGGAAGAATCAGGCATGTCACAAGCTTAACGTCACATATTAGTAAATATGAACCATTCGAAAAATTTGAAAGTCAGGCTGGATAGCACTCTGAAACATTCAGAGCCTTAAAAAACCCAAGGTCGTCGTTGCATTAGTCCGGTCAAAAATGTACTGTAGAGAGACTCTTATTCTTTTGCACTTACACTGGGAGCGCCAAAGAAACCGGTATAGGAATGCGTATTCAAATGTAGAGATATGTAAAGCGGCAGAATACGGCAATGCGGTCGGCAATGCCTACGTAAGACAACAAGTGTCAGGCGCAGTTGTTCGATCGGTTACCGATGCTACAATTGGGGGTTATCAAGATGGGAGTGACTGTGAACGAAGAGTTACAGTCGGCGCACGAGCGATGGGACACAGCATTTTAGAGGCAGCGATGAAGTGGGAATTTGCCCGTACGACCATTTCACGAGTGTACCGTGAATATCAGGAATCTGGTAAAACATCAAATATCAGACATCTCTGCTGCCGGAAAAAGATCCTTCACGAACGGGACCAACGACGACTGAAGAGAATTGTTCAAAGTGACAGAAGTGCAACATCTTCCGCAAATTTCAATGCTGGGCTATCAACAAGTGTCAGTGTGCAAACTATTCAACGTAACATCATCAACATGGGTTTTTGGAACCGAAGGCCCACTCGTGTACCCTTGTTGACAGCATCACACAAAGTTTTATGCGTCGCCTGGGCCCGTCAGTAGAGTCATTCGACTACTGAAGACTGGAAACAAGTTGCCCGGTCGGACGAGTCTCGTTTCAAATTGTATCGAGCGGTTGGATGTGTACGGGTATGGAGATAACCCGATGAATCCATGGATCCTGCATGTCAGCAAGGGACTGTTCAAGCTGGCTGAGGCTCTGTAATGGTGTGGGGCGTGTGCAGTTGGAGTGACATGGGACTCCTGATGCGCATAGATACAACTCTGACAGGTGACAAGTACGTAAGCATCCTGTCTGATGACCTGCAGCCATTCATGTGCATTGTGCATTTCGACGGACTGGGGCTATTCCAGCAGGTCAGTGCGACACCTCACACATCCAAAATTGCTACAGAGTATCTGCAGGAACACTCTTCTGAGTTTAAACAGTTCCACTGGCCACCAAAATCCCCATATATGAACATTACTGAGCATATCTGCGATGTTTGAACGCGCTGTTCAGAACAGACCTCCACCCTCTTGTACTCTTACGGATTTATGGACAGCCCTCTGCGATGTTTGAACGCGCTGTTCAGAACAGACCTCCACCCTCTTGTACTCTTACGGATTTATGGACAGCCCTGCAGGATTCATGGTGTCAGTTCCCTCCAGCACTACTTCAGACATTAGTAGAGTCATGCCACGTCGTGTTGCGTCACTTCTGCATACTCGAAGGGGCGCTACACGATGTTAGGCAGGTGTAGCAGTTTCTTTGGCTTTTCAGTGTATCAATGCAGGAAATAGTCCTTAAATGAGAACCTTCTTTAACGGAGTTCCTTGAAGGGGTACCAGTAATCTAGGGATCAGTTCGGCCTCGTCAGTCATAGCAGTCGCTCACGCTGTTATTTACCTGCGTGCTCTACTCTGTGTCTACAGGATACAGCCGTATTTTTCATAGAAGCAGGAATTTTGTATCGCATAGTAAGTAAAATGCCCGGCTTTTGTCCCCTCATCAAAGACAAAATAGTGATCGTGTTTTCCGACAGAGCGCACTGCATAGCGCTTCGTCAGCCGTGATAGGCTGGACGACTCCAATACGTTCTACGCTGCATTCTGATGAAACAATTGCTGCAAGGCAGCTAACGTTCATGTGCGGTGTGACTACAGAAAAAGTACTAAAATATGCAAATTTGTTTCAGTACTGAGGAGCTGTTTGTGGATGCGGTTTCAAAAACATATTGCTGACTTTCTCTGCGCTTCGTAGTGCGAAGGACCGAGTGTAAGAAGTAATTGTGGTCAAGCGGTCAGCGTTCGTGCGTTGCAAGAAGATCGTGAGTGAAGCGACGGTTGGAATCCCGTTAACATTTTTAATCTACATTTTTTCATCACTTGTACATTATTTAATTTGTGACATTTGAAAGCTAATGAAAAAGGACCACGTGCATTTTCATGAAGTTGTAGTGATTTTCATATTTTATTTGACTGTTTACTAATCGTAATTAAAGGGACAGGCTTGAAAAGCTCAAGTGAAACCTCGATATCCGAATGCAGTTATTCACAATCAGTAATACAGTAAGCCACGAGGTGCCACACCACAAAAGTAATGTGCAGTCACTCGTCGGATGTGCTCTCGATATCACACGTTGCAATATGGTATTTGTCATACAGACATGGCAAACTTGATGCAAATACTTCATGCAAATACACGTGGTTTTTTTTCATTATATTACCTGGGAAATGTCATATAAGTTAAATACGTCCAGTGATGAAAAAATAGATTAATAGTTAAGTTTGAGTGGGAGTCGAACCGTCGCCTCATACACATTTGTTTTACGAAGCTCGAACGCCATTCACTTGAGCAGCATGAATTCTAACGATCGGCACCTGCGCACAGATACATCCGTTACATAACAGAGGCGTAAAACTTCTCTTGAGATTTTCTCGGATTTGCTTGAGTAGTGCACCTTACTACCAGCATACTATGTAGTTTTAATGGCCTACTAAAGGCCTTCAAAGTTTGAAGTAAATCCGTGATCCCAACGTCGTGGCCTCCCCTCGTAAGTTTTGTGTACCTGCTGACACAGAATGCCCCATCTGCACGTGCGGCGCAAAATTGCTGCTCCTAGGAAGACCCGGATTTCGTTGTTACTCGCTCCGTCTCGCGTAGCTTCTGTCACAGAGCAGCATTACACCGAAAGTGTTATAGTCTTTACAGTTTCTCAAATGTGCGAAAAAGTACCAGACACAACTATGTAAACGTTCCCGCGGAAGAAAACTGTGGATCAGCACAACGAGCGGCCAACGTCTCTCGATATTCACAACTGGGTAACTATCCACATGAAACTAACAAGAGGTCGAGCTGATAGTGGTTCAAATGGCTCTGAGCACTATGGGACTTAGGCTTAGAACTACTTAAACCTAACCAACCTAAGGACATCACACACATACATGCCCGAGGCAGGATTCGAACCTGCGACCGTAGCAGTCGCGCAGTTCCGTACTGAAGCGCCTAGAACCGCTCGAGCACATACTGTGCAACTTACAACTAACGAGTAGGTCTACTACATCAAACTTTGCTCTCAGCGTTTGAGCGAGTAATCCATGTGTATTCCAGTAGCTTTGTGTTAACGTCATCGACAAGATCTGTCTTGAAGTTCACCCTCAATCCAGTGGAAAGCAATTTGACAAATGTAAGTTTTTCACGTTTCAAATTTCTCGCTCCATTGATACGCACACAGCAGAGAATAATTAGTTCTCATCTGTGTGCTTCACAGGAGCCCATGACATGAACAGTGTTCCGAGTACTCGTTCTCTTATTCTCGGGTATTTGCCGAGGAACGTCCTCTTCAAAGTCAAGAGCACGAAGCGTCCGTGGAGCATCAGAGTCAAACTTCCTGGTTGCGAACTCACCAGCTTCTCGCAGGTATTATTGTAATCGGACGAAAACTATGTCGTGTCATAATTACTGAAGACGGCGCCCGCCCTCTTCTCAGCCAGCGTGCGTACCATGAAGCGGGAGATGTAAAAGTGATCTGATCTCCAAAATTATTTCATTCTAAGCATGAGTTCCTTACCATTACTATCCATCAAGCATCTGCAGCCTGTAACAGAAATTATGAAACACTCTGTCTATAATATATATTATACTGTACATGTGTGAACGTAGTTTCGCGCGTCCTATTGTGTAAAATATTCATAAATGGTGGTTATAATTAACCTAACTCTATTTCAATCAGTGTGGAAGGAAACCTATTTTCCCTGTGGACACCCACCTTTCCAGGAATGATGTTCAGCCTGTGTGCTGCAGCATTTGCGTTGTTAGTGGTGTTAGTGTCATGGTTTGACGTTAGGCGCGGGTACTGGTACAGCCAAGTGTGGTTGAAACATAAAGTCAGTGCACGTTACAGTTGTAGACAGTCAACATGGGTCTGGACAAGGTGAGCAGGGCTTGACTTTTCAAGCTGTTGTATGTGTATATATAAAAAGAAAAGGCAATGGTGCTGCTGATCTTGGTGAGTTTTGTGAGTTAACGAGCATTGCGCTCTCATTTAAATATATGGCCGAAAGAGTCAGCCTTCAGGAATTGTGAAACGAGCCCTGTCGTCAAGAACCAGATGCCACAAAGGGCGCAGATTCCCCAAGAGATGGGGAAGCTCACAGGCGTCTATTGTCTATTCAGGCCTAAGCGCTGTTGTGTGCGAATGAGACAGACGAGAACCTACGTCATAGGGAAAGCCAGTAGAAGGCTTTTGTGGCCAAGGAGGCGTAGCAGTGTTAAATATGGAGGACCTAAGATCGGCCATAAAGGGAAACATTTAATTCTGTAGTAATCCAGGGAATCAAGCCACAGTAATTTAAATCTGCCATCTTCCATAAATTTTCATGGTGATCCTAATAAAACTTGGATGTTGGCCACTTCTATAATAGTTTAGGATTTACTGTTAGAGTAAAATTCACAAGTTTTGTAACAAAGATCAGACTGCTAAAATATGAACTCTTTAGTCGATCTTAACGATCGACATTTCATATAAGCGCATCATTAAAATAACAAACGCTGTAAATATCAACTCTTTAACTTTGTTTAAAAGATATAGTAAATTTAAATTATCACTATTTTCAGTTAGGCATCAGGTCATCATTTCTTCGACACAAAACACATTGAACGTTGACAGCATGACACCTTATTGAATCGTTGTTGTTGTTGTTGTTGTTGTTGTTGTTGTTGTTCTGGTCTTCAGTCTTGAGACTGGTTTGATGCAGCTCTCTACGCCACTCTATCCTGCGCAAGCTTCTTCACCTCCCAGTACCTACTGCAACCTACATCCTTATTAATCTGCTTGGTGTATTCATCTCTTCGTCTAGCTCCACGATTTTTACCCTCCACGCTGCCCTCCAATACTAAATTGGTGATCCCTTGATTCCTCAGAACATGTCCTACCAACCGATCCCTTCTTCTAGTCAAGTTGTGCCACCAACTTCTCTTCTCCCCAATCCTATTCAATACCTCCTCATTAGTTATCTGATCTACCCATCTAATCTTCAGCATTCTCCTGTAGCACCACATTTCGAAAGCTTCTATTCTCTTCTTGTCTAAACTATTCATCGTCCACGTTTCACTTCCATACATGGCTACACTCCATACAAATACTTTCAGAAACGACTTCCTGACATTTAAATCTATACTCCATGTTAACAAATTTTTCTTCTTCAGAAACGCTTTCCTTGCAATTGCCAGTCTACATTTTATATCCTCTCCACTTCGACCATCGTAAGTTATTTTGCTCCCCAAATAGCAAAACTCCTTTACTACTTTGTGTCTCATTGCCTAATCTAATTCCCTCAGCATCACCCGACTTAATTCGACTACATTCCATTATCCTCGTTTTGCTTTTGTTGATGTTCATCTTATACCCTCCTTACAAGACACTGTCCATTCCGTTCAACTGCTCTTCCAAGTCCCTTGCTGTCTCTGACAGAATTACAATGTTATCAGCGAACCTCAAAGTTTTTATTTCTTCTCCATGGATTTTAATACCTACTCCAAATTTTTCTTTTGTTTCCTTCACTGCTTGCTCAATATACAGATTGAATAACATCGAGGAGAGGCTACAACCATGTCTCACTCCCTTCCCAACCACTGCTTCCCTTTCATGCCCCTCGACTCATAACTGCCATTTGGTTTCTGTACAAATTGTAGCCTTCCGCTCCCTGTATTTTACCGCTGCCACCTTTAGAATTTGAAAGAGAGTATTCCAGTCAAAATTGTCAAAAGCTTTCTCTAAGTTACAAATGCTAGAAACGTAGGTTTGCCTTTCCTTAATCTTTCTTCTAAGATAAGTCGTAAGGTCAGTATTGCCTCACGTGTTCCATTTCTACGGAATCCAAACTGATCTTCGCCGAGGTCGGCTTCTACCAGTTTTTCCATTTGTCTGTAAAGAATTCGTGTTAGTATTTTGCAGCTGTGACTTATTAAACTGATAGTTCGGTAATTTTCACATCTGTCAACACCTGCTTTCTTTGGGATTGGAATTATTATATTCTTCTTGAAGTCTGAGCGAATTTCGCCTGTCTCATACATCTTGCTCACCAGACGGTAGAGTTTTGTCAGCACTGGCTCTCTCAAGGCCGTCAGTAGTTCTAATGGAATGTTGTCTACTCCGGGGGCCTTGTTTCGACTTACGTCTTTCAGTGCTCTGTCAAAATCTTCACGCAGTATCATATCTCCCATTTCATCTACATCCTCTTCCATTTCCATAATATTGTCCTCAAGTACATCGCCCTTGTATAGACCCTCTGTATACTCCTTCCACCTTTCTGCTTTCCCTTCTTTCCTTAGAACTGGGTATCCATCTGAGCTCTTGATATTCATGCAAGTGGTTCTCTTTTCTCCAAAGGTCTCTCTAGTTTTCCTGTAGGCAGTATCTATCTTACCCCTAGTGAGACAAGCCTCTACATCCTTACATTTGTCCTCTAGCAATCCCTGTTTAGCCATTTTGCACTTCCTGTCGATCTCATTTTTGAGACGTTTGTGTTCCTTTTTGCCTGCATCATTTATTGCATTTTTATATCTTCTCCTTTCATCAATTAAATATTTCTTCCGTTACCCAAGGGTTTCTACTAGCCCTCGTTTTTTTACCTATTTGATCCTCTGCTGCCTTCACTATTTCATCCCTCAAGGCTACCCATTCTTCTTCTACTGTATTTCTTTCCCCCATTCCTGTGAATTGTTCCATTATGGTCTCCCTGAAACTCTGTACAATCTCTGGTTCTTTCAGTTTATCCAGGTCAGATCTCCTTAAATTCCCACCTTTTTGTAGTTTCTTCAGTTTTAATCTACAGTTCATAACCAATAGATTGTGGTCAGAGTCCACATCTGCATCTGGAAATGTCTTACAATTTAAAACCTGGTTTCTAAATCTGTTTTACCATTATATAATCTATCTGATACCTTTTAGTATCTCCAGGATTCTTTCATGTATACAAGCTTCTTTCATGATTCTTGAACCAAGTGTTAGCTATGATTATGTTACGCTCTGTACAAAATTCTACCAGACGGCTTCCTCTTTCATTTCTTGGCCCATACTATGTTTCCTTCTCTCCCTTTTCCTACTCTCGAATTCCAGTCACCCATGACTATTAAATTTTCGTCTCCCTTCACTACTTGAATAATTTCTTTTATCGCATCATACATTTCATCAATTTCTTCATCTGCAGAGCTAGTTGGCATATAAACTTATACTACTGTAGTTGGCGTGGGCTTCGTGTCTATCTTGGCCACAATAATGCGTTCACTATGCTGTTTGTAGTAGATTACCCGCACTTCCATTTTTTTTATTCATTATTAAGCCTACTCCTGCATTATCCCTATTTGATTGTGTATTTATAACCCTGAATTCACCTGACCAAAAGTCTTGTTCCTCCTGCCATCGAACTTCACTAATTCCCATTATATCTACCTTTAACCTATCCATTTCCCTTCTTAAATTTTCTAACCTACTTGCCCGATTAAGGGATCTGATATTCCACGCTCCGATCCGTAGTACGCCAGTTTTCTTTCTCCTGATAACGACGTCCTCTTGAGTAATCCGCGCCCGGAGATCCGAATGGGGGACTATTTTACCTCCGGAATATTATACCCAAGAAGACGCAGTCATCATTTAATCATACAGTAAAGCTGCATGCCCTCGGGAAATATTACGGCTGTAGTTTCCCCCTTGCTTTTAGCCGTTCGCAGTACCAGAACAGGAAGGCCATTTTGGTTTGTGTTACAAGGCCAGATCAGTCAATCATCCAGACTGTTGCCCCTGCAGCTACTGAAAAGGCTGCTGCCCCTCTTCAGGAACCACACGTTTGTCTGGCTTCTCAACAAATACCCCTCCGTTGTGGTTGCACCTACGGTACGGCTATCTGTATCGTTGAGGCACGCAAGCCTGCCCACCAACGGCAAGGTCCATGGTTTATGGGGGGGGGGGGGATTGAGTCGTTACGTAAAGTTTAGTGCATAATAGTTACTTTTGAACCATGGACCTTGCCGTTGGTGGGGAGGCTTGCGTGCCTTAGCGATACAGATGGCCGTACCGTAGGTGTAACCACAACGGAGGGGTATCTGTTGAGAGGCCAGACAAACATGTGGTTCCTGAAGAGGGGCAGCAGCCTTTTCAGTAGTTGCAGGGGCAACAGTCTGGATGATTGACTGATCTGGCCTTGTAACATTAACCAAAACGGCCTTGCTGTGCTGGTACTGCGAACGGCTGAAAGCAAGGGGAAACTACAGCCGTAATTTTTCCCGAGGACATGCAGCTTTACTGTATGGTTAAATGATAATGGCGTCCTCTTGGGTAAAATATTCCGGAGGTAAAATAGCCCCCCATTCGGATCTCCGGGCGGGGACTACTCAAGAGGATGTCGTTATCAGGAGAAAGAAAACTGGCGTTCTACGGATCGGAGCGTGGAATGTCACATCACTTAATCGGGCAGGTAGGTTAGAAAATTTAAAAAGGGAAATGGATAGGTTAAAGTTAGATATAGTGGGAATTAGTGAAGTTCGGTGGCAGGAGGAACAAGACTTTTGGTCAGGTGATTACAGGGTTATAAATACAAAATCAAATAGGGGTAATGCAGGAGTAGGTTTAATAATGAATAAAAAAATAGGAGTGCGGGTTAGCTACTACAAACAGCATAGTGAACGCATTATTGTGGCCAAGATAGACACAAAGCCCATGCCTACTACAGTAGTACAAGTTTATATGCCAACTAGCTCTGCAGATGATGAAGAAATAGATGAAATGTATGACGAGATAAAAGAAATTATTTAGGCAGTGAAGGGAGATGAAAATTTATAGTCATGGGTGACTGGAATTCGTCAGTAGGAAAAGGGAGAGAAGGAAACATAGTAGGTGAATATGGATTGGGGAGATGAAATGAAAGAGGAAGCCGTCTGGTAGAATTTTGCACAGAGCATAACTTAATCATAGCTAACACTTGGTTCAAGAATCATAAAAGAAAGTTGTATACATGGAAGAATCCTGGAGATACTAAAAGGTATCAGATAGATTATATAATGGTAAGACAGAGATTTAGGAACCAGGTTTTAAATTGTAGGACATTTCCAGGGGCAGATGTGGATTCTGACCGCAATCTATTGGTTATGAACTGCAGATTGAAACTGAAGAAGCTGCAAAAAGGTGGGAATTTAAGGAGATGGGACCTGGATAAACTGAAAGAACCAGAGGTTGTAGAGAGTTTCAGGGAGAGCATAAGGGAACAATTGACAGGAATGGGGGAAATAAATACAGTAGAAGAAGAATGGGTAGCTCTGAGGGATGAAGTAGTGAAGGCAGCAGACGATCAAGTAGGTAAAAAGACGAGGGCTAGTAGGAATCCTTGGGTAACAGAAGAAATATTGAATTTAATTGATGAAAGAAGAAAATATAAAAATGCAGTAAATGAAGCAGGCAAAAAGGAATACAAACGTCTCAAAAATGAGATCGACAGGAAGTGCAAAATGGCTAAGCAGGGATGGCTAGAGGACAAATGTAAGGATGTAGAGGCTTGTCTCTCTAGGGGTAAGATAGATACTGCCTACAGGAAAATTAAAGAGACCTTTGGAGAGAAGAGAAACACTTGTATGAATATCAAGAGCTCAGATGGCAACCCAGTTCTAAGGAAAGAAGGGAAGGCAGAAAGGTGGAAGGAGTATATAGAGGGTTTATACAAGGGCGATGTACTTGAGGACAATATTATGGAAATGGAAGAGGATGTAGATGAATACGAAATGGGAGATAAGATACTGCGTGAAGAGTTTGACAGAGCACTGAAAGACCTGAGTCGAAACAAGGCCCCGGGAGTAGACAACATTCCATTAGAACTACTGATGGCCTTGGGAGAGCCAGTAATGGCAAAACTCTACCGTCTGGTGAGCAAGATGTATGAGACAGGCGAAATACCCTCAGACTTCAAGAAGAATATAATAATTCCAATCCCAAAGAAAGCAGGTGTTGACAGATGTGAAAATTACCGAACTATCAGTTTAATAAGTCACAGCTGCAAAATACTAACGCAAATTCTTTACAGACGAATGGAAAAACTGGTAGAAGCGGACCTCGGGGAAGATCAGTTTGGATTCCGTAGAAATGTTGGAACACGTGAGGCAATACTAACCTTAAGACTTATCTTAGAAGAAAGATTAAGAAAAGGCAAACCTACGTTTCTAGCATTTGTACACTTAGAGAAAGCTTTTGACAATGTTAACTGGAATACTCTCTTTCAAATTCTGAAGGTGGCAAGGGTAAAATACAGGGAGCGAAAGGCTATTTACAATTTGTACAGAAACCAGATGGCAGTTATAAGAGTCGAGGGGCATGAAAGGGAAGCAGTGGTTGGGAAAGGAGTGAGACAGGGTTGTAGCCTCTCCCCGATGTTATTCAATCTGTATATTGAGCAAGCAGTAAAGGAAACAAAAGAAAAATTCGGAGTAGGTATTAAAATTCATGGAGAAGTAAAAACTTTGAGGTTCGCCGATGACATTGTAATTCTGTCAGAGACAGCAAAGGACTTGGAAGAGCAGTTGAACGGAATGGACAGTGTCTTGAAAGGAGGGTATAAGATGAACATCAACAAAAGCAAAACGAGGATAATGGAATGTAGTCAAATTAAATCGGGTGATCCTGAGGGAATTAGATTAGGAAATGAGACACTTAAAGTAGTAAAGGAATTTTGCTATTTAGGGGGTAAAATAACTGATGATGGTCGAAGTAGAGAGGATATAAAATGTAGACTGGCAATGGCAAGGAAATCGTTTCTGAAGAAGAGGAATTTAACATCGAGTATAGATTTAAGTTCAGGAAGTCGTTTCTGAAAGTATTTGTATGGAGTGTAGCCATGTATGGAAGTGAAACATGGACGATAACTAGTTTGGACAAGAAGAGAATAGAAGCTTTCGAAATGTGGTGCTACAGAAGAATGCTGAAGATAAGGTGGGTGGATCACGTAACTAATGAGAAGGTATTGAATAGGATTGGGGAGAAGAGAAGTTAGTGGCACAACTTGACTAGAAGAAGGGATCGGTTGGTAGGACACGTTTTGAGGCATCAAGGGATCACAAATTTAGCATTGGAGGGCAGCGTGGAGGGTAAAAATCGTAGAGGGAGACCGAGAGATGAATACACTAAGCAAATTCAGAAGGATCTAGGTTGCAGTAGGTACTGGGAGATGAAGAAGCTTGCACAGGATAGAGTAGCATGGAGAGCTGCATCAAACCAGTCTCAGGACTGAAGACAACAACAACAACAACAACAACAGTTACTTTGTTCTTCATTTATTTATCATAAAGCTCATTGGTGTATGGCTACTGGCCGTGACATTCAGATTTAAGAAGGAAATTGTATTGGTTTTATGTAAAAGAATTAAACATTTATTACGAAATGGATATTATTGTTATTTTATTTAGAACGTTAAAGAGGTCAAGCTTTGATTCAAAAATGGCTCTGAGCACTATGGGACTTAACTTCTAAGGTCATCAGTCCCCTAGAACTTAGAACTACTTAAACCTAACTAACCTAAGGATAACACACACAACCATGCCCGAGGCAGGATTCGAACCTGCGGCCGTAGCGGTCACGCGGTTCCAGACTGTAGCACCTAGAACCGCACGGCCACCCTGTCCGGCAAGCTTTGATTATTTAAATATGTTAAAATGTAAAGTAATATATAATAAGCTGTAGCCAGTCTCAAGGACGGCTTCAGGAAATGAACTGCGCTAGTCAGTTGAGCGAAGATGTGCGGCGCGAGGAAAACGCGGTCGGAGACGGGCAGAGGGCAGTTCTGGTCGAGACACCAAAGGGGACAGTTCGGATGGAGACGCGAAAATTGACAGTTCGGCTGGAGACACCAAAGGGTGCAGTTCGGATTGAGAGGTGAAAGCGGACAGGCGGTATTTAGGCAGCTAGGAAGTGAAACGACTTAGAGAATTTCGTGTTGTGTGGTATCGAGGGACTTAGTCTCTGAGCGGTGAGCAGCCGCGTGCCTCGAATGGCCTCTAAATTTTCGTGTAAATATCGAGATGGAGTATTGTTTCGCGATGAGATTATGAATGATCGAACTGTGTCAAATGAATATGCTCTCGATTGTAACAGTAATTCTAAATACGACCACATTCGCTTTCAGTTTTCTGAATAAACAATGTTCTAACAAAATCGCAATTGTGTGGCTTACATCATTTATGGGTTGTTAATTTAGTTCCCGATATTCTTATTACTGTTATTATAAATAATATTAACTATGTATTTCGCAAACTTGCCATCAGCCAGACAATTTAACCAAAGGGTCACAAGTGTGTAATTTAGGGCGTGTAATGCGACACGTGCGGTTCAACCCCTAGACGAGTTTGAGCCAAGACATTTCGACGAAGAGGAACCGCATATGAGTCCGAAGATCTTTGGGATGTTAGCTCGCAGTATCGACGCATTAAAGGAACACGGAAAGGCCCCCTTTCTGCACCGTGGTTGAAGAACATGAATTGGAAGCTCGAATTAACTGGCGCTTCGGGAATTGTTTTTGGTAAGGGCCGAACGGTCAATTGCGCCACATATTGTTGAAGTTGTAAGGAGTGTGTCAGAACTCTCCATCACATTGAAAACAATATAGTCGACGCTATTCTTTGCATTGTGTAAGCACTGAGATATCGATAGTAACAATCTGAGGGCGAAACATGGGAGTGCGATTCTAAGCACTGTTGTGGTAAGAGATCTGGCTGCGAGAGTGGAAGTAGCAGTGTCGGGCGAGAGATCGGAGGCAGATGATGTCACTCTGCTCTCACGTCGGTGATGGCAGATCTTACCACACTCAAGGCCTAATTTCATTTTTATAGCCAAGAGGGATTTAGATGGCTTAACTACGCTTGAAGATGGAACTCAAGGTGAAATTCGAAAGCATAGCGCATAAGCAGTTGCAGGGTAAGGATCGTGATTTTTAGAGTTTACAATAATCCCATGTTTCCCTTGTCAGTTATAGAAGCTTCCTTATTCTCCAAATAATAATTATTTTCCACGTCTAAATAATATGCTGTGGTTACTAAATATTAATGTAACTGTGACACTGAAATAATTTGTTAATCTGGCACTCAGCCATTTCTGACACATATGTCATTGTCATTATTAATACTTGTTCATGATGAGTCTGCTGTTTTAAGTAGACTTAATTAATGATATCCCTTCTAAAGTCATTTAGTAATTAACAGGACGCAAGCAAACTCCTTTTTATTATACTCATTCTTAGTAACAATAAGCTTTAGCCGCTGCTGCAGCATGCTGCTGCGAATTGCTGTAAACCACATGGAAAAGGCAAAACTTAGGGCCAAAACAGAGACACTGAGACCTAACAACATGTCATGTTCTCTAGTTCAGTAAATTCCGTTGCACAAGTCGGATTCTGTATCACTTGTAAATTTTTGTTCAAATGCGCAGTCAGATAGCTTATGCAAATGTTAGTTTTAAGTGTTTCAAGTAACGATCTGTTGGGAACTTAAACGATAGTGAAACTGACACTCATACAACAGGCACACAGTATTATACAGGTTAGATTTCGTGTACGGATAGTTCAGGTTGCTTATAGAGTCCAGTTTCGCAGACTAACATAGGTATATTTGTTGTAGCTAAGCTGCTGAATTGGTCGTAGCTACGTTACATACCAGTTGCATGTACTGTGGTGTCACCGCCAGACACCACACTTGCTAGGTGGTAGCCTTTAAATCGGCCGCGGTCCGTTAGTATACGTCGGACCCGCGTGTCGCCACTATCAGTGATTGCAGACCGAGCGCCGCCACACGGCAGGTCTAGACACACTTCCTAGCACTAGCCCCAGATGTACAGCCGACTTTGCTAGCGATGGTTCACTGACAAAAGACGCTCATTTGCCGAGACGATAGTTAGCATAGCCTTCAGCTACGTCATTTGCTACGACCTAGCAAGGCGCCATTACCCGTTACTATTGATGCTGTAAAACATGTACCGTCAACAGCGATGTTCACCATTTATGGATTAAAGTTAAGTATTCCAGCAGCTACGTACGTTTTTTTCTGAAGTCTAAATTCCTTGTCCTGTTCCAGACCTCACGCCAGCCTGCGTGAGCTTAAACGCGTGCCTTTCGGCTTCCTCTATTTATACGGGTTGGCTCTCCTGCCAGCCCACAACATATACGTTACAAAGTTACCGTTGCTATGGCTGAGAATGGTGGACGCGATGTGCGGTCTTCAAGCAGGGTACGAGCCCTGTCACGAAAGCTGAACATTCCACCGTCCACCGTTCGGAAAGTGCTGCGAACAGTTGTGAAAGGGCATCTCTGGTGCGGTTCCACGCTATCGTGGATGCAGACGGTCGTCACATTGAACAACGTTTGTAGCCTGGTCGTAAAAATGGTGCACAACTAACAAATGCTACTCTCACGTGGAAATTAGAATATTCCTTTCGTTACCTCTCCTCCACAAGCCCTCACAAATGTTTCTAGGTCCTACGATCACTCGTTTTTCTTAGGGGCCCTCTAAGCTAGCGAAAGTCCAATTATAACCACCCTGCATATCCATTACATCATGCATTGAGAATGACGGCTTCAAATCCATTTGAAAATGACCTGGACGTGATGGAGGAAACTGGCCATGGACTTACGTAAAAATTATGTTAGCAACCCCGCTATAAATTAATTGAATTTACAGGTACGAAGCAATAGCAGTCTCTAAACATGTAGAAACTAATACTTCCTATGTTGTTAATTCCTAAACTGGTAAATAAATGTTGAATGGCTTGCACCCTGCTTCGTATTGCTTGTCAAATGGTTCAAAAGGCTCTGAGCACTATGGGACTTAACATCTGAGGTCATAAGTCCCCTAGAACTTAGAACTACTTAAACCTAACTAACCTAAGGACATCACACACATCCATGCCCGAGGCAGGATTCGAACCTGCGACCGTAGCGGTCGCGCGGCACCAGACTGTAGCGCCTAGAACCGCTCGGCCACTTCGGCCGGCTTGCTTGTCAATTTCGCTGCTTTTAGGTATATGTAAATAAGAGCGACCAACATGGAACATTGTACGAGGGAGCGCTGAAAAGCCATGCCTCAGAATTTTTTATGTCAAAAATCTTAAAGCTTTTTAAATAGAAAGTAATTAACATTCTACATCTTCATTCTTCACGTCTAGACATTTATTTGTCAAGATAGTCACCCTGGAAACAAAGTAGTTTCTCGTAGCGAGAAACCAGTTTGTTGACATCATCCCTACAGAATTTTTGAATATGTTGACGGAGCCAAAACCTCGCCCTTGATTGCATAGCTGCATCACTATCAAAGTGACGCCCTCGAAGATGCTGTTTAAGTTTTGGAAACGGATGAAACTCGGATGGGGCCAAGTCGGGACTGAATGGAAGAGGACCAGTGACAGCGAAACCCAAGGTGACGTTTTGTTTCGAATGTCGTAGCGCTCGTGTCTGTCATTGTCCTGTTGAAGGAGTGAGTGCTCCATGTGTGGACTAATTCTTCGCCTTCGAAACTCTGTTACAGAGAGCTGTTCCTCAGGCACCGACATAGCTTCATTACGAGCTACAGTTCGGAGCCCTCTAGCGGCAGAATATGTAGACATTAAGAATAAAGAGGTAAAAAGTATAAATGTAAGGACAGGTCTGGCGCAAAGTGTGTCATCAATGACGCATTGTGTGCCAGAACTGCCTAATCCTCCAAATGTGGTGTTAAATAAAGGCACAATTGTTCGTCCTACACAGTTTACACTTTAACTTACGATTCTGTATGACATTACATCCTGACCAAACATAAACAACTGTTTAACCAAGGGGAGCTCTTTAACTTTGAATGGAAATGCACAGTGACCTGACTGTTGTAAATAGCCCTACAGGTCTCTAGAGACAAGTTACTTCCCTTTGTCCTAGCATCTCGGATTCTGGCGTCATGGTACAGCTGCGCCAGTATCCCACATCTCGGTTTCTGACGTCATAAGGCTGCACTCGTATGCCCTGGTCGTCACGTTCGATCGCTATCTTGTATTCCAGGTCAGCCATCTTCGATTCTGATGTCATACTAAGTCTGCGCCAGTATTCCAGGTCTCGGATTCTGACGCCGTAGAACTGCGCCAGTATTCCAGGTCAGCCAGCATGATAATGTTCCACCTTTGATTTCCGATCAATTTTTACTTAGGACAACAACCCTGCTTCCACAGGAGTGCGAGAACACACTAGATAAATTGGGGTATTTTTTGAATTTCCGAACACTTTTTAATTTCCTGCCAAAATTAGGATTTCCCACCATTTTATACACAAGCAAAGTAGCCTTTGTTACATGGGGGAGGGGAGAGGGGTGGAAAAATCCTATGACTCATTGATGACGTCGTCGATGACACACTTTCAGCCAGAGCTCTCATTATGTATCTACTGTAGTACGTTAATAATATTTTCTTTATTTAAAAAGCTTTAGGAGTTTTCTCATGAAAAGCTCGTAGGCATTACTTTTCAGCGCACCATCCTATTGACAAATTAAGGGTTCCATTGGCATGATACTGATATCGCCAGCTACCTGACGGAGTGGATTTCACATCAGTGTATCGCCAAACAGATAGCTAGTTGGCAATGAGTGTAATTGCAGGACAGAGGCAAGCGGCATATAGGTTATAACACTTATCTTGCAGCTGCTAGAGCAAGAATCAGATCGACGTTCGGCCACCCAGATCTGGATTTCCTCTGCGTCACTTACGGGGAGTAGGAGGTCAAACGAGCTGACTTGGAGCAGGAGAGGCATTACAGGACACTTTAATTTCCACTGTCTATACATTTACAAATACATTCATAAAAAGTTGTCAGCATGGCCAGGAAGGATTCAGGATTCACACTCATAGCAGCGCAAGTTTCAAAACATAACAAATTTTTTTACGTGTGAAATTTCATCATTTTTTCATTTACTATTGGCTGCATTTGTTGCTATAGGTACACTTTAACTTCATAAGTAAGAGATTCTGCGATGAATTTTGCACAGCACACAAAAGATACATAAAAGTGTATGAAACTGATTAAATAAATTTCTATAAGAATATACAGCCTACAGTTGCAGGTTAACTTTATCGTTTACCTAGGTTTCAACGTTAGTAATGACGTCTTCTTCAGAACCTGCAAAAAGTTAATACCATAATGTGCTAGTAAATTATATTAGATATGGTCATCCTACAGGATGCAACGTGTAGTAATTACATAAAATATTATTTAAATGTTTGCCTAAAACAAGCCATGTCCTAAGTCAACTTTATAAAACTTGGTGCATAACCATAAGGTTTTGTCACTTCTATTAAACAAGCTGTAGCACATTCACTTTAAGCCCGTTGTATGGGCCTCGTCGTGTGACTAGAGACTGCGGACCGCGAGGGCTTCGCGGTCTGCCTCACAGAGGCGGCGCTCATGCGCGAGTCGTATAGAATCAAACTCTTTATTACGCACGCGTCAGATAACATTTTTGCTATGAATTAATTTTATACTTTACTATTGTAAGTTAAAGTATCCAGCATGACTACGTTTTACATTCTACTACAGAGCCTTATAAACTGACCAACAAATCTCGTATGAACATCTGCAGGAAAGGTTCTATAATTACAGAAACTGTAGTGGTCACATGCGTTATGAATTATCGTAAACCTAATATAGGCTGGAAGCCTTCGAAGTATGCCCTATTTTTTAGATACAGTTGATCGTTCAGTAGATTGCCTCTATCTGTAATTAGGTATGCATAAATTTGTAGTCCCTCAAGCGTGTCGAGTCTATATCCCTTAACTTCATGATGTAGTAGCTCTATGTCACGTAGAGGTTTAGGTGTATCAGCCATTTGCACCAGATGTTCCGCAAAGGCTGACCACCGTGTTCCTACGCCCTTTATTGGAACATGTTCTTTAAACCTTACTGCTATAGCTCTGGCTGTTTGACCTATGTAATAACGTGGGCAATCATCACACATAATCTTATATACGCCTGATTTCGCTGACTTATCACAGTCTTTCTCAAGGGAATGAACCAAATTTTGCTTTAAACTATTACTCGTCGAGAAGGAAATTTTAAAACCTGAATGTTTCAACAGGCGCCCTATCTTGTAGGAGACATTACCTGTATAAGGAACCGACAACCATTTATTGGTCTGATCTTGGGTTTGAGTATTTTTGTTTACTAAAGTTGTTGTCCTTTTTCGCGTTTTCTTGTGATATAACTGCCTCACTATCTTTGGATCATAGCCATTGTTCTGTGCAATAATCTCGATAATTTTTACGAGGTTGACATCTGACAACGGAATAGAAATCGCCCGATGGATACTAAGAAAAACAACATTTTATGCGCTAGGGGGTGGGTTGAATCGGCCGGGATGATGATGTCTGAATAAGTTGCCTTCCGGAATATGTTGAACTCTATTTTAGCATCTTTAATAGTCAACGTTAAATCAAGATAATTTAGTGACCTATGAGCTGATTCCAACTCTTGTGTGAATTTTATTTTTTCATGTAGACTGTTAAACGTTGCGAAAATTTGCTTTATTCCTTCTGGAGAATTATTAACCAGTAGAAGAATGTCATCCACGTATCTCACATAAACGATGATGTTGTTCACTAATTCCAGGTAATTTCGGAAAAAAACCAATTCCAGAGAATTTATAAAAATTTCAGACATGATACATGCAAGTGGACTCCCCATAGCTAGGCCACATGGCTGTGAGTATAATTTTTTTATTGAATGAAAAATAATTGTATTTAAGAGTCGTTCTAAGAAGTAACATTAGCTCATCAATTTCTATGGTGGATAATTTTTTGTGGTACTTTAAGTTTTGTTCCAGTGGATCAGACTTTGAAAATTATAGAACAAACAGTAACACCGGGACCTGCCTTTATGTAATTCTTAACACTTGATAATTTTTAGTGTCAACTCAAAACATGATCTATCAACAACCAGCTGGTTGGCTTGAAAACCATAGAAGTTTTCAAGATACTGCTCTAGTGGAAATCATACCGCATACATCTCCCCAGAAATGAGAATTGTAACGAGGGAAGGGTGTGATACGTCGTCTTCTGACGTGTGAGCAGCACTTTCAGTTGTACGTAAGCTCTACATCCCTCCCTCCCCCCCCCCCCCCCCCTCTCTCTCTCTCTCTCTCTCTCTCTCTCTCTCTCTCTCTCTCTCTCTCTCTCTCTCTCTCTCTCACACACACACACACACACACACACACACACACACACACACACACACACACACACACACGCGCGCAAGCACACATGAAAAGAACCAAAGCTTCTTGAAACAGATTTTTCGTAATAATGCAGATGTTCACGAATCTATCATTTTTCAGTGAGTATTGCAGCGTATGGCTACTTTCCATCAGCGTTTACAGTAAATCGTAACAGTTTTTGTATTTCCCACGTGTTTCCAGATTTTTATTGTAATTTGTAAGCCTAGTGCACAAATTATTTCGTGAATTACTATTTCTTTTCTTGACTTCCATTTCCAGTTCTTTTTTTGTACGCTTCATACATTAATTGCACTTAAAGGAGTCATTTCTTTAATAGGAAATGGTTAATGTCAGTTCTATACATTGTTTCTTCGTCCTTTAGATGTGGGGAATAACATTCTTTGTGGGAAACCAATCCTAATTTGGCATCTTCGCCTAGCTTTAATATAACAATTCTGTATAATACTTACGTCAGATTTTGTCTTAAGGATTTCTGCATAGCTTACAGGCAAATAATTAAAATTATGGGCAGAGAGAACATAGTTTGTATTCTTTTCTTAGTCTCAGTAGTCTGGGAGGTATACTTGTCAACTTACATATATTTTCACGATGTCAGTGGACACACTGATTGTTAAATATACTTATTCTATTGGTTTTCAATTCTACAGATGACGTTTCTATTGTTAGGTGCACAATGTCCAATCCGAAACATTTAGATACAATGTAAAATTCCTTTTTAAAGCAGTCCCTAACGGGAATGGGGATTTATAAACAGATTTCTTTGTGAAACAGTAAATGCTCTTTAATTTATCATTTTTTAATATTCCAGCGTATAGCTGGTTTCCATTGGAATTTACAGTGAATGTGAAACGTCCCCTTTGAACAATTATACATGACTGTCCTTAAACTGACACACAATATTTTTTTGCGCAACGCAATCTGACTTTCAAAAATCCCTACAAAAGAATGGCCCTGACTAACATTAACCTATACTTTTCACAAATCACTTACCTCACAAAAATCTTCGTTACCTGAACTACTGCAATACAGCGAGCGCCACTACTGCCAGCTTAATAGTCATAATATATATAGCAGTTCATGACATCCAGTCTTACAAATTTCAAAACTCCGCCATTTCTCTCCCCACATCCACCACTGCTGGCGGCTCACCTCCAACTGCACAGCGCTACGCGCTGTTAACATCCAACTGCCCAACACTACAATGGCAGACAACAATGCAAACTAGCCACAGACTGCACACAGCACAGCCAGTGATTTACATACAGAGCGCTACGTGGCGTTACCTATATAAAAACCTAAACAGCCTACTTACAACACACACACAAACACAAACCCTCGCAAGCACACATGAAAGAACATGTGACCAAACGAGGCGACGCATTGGTTAACGCACTGAACACTCGCATGTGAGAGGATGTCAGCTAGATCGCTTGAGGCAAATTCCGGGATGGTTTCCCCGACAAAGGCGCGACCCATTTCCTTCCCCATCGTTTTATAATTAGCTCCTGTGCTGGGCCCCTAATAACCTCGCTTATTGAAGTCTACTCTTCCTTCCCTTTTAACAAAGCATATCATATAGAATCTTAAATCTAGGGGGTACAAAAAACTGCTGGAAACAATACCTACTGTAAAACATGTAGGAGTAACCATCCGGAGCAACCGTAACAATTATTCGTCCCAAGCGCTATTCGCAGGTGGAACAGGGTTGGAGGGCTCAGTTAGTGGTAGAGAACTACCCTCTGCCACACACCATTAGGTGGATTGTGTAGTATGATGTAGACGTAAGTGAAATGACTACATGAAACAAATAATGGGAAAAGCAGATGCTAGAGGAAGAATCTTAAGGAAGTGTAACTCATCCACGAAGGAAGTTACAAAACATGTGTGCGACCGAGCCTTGAGTGTTGCTTGTTACTCTGGGACGCTTACGAAGTAGAACCATTAGGAGGGATCCTCATCCCCATTCTCTCCATTATCTTCAATTATTGCCTCATCTACGAAACGTTACCGACCAACTGGAAGACGAGTAAGACGATAATGATCCTCAAGCCTGACAAACCAAAGACTGACCCCCGCTCATACAGACCAATCTCTCTGCTGGACGTTATAGGGAAGATCTACGAACGCATATTAGCGAACAGACTTAGAAAATTCACAGAAGACAAAGGACTACCCCCGACAATACAGGCAGGCTTCAGACCCAATCACTCGACAAATGACCCTCTCTTTGAACTCACCAACAGCATCACTAAGGGATTCAACGACGGGCGATGCACGCTCGCAGTATTCCTAGACATCGAGCGTGCATTCGACAAGTTGTGGCATCAAGGGCTCCTCCTCAAACTAAGCCGACTAGGAATCCCCACCAAATTCATTAAAATCATACAAGCCTACCTTAGTAATAGAATATGCAGGATCCATGTAGGGGATCAACAATCCGATCCGTTCACGCCACAGGCAGGCGTCCCGCAAGGAGGCATCCTGTCACCGACCCTGTACGCTCTGTACACAGCAGACATCCCCACCACGGCGACACCAGACGGGACAGTCGCACTATATGCAGACGACACTGCATATTGGTGCACTGCACCAAACACCAGGACCATACAACGGTAAACGACAGACTACCTACAAAAACTTCAGACCTGGACGACGCAATGGCGAATTCGACCCAACCCGACCAAAACACAGACCGTACTCTTCCAACACAGACACCGAACCAAGAACAGAAACCAAAACACTGGCGACTTACAACTGACCCTATGGAACACGCCACTGACGCTCACTAACTCCGCGAAATACTTAGGCGTGTTCCTAGACAAGCATCTAAACTGGCAGACGCACATCAACTACCTCCTCAACAGAACAAGAAAAAGACAAGGACTCATACGACAGGTGCAGGGTCGCCTCCATGGCTGCCGCCTGGAGACGGCCCTGCACACATACAAGACCTTCGTCAGGCCGGTCATGGAGTATGCAGGCGCACCCCTGGCTGGTCTGGCGAAGAGCCAGGCGGACAGACTCTACAGAACTGAAAGAAGACTACTTCGCAGCTTCACCAAACTCCCCCCTCCCCAGACGCCGAGCAACGACGTGTATGGCATCACAAACATAGAACCGTTACAAACTCGACTAACGAAACTACGCCCCAACTACGGCAGACACATACTGACGAAACGACCAGACATGGAAGACTTACTGACCTCTGAAATCCGGGAAAGGAGGCGCCCTAAGTTCAAATACATCCAACCAGCGCGTACAGTGGCACAAAATACGACCTCCTATTTCCCCGACCTTGCTCCCACCATGACCCCACTCGTAAGCGGCACCCACTGTCCCCCCCCCCCCCCCATCTCGACGCCAGGATGTAGGCAACGGCCCTACACACACACACACACACACACACACACACACACACACACACACCGCAACGCAACGATCACATACACAAACAAGCAATAGAAATAAAACGAAAATCTGAATAGATACACTTCCCTCTTAAATATGTCTTCTTCTTAATTATATGACTCTCATAGTTATATGACCTTCTTAAATTTATATGTTTTTCTTAAATTTATATGTTCCTCTCTAATTTATATGGTTTTCTTCAATGTATATGTTTTTGTTAAACTTATATTTTTTTTCTTATACTCTATTTTATTTAATTATTTTTTTCTAAACACCTAACTATATGTTTCCTAAAACAACTTCATAAGTGTCTCCTGAATATCAAAATAGTATAAACCGTGTATTGTTCAAAAATAATAATGTAAACTCCATATTATACCAGAATAATAATGCTTGGCACAATAGCAAGCCAATGTAACTACAAAAAGCAAAAATTGTATTGAACACCATCGGCCGAAAAAGAGCAAATAGCAAGCTCTAAAAAGGCCCGCCCTCCCCATAAGGGAGGGAATGAAATGTGCCAAAAAAAAAAAGATCCAACGAAGAGCAGTGCGTTTCGTCACAGGGTCGTTTAGTCGGTGAGAGCGGTACAGAGATGCTCAAACTCTGCGCTTCGAGGGAGGCGTTGTGCATCACGTATTGGTTTCCTTTTGAAATGCAGAGATCGTTCTTTCCGGAGGGTATTACTTCCTCCCAGATGTGTCGCGAAATGACGACGACGACCACGACGACCACGAGACAATTCGAGGTATTGGAGATAATACAGAGGTTCACCAGCAATCCTTGTCACCACATGCCACTTGCGAATCGAAGGGGGAATCGAATAGTGATACCAGAACTATCCTCCGCTACACACCGTCTGGTGGCTTGCGGAGTATTGATGTAGATGTTGGTGTAAAAAAAGCAAATATACGTCCAGGTGATACTCTGCAATTCACACTTAAGCGCATGGCAGTGTGTTCAGCGAATCACTTTCACTCTATTTTTCTGCCGTTCCACTCTCGAACCGCGCTCGGGGAAAACTAATACTTCAGTCTTTCCGTGCGAGATCTGATTTACCTTGTTTTATGAAAATCATCATTTCTCCCTATGTAGGTTCAAATGGCTCTGAGCACAATGGGACTTAACATCTATGGTCATCACTCCCCTAGAACTTAGAACTACTTAAACCTAACTAACCTAAGGACATCACATGCATCCATGCCAGAGGCAGGATTCGAACCTACGACCGTAGCGGTCGCGCAGTTCCAGACTGTAGCGCCTAGAACCGCTCGTCCACCCCGGCCGGCTCCCTATGTAGGTGGATGTCAATAAAATATTTTCGTATTCAGAGGAGAACGTCGGACAATGAAATTCCGTGAAAAGATCTTGCCGCTCCTGAAACACCTTTGTTTCAATGACTGCAATCACAACTGGTGTGTGGTATCCGTGACACTTTCTCCACCATTACACAATAACAGAAAACGAGCTGCCCTTCTTTGAACTTTTTCGATGTGCTCCGTCAGACCTACGTGGTAAGGATCCCACACTGCACAGAAATACCCTAGCGGAAGACGGGCAAGAGTAGTGTGGGCAGTCTCTTTAGCAGACCTGTTGCATCTTCTGCCTGCCAATAAAACGCACTTCTTGGTTTGGCTTCCTCACAACAAAATTATATCGTCCTGTGCTCGGAGGTAAAACGTTGAAAGTGATTAGTTGCTAATGACGTCTTTACATTAGTGACTAATTGCTGCCTATACTTCACCAGAACCTGTGGCAAACGAGTTGTTATGGCAGAGGACGGCCGATGATGTAGTTAAGTGTCTTCGGCGCCGCGCTCGTACAGAAGTGATTCAGACCATTGCTGTTACGCTGTTACGCCATCCACGCTTGAAGCGCAGTGGGGGGGACATTGTGACGTAGTACTTCATATGATAAGTGCCTAAGTCATACCACGGCCGTGATGGAATTGTTCTGGACTTGTATCCGCATAATGCCGTTCCTTTCGGTATGAAAGAAGCAGTAAGCAGTTCCAACTGGCTCTTTCTTCGCTCCACTGCGCACTGCCCCCTTCGCAACTGTGTCGGGGAACTCCGTGCTCTCTTATGGCGCAGTGCTCCGTCTACCATTTCACAAATCGTCTTTTTACAACGAAGTAATTCTGCCACTTGTTCTACAGAGTGGCTCACGAAAAACCGATCCGGGAACGACACTGGTCGTTGTCGCCCGCCAGTTGTCGTCCACTGTTTTGAAGCTCTTGCGACTACGTTTCGTATCGTCAGTACGAAAGATGTTGCGACTTAGTTAAGACGTCTGAAGCAAATATCTCAGCGAAATGTATCCTCTTCAATGAAGAATCGCAATAGTGGAGGCGTACGTGTCTACAGGTTCATTTAAGGAAACGTGGAGACAGTTTTGCAAATAAATCCCCTGGCGTTTCCATACCGGCAAAGAGCAGTATGCAGGATTTGGTAACAAAGCCCCGTCAGTTGGTACACGTGGTGTGATCCCGAATATTCGAGCACGGATGATCCATAGTCCAAGAAGCTGACAAGTAAATTGTCGCAACAAGCCAATGTTTCGTATAAGTCTTGCAAACCTGTTCTACAGCACACAGGGATGAAGCCCTACAAAATGTCATGTGTCAAAGACCTGAAGAAAGCAAAACGTGTGAATTACTGTACCTGGCTGCGTCAAACAGTTAAGAGTGGAATGTTGGATCCACTGCTGTATTTCTTGAGTGCAGCATCTCACAGGACACGTGAACTCGCAGAACATCAGACAGTGGTCAACAAACAGTCTCTGCACGATTAATGACGAATCTCTTCACGGTGGAAAAAGTCGGATTAAGGTGTGTCGTATCAGCAAGAGCGATTGTGGGTCCCATATTTTTTGAAACAACAATAAACATCGCCGTGTCTATAGGAATCTTTGAGGAATTTTACGCTCTGTTGACCCCACAATGAAAGTACGTATGCTGTCTTTTAATAGGATCGGGGCGACCTGTCACACTTCACGCGATTCAGTCTCACGAATTTGAGGAAGATTCGCAGAAGAAAGGACTGTCAGCAAAAGACAGCGGCTGCTGCGTTCGCCATACCTAACAACTTGCGACTTTTATCTGTGGGGCCGCAGAGGGACTGTCATCCGCGTGTTTACTCATCCGATCTGTTTCTGAAAGCGTCTGCGCCCTAATCTAATCTTATCATCCGTTCCCGCTGCCCGGTCCTAGTGCAGGTGGCAGGCATAGTTGCTACGATTTTTACGAAATGTCTGAATAATATGAGTATACAGGGCATTTCTATGTTTATATAACACGAAGGAAGTAAAACTAGGGTTTAAAGTCCCGTCGACGAGGAGGTCATTAGAGTCAAAGCACTTGCTACGACAGCATGAACGAAACTCGCCTATCCTGTTCTTCGGAACAGCCGTGCATTTGGCTTAAGCGATTTATGGAGAGCACGGAACACCTAATCTGGTTGGTTGTAAGGAGATTTTAAAGCCAGTTCTACTTAATGAGAGTCCACGGACTTACAACAGCGTCACCTCGCTCGTTTTGTGTAACACACTTTGAGGGCTTCTAGTTTAAGTCCAGAAAAGTGCTGTTTCCATACGATGAGAACAAACAATCAAGGTACTTCACTTTCCCGCGTTCTATGGGTAAAATAGCAATAGCAGTTAAGTGTAAATCAGTTGGTCACAGGTGTAACAATTAACAAAAAGCAGTACAGCAACATCCATCTGCTCTCCTCTGATACGTCAGACTTGCCCACATATTCACGACAACCGCACAAATACAGTTTGCAGTTGCGAATAAAATATGCACTAACGCTGGCAAAGCAAGAGATGAATCGTATGTGTGTAGAGTCTTCCTTCGTGCCGACCTCCAGGAGGAACACCCGTACCCCCTCGCTCGAAACACACAAGTGTTTATCGCAGTGGCAGTGACCTCGTGCACGGTCCCGGTCAAGCCGTAAGCACTGAACGAGATTCTGATCGTATGTCGCTCGCTAATCAACACTTCAGAAATGCGGAAGGACATGAAAGTTCATCTTATCGGTATGCATACGACAGCATGAGTACTTAATTTGTTCCAAAACGCTATGTACAAAAACGGTTCTTTTCCGTGCCCATACCGCGGGTTCCGTTAGTGACAAAAATATAGGGTCAGTGTTTTGGAAGCCCATGGGCTAGGGATCTATTTTATACCCAACAGAGGGCTCGTCTTAGTGTCACCATCCTATAGTACATGATCAAAGTATGAATATTACATAGTTCTCATGCTTAGGACCGAGCGAGGTGGCGCAGTGGTAAAAATGGCACTGTGGGCCGGGAGTCCCTCATTCGGGGAAGTTCGGCCGCCGAGGGCAAGTACACACTTGACTCGCATTCGGGAGGACGACGGTTCAAACCAGTCCGGCCATCCTGACTTAGCTTTTCCGCGATTCCCCTAAATAGCTTCAGGCAAATGCCGGGATGGTTCCTTCGAAAAAGGTAACGGCCGATTTCGTTCCACATCCTTCCCTGATCAGAGCTCATGCTCAGTCTCTAATGACCTCGTTATCGACGGGACGTTAAACACCAATCTCCTCCTCCTCCAGGAAAATGGAGCAAATCGGTCGGTTCTTTTTGCATTTGAGATAGTCTAGGGTGGACTTGATGGAACTTGTGGAGGTCCCTTTAGTTTATGGACGGTTCCTCGGAAAACCCCACAAAAGGCGATTTCTTTACTATATTTTCGCCGTCAGTAGCGGACCAGAATCCAGTGGCGAATACATGTGTTCCTATGATCCCGATGTCGAACAACCTTGTCAATTTATTTCATATCGTTATCCGTTTCCGAGGTACAGAGGTTCAAGTTACCCTACCTACACGTAAAATACGGTGCGAGGCGAAAACGTAGTTTACTAAGTGACGTAGCGTGGAGAAATATGCCGTAAGGTTTCTCAGTTACCATTTGAGAACGCTATGTTGTAGTACTGAAGCACATACAAAATTTTTTTAACACGTAAGAGTCATTCTGAGGTGTAAAATTAGCTTTGCGTTATTTCAATTTTACATAAGTAAACTATCTAAATTTTACGGTATGTTGATGATTTTCACTTATGGACCGTCTGACAGCAACTGAATAAAACACAATTTTAGTGCCATACGCGTTTCGCCTTTATTTTCTGCAAGGCATCATCAGTGGCAGGTTGCGTAGACAGTTTCTTACATATTACGCTCCTGTTGCATTTTTGGTCTTGTTCTTCTTCCTATGAGCGCCAATTTGCTGTTTTTTTCTGCATTCCACAGCACTATGCACTGAACGCTTTTTTTTAATGCAATGTTTTGGTTTCTGTTGCATTAAAAAAAAGCGTTCAGTGCATAGTGCTGTGGAATGCAGAAAAAAACAGCAAATTGGCGCTCATAGGAAGAAGAACAAGACCAAAAATGCAACAGGAGCGTAATATGTAAGAAACTGTCTACGCAACCTGCCACTGATGATGCCTTGCAGAAAATAAAGGCGAAACGCGTATGGCACTAAAATTGTGTTTTATTCAGTTGCTGTCAGACGGTCCATAAGTGAAAATCATCAACATACCGTAGTATTACGCGCAACTGAGGACAGGACCAAAAAATTGAAGATATCTAAATTTTACTGACGAATACATTCTTTTCATGATTGTTACATGGTCTGCTGCAGCTGGGAAAAGTAGGGAACCAGCGGAACAATGCTCCTATCAGAGCACAAAAAATGCGAATATGTTGTTCTTTATTTAAAAGAGTGACTCAGAAGTGGGGTACCACCTGCCCCACTCTACCTTCCTTAGGACCTGTAAAAATTTTACCAAAAGCTTGCGGGCATTCCAAATAATATGAATGAAATGATGGTAGTGGACCTCAACTACGTACCCTCCGACTCAGAGTTGAAGTATTAAAACTTTTGGCTCGTTTCGTTGTCTAGAGGCTGGGATACCTAGTTTCCGCATTACAAGCCAAATACTGCTGAGTCTACAGAATGCAATATTAATACACATACAGATCGAATGGTCAAAGGTTCCTATCACTCGGCAATTGCGAATTACACGTAGAAATTTATAAACGAAAGACTGCAGTTAAATAAAATCTGCAAGTACTCTCTTAACGACTTTGAATGATAAGTACGATAATAGAAGTACTTTTGAGAATGTGGTATATTTCTCCAAAACACTTATTGGTGTCGATGGTCCAGTAATTAAATAAAATATAAGTTGAATAACAGGGAAACGATAGATTCCTACTTAACGTAATTAGTTACGAACAACAATATAATCACGAGATATTCATTTCCAAACGCGTACTACGTCTTCACTGTAGAAACCACGGAAATCTGACAAGTTCACAAGTCGGCACTCGGTAGTATTTCTATCTCTCGCGATCACGCGCGAACCACTCCAGTCTCCAAGTCCTTCCGCCGACTCCGCGTCGTGTCCTGTGCGGTACTCCCTGAACGGCCTGGTGTCCTCCCCACTTCCATACAGTCTCTCCACGTGTCCTTTTTGCAACGATCGCTGTGATTGGCTAGAGCGCTCCCGCCCTGTCTTCAAGCCAACGCACACTCACAAACATAATGAAACATATTCGAAATACTAGATTTACATTTAAAAACTTGAAATTAAATAAATATTCCTACGGCTGGACCATAAACACGCACTAACACACATTGTTAAATACATAAACAATTAAATAAACATGTATTAACAGAAAAGAAGCAAAAGGTAGGCCAGGAGCCTAATGTCTTTGTGCTTTCTAACACACAGTAAATATTTAACCAATTTCTTCATGAATAGTATATATAGGATATAAACAACGACATGGACGAATAAATATATTTACAAGCATGCTGATACCGTTTTTTCGTGTAACTGTGGAGTACTTATGGCCTGACGCGATAGACAGTAATCGGCCACTTTGACCTCATATACTATTTAAGTTACATGCCTGTAATTCATACCAATTTAGGTTTACACTAATAGCTTTCTAAAGACGTGTACATCGACGAAATCGGGTGAACTGTTTAGATTTTGGAAATTCGTTGCTGGGTGCTACTTGTATAATTTACCGTCAGATACTAAACTTTAAACTAATAAATATATTGAAAATCTGATTACACTATCATAATCGTCGTGCAAATAATGGTAATGTACATGTTTCTTTTTGAGGTATCATGATTAATCTGGCTCTTATTAATTTCTATACAATCTGTGAAATGTTTGCCATTAAGGTTTCACCAAGTCCGACATCTTTGGCACTCCCAGCGTGTCTCCTTCATCGTCACAGTGTCACAGTGGAATTCCTAGCCACGCGGCTGGACCATGCGCTGCGGCTACCCCTCTCGTCCGGTTAACGTTCGGCCCCACGTGTTTGCTGCCGGGCCCCGGCTGGCCGAGAGTCCGTGCGGCCTCGCCAAATCCGGATTTAGAATACTTTCAGGGCGTCACAATTCGCCCGTTACCTCACAAACTTTGGCATGCGAACACACTCGCACTTTTATGTGCTGAGGTGGAAGCAGACAGTTACCGTATCGAAGAGGTGAAAAAGTAATCAATACTGGAAAATAGTGGACAGTGGTTGCGTTGTAGAAAGAGCGAAGGAGACAATGGCAGTGTGTGAGAGAGGGAACAGTGGCAGTGGAACATAGTTGACAATGGTAGGACAACACTGAAGAAGACAGTGCAGGAATAAAGAGGAGGAATAAAGAGAAAGTGGAGGTGCATGAGAGCCAATGATAGTGAGAGACAGAGTATGTCAATGGCAACGAGGAATAGAGAGACAGGGCAGTGAGAAGAGACAGCAGTGGTAGTAGGGAGGAAGGAAGGAACTACACAGCTGCAATGAGAGAGAGCAAGAGGGAGACAATGACAGTGACAGGAGACTTCTTCAGAAACGCTTTCCTTGCCACTGCCATTTTACTTTTCATATCCTCTCTGCTTCGACCATCATCAGACCATCATTGCTCCTCAAATAGGAAAACTCATCTACTACTACTGCCTTATGTCCTAATTCCCCCAGCATCATCTCATTTAATTCTACTATATTCGATTATCCTCGATTTGCTTTTGTTGACGTTCATCTTATATCTTCCTTTCAAGATAACTGTCCATTCCGTTCAACAGCTCTTCCAGGTCCTTCGCGGTCTCTGACAGAATTTCAATGTCTTCAGCAAACGTCAGTTTTATTTTTCTCCTTGTATTTCAGTTTCTACTCCAATTTTTTCTTTTGTTTCCTTTTCTGCTTGCTCAATATACAGATCGAAGAACATCGGCGATAGGCTACAACCCTGTCTCACTCCCTTCCTAATCACTGCTCTCCTTTCGTGCCCCTTGACTCTTATAACTGCCATCTGGTTTCCGTACAAATTGTAAATAGCCTTTCGCTCCCCGTATTTTACCCCTGCCACCTTCAGAATTTGAAAGAGAGTATTCCAGTTAACATTGACAAACGCTTTCTCTAAGTCTAAAAATGCCAGAAACGTAGGTTTGCCTTTCCTTAATTATCTTCTAAGATCCGTCGTTGGGTCACTATTGCCTCACGTTTTCTAACATCAAACTGATCTTCCCCGAGGTCCGCTTCTACCACTTTGTCCATTCGTCTGTAAAGAATTCGCATTAGTATCTTGTAGCCATGATTTATTAACCTGATAGTTCTGTAATTTTCACATCTGTCGACACCTGCTTTCTTTGGGATTGGAATTATCATATTCTTCTTGAAATCTAAGGGTACTCCTGTCTCACACATCTTGCTCACCAGATGGTACAGTTTTGTAGTGGCTTGCTCTCCCAAGGCTATCAGTAGTTCTATTGCAATGGTGTCTACTCCTGGGGCCTTTTTTTGCCTTAGGTCTTTCAGTGCTTTGTCAAACTCTTCAGGCAGTATCATATTTCCCATTTCATCTTTATCTACGTCCTATTTCATTACCATAATTTTGTCCTCAAGCACATCGTCCTTGTATAGACTCTCTATATTCTCCTTCCCTCTTCCTGCTTTCCCTACTTTGCTTAGGACTGGGTTTCCATCTGCGCTCTTGATATTCATACAGGTGGTTCTCTTTTCTCCAAAGGTCTTCTTAATTTTCCTGTAGGCAGCACCTACCTTACCCCTAGCGATATATGCCTCTACAGCCTTACATTTGTCCTCTAGCAATCCTTGCTTAGGCATTTTGCACTTCCTGTCGATCTCATTTTTGAGACGTTTGTATTCCTTTTTGTCTGCTTCATTTACTGAGTTTTTAGATTCTCTCCTTGCATCAGTTAAATTCAATATCTCTCCTGTTGCCCAAGAATTTTTACTGGCTCTCTTATTTATTCCTACTTTATCCTCTGCTGGCTTTACTATTTCATCTCTCAAAGATACCCATTCTTCTTCTGCTGTTTTTCCTGCCGCTATATTTGCCAATCGTTCCCTAATGCTTTCTCTGAAACTCTCTGCAACCTCTGGTTCTTTAAGTTTATTCATGTTCCATCTCCTTAAATTCCTACCTTTTTTCAGTTTCTTCAGTTTTAATCTACAGCTCATAACCAATAAATTGTGGTCAGAGTCCAAATCTGCCACCGAAAATGTCTTAAAATTTAAAACCTGGTTCCTAAATCTGTCTACCATTATATAATGTATCTGAAATCTTCCAGTGTGTCTAGGCCTCTTCCACGTATACAGCCTTCTTTCATGATTAATAAACCAAGTGTTAGCTATGATTAAATCATGCTCTGTGCAAAATTCTACCAGGCGGCTTCCTCTTTCAATGCTCACCCCATTACATATTCACCTACTACTTTTCCTTCTCTTCCTTTTCCTACTATCGACAAGCTCTATCAAGAAAATAATAATAATTTTCTTGGTTTGATCGAAATGATAGCAGAATTTGATCGTTTTGCAGGAACATTGAAGGCAGCTAAAATTTCAAGTTCATGATCGTTGTCTTCGGAAGGGCCGGCCGATGTGGCCGAGCGGTTCTAGGAGCTTCAGTCTGGAACCGCGCAACCGCTACTGTCGCAGGTTCTAATCCTGCCTCGGGCATGGATGTGTGTGATGTTAGGTTTAAGTAGTTCTAAGTTCTAGGGGACTGATGACCTCAGATGTTAAGTCCCATAGTGCTCAGAGCCATTTGAACCATTTTGTTGTCTTCGGAAAAACACTTAAAATGAACTCATAAATTTGTTTGCCAACAAAAAAAGTATTGTCAGTTTATAAACGAAAGTAAATATTTTTGTCAAACTTGATTGTACTCCCGATACAAGCCACAATGAACAAACTAAATTGATTTTTAGGTTTGTAAATTTATCAGAAGACGCAGTGACTGTAGAACAACACTTCACTGATTTTCTGAACGTCACTTCAACAATAAGAGAAAGTTTGACTGAAACCCTTTTGTCGAAACTAGATCAACTAGGACTCGTATTCATGACTGCAGAGGCCAAAGTTTCGATAATGGCTCAAATATGAAAAGTTATCGAAGTGGTGTTCAAGCCAGAATTCTAAAATGCAGTCCAAGAGCATTTTATATACATGTGCTGGCCACAGTCTTAATATTGTGTTATCAGATGCGGCAAAATCTACAGCAAATGCGCTCATATTTTTTGGTGTAATTCAAAGAATATACTTTGTGTTCAGTGCATCCATTCAGAGGTGAGAAATCGTATTGATCAAGGTTACAAACTTTAACAATGAAGAAGCTTTCAGATATTCGATGAGTAAGTAGAGTGTAGAGTGACAAAGCTATAAGGTACCAGACAAGTCACAGACGCCCTTTTTGAGGTGACCAACAGCGGCGTTGAATCGAAATCAAAAAGCGAAGCACACTCGCTAACTGTGAACGAATTAGAAAGCTTAAAGTTTATTGCTGGCATTGTCATATGATATGGCCTTCTCTTTGCCATTAACGCAGCAAGTAATGCACTTCAAGTAGAAAACATGGAAGTGAAAGTAGCAACTAAATCCCTCGAAAGTATAGTGAAGTTTACTGAGAAGTTCTGTGAAGGAGGTTTCGTTACTTTGCAGATAACAGCGAAAGGAAAGAGGTAGCTGAAAGTTTACAGAGTGAACCAAAATTTGGAGAAAATAGAACTGGCTTGAAAGCGAACCTATTTGATTATGAAGGTGACGACATTGTTTGCAAAGCTCAGCCTGCAGAGGAGAAACACAAAATCGATCTTTTCTACCCTGTCGTTGACACAGCATCAAAAAGTTTGAAAGAAAGATTTGGCCAACTGGCTAAGTATTCCAAAACATTCAGCTTTTTCTTTTCTCCACGAAGAACTGGAAATGCTATGTAAAAAAAACCATCAGAAAGTGCTAAGTGGAAACAGAAATGATGAATATTCGAAAGAAATTGTTGCATTCGACGTTTTGACAGAAATTAAAGTGTTCAGAGAAATCGTGCCCGAGCATGTGATAACCCCTACGGTAATATTGCAGTACCTGAATGACTTTGGAACCCTATTTCCCAACATTTATATTGCCTACAGAATTTTGTTAATCGTGCCAATTTCTGTCACCTGCGCTGAAAAAAGCTTTTCACGTTTGAAGCTTACCAAGAAGTATTTCAGAAGCAGCATCGCGCAAGAACGCCTGTTTTCTCTTCGCATACTGTCAGTGGAACATGACGTGGTTTCAGAATTGAATTTTGAAGATATTATTGATGAATTTGGTCATCAAAAGCAAGAATGTTTCCCGTAAATTATGTAGAGCAGAAAACCCTTAGTATTTATAACCTACAATTTATTTAATTTCCTGTAAATATAGAGAACGGTCAAGTGACGAAAACACGTAAGTGTATATTCTGAACACCACGTGTGAACCTTATTTGATTTTGAATTTCATTAAATTAGGCGGATTCCTATAGCTAAGTAAGTTTTTATTATTAACATTTTGTTAATTACGATACCTACTAAGATTCCTTTTCTGATTAATTGTTTTCCTATCACACCAGTAGTCCTGCTGTAGTAACGGTTTTTTGGTATATTGGTAGTACGTCAATGACGAAAGTTACAATCCCTTTGAACGTGGCGAAGGTGAGTAATCTGTGTTAGAGATGCGGTGGAGAGGGGGGTGGGGGGGGGGGGAGGAGAGATAGCCCTGCGTGGAAGCTTTGTACATGGCCCCCCGCGCCAGCTAAGGCCGAGCCTGGTAAAACAGTGTGCGCAGACTCTGGTATGATGTAATACGGTGTCTGTCTATTCTCTGTCGTACTTTGGTTAGTCATAGCGTGAACTGATATATAGTGACCACGTGTCGGGCATCACATTCCCTGTAAGTCATAACGTAACTAGAAAGGAAACCAAGAAAGAATAGGCGGTCTTATGATACTGTTTTAAGATTTTGTAACATATCCGTATTTACCTGTACACATGTCATCGGCAGCTGCGCCTCCATCGAATCTGGCTGAGAAGCTGGTGTTGTGAAAAATCTTCTACTACTACTACTAATAATATGGTCCACACAGGGTCTGTAGTGCACATACTTTAATTGGTCTTGGATGTTGACTGCTATTATTTATGGCCAGATAGTCTCTTCTATTATAACTTACTCACAGATAAACAGTTAACAACTTACTACACTCAATTGATGTCCTATGTTGTGATTGTTAGAGTGCAGTGACGTAATTAAACACAAATATTAAGATGTGGCAAATAAATCGTTAATATAGCTACCGAATAAAGTTCTCAAATAAACAGTCATACAAATAGGAAAACGATGTGCACAGCATGTAACTTTTAAAAACAACACTGTTCATATTTTCGCTTCTGTTCCAGCAGAAGACCTTACTGAAGATGAACACAGTTCATGAAATTAATTAGGGAAATGTGGGGTAAAAATGGCTCTGAACACTATAGGACTTAACATCTGAGGTCATCAGTCCCCTACAACTTAGACCCACTTAAACCTAACTAACCTAATGACATCACATCGCATCCTGCCCGAGGCAGGATTCGAACTTGCGACCGTAGCAATCGGGCGGTTCCGGACTAAAGCGCCTAGAACCGCTCGGCCACAGCGGCCGGGGAAATGTGGGGTAAAGTGACCAGGACGGTAAAAGTGGCCATAGGATATTTTTTTTTTTGCCCTCAGCAGTGGCGGCTTCTACCGAGAAGTGGTCAAACTAGTTCGAATATGCATCGTTACTGCTGTCAGTGAGTTCGACAAATGAAGTTACTCCGTTTTATTTTAGTAAAAATTTTTCTGATTTTCAATAGTCTAATGTAATTTAAGAGAGTTATAAAAGTCTTGTTACTTCGTTTATATTTCAGTAATACTTCTAAAAAAGATCAATGTTTCAACAAAGTCTTTTGGACTACAAATGTAGTTCCTTGTGGTTTGTTTGCGTTTTATAGTTTCATCTGTGATCCATTAATGCCGGCATGGTGTCCGGTAGGGAAAAGTGGCCAACTTGATTACCTTGGTAAGCGCCAGTTACTTCCATATAACATGCATAATATGTCATGTCACACTTACTTCGCACTCATTTTATACAAAAAGCTATCGCCTGTCATTCTGTCTCCTGAATTAATTCATATTTTAATCTCTCCGTTCTGTTATATGTAGCGTAATACAAGAATCCGATTGAAAACGATCTGGCCAATGTGCGTCGTATTGTCTCAGATATTCAGGCATCAAGATGTGTAAAGATTATGGCCGAAAGTCAGACCAACAAACATGAGATCCTATTGCGATGGAACTGACAACATTAATCGCCTAATTAGGGAAAAGTAGCCACTTCGAAAGCCTTCAGGAAAAGTCATACAGTTTCTATATATTGTTTTCATTTTCACTTACAAATATTTGGTGTGACATCTTGTAATATATACATACACACTCAAAAAGTGTAGGCGTTAAGCTTCTATTGGTAACCACCGCTTGGTGAAAATTCAATTTCCGTTAGAACGGCCACTTTACTCCCCCCCATTCTCCTACCAGTTAAGTAATTAAAAGCAGTCAATGAATAAACTCTCGGAGACGAAATTTAAATGACAAACAATTCATTCTCCGACTTATAGCGTTTGCTGTACATTTCCCCGTTTTGGTGGACGCAGATCTTGCACCTTTCACAACCTTCCGCAGATTGACTAAAATGGCTTCTGATGAGCCTCTTTTGCATGGTCTTAACTGTTGTTGTTCTCTGGATTTTCACAAATTACTATTACAGTTAGAGATTTGTATTAGCGATTGATCGAATAGTGTAGAGGTACACGTTTTGGCTATCCGACGGTACTTAACGATTACTGCTAGTGTAGTTATTTTTCTATACAGCATACTATACGAGCAAACCCGTTGTGTGTTTACTTACAGTTACTCGTACTTTAGGTACATTGGCTATGCACAGCTCTGTTTAAAAGACTTAGCTCCTTGTAGTCACAAGGTCGAGGCACGCAGGTCTGCTTTCATGCCCTGCAACTAACTCGCTGCGTATAATAACGTGTAGCTGTGACTCTGCAGTCAAATGCTCTATGCATTGGCTAGAATTAATAAAAATATATAGGAGCACATAAATGTTTGAAGAATAATTTAATAACAAGGGTTCCTGTCTAACGTCTGTAATTGATGTAGAAAACGGAGAATTATGTTGAATAATGTTTATTCGAGAAAGGATATCTCAAACAGGAAGTGCACCTACGATATTCAGTTAAAATATAGGTAGAAAATACCCTTATCAAATGCAGTAAGGTAACATCGAGAGCGCTATGAGAATATTAGCAAAATCCCCAAAGTAAATACTCCTTAAAGGTATACGAAAACTAATTCAATTTCATAACCATAATACACGAAATACTCATCAGCTCAAGACAGTTCAGAGTACAGCAAGATGATTCACAAGCTGATACACGTAATACAAAGAATAGCAACTCATACTCTCCATATCCTCAGTTCTGTAACATAAGCAGAAAAAATTACAGTCCTACAGTGGGGACCTCTCAAAGTACAAAAGCCCTTCGGAAGTTAAAAGTATGGCCACAGCCATTCACCGCCCAGCACCAATTACCCACTCTTCCAAAAAACACATTATACCACACGCAGGTCTGTCTTCTTCCAGCACAAACGTAAAGGTTTTCAGACTGATTCTCTTTAGCTCCCCATTCTAAAAGTCCCAGTCTCCAGTTGATCAAGTAGTGTACCGTTACTGTCTGCTTTTCCATTGGTTTAAGGCTGTCCCCCACCAAAAATACACCGTTCTCAAGCTCTGCAGACATTATTTGACTCAACATGACCACTTCCCAGACCAAACAGTATTTAAGTACAGAAATTTTATAAATATTCGATTACACTTTACAAATAAATAAGCCAGTATTCCTATGCAAGTGAATTCACGTTAAAGGACGACAAATTGTCGTTAAATTTTGTTTAAAACATTATTTATGCCTTATTGACAGAAGTCTTTTGGTTCCCTTTTCAACTATGGTGTCTGCTGACATACGCGATCGACCATTTTTAAATTACAGCAATTTTTTAATAGCACTTGCAATTAACATTTGAATAAAGTTACTGCCAAAACAGTAAACTGTTCATTAAATAAATACACAAATATGAGAAAATATGAGGTATTCATGCTGTATTGATTTGCTGTGTAACTGTGGAGAATACGATGTTTCGAGAAACATTTGTATAATAAAAAAGTTATAACAGACGTCATAAGTCAGTTTATAAAATATACAGATGAGTGGCTTTTTGGGATTACAGTAATCGTGCAATGCTATCTCCGGAGATATCACTTGTTGAAATCACATCAAGCGTTTAGAAGTTTTTGATTCAGTGATTCATTGTGAAGCTATTTACTCACTATAAATTAATTCTGTTCTTTTAAAGATATTGAAATTAATGTTGTCACTATATGCGTCTCACTTTTTTTTTGAGATTGCATATGTATTCAGATTTTTTTTGACTGAATTATTGTCGAATTGTAGGCAACAAGATTACACAGGAGAGACACATGATCTCATTACTATTTCGCCATACCATGGGATGAAATTCAGGCAAGAAGAAATGAAGGTAGAAATTTCGTCTGGTTCTTGGTGCGTTCCAGAACCACTGGAGAATATTCTACAACAACGAAGCCACAATTTCTGGTTGAAAGTGTTGAGGATAACTTTCGAGAAGTTGCCGAAATAGAAGAAATGAGAAAAGGAACTCTGTTCACCAAAAAAATCGGATGCTAACCAACTTAACGCACTTCAAGCCTGTCATAAGCTTGGGGATATAGCAGTTACCATCCCTCCTCATGGAAAGCTCAACAGGATTAAAGTTCTCGTCCTGCATTGCGACCTAAAGCTACCACAGACGGAGAACTGTGCGGTAACGTAGAGCGGGCTCGAGTATATTTTGTTCTTTGCAGTAGGAGGGCACCCAAAGACAATAGGGTCGATACTGGCGCTTTCTTGCTAGCCTTGGATGGAAATGTTTTACCTGAAAAAATGAAGGTGGTGGTTTACAGGTGCGATGTCAGATTCTGTTTTGCTCCACCTACGAGACGCATTAGATGCCTGAGGGTTGGACTCAAGTCCTCTGACTGTACTGATGAACCTACTTGGGTGGTGTGCGGAAGATCGATACGTGAGGGCATCACAACATCCTACAAGGATAGACCGCCCAGATCACCATCCACCTCGCTCACGGCCAAGTTCACTTTTCAAGAGGGAGACAAAAATGCCAAGAATGAAATAGACCAGCAGTCTACCACCAACCACTGGCCACAGGCTTCTGTTTGTAGAAAAGGATGATCCTCTTCCGTCCCAGAAGCCAGGACAGGATAATCCCCCCAGAAACCTGAGACAAAATGGAAAAACTGAAAGTGAGACCAGACTCTGCACTGCTGGTGGAAAAAAATCTCCATCTCAGCGTTGAACTTGATATTACTGTGCACATGTTCACATGATAAATTAACAGATGAAACTTCGAATCCATGTGGCCAGATCATAAATGTGCCAGAACATAATGAAAGTAGCAAAACGGATGACGGGAAGATGAAGCGTGTTCTCTAAAATGCTCGTAAAGAAATCAATCACTGCCTCAAGCAAGTGACAACCCATGGCTATTCCGTCAGTTGTATCATAAAATGTACCACTATACAAAAAAATGGTGGTTATAAAGTAAGGTGAAACAGTCCGATAATTTTGGGAGGAAAATGGTCGACTAATATGTATCCTAATCAGGGACTTCCGTGTCCGCCCCCAGTAGCTGAGTGGTCAGCGCGACAGAATGTCAATCTTAAGAGCCCGGGTTCGATTCCCGGCTGGGTCGGAGGCTCAGGGACTGGGTGTTGTCCTAATCATCATCGTTTCATTCCCATCGACGAGCAAGTCGCTGAAGTGGCGTCAACTCGAAAGACTTGCACCCTGCGAACAGTCTACCCGACGGGAGGCCCTAGTCACACGACATTTATTTATGGTCTTCCGTGAACAGAGAAATCAGATCCACATTGACCATAATTCGTATGCAGTAGTTCTGATTTATTAAATTGTATCAATGACAATTCGTATGCTTTGATATGATGTTCGCAGTAACCAACAATTGGTGGCAGTAAGTTGGTTAGAAACTTACCTAGTCAGTAGGTTGGATACAATTAATGATACATCGCAAAGGGACGTCTTCATTGGGGGTAGTTAGGACATCGCTTTCGCAGATTCTTTATAACATTCAATGGAGTGCCAGAATTCTTCGGTAGCTTCGCAGGCTTCTATTTAGAGACGACGTAAGATCAGGTGACAAAGCTTTATAGGTATTATCTTCCAGAAGTAAGGACACATTATATTGTTGAATTAAGGGTGTGTGTGGCACTTCCCCTCTCAGCTGGCAGCACTGTTAGATCTTCGTCTCTCCACAGAACACGCAGTCATTCACCGTACTTTGGAGGCTTGGCTGTTGTTAATGTGTGACTTGTAGCGAGTCTCACGTCATTGGCAATGCCCCACGAGAGATTCCGTACGGCCTGTTCCATTCCACTGATGATATCCAGAAGGGGTAGTGCGCGTGGCGCCTCTGGGACCTCTGGTCAGGGCTAGGATGGTCCCTTAGTCAAGATTTTTGTTTGTTAAGCTGACGACCCTGCATGCTGATTCGCTAGGCAACACTCAGCATGGCGCTCAGATTTATTTGTTTTGCCGTAGTTTTCTGAGATTAGCTCCTTGATGGGCTGACGTGCTTATATCAACCCGTTACCACTCGAAACCAGAGAGGGTTGTAAATAGAAAGAGATGACAAATGTGTAAATTGCAGGCATTAAAATCCAGTAAGTTTTTCTGGCATGATCTACACCTTGGTGGATCGACTCACTGTGGATCTATTGGAACTAAAAATACATCCAACATAATGTAATCTCTCGTAGTCCTCCTTTATCAGTTGCTAGACTAGTTTTCCGCGGAACATTGTTTAATCTAGCAGACCGTAAATGTTTTGCAAACACAGTCTTCTCACATATTTTGCGTTTTTCCACTGAGTCATATCTTATGGAATAATTTGCTGCAGTAACTCATCACTTAGAAAGTATGTATTGCACAAATGCGAGCAGTAAGAATAATATGTGTGGTACGTGGCGTTCACTCGTAATCATCTTGAAGATACCTCTTAAAGGGTTAGGTATTTTAACTGCATATTCACTATAGACATTTCTCCCCAAATTGTAAAATTTGTTATAAATAATCCATAGCAGTCTGGGAAGAAGAGTGAATGTCTATACCTTCAACAATACAATACCCATTATTAAAGCTGTCAGTGGTTCAGAAAAGATTTCATTGTCCACCAACAAACGTTTCTGATCATTTGCACGATAACATAAAATGTCAGACATGTGGCAGAGCAAGTTTTGAATCTGACCTAAAATCTTTACTTCTGGGCAGCTGGACAGCTCACTGTATTACGTATACGAATTTTTATTTTGAGACTGGTAGTCTGGAGAAGAAGAAAAGGATATTTCTTTAATTTTTAAGCGTAGCTGTCTGGTTATGGCTGAAAAGAAAGTGTTAAAACTAATCACGTATATGTATCCCGTAAACAGAGTTCTTTCACATTTCAATAAAAGATTCGTGCGAATGATCTATGGAACATGTAACTAACTAATTAACTAATGACAGAAAACTTGGACACCACGCCGTCGGGGACTGATGACCTCAGATATTAAGTCCCACGGTGCTCAGAACCATCTGAACCATGCCGACCTCTACAGCGTCGCAGGAATACCAAATTGCTCCACGGGTATGACTGGTTTGCGAGCAGCTTCTTTTAGAAGACGTACGTTGCGTTGAACGCCCTCCTTACAGAGGAAAATAATGTGAGAACGTAGTTTTTTGTGCTGACATTATGGAATAAATTTTATTCGGTTTTCTTGCCGCTTCAGACTGGTTTGTATGTTCAGGATTTAAACATCTTCCTCTGTCGTCGTCGTCGTCGTCAGCAGCAGCTAACCCTCGTACTAATAGCAAAATCATCTCCTACTTGCAGCATTTCATTTCCTAATCTAATTCCCTGATCGTCGCCTGAATTACTTCGACTGCACTCCACTACCTTGTTTTACTTTCGTTAATGTTCATCTAACAACCTCTTTTGGAGACAGTGTCGATTCTGTTCAAGTAACCTTGCAGATCTTTTACAGTGCCATGCAGAATTACAGTGTCAAACCACGGACTTTTTATTTCTTACCTGTGAACTTTATTTCCTTGTCCAAATTTTCTTTTAACTGCTTTCAATGCTTTGTCTGTGTACAGTATAGGCTTCACAGTTAGTGCCATTCTTTGGTGCTCTTCTGCTCTTATTACTGCAGTCGTGTTTCTGTGCAAGTTGCAGGCAGCCTTTCGCTTCCTGTACAATACGCGAACGCAAAAACTTGTCCCGTAACAGTAAAACAGGTCTCTATTTACATGCTTAGCATTGCTAGAAAAGCTTGCGAAAGCGTCAATCTCAACTAGACCGGGGTTATCTACTAGAAATCTGGTTCAAAACCTTATGTCGCGATCAGAGTGGCGGACAGAAACCCAAGCTAGTGGTCAGTAAACCTCTAGTGCCAGCAGGGAACCGCTTGATTCGGGGCCCGCTGACTTGGCCGCGCCAGCTCAATAAATCAGTATCTGCTCGTCGGCGACCTTGGTAGTGGCGGGGAACTGTGTGAAGTCCCGCACTGACCGTTCCACATGACTGCTGGCACCTGCCTGTGTTCAGCGAAACGTCGCGTTCGTTTTTTGCAGCATCGCCGTGAGACTGATGTCATGTGGTGGTTGCGAGGTACATCGCAAGATAACTACGAGAAAAAGCGAGGTCACTCGTAGCGGACGGTTCAGGAACTAACGGTAGGCGGAAAACGTTCGCTTCTGTTCCGCTAATCACTGTAATCCAAAGGTGTCCGACCGGTTCTGAAGTCAAGCTATCATGATGTCATCTGCTTACGAGCGTTTGGACGCGTCAGTTGATCCGCTGGTATTAAAACCGGGACTGGCGCACTGAACCTTTGTGGTAACTCGCGATGCGCTTTCGCATTGCTCAGTTGGAAAAGCGTTGATAGCGAAGCAAAGGTGGGTTAGAGTACTGGTGCGGTGCGGCAGCCAGTGGAGAACCTTCGGGAAAGTGCGAAGTGTTCCGCAGCGTGTGTAGAAACACTACCTAGTCGAGGACGTCGGGTATTTATGCGGTCAGCTCACGAGGTGTACACAAGGAATGAACTCCTTACGGCCTCTCGCGACAAGGCAATAGTGCTGTTACTCACAACGTTAACATGTGGTAGGAATACTTGCCACGTCGCAGCGATGTAGGCAGCGCAGTGGTTAAGGCACCTGTAAAAAAACCAGGTGGATTCCACACAGCTGTTGAGTTTTTCTTAGCACCGAAATTACTTTTCTTTGTGAACATGATCATTTATATGGGATGTGTACAGTATCAAAACTCTTGAAGGCTTAGCAAAGTTAACTTCACTATCTGTTACCTTCTTCTGGTAAATTTCGATCCATAAGTGTTGTTAATTTACCTAAAAACCGTGCTAGTTGCAAACACCAGTAATTCTAAATGTCGATGCCGTTGTTCATCGTAAACATTGAGGCGTAGCGACGTATACCGATCCTGCCTTGGAGGCGGTTAAGTGGGAGATGTCTCAGAGCTGGATAGTGACGGATGGTGACGCGAGACTGGACGCGCACGTAGTTTATGTATCAGCCGATAGAGGACAATATTGGATAGGGGACTGATATAGTTACGATTGTGCCCACTAGAGTGCACTAAAGTAGTAGAATGTTTTTCATAAACTGTTCTAGTATTTTCATAAAGTGTTACTATGTCTTTTTGTGTAGGTAAAATGTTATAAATGTGCTTTAGCAGTATGAATGATGCGTGAGTGTGGTTTAAAGTTAATATGAAGATAATTGTTTGAGTTATGTAGTGGGATTTAGTGTGAGAACATTTCTAAGAAGTATGGATGTGGACAAAGGGGATTTTTGTAGAATAGATTTGTAAAGTAAGTTTATGGTAAAGGGAAAGTTAATTCAGGTATAAATAACAATAGTAAACGAGCTTATGCATAAACAAAACTTCAGCATATTAGATAATTACGTCGGTAAAAAGTGCAGTCGTTAGGTTTAGTATTTTGCGATTGGTTATTGATGAAAAGCGCGGACTGACGCGGGAGAATGTTGTTTTACTATTGGCTGTTGAGTAAACCGACCAATGGTAAAGCAATATTCTTCGCGCGCCTTTCTCTGCTGGTAGTATTCTAGAGTAGAGTGGGAGCCTAGTCATGAAACAGTTCGGACGTATGTAGTAGTAGTTGCGATGGAAACGATGAAGTGACGGCATAATTATTCCGATGGGTGTGTAGAAATTTCGGTGTTTTTAAGTGAATTTTGTGACGAGAACAGACATATTCCGCGTGGCGTATTGAGCAGGTCGGTGGCTAAAAACTGTGATGCGTTAGGTACCGACAGACTTAATAATTGGCGAGCATTATCAATCAAAAACAATACGTATTTTTGAAACTATTGCGTTTTCGGGAAATGCAACATCATAAATTTGCTAACGTGAGTGACAGGGATTGTGAGTGACTGTGTTAAGACTAGCACGGGCTTGGCAGTGATACTTGTTCACCTAAGTTTCAGAATATATTAATTAAGGGCAAAATTTCCAGCCTTTCATTTCGTGTGAAAGCTTTCTCCCGAAACGTAGATTTATTGACTTTAATTGCAACCTGATTCACGTTGCAGTACAGTAGGTTTCGCTCGGCTTCCCTACTGATGATATGCTGAGACAATGTTCACAGGTAGGTGCAGGTCCGTCGTAAAGGGACGGAAAGAACCACGCCGCCGCAACATGTATGCAACTACTAACTTCCTGTCAAAGTAGATGAGAAAGATAGGTAAATAACTATTCAATTTATACGGCTAATACTGAAAAGATGTTAGCAATAAATTACCTCTCACCACGGACAACGCAGTAGCCCACGGCCTTCGCCTTACAACTGATAGAAGCGGCGTTTGCGTGGAGTAGTCAGAGCTCACAGAAAAGCAACACTGCGCGAAATAACCACAGAAATTTCAAATACGAAGAAATACTGTATCTGCCTGAACGCCTTGAACCATAACGTTCAGAAAATAAGATGAAAAAACTGCAAGTTGGGTTTCACGTGGTCGATGTTTTCGGAATCCATGCTGCTTGATACGGAGGAGCTACAACATTACATCTGAGATCAGAGCATGTTCTAAAATTATACAACAAATAGATCTCAAGGATAGTGGACGTTTTATGGTTCACTTTTAGTACGCTTCTTGTGTATGGCTGTAACTTGTGCTTTCTTCCAACCACTGGACACCGGTTTTGTTCGAGGGATCTATGACAGATTTTGGTTACAAGGAGGGCTAACTCAGACGGAAATATGGTATAGAATTTAATGCATATTGCATAGGGTGCTGAAGCTTTGTCAAATTTTAATGGTGTCAGCTGTTCAACAGCCCTGACACTAATTTTTCTATCGATTATCTTTGCGGTAGTGCGACAATTCTGCAGGAGCAATAACCTTGCACAATTCTGCAGATCATTGTCGTTATTACTAAGTGGAAGATGCATTTCCGTTACAAAATTCTGTATTAAGTAAGATGCACTAAAAGAGTACTCATCACAACTTATGTAAGACCATAACTTACGTAACAAAAGAACAGTTATTTTTCAAGGTGACAAAGCATAACGATTTTTCATATTAGGAAAGAGTATGCACTGTATGTTACTGATGACAGTGCCATTAAAGGGGAGTCACTAATTTTGGTTTTCCGGAATATCTTCACCAAAGAAGGCGAAGTAACTATTCCAGAATTCCAATCAAGAAAAACTGCAAACGTGACTAACTTCGAAGGAAATATCCTTGGTGTAGCGAAGCAGCTCAAATCACTTAATAAAGGCGATTCTTCAAATCAAGATTCTATACGAATTAGGTTGTTTTCAGAGTATCCTGATGTAATAGCTCCACTTTTAGCAATCATAAATAACCGCTCGCTCGACGAGAAATGCGTATCGAAATCGGGAAGTTGTTGCACAGGTCACACCAATACCCAGGAAAGGAGACAGGAGTAATCCACTGAATTACAAACACATGCCACGGACGTCGATTTACTCGTACAGTAAGATTTTGGAACGTAATTATAATTTATTTTATGTATATAGACAGAGGTGGTGAGTGGAAATTTGTACCAAGGCCATGAATCGAACCCAGTTGTCCTGCTTACTAGGCAGGTGCGTCGGCCACTAAAAATCATATCTGTATGATACACCAGGAGGAGGCGTGCCAGGGTGATTCTTGCAGTTGTATGAACCGCTGCGCCAAGGTAGGTTAGTGGCTAACGCACCTTCATAGTAAGTAGGAGACCTGGGTTCGACTCCCAGCCTTGGAACAAATTTTCACTCGTCGCTTTAATATATATATATATAATGAGAGAGACCAGTAAATTCTCTGAAACTGTGTTATTCCATAGTTATAACGTGCTCGAAAATTACGAATTACCTCGAAGAAAACGATCCATTGATACATAGTCAGCACAGATTGAGTGTAATCGTTCTTGTGTAGCACAACTAGCTCTTTGTTTCATGAAGTAATAAGTGATATCGACAGGATATATGTAATTCCCTATTCCTATAGTTCGAAAAGCTTTTCATACCGTTCCTCACAAGCGATTTATACAAATTGGTAACTATGGAGAATCGTCTCAGTTGTGCGAATAAATTTGCGATTACCTGTCAGAAAGGTCAAATTTCGTAGTAATTGACGGACAGTCATCGAGCAAAACACAAGTGCTAGCTGGCGTTTCTCAAGGAAGTATTATAGCCCCTCTGCTGCTCCAAACCTATATACACGATTTAGGAGACTATCTTAACAGCTCTCTTAAATTGTTTGCAGATAATGCTGTCGTTTACCGTCTAGTAAAGTCATCAGAATATCGAAACCAATTGCGAGATGATGCAGTCGAAATATCGAGATGGTGCAAAGAGTGGCAATTGACTGTAAATAAAGAAAACTGTGATGTCATCTACATGAGTCCTAAAAAGATTGAATTAAATTTCAGTTACGCAGTAAATCTCACAACTGCAAAGGCGGTCGATTCAACTAAGTACGTAGGGATAAGAGTTAGGAAATAATTTAATAGGAATGATATATAATCTCGTGTGGAAGGAAAACCAAAGGGTGAGTTTTATTGCCAGAACAGAAGATGCACAGATCTATTTAGTAGACTCCCTACACACAGCGCTTATCCATCGTCTGCTAAAGTATTAGTGAGCGGCATGGGATCCTTGCCAGATAGCATTAACGAAGGACGTCGGAAAAGTCCAAAGAAGTATAGTTCGTTTCGTATTACGGCGAAACATGGGGGAGAGTCACGGACATGACACTCCAGTTGCGGCGGCAATCATTAAAAGAAAGGAGTTCTTTGTTGCGTCAACCTTTGTTCACGTAATGCCATTCTCCAACTTTCTCCCTCTCTTGCGAAAATGTTTCATTGAGAAATGACCATCCTAATGAAATAAGGCAAATCAGAACTCGTACGGAAAGGCTTAGGTGTTCGTCTTTCCCGCCCACTGTTGGAGAGTGGAACGGTAGAGAAAAAGTGCGAAAGTGCTTATGCTAGGCACTTAACTGTGAATTGCAGAGTAGTCATGTGGTTGTAGATATTCATCATATAAGTAGTACAGTAGGATATAACGCTAAAACAAATAGAACCAGTGTCGTATGCGCATGTAACGCGGGACATTGTAGAACGTTGTGTCAACGATTAGTTGCGCTCTTGCTCTCCTTTCGGCAATATGGTGTTCTGTTCACGTTGGTCATTTGCATGGGAGGGGCGAGGCGTGACGTGGTCGAGGGGGTGGGCGAATACTCGAGGAGCAGTTAGGCCGTGACACAGTGAGGAAGCAGTTCCCAGGTAAAATGGGTGCAGATTTCATTGGATGACCATTTAGCAGCAAACAATCCTGAGCTAATAACGAGCATCAAAACGGATTCAGGGATTAGTGAACATCGGGTTGTCGTAGAGAGTATTGTAACCCACCAGAAATAAACGAAAAATATGCCTATTCAAACCAGCAGATAAAAATTCACTTGTCGCCTTCGTGAGAGACAACCTCCGCTCCTTCCAAATTAACACTGTACGTACACCAGACGTGGCTTGAATTATAAGAAAGAGAATCGGCAGCAATTGAGAGATTTATACCAAATAAATTAATAAGCGACGGAACTGATCCGTCTTGGTACACTATACGGTTCAGAATACTGTTGCAGAAACAACGAGAAAAGCATGTCAAATTCAAACGAACATAAAATCGCCAAGACTGGCGATCTTTTACAGAAGTTAGAAATTTAGTACGGACTTTAATGAGAGATTCTTACAATAGTTTCCACAACGAAATCTTTATATCGAAACCTGACAGCAAATCCAAAGGGGTCCTAGTCGTATGTAACGTATGCTAGCGGCAAGACACAATCAACGCATTCTCTGCGCGATAGCAATGGAAATACCATCGACAGTGCTACAGAAGCAGAGTCATTAAACAGAGCCATCCGAAAGTCTTTTACTAAAGAAGGCGATTTACACATTCCATAATCCGAAAAACGAACAGCTGCCAACATGTGTAACTTAGAAGTAGATACCTTTGGAGTAAGGAAACAACTTAAATCACACAAATCTGTTTACAAAACATGACACTATACATGTAATGTGTTGCGACAATGAAAGGAGCTTGTGACAACTGGACACAGTGCCATTCAAAAAATGGTAACACAATACATGCGCACATCATACTAACAAATGTAAATCCACCTGATGGAGGTTTAAACCGTTGAAACGCGCCGTGGAGATAAATAAACAGTGACTGGTAACACTAAACTTGTTGTTTCATTTGATTTAATACAAGCAATTCTTCCGGTCCCGACTGTGTACGAAATAGGTTCCTTTTGCAGTATGCTAATACAATAGCTCCGTACTTACCGATCATATACAACTGCTCGCTCAACGAATGATTGGTATCCAAAGACTGGAAAATTGCACAGGTCACACCAATATTCAAGAAAGGTAGTAGGAGCAATCCACTAAATTCCAGGCCCATGTAATGAACGTCGATATGCTGCAGGATTTTGGAACACATACTGTGTTCTAACATTATGAATTACCTCGAAGAGAACAGCCTATTGACACATTGCCAACACGGATGTGGGAAACATTGTTTTTATGAGTAGATGAATGATAGGGGTACTGGTGCAGAGTGCATTGTTTCCAGATGTATCCAAGATGGCGGCGATGATGTCATCCAAGATGGCGGCGATGACTTCAGATGTCGTGAGTACCATTTTCCAATATGGCGGATTTTGGCAGGAAAGTGCCATACCCCCTGGCAGGAAGTTTGAATTTAGGTGGGAAATTTAATTATATGCTTCTACAGGTCACCTGGAAGTCCCTCGCCCTCCATTTCTACTTTTTGCATGACGGCGTGTTATCCTCTTGGAAGACTGGTGATAAAATCTGAATTTTGGTATGAATTTCACTCTAAGTGCTTACTCCTGCAGCTGAGGAGAGTTAGTATGGTGTTGCCCCCACTGGAGACTGCTCATGATGTCATTCAATTCGAATATAATTTGGTTCGATTTCTTGAAATTTCTTTACATTTACTATCTACCTACAGCAGTAGTGGCTTAGTGTGGTGCACCACCACAAGAGACTGAGATATCAGTGCTTGTTGAGTTGTCGGTGTGGAAGGAGCATGTGTTCACCTAGCGAGATGTTGGTGCCAGATAGGGCATAGTTTCAATAGCTGTATTATATGCACTCATTCAGCAGGGGAGTGCATCCACAGCTCAATGCGTGAAGAATGGAAGTGAGCATTAATACTTGAACACAGGAAGAGGAAGAATAGATACTTCAGATAAATGATTTGCATTCAGATGCATTAAACAATGAATGGAAACATCTGTCTCTGCTGGAACTGTCTGTCATTTCTAAAACATATAAGCTACAACCCCACAAGAGACAACTGCCTCCGATACAGCAGTCCAAAGAACTAAGCTAATTCATGGGTTCACTGCTAGAGGGCGCCATTATAGGTCATGTGATTGTGCAGTTCAGCCAATAGGAGCACTGCCACTAGAGGGCGCTGCCATCCCTCCCATGAAGTAATCCAAGATGACAGTCTGGAAGGTAAATATGGTGGTAAAAGGAATCAGCCTGTTCAGGGCTGCTGGAAGGAGGAAGATGTGTACTTTATTTATTTTTGAAACAATTTATTTATGACGGATTTAACGTAATTCATTTATTATGCTGATACAAAACACTCACCCTGACGTGCTTGAGGTCACAGTTAAGTCTACAGACCTACACACTACTTGTAAATAATGCAGTACACTGATGTGCAGACACACAAACAACTCGTAAATACCGAAACAACGCATTACACTGCATATAGATATGCAAACTACTCATATATCACCAAAATAATGCATGTATAACGCCATGCAAACATGCTTACAACACTTACACTCCTGAAAATAATACAGTGCACAAATACTCAGTGCACATACAAAACGCAATGTATCTGTGACTTGAACCCTGGTCCTCCTGGTCAGAAAGCCCAAGTGCACCCCCTTAACACAATTAAACCAACAGAGGTAATTGGATTTGATGGGTAATTAAAAATGGCAGTGCTATTTCCGGGACTTGAACCCTGGTGCTTCTGGATGGAAAGCCTAAGTGCACCCCCTAACACACTGAAACTGTCCTGATGCGGGAGAGAAAGGTTAGGCTAGTGCACTCTGTTTATTTTGGTCAGGAAACTAAACCATATTCGATTCTAATTACATAATTTATCACAAAATTTGGTGCTATTTACACAACTATTAGCATAGCGCTGCACAAGGATGGTATAAAATCACAATACAGCGCAAAAACTAACGATACTGTACAACTTGTGTTATCCTGCTGGGAAAAAATTTCGCAATACCACTCGAAACCAGCGACAGAAACTCAGTCTATCATACACCTACAAGCTGGCGGGAAAAAGGCTGGGGTTTAAGGTAATATCTTTATCCTTTTTGGTAGGAAAAACGTTCAACTGACAATATGCTGCTGTTGAACAGAGAGGAGTTTAAAAAGTACATTACCTGTAAGCATACAGTATCTATCGCTGTTTGACATCGGAGTTCATACAGATGCCTACTAAATTCACCCTACAGCCCAGGTAATCGAAGCCAATATATGCTATCACAGTTGATGGAAGAAATGCTTCACATTTCTAATTACACATCGAAATTGTTGTGAAAAAACCAGCACTTGTAACAAACAGGTCATAATGCACCACATGTACAGCGGAAAATTATCATCCTAAAAGACTGCAGAGGAGGCGATAGTTGAACGGGCGTTCTCCTCGATGTACAATCACAAACTGCCGAAAATAGAGGCCCTCTGTCTGCCCTCCCTCTCGCCCACCCGCGATTTAAGAAATTTACCCAAATTATATTTGAATTGAATGACAGCATGAGCAGTCTCTAGTGGGGACAACACCATACTAACTCTCCTCAGCTGCAGGAGTAGGAACTTAGAGCAAAATTCCCTCCAAAATTCAGATTTTATCACCCATCTTCCAAGAGGATAACGCGCCCTCATGCAAAAAGTCGGAAGGGGGGGGGGGGGGAGAGGGAATGCCAGGCGACCTGTAGAAGAACATAATTAAATTTCCCACCTAAATTCAAACTTCCTGCCAGGGGGCATGGCACTTTCTTGCCAAAAGCCGCCATCTTGGATAATGGTACTCGCATCATCTGTTGACGTCACAGCCGCCATCTTTTATGACGTCATGTGCTGTTGCCAAGTCTACAGGCCGCCATCTTGGATGACATCATTGCCACCATTTTGGATACAGTTGGCAACAATGCACTCTGCACCAGTACCCCTATAATTCCTGTACTCTTATGAAATGCAACTAGCTCTTTGAACACACGAAGTGTTGAGTGGTGTAGACAAGGGATTTCAAATTGGTTCACTATTTCTAGATTTCCAGAAGGCTTTTGACGCTGTACTTCACAAGTGGCTTCTAGTGAAATTGCATGTTTATGGAACATCGTCTAAGTAACGTGACTTGATTTATGATTTCCTGTCAGAGAGGTCACAGTTCGAAGTAATCGACGGAAAGTCATCGAGTACAACAGAAGTGATTTCTGGCGTTCCCCAAAGTAGTGTTACAGTCTCTCTGCTATTCCTTATCTATGTAAATGATTTAGGAGACAAACTCAGCAGCTATCATAGGTTGTTTGCAAATGATGCTCTCATTTATCATCCAGTAGACTCATCAGAAAGTCATAACAAATTGCAAAATGATTTAGAAAAGATATTTGTATTATACGAAAATTGGCAATTGATCCTAAGTAACGAAAAGTGTGAGGTCATCCACAGGAGCTCTAAAAGTTAAACTTTGGTTTCACGATAATGGAATCCAATCTAAAGGCCATACATTCAACTAAATAACTACGAATTACAGTTATGAACAACTTACACTGGAAGGAGCACACAGAAAATGTTGCGAGGAAGGTGAACCAAAGACTGAGTTTTATTGAAAGAACGCTTAGAAAATGCAATAGACCTACTAAGAGAGACTGCCTACACTACACTTGTTCCTTCTCTTTTGGAGTACTGTTGCGCGGTGTGGGGTCCTTACCAGATAAGGTTGACGGATTAAATAGAGAAAGTACAAAGAAGGGCAGCACGTTTTGTATTATCGCGAAATACGGGTGGGAGTGTCACGGTGATGATACAGGATTTTGGATGGACACTGTTAAAAGAAAAGCGTTTCTCGTTGCTGCGGAATCTTCTCACCTTAACGTCGACGTACATAGGAAGAAACGATCATCATAATAAAATAAGGGAAATAAAAGCTCTCACGGAAAGATATAGGATTTAGTTTTTTCCGCACGCTGTTGGAGATTGGATTAATATGGAAATATTGTGAAGGTGATTCTATGAACCCTCTGTCAATCATTTAAATGTGATTTGCAGAGTATCCATGTAGACGTAGATGCAATTTTCATGTATTCTTTTCTTCCCCGATCCGAACTCGTGTTCCGCATCTAATGATCTAGCCGTTAACAAAACGCTAAGCCCCAATCTTCCATCCTTTCAGCCACTTTGCACTGTGCTGCAGAACTCATTTCGCAACAGCGTCTTCATCTTAGAAATACAGTGGCGACACCGCCGTGCTGCAATGCTCGCATTCTGTTTCCGTAACAGCTCTCAGAGTGAACGCTCAATTCCACTACTCCGTTCTCATGTGATAAAAGCTTGGTGATCTGGGAATTTTAGTGCTTCCGTCCGTCCATGATAACTTTGTTGTCGATGGAACGTTGTACCCTGATCTGCATGCCTTAAGTGCTTCGAACGCCAGCTGACTCTAAACGTTTCCATGCTCATCAGAAACATCAGCTCTCTGGAAGACTATTACTTCTGCCGTGGCTGTCCTCAAATGTAAAATTAGACTCACTGTCTGAAGTAGTGGGCTTCATATCCCCGTTCAGCCATCGAGAATTAGGTTTATTAAACTGTAGGAAATACAGCAACCAGCCACAAGTTTTTTGAAATGATTTTATTGTACCGTTACTAATATCAGGCCTGAGCCCGTTGTCAGGACCTCCTTGTAAGTTTTACATTTGTTTCCTAAAATGCAACATAGTTTTGTGATTGCATGATTTGCAAACGGTTTTACATTCCCGTCCTAAAACATAACAAAGTTTTTGTGATTACCTAGATTTACTCTTATATATGCTCTATGCATTTTACTTCTTGAAAAGTCCTCCTTTATACATTATAAGATAGTTTTACGATCCATACTGATCAATGAATTGAACTAAATACTCATAAATTTGTTTACATCGACTGCTGATTTGATGTGCCAAACAACGTGGTATGTGTACAGATAGGCACACTTCTGTGGTTAATGCAAAGGTACTTCTTCGTAGTACCGATTGTTTTATACGGTTGTACGTTTAAATATTTATATTTGAAAGATGCTGGTCAATTAATTCTATCATTTCAAGCTATTAGAGTTGTATTAAATTTTGGAGGCACATTTGGTTTTTTTAATTTTAGTTGATCATTTAGGATATAGTCAGGTATACTGAAAATGTGGCTGTACATTTCTAATTCCCCTAACAAATTCATCTGCAATCTTTTTTTTGGCAAAATGTAATATCCCTAAGTTTTCTTCGATTCTTATCTCTGTTTTTCCGTCTTGTACTTAGTTCACTTCTTTGATCAGCATGGATCGTAAAATAAAACCAAACATCTTTCTTATTAGATGTAAGGAGAGCTTCTCAGGAAGTAAGTACAATGTATAGAGAATACGTAAGTGCAAAACTATCTAATCACAGAAACTTTGTTATATTTCATTACGCGCATGTGAAACGTGCAGAGAATTCAACTCTACCGACGGGCGGTGTGCTCAGTCCCGAAACTAGTAACGGTACAATAAAATCATTTAAAAAATTTTGTGGCTGGTTGCAGTATTGCCTACAGTGTAATTTACGAAAACAGCTGTGTTGTTCTCTAATCAAAATGTGTAACATGATAAAGAATTAGGTTTTCTGTGGATTCCGTAACTGCTTAAGGTAACTGCCAATATCACTCGCTCGAATTGGCTGATTCTTCCTCAGCCTTCTCTAGTCAGAGTTACAACTCAGCCTCCGAAGTTCTCATCGTCAACGAGAAGTTAAACGCTAACTCTCTTGAAATTTACAGCACATCTAGGAAGCGCTTAATGAGCAACTATGACAAGCTAAGGCTGAAATCTGAGAAGCGCTCTGCAAGCATTGTTAAGGAAATATACACAAGAACAATGTCAGTCCTGAAGCCGGTCACTATATTGGGAGCTTGAATTATTTCTCGCTGTCCACAAAGAGAGTTGGACTAGTGCAGCATAGTGGACTGCGACACGAGACGTATTGAACAGTTTAAACATCAGACTTCCATATCCTTGAGTGACTTTAGAGTGTAGGGGAAAAAACATATCCATTTAGTGCCTTGAACATGTTGGACTGTGTACATACAGAACACCATTCGCGCTAAGAGCTACTCTTCTGATTTCATCTCAGGAAATCTGATGTGGAAAGTCATCGTTCGGTAGTGGAATTTTATGGAGAACATGCTCTTTGGGACTAACTTGCACATATTGGTTACTGCGATTCAAAGACAACGATTATGAGGTGAGTGATAACGTACGTCCTGATCGGTATGGTGTATCATCAGTTACTGCAGCAGGCTGGGACATTGAATGCTCAGAGCTAAGAAGTACAGTTAGTGATGTACGTGAGTCCAGGCTTTTTCGGCGTATTACAATGATAAAATCTTCTCGAGTGATCAGCCCAGTGATGGAGTTGTCCTGTCGCAATGTTTCAATGAGTTTCGTATCCAACATCTTCAGCCGAAGTCTGACTTCACCTGAAGATGATGGCTACGAAACTTATTGAAACTTTGCGACAAGACGGCGCGACCACTTGGCTGATCACTCGAGAAAATTTTATCGTTGGCATACACGGGAAAGCCTGCAAGCACACTTAACGTGATAGCTATGTTAATTTTCCCATGACGGCGTGCAACTACTTGTGTTACAGGGCGCTGGCACATCTTAAATCACAGACAAGTACAGATGAGTAGAGTGAATACCCTGAGCAATTATGAAACGTCCTAAACATTAAAGTTACTCGTAGAAGGAGCACTTTTTCTTGTTACACTTTAAGTCAGCCTCGTCGAGCGTTTTAGATGAAAACACGAAATCCGCCTAATGTTCAGCAGGCATACGACCCATGACAACTATATCATCCAGACAGTTTTAACACGGAGGGATTTTGGCTGCTAATTGTTCTATAAAACGTTGAAAACTAGCTGAAGCTAAATCACTTTAGGCTGGTAATCTTTAAACCGCAACAGTCCGAGGTGAGTAGGACTATTGATCACAAAATATTGCTTGGACTGCATGTCCAGCGACAACTTTAAATTTAACTCACGTAAATGAATCTTCGAAAAGAATCTGCCCTGTCCTACACATTTCACTAATGTCTTTCATCATGGGAGAGGAAATGAATCCACAACAGGTTGTGGGTTTACTGTGGCTTTGAAATCAGCACACAGTTGTAAACCTCATGATAGATTTTAAGTACTACTAAGGGGGATGACCACTGGCTTGCAAGAACGGGTTGTATCACTTATTGTCTTTCCATCGCTGCAGTTCCCGAACAGCCTAATCATCTATAGCATGGAGAACAGGACTAGCTCTATAAACCTCTCTACTTTGCTGACACAAGAAGAGTTCGAGGAGTTCGTGAACAAAGGCTACTTCACTATGAGAAGGAATGGCCTGTTTTGGTCCAGCATGCTGTCAGACTTGACCAAGACGACTTCGATGCGGCCATTCTCAAGCCAAGGTGGCATGACTCATGTTAGAGGTATGACAGATAGTGCTCTCAGTAAAGGGGTCATTGGGATGACTGCAACTTCACCCGCAGAATATTGAGGTGTTAAGTTTTAATCATACGAGGAACACACAGGTGTCGGAGAAGCTTGCCAGAGTCGAGACACAAGAGACAATCTTAAACAATAGTTTGATAACAGCCCTCTTTACTGAGGACCAAGAAAATCATTTCAATAGCGACTAGAGTCACGGGAGGTGATGCAGTCTTGTCATGATGCAGTTACAATTGACAAATGAGCAGTGGCAAAAAAGGAAAACTTGCCACTCACGAATATCAAACTCACTGAAAGATCGCACACTCCCTCTTCCCTCAAGGAATTTGACAATCAAGATTGACAGTGAAAAAGTTATCGTGAATACATTTCTGATTTTTCAGCGAATCTCCATTACAAAGAAATCAGACGAGGATTTGAATAATTATATGCAATATAAATTGGCTCCCTATCCCCAGGAATTCTTCAACGTAAGTGGTATGGGGAGGTGCAGAAAGTCACCACTATACACACTATTTAAGAAAATTGATGAGGGCATTGATTTAATTGCATTCAAATTTGTTGTTTACGGATGGATCCTAGCCTACAAAGTTGTTTAGTAAAAAGAGACAACTGTATCAACTGCTCATAATGGTTGTTAGATTATGAAGACCCATTATCGTTGGACAGGTTGATGGTTACACTGACACATCAGAGAGCACAGCTGAACAGAGTCGATGATATCGACTCAGGAGATATGTGGATATCAGCGCCAGTTTGGAAAGTGGAAGTAAAAAAGAGTATTTCCTTTCCCACTTCCATAATAAGAGTCAGCTGATAAACATTCTGATGATGCAGCTGCAGAGAAATGGGATAAATACGCTCAAAGGTTCAGGTGATGCTGATGTTGAATTGTGAAGACAGCCATCAACAAATCGCAAAACCCCTCGGGTGCTGTTATTTCAGAGGACGTCGAGTAGGCTGTTCTCTTGGTAGCCAAAATCCTAACTGATCGTGACATTCTGCTGGTAAAATCTGGGAGGGAAAAGGTGAAGATGAGTGTATATTCCTCACAACAGCTGCAGCAGAAGTTGAAACAAGGAAAATGCCTGAAGTCGAAAATCGTACAAAGTGCAGCTAAGGTATTTCTCAGTGTTTCTTCTACCCTGACTCCATTGAGACAGCTGGTATCATGAGTACACTCTCTTGGCAAGGCTCTAAAGCCACAAAAAATTACTCAACGACTTTCGCCATAAATAATTTATCAAAGCAGCTGGAAACTTGATGCCTGATCTCTCTCTCTCTCTCTCTCTCTCTCTCTCTCTCTCTCACTCACTCACTCACTGTGAACCGGCATGCATTCCGAACTTACCACCAAGAACAAATGTGATGAGGGGGCGACATACTGACAGGGTGCCGAATTCGGGTTGGGGGTTGGCGGAGCAATGACCAACTCTGAGTTGGATGCTTCTCCTGACGAAATCTTGACGATTTTTCGTCGATACACGAAAGAATGTGGCAGTGGCAGATGTGGTTACAGAAAATTATCGTTAAACTACTGTCACATGCCCGAAATGCAAGGACAGTTGCAACAACGGAGTCAAAATATTACTTCAGGAAGAAGGTGACATAGATACACAATCAATCTCGTTGGGTGACGTCTCCACTGCACACGAAGATGAATGAACCCCGATCCTTCCGTCTGACAAAAAAAAACCGGGATGTTGTCTTGAATGCAAATTTTTCATTTTTAGTTATTATCAGTCAACGTTAATATTTTCATTGTATGATTTGTAATAATATTATAAAAGCTATAATTATACAAAAGCGTCATGTTTCATTTGCAATTACTTTATTTCCAGTGTTACAGCTTCTCAACATCCTCACTTTTAGAGGAATATCAAAGCTGAGCGTACTTCTTAGAAAGTGTATAATTTTTGATTCGTTGGAGATAAAGTGGTAACAGCTTATATAAAACTGAAGGAAATAAAATGATCCACAACCACGTCTCGGCCGATTTTCCTCAAAAACGATCGTGGACGGCACCAGAAGCAGATCTGTAACAAAAAGAGTGAGGTAAAATTGATGTTCTGGAAAATCATCGATTTTCAATAACGTATATCTCGAAAACGTTTGGGAATCAGACAAATATTTATTGGAACAATTTTACAGGAAATTTTAATTAGCTTTAATTTGTATTTGGAACATTTCTTTTATACAGTGTACGGTTTGAGAGATATAAGCAGGAAACCAAATAATGGGATCTATGCACCCCTTTCGCCCTTAGCTCACATACCAGGGATGGGACTATCTTCCAACTATTCCTAACAAAGTCCTGAAGTCAAAAGTTCTCGCATATTTCATGCACTCTACAATGCACTCATTGACAGGACTATACGCACAATTCATAAAATCATATTTTGCGTCATTCGCGGTGTCGCATATTTGATGCCCATTCGCGTACCCACATCAGAAACTAATATACCTGTTTAATGACGATGCTCTTTAGAGTCCAACAACGGTAACTTATTTCTTCCACACAAGATGCTGCTCATCAGTGCCTGAGCTGTCCACAAAATCAGCATAATCTTCCAGCACATCGTTCTTTAGTCATGTCTGTCTATATCTACAGGTTTACTCTGCAAGTCAGAATCAAGTGGCTGGCAAAAGGTTAATAGAACCATCTTCAAGCCGTTACACCGTTCCACTCTCGAATAGAACTAATGGGAAACGAACACTTAAATCTTTCCGTGCGAGCTCTGATTTCTCTTATTTTATTATGACGATTATTTCTTCGTATGTTGGTGGACCCAAACAAAATATTTTCGCATTCGGATGGGAGAGTTATTGACCGAGATTCCATGAGAAGATCCTGCAGAAACGAAAACCGTTTGTGTTTTAATGATTGCCTCCTTAATTCTCGCATCATATGCGTGGCACTCCCTACCTTACTTCGAGACAGTACAAAACGAGCTGCCTTTCTTTTTGAGTTTTTCGATTTCTTGATGCGTATCCCATACGGGCAGCGATATTCCAGAAGAGGACCGACAAGTGTAGTGCAGGCAGTCTCTCCAGTAGACCATAGTTCTGTCAATAAATCGCAGTCTTTGGTTCACTTTCCCCACAACATTGTCTACGCGATCATTCCAATTTAAGTTATTTGTAACTGTAATCTCTAAGTATTTAGTTGAATTCACAGCATTCAGATTTGTTATTTGCTTGTAATACTCATGTGGATGACTTCCACGTTTCATCTTCAAACTGTCTAAGAACGCTGATCAGATTGTCTCCTAAAACGTTTATGTAGATTAGCAACAGCAGGGGATCTATAACACTTCCTTGAGGAACATCAGATACTACTTCTGTTTTACTCAATGAGTTTCCCTCAATTACTGCGAAATGTGACCTTTCTGACTGGAAGTCACGAATCCTGTCGCACAACGAGACGATACTCCGCAGGTACGCAATTTAATTAGAAGTCGCTTGTTAGGAACAGTGTCAAAACCTTCTGGGTATCTAAAAGTATAGAATCAATTTTACATCCCCTGTCGTTAGCATTCATTACTTCACGAGAACAAAGAAATAGCTGTGTTTCATAGGAACGATATTTTCTGAATCCGAATTGGCCATCTGTCAGTTTTTATTTTTTTTATTTTGAGGGAATTCCTAAAAACACTATACGCTTGAAAATCCTGCCATGTCCATCGCTAGCGCGACAATGACTGACCAACAGAAAATAAGTTTATGCAGTGCTAATATTAGTCGCGAAAAAAAGAACACTTCATGCTGTTTGCATTTAATTACTGCTGAAGACGTATCGCTACTTACATCGGACCGCAGCCCATCGTCAGGCAGCCAATTACAGTGTGTGCCACACGAAGCTTGACCAAAAATCTGTGACGTCAGCGATGTGGAATTTCATGGGATGTTAATGAACTTTTTCTTCTAGTATTAATGGAATGGAATGTTTATTGCCCACCGTTACCGTTGCGCATTATGATGTTCATATCTTTAACTCCGTCTTGGTTGGGAATATTTCCATCTAAACTAGTCGTATGTAACGTTGTAGTTTCAATTACAACACTTCAAATTTACTTCACAATACAGCTCGTCATTCCATTAAAATTAAAAAAAGAACAGTATATTTGAGTTTGGAAATTTATTTCATCATCGCTAACTTTTTCCTTGCTCACTGCATTTCTCTGTGTGCTTTGTCATGCGTTGTGAAAATTTCGTTCTGTTTTCAGGGTCTCTCCTCTCAGTTTTAATAAACACGAGACAATTTCCTCCTCAACGGAACAGAGGACTATAATTCATATGTCCAGCCACGACGAGCATGAAATTTCAGTTAAAATCGTTACCTTCAAGGAACTATTTTTGAAGACTATGGACAACAATAAGAGAACTTACGCCTATGCCTCGCGGTTTGGCATTAACGTTAAGAGGCCTTCGGGCCATTCACCACTTGCTGTGTGGTAGTTCACTCAGTTCGTAGGAATACGGCCAGTACTGCATCTGGGAAGTAGTTTGTGCTCAGCCTGTAAAATTTCCACAGATGCATTAGTCACAACGATTATGGTGTAAAAGCTGACCGTAACAGCCGGACCTGACATGGCAGCTAACGGCGCAGCACACCGTCTTTCCAGTAGTAAGTTTAAAATATCGTACTGTCGCCCCAGTGTAATCAACATAAGCAGCTACATAATTTGATAGCAACGGCCAATGATAACGGGCAGACGACAAACACAGTATTGACTTTTCACAGTCAAACGATGTTGTTATGCGTTTAGAGCCTCAACTCATCTTCAGGCGACCATTCGATACAACAAATGTACAGTAATAATTACCAGAATTATCGTGAATTATCGCTTCTTTCTCTCCCTCCCTCCCCTATGAGAATTAGTAACATCATCAAGTAATCCCCCTGTATATGCACCGGAAAAATCATGAGAAAGTGTTATTCACCCACGAAACCGATACGCTTCGTTGGACAATTTCTTGAGTATTGCTCGTCATTACGGAACTATTTACTAGGTAGGATCAGTAGAAAAAGTAGAGAAGATCCACGTCATAAGAGCGCGTTGTGTGTGTCGCGAGTTCTTTTAGCAAGCGCGAGCACGCCTCCGACATGCTCTTCTATCTCCAGTGGGGCTGAGAGAGAGGTATTGTGATTCGTGGAGAAGTTTGCTTTTAAGATTTCGAAAGCGTACGTTCCAACAAGAGGCAGGCAACTAATTACTTCCTCCCACATATCTATCGCGAAATGGCCACGACGAGAAAAAAAATGAAAGAAATCAGAGATCTTAAAGGCCATCATCAACAGTCTTGGTTACTTGAACCAGCTACGAATGGAATAGGGGAGGCGGTCAATCATAGTGCTAGCGGATATACTCTCCCCAGCACGCCAGTTGGTGACTGACTTGCGGAGTGTATGAGTATATGAGGAACCCTGTAAGGCACGCAAAGAAGATAGATTCTCTTTATTTTATTCATTAGAAATGATGATGAAAGCCTGTGACTATAACAACAACGGGTTTGTTTACGAAACAAGTTTCTGCTACAAATAATGATTTTATTTTTATTATATTTTGAACGACGCATTTTTCGTGTGCTATGCCGTTTGCGTAAGTGTATCGTTCTGTTTTTGATATGTGATGTACTTACTGCCTTGTTCTGCTGAATTATTGCACAGTACGCAATGAAAACAGCAAATGTACAATAACAAATCAGCGAAAATGCTCTTTACATGTCGTCAGGAATCTATGCATGACAAACTGGCAGAGATTTCCATACCAGGTACACACAACAGCAGCAGTAGCTACATACAGGAACAATACAGGACACCCATTGGGAAAAAGTAGGGCAAAGCGTCAGAGTGCTCCAACGACTAAATAGAGGTCATAACACTAATCTGTTGAAACAACTGGAGATGCATTCACATCACAAAAAATGTGAGAATGTAAAACTAAAAACTGTGAAGTGAATCAGTGAATATATAAGCACTTTATTAAGCTAAATATCCTCCGTTCGAAAGACTAGTATATACTGTGACCAAAAGTATCCGGACACCTGCCCAAAAGCCGGACGGTGTGGCCGAGCGGTTCTAGGCGCATCAGTCTGGAACCGCGCTACCGCTACGGTCGCAGATTCGAATCCTGCCTCGGGCATGGATGTGTGTGATGTGCTTAGGTTAGTTAGGTTTAAGTAGTTCTAAGTTCTAGGGGACTGATGACCTCAGCTGTTAAGTCCCATAGTGCTCGGAGTCATTTTTCAGTCACCTGCCCAAAAATGACTTAAAAGTTCGTGGCGCCCTCTATCGGTGATGCTGGAATTCAGTATGGTGTTGGCCCACTCTTAACCTTGATGATAGCTTCCACTCTCGCAGGCATACGTTCAGTCAGGTTCTGGAAGGTTTCTACGGGAGTGGCAGCCCAGTCTCCACGGTGTACTGCACTGAGGAGAGGTATCGATGTCGGTCGGAGGGGCCTGGTGCGAAATCGGCGTTCCAAAATGTCCCAAAGGTGTTCTATAGGATGCAGGTCAGGACTCTGTGTAGGCCAGTCCATTACAAGGATGTTATTGTCTTGTAACCACTCCGCCAAAGGCCGTGCATTATGAAAAGGTGCTCGATCGTGTTGAAAGATACAATCGCCATCCCCGAATTGCTCTTCAACAGTGTGAAGTAAGAAGGTGCTTAAAACATCAATGTAGGCCTGTGTTGTGATAGTGCCACGCAAAACAAAAAGGGGTACAAGCCCCCTCCACGAAAAACACGACCACACAGTAACACCACCGCCTCCGAATTTTACTGTTGGCACTACAGACGCTGGCAGATGACGTTCACCGAACATTCGCCATACCCACACCCTGCCATCGGATCGCCGTATTGTGTACTGTGATTCGTGACTCCACATACAGTTTTTCCACTGTTCAGTCGTCCAATGTTTACTCTCCTTACACCAAATGAGGCGTCGTTTGGCATTTACTGGCGTGATCTGAGGCCTATGAGCAGCCGCTCGATCATGAAATAAAAGTTTTCTCACCTCCCGCCTAACTGTCGTAGTACTTGCAGTGGATCCTGATGCAGTTTGGAATTCCTGTGTGATGTCTGCCTATTACACATTACAACCCTCTTAAACTGTTGGCGGTCTCTGTCAGTCAACAGACGAGGTCGGCCCGTACGCTTTTGTGCTGTACGTGTCCCTTCACGTTTCCACTTAACTATCACATCGGAAACAGTGGACCTAGGAATGTTTAGTGGTGTGGAAATCTCGCGTACAGACGTATGACACAAGAGACACACAATCACCTGTCCACGTTCGAAGTCCGTGAGTTCCGCGGAGCGCCCCATTCTACTCTCTTACGATGTCTAATGACTACTGACGTCGCTGATGTGGAGTGCCTGGCAGTAGGTGGCAGCACAATGCACTTAATACGAAAAACGCATGTTTCTGGGGGTGTCCGGATTCTTCTGGTCACAGTGTATGTACTCTCTCGACCACCTCTAGCGCTATCCCTATTAAACTGCGCATGTTTTTACAAGATACCATCTCACATATCAAAATAAATGGTATAATAAACGATAGACGCACTTGAAAATGGGACTAGTTTACTGAAATATGTCGTGCAAAATATGGGGTGTCCCAGAAGGAATGGTCAGTATTGATGGGTAAGACAGGAACGATCATTCAAAGCAAAAAAGTCTAGATAATTTAGGTTCTAAAACGCATGTCTCAAGAACTACGAGCACTTGTTGAAAAGAAGAGAAGTTTCACAGTGGCGAAGATCAACAAGTACTGATAGTTCTTAAGGTATGCACGCAATAACCCGTGTTTCCTTGACATTTTTTCTTGGGTTAATCCATGCCACCACTTCTCAAACTGTGTAAAGCAAAGAGTATGCAGTAGAAGACATTTGTTTCACGTTATCGAAGAGGAGGAACTGATTACAGCTCTGAAGTATACATTTCAGAACCCATGTTCGCTACAAGTTTTTACTTCGAATGACTGATAATATTATAGGTCTGAGTATTGACCTCTTCTCCTGGGACACTCTGTATGACACCAAGGAAATCGTGACAGGCAGCAGAAAAAAATTATTTTATAAACAAAGAAGTCAGTTTTAGAAATAGAAATAATCAGTCGTCAGCTGCAAATTTTTTTAGTTAAAAATTAACTTCTTGAGTAGTTTCGGCAAATTAATTCGCCATCCTCAGATCATCATACACTTAAGCTTACATTGCAAAGCAATCGTCAAGCAAACTCTTGACAATAGGCCTTCGTTCAAATGTTTTGCATAGTACTGTCAAACACTTAAAAAGTAACGTAAAAAATGCGAATATGGAGACTGTATCTCATTTGTGCAGCTGACGACTGACTATTTCTATTCTCAAAACGTGCTTCACAGCTGCTGATTGACAGGCAAGAATAAAATTTTGAGGAAGTCAGTTTATTTTTTTCGTAACGATGTACCTAAGAAAATGGCCTGACACTTCCTAACGCCGAATTCTCGAATACGCCACAACGGCGTGCGACTGGGAAAGCGCTTCCAGCGCAGCTCATCAGCTGAGGAGGGATCCACGTGTGAGGTTATCTGCAGTCCGGACCACCGCACTCAGCCACGCGATAACCACCAGTCGGATGGCGAGGTGGTGGGGGGAGGCTCGGCTAGGCTGAGCAGAGAAGCAGGGGGGCGCATGCGCTACAGTGTGTGGGCAAGCAAACGGCAGGGGCCCGGGTCCTCTGGCCACTAGCTGCCTTGTGTCACAGGAACAGCCGAGCCGTGGCGGCGCTGCACGTTCTGCAGGCGGCGTGAGCACGAGTTGCGGTCCGTATGCACCATTGAGTGTTTCAGAATGCCACTCACGACGGAAGTCGTCGTCCAAGGTCGAATCGTTAAAACTTAAAAAAAGCCATATTAAAATACGAACACTCTCTCTTCTACACCCATCAAGGTCTTTTATCTGTATCATTCTGCATTTGGGTACAAACGATTTTGAAGTTTAAAGAATCTCCGAACTACACGTCGTTGAGGAAACAGTACCATATAATAAGCAGTTGTGTGCAACAGATTCACAAGAAGTTTTATTTGCCAAAAGCTATACATTTGCTTGAAATAATATATGTTGACATATGCAGTGTTTAGAGTCCGAGTCCCTTTGGTACGGTATTTCCTTATTTTTCATCAAAATGCAAATGTAGACTTTCTGCGAAGGTGAGCATAACAATGATTATTTGTTCAAATATTATTAATGCTCAAGAAGAGTAATAATCAATAGAAAAAAAAACCGGACAAGTGCGAGGACAGCTCGGCTAGTTTATACGGTTATATGTATTGATCAGGGAGTTCGCAAATATCAAAACATGTGACATATCGCACACCGGCAAGGACGCCATATTTGTTTACGAAATAGTATACATGTGATGTGTTACGATAGTGAAAGGACCATGTGACCATTGGAGACAGTGCCTCAAGTTCCTCCAAAACATCGTAAAACAAACAAACACACACACACACACACACACACACACACACACACGTCATAATAACAAATGTAAATCCACCTGTTGATGGAGGTTTAAACCTTTGAAACGCGTCATGGAGATAAACAGTGACTGGTATCAGTAAACTTGATGTTTCATTTAATGTGACACAAGTCGAAAAACGGCATTTTCAGTATTTGTCACTGAAAAATGTCTGAAGTGCCCAAATGCACGAAAAATGTAATGGAATTTACTGTCAACAATACTTAATTGAAATTTAAAAATAAGCTTATATTATTTCAATATAAGTTTTATAGAATTAATTCTTTAAGTCGAGTTTTCTCAAGTATTTCATTGTTCGACTTGTCACTGTTCTTGCCGGTGCGGTTGTATCGATTTAGGAATTTAAACATTTAACATCCCAGAGGAATCGTAGACCTGAGTATCTGACGTACGTTTCAACTTAATGTATCTTCCTGTTCCTGAGGAAAAGGTATCATAACAGACAGGTAACAAAATGATCGTGTAAGGCTTCCGTTTTTACTGATGAGGAACGGAAGCCTGTAAATTACCTGACGTTGGACAATAATAGCAATAAAACCTTTTACTGTAAATATTCTGCAGAAGGTTTAATATTCTAACAACCCAACATCTACTGGTCATACATACTACATCTAAATTTTATTCATTAAAATCTATCTATACTATCACATACACGCTTTCAGCGACAACGTTTTTCACAAATCATAAATTTAAGAGAAGACACTCGTGAACGCTCTGCGTCGCCAAACATCCAGCAACATATCTATGTGCACAGTTAAGGAGCAAAAATAATACAAGCTGCCAGTTCTTCCACAGTAATAGATCCAATGGAATGAACCTGTTCCTTCGAGTATCCCCACGCAAGGGAACTCAGGTGATTCGTGCCATGTGAACACTGAGACCACAAAAATCTCACACTAAACCACTACTCCAGAAAGACACTTTATAAAGACCATATTCAGCAGACCCGGTAAAAGCATTGTCTAAATTGGATTGCAAAACAAAGGCAATCCAAATTCCGGGAAATAGATTAAACAACCTGAGATATGCTGATGATATTGTTCTACGTGCAAATAGTACAGAAGAACTTCAAATGTTGGTAAGCAAACATGCATTAATCCGCTCTGAAGCTGGCCTAAAATGAACTATGATAAAACCAAGATCATGATGTATGAATGGACATCGGAGGAAAATACAGTACATCTGTTGCAAGTAAACATATCGAAAGGGTCACAGATTATGTTTATGTTGGTCAACATGTAAATGTGAAAAGAGACTTTCTAAGGTGTTCGCTGAGCTGAAGAAAACAATTTTTGACCAGTGTGTACCGTCAGTAATAACTTCAGTGTCCTGTAGCTGTGAGACATGGATATCAATAAATTAATTATTAGAAAACTAACAGTAACGCAAAAAGGAACGGAAAGATTTGTTGGGCTACGCAAAGATAGGAGAAAGAAAGCAATTCATATCAGGCGAATAACAAAGATCACGGACATAATGAAAATATCAGATTACCTTCCATTAGGAACGTGGGTGTACTCAGCGAATGTGACATGATTTACAAATTACAGAGCGCAGCAATCAGTCGTCTTTTTGCAGGTTTCATTTGGCAAATCCAGATTTCGGATAGTGCCTAACCATTGTCAATGCACTATTTTCTAGTCTCAATGCATGTCAGTTCCCTGTTGTTCGAGAGTCAGCCACAGTTCTTTGAATATTTCAAACAACCGAGACTGACGCCCGAGCAACAGGGAACTGAAATGCACTGAGACTAGAAAATAGGAGCGTTGATAATGGTTAGCGACTAGCCGAAATCTGGATTTGCCAAATGTTGTTGTTGTTGTGGTCTTCAGTCCTGAGACTGGTTTGATGCAGCTCTCCATGCTACTCTATCCTGTGCAAGCTTCTTCATCTCCCAGTACCTACTGCAACCTACATCCTTCTGAATCTGCTTAGTGTATTCATCTCTTGGTGTCCCCCTATGATTTTTACCCTCCACGCTGCCCTCCAATACTAAATTGGTTATCCCTTGATGCCTCAGAACATGCCCTACCATCCGATCCCTTCTTCTGGTCAAGTTGTGCCACAAACTTCTCTTCTCCCCAATCCTATTCAATACTTCCTCATTAGTTATGTGATCTACCCATCTAATCTTCAGCATTCTTCTGTAGCACCACATTTCAAAAGCTTCTATTCTCTTCTTGTCCAAACTATTTACCGTCCATGTTTCACTTCCATACATGGCTACACTCCATACAAATACTTTCAGAAACGACTTCCTGACACTTAAATCTATACTCGATGTTAACAAATTTCTCTTCTTCAGAAACGCCTTCCTTGCCATTGTCAGTCTACATTTTATATCCTCTCTACTTCGTCCATCATCAGTTATTTTGCTCCCCAAATAGCAAAACTCCTTTACTACTTTAAGTGTCTCATTTCCTAATCTAATACCCTCAGCATCACCCGACTTAACTCTACTACATTCCATTATCCTCGTTTTGCTTTTGTTGATGTTCATCTTATATCCTCCCTTCAAGACACCATCCATTCCGTTCAACTGCTCTTCCAAGTCCTTGCCAAATAAAACCTGCTAAATAGGACGACTGACTGCTGCTCTCTATAATCTATAAGTAATGAATACAGTTAGTACCTTTAAATGACAGTGGGCTGATAATGTCCCTCGAAGAAAAGATGATAGGGGTTCAAAACAAGTACAAGACTGAGGGACAATTTAGCAAAAAGGTTCAAGGAGAAAACCACCGGACAGATGGGACAGAGACTTAAGAGAGCCACCTAAATTGAATTGGTAACAGGAAGCTCAAGGTAGGCAGAAATGGAAGAACTTGCAGGGATCCTATGTTGCACACCGACTCAGAGGCTACGTTACCAATTGATCGAATTGGCTGATGATGATGGTTTTCACAATTACGATGAGGATTCCTTCCAAAGAGCGAGCGGCGTCGCGCACTGGTATGACACTTCAGTAAGACGGCAGTTCCAACTCAAGTCTGGCTTTCCAGAGTTAGGTTTCCATGATTTCCTTAATTCATTTAAGGTGAGTGGTTCTCTGCCTACGTCGTGGCAGATTTCTTTCCACATCCTTCGTCATTATGAACTTGCACTCTGTCTCCAACCTACATCTACACACAGGATGACAATTGTTGAACCATATGAAATAAAATCGTTGTAGCTTCTGAACGGTTTGCGTTACGACGCTGAAACTGCACGGTTGGCCGCGGGAATTAGTATGCCCATGCATGATTTGGTATAGCAATGAAGCTGTTTCATTAGGATGAGTTCGTCAGTAAGGAAACTTGGCGCATTTGGGGGACTGAGAAACCGCATTTCGCGATCGAGAAGTTTCACCCTCAACGGTTGACTGGTGTGGTGCGCAGAGTCCAGTCACGGAATCGTCGGTGCGATATTTCTTGATGGTACGGTGACTACCGTACGGTACGTGAAGGTTTTGGAAGATTATTTCGTCCCCACTATCCACAGTGACCCTGATTTCGACAAGATGTGAATCATGCAAGACGGAGCTCTCTACCCCATCGAAACAGGATTGTGTACGATGTTCCAGAGGAGCGCTTTGGGGACCGCTTTCTGGCTCTAGATACCCAGAGGCCACTGACATGGGCCTCGATTGGCCGCCCTATTCTCCGGTTCTGAAAACATGTGCAGCAATAACCTCAAAACCATTGCTGAGCTGAAAACAGCCATTTAGGACGTCTTTGACAACATCGATGTTCAGACACTTCAGCGGGTCATGGTACAATTCCTTTATTCGTATGCGCCACATCATCGTCAATGGTGGCAGGCACATTGAACGTGTCATAACCTAAACCCGAATATCTGTAGTTACCGAATATCTGAGCTGAAAACAGCCATTTAGGAGGTCATCGACAACATCCATGTTCCGATACGGGTCATGCACAATTTCTTTATTAGTATGCGCCACATCATTGCCAATGATGGCAGGCACATCGAACATGTCATAACCTAAACCCGAATATCTGTAGTTACGTTTACGTGTTGAATAAAGAGTGTGCACGCCGTAGTTTGTAACTTATTTACGTCTTTTTTCATGTAGTTCAGAAATTATCGCCCTGTACATACTCCGCCAGGAACCATATGCGTGGTGGAGGGTACCCTGTACCACAACTAGTCATTTCCTTTTCTGTTCCACTCGAAAATAGAACGAGGAGAAAAACGACTGTATGTGTCTCCGTACGTACCCCAATCTCTCTAATTTATTTTCATGATTCCTACGTGAAATGTGCGTTGGCGGCATTAGAATCGTTCTGCAGTCAGCATCAAATGCCGGTTCTCTAAATTTTCTCAGCGGTGCTCATATTCTCATTAAGTCCTCCGCAATACTTCTATGTTTTCGAATCTACCAGCAACAAAACTAGAAGCTCGCCTTTGAAATGCTTCGATGTCTTTCTTCGATCCGACCTGGTGCGGATCGTAAACACTCGAACCGTAGTCAGCAGTGCCTCGCACCAGCGTCCTATACGCGGTCTCCTGTACAGATGAACTATAGTTTCCTACAATCCTCCAAATAAACCGAAGTCAACCATTATCGTTCCCTTCCACAATCCACAAGTGCTCGTTAAATTTCATGTCGCTTTGCATCGTTACGCCCAGATATTTAAGCGGCGTGACTGTTTTAGAACATCACGGGTTTGATTTTTCCTTCTCATCTGCCTTTACTTACATTTTTCTTCATTTAGAGATAGCCGCTATTCATCAGGCGGTCCTATCACACTTCCGTGGGCACTCCTGACGATACCCTTGTCTCCGATGCTCAGACCTAGTCGTGGACGGGTCGTTAAATCCGAATCCCCTTCCGAGGTATGTTGCAGTTCCTCTACATTGGTTCTATAATCTCTGCCGAACTTAGAGTGCAGCTCCCATATTGTTTATAGTAACTGCAGGAAACCTTCGTACTGTTAATTTGTCCAGCGGCGAGTAGGAACCCAAAATCTTATCTTCACAATATTCCGGTCCAAGCAGTGATCGTAAGGTGGACCTGAGAGTCAAGGTAGCTGCTGACGCGTGGATTAACTTCACGCCAATGGTGAACGTTGTGCATATTGAAGACGCTCAAACATGAACTCATCTCCAGCAGACCGCATTACAGTGTTTATCAAGTCGTCAATGACATCCTATTGTCGTTGGAACCGTTGTTCCGTAGGGAGGTGGTTACGAGGAAGATGGTGTTGAGGTAACGAATAGCAAGACTTCAGCCTTCCACCGTGCAACACGTAAATGAGCATGCGTTGGGAGATATGCAGCTGCTTTAATGTGTCACATGTAACCCATTGGGCTGCGTGGTGTGGAGGCTCAAGAATAGCTTCTTCATTTGTAACATGGCTAGGACGTGGATCATGACTGTCCAACTTTGGAGGACGGTAGAACCTATCTCTCAAATTTGGAGTAATCTTCTATATTTTTCATCTTTATTGACGTGTTTTCTTTGTGAGCAAGACTAAATCCGTTGTTCAGATCGAGAGATTTCGTTCCACGTTCGAGGATCAATATCTATCTTTCGTTTATTTATCCACGAATGTAGTCCCCCATTCGGATCTCCGGGAGGGGTCTGCCAAGGGGGAGGTTATCATGAGATAAAGATTGAATAATCAACGAAAGGATAACGTTCTACGAGTCGGGGCGTGGAATGTCAGAAGCTTGAACGTGGTAGGGAAACTAGGAAATCTGAAAAGGGAAATGCAAAGGCTCAATCTAGATATAGTAGGGGTCAGTGAAGTGGAAGGAAGACAAGGATTTCTGGTCAGATGAGTATCGGGTAATATCAACAGCAGCAGAAAATGGTATAACAGGTGTAGGGTTCGTTATGAATAGGAAGGTAGGGCAGAGGATGTGTTACTGTGAACAGTTCAGTGACCGGGTTGTTCTAATCAGAATCGACAGCAGACCAACACCGACAACGATAGTTCAGGTATACATGCCGACGTCGCAAGCTGAAGATGAACAGATAGAGAAAGTGTATGAGGATATTGAAAGGGTAATGCAGTATGTAAAGGGGGACGAAAATCTAATAGTCATGGGCAACTGGAATGCAGTTGTAGGGGAAGGAGTAGAAGAAAAGGTTACAGGAGAAGATGGGTATGGGACAAGGAATGAAAGAGGAGAAAGACTAATTGAGTTCTGTAACAAGTTTCAGCTAGTAATAGCAAATACCCTGTTCAAGAATCACAAGAGGAGGAGGTACACTTGGAAAAGGCCGGGGGATACGGGGAGATTTCAATTACATTACATCATGGTCAGACAGAGATTCCGAAATCGGATACTGGATTGTAAGGCGTACCCAGGAGCAGATATAGACTCAGATCACAATATAGTAGTGATGAAGCGTAGGCTGAAGTTCAAGACATTAGTCAGGAAGAATCAATACGCACAGAAGTGGGATACGGAAGTACTAAGGAATGCCGAGATATGTTTGAAGTTCTCTAACGCTATAGATACAGCAATAAGGAATAGCGCAGTAGGCAGTACAGTTGAAGAAGAATGGACATCTCTAAAAAGGGCCATCACAGAAGTTGGGAAGGAAAACATAGGTACAAAGAAGGTAGCTGCGAAGAAACCATGGGTAACAGAAGAAATACTTCAGTTGATTGATGAAAGGAGGAAGTACAAACATGTTCCGGGAAAATCAGGAATACAGAAATACAAGCCGCTGCGGAATGAAATAAATAGGAAGTGCAGGGAAGGTAAGACGAAATGGCTGCAGGAAAAATGTGAAGACATCGAAAAAGATATGATTGTTGGAAGGACACACTCAGCACGCAGGAAAGTCAAAACAACCTTTGGTGACATTAAAAGCAACGGTGGTAACATTAAGAGTGCAACGGGAATTCCACTGTTAAAAGCAGAGGAGAGAGCAGATAGGTGGAAAGAATACATTGAAAGCCTCTATGAGGGTGAAGATTTGTCTGATGTGATAGAAGAAGAAACAGGAGTCGATTTAGAAGAGATATGGGATCCAGAATTAGAGTCGGAATTTAAAAGAGCTTTGGAGGACTTACGGTCAAATAAGGCAGAAGGGATAGATAACATTCCATCAGAATTTCTAAAATCATTGGGGGAAGTGGCAACAAAACGACTATTCACGTTGGTGTGTATAATATGAGTCTGGCGATATACCATCTGACTTTCGGAAAATCATCATCCACACAATTCCGAAGACGGCAAGAGCTGACAAGTGCGAGAATTATCGCACAATCAGCTTAACAGCTCATGCATCGAAGCTCCTTACAAGAATAATATACAGAAGAATGGAAAAGAAAATTGAGAATGCGCTAAGTGACGATCAGTCCTGGAAAAAGCGTTCGACAATATAAAATGGTGCAAGCTGTTCGAGATTCTGAAAAAAGTAGGGGTAAGCTATAGGGAGAGACGGGTCATATACAATATGTACAACAACCAAGAGGGAATAATAAGAGTGGACGATCAAGAACGAAGTGCTTGTATTAAGAAGGGTGTAAGACAAGGCTGTAGCCTTTCGTCCCTACTCTTCAATCTGTACATGGAGGAAGCAATGATGGAAATAAAAGAAAGGTTCAGGAGTGGAATTAAAATACAAGGTGAAAGGATATCAATGATACGATTCGCTGATGACATTGCTATCCTGAGTGAAAGTGAAGAAGAATTAAATGATCTGATGAATGGAATGAACAGTCTGATGAGTACACAGTATGGTTTGAGAGTAAATCGGAGAAAGACGAAGGTAATGAGAAGTAGTAGAAATGAGAACAGCGAGAAACTTAACATCAGGATTGATGGTCACGAAGTCAATGAAGTTAAGGAATTCTGCTACCTAGGCAGTAAAATAACCAATGACGGACGGAGCAAGGAGGACATCAAAAGCAGACTCGCTATGGCAAAAAAGGCATTTCTGGCCAAGAGAAGTCTACTAATATCAAATACCGGCCTTAATTTGAGGAAGAAATTTCTGAGGCTGTACGTCTGGAGTACAGCATTGTATGGTAGTGAAACATGGACTGCGGGAAAACCGGAACAGAAGAGAATCGAAGCATTTGAGATGTGGTGCTATAGACGAATATTGAAAATTAGGTGGACTGATAAGGTAAGGAATGAGGAGGTTCTACGTAGAATCGGAGAGGAAAGGAATATGTGGAAAACACTCATAAGGAGAAGGGACAGGATGATAGGACATCTGCGAAGACATGAAGGAATGACTTCCATGGTGCTAGAGGGAGCTGTAGAGGGCAAAAACTGTAGAGGAAGACAGAGATTGGAATAAGTCAAGCATATAATTGAGGACGTAGGTTGCAAGTGCTACTCTGAGATGAAGAGGTTAGCACAGGAAAGGAATTCGTGGTGGGCCGCATCAAACCAGTCAGTAGACTGATGACAAAAAAAAAAGTCATGGCTCACGTTACTTTCCTATATATACAGTATTACTATAGGTATTAGGTATTATGTGAGAGTCCTTCTTGTGGTCATTGTATTCCACGCTGTCCCGTGGAGGACTACGGTAATTTCGTTGCTGAGCTATTGCGTTGTTTTTATTGAATAATAAGGGACCATTATATCAATTTTTCTTTGTTTCTCATCCTGAAACCATCTTGGTCAGTTCCCATTAGCTCATTTACTCTTTGACAGAAGCCTAGCATAACTGAATGAGTTGTGTCTTTAGTGAAATCGTTGGGTGGGTATGAGCTACAGGGAACTTCTAGGCACCTACTGATCCTGAATGTGTTGAGAATGACTTACGTGTATAACGTTCCTTGTGAACAGATATTAGTTTATACAATGTTGAGTCTATATCACTACTGCAGTCATTCTTCCTGTGGGAGGATGATATAAGACTTCATATCGTGTTACGTGTGAAGACATTGGGCACAATTTTTCATCGCTTAAACATATGATCAAAGTCCCCTATATTTACCGTTGCGCTGTGAAAGTCCTACATTATTCCGATTATCTCACAAAAAGAATATTCATTTATGGGTCAAAATCTTCTGTACGAGGGAAGTACAATCAGGGCATGGATGCGGAAGTCGCAACAATTATGCGTTACAATTAAATTTAGTGCTGTCAAAGCAGAGTTACTAAGCACAGCCTTCCGAAATCCCTTCACCAAAGCAGACGAAGTAAATATTCCAGAATTATGATCAAGAGCAGCTGCTAACATGAATAACTTCCAAGAAGATGTTCTCGGAGTTGTGAGGCAACTTAAATCACTTGATAAAAGTGTTCCGGTCCAGACTGTATACCAATTGGGTTCCTTTTAGAGTATGCTGATGCAATAGCTCCATACTTAACAATCATATACAACCGCTCACTCGGCGAATAATCCGTAACCAAAGACTGGAAAGCTGTATAGGTGACACAAATATTCAAGAAAGATATTAGGAGTAATCCAGTAAACTACAGGCCCATATCATTAACATCGAATTGAGTAGGATATTGGAACATACATTTCCTTCGAACATTATGAATTACGCAAGCTGCGACATAGTCGCAAATAAAACGATGACCCGAATATAGAATAAATTTCCTTTACTTTACGTCTATGGTCAAAAATTGTCACCAGACTAGCGGTTTCGGTCCATAATGACCATCTTCAGATCTGTTTCATAAAAACATGTCCTAATGTACTGCAGCCATAGTGGCATCGTCAAATGTTGGCTGCAGTACATTAGGACATGTTTTTATGAAACAGATCTGAAGATGGTCATTATGGACCGAAACCGGTAGTCTGATAATTTTTGACCATAGACGTAAAGTAAAGGAATTTTACTACGAATTACCTTGAAGAGGAAGCTCCATTGACACACAGTCAACGTGGATTGAGGAAAATCGTTCTTGTGAAACACAACTAGCTCTTTACTCTCCCGAAATTTTGAATGCTATTGACAAGGGATTTCAGATTTATTCCGTATTTCTAGATTTGCAAAAGGCTTTTAACTCAGTACCACACAAGCGGCTCGTAGTGAAGTTGAGTGCTTATAGAATATCGTCTCAGTTATGTGACTGGATTCATTATTTCCTGTCAGAGTGGTCACAGTTCGTAGTAATTGACGGAAAGTCATCGAGTAAAACAGAAGTGATTTCTGGCGTTCCCCAAGGTAGTGTTATATGAGCTCTGCTGTTCCTTATCTATATAAATGATTTGGGAGACAAACTGAGCAACCGTCTTAGGTTGTTTGCATAAGATTCAGTCGTTTATCGTCTAGTCAAGTCATCAGAAGATCAAAACAATTTGCAAACCGATTCAGAAAAGATTTGTATGGTGCGAAAATTTGCAATTTACCATAAATAACGAAAAGTGTGAGATAATCCCCATGATTGCTGCAAGGAATCCGTTAAACTTCGGTTACGCAATAAATCAGTCAAATCGAAAGGCTGTAAAATCAACTAAATACCGAAGAATTACTATTATGAACAGCTTAAATTGGAAAGCACACACAGAAAATGTTGCGGGGAAGGCAAAACAGACTGTGTTTTGTTTTTTATTCCAGTCTTGGATCACAATACTAATTATTTAGACGATGACCGGTTTCAGTTCGTAATGACCATCCTCAGATAGGACATGGTGTAAAAAAAGATCTGAGGATGGTCATTATGGACTGAAACCGGATATCGTCTAAAGAATTCATATTGTGATCAAAGACTGGAATAATAAACACGCTACGGTCGCAGGTTCGAATCCTGCCTCGGGCATGGATGTGTGTGATGTCCTTAGGTTAGTTAGGTTTAAGTAGTTCTAAGTTCTAGGGGACTGATGACCACAGATGTTAAGTCCCATAGTGCTCAGAGCCATTTGAACCAATAATAAACATTTGACAGTATTGGATCACTGTTTGTATACTCGACCATGTCGCTGTTGGTGAGATTGCGTTTTATTGCCAGAACACTTAGATGTAACAGATCTACTACAGACTGCCTACTCTACACTTGACTGTCCTACTTTATAGTACTGCTGCGAGGTGTGGGATCCTTACCAGATAGGATTTACGGAGTACCTCGAGAAAGTTCAAAGAAGGGAAACACGTGTCGTATTATCGAGAAACAGGAGCGAGAGTGTCAGAGACACGATGCTGGATTTGCGGAGGACATCATTAAAACAAAGGCGTTTTTCGTTGTGGTGGAATCTTCTCAAGAAATTTCAACATCAACTTTCTCCTTCGAATGCGAAAATATTTTGTTGACGCCGATCTGTTTAGGACGAAACGACCATCATAATGAAATAAGGGAATAAGAGCTAGTTTTTTCCGCGCGCTGTTAGATGTGGGAATGATCGTATTACTGTGAGGAGGGTTCGATGGACCCTCTGCCTGGCACTTAATGTGATTTGCAGATTAGCCATGTAGATGTAGATGAAATTTAAGGAGGAATAGGAAGCTTCCAATTTGGCGGCTTACTGTTGGTGCAGCTTAATCTCAGGCATTCCAGACATTTGATCATAGAACCACCCCTGGGTCCGCACTGTTCTTCCGTGAGTTCGTGCGCGGCGCACACGGGGCCCCGAGCTATTGCAGTTCATTCTTCATTCCCTAGCTGAATTTCCTTCACCCTGCCCCCCTCCCTCCCTATCACCGCTCCTTCTCCATTGCCACCTCCTTACCCGCTCTCCTGATTTATGTCGACCTGGCTATTCCACTGGTTTCCTATATTGGTTGCAATTTTGTTCCTTTTGCCCATTCTTTCGCCTTTTTGGCGTTTCGGTCCCCACTTGAGATTTGACCACTTCAAAATTTCCTGTTTTTAGTGTGAGCCATATGGGGAAAACTCCCTCCCTAGAATCTCTACCCCTCCCTTTCCCTCTCCCTTTCCCTTCCCTTCCCCACTGTAGCCTCCTTGCACCCTGCTATGTCACGAGCGTATGTAGCCAGTCCGTGTGGTCGGGCTGTTACGCACCCATATGGCTAGCCTTCTGACAACACAGGGATCACACTAATGGTACCTGAGCTGTTCCCTCCCTGTGTATACCAAGGAGTGGTTGCTTGTCTTCTTAGAGCATTGGAACTCTCGGCAACGACTGCCGTGCCAGATGGCGCCAATGGGGAGAACCGCTGGTCAGAATGGGTGGTATCAGGGCGGATGCTTGGAGCATGAAGCATATCAAGCTGTCCAAATCTGGCCGTTCTCACACTGCCGTCTCTTCGAATGATGAAGGCTCCTTAAATGCTGCCTCATATGATGTCGCAGCCTCCCCTTTCCTTCCCTGGATACACCATGGGGAAGAGGGCAATGCTCGCCGTCTTAGGTTGAAACCCTACTAGGAGGGATGGGGACACTTTCACCGCCACAAAGCCATTGTTTTTCGTGGAAAATATCTAGCGCAAATTTTGTGAAGTGGAGTCTACTAGTAAGATGCATTTGGCTCCCTGTTGATCAAAGCTTCTTCTGCCACCCAATCCGCAGCTCTTCGTGCCTGTGATCGTCTTGGCAACGTCCAAGCGTCTGTCACTCCTCACCAATCTTTGAATATGGTCCAGGAAGTCATTTTTCATAGGAACCTCATCCTGCAAACTGATTGGGAACTCCGGGGTAATCTGGAGTGGCGTGGCGTTCATTTTGTTCGACGTGTGCAGAAGGGTCGCAAACGCAACTACCCCGATACTAGTGCCTCCATTCTGGCATTCGAGGGAGATACCGTCCCACAGAAGGTCAAGTTTATGTGGTACAGATGTGACATGAAGCCTTACATCCCTCCATGGTCCTTTCGGTGCTTGTGTTTTTGGCATATGTCTTCCCACTGTACAGCAGACACTGTGTGTGGTGACTGTGGCCACCCAGTCCATGAGTGATGCCCTTGTGTTTTGCCACCTGTGTGTCAGTTGTGCTGACTGCCACTCCCCTTGCTTACCGGATTGCCCGGCTTACAAGAGAGAAAAGAAGATACAAGAATACAAGTCTCTGGATTGCCTGTCTTATGCTGAGGCTCACCAAAAGTATGAGAGACTCCATCCGGTGTCAGTATCTTCAACTTTTGTCTCTCCTCCTCCTCCTCCTCCTCCTCCTCCTCCTCCTCCTCTCCCTCCTCCTCCTCCTCACCACTTCCCCACCCCACTCTCCTCTTCACCTCCTCTGCAGTTCCCACGACCTCCCATCAGGGAGTCACTCCCCCTCCCCCCCAGATCCCCTTCTTCAGCATCTGCCAGCGATCATGCTCCCTCCAAGGAACCACTCTCTCCAGTGTCTCTCTGGCCAGAAGACTCTCACCACCACTTGGCCATGAGGTGCACCATCTGTGTGCCCAAGGTCGCCCACTCCTTCACTTCCCAATATTGCAGACACCTGTACTCCCCCTGTGTCCTGCCCTCCTCAACCTCAGAAAGAGAAGAACCTGACATCTTATGGATGTCACCCCACCCTTGTCAGTGACTACTAGTGACAAGGTGACCTGACCTCCTCCTCGGCTCCTTCATGCCTACCTTGGACTCAGGCCACACAATCATCCAGTGGAACTGTAATGGATACCATCGTCACCTACCGGAAATGCAACGTCTTGCCTCTTCTTATTCTGTGTTCTGTCTTGTTCTCCAAGAATCGCATTTCCGTGACGATCACTCTCCCACTTTACGTGGTTATCGGGCATTCTATCAGAACCGTGCTGGCCCTGGGATGGCATCTGGTGGGGACCTCACTTTGGTTTGCTCCGCTGGCTGGATCCCCCTACGTACCAACTTGGAAGTGATAGCAGTTAGAGTGCAAACGACTCTGGCAATCACCATTTGCAATGCCTACCTCCCCTCAGATAGGCCACTTGCTTATGTTGCACTATCTACCTTAATCCAGCAACTCCCGCCCCCATTACTTCTCCTTGGAGATTTCAATGCCCACCATCAACTGTGGGGAGTGTCACTTCAATGGGTAGGGGTATCCTAATGACCAACTTATCATGGACTTCAGTTTGTGTCTCCTCAACGATGGTTCCCCTACCCACTTCAGTGCCACTCATGGCACCTTCTCTGCTATCGATCTCTCGATCTCCTCCCCTGCCCTCGTGGCTTCCCTACAGTGGTCATCCCATCATGACCTTTGTGACAGTGGAAACTTTTCAGTGACAGTATCGTTCCCCTAGTGCCGCCACGCAAACAGGCCCCCACGTTGGGGATTCCACAGGGCCAATTGGCCTTTATACATGTCTGCTGTCCGCTTTGACACCTCCCTCTCGAATTCCATTCATGTAGTCGTGCAAGGCATCTCTGCCGCTCTTCTTCATGCTGCTGGAACTGCTGCTGCCCCCCCCCCCCCCCCCCCGTTGTCTGGACCAAGCACGTCGCAGTCGCTGTCCAGGACCGCCCCCCAACAGGCGCTGCAGCGATTGAAGTGACATCCCTCCCAGACCAACCTCCTCACTTTTAAGCGTCTCCGTGCTAAGGCTCGTTACCTTATTAAGAGTAGTGAAAAGAAATGTTGGGAGCACTGTGTTTCCTCCCTGGCGACATATGCCTCTTCGTCGCAGGTTTGGTCAAAGCTCCGTAGTGTTCTGGGACGCCGGCCGGTGTGGCCGAGCGGTTCTAAGCTCTTCAGTCTGGAACCGCGCGACCGCTACAGTCGCAGGTTCGAATCCTGCCTCGGGCATGGATGTGTGTGATGTCCTTAGTTTAGTTAGGTTTAAGTAGTTCTAAGTTCTAGGGGACTGATGACCTCCGATGTTAAGTCCCATAGTGCTGAGAGCCATTTTGAACCTTACCATGCTCTGGTCTTGTCCAGACTAGATTATGGTATTCAGGTTAATGAGTCAACAGCTCCTTCCACTTTGAAACTCCCTGGCCCTGCCCATCATTGTGGGTTATGTCTGGCTATTGGTGCCTTTCGCACTAGTCCTGTTGTAGTCTCCTCACAGAAGTAGGGATTCCCCCTCTACACATTCGACAGAGCCAACTCCTTGTTTCTTACACAGTTGCCATTCGCCAATTCCCTGACCATCCTATGTTCCCTGTGCTCTTCGCCAAAGAGGGGTGTCTCCCTCCTACCACCTGCCCATGGGTGGGACTACTGGTTACATGTGTCTCACTACCCTCTGCTGGGATCTCCATCTGCGCTCACTGGACTGTAAGCCGTGTCTTTGCTTCCATAACCCCCCCCCCCCCCCGCCCCCCTTGGATGGTGCCTAGACCACAGATCAGGATTGCTCTCTTCCAGGGTTCCAGGGTCCTAAGGCGTCTGTTGCTCCTATGGTTCACCAGCGTCTTCTATGTGCTAACCTTGAAGAGACCAGGGTGCCACCATCTTTTACACTGATGGTTCTAAGACAACTGAGAGGGATACGCTTTCACTTGTCCTACCGGCTTCGAGCACCATTTGTTGCCAGAATCATGTAGTGTATTTACAGCAGAGCTTCTAGCCATTCACAGGGCCCCCCTTTTTGTTCTCAGGCCTCCCCCCATAGTGTTTTAATTTGTTCAGACTCATGTGCAGCCTGCAGGCTATCGATCAATGCTACTCCCGTCACCCCTTGGTGTCCGCCATCCATGACCTTCTCTCTGCCCTTGAGCGTGCCGCCTGTTCAGTCGTCTTTCTTTGGGTCCCAAGTCTTGTGGGAATCCCAAGGAATGAATTGGGTGACCGTTTGGTTAGAGAATCAGGTACTTACCCTCATTTCCTTTCACGATTCCAGCTGCGGATATGCGGATCTACGTCAAATCTCTCTTTGCCCAACAGTGGAATGCCATCTGGAGCGCTACTGCTCATAGTAATAAACTCCGTACAATCAAGGAGTGTACCGCAGTTTGGTGCACTTCTTTTCGCCCCTCTCGTAATGAATGCACTGTTTTATGCCGTTTACGTATTGGCCATACCCGGCTCAGCCATTGTTTCCTCCTAAGTAACGACCCATCCTCACAATGTGGTTGTGGCGCCAGACTGACGATATCTCACATATTGGTGGCCTCTCCCCTTCTTTCGCCCTTCGTGTTAAGAATAGTCTTCCTGCTGACTTAAATTTAATATTAGCGGACGATCCACGGATGGTTGACCATTTCTTCGGTTTCCTCAGTGAAAGTGGTTTTTATTTCCAGATACAAGGTTCTCCTTTAGTCTTGGAGCAGGGGCAGGTTGGTTGTGGTTGGGACTCCTTATGCAGTCTTCACGGTCTATGACCCCACGACCGCCCCCATTTTTTTCCAGTTTTTGGATTTGGTCGCACCTTTTATGCTTTTACTGTGTGTGTTTAATGTTCATTCTTTTATAATTTGACTCCCCTGACTGAATCCGTCCACTTTTAGCAGACCCTCTTTCTCCCGTAACCCACTTTGGAATCGCGGGACTGATGACCTCGCTGTTCGGTCCCATACTCTCTCAATTAATCAATCAATATATCTATTTGATGATAGAAGAACTGCCGCTGTGCACAGACAAATATCAGCTGTTTGGAGCGCAGCATGCGTTTACGTGTCGCGCGGTAACACCTAAGCCCACAGATCTGCTCCAGCAAGGGGGAGTGTTTGGGCTGGCGTTTAGCTGCGGGCCTCGGCGGAGCGCGTGAATTGCGGCGGCCTTGGGTCGGCTCCTCCCGCTGCTAGCCTGCCGTGTTCCCTGGCTTCGCGCTCATACAGAATTCAGCTCGCGTGCGGTGACCACTCGACCGTCTCTGTGGTGTCAGCTCGGCGCCGCGCGGCGGAGCGTCTCACGTATTCCTGTACGTTCCGTCGGTCGGCAGGTGACTAGTTTCTTAATTAAAGCAACACATAACCATCTTCAGCAAATAGGAACTGTATTAAACGTTGTTCATAATCAGTGAATGAGACCATATTTCTCGACAGTAAGTCTCAAAAAATAGTAGAACGCGGTACGGTTTAACCATAAGCTATTAGGTACGTAGTGGTGCTCAATACTTCTAATGTAAACAGATATAAAACTGAAAGAAACTACGTTTAAATAAAATATTTTCGTCTACATCAATACCAGTCGTCGCCGAACTAGGGCCCGCAGGACGCATGCCGTCCGAATAAAGTATTTCTGTGACCAGAGGTTCTCGGCCGTGGGGTTGGTGGGATCACTCGTGGGAAAATTCCTGCAGTAGTGGGTGTTAGAGCTGCACCTTTTTTAGATTGAAGTCAGCTGATAGGTATTCATGCTTAAGGGAAGTCTCTCTAACAAAGGAACCACTTTTGACAAAGCTTAGGTATCCGAGTAATGAGGGAATTAGTATATTTCATCAAAATATACAAGGTATTAGAGATAAAGTTAGTGAACTGTTTATAGATGTTGACTCTGAAATTATTGGTATATCTGAACACTTCTTAAATAAGGAGATAATTCAGAGGCTTCCTTTACCAGGATACAGGTTGGCTGGCAGCTTTTCTAGGAGCTCTTTGCGGTGTGGGGGAGTAGCCATGTATGTGAAAAGCGACATCTCATTTGAGTCAATTGTTGTTTCAAAGTACTGCACTGAAAAGGTGTTTGAATGTTGTGCAGGTGTGATTAAATTTAATGGAGCTTAACTTCTAACTGTTGTTATTTATAGATCCCCGGACTCCGGCTTCACATTTTTGCTAAAGCTAGAGGAGGTTCTTGGTTCACTTTATAGGAAATACAAAAAGTTAGTTATATGTGGTGACTTCAATATTAATTGTATAAGTGATTGTGCAAGGAAGAGGATGCTGGTAGACCTCCTTAATTCATATAATCTTATGCAAACCGTATTCTTCCCAACGAGAGTGCAAGGGAACAGTAGAACAACCATAGACAACATTTTTGTTCATTCCTCAACGTTCAAAACAGGGTACTAGCACAAACAGGCAGCCTGGGTGGCTGACTAGAGGGATAAGAATATCTTGTACAACAAAGTGGCAATTATATCAAAACGTTAGAAACAGTCAAAATCTAAATGCAGCAGCCCATTACAAACAGTATTGTAAGATGCTTAAAAATGTTATTAGGAAGGCAAAAAGTATATGGTATGCAGATAGAATAGCTAGGTCTCAGGATAAAATTAAAACCATATGGTCAGTCGTAAAGGAAGTGCCTGGTCTGCAGAGACAGGTCGAGGATATAGATCAGAGCGTAATGGGAATGTCCGTGTTACTGATTAGTCGCATGATGTACAGTATTTAATAATCACTTTCTGAATATAGCAGGTGAACTAAATAGAAACCTAGTCCCAACAAGGAATCATATAGCGCTCTTAGAAAAAAATGTTCTGAGACTGTTACCTGAAATGCTCCTCCATGATACTGACAAGAGGGAGATTGAGTTAATAATTAAATCACTAAAGACCAAGAACTCTCATGGATATGACGGGGTATATACCAGAATACTGAAGTATTGTTCTATGTATGTTAGCCCAGTACTTAGCCATATCTGTAACTTTTCCTTTAGGAGTGGTCGGTTTCCTGACCGATTAAAGTACTCGGTAGTGAAGCCACTTTATAAAAAGGGAGGCAGGGATAATGTTGACAATTATAGACCTATTTCTGTGCCATCGGTGTTTGCTAAAGTTATCGAGAAGGTTGTATATACAAGGTTACTGGAGCATTTAAATTCACGTAATTTGCTGCCAAATGTTCATTTTGGTTTTAGAAAAGGTTTAACAATTGAAACCGCTATATTCTCTTTTCTCTGTGAGGTTTTGGACGGATTAAATAAAAGGTTGCGAACGCTAGGCGTTTTCTTTGATTTAACGAAGGCTTTTGACTGTGTTGACCACAAAATATTACTGCAGAAGTTGGACCATTATGGAGTAAGGGGAGTAGCTTACAATTGGTTCGCCTCTTACTTTAAGAACAGAAAGCAGAAGGTAATTCTCCGCAATATTGAGAGTGGTAGTGATGTTCAGTCCCAATGGGGCACTGTTAAGTGGGGCGTTCCCCAAGGGTCGGTGCAGGGGCCACTGATGTTTCTTATTTATATAAATGATATGCCTTCCAGTACTACAGGTGATTCAAAAATATTTCTGTTTGCTGATGACACTTGGTAGTGAAGGATCTTGTGTGTAATATTGAAACAGTATCAAATAATGTAGTTCATGAAATAAGTTCGTTGCTTTTGGAAAATAATTTGATGCTAAGACTCAGTTTTTGCAGTTTCTAACTCACAATTCAACAAGAACCGATATTTTGATCAGACAGAATGGGCATATTATAAGCGAGACGTAACAGTTCAAGTTTCTAGGCGTTCGGATAGATAGTAAGCTGTTGTGGAAAGCCCATGTCCAGGATCTTGTTCAGAAACTAAATGCTGCTTTATTTACCATTAGAACAATATCTGAAATAAGTCACACTTCAACACGAAAAGTAGTCTACTTCGCATATTTTCATACGCTTATGTCGTATGGTATTATTTTTTGGGGTAATTCTTCTGATTTAAAAAGGGTATTTTTGGCTCAAAAACGGGCTGTTCGAGCTATATGTGGTGTAAGTTCGAGAACCTCTTGTCGACCCCTATTCAATAGTCTGGGAATTCTGACATTGCCCTCACAGTATATATTTCCTTTAATGTCGTTTGTTGTTAGCAATATTAGCCTATTCCCAAGAGTTAGCAGCTTTCACTCAGTTAATACTAGGCAGAAATCCAATCTGCATGTGGAATGCACTTCCTTGACTCTTGTGCAGAAAGGAATGCAGTATTCTGCTGCATCCATGTTCAATAAGCTACCACAAGAACTCAAAAATCTTAGCAGTCTTTTAAGTTTAAACTGAAGAGTTTTCTCATGGCTCACTCCTTCTATTCTGTCGAGGGGCTCCTGGAAGAGCTAAAAAATTAAGCAAATTCCAGTGTTACATTGTTGATTTTCTTTATTTAAATTTACGACTTGTCACCTGAATGTTTTTTTATATTTCATTTTATCTGTTTCTAATATCGTGTTATAATTTCATGTATTGACTCGTTCCATGACCATGGAGACTTCTCCTTAATTTGGTCCCACGGAACAATAAATAAATAAATAAAATTTTATAATTACCTCAGCCCCGCGGTCATACTCGCGTTTAACAGTTACCTATAAAAAAACGGCAGAGTATGTATTTATTCCAATCTTTTATTAGTCCACCTTCTCCACACCCACTCTGTCCTTATCCTTCTCCTACTCGTCCGCCCCACCCCGCCCTTCCTGTCTGTCTATACCCTCATCTCCCCTCACTCTGTCCATCTTCTTCTCTTTTCTTTCTCTGTCCATCTTCTTCTCTTTTCTTTCTCTGTCCATCTATTACTCTTTCCTTTCTCTGTATATCTTCTCCTGTTTTCTTTCTCTGTCCATCTCCTTGATCCCTTCTCTTTCCAAGTCATCACCTCCACCGTTATAGGAAGCTGGTGATTCTTACGCTCCAATATTACTTTTCAGATCGTAATTAACGAGTACCAGATTTGGCTGATATGATTCCAGTTGTTTAGAATGAGTTTTTTACCTGCAGTTTTGATCGCATACGAATGTCATATACACTGTGACCAAAAGTATCCAGACAGCCGCAAAAACGTAAGTTTTTCATATTAGGTGCATTGTGCTGCCACCTACTGCTAGGTACTCCATATCAGCGACCTAAGCACTATGGGACTTAACATCTGAGGTCACCAGTCCCCTAGACTTAGAACTACTTAAACCTAAGGACATCACACACATCCATGCCCGAGGCAGGACTAGGACCTACGACCGTAGCAGCAACGCGGTTGTGGACTGAAGCGCCAAGAACCGCTTGGGCACAGGAGCTGGCACCTCAGTAGTCACTACGTATCGTGAGTGATCAGAATGGGGCGCTCCGCGGAACTCACGGACTTCGAACGTGGTCAGGTGATCGGCTGTCATTTGTGTCATACGTCAGTACGCGAGATTTCCACACTCCTAAATATCCCTAGGTCCACTGTTAGTGAAGTCAAACGTGAAGGGACACGTACAGCACAAAATCGTACAGGCCGACCTTGTCTAATGACTAACAGAGACCGCCGACAGTTGAAGTGGGTCGTAATGTGTAGTAGGCATACATCGATCCATACTATCACACAGGAATTCCAAACTGCATCAGGATCCACTGCAAGTACTATGACAGGCGGGAGGTACGAAAACAAGGATTTCATGGTCGAGCTGCTGCTCATAAGCCACACATCACGCCCGTAAATGCCAAACTACGCCCCGCTTGGTGTAAGGAGCGTAAACATTGGACGATTTAACAGTGGAAAAACGGAGAAATGTTGTGTGGAGTGACGAATCACGGCACACAATGTAGCGATCCGATGGCAGGTTGTGGGTATGGCGAATGTTCGGTGTACTTCATCTGGCAGTGTGAGTAGCGCCAACAGTAAAATTCGGAGGTGGTGGTGTTATGATGTGGTCGTGTTTTTCATGAAGGGGGCTTCCACGCCTTGTTTTGTGTGGCACTGTCAGAGCACAGGCCTACATTGAGGTTTTATGCACTTTCTTGCTCCCTACTGTTCAAGAGCAATTCGGGGATGGCGATTGTATCTTTCAACACGATCGAGCACCTGTTCATAATGCACTGCCTGTGGCGGAGTGGTTACACGACAATAACATCCCTGTAATGGATTGGCCTGCACAGAATCGTGACCTGAACCCTATAGAACACTTTGGGATATTTTGGAAAGCCGATTTCGTGCCAGGCCTCACCGACCGACATCAATACCTCTCCTCAGTGCAGCACTCCGTGAGGAATGGGCTGCCGTTCCCCAAGAAACCTTGCAGCACCTGATTGCACGTATGCCTGCGAGAGTGGAAGCTGCCATCAAGGCTAAGGGTGGGCCAACAGCATATTGAATTCCAGCATTACCGATGGAGGGCGTCACGAACATGTAAGTTATTTTCAGTTAGGTGTCGGGATACTTTGGATCACATATTGTCTATTTCATATGTATGTAATATGTTTCGCACTTATTTGTACGTATACTTCACCTACATTTTTACCGAATTCCGCCATGCAGTTCCGTTTTCATGAAGCTTGACGTTTATGACGTCCATACCATCCCACTGGCGTCATTAAGCTGGTAACGGTATCGAAAGTTTCTTTTAGACGCCAACAGCAACGGGATCTGCTGGATCCAATGGTGCGCGCCCGCTGAGCCACACCTGCAGCAGCTATGGACTGCGAGCCCCAACTGCCGCCGCGATGTAGGACGGCCGGTGGAGGCCACTGAAATGGTTCAAATGGCTCTGAGCACTATGGGACTTAACATCTGAGGTCATCACTCCCCGAAAACCTAGAACTACTTAAACCTAACTAACCTAAGGACATCACACACAACCATGCTCCAGGCAGGATTCGATCCTGCGACCGTAGCAGTCGCGCGGTTCCAGACCGTAGCGCCTAGAACCGCTTGGCAGGCAGTGGAGGCCACTGAGCCCAGTCACAGTTTGAGCCTCGTCTCTGACACCACAGCTCTTTGTTGGTACAGCGAGCCTCATCCTAGTCGCTATTGTATGAGCTGAACCCTAATTCTTGCTGCAGTATTTCTAATGAGTCTTCACACACTTGGTGAAACACAAATTAAGTAAATATTCTTTTTAATGTGTTAACTTACTCACTAATAGTTTCTGCTATTGTAAAACTTCCCGACGACGACAGTTACTGTACCACTCCGTGGCCCACCTCCCCCCTTTGTGTACAAAAGACATAGACAACACGTACCTCCTGAACTGTGTGTCGTACAATGATATAATTTTTCTGGTCGTTCTGTGTTATATATGAATATTAGCCACAAAATGTGTTAAGAATGCAGTTACTAGTAAAGAAGTAACAAATTGAAACGTCATACTTCATGCGACAGTTTTACTGCATGAAGAGGAAAATGTGTAGCAAGCGATAAACTTTCCTATTTTTAACATTTTGTGGGATTGTTACAAAGAAAAAGTTTCGTAAAGGCTTGAAGTTACGCATAAAGTTCGTTGCAAGTCACGAAGTGCTTTAATTCTACGAGGTGCATTCAAGTTCGAAGGCCTCCGATTTTTTTTCTAATTAACTACTCACCCGAAATCGATGAAACTGGCGTTACTTCTCGACGTAATCGCCCTGCAGACGTACACATTTTTCACAACGCTGACGCCATGGTTCCATGGCAGCGGCAAAGGCTTCTTTAGGAGTTTTTGACCACTGGAAAATCGCTGAGGCAATAGCAGCACGGCTGGTGAATGTGCGGCCACGGAGAGTGTCTTTCGTTGTTGGAAAAAGCCAAAAGTCACTAGGAGCCAGGTCAGGTGAGTAAGGAGCATGACGAATCACTTCAAAGTTGTTATCACGAAGAAACTGTTGCGTAACGTTAGCTCGATGCGCGGGTGCGTTGTCTTGGTGAAACAGCACACGCGCAGCCCTTCCCGGACGTTTTTGTTGCAGTGCAGGAAGGAATTTGTTCTTCAAAACATTTTTGTAGGATGCACCTGTTACCGTAGTGCCTTTTGGAATGCAATGGGTAAGGATTACGCCCTCGCTGTCCCAGAACATGGACACCATCATTTTTTCAGCACTGGCGGTTACCTGAAATTTTTTTTGTGGCGGTGAATCTGTGTGCTTCCATTGAGTTGACTGGCGCTTTGTTTCTGGATTGAAAAATGGCATCCACGTCCCATCCATTGTCACAACCGACGAAAAGAGGGTCCCATTCATGTTGTCGTTGTGCGTCAACATTGCTTGGCAACATGCCACACGGGCAGCCATGTGGTCATCTGTCACCATTCGTGGCACCCACCTGGATGACACTTTTCGCATTTTCAGGTCGTCATGCAGGATTGTGTGCACAGAACCCACAGAAATGCCAACTCTGGAGGTGATCTGTTCAACAGTCATTCGGCGATCCCCCAAAACAATTCTCTCCACTTTCTCGATCATGTTGTCAGACCGGCTTGTGCGACCCCGAGGTTGTTTCGGTTTGTTGTCACACAATGTTCTGCCTTCATTAAACTGTCGCACCCACGAACGCACTTTCAACACATCCATAACTCCATCACCACATGTCTCCTTCAACTGTCGATGAATTTCTATTGGTTTCACACCACGCAAATTCAGAAAACGAAGGATTGCACGCTTTTCAAGTAAGGAAAACGTCGCCATTTTAAGTATTTAAAACAGTTCTCATTCTCGCCGCTGGCGGTAAAATTCCATGTGCCGTATGGTGCTGCCATCTCTGGGGCGTACTGACAATGAACGCGGCCTCATTTTAAAACAATGCACATGTTTCTATCTCTTTCCAGTCCGTTGAAAAAAAATCGGAGGCCTTAGAACTTGAATGCACCTTGTAAGAGAAACTGGATGAATACAGAATTGGCATTGTCTTGTCGTGGCTACGCATCCTTTTCACATCCCCACCTTTCATAGGTAGGTATAAATAAAATAGCTTATACCATGAATTAACGCATAAGCTATCTCCAATCCAAATTTCATCCAAGTCTGTGCAGCCATTTCAGCATGAAGGACACACACTTTTGCATTTATTACGTATAATATGCTTCTAGCAACTAACAGCCGCGTGCAAAAACGTCAACTAACGTTGGCGCATCCGGTTATCTTGATTTAGTTTTTCCGTGATTTACCTGAATCGGTTCAAGGAAATGCCGAGATGGTTCCTTTGAAAGGGCACGGTAGACTTCCTTCACTAATCCGATGGAGCTGATGACCTCGCTGTTTGGTCCCCTCCCCCAAATAAACCAACCATGAAATCGCTCGTGAGCCGAGTGAAGTTCGCCACAATGGGGCAGAGGGTTCAGTAGCATGACCGTTGTGTGGTTAGAGCATGTGAGAGGGCGAATGTTTCGTGGTTTGCCTTCCATTACTGACAACTCACGGGCGAGTGTGCATCACATCAGTCAGCTGCTATGGTACAAATTTTAACACAGAAGCAACAAGGATTCATAGATACACATTACACAGACTGTCGTCTTTAAATGTGGTACTTATCTTGTTGTGTACATAGTTCCGTGTAGTCAGCGCGTACACAACTTTCCCACTAGAGCGCGCCCCGCTAAGCACAACAGCGCAGGCGCAGCGCTCGTCCGTCTCCGCACTACGAGATGGCGCTGCCGTAAAGACGGACCAAATTCTGCTTCCGCCGATCCGCGTATTAATACGTAACGCAGCCAATGAGATTGCTGATAACGTAGAACCTTTTCTCCTCGCGGATCACACTCGCGCAATGATACCTGAACGCTCGAGGTATTATAACGAGTGTACAGACCTCCGATTAGTCAGTCTGCATCAGTCGGCATTAGTCTGTACCAGTCTATAGTCAAGTTTCAGTCTGCGCCTAAGAAGATTATCATATTCCTGTACATAGCCATGAAGAGAAATGTATAGACACTTTGTCAAGTATCAGAGATACGTGAGAATAAGATTAACGTACCATGACCAAAGGAACTTTAGATTGTCAATTGTAAACAGCATCCAGAATCAAGTTACGTAATGTCTATGATTTTTATTATTTTAATAAATGTGTGTGAAACTTAATCAATTCTGTTTAAAGTTGGTCACCGTCAATCTGCTACTCTAAACGTGCAAGTGGCATTTCTATCGTCTGACCTAACGGCAGAAGATAAACACGCCACGATAAGACCACGAGACATATTGCTGACACTCGCCTACTTCGTTAGAGCGACAAGTCAAATAATCTGATGGTGTGTACCGAAGGTCTTACAGTACGCACCCCACATATCTGCAGCAGGGAACAGTAAATTAACGCTGTTGTAATACAATGCCTTGAGTAGGAAAAAACTGGTACTCAAATAATTTAACAAACTTTTGTTGTGGTGCCTCAAACTCAACAGCGAAGTTATACTATTATTAATCAAAGTCTTCTGCACACATGGTAAAACCAACAACTCTTTATCAGGCAACTATAGTGTCACAACAATTATATCGCTGAAGTTCGCAGCAATCCAAAAGACATTAAGTAAAACAGTGATTTCTGGTGTTCCCCAGGTTAGTGTTATAGGGCCTGTGCTGTTCCTAATCAAGTCGTCAGAAGGTAAAAAGAGTAAAAAATCTGTATGGTGCGAAAATTGAAAGTTGAACCTAAGTAGTGAAAAGTGTGAGTTCATCCACATCAGTGCTAAAAGGAATTCGTTAAACTTCGGTTACACGGTAAATCAATCAAATCTGAAGACCTACGAATTACAATTACCAACAACTTCAATTGCAAAGATTACACAGAAAATGTTGTTGGGAAGGCGAACCAAAGATTGCGTGTTATTGGCAGGACGCTAAGAAGATGCATCAGATCTACTAAAGAGATTTCCAGGACTATGCTTGTTCGTCCTATTCGATGGTGCTGCTGCGCTGTGTGGGATCCTTGCCAGATAGAATTAAGAGGGGACATCGAGAAAGTTCAGAGGAGGACAGCACGTTTTGTACTATTGAGAAACGGGAGAGCGCGTCACGGACATAATACAGAACTTCGGTGTAAGTCATTAAAACAAAGGTGTTTCACGTTGCAGCGGGATTTTCTCACGAAATTTCAGTCGTGAACTTTTTTCGCCAAATGCGGAAATATTTTGTTGACGGCGAACACAGGAAGAAACTATCACCGTAGTACAATAAGGGAAAACGGAGCTCGCACGGAAAGACACAGGTGTTCATTTTTTTCCGCGCACCATCCTGTTGCTGCTGTTGCATCGTGAGGGCGCTCAATACCGAGGTAACGGCATCCGTACGTTGACTGTAAGAGACGTATGGGGCTGGAGCATTCAAAATAAGAACGGCCTGAAATACAACATAAGGCCACATATGCTCCCTTGTCCTCTTTTTGTACATGAACGCTCACGACACCTCTGAACAGTATGACAGAGTAAGCGAGTCAAAGCAAACCATTAAGAAACAATATCAAATCTGAACGGCCGCTAAGAGACGGATAATGAAAATTGTAACTTGATAAGCCCCAGTCGTTCTCTAATACACTAAAAGCTTCGACCTAAGAGCTTAGGTAGAAGGGAAGACAAAACACACAATCGCGAAATACATCTACATGGTTATTCTGCAATTAACACTTAAGTGCCTGGCAGAGGGTTCATCGAATCATTTTTATACTACTTCTCTACCATTCCACTCTCGAATGGCGCATGGGAAAAAGGAACACCTAAATCTTTCCGTTCGAGCTCTGATTTCTCGTATTTTATTATGATTATCATTTCTCCCTAAGTGGGTGGGTGTCAACAAAATATTTTCGCATTCAGAAGAAAGTTGGTGATCGAAATTTGGTAAATAGATCTCGCCGCAAAGAAAACCGTATTTGTTTCAGTGTCTGCCACCCCAATTCGCGTATCATATCAGTGACACTCTCACCCCTACTGCGCGTTAAAACGAAACGAGCCACGCTTCTTTGCACTTTTTCGATGTCCTCCGTCAATCCTACGTGATAAGGATCCCACACCGCGCAGCAATACTCCAGCAGAGGACGGGAAAGTAATGTAGGCTGTCTCTGTAGTGGGTCTGTCGCATCTTCTAAGTGTTCTGCCGAAAGTTAAATAAAAGAAAATTGTGTAGGTTATTCGATGAGCCCTCTGCTAGGTACTTAAGTGTGATGTGTGATTTTTAGGGTATCCACGTAGACGTAGAATCTGAAACAGATTACAGTGATGCGCGGGATAGCCGCGCGGTCTTAGGCGCCTTGCCACGGTTCGCGCGGAGATTCGAGTTCTCGCTCGTGCATGGGTGTGTGTGTGTTGTACTTAGTGTAAGATAGTTTGTTACATTAAGTAGTGTGTAAGCCTACGGACAGACGACCTCAGCTGTTTGGTCCCGTAGGAACTTACCGCAAATTCCAGTCAACAAGGACACACAGCTATGTGGCGCAGTGGTTAGCACACTGGACTCGCATTCGGGAGGATGATGATTCAAACCCGTCCTGATTTAGGTTTTCCATGATTTCCCTCAATCGTTTCAAGCAAATACTGGGATGGTTCCTTTGAAAGGGCACGGCCGATTTCCTTCCCCATCCTTCCCTAATCGGAGCTTGTGCTCCGTCTCTAATGACCTCGTTGTCGACGGGGCGTTAAACACTCATCTCCTCCTCCTCCTCCTCCTCCTCCTCCTCCTCCGCCAACAAGAAGTGTTCCGAGTGGTGGCGACTATTAACGATCAACACTTAGTCGCCAATAGCAAAGTTGCTGCGCCCTTAGCATAGCTAGTCTATTGCTCACAACATGTTACTTAGTGTAGGCTGCCAATTAATAATAAGATCGATACATATGCAGCCCGAAATGCCACCCACAGTGTTAATATTGGCTCTCGATCAAAAGTGTTTGACAACCGCTAATCTACACTCGGCAAGCCACCTGCAGTGTTCGCAGCCACACCGGTACACAGTGACCGCACTAGAGGGTGCACCGAGCAGGCGGTCTTCAAGCCCAGTGTCACCCGGTTCCGCTCTGTCGCCACCCAGAGGGCGCTCGTAAATTGGAACCAATTTACCCTTATACCACGAGACCTTGCAATAACCAACTCCGTAGGCCTATAATCTCACTCGCCACAGAGGGCGTCGACAAACGAGATCACAAGATTATTCCACCCCTCCCGTATAAATGCGGACGCACCACACACACTGGGTTTATCGCTTGCTTTTGTTTGTTTCTCGTATCTACTGATTCTGTTTTTTAACTTTTCTGTAGGCTGCAGAGCGGCGTATTGTGCTGCTGCCAGCCCGCCTCCCCTCAGGGGGGAATCGAAATCCAATAAAGAAAAACACACACACACACACACACACACACACACACACACACGTGGCCAGTTCCTGTCGCAGTTCCAGTGGCTGGTAGTTACAGTCTACTTCCATCAGCCAACGCAGATCAGTTGTCGCCATTATAGCCAACCTATATAAACGCGTGTTCGTCGGATAGTAAATGCAGAGCTTACTGTGTGTAAGCGACTTTCAGATCAATGACAGATTCCTGGACTGTTAGATACAGCAGTCAGGGCTGTAGTTCTATACATCAGGTAGTTCTGTTCCTCTGTTAGGTTAGTTTAGCGTATAGGATATCAACTACACTCTTGTGCATTCTCCAACACTCAAAGCTGAGTATTTCATTCTGTGTAAATTCTTTTGATAAATATTAATATTGTGTGTTTCATTCTCTGGTGCCCATATTATGTATGTTTTAGATGTCACGCTAGCGTGCATGCCAGCTACCGTAAAATGGGGTGAATACATACGGTTTCACATTTAAAAATAAAAATTGATACTTTTAAAGAGAAATACGAAAAACAAAATTACATGAAATTTTAGATGTTGTGCCTAATTTTAAGCTTGCAATTAAACCTGGTACCTAGCTCATGTTTTCATAACATTAAAAAAATTAAAATAATTACGTGGTGTTTCCATTCATTCCACAGTGAAGCGTGAACAGAACCAACAATGTTACTCGTATTATCTATTATTGGTACTCTGGGTGAAATAGGGACATGTCAAAGTTTGTTTTGGATTAGAAGAATGAAGAAACAATTTTCACCTGCTTCAAAAAAGTTTTATTGAATACGGAAACTAAAATTCTTCATAAGAATATTGCAATAACTGTGGCCACTTATTCTCTTTTCCAAATAAAAATCGTTATATCTGTAATTACTTTATTGTAACATTAAATTGATGAACTCGATAAGTTTAGTAATACATTAAGTCTCTGACATCACGCTTAAAAAGGACGTCTTTGAATCGACAAGTCATCTCATCAGAACTAACTAAAAGCTCCTTGACTAAAAAATGGCTCCTCATTTTGATTTTTACAGTATAAATTTTGTTATATTTCTTAAGGTTTCTATCCAGTATTTTGTTATATTTCTTAAGGATTCTATACATTATTTTACTAATGAGATATGTAGGACTGTCTGTACTTGCCACAATTATAAAGCAGTGCATTACACTTATAACAGAAAACGAAAAAAAGCATGTGTTGTAACGAACCCAAAAATACTCAGACTACGTGGAAACCCAAAAATAGGTACACCTTCATTTACAACCTTGCCGGTCATGGATAATATAGACAGTCCTACATATTAAAAAAAAAAAAAGCGCAACGTAACCTTTCCCTTCCAAATAACAAATTTTACATGCATATAATCTAAATGACTGCTTACTTTTTGCATAGTCTTTAATCACAGCATAATATGAGTTCAGAACAGTGGCGGATGGTTCTTCTTTTCCGTGAAACTACTGGTGCTCTTCTCAAGAAACACTGAAAATTGTTTCTTGTCACCACACAAAATCCGAAAACACAATCCTAAACTGTTGGTTGATGAAACGGCACTGCATATTTACTTACTATGTACTTAAACAACGCCGTTTAAATTGGCTCTTATAAAGTTCGAAGGTCTGTCACGGAGTGCACAAAAGTCATCTGACGGTGTCGCCAACTTTGAAATTCCTAATTTAACTGAGAGATTGGTTCATTACCAACCTAAATAAACTAATCTTAGCATGATATTCCCATTTGTCTACCGACACGATAGCACAGATATTTTTTAGAAGTTTCGTTTCTGTTCGCCCCATTCTTTCTGTTGACCGCATTTTGTGGTACCATGATGTACAGCATCATGTTGTCCGTTGTAGGAGACTGGCTCCCCGCTATCTTGGATGATGGACATCAGAGCTGTTTTCGAGAATACGCCACCACGTTACGTGGCGTGTAGTGGAAGCTACCTAATTTTCCACTCATCTGCATTCCCTCCCCCCTCTCCACCCCCCTCCCCCTGCCCCTCCCCCATCCCCTTACCTATTCTGCTCGCGAAAGGAGCGTGGGAAGAACGACTGTTCGCCAGCCTCCATATATTCTCGCGATGTGCAGAGTGAGACAGTTAACGCATGCCACCCAAATTATATCCAGATGGAGTTCATGTATGGAGGCCTGGTCTTTGCAGAGCTACAGCGAATAGCGCGTGGAATTTTCCGATGTACGCAATACTGAATTACGAAACGGACGTAGTTTTTTTTTTTCAATGAAGCTGTATGTCCGTTTTCTGTGGAAAGCGAATTCGAAGATTTCAACAACATAAGTGAAACCTGATCAAATAATCCATACAAATTATAAAAATGCATGCACTTACCTATGTATGTTCCACATCTCCTAAATCACTGGAACACTTTCTACTAACTTGGTACACATAACATTTGCTGTCTGGTAAAAATCGCTGTGGGCGTAATAACCACTCACCTATCAAAGGGGTGAAACAGCAGTGTAGCCCACGACACGTGAATACCAACAGTTCAGTGATCCAGTATTTGTGAATGAGAGCACTTAGAGACTTCCAACAAACTTCACGCATAATTTTAACCCTCTACGAAATTTTTCTCGCTGACGACACCCACATATTAATGAAAGGAAAAAGTTTATTGCTTGCTACATTTTCGCTGTGCATGCAGTAAAACTGCCACAGGAAGCATGACGTTTTAATTTATTACGTCTTTACTACTAAGTGTAATCATGACACATTTAGCAGACAGTATTCTCATATGCTACTGAATGTACCAGAAAAATTACATCATCGTACGGCACTTAGTATGCCACTGAATGTACCAGAAAAATTACATCATCGTACGTCACTTAGACCAGAAGATAAGACGTCATAAACACTGAATGCGTGAAAAACTACTGAATCGTGCAAGACGTTTAAATTTATTGCTACGTAGTTGCTAACTTTATTCGCAACACTTCTCAGACTATTCACACCTGCAGCTGAAAATACATCATTGTACGACAAACGATTTGGGATACATGTCGTCTTAAACACTGAGATGAGTGAAAAACTGCCGTATCACGCATGTCTTCTTAATTCATTACTTTCCTACTAACGCTATTCACAACACAGTTTGCGCACAGTAGACACGTATACCACTTGATGTATCTCCAAAACTATATAATTGTACAGCACATACTTTCGGAGATACTGCGTCATGAATATTGAGATGCATGAAAATGGAACTGCAGGACGCAATTCGGTACACATACAGGTGAAATATGTGAACAGATACACATGAAATTTATAAAATATGTGTGAAATTATTTGACACGTGAGTGTGCGAGCAAATCCACATACAAGAAGCTCATCCTAAACCCTTGGAACGATTTCAGTCAAATTTCGTCACATGTTGGTTGCAATCTGGAAAAAAAACTATGAGAGTAAGAACCTCCGGCCTCTTACTGGGATGAGTGTGATAATGTGTAGAGAGAAGGGAGGATGAGGAGATAGATACACAGCGATGGAGAAGGAGGAGATAGTAGGAGTTGGGCGAGAGGGAAATGAACAGAGAGAGGGGAGAGGAGGAGGTGGACAGATAAATGAGAAGATACATAGAAAGGAAAGGGGAGGAGGTGAGGGGACAGCGGGGGAATAGGAGCAGATGGGCAGATAGGAGGAGATAGGTAGAGAGAGCAGATGGTGGGTAGAGGCAGGAGAAGCAGGCTGACAGGGGGAGGGAGGGGGGAGGAGATGGACACAGAGTGGGAATCGGAGGAGGTGGACAGAATGTGGGGTAGTGGGGAAGGCAGAGAGAAGAGGGAGGAGATGGACTAAGAGAAGACTGGAATAGAGAGAGACCTAGGCAAGGCCAGGTGGTCACCGAGTAACAAGATAAAAGCTCTGCTAACCATAGTCGCGCCGTTAGGAAGAGAGGTCCCTCAAACGTGTAACTGAGGCGAAGTTCGTATCTTTATTATAATTACCGTCATATCAAGTGTTCGAAATCATTAGTGATATGAACGATTCTGCATAGACAGTACTGCACGTTTAGTTTCGTCTCAACATCTCGCAACACACACCCGTGTTATACGGCGTTTGCCATCTAGGGTGTTGCTGGTGATTCCTTGTAGACTTCTTTTTTTTTAATCTTCCCCTCATATAACAGCTCGGAGATGTTAAGTCTGGCAAAGTGAAGGTCAATTTGTGTTTCACGGATGACCATTCGAACGAGCTGGAAATGTTCGTTAAAGTCTGTAATTATCTGTGCGTCTTGGAAGGGGCATCCGTCATATCAGCACCAGCGAACTGCCTTAAGTCCAGGGGAATGCCTCTCAATAACTGCAGCAGCATACATGTTTATGACCTGTACATACCTGAGGCTATGTAACAGTACCATCAATTACCTAGGGATCAACATGCAGTTCCTAAAAAGACCGCCCAAATATTGACTAAGGTCTTGTTTATCCATTTCTCTCATCCAACGCTATCAACTGACAAAGTGCATATTGCCGATGGTTTGGAAAAGACCATTCATTCGTAAACAAATGCTGCCTAGAAACGTCGCATCACTTCAAATTCGTATAGTATTAGGAAGATCGGACAAGGAATTAATAAAAGGTTCTAGCCAATTCTGTGTCACTAAACTTTGAAATGTTGGTGTTTGTTTTTTCTTTGGCGTATTCTGTTCCTTCCGTATTCAAATCGTTATGATTGGCAGTAACAGGATACGTGTCAACATATAACCGCACTGCTTCTCTAAAGGTTTGACGATATTTGCCAAAAAGAATAACATTTCGAATGTGGAAGTCTGAATAACTTCAAGAGCAAGTTGTCCGACCGCCGCAAAAGCCGGATCTATGTCACGGCTTGTTTAGGCGTGAGTCAGTAGGGCGGGATAATGCTCTCCTGAGTTACCTTCTTACTATTCGACAAAGTTCCACACATATTATATCGTTCGGGTTATTTTCGATGGCTCTTGGAGATGCCACAGAAAATAAGAGTTCCTTAAAAAACTGATGTCTTAATTCGGCAGCTGTAAATGATAAAATTGCTTGTGTACCTCATAAAATTTGCTATAATATACCGAAAACGACATCCAGATACGTTTACTGGTTTTGGACATACTGATTTGCCAGTCTTAGCTGCCTCTCTCAGAAAATAAAACAGGAAAAACAGGGTGATCCATTTAAGCTGTTGCTTAATTACATGTTCCATAGTTAGCTGAATGATTAGCATTAACATTAATTAGCCGGTCGAAGTGGCCGTGCGGTTAAAGGCGCTGCAGTCTGGAACCGCAAGACTGCTACGGTCGCAGGTTCGAATCCTGCCTAGGGCATGGATGTTTGTGATGTCCTTAGGTTAGTTAGGTTTAACTAGTTCTAAGTTCTAGGGGACTGATGACCATAGCAGTTGAGTCCCATAGTGCTCAGAGCCATTTGAACCATTAACATTAATCAGCACACTACAGTATTTTTTAGTCCTGCTCATGCAACTACCCCTAAAAATAAGGCGGCTTTTTTTTCAGATTACCAGTTTTTAAATGGGAATTCGTCCATAGAAGGAATTGTCCAGGAGAAGCGATTTTAAGCTTAGATTTAAAACTTTCTTTGCTACCTATCAGACATTTTATGTTATTGCATAACAGGTCAAAAATTGTTCTTGCTGCATGTTGAAGCCTCTTTTGAGCCGCTGATAGCTTTAATAACGGGTGATAAATGTCATTTTTCTTCCCTAGTGCTGTAAGTGTGGGTATCACTACTAGCACCAAATCGTGATGAATTAATTACGACGAATTTCACTAGCGAATCATATGTGTATTGTGAAGATGCAATTGAAGAGGTACAAACATGAAGAGAGCGGACGAACACCGTGTATTATTCTCACTTCTCGAGTCTGCGCAATCAATACGTGCTTTCTAAATGGCGAGCTGCCCCAGAAAATTATTCCATAACATTATTGAGCGGAAATACGTAAAATACCTCAGGAGGTTGATTCGTTTATTTCTAAGACTAGTAATTGTACAAAAAGCAAAAGTAGCCGACCTTAATTGTTTGAGAAGCTTAGTAATGTGCTTCTTCAATTTCAACTTTTCATCAATATATTCACCCAAAAATTTGAAGCTTTCTACCTACCTTCCTTACTGACTCCTATTCATGGGCTGCATTAATTTTTAGTGAAATTATTTGTTGTACAGAACTGAATCTAGCATGTTTGCCAAAATTTAGGGACAGTCCGTTTTCTGGGAACAACTTAATAATTCTTCAAAAAAATTTACAATTCTTCTTTCGGTTTTTCCTTAGTGGGACTTACTATAAAACAAGTATTATCTCCAAAAAGTGCCATTTCTGATTGTTTACTCTCAAGTGGAAGATCATTTGCATATACACTCCTGGAAATTGAAATAGGAACACCGTGAATTCATTGTCCCAGGAAGGGGAAACTTCATTGACACATTCCTGGGGTCAGATACATCACATGATCACACTGACACAACCACAGGCACATAGACACAGGCAACAGAGCATGCACAATGTCGGCACTAGTACAGTGTATATCCACCTTTCGCAGCAATGCAGGCTGCTATTCTCCCACGGAGACGATCGTAGAGATGCTGGATGTAGTCCTGTGGAACGGCTTGCCATGCCATTTCCACCTGGCGCCTCAGTTGGACCAGCGTTCGTGCTGGACGTGCAGACCGCGTGAGACGACGCTTCATCCAGTCCCAAACATGCTCAATGGGGGACAGATCCGGAGATCTTGCTGGCCAGGGTAGTTGACTTACACCTTCTAGAGCACGTTGGGTGGCACGGGATACATGCGGACGTGCATTGTCCTGTTGGAACAGCAAGTTCCCTTGCCGGTCTAGGAATGGTAGAACGATGGGTTCGATGACGGTTTGGATGTACCGTGCACTATTCAGTGTCCCCTCGACGATCACCAGTGGTGTACGGCCAGTGTAGGAGATCGCTCCCCACACCATGATGCCGGGTGTTGGCCCTGTGTGCCTCGGTCGTATGCAGTCCTGATTGTGGCGCTCACCTGCACGGCGCCAAACACGCATACGACCATCATTGGCACCAAGGCAGAAGCGACTCTCATCGCTGAAGACGACACGTCTCCATTCGGCCCTCCATTCACGCCTGTCGCGACACCACTGGAGGCGGGCTTCACGATGTTGGGGCGTGAGCGGAAGACGGCCTAACGGTGTGCGGGACCGTAGCCCAGCTTCATGGAGACGGTTGCGAATGGTCCTCGCCGATACCCCAGGAGCAACAGTGTCCCTAATTTGCTGGGAAGTGGCGGTGCGGTCCCCTACGGCACTGCGTAGGATCCTACGGTCTTGGCGTGCATGCGTGCGTCGCTGCGGTCCGGTCCCAGGTCGACGGGCACGTGCACCTTCCGCCGACCACTGGCGACAACATCGATGTACTGTGGAGACCTCACGCCCCACGTGTTGAGCAATTCGGCGGTACGTCCACCCGGCCTCCCGCATGCCCACTATACGCCCTCGCTCAAAGTCCGTCAACTGCACATACGGTTCACGTCCACGCTGTCGCGGCATGCTACCAGTGTTAAAGACTGCGATGGAGCTCCGTATGCCACGGCAAACTGGCTGACACTGACGGCGGCGGTGCACAAATGCTGCGCAGCTAGCGCCATTCGACGGCCAACACCGCGGTTCCTGGTGTGTCCGCTGTGCCGTGCGTGTGATCATTGCTTGTATAGCCCTCTCGCAGTGTCCGGAGCAAGTATGGTGGGTCTGACACACCGGTGTCAATGTGTTATTTTTTCCATTTCCAGGAGTGTATAAGGAATAAGAATAGACCCCAAATTGAACCCCGTGGGACTCCCTTCGTGATTTGTCCGCGATCACTAAAATTTTCTACCCCTCCTGCAGTGTTTGAATTATCCAGCACAACTTTCTCCTTACTGTTTAAGTAAGATTCAAACCAGCTGTGTGTAAAGCCATCAATTCTATAAAACCATTAGTTTTTCTAAGAGTGTAAAAGGATCTGCAGAATCAGCGCCTTGGAAAAATCACAAAAAATACCAACTGGCGACATTTTATTAATTGAGGCTTGTGATATTTAGTGAAGAATCTATAAATAGCATTCTCAGTCGAGCTACTCCTTTGGAATCCAAACTGTAGTATGCTAAGTAAATTGTTTCTACTTCAGCTTGAGACAACTCTTGAGTACACTAGTTATTCGAATAGTCTAGAGAAGGATGTCACGTTTGTCGTGAAATGGTTTAACAGCTGCATATTTTAATCTGTCCAAAAATTCCCTGTCCCAATGATGCATTACATATATCACGAAGGACAGTACTTAACAAGTTAAAGCAACTTTTCAGAATTCTGTTTGAAATTCCACCAACTTTGAGCTTTTGTTGGTTTCGGATACTTCACGAACTGTTTAACATTCCGTACTTCTGTTTTCACCCACATGAATTATGAAATAGTCCTCGTTAAAAAGGCGTACACTCTCATTTCATAGTTACCTTAGTTACAGATATATCGGTATCAACTTTGCTTTTTACAGCGGAACAACATTTATGTATTGAATTTTTGTCTACAATGGATGCAGCTGAACTCATCACTGTTCTTCCGTACAGTGTAGAACAGTAACCACTGCCAGTGACAACTGAAGGAGATTTTATTTCATGCATGTCCGGCTGCGGGCTTGTGCCCATCTTCAGGTGATTTAAATTCGATTATACTGTATGTTTCAAAGCTCAATGTTGGAGATAAGTTTAAATAAAAAACAAGTAATGTGATGGCTAAATAGATCCAACTGTAACATTTGGAAGTTGGTAAGCTACATGAATAGTTAAGTGTTGTAATATACTTACGGACTGCTGGAGTATCCATGTCGCTTCGACATTACATACATCTCATACTCGTATTTCAGAAAAATATCTGGAGAAAACTTTGATTTAAACTGATACTAATCACACTTGATTGCGTGTGTTGGACTGACACACCGTCTGCAAGGCAAAGAACGTCATATAGGGATGATTCAGCAGGTCACTATGGTAACAATGCTTCAGTTCTTGTTTCTGCCAGAGCTTTGAAAGACAGGTGCCACACGTCCAAACTGAATGGATTTCTAAAACTGGGGACTAATGTACCTGGTGCTTATAATTAAACTTTCCCTATTTAATACGTTATAATACGGAAACCAATTACCGTACGCGACCAAATTGGGTAGCATTAATGTCAAGGACATGGAGAAGAAAAATAATGCAGAATCAATTCAGTTGAAACGCTTGTAATGTGCTACTACGGTAAATTATATTATTACAGACTGCTACAAAAGGGGGTCAATATGGCCCCCATCAGTGTCCAGAGGAGTCTGAAAGCACAGGATTGCGTTCTGCACTGCAGAACGAAGCATGTCCGTAGGTACGCTGGTTACGTCTCTTGATATGCTGCGCTTCAGATCAGTACATCTGTGAATGAATGTTCCCCTGTAAACCCTGTCCTTCAGGTAGTCTCACAACCAGAAATCACAGGGAGTGAGTTTAGGTGATCGTGCTGACCAAGCATTTGGAAACGATCGGCTGATAATTCGATCGTTTCCAAATGTATTTCGGAGAAGCAGGTGAACTTCATGAGCGATGTGTGGTAGGGCCGCATTTTGAATGAAAACTGTTGTGTTCAATGCTTCTCTCCTCTGTAGAGCGGGTATGATATACTGGCGAAGCTTACCACAGTAACTCTGGCTGTCACGCTGTACGTCTTGGGTCCTTGAGCACCAATCTGTTCAAAAAATAATGGGCCAAAGATGAACGTAACCGTGAAGCCACACCATGCGCTGACACGTTCGTCACACAGAGGAACTCCATTCACATTGACTGGAGGTGAAGACCCCCATGCTCTGCAATTCTGTGTTCATCTCACCCGTCAGAGGAAAGTGAGCTTCGTCTGTCCATAGGATGGTTTAACCCTTGCGAGAAAGTGGAGAACGAAGTCAACACGCCGTTGTGCGTCCTGTGGTGTAAGCTGCTCTACAATATGAATCTTGAACGGATACAATTTGTGAATGGATCGAATCACTTTCCGTACAGTCAGCCACGGGATGTTCAACTGTCGTGACACAGCACGCGCACTGCTTGACGATCGGGAACTGCGTGCAGCGTTGTCTGCCACAGCAACAGCGATTTCATGAACCACCTGTGGTGCAACCTGTCGTCGGCCTCTTCCCGGAGCGACACCCAGTTCTCCAGTTGATTCGAACTACTTCAGAATGATCCGCACAGCAGGTAGAGAAAGAGGATCATTCTGTAATCCACCCAGCCGGCGAGATCCTCTAAGTGCGCTGATAATAGAACTTCACCAGTAATGCCGTGTTCTTTTCGTTCTAGCTCATGTTGACACGTAAAGTGCACTGCGACTGATCAGGTGTGTGAGACTGTGAATCACGATGACTGATCACGGCACTTGGTGACCGTAGTTGGAACTGGACAGTAGCACTGTGATGCCTGGAAAATTATGCACCCCAATCTCTGGACATTAATGATACAAAGTTTGGTGCTCGTACGGTAGTTAGTTTCTGTGTTATAACGTGTCAAACAGGAAAAGTCTAATTATAACCACCCGGTACAAACACTGTTAAAACAAGCTTCGCGTCATAAGTTTAATGACCAGATACACACTCACATTGAAAAATTACATCAGCAACTTCAAAATGAAACACAAAAGACTGTGGTCAAAAAGTCTTCCTTAAAATTCCATTTATGTTATCAAGTGTCCGAAATGGCCAGTGCCTACTGCAGTAATAGTTCGCAACCGCAGGTTCTAGTACTTGCGGACAGATTCAAGAGACTTTCCTATCAATGCATATGCTGCGACAATGCGAAGTTTTAAATCATCTCGGGTCGTATAAAATTGTACATATACTTTATCTTTGAGTTTACACTAGAGAAAGAAGTCCAGCGACGTGAAATAGTGCGAACGTGAAGACCAACAGCTGATAAAGTTGCATACAGCTACTAGGAAAGACCTGGGTGAGCGCTTTCCTAGCGAGTAGTAGTAAACCGAGTGCCCGCGACGCAGTGCCACGTAAATTTACGTATTTCAATCGTTATTTTCTCTAGAATAGCAGGTAGCACTCGGTACAAAATTGTATCTTTTACCCATTAAGATTTCTTCAGTGATAAAAGACCAATCACGCAATCTCCACAGATGCTACATCAATCGTTCACACCCTACTAGCGCTGATATCAACTTGCCTCAACCACTGCACGTTCTCAGCGATCCAATAGTGAATATTTTTTACGTGCAGCTTTCCATAATTTTGAAGATAGCTTCATCGATAACGACAGCTCTTTGAAGAAAGATCCTATTGTCTTGATGTCATGTCAGAACCGATCGACAGATTTTCAAGCATCTTCTGCAATGCCATTGGCTAATCACCTGGTGAAGTGACACGTGGTAGTAGTGGAAGCTGTTAGTACGTGAAATGTGAACAACATTGGGGAGACTTACTCCACACACACTTGAAGTAACTGGGGAATTAACGTGTGCATTATCACCAACAGCTGTCTTAATGTCTGTTTCATTCACTCTGCTTATTCTAAGCTTGCTCGTTACACTCTGGATAGTACAGTCGCGAAATTAAAACTACAGTGAAAATCTGGTGAACCTTTGCACAGATGTGTTGCACCGAGTCTCTAGACGCTTGTCTATCGTGTCATGCCACACTTTCTATTTCTAAGCCCACTGTGAGCACGAAAAAGCCTGCAAAATAGTGCCTCTCGCCAAGTTTAAAGTCCTGCTGATGGGTTTCGCCTGATATCATGCAGCCCACATAACAAAGCTGTCACGCGTTTCCTCCTCCCTGACAATTCTCGGCCTTGTACTGCAGGTGCAACTGAGATGCTCCTCTAGGGTTTTCGATGTGAAGTGATTGAGCACCCAACGTACAGCCTGGACTTTGTTCCGTCCGATTTTCAGATCTTCATTCCTGTAAACGGCTGGTCACGAGGACAGCGTTTTGGGAAAGACAACGAGCTTTGACCAACGAAAGGAATTTGCGAAAGTCACGGGCAACTGCCTTCTGTTACGAGGGTACAGGAAAGTTGGTAACACAGCAACTGTGTAGAGAAGTGGTTGGAAGGTGTAGCTTAATGTTGCAGATAAAACGTTTTTGATTACCACTGTGGTTTCTATTACGTGAGTGATCCGAGCTTGGAAAAAAAGTCCATCATACTTCAGTTCTCTTCCAGTTATTGTTTTTTTAGAACATTCACTGAGTAGTTATTGTTCTTGCTAGACTCTGTCTGTTGGGTTACGTCTATGTGTACAACTAAACTGTTGCCTTCGTGTTCCTTCTCCATTATCTGTAAAGCAGTAGCATATACAGATTAAATTGGTTTATGAAAAACATTTTTTTTTCAACTAACTAGCACTTCACACACGTCAACGACATAGAGAGAATCAAAGCTGCCCTTCCTCTGTGCCCCTTTTGTACTCGTTTTGCGACTGTGGAACATTGTAATCGTTCTTATATGACGTGAAGTATTTCTGTTTGTAGGTATGGAATTCATGTTTGTAGGTGTGGAACATCCACATAAGACAGTGGTTGTTTTCAAACTTACAACAGATAAATGCTAATTTACAAATATTGTAATTATTCTGGAAGTTTATGAATCAAAATTTGAGGAGTGGGAGGAAGGGAGATTAGTGTTTAATATCCTGTGGACAACGAGATCAAAATATACTATATGGAACACAATCTCGGGTTAGGGAAGGGTGGAGAACGAAAGCGGCCGTGCCTTTCGAAGGAACCATGCGGGCATTTGCGTTAACGATTTAGGAAAATGACGGAAAAACATAAAACAGGATGGCCGGACGCGGGTTTGAACAGTCGCCCGCTAGAATGCGAGTGCAGTGTGCTAACCACTATGCCACTTCGCTCGGTATTTGAGGAGTGAAAAACCGTTTAATTCGCCTCTCTTAGAATTTAGATGTTAGCAGCGAAAATACCCGGCGTTACCTTGAGATGAGAATACTGATTGCTAAATTTTGCCATCAGCGTTCTCACCTCAGGATGGTTGAAAGTTCTGTTCTGTTCTTTAGTATACGCAAGAGGACAGAGAGAACAGCCAATTGAATTAATGTACACAGTGCATTTAGTACTGACAGACTTCCATCTTTTACTGCTCTCCATTGCTGTGACTGAAGGTAACACGCGTGGGACTAATTGTACAGATATGACTCTTGTGTGCCAAGTAGACAAAGACGGACCCGAAGACAATGAGCCGAGTGAAACGACACCTATATTTTTCAGTGCAAGCTCTGATTTCGTTTATATTATGATGATGATCGTTCCTCTCTATGTAGGTCGATGTCAACAAAATATTTTCGCATTTGGAGGAAAAAGCTGGTGATCGAAATTTCGTGAGAAGGTTCCGCCAGAACGAGAAACGCCTTTGTTTTAATTATTTGCACCCCAAATCCGCTTTCTTGTCTGTGACACTCGCCGCTGTTTCTCGATAATACAAAACGTGCTGTCCTCCTTTGAACTGTTGATCCTATCTGGTAAGGATCCCACACTGCGCAGCACTACAAAAGTGGACGGACAAGGGTAGTGTAGGCTGTCTCTTTAGCAGATCTGTTGCATTTACTAAGTGTTCTCCCAATAAAACGCTATCTTTGATTCGCTTTCCCCACTACATTTTTTACTTGTTCTTTCCAGTTCAAGTCGTACAGAAGTGTAGTTGCTAGGTATTTAGTTGAATTTACAGCCTTTAAATTTGACTGATTTATCGTGTAACCAAAGTTTCACAGATTCATTTTAGTACTCATGTTGATGACCTCGCACTTTTCATTGTATAGGGTTATTTGTCTATTTGGGCACCATTTCGTAGGATGTTCTGAGGCATCAAGGAACCACCAATTTAGTATTGGAGGGCAGCGTGGAGGCTAAAAATCGTAGAGGGAGACCAAGAGATGAATACACTAAGCAGATTCAGAAGAATGTAGGTTGCAGTAGGTACTGGGAGATGAAGCACCTTGCACAGGATAGAGTAACATGGAGAGCTGCATCAAACCAGTCTCAGGACCGAAGACCACAACAACAAGAGATATCTTATCCAAATGCGCTTGCAATTTCTTTCGATCTTCTAATGATTTTATAGACGATAAACTACAGCATCATGTACTCCAGGAGGACCTGCAGAGGATTAATGCATGGTGCGACAGCTGGCAGCTTTCCCTAAACGTAGATAAATGTAATATAATGCGCATACATAGGGGCAGAAATCCATTCCAGTACGATTATGCCATAGGTGGTAAATCATTGGAAGCGGTAACGACCGTAAAATACTTAGGAGTTACTATCCGGAGCGATCTGAAGTGGAATGATCACATAAAACAAATAGTGGGAAAAGCAGGCGCCAGGTTGAGATTCATAGGAAGAATTCTAAGAAAATGTGACTCATCGACGAAAGAAGTAGCTTACAAAACGCTTGTTCGTCCGATTCTTGAGTATTGCTCATCAGTATGGGACCCTTACCAGGTTGGATTAATAGAAGAGATAGACATGATCCAGCGAAAAGCAGCGCGATTCGTCATGGGGACATTTAGTCAGCGCGAGAGCGTTACGGAGATGCTGAACAAGCTCCAGTGGCGGACACTTCAAGAAAGGCGTTACGCAATACGGAGAGGTTTATTATCGAAATTACGAGAGAGCACATTCCGGGAAGAGATGGGCAACATATTACTACCGCCCACATATATCTCGCGTAATGATCACAACGAAAAGATCCGAGAAATTAGAGCAAATACGGAGACTTACAAGCAGTCGTTCTTTCCACGCACAATTCGTGAATGGAACAGGGAAGGGGGGATCAGATAGTGGTACAATAAGTACCCTCCGCCACACACCGTAAGGTGGCTCGCGGAGTATAGATGTAGATGTAGATGTAGATGTACAAGAACCTAAGACGACTATCAGATTGTCTCCTAAATCCGAGGGGCCTACAACACTACGTTGGGGAACGCCAAAAATCACTTCTGTCGTTCTGTCGCTTTTTGTCAGTTACGACGAACTGTGACCTCTGACAGGAAATCACGGATCCAGTCACATAAGTGAAACGATATTCCATAAGTACGCAATTTTACGACAAGCCGCTTCTGTGATACAGTGTCAAAAGCATTATGGAAATCTAGACATACGGAATTTATTTGAAATTCCTTGTCGACAGTACTCAGCACTTCGTGTGAGTAAAGAGATTCACAGGAAAGATGTTTTTTAAATCCTTGTTGAACATGTGCCTCTTATTTTGCTCTGCACTAAAACATACACAAAGCCAATAAATATAGAAGTTTGCCCCCTCGGCTAGTTTACTTGTCAGGACATAATGGGTCACATAGGGGCCGCAACGCCACCGTCGGCCAGTGCTGACCGCTACTTCGAGCGACATCGCCGGTTTGCCGTTGGCTGCGAGACTGCGGCTATGTTCCAGCCTGAAGGTAACGGGATGGGTTTCCGCTAATCCGGCTAATGGGTGCTGGGCTGGTGCGGCTGGGTGGTCTTAAGAGGCGATTGTGTTTCCCACAGAGTGGCTGGCGCTTCCTAGCACCCTTTGTGAAACAAACTTCTCAAAGTGTCGGCAAGCAGGAGCGCTTTACATATGTGCCCCGTGCGTCGGCTGTAAATGGCCACTCGCAGTGACTACATTCTGCTCTAGAGGCTAATTGTCCGAAATGTCAGCATGCGAAAATAATGTCGCGGAGCTGTGGAGTCGGTGGGTGGCAGCAGTATGGTGCAGGAGGCGAGTTGAGAGCTCTGGGGCAGACGTGGTTTGGAGGCGTATTTCGGAAGCCAGGGTCCAGTAAGGCTATCCTCCAGATGTGGGAAGATCAGATGTGTTCGTAAGTGTGTTCCCTTTCGCGCTCCTGAGGAACGTCTTAATCTTTTGCTGGTTTTGGAGGAGGGTGTTGGTGTCTCCGAGCGTACACTGACTGTTAAGTAACAGGTCGCCTAACAGCTTGTGGAGCAACTGGATAGCTGGAGGCGTAGTGTACCGCACGAAGCGGACTTAGCGAGGGTTACTGGGAGAAGACTAAACTGGGTTTTACTCCAAGTGTGGAGTTCTTGTGTATGTCCTTACCCTCTTTGTGTTTAGACCAGTTGTCGCTAAATACTGACATTGTGGGACGGAACATCGGGCCACATATGTACCGATCTCGTTAGTTGGTGAGATCCCCTGCTATACTCGCAGGACAGGACAGATAGTTTAATTTGCGGAAAGGGGCTAAAATGGGTGGCTGCCAGTTGCGCTCGAACATACTACTTTATTCATTTGACAAACATTACAAGAATAAAGAAAAAATTAAAAACAGAGCAAGCCAAACGTTAATTTTAGAACTTCATTCCCGGCTAAATGAGCCATTGAATCTCACGCCTCAAGGGCAAAACAATCTTAAATTGAAACCGGCTGAAGGCCAGTCACTTGAAGACTCAAAACAAGAATTTGAATTTTAAAAGGCAAAAGGCCTCATCTTAAAACATTTCTCTAAATTAGGCTGAAGGCCCAAACTAATTTAAAATCGTCTAGAAGCGATACATAAACCAACAACAAGGACAAATAAGGAAACGCATCACATCAAACGGCGCTCAGAAGTTTCTAAGGGTCACTCTGGAATTCAAACACTAACAGGCAGTTGGCCCAAGAATTCTCAATCCGACGGCAACCCAACCGACAGTCAACGGACCAAGCGACAGGATAACTTCCGCTCCACCCGGCCAGCACACAACAGGGAGTTCAAGGGAACAACGCAGAAGGTATCTGCGCCCACAACGAATTACACATTCAGCTGGCAAACTACACGCCGTGCTGGACAGCCACAACACGAAGAGGAAAATACAAAGCCTGATTTTACTTCAACTCTCAGTGCAGGTAACCGGAACGCTAACGGCCACGAGGCAGAAGATTTCGCTGGTGCACTTCAATTAAAAAATAATCAAGTAAAACTCCACAGGAGGGCGGCTAGAATTTCGGCAAGTTGAAAACACACGTTGTTGCTCGCGGGAATGTCCCAACAGCCCACAACGAAATTCAAAGGACACAGTGTGAACAGTTGGGGCTGGCTGATAGATTAAGAAAAGACTCAACTTTCGTGTCCGGGATCGGTGAGCCACGGACCTCGTAGCAATGGGAACAGCACCACACACTCCGACCGCGCGTGGACGCCGCCAGCGCCCCCCGGCCAGACACGCGCCCCGGAGACTTCCTCGGTGCCCCGTGCCAACCGACCAACTGCCCGCACACGGCACAGCGCGAGGCCAAAGATAGTGCAAGGGTGCGAATATCGATACACACTGCTGCTGCCACTCGCGGAGAGAGAGAGGATAACAGCATAATCGCGATAACAGTGGGAGACTAATCACAGAATAGCAACCAAGGTTGCGGTGCGGCACGTTCCTTTTGTACCGCCCTGCCAGTGTCCAGCAATGTTCATTTGTCTAGCTAAAAGCTGTAGTAGAAAATACTAGACCACTACTCCTACTGCAGGTCGCAATATATGTAGAATTATCCGGTAAACGGGATGTGGCCAGCTATTCAAATAAAAGTTTTAACTTGGCAATGTAAATTTTCAGGTGTATTTTTACGATAAAGATCACAGTTAATACTGCCAAGACCGTACTAAGTGAAACACAATGCAAAGTTCACACGCAATCCACAATCACACACGTAGCCAGTTTATGGTATTTACACCCGTTACCGAAGTTAATAAAGTTCACTAGATCGTTTAGTTATGAAAATGCTCGCTCAAATGTTCTGCACTCTGCTCTACACGTAATACTTGTTCCAGTCTTAGATCGCACAACACGCCACGTGGTTTAAACTAACAGTCAAAAGCAATAATTTCGATAATCCGTCCGAAATTCCACACGACTTCCACTATACCGTTCACTTAAATAGACTTTGTACTACTTCCCGAGCTCGTAATTAGCATTTTTCCACGATTTTACAGTATTTTCGTCGGAGCTGCTTTCAATGAGCTGAGCTGTTACTAGTTCGAACCCCCAGCCCTGACTTACTTAGATCACACGAGAGGCTTTGTTCCCAGCGTAGATTGGCGCGAGCCTGCATTTTTCTGATTGGCTGGTATCACAAACAGCAAATCAGGTTGCAGTATTATCCCGCTAACCCGCGCTTTACTTCAATGACCAATCATAGTAAACCATTTCTTTCTATGGCAATTGCTAAATAAATAAATTTAGAAAAGTATCAAATATAAAATTACTCCTTCTGAAATTACCGATTAATTTGTGTTCTACTCACGATTTATTAGCACCATAAACTGACTGCACATGTAATTATAGTAAATCCCCTGTATAGTTTAACTGGTACTTCATGAATAAAGAAAACAATTTTCATTTACTTCTGTTCTTCTTCACTCATACAACACTCACACTGCTAATTACCACACATATAAAACAATTATGCAAATACCTTAAATATTAATCAAACATAACTTTACAACATTGTTTTGACTACGACTGCTAGCACTGTCCGTCAACTGCTGACCTCTGCCGCCTACTAGTACAACTACGTGCAGCTCTGTAACTCAGGTCCATGTCAGCTGGTGACATCTGTCGATGACTCATGCCTATAACGACATTGTCCTAACAAGTGACAGGAGCGATGCGAAGGCGCTGCGCCTCAAGGTATAATGCAAAGCATTACACGAGCCAGCCACGGCTCAGTTGGTAACCTACATGAATTAGTGAGTTAGGAGGTTCCAGTACACAAGCTGTTGCAAGAGCGTGATAAGTCGGTAGCCAGCCCCGAAATACTGCTTGTTGAAGGTCAGCACCATTAGGAACACTTCGTGTGGACTGTTCTGTCTGATTGCTGCAACCTTCAGTGACAGCAAGCTGTGGCACAGTAATTGCCTGACAAAGTGGTGGTACGCGAGAGCAGATGATTAACTGATTACCAACAGTAACTGTACTTACATTTAAATACACCATGAAATATGACACTCAATCACAAATACTTGATTCTGGAAGCCTATAGCCTATGGACTGCAGTTTGATGACCATTGATGTAGGCTGTTATCTTGTGTTCTTTACAGAAGAGAGGGCGAAACTGGTTGGTGACGGTGCAGAAATTGACTGCAGTGTTTATTGTCCAATGCAGTGGTTGGGCTTGAGAGGTTTTGATGGAAGTCAGAGGACTCCAGAGCACTGAACAGTGGTATAGAAAAACGGACTCTTTAAACCCTGACTCGCGGGTCTAAGTGAGGCTGGCGACCGTCCTTCAGCTTGATGTCAAATGTGTAGCAGGACACAGAAATTATCCAGGTCTGTCAACAAAAGCTTTCGAGTGAGTCCACAGAGCAATACACTGCATGATTCGTCTCCCTGACTGCAAGGCGCTAATGCTTTCGAACGTCAACGTTGAACATGCCGAGTTCAAATGCTGCAGAAAGTTCAGAAACGATGCGACTTGTGAACATGGTACGTGTGCCTCAATGTGGTATACGTGGTTGTAGCGCGCTTCAGCGGCAATTGTGAGCTGTATGTGGTTCACATTTCGCAGAGTTTACCAAATGGACAAAAGTACAATTCCAGCGTTAGCTCTTTCAGAACGGACCTTTCCTTCCTAGTTGTGTTGCTCCGTCTGTGGCGTACGCAAACAAAAAAAAAAAAATGGTTCAAATGGCTCTGAGCACTATGGGACTTAACATCTGAGGTCATCAGTCCCCTAGAACTTAGAGCTACTTAAACCTAACTAACCTACGGACGTCACACACATCCATGCCCGAGGCAGGATTCGAACCTGCGACCGTAGCGGTCGCGCGGTTCCAGACTGAAGCGCCTAGAACCGCTCGGTCACACCAGCCGGCCGTACGCAAACAAAAACTTCAACGTCTATGAACATGTTATAAGGCAGAAACGAAAGTACCAGCGAGCCAGGTGGGCAGTGGTTAGCACAGAGGGCACGGATTCGGGAGGACGACAGTTCAGACCCGCGTCCGGCCATCCAGATTTAGGTTTTCCGTGATTTACCTAGATCTGGTCAAGCAAATGCCAGAACGGTTCTTTTCAAAGGGCACGGCCGACTTCCTTCTCGATCCTTCCCTAATTCGATCAGACTAGTGACCTCGCTGCTTGGTCCCCGCCCCCAAATCAACCAACCAATAAACCAGGCAATCGAAAGAACCAAGTATCAATAAGGAGATCAGCTTAAAAAAGTTCCATTACAAATTTACTGTATACGTATAAGTGGTGTCTCTTCTTTCGGACATATTCTTAACTAAGACTAGAAGGCGAATGATCTCTTCTGTGCACTTGCACACCAGGCTCTAACTCTTACGGGAATCGGCGAAATGCCTCGAGTAATGCGGATAATGGGCAAGGGCACCACATCAGTAGTGTGTGTGGATAAGTAAAATTTTGGGTCTGGCGAGAGGCGTGCTAGGGTAACATGTGCAGTTGCAAAGACCATCTGCCTGAATGGTTCACTGGTAGATCAGCGTGTTCGGTCAGAGGGTTAGCTGCCCTTCTGTAACGAAAAAACAACTGAGTAAATGGATGAGCGATGAAACTGAATGGGTGTCATGGTGCGTCCACCCCGAATAAAGGCAACGAACAATAACGAAGAAAATGAAATTAAAAATAGCGGTCGCAGCATCTGCCTAGTAAGGAGCAGACCCGGGTTCGAATCCCAGTCCGGTACAAATTTTCGTCTTTCCCCATTGATTTCAATCACTGCCCGTTCGCAGCCAAGATCTGTAATTCCTTTGTGTCCTAAATTAACAACAGTTCTCCGCATAAGGTAAATTTATTTCATCATTTTCACTTTCTAGTAAAGTCGTAAGGTCATTCTTACTCGATAACTGGTGCTATTCATTAGCAGAAAACTTATGAAATACAGAACTCGAAACAAGAAATTGCAAAATATCTTGCTGGAAGTAGTGAAAGCTGTCTCGTAGATAAAGCCAATCGAACAAACTCACTCCGCAGAAAGATCGCAGTTACATTTACATAACATCGAATATTGTAGAATATACATGTATTAAACTCACAAGAAAGTATTAGAACCTATTGTAAGACGTGAAGAACAGTAAAAAAGGGATCTAATAGGACGTGAACCAGTAATACATCGCCTTTTTTACCTAACAATTCTGTGTCCCTATTCGTTATGCTAGACAGGCCATGGGTGAGTTACACTTTGCGTCTTACCGTCTCCTGAAACTTTTAATTGTAGATATGTTATAACTGACATTTAATTACAACAAACTACACCAAGAACAATGAGTTTTTGATGGCTCTCCAATGAACCGTTGCCTTGAACTCGCTTACTTTCATAATAAACACGTTACAATAATTCTTTTAACACAAATATGACGTTTCTGGTAATTTTAGTACAAAAAATCGTACTGTTAACGACGGGTTTTCGTGTCATCTTGAACTTCATGGTGTTACGAAAGACATACAAAGAGTTTCACACTTCATGTTACATACCTCTAGAGGTTGTAGAGGGGACTTAGCACATCAAGTTTTACATAGGAACCTCTGTCCGGGACGACATTCAACGACTCTACAAAGCGCCAAAGTTATAGGCACCAGTGCACGTTTGTACAGGGTGATTCCACGACGATGTTACAAACTTTCAGGGATGATAGAGAAGGATAAATTTATTAATTTGTGGTAAGGGCCCAGTAGCGGAAACGAACGAGTCGAAGGTTCTGACACTTCTGACAATGGAATACATGAACCGGTACGTTGTAGCTAAGATTGCAGGGTAGGCAATTTTCAGAGGTGGTAGTATGGACCAAAACACGAACAAATGTTCAGTAGATATGGCCACTAAACTACATACCTTTACAGCTATGAGCACTTGTTCAATAGATATGTGTTTAAAAAAAAAGTTCAAATGTGTGTAAATTCCTAAGGGACCAAACTGCTTAGGTCGTCGGTCCGTAGCCTTACTTACTACTTAAACTAACTTACGCTAAGAAAACACACACACACACACACACACACACACACACACACACACGAGGGAAGACTCGAACCTCCGGCGGGAGGTTAGAACATGTTTTTTGCTCGCGTATCATGTCATTTCTGGAAACCCAGAATCTACTATGTAGGAATCAACATGGATTCCGGAAACAGCGATCGTGTGAGACCCAACTCGCCTTATTTGTTCATGAGACCCAGAAAATATTAGATACAGGCTCCCAGGTAGATGCTATTTTTCTTGACTTCCGGAAGGCGTTCGATACAGTTCCGCACTGTCGCCTGATAAACAAAGTAAGAGCCTACGGAATATCAGACCAGCTGTGTGGCTGGATTGAAGAGTTTTTAGCAAACAGAACACAGCATGTTGTTATCAATGGAGAGACATCTACAGACGTTAAAGTAACCTCTGGCGTGCCACAGGGGAGTGTTATGGGACCATTGCTTTTCACAATATATATAAATGACTTAGTAGATAGTGTCGGAAGTTCCATGCGGCTTTTCGCGGATGATGCTGTAGTATACAGAGAAGTTGCTGCATTAGAAAATTGTAGCGAAATACAGGAAGATCTGCAGCGGATAGGCACTTGGTGCAGGGAGTGGCAACTGACCCTTAACATAGACAAATGTAATGTATTGCGAATACATAGAAAGAAGGATCCTTTATTGTGTGATTATATGATAGCGGAACAAACACTGGTAGCAGTTACTTCTGTAAAATATCTGGGAGTATGCGTACGGAACGATTTGAAGTGGAATGATCATATAAAACTAATTGTTGGTAAGGCGGGTACCAGGTTGAGATTCATTGGGAGAGTGCTTAGAAAATGTAGTCCATCAACAAAGGAGGTGGCTTACAAAACACTCGTTCGACCTATACTTGAGTATTGCTCATCAGTGTGGGATCCGTACCAGGTCGGGTTGACGGAGGAGATAGAGAAGATCCAAAGAAGAGCGGCGCGTTTCGTCACTGGGTTATTTGGTAACCGTGATAGCGTTACGGAGATGTTTAATAAACTCAAGTGGCAGACTCTGCAAGAGAGGCGCTCTGCATCGCGGTGTAGCTTGCTCGCCAGGTTTCGAGAGGGTGCGTTTCTGGATGAGGTATCGAATATATTGCTTCCCCCTACTTATACTTCCCGAGGAGATCACGAATGTAAAATTAGAGAGATTAGAGCGCGCACGGAGGCTTTCAGACAGTCGTTCTTCCCGCGAACCATACGCGACTGGAACAGGAAAGGGAGGTAATGACAGTGGCACGTAAAGTGCCCTCCGCCACACACCGTTGGGTGGCTTGCGGAGTATCAATGTAGATGTAGATGAGGCGCAGCGCAGTCCGTGACATGGCGCCTCAAACCACACGGCCACACCGCGCGGCTAGATGTGTTTCATAATAGCGAAGATGAATAAGTGCTCTTACTTCCTGAGGTATGCATTTTAGGTCCCTGTTTTCTGGACTTCTTTCTTGTCTTGGTCCATTCTACCACCCTCGCAAACATCAGTACAGGTGCATACATTCCACTGTCAGAGATATTAGAATGATTTTCGGTTGTAACTTTTTCGATATAGTGACCCCTACCTCAGATGGATACATTTACCCGTCTCCATTATCCTTGAAAGTTTGCAACATCATCACGGAGTCACCCTGTATGTACATACATTTACAGACGCTGGCGCCTCTAACTTCGACGCTCTGTAGCGCCGTTGGATGACGTTTCCGGACATGGGTTGCAACATTATGGTATATTGACAATTTTTAATTTATGGACCGTCTGACTGCAACTGAATGAAAGACAATTTTCGTTCCATACGCGTTTCGCCTTTATTATCTGCAAAGCATCTTCAGTGGCATGGAATATGTACATACTTTGCTATTTAGTTTATACTTTGGTGAACGTATCTTTACACACTTAAAAAACCGCACGCGCGCGCGCGCACACGCAAGATGCATACACAGACTGATCACAGATACTTCAAAAATTACGCTCGTAAGTTGGCAATAACATTCGATCTTTGGCAATAACATCTGACTGTCGGCAACACAAACCAAAACATTGCACCAAAACAAGTGTTAATTTCCTAGTGCTGTGAAATGTGGAAAAAAACCGCAAGTGGCATCTACAAGAAGAGGGACGACACCGAAAATGGAACAGGAGCGAAATATGCAGAAAATTGTCCACGCAACCTGAAAGTACAGTTCAAAATATTACTACATAATAGCAAAAACCAACCACCAGAATTGTTTATAACCTATAGGTACATTGGCCAAAATGTAAACTAAATTGTAAAAATATGTACATATCCCAGGCCACTTAAAATGCCTTGCAGAGAATAAAGACGAAACGCGTTTGGCACGAAAATTGTTTCCTTCAGTTCTACATCTACATTTATACTCCGCAAGCCACCCAACGGTGTGTGGCGGAGGGCACTTTACGTGCCACTGTCATTACCTCCCTTTCCTGTTCCAGTTGCGTATGGTTCGCGGGAAGAACGACTGCTGGAAAGCCTCCGTGCGCGCTCGAATCCCTCTAATTTTACATTCGTGATCTCCTCGGGAGGTATAAGTAGGGGGAAGCAATATATTCGATACCTCATCCAGAAACGCACCCTCTCGAAACCTGGACAGCAAGCTACACCGCGATGCAGAGTGCCTCTCTTGCAGAGTCTGCCACTCAAGTTTGCTAAACATCTCCGTGACGCTATCACGGTTACCAAATAACCCTGTGACGAAACGCGCCGTTCTTCTTTGGAACTTCTGTCTCTCCTCCGTCAACCCGATCTGGTACGGATCCCACACTGATGAGCAATACTCAAGTATAGGTCGAACGAGTGTTTTGTAAGCCACCGCCTTACCAACAATTAATTTTATATGATCATTCCACTTCAAATCATTCGGTACACATACTCCCAGATATTTTACAGAAGTAACTGCTACCAGTGTTTGTTCCGCTGTCATATAATCATACAATAATGGGTCCTTCTTTCTATGTATTCGCAATACATTACATTTGTCTATGTGAAGGGTCAGTTGCCACTCCCTGCACCAAGTGCCTATCTGCTGCAGATCTTCCTGCATTTCGCTACAATTTTCTAATGCTGCAACTTCTCTGTATATTACAGCATCATCCGCGAAAAGCAGCATGGAACTTCCGACACTCAGACGGTCCATAAAGTAAAAATTATCAATATACCGTAATATTACATGCAACTGAGGAAGACAGGACTACAAAAGTTGAAGATGGGTTGCAACGTAAAACTTGATCTGCGAAGTCTGCTCTAGAACCTATCTAGAAGTGTGTAACATGAGTTGTGTAACATCCTGAAGATTTACGGGTCTCCAATGAATGCCATTATGGCGTCTCCATACTCTGTATGGAAGAGAGCTAGCGTCGCGTGATGTAGGTTGCATTCCTCCATCTCACTGGTCTACGTTCAAACGCACGTTCAGAATATCTGAGTCGATAAATATTGCTCTACGCGTTCGGAAGTAATCCTCAACGTGCTTTTTCGACGCTATACCGTCAGAAAGTCGGCACGCTTGACTTTCCAATGCACGGGCCGTGTGTCGACGCCTTAATAGCTCGTAGAGCCGGCCGGAGTGGCCGTGCGGTTCTAGGCGCTATAGTCTGAATCCGAGCGACCGTTACGGTCGCGGGTTCGAATCCTGTCTCGGGCAAGGATTTGTGTGATGTCCTTAGGTTAGTTAGGTTTAATTAGTTCTAAGTTCTAGGCGACTGATGACCTCAGAAGTTAAGTCGCATAGTGCTCAGAGGCATTGAACCATTTGAACCAGCTCGTGGAGTCTGACCGCGGCAGCAAGGGGACTTCACCAGACACTGCAGAAGCTCCGAGACGACGGACGAGGATAAAAGTTTCACCTACATACAAGACTCGCACAAGCTCGGCAGAGCGGTGACGTGACGGCTGTGTCCACTGCAAACAGAAGTAGACTAGATGTGAACTTCAAACGGAAATGCCGCGCGTGTCCCCTGCGGCCGTATTTCACAACCGATACGCGGCGGTGACGCGTTGGAACTCCCTGGAGGCGTGGCCCGAGCCTCGACCGGATCGGCGTCGCTGGTGATGCTGCTGCGCTGACACGCGGCGTCATTGCGATGGTAGACTGCCTCTGTGATGTTACCGAAGACCGACGAAACCGCAAGACCGACAACCGAAACACTGTGAGAAAGTATTTGAACGATACGGATGCAGACACGACAAGCATATTGTCAGTTAATGCGACGGGAAAGTTCTACGTAGCTACAGAGACTGCTATAGTTCCTTATACCAATGACCATCCACTAGTTGTTAACCATGCTGGTGGTCGAGTGGAACACCCTTCCACCAGAGCTCCTTACCAACTTCGCAGTCAGCATGACAACACGTTGCAGAGCATGTATTACTGTCCGTGTTGATCACACGCTCTATTATGTTAGACTTCTTTGATCATATTTCACCATCATGTGCACAGATATCCTGGTTGCGTTCAGACTAGCGCAGGCTTTTGCATACTCTTTCTGTTCTCTACTGCCTCATCAATGAGCACTGTCCCTCATGCAGGGTGACAATTACTGAACTACATTAAATAAAATCACCAAAACTTGTCAACGGTTTGCGTTGGGACGTTCAAACTGCACGGTAGGCCGAGGGGCATGTTGGGAATTAGTATGCGCATACGCACGCGCCGTGTTGTTGCCAGCCATTTTCACTTGAAAATGTCGAAGTAGAGCAACATTGGCGCATTTGGAAGACTGAGACTCCACATTTTGCGATCAAGTCTCTTCAGCGTCAACGGGTGACTGTGTGCTGTGCAGTGTTCATTCACAGAATAACCAGTGCGACGTTCCTTGATGGCACGGTGACTGCCGAACTGTACGTGAAGGTTTTGGAAGATGATTTCATCCCCATTAGTCACAGTGACCCTGGTTTTGACAAGATGTGGTTCATGCAAGACGGAGATCGATCCCAATGAAGCAGGAGAGTGTTTGATGTCTTGGAGGAGCATTTTGGGGACCGCATTCTGGCTCTGGGTTACTCAGAGGCATGGACCTCAACTGGCCGCCATATTCCCCGGATCTGAAAACATGCGACTCCTATTTGTGAGGCTATATTAAAGACAATTTGAAAACATCCATTCAGGAGATCATAGCGTGGATGTCTCGACACTACAGAGGGTCATGCAGAATTTCGCTCTTCGTCTGCGCCACACCATCGCCAATGATGACAGGCATATCGAACATGTCATAACCTAAATCCGAATGTCTGTAGTGGCGATTACATGTTGCATAAAGCGTGCGCACGCTGTAGTTTGCAACTAATTTACGATTTCTTTCATATAGTTCAATAATTGTCTCCGTGTATCTCTCCTCGACATCAAAGCCTTTATCTGAACAACGTGGCAGCACTATATGTTCCCATCAGAGCAAAATACTTGCTTTCCAACTCCATCGTTCAGCCATTTTCTCGAAGTCCTAAACAGTTGCAGGAACCCGACTCTGGAATAACCTGCCGAATTATATTAGAGAAGTGAATAACATGATCAGCTTCAGAACTCAATGACATATCTACTAAGGCAACAAACAATAAGTGTTACTGTGTCCCTGTACGCACTCGTCGCCTTTGTACATCCTTCTTTCCAACCAGATCTTCTCATTTCCTAACGTACTTAGCTGATGCAGTCCCCTTAAATTTCCTTTTCTCAACTCGTCATATAATTGTTTTTATATCCGCCACTATAATTTTTGTTATTACTGTTATTATTATTATGATATTATTATTATTATTATTATCATCATCATCATCATCATCATCATCAATTAATAGTCGTAATAGCTGCAGTAAAAGTGCTGCCAGCATTAACTTTACTAGTTCATAGTCAGTATTATTATTTCTTTCCTTTCTCAGACGTTATGTCTGGTTAAAAATGGAAAGTGACGCGGACCTTGATCAAGCGTGACTTCCTTTTAACTGTACGGTATGTGTTACATTGCATTTAGGAACTTTCGGGTAATTGAACATGTATCAAAAATTACAGATTTCTGTACTTGTATATATACGTTTGGATGTAGCTGTATTGCGTTGATGTACTGGTGGATACTGTGTGGTATGACGCCTGTAGTTGATAGTATAATTGGTATAATGTCAGCTTTATCCTGATGCCACATGTCCTTGACTTCCTCAGCCAGTTGGATGTATTTTTCAATTTTTTCTCCTGTTTTCGTCTGTATATTTGTCGTATTCGGTATGGATATTTTGATTAGTTGTGTTAATTTCTTCTTTTTATTGGTGAGTATGATGTCAGATTTGTTATGTGGTGTTGTTTTATCTGTTATTATGGTTCTGTTCCAGTATAATTTGTATTCATCATTCTCCAGTGCATTTTGGGTGCATACTTGTATGTGGGAAAGTGTTGTTTTATTAGTTTATGTTGTATGGCAAGTTGTTGATGTATTATTTTTGCTACATTGTCATGTCTTCTGGGGTATTCTGTATTTTCTAGTATTTTACATCCGCTTGTGATGTGGTCTACTGTTTCTATTTGTTGTTTGCATAGTCTGCATTTATCTGTTGTGGTATTGGGATCTTTAATAATATGCTTGCTGCAATATCTGGTGTTTATTGTTTGATCCTGTATTGCAATCATGAATCCTTCCGTCTCACTGTATATATTGCCTTTTCTTAGCCATGTGTTGGATGCGCCTTGATCGATGTGTGGCTGTGTTAGATGATACGGGTGCTTGCCATGTAGTGTTTTCTTTTTCCAATTTACTTTCTTCGTGTCTGTTGATGTTATGTGATCTAATGGGTTGTAGAAGTGGTTATGAAATTGCAATGGTGTAGCCGATGTATTTATATGAGTGATTGCTTTGTGTATTTTGCTAGTTTCTGCTCATTCTATAAAGAATTTTCTTAAATTGTCCACCTGTCCATAATGTAGGTTATTTATGTTGATAAATCCCCTTCCTCCTTCCTTTCTGCTTAATGTGAATCTTTCTGTTGCTGAATGTATGTGATGTATTCTGTATTTGTGGCATTGTGATTGTTTAAGTGTATTGAGTGCTTCTAGGTCTGTGTTACTCCATTTCACTACTCCAAATGAGTAGGTCAATATTGGTATAGCATAGGTATTTATAGCTTTTGTTTTGTTTCTTACTGTCAATTGTTTTCAGTATTTTTGTTAGTCTTTGTCTATATTTTTCTTTTAGTTCTTCTTTAATATTTGTATCATCTATTCCTATTTTTTGTCTGTATCCTAGATATTTATAGGCATCTGTATTTTCCATCGCTTCTATACAGTCGCTGTGGTTATCCAATATGTAATCTTCTTGTTTAGTGTGTTTTCCCTTGACTATGCTATTTTTCTTACATTTGTCTGTTCCAAAAGCCATATTTATATCATTGCTGAATACTTCTGTTATCTTTAGTCATTGGTTGAGTTGTTGATTTGTTGCTGCCAGTAGTTTCAGATCATCCATGTATAGCAAATGGGTGATTTTGTGTGGGTATGTTCCAGTAATATTATATCCATAATTTGTATTATTTAGCATGTTGGATAGTGAGTTCAGAGCAAGGCAGAACCAGAAAGGACTTAGTGAGTCTCCTTGGTATATTCCACGTTTAATCTGTAATGGCTGTGATGTGATATTATTTGAATTTGTCTGGATATTAAGTGTGGTTTTCCAATTTTTCATTACTATGTTTAGGAACTGTATTAATTTAGGATCTACTTTGTATATTTCCAATATCTGTAGTAACCATGAGTGGGGTACACTATCAAAAGCTTTTTGGTAATCAATGTATGCATAGTGCAGCGACCTTTGTTTGGTTTTAGCTTGATATGTCACCTCTGTATCTATTATCAGTTGCTCTTCACATCCTCATGCTCCTTTGCAGCAGCCTTTTTGTTCTTCATTTATAATTTTGTTCTGTGTTGTATGTGTCATTAATTTCTGTGTAATGTCTGACGTTAATATTTTGTATATTGTTGGTAGGCATGTTATGGGGCGATATTTTGCTGGGTTTGCTGTGTCTGCTCGATCTTTAGGTTTCAAATAAGTTATTCCATGTGTAAGTGTATCAGGGACTGTGTATGGGTCTGCAATGTAATTGTTAAATAATTTAGTTAGATGTGAATGTGTTGAGGTGAACTTCTTTAGCCAGAAATTTACTATTTTATCTTTTCCAGGGGCTTTCTAATCGTGTGTAGAATTAATTGCTTGGGTGACTTCATGTTGGAAAATTATCACTTCAGGCACCCGCGGTATCATCTTCTATGTGTCTGTTGCTGCTTGTATCCACCATGCATGCCTGTTATGTTGTACCGGGTTTGACCATATGTTGCTCCAGAAGTGTTCCATGTCTGTTATGCTTGGTGGATTGTCTATTTTAATGTGTGTATTATCTATTGTCTGGTAAAATTTCTTTTGGTTTGTGTTGAATGTTTGGTTTTGTTTCCTTCTATTTTCACTTTTTTTTGTATCTTCTAAGTCGTTTGGCCAATGCTTGTAATTTCTGCTTCTTTTCATCTAATTGCTCTATCGCTTCTTGTTGTGAGATTTTACCTAACGTTTTTCCTTTTTTTTCTGACATTTCATTTCTTATAAATTTTGTTAGCTGTCCGATGTCTTTTCTCAGTTTTTCTATTCTGATCTGTAGCTTGTGTTGCCATGCTGGTTTTGTGGGTTTCTTCTGTGTGTTGGTTGGTTCTGATCTCTGCCTAGTGTGTATATTTAGTGTATTGAGTGCTCCAATATAAACCAGTAGTTGTAACTCTTCCATAGTTGTGTTTTCATTTCTTTTGTTGTGTATGATTGTGTTGATAGTTTTTATTGTTGTTTCGACTTGTGACTTATTTGGCGGTCTATGCAAGAATGGCCTAATGTCTGTATTCGTGTCTTTGTATTCTATATGTCAGCTGAAATTTCTCTTCTATATCTATCATGTGTGTCACTTCGTGTTCTATTTGTGCTTGTTCTGGTGGCTGTCTTAAGATTTCGTTTTCCTCTGATTGTTTAATTGATGCATGTTGGTCTTTGTTTGTTTGCTCTGGGATGTTTTAGTCCATTACTGTATTTTCTTCTTCTGATTGCACATTATTTTGTTCCAGTATTTGTTGTACTTGTTGTTTGATGTTTTCTAATTCTGACTGGGGTATCCTGTTATTTTTTATTATTAAACGGATCTGATCAGCTAGTCGTTGTTCTGTTAAAAATTTTAATTCTGGGTATCTGGTAATAAATGTTGTGTATACTTGTGATCTGTATCCAGTTGTGTTGGTTCCTAAGTTTGTTGCTTAGTAAAAACAGAACATGTGGTGTCGATTAACTTCATCTGACCATCTCATCCTCTGTCTTTGTTTTCCTTCTAGGGTGGTTGCAGGAAGCATATCCTGCAAAACACCTCTATTTGGATTTAAATCATTTTCCAGTTGGCTAGCAGTGTCGTTACAATTGTGGGCGGGCATAGGGTTCAAGCGTCGTCCCCGACCATGACGGCGCTTGTCCGGGGCTTCTTTAGTTCTGTCCTGAACCAAGTAATCACACTAAGAGGGGGGTTAGCCGTATTAGTAGTTTGTTCTTTTCGTCGCCTTTTACGACTGGCAGAACATACCGGAGGCCTATTCTTTTCCCGGGCCTCCACGGGTTTTATTATTATAATAATAATAATTATTAATATTATCACTTCAGACATTCAAATCATTTTAATACTATTTTCATATTAAAATCGTTATTTCTTGGGTAACTATGACGTAGAAAAGATACGGTTTGCGTGAAACCCTGATCAAATGTAAATGGGGTCCTGATGATACTAACCAGATCAGGAGAAATAAATAAGTAAATAAATATATGTATAAATAAATGAATATTAAGAACCATATCCCGACTTTTGTAATTGTCTAGGAATCCATCATCATCCGCGGTGTCCTAAGCGTAATTATTGTCTTTGAATAAAAGTGTTATTTCTGTTCGTCTCACTGCGTATCTCTTTCATTTACCTTCTGTACTACACTGTAGCAATTCTATGTCAAAGTTTCATCGAGCTATCTTACATCGCAGTTCCAGTGAAGCCAAACAGGGAAATGGAACTATTTCTGTCATTCACGCTAAAAATACATTAAAATAAAAACAGTTTTGCTTCAATATATACAAAATGAGAAGGCAGTTCCAGTAGCCTCTGCGACAGCGGTCCAGACAACTTACAGCTGGAAAAACGATTTTTAGCGCACTCATTCGAGCACTGCAGGTTTGACAACCACCTCCAGACGTATAATGATGTTTGTTTCGAAGAAATCGTCACCAGCGCTCTTTGTATCGCGGCAAAACACAGCTACACTAAGCATCTAGAGGTAATGGAGTAGGTACCAGCATCACATGAGAAGATACGCATTATTCTTATGCAATATCCTGAACGTAGTTCTTCTCTTGAATAAGATTAACGAATGGTGGGCGCCACGTTCATTCACTACATACCATATCCACTCGAAGACAGCATTCGTAAATCGTGTTTGTAAGAGCTGAGAAATGATCCGAAAGGTTTGTGTCTTTATTGCGTGACTGTATTACACTATAGCCACTATAGCCTCACGGAGACAAAACTGCAGGTTGGAAAATGTGATAGTCCTCCTGAAACAAGAAAAAGAAGAGTTTCGTCGGTGAGAAATGTGGCTGTGAAGTATCTTTCGTCGTCCCGTACCCCTTCCCCCCGCTTCCGCCCCCCCCCACCTCTTTCTTCACTTCACGTGTCTCTCTCTCTCTCCCTCTCCCTCTCCCTCTCTCTCTCTCTCTCTCTCTCTCTCTCTCTCTCTCTCTCTCTCTCTCTTAAAGAAGTGGCCAGATATATCATGCAAAGAAAGTGCCTCCGCATCACCCGAATTTTAATAGCCAAACGAGCAGCGGAATATGGACAAATGATAAAGCAAATTGATTAAGATGGTGTGTGATTGCATGTTTCACGAACAGCTGCTGCTACGTGTGCAAAAGAAATGTCAAACTGAATCCCAGCATAAATTGAAACTTCTCTGCTTCCTCTTGATCTGTATACTCTTAATAATAATAGAATACCGATCGATATTTAAAGATATTATATTCCATGCTTTGTGATCAAACTAGAAAATAAAAAAAGATAATATTTCAGTTGGTCCTCTCCTTACGTTACTGACGTTTGAGCATCTCAGTTGCTGCACATAATTCCGAGCATCGTGCAGAGGGGTGCCAAATGTTTTTCAAATGTGTTTTATTTTTTACTTTGAAACAAATCGCTTTTCAAAACATTGGAACATCTTTACTTTCCTATCTGCCGTCCTCATGATTAGGTTTAAAGAAATTTCTCTTAGATTCTGTTACAATTTTTTTATTAGTGCTCACTGGCGCTGGTTTGTTTCTAGAAAACCTTATGTTTTTCAACAGAACATAACGTGAAACATAGGAGCCTGCAAAAAGTACTTTGATCAGCTCTTCAGTAACAACCCTGTTGACGCGAGGGGCACTCGATGCTATGTAGTAGTTTTCTATTGACATTCGTAGAAACAGTACTTGCGCCATATACGGTATAGCACAGCGCAAAGTATCGTGCAAAGCACTACAGCTAATACCGGTTAAAGGTTATCGGTCTCATGTCGAGGCCTGACACAAGCTAGGCAGGTCACTGTCACGAACCACGTAGTGCGCAGAAACCACATGCGTGTGACGAGACGCTGAATGCCGAAAACACAGTTCGGAGCGAATACAACGTTATGACTGCAAGTAACGTCGCATCAAATCACGTTCGATGAACAAAGCCAAAATCTTTGTAGACAGCAACTCTTACAATCAGATTTTCAGTCCAACACACACAATCAGAGTTACAGTTGAGGAGCTGAGAGAAAAAGCGATACAAGTGCCGTTTCACAAGAAGATGATATACAGGGTGTTACAAAAAGGTACGGCCAAACTTTCAGGAAACATTCCTCTCACACAAAGAAAGAAAATATGTTATGTGGACATGCGTCCGGAAACGCCTACTTTCCATGTTAGAGCTCATTTTATTACTTCTCTTCAAATCACATTAATCATGGAATGGAAACACACAGCAACAGAACGTACCAGCGTGACTTCAAACACTTTGTTACAGGAAATGTTCAAAATGTCCTCCGTTAGCGAGGAGACATGCATCCACCCTCCGTCGCATGGAATCCCTGATGCGCTGATGCAGCCCTGGAGAATGGCGTATTGTATCACAGCCGTCCACAATATGAGCACGAAGAGTCTCTACATTTGGTACCGGGGTTGCGTAGACAAGAGCTTTCAAATGCCCCCATAAATGAAAGTCAAGAGGGTTGAGGTCAGGAGAGCGTGGAGGCCATGGAATTGGTCCGCCTCTGCCAATCCATCGGTCACCGAATCTGTTGTTGAGAAGCGTACGAACACTTCGACTGAAATGTGCTGGAGCTCCATCGTGCATGAACCACACGTTGTGTCGTACTTGTAAAGGCACAAGTTCTAGCAGCACAGGTAGAGTATCCCGTATGAAATCATGATAACGTGCTCCGTTGAGCGTAGGTGGAAGAACATGGGGCCTAATCAAGACATCACCAGAAATGCTGCCCAAAAGTTCACAGAAAATCTGTGTTGATGACGTGTATGCACAATTGCGTGCGGATTCTTGTCATCCCACACATGTTGATTGTGAAAATTTACAATTTGATCACATTGGAATGAAGCCTCATCCGTAAAGAGAACATTTGCACTGAAATGAGGATTGACACATTGTTGGATGAACCATTCGCAGAAGTATACCCGTGGAGGCCAATCAGCTGGTGATAGTGCCTGCACACGCTGTACATGGTACGGAAGCAACTGGTTCTCCCGTAGCACTCTCCATACACTGAAGTGGTCAACGTTACCTTGTACAGCAGCAACTTCTGTGACGCTGACATTAGGGTTATCGTCAACTGCACGAAGAATTGCCTCGTCCATTGCAGGTGTCCTCGTCGTTCTAGGTCTTCCCCAGTCGCGAGTCATAGGCTGGAATGTTCCGTGCTCCTTAAGACGCCGATCAATTGCTTCGAACGTCTACCTGTCGGGACACCTTCGTTCTGGAAATCTGTCTCGATACAAACGTACCACGCCATGGCTATTGCCCCGTGCTAATCCATACATCAAATGGGCATCTGCCAACTCCGCATTTGTAAACATTGCACTGACTGCAGAACCACGTTCGTGATGAACACTAACCTGTTGATGTTACGTACTGATGTGCTTGATGCTAGTACTGTAGAGGAATGAGTCGCATGTCAACACAAGTACCGAAGTCAACATTACCTTCCTTCAATTGGGCCAACTGGCAGTGAATCGAGGAAGTACAGTACATACTGACGAAACTAAAATGAGCTCTAACATGGAAGTTAAGCGTTTCCGGACACATGTCCACATAACATCTTTTCTTTATTTGTGTGAGAGGAATGTTTCCTGAAAGTTTGGCCGTACCTTTTTGTAACACCCTGTAAACGCACATTTGGAAAGGTAAAGTGTGTCTCACTTCAGAGTAAAAGATAATTGAAACCTGATAGTCAAGGGAAGGCAGGATTCGGTTACGATTGTGGACGGGGCCGTAAACAGTTGCAATTGGTTGCCTTTTACAGTTACACAATTTATTTTAAACCAGTAGTTCTAGACTCAAAAATAAATAAAAATACCACACGCTATTAATGAAGGAATAAACTACTGTGTAAATAATAGTATTTCAGTGAGTTAAAATTTAGCAAATCGCCATTAAATACAGATATAGCAGATAATGTTTTAAAAGCAAGCCACCTTGATCTGGGCGGAAGGCCTTACACGCCGGAAATTGCAGTAAATTAAGAATTGTTTAAAACTCGCCGCAACAGGTACTGAAATATTAAAGGCAAGTTGACACAAACACAGCAGAAGGCATCAGACGCCAGGAATGGCAGTAAATAAGGTTTTAAAGGCTTACTGCGTAAATACATATACCAAATTAGAATTTGAAGGCAAATGACCACAATCACGGCTGAAGGCCTTACACGCCAGGAACGGCAATAATACAAAAAATTTAGTAGCCTGCTGTCAAACAGCAAATACAATAGCAAAGGTCAATTAAAAAACAAGCAACTGATCACCAAACGGGTGAAATAATATGATGGTAAACTTTGTAGCACAATACTTTACGTCCACTGAACACTACACTGCTGTATTTATTCCAGAAGGCGACCAGAACTATTAACTAGACATATATAACCTTTAATGTACGCATTACAAGGTATTGTAATAAATAATACAGAAACAAAACACAAGAACCAGTAAATAAGTTCCTTAAAGGGTATTGAGGCAGATTATACCCGCAGAAGTCGTGGGCTGAAGGAACGTTACACTGAACTACTGGCCATCAGACCTCCTTTAACACCACATGTCTTAGAAGAACCAAGGGGCCACAGACGGTGCTTCAGAAATCGACTTCTGAGAAGGTCTGGCAACAAACACTTTCGCGAGCGATGAGATGGGCAGCCAAGAGTTGCATTCAATTCACAAGATGGTAACTCAGACTAGTGGCAGTCTAACGAATGACTAATGATAACCTTTCTGAAGCTTCCTGACGTCCGATAAACCAAATGCAACGATGGAACAATACGCCCAAGCCGGAACCGGCGGACTCCACTACGTCCCCAGAATACTGTGTTTAGAGCGCCTGGAACGAGAAAGGAACTACTACCGCCAGAATAGAACAATCACCAACCGGCCTACAATCAAGAAAGCTGTCAAAGCTACACGCCCTACCGGACGGCAGCGGCAAGGCGAGGAAACGTACACTGCCGTTTCAAACTCTAACCTTCAGGACAGGTAACTGGGGCGTTAGTGGCCACAGGTAAGAAAAATTACCGCTGGTTGAACTTAACAAATTGTAACAAGTTGAACGCAGTAAATAGCAATAAGAAGTCGAGGAAAGCTAATCAGATCCGCATTCCCCAAGCACTTAACTCGCTGCTCTTTGCCTCGGCGACACTACGAGCAGCAACACGAACCCAAGTCACCTGAGAATCGCGAGATACCACAATGGTGGAGGTTTCTCTACTTTGATTGAAATGCACTCACCTTAAAGCTTGCTGGATCCGGTTTACGACGAGGTCGTGCACCCTAGTGACCACAATTCTTCTATCCGGCAGTCCATGCGTGCTGCCAACGGTCCCGGCGTGTTGTGGCACTGCGCGGACCTCGCACCTCCTGAGTCCCCAACCGAACTGGCCCACTCACACGACCCGGAAAAACGACAACGTTGCCCCAAAGATAGGGCAGCAGTTACTATATATCGATACCCGCTGCTGCTGCCACTAGCGGACAGGCAATGCGTGAGAAACCGAGTGGCGCCAGTCAACACGAGAAGAAGACAAACAACCGCAACCATGCCAACTAAATGATACTGTGTGGCCTCCAACGGAGGGCGGAAACCTACAAACGGCACCAACGCGACCAGCAGCAAGGCTCAATTATTAGCACAGTGTGTGGCACTACGCAGGAGGCCTAAGTCGAAGGCTGGACTGTATTTAGAGTACAACTAGCGCAAGTGAAACTGCAGAGAGGAGGAGAATTGTTGCTATCTCTCATGAAGGTTCAGGTATTGCGAATACATAGAAAGAAGGATCCTTTATTGTATGATTATATGATAGCGGAACAAACACTGGTAGCAGTTACTTCTGTAAAATATCTGGGAGTATGCGTGCGGAACGATTTGAAGTGGATTGATCATATAAAATTAATTGTTGGTAAGGCGGGTACCAGGTTGAGATTCATTGGGAGAGTGCTTAGAAAATGTAGTCCATCAACAAAGGAGGTGGCTTACAAAACACTCGTTCGACCTATACTTGAGTATTGCTCATCAGTGTGGGACCCGTACCAGATCGGTTTGACGGAGGAGATAGAGAAGATCCAAAGAAGAGCGGCGCGTTTCGTCACAGGGTTATTTGGTAACCGTGATAGCGTTACGGAGATGTTTAATAAACTCAAGTGGCAGACTCTGCAAGCGAGGCGCTCTGCATCGCGGTGTAGCTTGCTCGCCAGGTTTCGAGAGGGTGCGTTTCTGGATGAGGTATCGAATATATTGCTTCCCCCTACTTATACCTCCCGAGGAGATCACGAATGTAAAATTAGAGATTAGAGCGCGCACGGAGGCTTTCAGACAGTCTTTCTTCCCGCGAACCATACGCGACTGGAACAAGAAAGGGAGGTAATGACAGTGGCACGTAAAGTGCCCTCCGCCACACACCGTTGGGTGGCTTGCGGAGTATAAATGTAGCTGTAGGTGTATTTTTATAAAGTACAACATTAGGCTAATGTCTACGCTTTTAAGAGCGCTTATATTAATATTTAATGGATGCTTAAAGAGTTCGTATTTTGAAAAACCGCTTGTACACCTAGAGGCAAAAACAGCGTTTTGACACAATAGCCTATAAGGTCATTTCATCTGGCAATACGTATTTCGAACCTGATAAAGATTTTGATATTTCTGAAAAGGAAAGAGATACTCCAAACATGTACTTGTTCCCCAAGATAGGACGGAAGCAGTGAAGCAGATCAGCAAAATGTTTTCCGTAGTGGAAATGCAGTCTTTGCGTCAAGATGAGTTTGAAATAAAATTTTAGAAACGGAAAAATGTTCAGGAGATAATGAACTAGATCCCTTTACTTTATCATGAATTCTATAGCAAATATATCTCATTCCCTGGCGGCAGGTTTCCACAGATGTAAGAGGAAGGAATGGCCAAACAAGAGGAAGTGATCAAACAAGAGGACGAGAAAGATGGAAAAATGCACCGTGTAGTGGTACAGCATCACTAATGTTGTTCAAGAAGGACGTGATTGAGATTCTACCGGCTCTGACTGAGTGGATTATACGATGTGACTATATCATCTCCCTTGTGTTGGAACCACATCAATATATTTTCGTTTGGGTATTTTAGTATTATTTGCTATTCACTTATTGTTTTTCACCTTGTCATACATTGAAGAGCCAAAGAAACTGGTGTATCTGCCTAGTATCGCGTAGGGCCCCCGCGAACACGCAGAAGTGCCGAAACACGACGTGGCATGGACTCGACTAATGTCTCGAGCAGTGCGGAAGGGAATTGACTCCATGAATGCTGCACGGCTGTCCACAAATCCGCAAGAGTACGAGAAGGTGGAGATCTCTTCTGAACAGCACGTTGTAAGGCATCCCAGATGTGCTCAATAATATTCATATCTGGAGAGTTTGGTGGCCAGTGGAAGCGTTTAAACTTAGAAGAGTGTTCCTGTAGCCGCTGTGTAGCATATCTGGATGTGTGGGATGTCGCATTGTCCTGCTGGAATTGCCTAAGACCGCCAGAATGCAGAATGAACATGAATGGATGCAGGTGATCAGACAGGATGCTTCCGTACGTGTCATCTGTCACAGTCGTATCTAGACGTATCAGGGGTCCCATATGACTCCAACTGCACACGCCCCCACACCGTTACAGAGCCTCCAGCAGCTTTAGCAGTCCCCTGCATGGTCAGTGGATTCATGGGGCTGTCTCCATACACGTTCATCCGCTCGATAAAAGTTGAAACGAGACTCGTCCGGCCAGGCAACACGATTCCAGTCATCAACAGTCCAATGCCGGTGATGAAGGGCCCAGGCTTTACGCCTCGTAAAGCATTGTGTCGTGCAGCCCTCAAGGGTACATAAATGGGACTCCGAAAGCCCATATCGATGAAGTTTCGTTGAATGGTTCGCACACTGACATTTGTTGATGGCCCAGCATTGAAATCTGCGCTCAAGTCCGGAACCGCGCGACTGCTACGGTCGCAGGTTCGAATCCTGCCTCGGGCATGGATGTGTGTGATGTCCTTAGGTTGGTTAGGTTTAAGTAGTTCTAAGTTCTAGGGGACTGATGACCACAGATGTTAAGTCCCACAGTGCTCAGAGCCATTTTTGTTCGCTGGTGTTGGTTAAATACGTGCTTTCAGAGCTAAGTGTTGTGCTCCGTCGACGGCTCGGCTTCCTGATTTGGACTTGACTGTGGAAACTGTTAGATGTAATTGCCAGATACTTCACAGCGTCTACGTCACGTGGCTCCAATTAGTCAAAATGAGTAATTGTCTACAGGGACAGAAACTTGAATACCAGCAGCCCGTCACCCCCAATATCCGTGTGTTCAGTAGGCCAGTGAATTTCGAAGCAGCAAGTCAGCTGCACGTTAGGCATCCATCGATATTTTCTGGAGACGATGGTCAGGAAACAATGAAATGGCTGCAACGAATCGACTGGATCGCCAGTTACAGGACGAGGGATGGCATGACGTGTTTGGCAAATGTATTTTCTTGCACGATACTGCCCAGCGGTGATTCGACAGTAAAGAAGAGAAGTTCGGTAGCTGGGGCAAATACTACGCCGAACTGAAGAAAACGTTTGGAGCCAATCAGCAGCAGGTCCACTTAGCGGAAGAGCAATTGAAGAACACACTTACGCACAGAATGTTTTGGCGCTATGTCATAGTGTGATTCCGAATATGACAGAAGCCAAAGAAATCTCACACTTGATTAAAGGTGTTACAAAAGACATATACCGAGCTCTTTTGGAAAAGGCTGTCACAACAACAGAGTAATTCATCAAGTGGTTTCAGCGCGTCAAGGAAATGCGACGGAAAGGAGTCGGACTAATAAATGGACGACCAGCTCCCAAATGCAATCACTATGGCAGTTGTGGAAGACCACGTCGTCTTCTCTCTCATACACCAGGTCATATGGAAACAGGTACAGCATTTAGTGACTGCCAAAAGTGTTGGACAGACTAAGCAAGAGATAGCAGCCATGAGTGTTGAATTCGCACACGGAGAGGCACAAGGACTAGAGAATGTTGAAGAAGAGATGTATCATACGTTAGCAAAAATCTCCCCACCAATGGAATGCACCAGGAAGAATGAAATCGCCCAGAACGGACTCGTGCTGAAGCCATCAAATGACAATCCAGCACTTCACAAAGGCAAGTGCAACCAATTCCTCCACCAACCATAACGTGCCTGGAGGACACAAGACAACATGCCAACATGTCTCAACAGTGACACCCTGAAAAAATGCGCATACTGCAGAGAAAGAAGACAAGTTCCTAATGGCTACCGTGCCATCAAGCTTCAACTATCACAACAGTTGTACTCAAGCCAGTGAACTGCAGACCATTATAGTCCAGCCGGGGATGGAGCCCATCGCCGGGTCCTGGACGAGATAACTCCCCAACACGCCGAAACCTTCCCCCATCGCTGTACAGAGGTAGCTGCTGCCTACCTTGCCACCGACTTCAGAAACAACTGAGGCGACCGTCTGTGGAGGTGAGACACCACACAAATAAAATTCTCTATGGATGGCACTCAACAGGATGTTAGGAAATCTCACTGACGTCATCATAGAGCGCCAGCTTGTCACTGCGCTAGTTAGCTTGAGGGCTTCTTTTTCTGTAATGCCGAATACTAATCGTCGTTAGCTAAAGACGACCACGTTCTGCTATACCAAAGCAATTGTACTGACAGTCGCAAACAGGAAATACTTCCAGTTGACAGGAACATGTATTGGAAGAATAATTGTCAATGGTACGATACAGTCCTTTGACGTTTTAACAGAATGTAGTCACACAGTTACTGTTGGATGAGATCTCTTCCAGGCATCACAAGCAGTTACAGACTGTGGAAGATCCGAACTCAGAACTGACGAAGCTATTCCAACAAGCACACTTAACGAAGATTTCTCTGGGCGGTTGTTTGCCATTGTAGGCGTTGTTATCCCGCCATATTCAATGAGATAAGTTACAGACATCAGTCTAGATGTTCAGATAACTGTGAAGATTCAGTCGATTGTAAACAGCAACTCAGGCTCACAAAAGAGATCCTCATGATAGCGAAGATGAGAAGTGTTGTAGGTGATCAAGAAGAACTTTGGATCACTGTCATGGGCAGGCACAAGTCCATCCTAGGGATATGTGCTCAGGGGAGCCGAACCAGTCCAGGAAGGACATCTTAGTGCCACTGAAGAGATACTGTACTTAGCTACCACTACAGCCAATGCAGGGAACGAAGACACTATAAATAGGCCAGTCGGATCTCGCCTGACATAGGAGGAACGTATCCAAATGACAGGTGTTCTGTATCCATTTTCCGATGCTTTCAAATCTGGAGTGTAGAAGAAATGGATGAAGTGGCCAATGGTGAAACACCATATCAACACTGAGTATAATCCACCAGTTAGTCTGTGCTTATACTGGTGTTGCCTGCTACATGACAAATAATTGGGAGGAAATGATGATGCAAGAGACATTAATGAGCCTTCAGAGAGTCCTTTCTTTCCTTGTAGTGCTTGTGTTGATGAAGGGTGGAAATACCGTTTCTCCATGACTAAAAAATATCACGAAGAAAGAGTACTAATTACCATGAACTAATGACACCCCAGGCTGCTTGAAAAGAGAAAAGTATTTCTCAGCTATGGAAACGATTAAATTTCCTTTACTTCACGTCTATGGCCAAAAAAATTTATCAGAGTACCGGTTTCGGTCTGTAATGCTTATCTTCAGGTCTGGAGCAAAATGTGGGCAAAACACAAATACACCAGCAGGTGCTCTACAGCTTAAAACAATAAAATAGATCCTAATGAAAAATATTACGGACATTTGTATTTGTACGCTTTAAATATGTAGAGGCATACCTGTATTATAAAAACAAGTCCTAATACACTGGAGCCATAGTGGCATCGTCAAATGCTAAACACAAAACCAGTGCCAGCATCGTAAAATATCTATAAATAATAGCATATATATAAGAATCATCTTGTCAGCAGCACTACCGTTAAAAACAAACTGCCGTACAGCAGCCACAAAATGTTTGTGTTGTAAGTTCGCCAGATGTCGCTGCTGTAGGCGTACACATAATCTTCAATGGTTAAGTGTACGATGTAAAATAACGGGACATACAATCAGTACAGTCTGTTATGGGCTTATAAGGTGTAAGAGGGACTCTAGTAATAAAAAGCAACGAGAGAAAACATGACAAAAGTTAGATTGTTAAGAGGGAAAAAGTTAAGGGACAGCAACTGACATACGCTCAAGTGGCGATATTATAGATAGTGACATACATAATAAACAGCTTTCCGAGTGCGCAGAACAATATAAAAATTACAAAAATAGTAGCTAAAGAAGCCCAATGAATGAAAACAGACTGCCGCACATAATCAGCGCCCGCTGTTAGCGCTAACGCCAGAACGCCGCATGGGCGTGAAGTGGTCAGAGGGACGTGACCACCAGAGGGCACCCCGTACCCTGCGGCACGCCGTTCTAAGAAAAGATTGATGAAACACCGTGCCTGCGCATGAGCAAAGTTATCAAGTTAATGAAATATATCATATAAACAGAGAAGGAACAGCAAAACACTAGAATTATGCGCACATAGTAAAAAAAAACGAAGTAAATGTGTAAGGCACCATACTAGGTGAACCTGCTAGCAAGACACACAAAACAGAGGCGTTCAGTGATTAAGGTAAAACATTATCAAACAAAGCAATGTAGGCATTGGGTCTGCAATCGCTCTGGCAATTAAGCACTTTCGTTGGGTCTTGTTTAAATTAAGAGCATGACCCTTTTCCGCCCTGTGGAGAATATGCATACTCTTCTCAATGTTCGCTATAGAATGACAAGTTTCAGATAAATGCTGTCACAAAGCCGTTTTGTGCCGGGGCTGTGAATGTTCCTTAAAACTTATGTTAAAAAAAAGCGGCCCGTTTGAAGGATATAATATTTGTTACAGTTACTGCAATCAGTCGTATATACTCTAGAGCCATCAAATTTGTCATGCGTCCTTTTCAGTTTGTTTTATTCACAGTTTTAGGGTGGTGTTAGCCTAAAGCCACATCTAACATCAAATTATCCATAGGAATGGTTTTCGTTCTTTCTTCACTGGTTGTATTGTGCGTGTGCGCCATCTGTTTGTTTCACGTTTTTTTGGTCTACTGTAAGGGTGATGACAACAAAAGAATTTGTGACCATATATGTGAAGTAAAGGAAATTTATTCTATATTCCGGTCACTGTTCATTTCGCGACCTATTGCAGCTTCTGAAAATATGGACATGCAGACAGACTGATGTTTACAAGATTGCCTTCATCTCTCTCGATGACCGTGCGGTTAAAGGCGCTGCAGTCTGGAACCGCAAGACCGCTACGGTCGCAGGTTCGGATCCTGCCTCGGGCATGGATGTTTGTGATGTCCTTAGGTTAGTTAGGTTTAACTAGTTCTAAGTTCTAGGGGACTAACGACCTCAGCAGTTGAGTCCCATAGTGCTCAGAGCCATTTGAACCATTTGCCATCTCTCGATGGCCTCTGAGTTCAAAGCTATGCCGTTTAGACAGTGTGACAAGTTAGCCGCCGTCAAATATATGACAGAAGAACTGCTCGGATATCTTAAATGGTCAACATGTCTTTGCTATCCGGATGATTATTTTAAGACTGCTTGAAGTGCGTTCAGACTGCAGTGCTCCTACTGAGTTTGAAAAAGTGCCTCTTCGCCACTGAAGAAATAAAAATCTTAGAGCCCCTTGTAAATGGCGTTAGTCTGTCCCGATCTAGAGAAAATAAGAACAGCCAGATATTTATGACTCCTCAGCACATTTATGACGTGATTTATTTTCTTGTAATGTGCTCATATTACCAGCGATTCATAAAGAGCTTCTGTCCTAAGCCATGCCCCTTGTACGAAATACTACAAGGAGATGCCAAGTTTTGCTGGACCATGGTGCAAGAAATATCTTTCCTTGTCCTTTAGGAGGTGCTAACAACGTCTCCAGTCCCAGCAATGTATGATAAGAAAGCTGAACACAACACCTATGATAGTGGTTATGGGGTAGGTGCAGTTCTGGTACTCATTTAGGACGGTGCTGAAAAGGTGATGGCTTTTGTTGCCAGAATATTCTCCAAGTCCAAGAGGCCTAATCATTATCGTGATGCACCACCATACTGTATGGTGGCTGACTAGCCTGAAAGATCCTTTGGATCGACTGGCACTGAAGGCACTAAGATCTCACGTGTATGAGGTCACAGTGGTACACAGGAATGGAGGCAAACACAAAGACGCCAACTATATTTCAAGAAATCCTTTGGCAGAACACAGCAGCTTGGACGAAAACTCTGGCATCACTGCTTTGAATGCCTTTGCTGCTTAACAGAGAGAAGATCCAGCTATAGATAGAAGCCTTGAAGAATGAGGAAAATTTCAATTAATAAGTGGAACCTTGTATAATGGGAACTATGATCTGATGACGTCTCAGCTCATCTACGGCCAGTCATCATGAAGCTTTCTCATGACGCCCAAAATCTGGCCATTTAGGATTCATGAAAACTATAGACAGAATGAGATGCAGGTATCACTGGACAGGTCCTTACTGATGTATTAGACAGTATGTGAGCCACTGTAAAGAATGCTAGTTATGGAAGCACATGCCACAATTACCTCCAGGCATCTGGTAGCAATTCCACCAACAGCTGTGTCATTCCACCAAATTGGAATCGACCTCTTGGGGAGGTTTCCAGAGTCAGCAGATGGGAATCGATAGGTAAGACTCAACTGAATTCCTCACCTGTTACACCAAAGCTGCACAGGAACCTTGTAGAAGACATTATTTCGAAGCACAGAGCACCCTAAATGATGATCGCTGATCATAAAAAAATGGTTTTCAAGTCGAGACTAGTTCACAGGTGATTTTACATTTTAACATTATATACAAGTTAACAACTGCCTACCATCCACAGATGAATGACCTCACAGATCACTTTAGTCAGAAGTTCACAGATGCGCTCTCGATGAGCACTGATGTCGAGCAGAGAGATTGGGATAGAATACTGCCTTTCATGACATTCATGTACAACACAACGAAGCAAGACACTATAGGCGTCACACCACTGCTTCCGGTTTTCGGTTGTGAGGACAAGACGACAATGAACAGATTGTTGCTGTCTCAATTGGATAATAGAATGATTTTATGAAGAATCCCATAAAACGGCCGAAGAAGCAAGACAACTGGCTGGCGTATGGACCCTAGATGCCCAGGAAAAAGACCAAGAGTGTTATAACATCAAGAACCAGCCAGTGAGACTTTGTATGGATTTTTATGCGTGTGCGGAAAATGGGACTATGGGAAATGTTAGTAGGTCTCTAGTTTGGACCATGTCATATCCTTCATCACTTGTCAAATGTCACATACGCAGTCGAGAATTGACACTTCATCAAGAAAACAAAATCGTAGAGACATTGTCCATGTCCTCTGTATGAAGCCCAACTACAGTGCCAATCGATGATGGGGGCTTCTCGTTCAAGGAAACTGAAGATGCACTCAACGATCGCATTGCTTCGATATGAGAGGCTACCTTCGCTGCGCGTCACAGTGAAGAGGATGTGACAGTACGACCAGAATGAGACTATCCTCCAGTGCTGCCATGCACAGGACCACTGACAAGATCTATATCTAGGTTGCTGTAGTCAGTTCCAGTGAAAACTTGTGAAACGGCGGATCGCTGTTCCTTCAGGAGAGGAAGCAGTTCCTCGAGCTGTGCTGCATGCAGTGACGTTTCGGTTAACAGTGCTTGCTGCAGTTCCTCAATTCAAACCAGTCCACTGCCAATCATTTGTCATTTAGTTTATTTAGGATTTTTCTTTTGTGGAAGTTTTTCGAAATGTCTTATATTTACCATGTTTATGTATTTTGAAGTATCCGTCTATCCTAGCTGTCCGTTGGTGTTTGTAATAAATGTGCTTCCAGTGCCAAGTGTTCTATGAGTACTTTGTTGACGACGTTGCTTTCGGATTTGGACTTGATTGCGCATACAACGTGAGGGTTTTTTGGTGGAGACGCAGGTTACTTCAAAACTTGTAGATCGCATACGAACTGTCCTGCAAATATCAGTTCCATGAACAAGTGTGTGTACGTTTGATCTGTAGCTATTCACTACAAGATTATGAACGTTGACGACCGTGCTACGTACAAATGGGCGTGGCGTGCAATATTTTTACGAGATGAGTACTTCGTATCCGACATGTTGCTACAGAAGCACGTGACAGTGGGGCACGCCCGAAACCATCAGTGCGAAATAAAGTATTTTAAAATAGAGCCCGATAGAATAATTTCTTTCACCAAATTTATCGAGGCTGTGGTACCCACCCAGAGAAAATGAACTTAGATTTGTGTTCAATGTTAACTGTTTTCTCTCTTTCAGAAACGCTTTTGGGGGTGGCTCCAGTCGGTATTTAATACCCTCTTTACTGCTGTCATTATAAGTGATTTTGCTTTCGAAATAGCAAATCATCTAGTGCATTTAATGGGTCAATACTAGGACTGTTGATACTTTTAAAAATATCGGGTGTCTGATATATCGATGTTTAAGATTATACTCGGCGCTCGACACATCGGAAAAAGTAGCCATTATCGACAAAAAAATCGACGTGCTGACCTACGAAAATATCAGCTGCATAATGTAAATATGAGATCGATAGGAAGTGTAAAAAGGCTAACAGGGATGGCTAGAGGACAAATGTATGGATGTAGAGGCGTATATCACTAGGGGTAAGATATACTGCCTACAGGAAACTTACAGAGACCTTCGGAGAAAAGAGAACCACTTGCATGAATATCAAGTGCTCACATGGAAACCCAGTTGAAAGCAAAGAAGGGAAAGCAAAAAGGTGGAAGGAGTATGTAGAGGGTCCACACAAGGGCGATGATCTTGAGGACAATATTATGGAAATGCAAGAGAATGTAGATGAAGATGAAATGGTAGATATGATACTGCGTGAAGAATTTGACAGAGCACTGAAAGACTTGAGTCGAAACAAGGCCCCGGGAGTAGACAACATTCCATTAGAGCTACTGACGGCCTTGGGAGAGCCAGCCCTGACAAAACTCTACCATCTGGTGAGCAAGATGTATGAGACAAGCGAAATACCCTCAGACTTCAAGAAGAATATAATAATTCCAATCAAAAAGTAAGCAGGGGTTGACAGATGTGAAACTTATCGACCTATCAGTTTAATAAGCCACGGCTGCAAAATGCTAACGCCAATTCTTTACAAACGAATGGAAAAACTGGTAGAAGCCGGCCTCGGGGAAGATCAGTTTGGATTCCGTAGAAATGTTGGAACATGTGAGGCAATACTGACTTAGAAAATAGATTAAGGAAAGGCAAACCTACGTTTCTAGCATTTGTAGACTTAGAGAAAGCTTTTGAAAATGTTGACCGGAATGCTCTCTTTCAAATTCTGAATGTGGTAGGGGTAAAATACAGGGAGCGAAAGACCATCTGCAATTTGTACAGAAACCAGATGGCATAAGATTCGAGGGGCATGAAAGGGAAGCAGAGGTTGAGAAGGGAGTGAGACAGGGTTGTGGCCTATCCCTGATGTTATTCACTCTGTATATTGAACAAGCAGTAAAGGAAACAAAAAAAAAAATTCGGAGTAAGAATTAAAATCCATGGAGTAGAAATTAAAACTTTGAAGTTCGCCGACGACATTGTAATTCTGTCAGAGACAGCAAAGGAGCTGGAAGAGCAGCTGAAAGGAATGGATGGTGTCTTGAATGGAGGATACAAGATGAACATCAACAAAAGCAAAACGAGGATAATGGAATGTAGTCGAATTAAATCAGGTGATGCTGAGAGAATTAGATTAGGAAATGAGGCACTTAAGGTAGTAAATGAGTTTTGCTATTTGGGGAGCAAAATAACTGATGATCGCCGAAGTAGAGAGGATATAAAATGTAGACTGGCAATGCCAAGGAAAGCGTTTCTGAGGAAGAGAAATTTGTTAACATCGAGTATAGATTTAAGTGTCAGAAAGTCTTTTCTGAAAGTATTTGTATGGAGTGGAGCCATGTACGGAAGTGAAACGTGGACGATAAATAGTTTGGACAAGAAGACAACAGAAGCTTTCGAAATGTATTGCTACAGAATGCTGATGATTAGGTGGGTAGATCACGTAACTAATGAGGAGGTGCTGAATAGAATTGGGAAGAAGAGGAATTTGTGGCAAAACGTGTCTAGAAGAACGGTTCGGTTGATAGGGAACATTCTGAGGCATTAGGGGATCACCAATATAGTATTGGAGGGAAGGGGGAAGGGTAAAAATCGTAGAGGGAGGCCAAGAGATGAATACACTAAGCGGCCGGCCGGGGTGGCCAAGCGGTTAAAGGCGCTACAGTCTGGAACCGTGCGACCGCTACGGACGCGGGTTCGAATCCTGCCTCGGGCATGGATGTGTGTGATGTCCTTAGGTTAGTGAGGTTTAAGTAGTTCTAAGTTCTAGGGGACTGATGACCTTAGAAGTTAAGTCCCATAGCGCTCAGAGCCATTTGAACCATTTGAATACACTAAGCAGATTCAGAAGAAATGCAGGTTGCGGTAGGTACTGGGAGATGATGAAGTTTGCACAGGATAGAGCAGCATGGAGAGCTGCATCAAACCAGTTTCTGGACTGAAGACCACAACAACAACATTGTAAATATTCTGCAGGTTTTAGATCTGTATATTTAAGTACAGATTTATTATTAGATATATTGTACATCAGCGAGCTAGCTGCCTGCTTAGCCCCCCTTACAGCAAGAATTGAAAGGAAAATGATGCACGTTCACGCTTGGCGACAACCACTTTGCTAACAATGGTAACTGCATCTTAGTGGCACAATAAAAGGTGTCCCATGGGTCCGTCTCTCGGTTTCGTCACGTATTGGATTTGTCTGACGACTTGATGCGAACTTCTCTGTTTTTTCATTTCTGCAAACGCCAGCGACCTAACAGCTGTAGTGTCAAAATTGCGTGGTGAAGCTAAACGTTGCAGTTTCTGTTGGCAGACCCGAGCGCCGATAAGCATTTCCCCTCACACGTCTCCACCTACCGCAAACAGCAATCTCGCCATTCAGATTAGGGTCATCCTTTTTCAGCAACTGTTTTTGAAGAATGCTGATGTGAAGAAATAGCACACTAGCTGCGTTAAAAAATGTGTTTTTTTTAACGCGACTGGTTGGCTATTTCTCCATGTCTGGAATCATGTTATTCCACTCCCCCCTCCCCTCCCCCACTCCTCCTCCAGTGCTCGGACGTCTTCTTAGTGCCACCTATACTTGCTTCGCACAGTCAAAGAGAAAGTTTGGATGTAGTGGGAGCTCAAAATGCAGTAAGCTGCATTCACACAGTGGAAGTAAAAGTGTGTTCTTCTAGAATTTCACCAACAATAATTTCATATATTTTCCGAAAATTGCGAAAAAATATAGTATATTATATAAAATACAAATATCGGCACTCGATATTGCCATTTCGAATCGATATATCGGGGACAGAGAATTTCTTACGTATATCGAAACGTTTTGAATAATATCGTCATTTTATCAACAGCCCTAGTGAATACCTAATCTAGGTCCCTCAATATCACCTGGTTTAATGCATCATTCCGTTACTCTCGTTTTATTTTGATTGGTATACGTTTTATAGCCTGTTTTGAAGATACAATCCATTCCGTTTCACTAAACTTCCAAATCCTTTTATGATTCTGCGAGAATTATACATCTTTGGCAAACGTTAAAGTTTTTGTTTCTTCTCCATGTGCTTCAGTTTCGTTTCCAGACTTTTGGTTGTTTTCCTTTACTGCTTGATCAATGTACAGGTTACGGCGCCATCTCACTCCTCAATTACTACATCCCTTCCATATCCTTCCTACTTTTAAAACAGCAGTCTGTTTTCCATACAAGTTGTAGATAACTTGTCACTCCCAACGTTTTATTCTTAATACCTTCAGAACTTCAAAGGGCGTATTCCATTCAGCATTATCCAAAGCTTTATCTACATCTAGGGATGCTATACAAATAAATTTGTCTTCTACTTTATTTCCAACCCATACGGTTATTATTGCCTCGCGTGACGTTTATTTCTAATAAACCCCTACTTATGTTCACTCAGATATATCTGTACCAGTCGGTCTAATCTTTTATAGATAAAGTGTTCGTATTTTGCAACAGTGACTTAATATTGCTGTTAAACACGCCATTCGATCTGAAACGTGTACCAAAATAAATTGTACACTTCGATTACGGTTCTTGTAAAGTGAAAAGTAGGTTTTCTCGCTTTGGAAACAATTACAGAAGGAATGAATTAGGCATAACGGCTGATAGTACGCGTATTTCTAATTTTTTTCGGAGGCTATAGAGAGTATTGTCCCACAAATTAACTAAAATAGCTGCAATCTCCCGGTTCCGATCATTGTTTTGGGAGGTTTTTCTTGGTTGTCAGTTACATGGCGAAACTGATAAACGCCTCCCATTTACTGCCAATTGGGAACTCTCTCTGCCTCCTTCCCAGCAACTGGCTGAAAAGAGCCTCAACGCTACAATGGACCGGATCTAAAGCAGACCGCTCTGTTTCTTAGAGTGGAGAACGAAAAGTGACAGCAAAAGTACGGCGTGGCAGCACAGGTAAGGCTAACTTACGTAGGCCAATATATCTCAGTATTTCACTATGTTTTTCCCGTGTATGACTTGGCGATGAGGAGAAATTTATCAAATATGAGAGAACACGCTCGTTAAGAAATGTGGGGGGCATTAAGGATGAGGGGATGACTTTAAGAATAACGAAGGCCGTATTCCACCAGAAGCAAAGCCGAAGACGTGCGATATGCGTGGACGGTCTCTCTTCTGATCTTACCGAAATGGATATCCGTGGATGAATGAGGAAAACACGAGAACAGACATCGTGAAGGCTGGTAGTTGAGGAGACCAAGATCCGTTAAGGAATGTTGTGTAAAAGAGAGAAAATTTTCAGGTGTTTTTGTATTCCGTGCTAGCTCAGTGTAGTAAGGTTAGTCTTCAGAAATGCTAACATGCGGCACGTGTCCTACCAATTCCCAAGCTGAAATGCTGGATTCGCTCTCAATACACAGCTACTGGATACATTTGTGTCGGCTTTCGCACTGATAGATTGTATTAAATACGTACAGTATGTGGCCAGTCACTTTGGCGTCCCATTTCTAAAGCTATAAATTTTCAAGAGCGCTCTCTCGGCCCATGAGGATGACGATGTTATCGAGCCTCGATCACTAGAACTGACAATGAAGGAATAATTTTATGAACTTACTTTCCCCACAATCTGCAGGGTGAATTCGATGTCCATCGACAAAATTTCGGCGGTTTTCTGAGTACTTTGATACTACAGAATCTTGCTACCGGTGGATCGTTACAGAGCACTCACCAAATTATATTTATTTGGTTTGTTACTTGAATTACTTCTGTTGCATTGAAGATTCGTACACAGTAGCGAAAAGCCTGTCGTATGCTATCAACAAAACATAGAACACACAACACACAGTAATCCAGACCAATCCATTGTTCTCAAAACCATGCATCAAAGCGGCCCCTAACATCGAGTGCAAAGTGAGCTGATGCTCCGTCATGCTGGAGCAACATAAGCTATTTGAATTCTCAGTGACGCTTGTTATTCTAGGAAGGGTGTGAGTACATGTTGGAGGAGCGTTTTGTATAAGACCTCTTTCAGCTCATCGGGAAGTACGTGAGTTCGAATAACATGATTGCCGAAACACCATCCGGCAAATGCAGAGCGAACGCATATTGATAGGAGCGACAAACCAGTGCGTCTGGGTTGTCGTGATCGTATAAGTAGCTATTCCTACTGTTCGACACCCCCCCTTTTGTAAACATGGTCTCGTTTAGAGGAAAAAGAATCAGGAAAATTGCAGTTTCCTGCTCATTGCTATGTATCAGCATACTCTGAAAGAAACTTAATTGATTCACACGGCCGTTACAACTGAACTTTCGCTACTTGACGCAGTGCAGAAGGAAAACTACACTCTTGCTCATAAATTAAGGATAATGCTGATACATGGTGAAGCAACGCTCTGGTGGGCGGTTTGCGGGCTTAAATCACCTCGGGGGTCTGACCATGCGGCGCATTTGACCTGCGGTCGTCGCACGGTGGCGCTGGCAGCAGTCCACATACGCAGCGGTGTGTGTTGGTGCATGTCAGAGTACGGTGCAGCGAGTAAGTGTGCAGACGTTTTCAGACGTGCTGATGATGACTGTGTGTTGAAAATGGCTCAAAGAACACACATTAATGACGTTGTGAGGGGAAGAATACTAGGGCGACTGGAGGCTGGTCTCTCACAGCAGGTTGTAGCACGGGCCCTCCGTGTGCCACAAAGTGTGATCTCAAGATTATGGGAACGATTCCAGCAGACAGGAAACGTGTCCAGGCGCTACAGTACAGAACGTCAACAGTGTACAACGCCACAAGAGGACCGATATCACGCCATCAGTGCCCGTAGATGGCCACGGAGTACTGCAGGTAGCCTTGCTTGGGACCTTACCGCAGCAACTGGAACAGTTGCCTCCAGACACACAGTCTACAGACGACTGAACAGACATGGTTTATTCGCCCAGAGACCTGCAAGGTGCATTCCACTGACCCCTGGTCACAGGAGATCCCGTAAAGCCCGGTGTCGAGAACACAGTACATGGTCATTGGAACAGAGGTCCCAGTCTATGTTCACGGACGAGTCTAGGTATAGTCTGAACAGTGATTCTCGTCGGTTTTTCATCTGTCGTGAACCAGATACCAACCCCTTAATGTCCTTGAAAGCGACCTGCATGGAGGTCGTAGTTTTATGGTGTGGGGTGGGATTATGATTGTTGCACGTACACCACTGTATGTATTTGACAGAGGAACTGTAACAGGTCAGGTGTATCGGGACATCATTTTGCACCAGTATGGACGCCTTTTCAGGGGTGCACCGGGGTCCCACCTTCCTCCTGTTGGATGATAACGCACGTCCCCACGGAGCTGCCATCGTGGAGGAGTACCTTGAAACAGAAGATATCAGGCGAATAGAGTAGCCTGCCTGTTCTCCAGACCTAAACCCCATCGAGCACGTCTGGAATGCTCTCGGTCGACGTATCGATGCACGTCTCCAAACCCCTACGACACTTCAGGAGCTCCGACAGGCACTTGTGCAAGAATAGGAGACTATACCCCAGCAGCTGCTCGGCCACCTGATCCAGAGTATGCCAACCCGTTGTGCGGCCTGTGTACGTTGCATGGTGATCATATCCAATATTGGCGTCGGGGCACATGCGCAGGAAACAGTGGCGTTTTGTAGCACATGTGTTTCGGGACGGTTTTATCAACTTATCACAAATACCGTGGACTTACACGTCTGTGTCGTGTGTGTTCCTTATGTGCCTATGCTGTTAGCGCCAGTTTTGTGTAGTGCCACGTTGTGTGGCACCACATTATGCAATCATCCTTAATTGAGCATGAGTGGTTGTGGGGACGCAACTTCATAGGCATTATGTTCAGACTGAGTGCTGCAGGATTTTCCTTGTTAGTAGTTTTGGTGTCATGAGTTGCCGTAATGGCCGTTGCTGGTACGGCGACGTAGGAGGAACTCGTAAGCCCCAGGACCAAGGACATGCACCGTGAGGGCCATACGTCACTGCGAACTGCTTGTCGAACGTGTGAGCCCTGCTCTAAGGAAGAGAGGTGCTTTTGACTCACCTGTTTTGTGCACAATGGAGTTTCACCTCGTGACGTCACTTAGTTATTTCGTAACGCTTTTGGAGAAAACCGAACCATTAGCGTGGCCATCTAGATCACCAGGTTTGAAGCAGAGTGATTTCTGGCTGTGGAGTTATCTGAAGGACAGATTTTATCAACAGGACACTAACACACGTTGGAGGATGAAGAGGCCGGCCGGAGTGGCCGAGTGGTTAAAGGCGCTACAGTCTGGAGCCGCACGACGCTACGGTAGCAGGTTCGAATCCTGCCTCGGGCATGGATGTGTGTGATGTCCTTAGGTTAGTTAGGTTTAAGTAGTTCTAGGTTCTGGGGGTCTTATGACCACAGCAGTTGAGTCCCATAGTGCTCAGAGCCATTTGAACCATTTGAGGATGAAGATGAGCCTAGCGGAGTAGGTAGCAAACATGCCACCTGAGATGTTTCGGCCAGCAGTAGAGCAGTCTCTGCGATTTCAGGATGTATTGTATGCAGGTGGTCGTCACACTGAGTAACCTTCGAATCCTTGAACGTATATGGTACGCAATTAACAAATGTTACTCTCTCGCATGGAAATCAAATTGTATGTATTTCAGTGGTTTAGTCGTTATTTCTCTTCCGCGTGTCCTTACAAATATTTTCACAAAGGTTCATCGTCCTACTATCTCTTGGTTTTCTTGGTGGCCCTCTCAGGCAGCGGAAGTTTAATTACAACCACCCTGTACACTCTATACCGGAACACTTGCCTTCATAAGACTTAAGTAGCTTCCCTACACATGGGGCAACTATTTCTAAGCTACTCATTATTGCAATTCTTCTTGATACAAATTCTGTGATATTTTCTTTTTCTTTGGTGAAGGAACTTCGGAAAACCGTGTTTAATAACTCCCTCTTAGTGACACTCTCATAAGCATATTACCACAGCTATTGCGCAGCGAAGGTATTGTCTCCTCCGTCTTGTTGCTGGTGTAATTTACATAATACCAAAATTTCTTTCGATTTTCTGTCAGAGATGGAGCAGAATTTCGTTGTGGAAACCAGTGAAAGCATCTTGCACTGAAGTCCGCGCTAAATTTCGAACTTCGGTACAACTTTGACTATCTACTCGACGGTCGAACAAGGGGAGGTTCTGACATACGGATCACCGATTTTGATCAAATTTTGCAAGGACTTTCTATACAGAAAATAGAGAGACACGTATTTCGTCTTTTTGCTAGACACTCCCGGTTTTGGAAAAAAAAGAAAAAGGTCAAAGTTGATTACGGAAAATCGTGGTTTCAATACTATACATCGACAGATCGTCTAAAAACGAACATTTTTTGTTAACACAAGATGGAGTCGAAACTTGATAACGTTAGAGTTATCACAGTTTTTGTGTTTTTACGCTACGCTGTACCTTGGGTGTGTGTCATTCAGTGTGTCCAAAAGAGAGAGGCCAATGGTCGTGCAGTCAGGGAATCAATCCACCAGACCGTTGGTCCGTGTTAGATTCTTGTTCGTGGCATTTCTTTCGTTGGACTTTTTTTTCGGTGCATCTGATAATATTCTGATAATCGAAATACTTTTCCTTCCATTTTTCTGAAGTAAAATAACGAGAAGTGGCCCACTTAAACAATTCAGCGGAAATATCTCTGGTCCAACAACAGATACTGGAAAAAGACTTTCACAGGTATGAGAGTAAGGCAGGAGCTCATAAAAGTAAATACTATGAGACATTCTAAAACGTAAGCAAATACAAGTTTCAACACAAAGTTACTCTTTTTTTTTTGAAGTAGATATTTTTTAAAATAGATATTTCTTATGCAATCAGTAACAAGAAAAATCACAAAAAGAACTGCGTTGGTTGCATCGCAGTACGAAAATTACTTCCGGAGAAATGGCGCGTTTCGTTTATTTCAAGCGTCAACTCGGCTTTGCTATTTCTCGGAATGTAACTGGCGTATTGCGATGCAGCCAACGCCACTCTTTTTGTGATTTTTCCTGTTATTGATTGCACAAGGAAAAAAGTTCGTATTGAAACTAATATTTGCTTGCGTTTTAGCTTGTCTGATAGTGTTTATTTTCATGAGCTCCTGTTTTACATTCATTCCAGTGAAAGTCGTTTTTCGATATCTGTTTTTGTTGCAGAGATATTTGCGCTGAAGCTTGTAACTGGGCTTCCCTGTGTTTTATAATGTATTTGCTAGTTATTTTTAATCGTGATACATAGTACAAAAATACACATAAAGTATATTACTGCGTAATCCTAACTGATCGTCCATTCGCGAGGGTTTTCGCCATCAGCGTTGTGAAACTTATCGCAGAAACATGCCAAACGCAAAGTAGTTGTCACACCGTGCGCAGCATACGAACGAAATTTCGCCGCATTGACACTTGTTTTCCGGGACATTATTCGTAGAAAACATTTGTGATTCACTTTGCTAAAAACAGATCTAACAGATATCACTTTTGATACATACAAAGTGTAGAAAAGCATGTCTTTAAAGACAGCTGTGGACAACTGGTTATACAGCAACGCATGAAGCTTAACGATATCCCTCTCTCTCTCTCTTAATTCTCCACCTTGCTGTGATGTCACAAGATTTTGAAGTCGTGCAATGAAATCCTTTACCTGTCAGAAAAAGTAAACGTCACACGATTGGCAAAGAGGGGTACATTCCAGTGGCATCCTTTTCACGGTGCAAGCCGAAAGTCCCATCTAGCGCATCAGTGTATCACGATGAAAATAACTGTCAGCACATTATTTATATTTGTTTGATTATTAATCTCATCCTCCGATATTTTACTTCAAGTAAAGAAATGAAATGTATTCCCAGCGTCAGAATATTATCAGATACACCGAGAAAAATATCGAAAGTAAGTCACGACTAAGAATCGAACACAAAGCAGCAGTTCGGTAGTTTAATGCTTTGACCGTCCGACTGGTGAGTTCGCTCTGCTAGACACGTAGAATGAGGGTAGCCAAGCTACAGCAGGAAAACACAAAAACGTTAATAACTCGAATGTTGTTAACGTTGGACCCCATATTATATTGAGAACTGTTAACATTGCAGCGCGTCAGCAATCGTGAATAATTTAATGATTGTAAAGAATACGCCTCGAGTTTACCTCAGAGCCCGCGGCCCACCGAACGTCGGCTGGGGTGGGGAAATACGCTTCTGACGTTTGAGCTAAGTACAGCTATTGACATGGTACCCACGTACCGTTTATTTTACGTTTTATACGAGTCTTTTGATCTTTTTGGCGTTCTGTATTACTGTTGGACCATGCCTCTTTAGGAAGTTTGTAGTTTTAGTGTGTTCGGAAGAAGGCGTGATTATCCGCTCCGAAACCTAGATCAACATACGATTTCAATTTGCAATCGCGGCGGGTTCTTTGTAATCACCACGTTATATTAATTAAAAATCTTTGTTTTTAGGCGATCTTTCGAAGTTTAACACTGAAAATACGATTTTTCTTCATCATCTTTGACGATTTTTTTCGAAAGCTAGGAAGTGTGTAGCAAAATGCTCAAACACGGGTCTCTTATTTTCCGTACGGAACGTCCTGCAAAACTTGACCAAAATCGGTGTCTCGCGTGTCAGAGCCTCCTCTTGTGAGCTCTGCTGAGCACCCTCGGGATAAGACGGTTCCTCCAGCTGAGTTCGCCGGTCGCAGCTTCGGCAGCGCCGTATCAGCGGATGCGGAAGTGGCTGACAGCGCAGATAGCCGCCTCACGGCCCAGGAATGCGAGCGCGATCGGCCAGGCTGCAGGAGCGGCTGCCAGAGGGGGCCGTGCTCTCCCTCCAAACCAGCCACCGACCCTCGAGTCTGGTGTACAGCTCCAGTGACAGAACTTCGGGTGGTGTTCAGTGAAATTTTTCTGAAGATTCTAGAACAAGGGACCCGAGTTCTACAGTGACCCATTACAAAGTGACAGCATTTCGTTTGAGTTTTCACCTCCCATGTAATGCGGGATTGAGCACTGCATGTCACGAGAGGCAGCACCGCAAGTATAAAAGGAGGCGCGGAAGATGTTGCCTGTAGAACGAAAAATCAATCAAAGTTTTAAACTTTTACTTTTTGTTCATTCGATGACTGGTTTTGGCCCGAGACCTATTTTCAAACCATTATAAAAAAGTCGAAAATGTCAAAAATGAGCAATGAACATTTGCACTGCATACAGATAACGCAATATCTGTATACACTGTAAATGTTCATTGCACATTTTTGACCTGTTTGGAAATGCCATTTTCGACTTTGTTATGATGGTTTTAAGATGGGCCTCTGGCCGAAACCAGTCATCGAATGAATAAAAAGTAAAAATTTGCAACTTGGACTGATTTTTCGTTTTACTGATTAACAGAAGTTGCTTACGCAAGGTACTCCAGCATGGTGAAAGTTTGTAAATCGTGTTGAATTTCTATTACGAGAGGACGTCATAAATTATCCAGCCAGGAATGAAGAGGAACAGCGTCCAGAAATGCGTAGACTCCTGTACCTCAGACCAAGGATATGGTCATCTGTTAGCGACAGTGTTGTTGTCTAGCTGTGGACCAAGCTGTTGTTTCGGAGCATGTGTTATTACGGTTATGTTTATTTTTATACCAGTTAGTTTTAACAGTTATTTATAACCTTCACTTACTTTTACTGCCGAATTGTCGCACGAGGGTATAGCTAGAAATTAACTAGGTAGGATCCATCAATTTATCAGCATAATTAAAACAGCGGGTATTGCGAACGGGCAGGAACGTCGGCTGAATAGTGTCTTAACCAGGCTTATCAATTACCCATTACATTTCACTTGATGTTTGAAGGATTATCGATGTTTCATGTATATTGACTGAATTTCCTCATGCTGAAAAATTAGGAGCGATCTGTGTTACTTGGTAAAGCCAAGATCGCATAAATATTTCTTTATTTGGAAACAACCGGTCAACAAAAATTGTCTACAAGACGACTTGCCGTGGGGTCCAACTCAAAATGAGCACATTTTATAATATAAATTTTCGAAGATCTGAAATTACAGCGAAGTCTGTCGAAAACGGTTGTTTGCAAATAAAGAAATATTTACGCGATCCTAGCTTTAGAAAGTTTTTAATGTATACATTGGTTATTGGTCGCTGTTAAATATAATTCTCGCAGCTGTTACAGAAACTATGACATTTGGCCTCAGCACTATTAACAGTTAAATGTGCTTTTGCAAGATCAACTAATACGTAAGCCGTATATTGTAGTCAAATTTCGATGTTTGATTTCTGGTGCTGTTCACTTAGTGCAATAAGAGTAGGGCCATGAAATTCAAAATAAAAGTAAGCGTGACGTGATACATTCGTTTACTCTAGTACAAAATATTCCATTTGAGAAGACTGAGAGAACGGTAACAAAGTTTCATGGGAGATTTGAAAAAACTGCTCGATATCTGCAAAGTTTCTCAGATACCGACGTGGTCTCCAGCAGTTCTTTAGTGTGAGAATGACTAATTACATTTCTCCAAGCCTTGAGTGTGTCGCGTAAATCTTACGTTTAATATTGTGTATAACATCGTTTTAAAGCGTACTACAACGTATAAAATGGATCTGAGCACTATGGGACTCAACATCTGATTCATCAGTCCCCTAGAACTTAGAACTACTTAAACCTAAACAATCTAAGGACATCACACACATCCATGCCCGAGGCAGGATTCAAACCTGCGACCGTAGCGGTCGCGCGGTCGCAGACTGTAGCGCCTAGAACCGCTCGGCCACTCCGGCCGGCCTAAAAAGTATAAAACAATTTGTTCTAGCTTCATGTAGATTCCTAACCCCATACATACAGTCCTGAAATTTTGTTCTTGTCCTTTTTATTAACGCTGACAATACTTGTGAAACTAAAACAAAAAACTAGGGACGTATGTAATACTGCATACGCCTCAAAACTTTCGTTTGAAATTTTAAAAGTCCTGTCATAGCTATTAAAAATTCACAAGCGCATGTTGTGAGGATTATCAGTATGGAGTTAGGAATCTGTAGCGTCTAGAGAATTTATTTTATACTTTGCAGTCCGTTTTAAAAATGGGTTATATTAAAAAGTTTTTGGTTTAAAAATTATTTTCTGCTTTTTAGTCTTGTGTGTGTGAAATTCTTCAATCAATTTCAAACATTTTGATAATACTGTGACAGGGACATCTGGCAAATTTCAGGTTTGCTTAAGTCTCTCTTCCTCTGAGTTAACTAATATATTGCTTCCTACTACAAACATATCACGAAAAGACCGTGAAGGAAATTAGTGATTCCACGTCACATGGATGCTTGCCAGATATCGTTCTTGCCGCCAGTGTTCGTGACTGGAGCTGAAAATGGGGGGAATAGCAGTGGTCCACAAACTACCCGCAATTACACACCACACAAGAAAGAAAGCTCATATTGCACTGTCGTCCGGTTCTGAGCTATGAGGAAAGTTTCAAGTCTCTTGATCATTCGGAAGTCAGTTTATAATCGATTTCTACCAAACATCAGAAAGAAAAACAAAGTACCCTCCGCCGCACGCAACACAAAGGAAGTTACTACGGACTATGTTATCATCCGTTTCCGAGATATGTAGAAAGTTTCAGGTCTCTACCTCATCGGGAAGTTAATTTGAAATCAACTCTGTGGAAACCCCTGACGACTGGCGGTAATTTCGCAGAAGTACAAAAATACTTGTTTCACGCCAGCATCTGTCGTCTCTCGAAATATCACCGTCTGCTACGACCTGCTGGAGTCCGGGACACAGTTATCGACTCAGAGGTTACCTATAGTGATAGCCCCTAAGTCACAGAGGAAAGAAACTGCGAGCCAAAGTAACTGCCATAGAAAAATAATTTATAGGTATTTTCATCTACTGAAGTTTATTCCCATTGAAGGCAAACAGTCTAACAACTATAGCTGCCACAGAAAGATAACGTATACTCATCTGCTGACGGTTATTTCCATAGTGCCACGAATTCCTTATGGGCATTCTACGTAGTAAGATAACACGAAACTGAGATACACACTTTGTGAGGTGCCGGGGCTATCAGTGTATTTAATACTAAATTCTTCTCGAATCTTCATATGGAAATGATGCTCTAAGCCCCCCCCCCCCTTTTCTAACTCCTACTTTTGCTGTTGCACATGGATTAAGAAGAAACGCGAACTGACTAATCGACCCTGCAAGTGGAGTAGAAAAGAGTTTGGCACCTGCAATAATTTAATTGGATAGAAATAAAGGAAAGTTTCAATAACGTAGTGAGAAATGAAAGGGTTGCTCTACCGATTAACAGAATGAAAGTTCTGTCCAAAACAACAATTTGATTTATTATAACTAAACTCGAAATAATAAACAAAACATACGAAACATTTACATCAAATTGGATACTCAAATAAATGCTATGAAGGTGAAGTTGTCCATAAACTAGATTGTGACATTTATGACCAAGTGGTATGTGGAGCCAATTCCTTGTAACTCAAATCTTAAGAGAAGCACCCAGCCAACCCAACATTAATTGCTGCTACAGTAGTGATAACTCAGACAATGAACACGCCAGACAGAACAAAGTTAGAAAAGACGAACAGGCGCGCTCTGCTGAGCTCTGATTATCACCTGATTTGCCGGTGCTGCGGACGTACATTACCAAGCTGTCTTCTTAACTGCAAGGACACGATCTGGTATACCGGAGGCGATGGCTGGTTGCTTCGACGTCCCATCGTGGTGATGATAATGTCGTAAGTATAGCCCGAAACAAATTATCCTGGTCTGGTTGTTCCAGACTAAAGACTTCCTATCAATACAAATGCGCCTCTGAGGGAGACGAAGAAGGCGCGCCACACAATCACTGACGGTACAGTGACTGATTTTAACAAGCGAAGTCACACAGTAACTCCGATACAGTCAACTTTAGCCAAAACTGCTCAAGACAGACAACATAGGCCGCTTATACGCAAAACGCTCAATTGCCAACTGTACTCGGAAAGTTACGTTGAAGTCGAAAGTTCAGCAACTTCGTCAAACAGTTACAATTAAATAAAAGTATATTAGACAGCCATCGGAAGGCAGGCTGTCCAGACCAGCGAGAACTCAGTCTTGTAACCTACTCCGACCGAAAGGCGAGAGCCGATTCTCTCAAGACCACCCATACAAGCCGAACACAGAATATTCCCGCCTCGACGACAGTGATCGTGGTTAAACGTTCCAATCAACAACTCAAAAACTGGCGGAAAATTCCCCTCTATTGCCGATGCAGTACTATTCCACCAATGGAGATACTTGGCGCCAATTTCTGCGCCGAATTTGCTACGTCACGGAGCTATTCCCTGAGCAAGCCAATCACAGTTACGATTTTGCAGAAAACGCGGTAATTTGCCCGCCAAGACTGCCTGGGAACACAAGTCTTTCCCACGCCTCGCTGATAGCCCGCCAGAAACGGTTTTCACTAAGTTTCTGCGAAGTAACGGAATCTCTAGCGCAGCCGCTCTGTCAGGCCTCTGTGGACGTGTCGCTCCCACTCTTATGACAATGTCGGCGTCTGGAAAGCATCCACTCGACTCCCTCACACCCGTCGGCTTAACCCTTTCAAGATCAATAGAGCCCGCCTGTCACCGGACCACCAGGGTGACGAGAGACGCTGCTTGGGAAGTCCACGTGTGAAGGAATAGCGACTTTTCACCGCATGCAATTAGAGAGGAAAATCGAATTACTCAGAGTAAGATAGAAATATGAGAGGGGGCTCATGTTACCTCTCAACTTCGATAAACAGATGGCGTCCGTGGTCTGACATTATTTCCATAAACTATAGAACACCTCGCCAATGGCCCTGCCGCAGCGGTAGCACTGGTTCCCGTCAGATCACCGAAGTTAAGCGGTGTCTGTCTAGGCTAGCACATGGATGGGTGACCATCTGGTCTGCCGAGCGCTGTTGGCAAGCGGGATGCACTCAGCCGTTGAGAGACAAACTGAGGAGCCACTTGATTGAGAAGTAGCAGCTCCGGTCTCGTAGACTGACATACGTCAGGCAGAGGGGTGTGCTGTGTGCTGACCACATACTCCGCCATATCAGCATCCTGTGAGGCCTGTGGGCTGAGGATGACACGGCGGCCCGTCGGTGCAATTGGGCCTTCATGGCCTGTTCGGGCGGAGTTTAGTTCTATAGAACATCTTGCAGAGGGTCCGTCCCTCTGCTCTCGTCAGTTATCTGTAGTCAGATCTCAGATGATGCGAAAGCGTAGTACTCACGTCGGTAAACAGATTGCGCCACTCACTACTGACAGTTATTTTAATAACTCCCGGTAACATATGAGAGGTTATTACAATAACTGCTACATACCAATATCCGGTCATTTCTGACAACTACGTTACTTTTTGCCTCATCTAGGGTTATCAGCAGAGAAGCAGTACCAGCATAATGAGTGGACAAGGAGAGCTGAGTGACTTCCGACGTGGAGGAATTATTGGATGTCCCTTGAGTAACGAATCCATCACAGGACATGTCGGCTACGTGGGGTTTCCTACAAGGGTGCAGCTGGTAGCGAAGCTGTCCAGAGCAACCGGTTCCCTAACGAGGTGTTTGCGAACTGAGCCTCCCCCACTGCTTGTCTACCCCAGTTGCTCACCCTCAGTGCAGGTGTTGTCACCGTTTCTCAGACAGTGTCGTCGTCGATCAGCATCAATAATTTCGCAAAATTAACTTGCTGATTCTGGAGTTTCGTTATATATGTCATACGAAACTAATTATTTGTATTTGGCGGATCTCATTCACAAAAGTACGCCCTTAACGGTATTTCTAAAGTTCTAATACACAATCTGCTATTTATTGAATTTTTATCTCAACAAAAAAGAAATTTTACTTGGTAAATTTCTTACGTAACATGGTCACTCGTCCTGTGAAGCTTCCAGAATTTTTGGTGAGGAAGGCGGAATGAGGAATCAAACAGCTGGTTGCCCACTTTTATGTCAGAGACTTTTAAACACGATCATATTTGCCTTTATTGTGCTCCAACAGGAGCATTTTTCAGCTGATTATTATGTAGTTCATTTTATGAAGGTGAAATTCCAAGTAGATAAACTTTGGTGGAGTCATCTATATTAAGCAACGAATTTTATCATCTGTACACATCAAGAACAACACTCTAGTTATCGAGACTTTATACGACGCATCTAACAATAGGGAAACATTCTGTAATTTCTTTCAGATGAACACGCCCATTGTCGCGTAAATCTTTATCTAATTACTAACTGTAAACCCGGCATTGCCCGGATATTTATTCATCCCAGTTTTATGTCAGTTCATCCCCTGTTCCTTCATCTCTCTTGTCCATTTAGTCCTATCTCGTCTCTCTATCCACCTCCTCCTTCCGCCCATCCGTCTCTTTCCATCTCCGCCATCTGCCCCCCCCTCTCGCAACACTTCCTCCTTCTCTCCAGCCTCCTCTCCTTCTCTATCCATCTTCCCGTCTCTGTTCACCTCCTCCGCTTTTTCTAACAGTACATCAAATTCACAATAACACCCTACTTCATGTATTTATTACAGTGTTCCATTAGTCATTCATCATCTTCCCACTTTCTCTGTTTACCTGCTGCTGCCTCTCTCTTTTAGCCTGCTTCTTTCACATCTCTGGATGCACCTCCTTCCCCCTCCCCGCCGCCATCATGTTCTCCTCTCTCTGTATATCTCCTCCTCCGCCTCCGTCATGCCATCTCCTCTTTCTCCGTCTATGAGAAAATACGTATATCTGACAACTTTCATGCTCATTGACGAGACGATGTTGAATTTATTTAAAGGTAGGCTAACCATCCGCCATCCAGCATACGTTGGCTTGTGTAAATGCCTTCACCACGAAAACATACATACATGAGCCAACTCACAAGCTGAAAGTCAAATGGTGTGTAATTCTGTTGTAAGGCACCCTCCGCCATACACCGTATGAAATTTCACGTAGACGGTGAGGTTCCCCTTGTTTTGAAGATCAAATGTACAAAATGTCATCAATATCGGAGCAACACTGGCTTTTGTTGAAATCTGTAAGTAAAGTACCCTCCACCATGCACTGAACGAAGTTTTATGTTGACAGTGACCTTCCTCTTGGTTTGGGAAATAGGAATCCATTTTTATACACCCCGCTCGCTCTATGCCAGACAGTGACCTTCCTCTTGGTTTGGGAAATAGGAATCCATTTTTATACACCCCGCTCGCTCTATGCCGACTTAGTTGCGAAACATAAATAATAGATTCGAACAACAGAAATCATGTAATGATTTCTGTCGTATAATGGGCAACATAGCTATTAAATAATAGTAACGAGATTACGAGAGCAGTCACTTTCAGCGTTGCGTGAAATAACGTTATTCCTTTTAAATTATCACGACATAAAATGAAGATAAGCAATGTAGGACTTCATTCCGTTTGCATTTGAAACTCTCGGAGAAATCCTGTGTGATGAGGAGGGTGGGAGGGGGCAGCAAGGGGAGCCTCGATTTGTTTTGCCGGCCCGGGCCTCTGACAGGTTTAGTGTGCCACTGCTCGTAGGAAACCCCACGACACCAACATGTCGACTCTCCTAAACCTGTGCGACCTTTGGTGATGTAATTGTGAAGTGGAAACACGGAGCCCCGAAAACTGCTTAACCGAGACCAGACAGACCGCATGAACTGACAGACAGGGATCGTCGAGCACTGGGAAGGTCTGTGGCAAAGCACTGCATGAAGTCAGCGGAAGGAACCATTCTTGAGGTTCCAGAGTGCTCCAGCAGTCCAATTAGCACAGTGACTGGGAGCAGGGAGCTTAAGAAAATGGGTTACAATGGTCAGTCAGCTCCTCATAAGCAACACATTGTTCGTGGGCAACAGCATTCCTGAAATACACTGAGCTGCCCTGGGGTGGCGACCTCCACTGCGCCACCGAACGCCTCTGGGGTGATTAGGATGCCGACGTCGCTCCATAACCCAGCGTCCAACATCAAAACCTTCTTTGGTTTCGGCACATAAGGGGAAAATGGACTGCCGTTCCATGACAGTCACTGACACTGAAAGAGCCCCAAACAAATTTAAGGCCATCATAAAGGCGAAGGCTGGACACGCGACGTTTAAATATCCACTAGAATGTGTCCCGATACTTTGATCATATACGAGATCTGTTCTTCCGAGCCGGCCGGAGTGACCGTGCGGTTCTAGGCGCTACAGTCTGGAACCGCGCGACCGCTACTGTCGCAGGTTCGAATCCTGCCTAGGGCATGGATGTTAGGTTTAAGTAGTTCTAAGTTCTAGGGGACTGATGACCTCAGAAGTTAAGTTCCATAGTGCTCAGAGCCATTTGAACAATTTTTTTTTTTTGTTCTTCCGAAACTCTGGCTACAACATTTTTCTACGCTTACCTTTCGCTTACTATGCATTCTATCCTTCGAAATACTCTCAAAAATGGTTCAAATGGCTCTGAGCACTATGGGACTTAACATCTGTGGTCATCAGTCCCCTAGAACTCAGAACTACTTAAACCTAACTAACCTAAGGACATCACACACATCCATGCCCGAGGCAGAATTCGAACCTGCGACCGTAGTAGTCGCGCGGTTCCGGACTGAGCGCATGAATCGCTAGACCACCGCGGCCGGCTCGAAATACTCTCCCCCACAATCAGTACACAGCTCCCAACGACGTTTTCACTTTCGGAAGCAGTATTGGTACGCCTTTTGCAGGATCGCGATTCTTCTATCCCATCTGTCGCTGCGAATCTTGTCCGTTCAACGGGGCTTCCAACTTTGGAAATAAGAAAAAGTCCGCAGGAGTCAGGTCTGTGCAGTACGGTGGACGGGGCAGCACAGTGATTCGGTTTATTGTGCAGGAGTCACGCACCAACAGCGATAAATGCGCGGGTGCGTTATCGTAATGCAAGAGCCATGAATTGTCTCGCCACGTTTCAGGCCGTCTTGCATTTTCTCACAGGCGTCGCAACACGTCCCGATATTACCGTCGACTAACAGTTTGTCCCTGTGGCAAGAATTAATGATGAAATAATCGTTCAAAGTGAAAGAAAGCTATCAGAATGGCTTTGACATTTGAACTGACCTGACGATTTTTTTGTCGAACCTTCACGACCTATTGCAAAGATTGAACATTGGTCCCAATATCACAACCGTAGACCCACGTATCATCACCTATTATGATTCTCTTGAGGAACATCTCGTTCTCACTTGCATGATCCAAAAGCTGTTCAGAGACGGTCTTTCTGATCCCCGACTCATGAGCAATGGGACGAACTTGGTGGCACACGATGCATTCCAAGTTGCTGTGTCAGAATTTCGTGGTGGGGCCCCACAGAAATGTTACATTCTTCTGGAGCCTTTCGGGTAGTCTGTCTTCGATTGGCACGCTCAATTACATTGACGTTTCTCACATTAGCGTCACCGGCAGATGTCGAAAGGTGTCCTGAACGAGGGTCATCTTTAATTTCCGTCCCACCATTTGTAAAACGTATTAGCAGTTCGTAACACCGAGTATGGCGCCTTAAGCCCTCACCACGGTAGGCTTTCTGCATCATTTGGTGTGTCTCGGAAAAGATTTTCTTAATTGTCACGTAAAATTTAGTACAGACGCGTTGCTCCTCTAACTCCGGCATCTCGAAATTTGCAAACTGTGCGACACAACGTTCTTCTCAATACAGCAATGAACAATAACTAATGGACATACAAAATGAAATTTCCGTTTCTTAGACATTAAACACAGGCGTGTACAAGAATGCCAACCGCATTTCGCCCCAACACACCACTGGCACGAAATTACAGATGTTGTGGAACTTTTTGAACAGATCTCGTATCGTATGATTGACATTTAACAGTATGCAAGATATGATAACATGTAAAACGGCTTCATTTGACTTCCCAATGCTAAGGAAACATTCTACAGGACTTTTCACAAAATCCCTGTAATTGATTACGGCAGAATTTCGTAACTTACTGAACTTATCAAGAACATAACAGACTGAGTTGTATTAAAATGTAGTCATGATCGTCTTGTACGTTCTTAGTCAGTGGGTTATAATTACGAGTCAGACTTCAAAAGTGAAAATGTAGAACAGGGCTCAGTCATTTCGTCACTTCTACCGAACAGATTGAATTGAAGTACAAAATTAGAATATCTAGTCGTGCAGAGATGTTCATTTCCACCGTATTCTGACGCAGCCATACGCTATGAAACATTATGGGCTGCTGAAAATGAATAAAGTGTGGGAATCACTGTACCAATAAATAATCTTTGTGTGAATGCTTGCTGATGGCATTCGTAGTCAAACTAGTGATCCTCGGATTCTTTGTAGAAGGAAGATGAAGTTAATGATGCACTGAATCGAAGAGTAATAAGGCTTTTGCAAGAAACTGGAACTGCTTACATTTCAAAACATGTAATCTGTACCGAGTGTGATAAGGTAAGTTTTTCAGCATTCACGTGCTCGATGGCTATAATAATAATAATAATAATAATAATAATAATAATAACAGACATTAGGAGCAAAGCCTGTGTCACGTATCCCATGACGAAGTGAACCCGAAGTTACTTCGTTTCCCGTGGATGGCTGGCAGAGTTCTACCGGCCTACACGTTCACGACCCAACATAAATTTTTTTTTTTTTCCGTATTATGTGCGAATTTCTTTTGTTAGTAGCTAATGGAGCTGTAGTGAATCGAAACCTTTTGTGAAAGTCTGTGAACATGGAATTGCAGACAAATTCAGTCGATTACTCTTCGGGATATCTTGTGCCCTGTCGATGCGTCCCCTTGCTCAGTCACACGAGCGCAGCTCCGGCTGCGATACACATCTTAGGTCCTGTGGCTCCGCTGTTTCCGACTACCTGCTACACAAAGGGGCTTTCTGCGGTACAGCGAAGCTTGAGCAGCCCCGGACCACCCAGACAAAGCCACGTGTAGTCGCCTGGCTTCTTCCAGCAAAACCTGCTGCACTGCTCTGCGCGTGCGCGCCAGTGGACAGTTGATGATGTTCGCACTGTTGCAACGCTCGTCTTGTTTGCTTCATAGCTGATCGACCGCGTGGAGTTGTCATCGCAGAACTTACTTTTCTTTCACAGGAGAAATGACATTTAACGTCTCCTCTACTTGTACAAACAAGGTAGTTATAATGGAACTATCGCTACCTGACAGGGCCCCCAAGAAAAAAGAGTGATAGTAGGGCAATGAAACATTGAGGAAACATTTGTAAGGCTATGTGGAAGAGATGCAACGAATAAACCATTGAAAGAAACACATTTTCCTTTCAGCATCAGAGGGTAACATCGGTCAGTTGTGTACCTTGCTTACGTTCCATGTTACAAACGTTGCTCAATGTGACGACCATCTGCATCAACGACAACTAGCAACCGCGCTTGATACAACACAACTGTTCGTAGCACTTTTCGAACGGTGGACCATGGAATATTCCGTTGTCGTGACACAGGTCGTGACACAGGTCGTGACACAGTTCGTGACACAGGTCGTGACACAGGTCGTGCACTGCTTGAATATCGCACATTTTTCAACAATTTGTGGCGCTATAGGACGCCGGTTTCTCCCAGGAGCAGTTCACAAATAGGCAGTTAATTCTAACTTCACATCATATTCTTTATTCCCGGAATGAAAAGAGGACGTCCCCGCATTCCGTAATAAATCTCGCCTCATTACAAATTTTCGATTCCCTATAAATTTCCGCCTGACTCGAGTTAATTTTTAAGTTATATATTCCACTTTTTAAGTTATATATTCCACACTTCCCCCCCCCCCCCCCCCCCATGAACCATGGACCTTGCCGTAGGTGGGGAGGCTTGCGTGCCTCAGCGGTACAGATAGCCGTACCGTAGGTGCAACCACAACGGAGGGGTATCTGTTGAGAGGCCAGACAAACGTGTGGTTCCTGAAGAGGGGCAGCAGCCTTTTCAGTAGTTGCAAGGGCAACAGTCTGGATGATTGACTGATCTGGCCTTGTAACAATAACCAAAACGGCCTTGCTGTGCTGGTACTGCGAACGGCTGAAAGCAAGGGGAAACTACAGCCGTAATTTTTCCCGAGGGCATGCAGCTTTACTGTATGATTACATGATGATGGCGTCCTCTTGGGTAAAATATTCCGGAGGTAAAATAGTCCCCCATTCGGATCTCCGGGCGGGGACTACTCAAGAGGATGTCGTTACAAGGAGAAAGAAAACTGGCGTTCTACGGATCGGAGCGTGGAATGTCAGATCCCTTAATCGGGCAGGTAGGTTAGAAAATTTAAAAAGGGAAATGAATGGGTTGAAGTTAGATATAGTGGGAATTAGTGAAGTTCGGTGGCAGGAGGAACAAGACTTCTGGTCAGGTGACTACAGGGTTATAAACACAAAATCAAATAGGGGTAATGCAGGAGTAGGTTTAATAATGAATAGGAAAATAGGAATGCGGGTAAGCTACTACAAACAGCATAGTGAACGCATTATTGTGGCCAAGATAGATACGAAGCCCACACCTACTACAGTAGTACAAGTTTATATGCCAACTAGCTCTGCAGATGACGAAGAAATTGAAGAAATGTATGATGAAATAAAAGAAATTATTCAGATTGTGAAGGGAGACGAAAATTTAATAGTCATGGGTGACTGGAATTCGAATGTAGGAAAAGGGAGAGAAGGAAACATAGTAGGTGAATATGGATTGGGGGACAGAAATGAAAGAGGAAGCCGCCTTGTAGAATTTTGCACAGAGCACAACATAATCATAACTAACACTTGGTTTAAGAATCATGAAAGAAGGTTGTATACATGGAAGAACCCTGGAGATACTAAAAGGTATCAGATAGATTATATAATGGTAAGACAGAGATTTAGGAACCAGGTTTTAAATTGTAAGACATTTCCAGGGGCAGATGTGGACTCTGACCACAATCTATTGGTTATGAACTGCAGATTAAAACTGAAGAAACTGCAAAAAGGTGGGAATTTAAGGAGATGGGACCTGGATAAACTAAAAGAACCAGAGGTTGTACAGAGATTCAGGGAGAGCATAAGGGAGCAATTGACAGGAATGGGGGAAATAAATACAGTAGAAGAAGAATGGGTAGCTTTGAGGGATGAAGTAGTGAAGGCAGCAGAGGATCAAGTAGGTAAAAAGACGAGGGCTAGTAGAAATCCTTGGGTAACAGAAGAAATATTGAATTTAATTGATGAAAGGAGAAAATATAAAAATGCAGTAAGTGAAACAGGCAAAAAGGAATACAAACGTCTCAAAAATGAGATCGACAGGAAGTGCAAAATGGCTAAGCAGGGATGGCTAGAGGACAAATGTAAGGATGTAGAGGCCTATCTCACTAGGGGTAAGATAGATACCGCCTACAGGAAAATTAGAGAGACCTTTGGAGATAAGAGATCGACTTGTATGAATATCAAGAGCTCAGAAGGAAACCCAGTTCTAAGCAAAGAAGGGAAAGCAGAAAGGTGGAAGGAGTATATAGAGGGTCTATACAGGGGCGATGTACTTGAGGACAATATTATGGAAATGGAAGAGGATGTAGATGGAGATGAAATGGGAGATATGATACTGCGTGAAGAGTTTGACAGAGCACTGAAAGACCTGAGTCGAAACAAGGCCCCCGGAGTAGACAATATTCCATTGGAACTACTGACGGCCGTGGGAGAGCCAGTCCTGACAAAACTCTACCATCTGGTGAGCAAGATGTATGAAACAGGCGAAATACCCTCAGACTTCAAGAAGAATATAATAATTCCAATCCCAAAGAAAGCAGGTGTTGACAGATGTGAAAATTACCGAACTATCAGCTTAATAAGTCACAGCTGCAAAATACTAACACGAATTCTTTACAGACGAATGGAAAAACTAGTAGAAGCCAACCTTGGAGAAGATCAGTTTGGATTCCGTAGAAACACTGGAACATGTGAGGCAATACTGACCTTACGACTTATCTTAGAAAAAAGATTAAAGAAAGGCAAACCTACGTTTCTAGCATTTGTAGACTTAGAGAAAGCTTTTGACAATGTTGACTGGAATACTCTCTTTCAAATTCTGAAGGTGGCAGGGGTAAAATACAGGGAGCGAAAGGCTATTTACAATTTGTACAGAAACCAGATGGCAGTTATAAGAGTCGAGGGACATGAAAGGGAAGCAGTGGTTGGGAAAGGAGTGAGACAGGGTTGTTCAATCTGTATATTGAGCAAGCAGTAAAGGAAACAAAAGAAAAATTAGGAGTAGGTATTAAAATTCATGGAGAAGAAATAAAAACTTTGAGGTTCGCCGATGACATTATAATTCTGTCGGGGACAGCAAAGGACTTGGAAGAGCAGTTGAATGGAATGGACAGTGTCTTGAAAGGAGGATATAAGATGAACATCAACAAAAGCAAAACAAGGATAATGGAATGTAGTCTAATTAAGTCGGGTGATGCTGAGGGAATTAGATTAGGAAATGAGGCACTTAAAGTAGTAAAAGAGTTTTGCTATTTGGGGAGCAAAATAACTGGTGATGGTCGAAGTAGAGAGGATATAAAATGTAGACTGGCAATGGCAAGGAAAGCGTTTCTGAAGAAGAGAAATTTGTTAACATCCAGTATTGATTTAAGTGTCAGGAAGTCATTTCTGAAAGTATTCGTATGGAGTGTAGCCATGTATGGAAGTGAAACATGGACGATAAGTAGTTTGGACAAGAAGAGAATAGAAGCTTTCGAAATGTGGTGCTACAGAAGAATGCTGAAGATTAGATGGGTAGATCACATAACTAATGAGGAAGTATTGAATAGGATTGGGGAGAAGAGAAGTTTGTGGCACAATTTGACCAGAAGAAGGGATCGGTTGGTAGGACATGTTCTGAGGCATCAAGGGATCACCAATTTAGTATTGGAGGGCAGCGTGGAGGGTAAAAATCGTAGAGGGAGACCAAGAGATGAATACACTAAGCAGATTCAGAAGGATGTAGGTTGCAGTAGGTACTGGGAGATGAAAAAGCTTGCACAGGATAGAGTAGCATGGAGAGCTGCATCAAACCAGTCTCAGGACTGAAGACCACAACAACAACAACATTCCACACTTAAAAATAATTTTGCGTATATTTGATCACCAAAAAAACTCTTTTCTGAGAATATAATTTTACTTTTCATATCGACCCATTTAGGAACATCGATCTTAAGAACACGAGAATTTACCGAGCGAGGAGGCGCAGTGGTTAGCACAGTGGACTCGCATTCGGGAGGACGACGGTTCAATCCCGCGTCCGGCCATCCTGATTTAGGTTTTGCGTGATTTCCCTCAATCGTTTCAGGCAATTGCCGGGATGGTTTCTTTGAAACGGCACGGCCGACTTCCTTACCCGTCCTTCCCTAATCCGATGAGACCGATGACCTCGCAGTTTGGTCTCTTCCCCCAAACAACCCAACCCCAACCCATGAGAATTAGTAATAGCAATCGTTAACTAAATGAGTCAAAAATCACTTTACAGTGAAACTAATATTATTATATTTTAGTTTCCTTGTAAACAAAATTTGTTTTTATTTTACATTTTTCGAATTTTACCGTCAAAATTTCAGTCGACTATTATTCAAAGACAGGAAGGTGATAGTTTTCATACTCTCTAAATTTGCAACCTTCATTACTAATTATTAGAAGCACAAACCCTGATATAAATAATTATTTCCAAAAGACGTTCTGTAAATTGTGCCTGAAAAGTAATTTCAATTAAGACATTCATCAAATTAGTTTGAACTACATCTTGTTCTAGAAGTATCTGAGAGTTATGAACTTAATACTAAAAATATTTTAGACGCCAAGCCTGCTATGATAGTTTCAGTTGTTGTTGATATTGGTCAACTTAACTATCACGTTCCTTGTGTAAAATTGAAATGTTGCCCAATGCATTTGCTTAACAAGTGGTGTTGCAGGAAGAGTCAAATAGTTATGAATAAATCTTGATGTCAAAAAGCAGCTACTTTTACTCAAATAAAAAGCTTTGGACATAATAATTGGAAAGCATAATTAGGAAGCGACACCCTATACATCTAGACAGCCATAGCAAGATAAGAAACGTTTATCTGGTTATATAATGTTTCTACCCTTAACAAATTGTATAAACGTTGACAACACTAGTATAGTTGGGGTAGTAGGATATTCACTTCCCGTTTATCTACGAACATTTTGATAGTAAGGGATATGTAACATTACAAAGAGGAGCAGCACTGTTACTGTTTGTTTGAAAAAACAGCTTTACGAGTAAAGCGCTGTTCGCCTTGTCCAGAACCATGTTGATTGTCTGCAGGTGTAATGTACACAGGTGCTTGCGTTTCAGCACTACGTCATCTTACCAGTACTGAAATCTGACGAAAGATCATGGCACTAACACTACCAGCAACATAAATCCTGCAGCTTCCGGGTACCCACACCACAAATAGTTTTCCATCTACACTGGTTCAAGTGTCGGAAGTTCAGTTATAACCACACAGTATAGCACTCCACAAGCCACCTGACAGTTTATAGTGACGGGTGCTTCTGGCACCACTAACTGATCCCCCCCTTCCCTGCTTCGTTCATGAATGGCACATAGGAAGAATGACTGGTAACCCCTGTGTTAGCCCCATGTTATCGAATTTTCTCGACTTTTCCCGGAACGAAATCTCCATCGGAATTTCAACGTCCCTTTCACAGCGTCTGCCACTGGAGCTTGAGTATTTCTGTAACTCTCTCGCGCCGACTAAACGATCCCGTGGCTAAAAGCGTCCATCTTCTTTGGATCTTGTCTCTCTCTTCTATTAATCCAACTTGGACAAAGAAATATAACTCATCTACGAAATTAGTGTATACCACTAATTTCGTAGACGAGTTACATTTCTTTAAGATTCTTCCCAAGAATTTCTCTCGCATCTCTTTTCGTTCTGTTTGTTTTATGTGGTCATTCTACTTCAGATCTCTTAATCCTAGACTTTTTTTGCTCCAAGTGAATAAATATTTAACGCAATGCTAAAGTTAATGTGATATCAATACATATTATAAAAACATGAAGCAGCCCGCTAACTTTTTCTGTCTGTATGTGAATGATAGTCTCAGGAGCTACAGTAGGGAATATAATTGGGGGTTTTCACTAAAATATAAACAGGAGAGGAAGATTAGCGTACGTTATTTACAAATTATTCGTGCATGCTGGTTGAACTGTGGTGAATTTTAGTCTCCCGCCACGTTTTTCTGTCCGTATGTCAAGGGTAACACGAATAACTACTGCAGGGATTTTGTTACAGTTTTCTCTAATACACGTACTGATTTACGTGGAAGGTTTGTGTACGTAATTTATCACCGCTATTCCAGAAGAGTTATCCGACCATAAATAATTACTGCTGTCCGTGCGAACGAGACCGGCCAGCTAGTACTCTCTTCTTAAGGTGTGTAAGCAGTATGAAACACGTGGCTGCGAATCTGAAAATCCTAATCCAATCTACGTCTGTTTACTGTCCCAGATAAATTCCATCTACCACTGTTTACCGTCGCAGATAAATCCAACCTATGTCTGTTCACACTGCCAGGTAAAAGCTTTTTAATGTTGCTGTTGCAGAGAAAAAAAATGTTCAGCAACTAATCCGTTTCTGCACAGCCACAAGTTGAATGTTCGTCTTCTGGGTCCTTAATTTCCCATTTTTTATTTTTTATTTTTTTTATCGGACGTTACCAAAGCGATAAGACACAAATAGCAGTACACAGCGTGAGGCAACGAAGTCCAACCACCTCACATTTATCCACAACGGATTTCGATATTCCATAGAATAGGTGTGGCGAGTCTTATGACGTAAGCGAGTAATTCTCAACGTATGTAGGTGCCGAAATATGACATACTTTTTTTCTGTAACCGTATACGTTTTCCTGTGGCAATGGGAGACTACTAAAACGAGAGCATTCTTCCGACCATAACCTATAGAATATAACAAGTACAATCATAAAAGTATAACTAAGAAACGAACAATATCTACATCGGTTAATACATACATTTAGAAATAAAACGCTGTTTGGCTCATATTTTGGTTAGTTTGCGAACTAATCCATGTTATTTAAAATCATGCCCCAGCTTATGTCAAACAAGTATTCGTCGAGTAAACAAGATCTCAGGAACGCTTCCGCACTGACACACACTCCTCTCCCTCTCCTTGTGCAGTTGTGCGAAATCTACTTCAGCGAATAGTTTCCTCTCTGTTTTCGAAGGCAGTGAATGGTATTTAAATAATATGGGTCGAAAACGTCGCGAAACTACAAAAGAAGGAAGAGAATTCTGATTCAGGTTGTTTCGAAAAGCAAAATCTTTTGAAGAAATCGGAGAATCCAAAGGCAGACATACCAGTACAGGGAAGACAATTTTATAACTTGCCACCGCACTTCAAATGCATACAGGACAGTACGTTTCACCACAGACTGTAAGAAATGTGCTTCACGAAACTGAGTATAGAGGTCGAACAGCCCATAGAAAACGATACACATCATTAAAATCAGCAGAAGAAAATGAGTTGCATTTGCAAGAGAACGCAAATCCGATGGATTTAATTTCTGGAGGAAGGTTGTATTTACTGACGAGAGTCGGTACAAACTATTTAATTACAGGTTACTAAACCCTCATAAAATTTAAGACTGCAGTTGGTACCAGTTCACGGTTCCCGCCAATCTGGTATTGTTAGTACAGGGTGTAAGACAGGACAGTTTGTACTTACTTTGTATGTGTCATACCGTTGCAGATCGCATACTCGTGATTAACTAGTGCGTGAACTGTGAGTTATGACTTCCTTTGAATAAAATGTGGTGGTTGTTGTTGTTGCTGTTGATATTGTAGTAGTATTCTTCAGTCCAGAGACTGGTTTGATGCTGTTCTCCAGGCTACTCCATCCTGTGCAAGTCTCTTCATCTCCGAATAACTACTGCAACCATTCTTCTGAATCTGTTCTGAATCTGCTTAATGCATTCATCTCTTAGTCTCCCTCTACGATTTTTACCCTAAACGCTTCCCTCAAATACTAAATTGGTGATCCCTTGATCCCTCAGAACATGTCCTACCAACCTATCCCTTCTTCTGGTCAAGTTGTGCCACAAGCTCCTCTTCTCCCCAATTCTATTCAATACCTCCTTATTAGTTATGTGATCTACCCATCTTATCTTCAGCATCCTTCTCTAGCACCACATTTCGAAAGCTTCAATTTTCTTCTTGTCCAAACTATTTATCGTCCATGTTTCACTTCCATACATGGCTACACTCCATACAAATACTTTCAGAAACGACTTCCTGACAAATCTATACTCGATTTTAACAAATTTCTCTTGTTCAGAAACGCTTTCCTTGCCATTGCCAGTCTACATTTTATATCCTCTCTGCTTCGACCATCATCAGTTATTTTGCTCCCCAAATAGCGAAACTCCTTTACTACTTTAAGTGTCACATTTCCTAATCTAATTCCCTCAGCATCACCCGACTTAATTCGACTACATTCCATTATCCTCGTTCTGCTTTTGTTGATGTTCATATTATATCCCCCTTTCAAGACACTATCCATTCCGTTCAACTGCTCCTCCAGGTCCTTTGCTCTGTCTGACAGAATAACAATGTCATCGTCAAACTTCAAAGTTTTTATTTCTTCTCCATGGATTTTAATTCCTACTCCTAATTTTTCTTTTGTTTCCTTTACTGTTTGCTCAATATACAGATCGGAAAAAATCGGAGACAGGCTAAATCCATGGCTCACTCCCTTCTTAACCACTGCTTCCCTTGCGTGCCCCTCGACTTTTATAACTGCCACCTGTTGTCTGTACAAATTGTAAATAGCCTTTCACTCCCTATATTTGACCCCTGCCACCTTCAGAATTTGAAAGAGAGTATTCCAGTCAATATTGTCAAAAGTTTTCTATCAGTCTACAAATGCTAGAAATGTAGGTTTGCCTTACCTTAACCTATTTTCTAAGATAAGTCGCTGGGTCAGTATATCCTCACCTGTTCTAACATTTCTACGGGTTCCAAAGTGAACCTCCCCGAGGTCGGCTTCCACCAGTTTTTTCCATTCGTCTGTAAAGAATTCGTGTTAGTATTGTGCAGCCGCAACTTATTAAACTGATAGTTCGTCAATTTTCACACCTGTTAGGACCTGCTCTTTGGGATTGGAATTATTATATTCTTCTTGAATCTGAGGGCATTTCGCCTGTCTCATGTAGCTTGCTCACCATATGATAGAATTTTGTCAGGGCTTGCTCTCGCAAGGCTGTTAGTAGTTCTAATGGAATCTTCTCTTCTTCAGGGGCCTTGTTTCGAATTAGATCTTTCAGCGCTGTGTCAGATTGTTCACGAATTATCATATCTCCCATTTCCTCTTCATCCACGTCCTCTTCCATTCCCATAATATTTCCCTCAAGTACGTCGCCCTTGTATAGACCCTCTGTATGCTCCTTCCACCTTTCTGCCTTCCCTTCTTTGCTTAGAACTGGTTTTCCATCTGAGCTCTTGATATTAATACAAGTGGTTCTCTTTTATCCAAAAGTCTCTTTAAATTTCCTGTAAGCAGTATCTATCTGACCCTATGACCCCTAGTGATATATGCCTCTAAATCTTTACATTTGTCCTGTAGCCATCCCTGCTTAGCCATTTTGCACTTTCTGTTGATCTCATTTTTGGGACGTTAGTACTCCTTCTTGCCTGCTTCATTTACTGCACTTGTATCTTTTATCTTTTCGTCAATTAAATTCAATATCACTTCTGTCACCCAAGGATTTCTGCTAGCCGTCGTCTTTTTACCTACTTGATCGTCTGCTGCCTTCACTTTTCATCTCTCAAACCTACTCATTCTTCTTTTACTGTATTTCTTTCCCCCGTTCTTGTCAACTGTTCCCTAATGCTCTTTCTGAAACACACTAAAACCTCTGGTTCTTTCATTTTATCCGGCTCCCATGCACTTAAATTCCCACCTTTTTGCTGTTTCTTCAGTTTTAATCTACAGTTCACAGGCATAGACTGTGGTCAGGGTCCACATCTGCCCCCGGAATTGTGTTACAATTTATAACCTGGTTTCTAAATCTGTCTTACCATTATATAATCTAAGTGAAACCTTCTAGTGTCTCTGGGGCTCTTCCACGTATACAGCCTTCTTTCATGATTCTTAAACCAAGTGCTAACTATGATTAAGTTACGCTCTGTGCAAAATTCTACCAGGCGGCTTCCTCTTTCATTCCTTATCCCCACTTGATATTCATTTACTACTTTTCCTTCTCTTCCTTTTCCTACTATGGAATTCCAGTCTCCTATTAAATTTTAGTCTTCCTTCACTATCGGAATAATTTTTTTTATCTCAGAATACAGTTCTTCAGTCTCTTCCTCATCTGCGGAGCTAGTTGGCATATAAACTTGCACTACTGTGCTGGGCGTGGGCTTCGTGTCTATCTTGGCTACAATAATGCGTTCACTATGCTGTTCGTAGTAGCTTACCCGCACTCTATTTTTTTTAAGTTCAGTATAATAGCTACACCTGCATTACCCCTATTTGATTTTGTATTTATAACTCTGTATTCACCTGACCAGAAGTCTTGGTCCTCCTGCGACCGAACTGCACTAATTCCTATTATATCTAACTGTAACCTATCCATTTCCCTTTTTAAATTTTCTAACCTACCTGTCCTATTAAGGGGTCTGACAGTCGATGCTCCGATCCGTAGAACGCCAGTTTTCTTTCTCCTGATTACGACGTCCTCCTGTGTAGTCCCCGCCCGGAGATCCGAATGGGGGACCGTTTTACCTCCGGGATATTTTACCCAAGATGACGCCATCATTATTTAACCATACAGTAAAGTTGCATGCCCTCGGGAAAAATTACGGCTGTAGTTTCCTCTTGCTTCCAACTGTTCGCAGTACCAGCACAGACAGGCTGTTTTTATGAGTTTCCGTATCTCACTACTAAGACAATCTTTTTACGTTCAAAATAAAAAGAAATTAAAATAAATATTAATCAGCCCCGAATAATGTGAAATAATACTCAATACTTTATTATTCTCGGCTATAATGGCTATGTTTGTGAACCATGACTGTGTGGGATAATCATTTATTTGTAATTTCTGATAACAGTCACTTTTTGAAGTGTCTGGTAGCAGAAATTAGAAATACTCAGTACTTTAGCGCAAGACGAAACAAGAACGAATACATAACTTCAGCGAAGAAGATATGTTTGAGTATTTGTTTGAAAACGTAAATTGCTGTTGAAATCTGTGTGGTTAGTGATCTAAGTTCTCGTCTTACTTCAGTGATCACATAATGCAGACTCTAAAGGGCTGTCATTTACGTCATCCGTGATTTTTGTTTTGCGGTCATTACACTAGGGTCCAAAGCCTGTTCTGTGCCCAACGTGTAGTTTCCTGATGCTGGAGACACCATCGGAAGCTGTAAATGCCCAGATAACGGTTTCAAGCTTAACCGACCTCAGAGAGCGCCTGCTTCGATAGCTGTTGGGTCAGCGCGGGAGATTGCAAACGGAATGAGCCAGAGTTCGATTCCCGGCCAGTTCGAGGAGTGGGTGTTGCGTTGTCCTTATCTACGTACCGCCATAAGTGACACGAACATTGCCTACACGGCTTCACATGACAACTCTAAGCATATTTAGCTTCGTACAAGGGTACGCCTTAACCCTCATGAATATTCTGAATTGTTGAGAGACACTGCCGTATCTTCCACTGTCAAGATAGTTGACAGTCAGGGAACCGAACTGTTTTATTGTATCCGCGTTAAGTGATGGTCCGTTCCAGACCTCATTAGACGGCTGCCTGAAATCGTGTTGTCGCGCCGGCCTGTGTGGTGGGTATTGGAGTGCCGAAGAGTTCCCACTTTTTTCTTTATTTGGCACTAGGGCCGACAAAACATTTTCACTCCAGTCTTTCCACTTCCCTTTTCAGTTGCTTTTTTGTTTTTCAAGGATTCTCTAGGTCAACATCTACGTTGCTATTCTGCAAATCACACTTACGTGCCTGGCAGAGGGTTCATCGAACCACCGTCACAGTAATTACGTTACTCCACTCTAGAACAGCGCGCAGAAGGAAACAAACACATGCACCTTTCCGTGCGAGCTCTGATTTACCTTATTTTGATGATCACTTCTCACTATGTAGGTCGGCGTCAAGATGATACAGCATTCGGAACAGAAAGCTGGAGATCGAAATTTCGTGAGAAGATCCCACCGCAACGAGATTGTTTAATGACGTCCACCCCAGGTCCTGAACCCCCAGGGGGCTCGCCACTCTTTGGCGGGTTAATGCTTGGCTACCATGGGGCACCAGCCTTTGCAGCGTTTTTTCCCTTCCGTGCTGCATGTCTACCCTCTTGCTATTCTTTTTCTCCTCCACTGGGCAACATGTCTTGGGTGTTACTGGTAATCATCCGCATTCTGCCGCTGACGTAAGAACAGTCCCACCTTTGTTTTTCGCTCTCTTTGCCGGCCGCGGTGGCCGTGTGGTTCTAGGCGCTGCAGTCCGGAACCGCGGGGCTGCTACGGTCGCAGGTTCGAATCCTGCCTCGGGCATGGATGTGTATGATGTCCTTAGGTTAGTTAGGTTTAAGTAGTTCTAACTTCTAGGGGACTGATGACTTAAGATGTTAAGTCCCATAGTGCTCAGAGCCATTTGAACCATTTTTTTCGCTCTGTTTTCCTTTGTTTCCCTTCTCCTCTCGTCCACTTCAGCGTTTGAGGTTCCTCTTTCACTTCTTCCTCCCTGTGCACTCCTGAAGGCTGGCCCACGCGTCTGACGCGTAACAGGTGACTGGGTAACATACAATTCCCAGCCCTGGGTCGACAGGTAGGGTTGGCACATACCCCCTGGCACAGGCTAGGCCCAGGCAGGGGTGGTTGCCTGAGCTGTAGCCTTTCCAAATTGCCGATTGGTCCCTCTCTGATGTTCGGGAGGTGTGACCTGAGGTGTGAACTATCACCTGAGGTGGGTACGCCCACTTGGGAAAGGGGCCCCCAATTGGAAGGAGCGCGCCACGGAACGCTGGCAATCATAAGGATTTCCTCGCGCTGAGTGAATCATCTTCCCACTCAACGTCTACAAAACGTAAACGTAATGAGGCTAATGATTCAAAGACCCTTGCCGTTGCAAAACGGTTCCTCGTGGTCTCACATACTGAAGGCGCTTAGTGAATCCATTTGTTATTCTGAAAGGTGTTGATGCACTTGCTGGCCCTGTGAAATCCTGCTCTCGTTTACAGAATGGCACTTTGCTTTTGGAGACCACTTCTGATTCTCAACCACAACAATTGCTTGCTGCCTCGCTTCTCCAAAGTTACCCTATTCATGTCGAAACCCACAGAACTTTGAATTCTCCCCATGGTGTAATTTGCACCAGGCTGCTCAACGGTATGAGGCGGAAATCCAATCTTACCCCTATGATCAGGGTTTCATTGCCGTCTATCGTGTAATGAAAAAGGGTGATTCCTTCTTAGTGCCCGCCCGCACTCTTTTTCTTTGATAGAGTGGTGCTTTCGTCCAAGATCAAAGCAGGCTATGAACTTATCACAGCCTGGCCGTACATTCCGAGCCTGATGCGCTGCTACCAGTGTCATCGCTTCAACCACAATAGAGCGTCTTATTGACACCCAGCCGAATGTGTCACCTGTGGTAGGGATACGCACGAGGGCGATTGTCCACCTCCTCCTCCCCCTCCCTGCTGTGTCAACTGCCATACCGCCTCCTCTCGAAATTGTCCCATGTATCTTGATGATCAGGATGTTCAAGAGATCTGGGTAAAGGAAAACATGCCTTACCCAGTCGCTCGCAACTTACTGGCTAGTCGCAAACTCTCCATTCTCCCGTCTGGTTTCTATTGTTCTGTTCTTGTTAACCCTCGCTCCATGAAGGACATTGCCATTCAGACATGCGACCTCCTATTCAGTTCTGAGGCTGTGAAATCGCCTAGTGTCAAGGTAGCATCGCCATCCCGCCATCCAACTGTGCACCAAGCTGTCAAACTCTCGCCTCAAGGGGTGAAGCCACCAGCTACACAACCGGTAGGCAAGGAAGGATAGGTGGAGTACTCCCGTGAAGACTTCCTCCATCCGTCAGGGCAAACAACACCCGAGTCTTCCTGTAACTGGAGAGGCTCGGAGAAGTCCACCAAAGGCAAGTGGTCTTCTCCTTCGCCAACTCTAAGATCCTCTTCGATGGTGTCGCCATGTGATACCTTAGCCTGGCCGGCCTCTGTGTCGCTGGTGCGAACCAACAACCGTTTTTCAGCGTTGGACTCCATGGACCGACCGCAAAAGCAAGCTGATGGTTCTGTGGACCCCATTGAGCAGGATCCTCCTGCTTCTGTGCCCTGTAGCAGCGATTCTTTCCGAGCTGTCACTCGGTAGTTGCCGCAGTGATACCCCTACGTCTCTTCCTCATTGTGACTCTCCTACAATGGAATGTTCGCAGCCTTTGGTGCCACAAAGAGGATTTACGGGTGCTTTTAGCATCGCAGCGTCCCCTTGTACTCTCCGTTCAGGAAACGAAATTGCGCTCTCATGACTGCTTTGAGCTTTCACATTTACTACCGCTTCGTTTTGACCTTCCCCCTGAGCTCGGCGTTCCGTCTCATGGGGGCTTCACGCTACTCATACGGGATGACATTCGTAGTAAACCCATATCTCTGACTACCCATCTTCAAGCTGTTGTAGTTCGCCTTCTCCTTCCCCAGCGGACTTTTTTCCTGTGTACCATTTATCTCCCTCTGTCATTCGATGTCACCAGGGCAGACATCCTTCAGCTTATTGGGCAGCTACCTTCCCCATTTTTACTACTCGGTTACTTTAATGCACATCATCCCCTTTGGAGTTCTCCCAGCACCAGTCAGAGAGGTGCCCTTATGGCTGGCCGCCTTAACCAACTTACTCTTCTGCCTTAAGACTGGAGCACCTACTTTCCTTTCAGACTCCTCCCACACCTATTCCCATTTAGACCTTTCCTTGTGCACTGCCCAGCTTGCCCCTCGTCTTGAATTGTCTGTTCTTTCTGACACCTAGTCCAGCATCCATTTCCCGTGTGCTATCCGTTTGCTGACTCCTACCCTATCTGCGTGCATGCCCAAATGGCAGCTTCCTAAGGCTGACTAGCAGCTTTACTCCTCCCTGGAGACTTTAGTAGAAAAAGGTTTCCCCAGTTGTGATGACCAAGTGGAATATCTAAAAAACGTTATCTTTACTTCTGCAGAACGTTCCATTCCCCGCACTTCTTCTTTACCACGTCGTGTCCCAGTCCCATGGTGGACTGAGGCATGCTGCGAGGCAATTCGCGCACGGAGACGTGCTCTCCTCGTTTTTAACCGCCATCCTACGATGGAAAACCGAATTCATTGTAAACAGATCCGTGCAAAGTGTCGTCGCGTCGTTCGGGATAGCAAAAGAGCTAGCTGCATTTCACTCACTAGTTCTTTTAACAGTTCCACAACTCTTCCACTGTCGTGTGGGCCAACCTCCAACGGATCTCTGGTACATAGATCCATTCCCTTATTTCCGGCCAAACAGTAGCTGACGATATCATTGTGGACCCTATTGCTATCTCCAACACCTTGTGCCACCATTTTGCGGAAGTTTTGAGCTCTTCCCACTATCACCCCGCCTTCCTCTATCGGAAACGAGCGGAGGCGGCTCTGGTGATATCCTTCTCTTCTCCTAATCGTGAGAGCTGCAATGCCGCCTTTGCTATGAGGGAGCCAGATCATACTCTGTTTATCCCGATCCTCAGCTCCAGGGACAGACGCCGTCCACATTCGGATGTTGCAGCACCGTTCTCTTCCGGACAAGCACTTTCTCTTTAACATGTTGAGCCGTGTTGGAGTCATGTTATGGGTTGGTTTAAACCTTGGTTCCTATTCTGTGTTTGGTTTCCCGTGGTTATTGCAATTATGCTGTTGTTTGCTCTCTCCGTGAGAGGCAGCAGCGGTGTGTATCGATATTCGCACCTTGCACTGTCTTTAATCTGGTGCTTATAGTTTCCAGCAGTACTGTGTGCGAGGAGTCGGTCGGTTGGCGTGGAGCAGCGAGGAAATCTCCGAGGGGCGTAGTTTGGCCCGGCCCACTGGCGATCTGTACGCAGTGTCGGAGTGTGTGGGGCTGTTCCCATTGCTATGTGGTCCGTGGCTCACCGACCCGGGACACGAAAATTGAGTTTGGATTTAATTTACCAGCAAGTCAAGACTGTTCACATCGTGCCGTTTGGTTCTCGTTGGCTGTTTGGACGTTCCCGCGAGCAACAACGTGTGTGTTCGAGTTGGCGAAGGTTTAGCCACCGTCCGGTGGAGTCCAACTGTATTTGGTTATTTGCAATTGAAGTGAAGTGCACCAGCGGAAAGTTCTGCCTTGTGGCCGTTAACGTTCCGGTTACCTGCCCTGGCCGTTGACGTAAATTTAGGCAGTGTCCTTTCCTCGCCATGTTGTCGCTGTCCAGCACAGTGTGTAGTTCGACAGCTTAATGTATGCTTGGTTGCGGGCGTCCATGCCTTTTTAGGTTTTGCATTGAGCCCCCAGTTGTAAGCTGGACGAGTGGAGCGCGAGTTACCTTGTCGGTGGGTCCGTTGACTGTCTGTTGTTGGGTTATCGTCGGATCGAGAATGGTTCGGCCGAGTGCCTGTGTCACATAAGTGAACGTTAGTATTTCAAGTGCTGGCCGACCCCCGAAACTTCCGAGCGCCTTTAGCTGCACTGCCTTTTCTTATTTTCTGTTGTATTTGTATGACTCATAGCCGATGGTTTTGAATCAAAGTTGAATTGTTTTTAGTGGTGTTTAAAGTCATGGAGCCTTCAGCCGTTTTTAAATTAAGGATCTTTGTCTTTCGAGCATCAGGCTGCTTGGGGCCTTAAGCCTAATCGAAGATATGGCCTTCTGCCTTGTGTTTTTAATTAAATTTTACCTTGAGTCTTAAATCATCGGCCTTCAGCCGTCTTTAAATTGAGGTTGTTGCTTTTCAAGTGTTAGGTTTTTGGGCCTTCAGTCAAATTATAGAAATTACTTAAAGTGAGGACTTCCGACTTCTAAATATTCTTTTTGGTGTCTGAATTTTTAGTTAATGGCTTTTAGCAGGTTTTTTTAAATTAAAGTGGTTGTGCCCTTGAGGCATAAGATAGCGTGGCGTATGCAGCTGATAACTAAGTTCAAGAATCTGTACCGTAATGTTTGGTCAAATAAATAAAGTTATGTGTGTTCGAGTTACATGTGCTCATTTTGACCCCTTTCCACAATTCCAACTACCTGTCCTGTCCTGCGGGTTTAGCAGGGCGTTTCAGATATGCAGCCTCATCTGGGCAGAGGGCACATTTACCGTGCGCTGGCGTGAAGCTACAGTCATACCTATACCTATGCCCAGTAAGGACAAAAACCTAACTACCACCCCATCTCTCTTACTAGCTGGGTTTGCAAGGTGATGCAAGGTATGATTCATGCCTGGCAGGTATGGAGGCTCGAGTCTCGCAGTTTACTGAGGATTGCACAGCGTGGATTTCGAGCGCGGCGTTCTGCAGTTTACCATCTCGTTACTTTGTCCACCTATGCCATGAATGGATTTCTGCGGAAATCCCAGACTGTGGCCATGTATTTAGAATTGGAGAAGGCCTACGACACCTGCTGGAGAACATTTCAAGGGGTATGTGGGTTCTGCCTTGTCAGAGATTTTTATCCAGGAAAATGGTGTGCCTCAGGGTTCCGTCCTGAGCGTCGTCCTATTTGCTATCGCCATGAACCCTATAATGGTCTGTCTGTCGCCGGGCATCTCTGAGTCTCTTTTTGTTGACGATTTTGCTATCTATTGCAGTTCTCCACGGACCTGTCTCACTGAGCGGTGTCTTCAGCACTGTCTTGATCGTCTTTACTCCAGGAGCATCGACAATGGCTTTCAATTTTCCCCTGACAAAACCGTATGTATGAATTTCTGGCGGCGCAAGTGGTTTCTCCCACTGTCTCCAAATCTTGGGCCTGTTGCCCTTCCGTTCATTGAAACTACGAAATTTCTGGGGCTGATGCTCGATAGGAAACACTCTTGGTCTTCCCGTGTTCCGCACCTGGCAGCCCACTGTACGTGGTCCCTCAATCTCCTATGTGTCCCCAGAGGTACTTTCTGGGGTACCGATCGAACCACTCTCCTTTGTTTGTACGGGTCCCTTGTCTTTCGCAACTCGACTATGGGTGGTTTGTATATGCGTCTGCACGACCATCCCTTTTACGCCGTCTCAACACTACCCACCATCGTGGCATCCGTTCGGCCACAGGAGCCTTTTACAACAGTCCGGTTGACTGTCTGTATGCTGAAGCTGCTGAACTACCACTGTCCTACCGCCGTGAGTTTCTCCCCAGCAGGTATGTATGCCGTTTGTCTGCATGCATGGCCACTCCTCCTATGCCTCCTTCTTTGATGATTCCTTTGCTCGTCAGTTTGGGGCTCGTCCCTCTTCTCTGTTACTTCCTGGAGTCCGCTTTCGCCACTTTCTACGGCGGCTTAACTTCACACTACCTGCAATACTCCCAGTGGGTGTCAACCCTTCACCATCTTGGCTTCGTGAAGCGGCCTATGTTAACCTTGGCCTTTATTCGCTTCATAAGGACACTACTCCAGCCTAGGTCTATCCCCTTCAGTTTCAAGACCTTCACATGGAACTTCGCAATAGTGCCTTTGTCTACACGGATGACTCTTGGACTGACCATGGGTTCAGGTGTGCCTTCATCATTGGCACCCGTGTCTTTCGATATCAGCTTCCGGCACACTCCTCAGTATTTACAGCCGAACTCTTCGCCTTGTACCAGACCACAGAGTACATCTAGCGACACAGCCTTTCCAATTGTTGGCCTCTGCTCAGACTCACTCATTGCCCTCCAAAGTCTATGTGCGCTGTATACTGCTCATCCTTAGTGCAGCGGGTCCAGGAAAATTGTCACTTGCTCACTCTTGGTGGAGCCAGTCTGATGTTTCTGTGGGTCCCTGGTCATGTCGGTCTGCCAGGAAACGAGGCTGCTGACGCTGCTGCCAAGGCTGCAGTCCTCTTACCTCAGCCCACGAGTACCTATATTCCCTCCGATGATCTCTGCGTTGCCGTGGTGTCCCTTTGGCGTCACCAAAGGGACACCACGAGAATAGGCTTCGGCTGATTAAGCCTCTTCAAGAGTCTTGGACGACCTCCTCTCGGGCCGGCCAGGGTGGCCGAGAGGTTCTAGGCGCTACAGTCTGGAACCGCGCGACCGCTCCGATCGCAGGTTCGAATCCTGCCTAGGGCATGGCTGTGTGTGATGTCCTTAGGTTAGTTAGGTGTAATTAGTTCTAAGTTCTAGGGGACAGATGACCTCAGAAGTCAAGTCCCATAGTGCTCAGAGCCATTTGAAACTCCTCTCGGCCCTCCCGCTGGGAGGAGATTATTTTAACTTGGCTGCGTAGAGGGTACTGCCGTTTTAGCCATCGTCATTTGAAAAGCGGCGCTACCTCAACACTTTGTTCACATTGCACCCAAGTTTTAACTGTCCGCCACTTCCTGCTGGAATTCCCGTTTATTAACAATTTACGATCCAGCTTGGGTTTGCCTTCTGAGTTATCGGCTGTTTTAGCAAATGACGTGCGGGCTGCGTTTGCTTTTTATACGCCAAAGCAATATGGCGAAGCCCATTCAATTATTAGTTTTGGACCTCTGTTTCAGTATGGTGCCTTTTTTAGCTCTTTTTGCTCGTGCCTGTTTCTAGCTGTCTTCTCTTATGTCAATAGGGACTTACGTATAGTCTTTTCTTAACTCCTCTCTGTGTTCGTGTTCTATAGTTTTTACTTGGGCGCGTATGACCCCAGTTGTTTTTTGAGCCCTAAAGAAAACCAAAACCAAAATCAAAATCCAGGTCCTGTATTATCTCCATGACACTCTTTTCCCTATTTCTCGATAATACAGAAGTGCTGTCTTTCTCTGAACTTAGTTGATGTACTCCGTAAATCCTACCTTGTAATGATCCCACACCGCGCAGAAGTACTCCAAAATAGGACGGTCAAGTGTAGACTAAGCAGTCACTGTAGAAGATCTGTTGCCTTTTCTAAGTGCTCTGGCAATAAAACGCATTCTTTGTTTTGCCTTCCCCGCAACATTTTCTGTGTGTTCTTTCCAACTTCAGTTGTTCGTCATTGTAATTCCTAGGTATTTATTTGAATCTGCGGCCTTTAGATTTAGATTTTACAACCAGATTCCATTTGGCACTCACTGGGATGACCTTACGCTTTTCATTATTTAGGCTCAATTGACAATTTTCCCACCATGCAGATATAATATCTAAGTCGTTTTGCAATTTATTTTGATCTTATGATGATTTTACTAGACGTTAAAAGACAGTCAACTGCGAGAACTTAAGACGGCTGCTCAGATTGTCTCCTAAATTATTTATATAGATAAGGAACAACAGAGGACCTACGACACTACATTGGAGAACGCCAGAAATCACTTTTGTTTAACACCCCCACTGAGACGATATTCCATAATCATTTAGTTTCACTACAAGCTGCTTGTGTGGTACTGTGTCAAAACCTTCCGGAAATCTACAAATACGGAAACCTTGTCAATAGCACTCAACACTTCGCGTGTGTAACACACGTAGTGTGTGTTCTCTTCGATGTGATTCATAATGTTCGAACACAATATATGTCTCACAAGTTTGCTGCATATCGACGTTAATGATACGGGCTTGTAATTTACTTTACTCCTATTGCTTTTCGCGTGTATTGATGTGACCTGTGCAACTTTCCAATCTTTGGGAACGGATATTTCTCGAGCGAGCAGTTGTATATGATAAGTATGGAGCTATTGCATCAGCAAACTCTGAAATGAATGTATTTGGTATGCAATTTGGACCAGATGACATGCTTTTATTAAGTGATTTAAATAGCTTCACTACTCCGATATGTACTAAGTTTACCGTTAAATCTGTTTTTGTGCTCTCTGAAGGTTTCAAAGTATACAACTTGTGTGTGGGTTAGTGCAAATTAAAGCAAACAGCGCCAGTTAGTCCGCATTACAAGCTCCTTAACACAAGTCGACGTGACTACGTGAGCATAAGCAGTTCGGCTCTGTGAGCTTGTTTAAGTTTGAAACTGTTGTGTGAGTGTTTACAGCCTGTGACGGTGTCTCCAGCAAATGAAGACAAAAAAATCCACAGAAATATACTTAAGACCATGTCCTGACTACCATGAAACTATAATCATGCAAATGAATTTTTTCCCGTTCTTGAATGTACAAAATTGTCGATCTATGTACATACAAATGTAAATGTTCGGTCGTTCAAATTCGTGTATCTCTGAAAATTCTTAACCGATTGCTTAGAAATTTTGACACAACGTTCATTCTCATACGGGCTTTGTTTTAGGTACCTGATTCCTTAATGTATGCATATTTTTAATATTTTATATTTTTATAAATGGAAAACTTTGTTACAAAAAATTTCAAAATGTACCAATCTGGTTTACTTTAAATTTTTACACGTGACTGTAATAAACGTTTAACCACACATATACACGTTTAATACATAAATAAATATGCGAAATATATAACACTGAAACGTTGTTGGCAAACAGGAAAGTAGTATTTATGGCTTACTGGTTTATGACTAGAATACTTCTATTGAATATGAATTTGCAGTAACATTTAAAAAAAAGTCGGGGGGGGGGGGGGGGGGCGGGGGGGAGCTGATGGACAGAAGTGGGAGGAAATGGACATAGAAAACAGAAAGCAGGAGACGGCAGAGTGGAGACAAGAGGAGGAGGAGGAGGAGGAGGAGGGGGAGATACACTAAGAAAGGAGGGGGAGGAGATGGACATAGACATTGGAGAGGAGGAGGTTAGGACGTATATAAAATACCCATACATGTTAGCAACGTGCATTTGGTCTGTCTTTTCCATTTAAGCTTGCTGAACCGCAGCTAAGCGGGGCCGGTTACAGCTAGTGTTTTATGAAAATCAGTATTTCGTGCTCTTTCAGTTTCTACATAAATTTACCCGCCAGCATCATCACACTTACTCTGCCTGGCAATGGACGCTTATTACTGAACCATACAGTAAAGTCCGTTGCTCTTCCATTCGCGAATAATGCGTGTAAATAATGACTGCTTCTACGCCTGGTATCATCTGCGCGATAGCTACGGCACGCTTACGTAGGGGGCTGAACATTTGTGGTTTGTGTGCTGAGACATGGGTCTTGGAGTTTTCCAAGAATCTTCTTGAAGGATTTCCGGCGCCTCGCTTAGAGTTCCACGAGTGAGTTAGGATCTTTCAACATTTCCTCAAACTCTGTGACTAATCAAACAACCACGTGAGTATTCGCGCCGTCCTCCTCCTACTGAAACTACTGACAAACCCGGCAAGCATTCCTCACTCATTATAAAATGTAAATATAAAAAAAAGAGCTTGTAAAAAAATGGTCAGCCTTTACAACAGCCGTGGTTTCTGTAAGACATGGGATGTCCATAGTTAAAGTTTCAGGTTCGAACCGTGTAGAAAGAGAACCACTGCTCAGAAAGACGTCAAATTTCAACAGCATATTATTGACTCGCGGGGAAACGTCATGGAGCAACAAAAGATAATTTTACCAATAGATGCACTGTAAGCGTCTTAACACGAATGAGGTCGGCTAGAAATAACAGATGAATCGCAATGCGACAGCTACAGTTTGTTGTAGATTTCGCCCCCGCACTGTTCAATGTGCATAACTGCACGAGTTCCACAGTCAACAGCTGTGGCACTGTTAGTTAGTTAAGCTCATCCACCACGGCAAGACCGAACCATATCGGATGGAAAAATCTGTTTTCAACTGTCCTGAGGCCAAAAATTGCATACAAAGCAAAATTACTCCGGTTTTTAATTGTTAATGGATCAAAAACCGAATAGAAAACAAATGTCATAGGTTTTCATTTGTCCTGGAGCCACAATCCGCATAAAAATCAAAATGAAATCGGTTTATAACTGTCGTGAGACAGGTGCAAGACATATTTAACATTCTGTCCACCGTTTTCTGCCACAAACTAAAATCGAGAAACAGCTTGTTCCACAATAAACCGGAGTGTCTCGGGAGTCACGTTCAAATGCGTTGCGCATTGGGGGTGCCTTAAATTCGGATACGTTCGTAATTGGAGCTATGAACACGACGTCTTTCAGATAACTCCATTGCCGGAAATCACACGGATTAAGATGAGGTGATCAGGATGTAACATTCCCGCAATGCCTCTGCAGCCGCTTCACTGACTTTGCGATGTACGGAGGAGCGCCATCTTGTCTAAAAATGATCCTACCTACACATACACAATACTGATGGGTTGGAATGAGGATGGTACGCAAAAAAGACTATCATAGCGTTTACCAGTGAGGGTACAGGTAACAGGATCAACAGGAATCATCTCCTTGAAAACGTAGGGCCCTACGGTAAACAATGCCGTAAACCCGCACAGTCACCTTTGCAGAATGAAGCGCTACTGACATCGGTCCAGGCCCTTTTTTCGTGCCCTTCAGTGTGCGAAACTTCTGCAAGGCCACTGGCGAACGGCGATCGTTCTCGTGAAAGAGTTTTATCAGCAGCGAGCGGTCCTTCATGGCGACAGTCACATTTGCGTCTCGGGCGCAAACTGAGAAACAGCCGTGTGCCGCGCTAGTCTATTAGTGTGCATATTCTGACATTTACAGCGCTATCCTTTGGTCAGATCTTCTTTTTTTCCCCCATGATGTTTTCCCCTGCTTCAGTAATACTCCGGTCAAATTTGACGTCCTTCTGAGCAGAGAATTTCTTTCTACAGCGTATTGAAACTGGAACTTTTAATTGTAGGTACTCTGTAGATCAGGACAGCTTTAACCCCCACATTAGCAGGGCGGAGGGGTGGGGAAGGTGTACTTTATGCCCAACTTTTGAAGATATTGTAATCTTTTCAATTACTTTATATTGTAAAACTTTGAAAAATGTTGTTGTGGTCTTCAGTCCTGAGACTGGTTTGATGCAGCTCTCCATGCTACTCTATCCTGTGCAAGCTTCATCATCTCCCAGTACGTACTGCAGCCTACATCCTTCTGAATCTGCTTAGTGTATTCATCTCTTGGTCTCCCTCTACGATTTTTACCCTCCACGCTGCCCTCCAGTACTAAATTGGTGATCCCTTGATGATGCCTCAGAACATGTCCAACCAACCGATCTCTTCTTCTAGTCAAGTTGTGCCACAATCTCCTCCTCTCCCCAATTCTATTCAATACCTCCTCATTAGTTATGTGATCTACCCATCTAATCTTCAGCATTCTTCTTTAGCACCACATTTCGAAAGCTTCTATTCTCTTCTTGTCCAAACTATTTACCGTCCATGTTTCACTTCCATACATGGCTACACTCTATACAAATACTCTCAGAAACGACTTCCTGACACTTAAATCTATACCAGATTTTAACAAATTTCTCTTCTTCAGGAACGCTTTCCTTGCCATTGCCAGTCTACATTTTATATCCTCTCTACTTCGACCATCATCAGTTATTTTACTCCCTAAATAGCAAAACTCCTTTACTCCCTTAAGTGTCTCATTTCCTAATCTAATCCCCTCAGCATCACCCGATTTAATTTGACTACATTCCATTATCCTCGTTTTGCTTTTGTTGATGTTCATCTTATACCCTCCTTTCAAGACACTGTCCATTCCGTTCAACTGCTCTTCCAAGTCCTTTGCTGTCTCTGACAGAATTACAATGTCATCGGCGAACCTCAAAGTTTTTATTTCTTCTCCATGGATTTTAATACCTACTCCGAATTTTTCTTTTGTTTCTTTTATTGCTTGCTCAACATACAGATTGAATAACATCGGGGAGAGGCTACAACCCTGTCTCACTCCTTTCTCAACCACTGCTTCCCTTTCATGTCCGTCGACTCTTATAAATTTGAAAAATATATTTATTTTTTAAATGAATTCTTCTACCAGATTCTATAAATGTAATAAATTTTTAATTTAAACTTAACACAAAAGTTTACGTCTCAGTGGTAGATGTCACTTCCTCCAGTGAATCTCATGTTAAATATTTTTGGGTTCAGTACCTTACAAATAAACATATTTTGATGGTATGTTGAGTAAAAGTCAACAACAATTAACAATTTTCGTTTTTTATTTTTTTTAGGGTTTGCATAAAGTATCCAACCCTTCACAATACGTGTTATGGAAATAGTATTTATTTTAAAGTCTTTATCTCCACTTGCTTGGTGCGAACAGAGGAGAAATGTTCTGAGGAAATGTCACTGAAAAATTTTTGTGCTTTATTTTTGAGAGCTTTGTCACAGGCAGTATTCCAACGTAAATGTCTATACGATACATCATTCCTTAGCCAGATACTTAATTGCGAATAAGTGTTGCCAATCACAAGTTATTACTACAGGCCCCTTTAACGGGATCTGTCGGCCCCTCGCCCTCTTAACAACGCTTCACGAAGTGCTTCGCGGCTGCTGTTATGCGTTTGTTAGACAATTTGCATTCGATGGCCCACCTTTCACAGACGTATAAACATTCGTCGAGAGGATGATACTTTGATAATAGCTATTTCTGTCCGACGTAATTTTTGCGTGGTTTACACCAACTCGCCTGAGGCAAATGCCGGGATGGTTCCTTTGAAAAGGATACTTCAAACTTCCTCAATGCCTATCCTTTACCTACTCGAGTTTAAGCTCTGTCTCTAATGACCTCGTCGACGGGGCCTTAATACCCTGATGTCCCATCACGCTACAGTTCGTTCTTCACATTCCTTATTCGTAGGAATTACGTTTGTCGGAGCCGTAATAACGTCAATAAATCTCCCTTTCCTTGTATATATTAAATTAACTGTAGTTCTTACTCTGATGCTGATCTTTGACCTCAGTAAAAGAGAGAAATTATAATTATCATATCTTTATATCAGAATGGTTTAAATGACGATCTTCCATTATTTTAACACAACGACAGACTTCTCTTGACCGATCGATTAGACTAATATCTGCACTTTTCCTTCCTATCTTAATTTTTCTCTCTTTTTTTAATTTCAGAGGCGCCTTATCCTAGGGGCTATTGCCCAGATCGTCCAAGACTGTTTACGCCCCATCTCTTACCGTTAGATAGTCTCCATAATTGTGTGGTGATTATTTTTCGCATATCCTCTTCCAAAAAACCACAAGGAAACCGGATATTTGTGATTTTTTTTATTTAAGTTCATCGGGTTCAAAACTAAAAATACTTCTCGCAAAGCAGCTAAATGCAATTCTTAAAAAACTCGAGAAAATAAAATTTAAAATATTCCTACAATTTTTAATATGTTGAACGAAGGGGGTTTTCCTTCAGCAAGCAGTGTGGCTATGTGGTATAGTGCTTACCTGTCGCCTGGGGGGGCCTGGGTTTGAAACCCGGCTGAAAAAATTTCTTAAGCAAACTTAGATGTTGCATGAGCATTTACCTGAAGCGTAAAATTAAAAAAAAAAAATAGAAAAAGATCTAATCTGTGATTTTTAAATTAGTTTAAATTTCAATTTTTTTAAATTGTAATTTTGATTATGAGTCTTTTATAAAAGATAAATAATTAAGAATTTTTATTTGCAGTGAAAATTGGATTTTGTGTGCAGTATATAATTAAATATAAAACTACGAGTACTGCCCTTAAAAAGTCAATAGAATGTATTAATTGGCGTATATTTGAAGAATTTTGTATTTGAATGACGTAGGTATTCGAACTGAACGAAAAAAAGACAAAATTATGATCGAACTGAGACTCGACCTAGAGATCACCAGTCTCGTGTGCTTTATGTATCCTACGCTTCACAGAAATGCTCGTAGAAAATTCACTTTAGTTTAAAAAAATTGATTCAAACTGAAATCGAAAATTTTTTCCAAGAATTAATTTTGTATCTTTTGTTTATTATAGTAAAGCAAATTGCTTACGGAAGTATCGTTGACACGTCAGCACGGTAGCAAGGAAAGAGGGCTGACGGGTGTAGGGAAATACGTAGAAAGGAAAAAAAAATGGAGGGAGTTAACAGCATCTTCTTTATATAACAGCATAAAAGTTATTTGTTAAGTAAACGCAACAAAAAGCAAGTAGAAAAATTTGCAATACATTTAGTTACCATTTTTTGTTGAAAACTTTCTTTCGCATTTATTTATGTTTCTTCTTTTTATGATAAGAATCTTTTTTGATTGTCTTCTGGCTGCTGTTTTCTAAAAGTCTATTTCATTCACTTCCGTCTTTCCGCTTAAGTCGTCGAGACTTACAAGAACGGTCCAGTGTTTAAGTGCTTGTTTTGCTACGAACGCCATCAACTAGAAAATTATTATACCACTAGATATTCACAAAAAGAAAATTTTAATCAACACAATAAGGATAAAAAAAATAAGTATTTGGCAGACTATACACAATATTGAGAGTTCGTGGTAGTAGATTAAATGATTTGTAGTTTACACATACATAAATTATGAAGATGGCATCCACAATTTTTCGTGGAGCAGATAGAAAGAAGACAGTTAATACACAAACAATTTTAAAACAAACAGTTGAAGCAAGTGGAGCGGTTGTATTGCAGGGTACAATAAATCATTAAAAATTAGCAGGACAGTCAATAAGTATAATACTAATATAAGGAAAGACAGAGCACATAAAACTGGGACAAATTAAATCGTCATATCAAACATGAAAGTAAGACAGTCAACTAATGTGCAAAGTTGGATGGATAACAACAGGTAAAATAATATTTAACAAGATCTAATTTAATAGTTAAATGAAGCACAGTTTTCGATGGGAAAATGTCGGCGAGACGAACACTTAACGAAACAGAGAGAGAGGAAAATTTTCAGGCCCCTCAAACAGCGAGCGGGGACCATACCACAGAGCTATACTGCTCCTTATGTTAGTGTACTAAACGTGGCTGCAAAACTTCGAAGTCGATTTTCTCGAGAATTTTGTAGCGTTATATCGAACTGCTTTGGAAAAGACTTCATGAACTATAAACAAGGAAAACTACAAAAATCCGATTGGCGTGCCGTCGGTCCGTTTTCTTGGAGTAAACAAACATATCACGGTACGCAGTTGTCAACAATACGGGGTCCCTGCAGTCGACCGCGCCGTTGCTCGGCGACAGTTTCAGACGGTGCGACTGGTGCGTAACATGAACGTATCAACTCCCAGGCAGCACAATCTTAAGAAACCCGTGAAAAGCAGCAAGAACATGGGGCACCGATCGCTGGCAGGAGGTAAGCCATCTACAAACATCTGTGTTCCGCCAATGCGTACCAACCAAAACACGTGTGTGAAATCGACTACAGCTTGACGTATGACATACATTCTGATCTCCCAATGTTTCCCGGCGCAACTAACTGTGTGCTTCTGTGTGTTTTGCCCGGTTGTTGTTTTCATTCTATACACTTCTCAATTTTATGGAAACAAGAAGTCGGCAGAACAGCCGGAAGCCCATTATCAGACAAGAATTCTCACAGCATGTACGTTTATTAGATACGGATAAAATCCCACGCTGGTTTTCAAAATCACATTACCATGAAATTAACTCCAGTCATACAGCCTGTTTATCAGGGTCTGACAGAGGCACTTTCTCTTTCAGAAGCGCGAATTTTACAAATTTTGTAATTACAGGAAAATCACAATACTATAACTTTAACTTTGTGTTCTGCCTTAGGGCAGGTCTTGTCATGAGGGAAGCCTCGTCAGAGAGGTCCACCGCATGAGCGCCTAGGGAAGTGATTCCAGTGGTGGTTTCCCGTTGCCTTCCACTGATGATCATGAAGTGATAATGAGGACAACACAACACCCAGTCCTGGATCGGAGAAAATCTCCGACCCAGCCGGGAACCGAACCCGAGCCCCTTGGAGTGACAGACCGCCGCGCTGACCACTCAGCTATCGGGGCGGACGGAATACTATACAGAGTGTTACAAAAAGGTACGGCCAAACTTTCAGGAAACATTCCTCTCACACAAATAAAGAAAAGATGTTATGTGGACATGTGTCCGGAAACGCTTAATTTCCGTGTTAGAGCTCATTTTAGTTTCGTCAGTATGTGCTATACTTCCTCGATTCACCACCAGTTGGCCCAATTGAAGGAAGGTAATGTTGACTTCGGTGCTTGTGTTGACATGCAACTCATTGCTCTACAGTACTAGCATCAAGCACATCAGTACGTAGCATCAACAGATTAGTGTTCATCACGAACGTAGTTTTGCAGTCAGTGCAATGATTACAAATGCGGGGTTGGCAGATGCCTATTTGATGTATGGATTAGCACGGGGCAATAGCCGTGGCGCGGTACGTTTGTATCGAGACAGATTACCGGAACGAAGGTGTCCCGACAGGAAGACGTTTGAAGCAATTGATCGGTGTCTTACGGAGCACGGAACATTCCAGTCTATGACTCGCGACTGGGGAAGACCTAGAACGACGAGGACACCTGCAATGGACGAGGCAATTCTTCGTGCAGTTGACGATAACCCTAATGTCAGCGTCAGAGAAGTTGCTGCTGTACAAGGTAACGTTGACCACTTCAGTGTATAGAGAGTGCTACGGGAGGACCAGTTGTTACCGTACCATGTACAGCGTGTGCAGGCACTATCAGCAGCTGATTGGCCTCCATGGGTACACTTCTGCGAATGGTTCATCCAACAATGTGTAAATCCTCATTTCAGTGCAAATGTTCTCTTTACGGATGAGGTTTCGTTCCAACGTGATGAAATTGTAAATTTTCACAATCAACATGGGTGGGCTGACGAGAATCCGCACGCAATTGTGCAATCACGTCATCAAAAAATGGTTCAAATGGCTCTGAGCACTATGGGACTTAACATCGATGGTCATCAGTCCCCTAGAACTTAAAACTACTTAAACCTAACTAACCTAAGGACAGCACACAACACGCAGTCATCACGAGGCAGAGAAAATTCCTGACCCCGCCAGGAATCGAACCCGGGAACCCGGGCGTGGGAAGCGAGAACGCTACTGCACGACCACGAGCTGCGGACAATCACGTCATCAACACAGATTTTCTGTGATCGGTTGGGCAGGCATTGTTGGTGAGGTCTTGAGTGGGCCCCATGTTCTTCCACCTACGCTCAATGGAGCACGTTATCATGATTTCATACGGGATACTCTACCTGTGCTGCTAGAACATGTGCCTTTACAAGTAAGACACAACATGTGGTTCATGCACGATGGAGCTCATGCACATTTCAGTCGAAGTGTTCATACGCTTCTCAACAACAGATTCGGTGACCGATGGATTGGGAGAGGCGGACCAATTCCATGGCCTCCACGCTCTCCTCACCTCAACCCCCTTGACTTTCGTTTATGGGGGCATTTGAAAGCTCTTGTCTACGCAACCCCGGTACCAAATGTAGAGACTCTTCGTGCTCGTATTGTGGACGGCTGTGGTACAATACGCCATCCTCCAGGGCTGCATCAGCGCATCAGGGATTCCATGCGACGGAGGGTGGATGCATGTATCCTCGCTAACGGAGGACATTTTGAACATTTCCTGTAACAAAGTGTTTGAAGTCACGCTGGTACGTTCTGTTGCTGTGTGTTTCCATTCCATGATTAATGAGATTTGAAGAGAAGTAATAAAATGAGCTCTAACATGGAAAGTAAGCGTTTCCGGACACATGTCCACATAACATTTTCTTTCTTTGTGTGTGAGGAATGTTTCCTGAAAGTTTGGCCGTACCTTTTTGTAACACCCTGTATATATATATATATATATATATATATATATATATATATTTTTTTTTTCAGCATCCACACAAATGCTCCGCAAGCCGCCATATGATGAGTATCGGAGGGTGCCGTGTACCTTTAAGTCATTTTCTTTCCTATTCTACTCGCAAATCGTGATGGAGAAAGGCGACTGTCTATATGCCCATGTACGAGCCGTTATTTCTCGTATCTTATCTTCGTAATCATTACGCGAAATGTATGTAGGCGGCATTGGAATCGTTATGCCGTAGCCTTCAAATGCCGGTTATCAAAATTTTCTCAACAGTGTTTCGCGGAAAGAACGTCTTCTTCCCTACTGCGAATCCCACTTGAGTTCGCCAAGCATCTACGCAATACTCGCTTGCTGACCGAACCTAAAGGTAACAGATCTAGCAGCATGTATCTGGTTCGCTTCGATGTCTTCCTTTAATTCGACCTGGTGTGGTTACACCCAATCTTGGGTGCTGGTTCCATTGTATATCGCTCTGAAACGTACGTCTAGATATTTTAGCGACGCGACAGTGTCGATCAGTACTCCAATAATGCTGCGTTCGAACATTACGGATTTGCTTCTCCTACCCGTCTGCATAAACTTACATTTGTCTACATTTAGAGTAAGCTGCAAATCATCGCACCTACTAGAAACTTTAAGTCATCTTGTATCCTCCTACAATGAAATCCACCTTCTCGTCCGCCACAGCATCATTAGCAAACAGCTGCAAATGACTGCGCACCCTGTCCCTCAGCTTATTTATGTACATATAGAATAAGAACAGTTCTTCGAACATCCATGGGACAATCCTGACTATACCCTTGCCTCTGCTGAACACCTGCCGTCGAGGATAACGTACTAGTTGGTAATTTCCAAGAATGATTGCCTATCGAAGTCGCGAAAAGAAGAGCGTTAAAAGAATACTTGCAATTACAAAGGAGACGACTTACCTTATTCGTCGTCGGTGTTGCCGTCATGTGAAAGTCCATTACGGTGGTCTGGATGGATTATTTGGAAGAGTCGAACCATGTATTCTTCCTGATATTCGTTTGTTTTCCGCACTGTGCGCAGTGAAAGTGTAACGATATTTCAGCATCGAAACTGCTCTTACGAAGTTGTACACACTTCACACCACCACGATCTACACAGTCCTTTCTTTCCTCGTCCGGTAGTACTACATATTTGCGACGAAAAGTCGAACAATTTTATACACTGGATAAACAAGGAATTAGATTCTTCCATGTGAGACAATCCGCCGAAGAAACGTCGAGAACACTAGACATCCCACTCACTAACGACATAATTCGTCTGCGTTTCCCTAGCAACTCACCAATAATTCACGGAGGTATGTAATTTAGAGCAACTAAGAGAACGAGGAAAACAGATAAAAATGACGATCACAAATAACTGATCACAACGCCCGCCATCGGAGTCACCTGCTCGATTTACGATCGCACGTTCGATATGCATCGTTTGCACCCAGCGACTTCGATAGGCAATCATTCTTGGAAATTACCTACTAGTTTCTACTACTTAAGAAGTCTTCCAGCCACTCGCATATTTAGGAACCTATTCCGTATGCTCGTACCTTCATTAAAAGTGTGCAGTGGGGCACCGTGTTAAAAGCTTTAAGGAAATCCAGCACCACGGAATCTGCTTGTTGCTCTTCATCCGTAGTTCGTAGTATATCATGTGAGAAAAGGGCAACCTGAGTTTCGCACAAGCGATGCTTTCTAAAACCGTGCTGATTCTTCGACATAAGCTTCTCGCTCTCGAGAAAAATAATTGTATTTTAACTGAGAATATGTTCAACGATTTTGCAGCGAACTGATGTTAAGGATATTGGTCTGTAATTCTGCGGATCCGTTCTTTTACACTTCTTACATACAGGAGTTAGCTGCGCGTTTTTTTTCCATTCGCTTGGGACTTTGAGCTGGCAAGGGATTCCCGATAAGTGCAAGTTAAGTAAGGAGCCAATGCCATGGAGTGCCCTTTGTAAAACTAAAATGACATTTCATCCACACCTGGCGATATATTTGTATTCAATCCTTTCAACTGCTTCTCTACGCCGGGGATGTGTATTACTACGTCCTCCACACCGGAGTCAGTGTAATGTCAAATGACGGTAGGTCTGTCCGATCCTCCTGCGCGAATGATTTCTTAAAAGTGGGGTTTAAAACTTCGGCTTTCCTCCTGCTCTCTTGTATAGCCACACCGGACTGGTCAAAGAGTGACTGGATAGAAGCCTTGAACCGCTTAGTGATTTTATGTAGGAACAGAATTTTCTCGGGTTCTCGGCAAGATCTTTTCCTAAGGTGGCAGTCGTTATGTTTCGCGCATTATTCTTTTTAAAAATGCACGAATTTCTACTAACGTTTGACTGTCATCATTTGAGAATTCTGTTCAGCCGACAGTGCTACAGTGTCTGCTTCATCAGCAATTTCCAAATTTTGTAACGGAAACAGAGTGGATCTTTTCCGTCCGTAATCCACTTATTCGGCACGCATGTCTACTAGACATTTTATTTCGATGGACAGACCGTCAAATGGTCTTATAGGTGCATATTTCTCGCCTTTCTCTACAAAACCATGTTCATTACAGGGTATTGCAAATCATTTTTTCTGCTAGTGTCGTACTAGTGAATTTCTCTGTTACTTTTTAGCTAAGATGAATTGTTGACAATAAATTTCACAAGCGAAGAAGATCGTGTAAACAGATGTCCGCAAGGTGTTAGTGTGTACATCACTCTGATAACTCTAATTGCTTTCTTTTGTGCAGTGAAAATTTTTGCCTAAGTAAGGAGTTAGACTAGAATATTATCACGCAAGGCATCAGTGAATGAAAATATGATATTTAAAGATAATTTTGCATACATTTGGCCACAAAACGTTTTTCTTATAATATAATTTTATTCTTCATATCGATCCATTTAACTTCATCGATCTTGAACCATGAAAATCGTTCATCACAAATGAGGCAAAAACCACTTTACAGTGAAACTAATATTATTATGCTTTAGTATTCATGTAACCAAAATTCTTGTCATTTTTAACTTTTATGACGTTTACTATCGATAATTCAATCGACAATTATTCAAAGACAGGAAGTTGATAGTTTTCATATTGTCAAAGTTTGCTGCCTTCATTATTATTAGGAGCATAAAACTTTATACAAAATAATTATTTCCAGAAAACATAATGTAAAGTATATTTGAAAAGTAATTTCATTTAAGACAGTCATAATAAAATTCATTTCAACTACATGCTGTTCTAGAATTATCTGGACGCTATGCACCAACAGAAATTTTAGAGGCAAACGCGCCATAATAGTTTGTTGTTTCCGAGATTTATAGATATAAGTGTCAAGATCTTTGTGTTGAAATGTTGCACAATGCATTTACTTAACAAGTGGTGTTGAAGAAAGTGTCAAGTATTTATGAATAAATGTTGATGGTATCAGAAAGCAGCAATATTCCATTGACTTTTACCGTAACAAAAAGCCTTGGACCTATTAATTGGAAAGCATAAACAGGAGCCGACACCCTAGACCATGGGACAGCCATAGCAAGATAAGTAACATTTATCTGCTAATGTAAGGTTTCTGCCCTTAAGAAATTATGTGCCCGCATCTCGTGGTCGTGCGGTAGCGTTCTCGCTTCCCACGCTCGGGTTCCCGGGTTCGATTCCCGGCGGGGTCAGGGATTTTCTCTGCCTCGTGATGGCTGGGTGTTGTGTGCTGTCCGTAGGTTAGTTAGGTTTAAGTAGTTCTAAGTTCTAGGGGACTGATGACCATAGATGTTAAGTCCCATAGTGCTCAGAGCCATTTGAACCATTTAAGAAATTATGTAAACTTTGACAACACTAGAAAGGTACGAGTACTACAAGAAATTCCTACTCGACGATCGGTTATCAACATGACGAGGAAATCTACAGATGACGTGACTACGTATTGGCAAGTGGTCTTAATTTTGCTTCTACATCGGTCACTAGAGGATTTTGTCAGTTCCATCGAAGATGAAGTGCGACGTCTTCCAACAGAGGCTGCAGAAATAAATGGTCCGAAATCTTACCGTGTCCTGACGACAGCCGCACCATCGAAGAGCAACATAACTTATCAATAGCCGTGGATGCGGTAGTACTCAAGTCAGATGAGGGTAATGCTACAGTCCTTATGCCACCGAAGGACTATATTAATAAGATCAAACCTTTGATGTGTGACTCAACGAATCACAAAATCGATAAGGATCCTACTAACCGTGTGGTGCGAAAAACAGTAGAACTTTAGACGAAAGTTTTCTTGCAAAAGACTCCATTAAGCGACTGAGACCGAATAGTTCAGTTCCATCTAGGTTGTACGGACTGTCCAAGATCCATAAAGGTGTATCTTTACGTCATATAGTAAGCAATATTGGAGTAGCCACCCTGTGATTTCGCCAAATACTTGGCGTCTTTACTACGAGAACCCATTGTAGGCAAGTGGCCAGGTCATATAAGAAATTCGAGTGATTTAATCAGCAGACTCCAGTCATTCAAACTCAAGAGCAGCGATTTGTTGGTCAGTTTTGACGTCGTTTTGCTTATTACAATGTGCCTTTGGTGGACTCATTATATCTCATAGCAAGAGGTCTGAGGCTGACATTACCGCGCTGTTTAAGCATACTCTCTCCTCGACGTTCTTTTTATTCAACAACAGATTTTTTGAACAATCGGCTGACAGTGTCACCATGGGAGTCCTTTGTCTCCCCTAGTGGCCAACTTTCTCATGGAAGTATTTGCCGAGCGAGCACTCGACTCAGCTATTATGAAACCAACAGTTTTTGGCGGTAGCTGATGACACTTCTATTATTTGGTCTCATGGTGTGAACAGTCTCAGAGTTCCTTCAACATCTGAGTTCCATACATGAAAAAATAAAATGTACTGTGAAGGCGGAGAGAGATGGTTGCTTGCCGTTTTTAGACGTCTTTGTGCGACGTAAGAGCGATGAAACAATGAGGCATCCAGTGTTTCGAAACCCCATTCATACTGACCTTTATTTGCAGTCTGCTAGTTTCCACAATCCTGCACAAACGATAGGTGTTTTAAAGAGCTTGACCCACAATGCCGATTCGATCTCAGATGCCGATAGCCTGCAAAAGGAACTTGGACGCCTGCAAAGTGTGTTCCTGAACAACGGACACCCGTATCAACAAGTTCAGAGTGCTCTAAAGACGTACAAATGACAGACAAAGAAAGAGGTTGAGGCCTTCAAAATTGTAAATGTTTCAGCTAAAATAGGCAGACTATTAAGAAGACATAAAGTAACCTTTCGACCTCCTTCCAAAATATCAGCACTTTTGAGATCTGTTAAAGACGATTTAGAGTTACGCAAAGCTGGTGTATACAGGATTCCGTGTGAAAGCGGAAAATCTTATCTAGAGCAAACGACACGCACTGTGCACGATCGCATTATAGAAAATCAGCGACATAGTCGCCTTCTCCAAGCAAATAAGTCCGCTACCGCTGAACTCTGTACTTCTATTGATCATTCGACGAAATAAAATGAAACAAAAATTGTGGCCCACGTTTCAAAATTTTGGAGCTCAATCATCAATGAATCAGAGGAAATACGACTGTCTGAGTCCCTTATGGATCAAGATGGCGGTTTCCAATTAACTTCTGCATGGGACCCAAGTATAGGAAAAACTTCGTGCTCTGCGTAATCAGCGTCATCCTACGATTTTACTGCACGAAGACAATCGTTCTGACATCGAAGAGGCGAGCGTTTACGGCGGAGGGCGCGCATAACAGCACAAAGACTTACAGCAGAAGCGCATACGCTCAGGCAACGCATATGCAGTGCCAACTGAGACACCGCGAATGTGCCAGTGGGGTCTGAAATAGGGGAGCTCAGTGCGTTGCTAATCTGTGTTCACCTGAAGATGGCCAGAAGACTCTGCGCCGAAATATCGTACCAGCATGTTACAGAAATCCGGCAGTTCTCCCGAAAATTTTTCAGGACAAGCTAGAACAGTTAGTTCAACGCAGAATGTTTACCTTTTGTACATCTACGAACATTTGGATAGTAAGGGATATGTAATGTGATACATGGAAGAGCTTCATTGAGTATTTCATTCACTTCCTCATTGCATCGTTCCAGTGAAAGCACAAGCTACGTTTTTCGCAGAACACTCCTTTTTTTTATCCTATGGCAACATCCATGCTTTTCGTTCGTGGATGATCAATTTTATGAAACTCCGATATTAGGTAAAATGAAAGAAAACCAGTAGATGTAGTGAAACAGAAATTTAATATTACTCTTTTCGTGTGATTCTTGCGCATAAAATCATGTCTAAAACTGTTACAATAGGCACTGAAAGAATAATACAATTTTCAAGCCATTTTATATCATTTAACATGACAGTAACACGATCGCTAATGTCGCTACACTTACACAGTATGTGACGGTACGTCACATAAATGGACATTTGGAGAGAGGGAAAAGAAGTTTTTGCTATGAGACGTGTGAAACATAAATTATCTAAAGACTAAGTACGTCTGCACGATGTATAACAAATAGTAAAGAACGTAAGTTGTTGTTATCAAAACCCAAATATCGATGTAGTTAACAAAACACAGTTTTTTGGTAGAATCTCTGTGTAACATAGCCATGAAGATCAGACACAATGCTTTGATTGAGCAAGCTCTCCTGTTTTTGTTTCGTCTAGAAGTAGGCCGCCATTGTAACGCTAGATAATATTTAATGTAAGTTTGGTTGTAATTTAGTAAAATATACTTACAATTGTTATTAGAAAGTGTGTATTATTGACTTAGTTGTCACCTCATGATTGCAACCATTAATTATAATTAACAAAGTTTTTACAGAACTTCGTAGTGCAGAGAGCTCATCTCCCCTAGCAAGATTTAGTCGGCCCTTAAGCTGACTGTATTATTTAATTAAAATTTCATGTCGTAATATTAAATGTAAATGCGAGAGACTTCTCAATCTTGATCTTTAATTAATTTCAAAGTTAAAAAGATTAGTAATAAATTTCATTTACTAAAATCCACAGCACTGAAGGAGTTCAGTATGTTTCATTTTGGCAGCCTAACGGCAGACGAGATTCTCTCCAGTTTTGCCTTGCAAATAATGAACAAGAAATATTGAAAATCATTACACCCAATAAGCTCTGCAATATCTCCGTTAATCTTTGTGACATTTGGTACATAAATAGCCAGTAGCCCCTGAGACCCATATTAATAATTACAGTTTGCGCAAGAATACGCATATTTTCTTTTCTAAATAGCAGCGCTCACGCAAACTATTTATTAGAAGGCGGTGATTCGAGCGTTGTGTTTAAAAAATATTATATCGTACGTACTTCGGAGCAGCCCATGTCCGTACGTGTGTTATCGCGGTATAAGTTAATTAAAAATCTCATGCTAGCCCACAATATTTAACCCCCCCCCCTCCCCCCCCCCCCCCCACACACACATATAAAGTTATAACGTGATAAGTATTGTAACAAGAAACGCTTAAAAGCGGCATCTGATCGCCTGTTGTAGTTTGACTATATTCCATTAACCTTGTTTGGGTTTCGTTCATGTGTAGGTGTGTCCAAATGAAAAGGAGACTATAGTTATATGTACAGAAATTCAAATAAAAATATTGTAATTACAGTTCATGTGGGAATGTGGGACAGTACAACTATACCTAGGTGCCATAGACAATGGTACGCCGACCCCAGGGCCCAGGAGGGAAATACATCGTTTCAGTGGAGAAACGCTTAGGTTGCTGACGGTTCCAGTTTTCCATGTTGGCCTACACTTCCTTGTCACAGGAGAACCTCTGACATTTCAGAGACTGTTTTTAGGGGCCGAAGGTATGAGAGTCACGTGGGAGATACGTGGCTGTGAGGAGGATGTTCTAGGACCTGGCATCGAGATTTTTGAAGCAGTTAGAGGGTCGTCTTGGACGCATGTGGGCTAGCATCGTCCTCTGAAACCATTATCCCATTCGAGAGCTTGCTTGCCTCTGCACTTGTTCTTGATGTCCTCTTTGAAGCTCGTCAATGTGTCGCGTTATTGATCAGCGTTAACTGTTGCACTCCCAGGCCTTCAGTCTAAGAGGAGAGGTCACTCTTCATGGAAAAAGAAACCGAGAATCACCTTTAGGACTCAGAGGCTGAGTTGGCTTGTTTTGGACAAGGGGGGGGGGGGTCATGATGAGACCCCTTCATGCTCATCTGTCTGGAGCTGAAGGTAGAGTGTATGTAGTGACACCACGTTTCATCACATGCCACAATTTGAGCCATGATGGGTCAGTCAAACACCCGTTCTCGCAGACTTCCGATTCTCTGTAAGATGCTTGGGCGCAAAGAAATTGGAAGACTGGTCTTTGTGCTGATCGGGGGGAGTCCATCACGCAAGGAAATGCAAGAAAAACTCTTCAGAAATGAGGAAGTTGCCCAGAAACCTTTAAAGCTGCTTGTGCAACTGGAAAATACCACCATACCAACTCTCGGCAGACATATTCGTGGCATCGCATACGACGCCATTTTCTTTTCAGTTGGACATACCTTGCATACAAGATGATTGTCATTAACTTACCGAGCGAGGTGGCGCACTGGTTACCACACTGGACTCTCATTCGGGAGGACGACGGTTCAAACCAGCCTTTGGCCATCCTGATTTTGGTTTTCCGTGATTTCCCTAAATAGCGCCAGGCAAATGTCGGGATGATTCCTTTGAAAGAGCACGGCCGACTTCCTTCACCATAATTCCCTAATCCGAGGACCCATGACCTCGCTGTTTCGTCCCCTCATCCTAAATCAATCAGCCAACCCTATTAACCCCCGAAGCGACATAGATGAAACTGAGATAATTAAATTAATGTAAGACACATTGGGCAGCAAATGTCGGGAAATCAGTGACAAATGTTTAATATGTGACGCCACCAGATAACATACCTCGCTCCACACGCAGCGGTAGAGCCTTTCGGTCCGTTGCACCTGCTCATCCCAACCCAAGTCAAGTCAAGTCAAGTCTTGACGTCGGTGTGGGTCTGGGCCCACCAGCGCGGCTTTAGCATTTGGGGCTCAGGGTTCGGCTCTTGCGTCTGCCAAGCAGTACTTTTTTCCATTGCGTTAGCCGATTAAGTCTTTACACAGAAGTAAGATACATGATTTTATTTACCGCCTCCCCTGGTTTATTGCAAAGTGTAGTACAGTACAACAAAAACCTACCGTATTGCGCCACAAGTAATGAGCTTCAGACCTCAGTCGTTATCAGTAAATGACCTACGTTTTCTTTAAAAATTATTCCATTCCACTGTGGCACGATGCTACAGCAACGAGTTTCGAATTATTCTAGAATGAAAACAATCCTGACAGCGAAATTACTTAATATCAATGACGCGTTTCATCCATTTGAGACATTGCCAGATATAAAATGGAAAATGGACTCCACAGTAACTGCATATGTAATCTAGCATCATAGAAACGATTAAAATACAATGTCGACTTTAAGCACATCAGGTGACTCCTCCACTGCAGTGCAAAAACGATCCATCTTGCAGTTTGTGTTTCTATGACGGATGGATAACATATACAATTACTGTTGCGTCTGTTTTCCATTTTATATGGCCTCGTGACGGATGGGTTCTATATCCAGCTACTTTTTACACACACTGATGATGTCCCAAAAGGGTGAAACGAGTCATTGATATTAAATAATTTCGCAGCCAAGACTGTTCTTACTCTGGGATACCTTATCTTTACAAAATAAAATTTACGAACAAGAAAAGTTCGGGCAAAAAGAAAGAAACAGGAACCAAGAAAGGCGTTGCTTCGTTACAGCTAAGAGGATAATAGTAATTTCTACGTCAATAATAGATCACATTTACAAAAAGTGTTAGTAATTTGCACCGTTTGCTCAAATGCCAATATAAAAATATGTTGTCATCCCTTCATGCCCGGCAGGTGTGGCCGAGCGGTTCTAGGCGCTTCAGTTTGGAACCACGCGACCGCTACGGTCGCAGGTTCGAATCCTGCCTCGGGCATGGATGTGTGTGTTTTCCTTAGGTTAGTTAGGTTTAAGTAGTTCTAAGTTCTAGGGGACTGACGACCTTAGATGTTAAGTCCCATAGTGCTCAGAGCCATTTGAACCATGCACGAGCTCGAAGGTACCCCCCGTAGTTTGGATCACCGCAACGGTAACAGCTAAGCGGGCGATGAGGCTCATTTGGGACTGTACTGGAGCCCTGTAAACTAGCTCCTTCATACGCCCCCCCCCCCAAAAAAAAGAAAACAAGGTAGTGGGTTTAAATCTGGCTAGCGAATTAGTCCGCGTCGACCAATGCACCTATCTCGATACACCTGATTTAAGCAATATCTTGTTGCGATGGCACGCTATGGCGGATATCCATCCTGCTGAAGCCACATGTTTGCTCTTATTTCCTGCATAAAATCTTCAAGTAGCTCTGGCAACCCCCGCCCACTCAAAAAGACTGATAATGGCCATTTAGATCATCAGGTAAAATGTAAAGTCCCATTATTTGATTGCCTAAAATTCCTGCGCATTCAATAACCTAAGATATGTCTAGACGGCCATGCTCGTGCATTTGATTTGAATTAGCATGGAGTCATCACTCTATACATTTTTTGCCTTCAGTGTTTACTTGCGCGCAGGATCCCTGTTTCACGCATTCGACTAGCCACAGTGGCAGACGATACGTAAGAAGGTAAAACACGCTGTGGGAAAATCTGTGTGTAAATACGTATTGCTGGAAGCGCATTGGAATTAGGTGAACCCTAAGAGATGCGTGTCTGCAGGCTCATTAAATATAAACGGAATCGTCGTCGTCTTGTACTGCCACTGCTGCAAGCACAGACGTATGACATCGCAAAGTGGAAGAAGGAAAACATAGTAACCTACAGGGTGAAAAGTATTTAAACCGATAAACTCTGTGAGGTTGTAGGGGACATCAAAAACCAATATTTTTCCCTAATGTCATTTTTTCCTATGAGGATTATTTAAACCAGTGGAGGTCGTATTACGCTCTTCAGTTGATAGAGGCCATATTACCATCTTCAGTTGTAGGCAACTGCTGTCCACCAGTGTAGTAGTGCATTGTCTCTGTTTACTAATGGAGCGATACACCTGGAGTGAGTACACTGATACGGTTGATGCGTACTACGTAGCGCACCACAATGGACGAGCTACACAGCGGGTTTATCAACAACAATATCCTAATCGCCGTATCCCGCATCATACGACCTTTGCTGCTGTGTACCAACGTCTGCATGAGACCGGGTCATTAAGCATATTACCTGGACAGGGACGCAGTCGCACTTTAAGAACGCTGCAATTTGAGGAAGCTGTCTTGCAGCATGTGGAGCGGGATCCTTCAATCAGCACTCGTGCAATTGCAAGTAACATGGGGACGAATCAGACGAATGTAAGAACAGTCCTTCGAGAGCAGTTGTTACGTCTTTTTCACTTACAGAGTGTCCACAACCTGGAATCAGTTGATTATCCACCCAGAGCACAGTTTTCACAGTGGTACCTGGAACAGTGTGAAATGCATCCTACATTTCCATCCTCTGCGTTGTTTACCGATGAATCGACGTTCGGGCGTGTTGTAGTCTTCAACATGTTTGGAGTAAGGATAACCCACATGCCACAGTTACTAGCGCTCATCAAGTGCGGTTCTTCGTTAATGTGTGGGTCGGTGTTGTTGGGGCTGTTTAATTGGGCCGTATCTGCTACCTAGGCCATTAAATGGCAGGCACTACTACAATTTTCTCGCCAGAGCATTGCCAGAATTTCTGGAAGACGTCCCGCTCCCTACAAGACAAGGCATGTGGTTCCAACATGACGGGGCGCCGGCACATTTCAGTCGTCGTGTGCATCGATTCCTGGACCGACGGTTCCCAGAAACGTGGATTGGCAGAGGTGGTCCTGTACCATGGCCTGCTCGATCCCCAGATATGTCCCCTCTGGACTTCTTTGTGTGAGGAGAGATGCACAACCTTGTTTACGCAACTCCCGTTGTATCAGAAGAGGATCTGGTTGCCCGGATAGTAGCAGCGGCATGAACAATTCAGGATACTCCCGGGGTTTTTGCCCGTGTCAGACAGAACATGATCCGACGGTGTAACATTTGTTTACGTGTCAATTGAGGCATTTTTGAAAATCTACTATAACTGAAATTGGGTTGTGTTAATGTGTTGTCTCTTGGTCATAAAAAATGGAAAAGTATTTGTTGGTTTAATTAATTTGCCGCCAGAGAAATCTTCCTCTACCGGTTTAAATGCTCCTCATTGGAAAAAAATGACATTAGGGAAAAGTATTTGTTTTGATGTCCGCTACAACCTCCCAGAGTTTGTCGGTTTAAATACTTTTCACCCTTTATAGGGGCGATGTGTAGCACTGACCCTTACCGGTGAGGGTAGGGCCGGCAAGCTCCTTATATGTAAACCGAAGGTGGAGAGAGCGAGAAAAGAAAAGAAAGGAAAGGAAAGGGAGGGGATCACTTGTCTCAGCTGCATCGGGACATTGCACCGAATCAGCGGCGACGAGTGACACGGTGTACCGGACCGGGATTCGAACCCGGGATCTCCGGCTTACTAATCAGGGGCGTTAACCACTGCGCCATCCGGGACACGGCGCGAACTCTCTCGACTCAGTTAAGGCCGACCTACATTCCCATCTATCACCACTTGTCCGCAGTCTCTGTGCATTTCCTCAAAGTTGGCTACTCAGAGATTGGCACACAATGTCGGACGTATCTGTGCATTCGCACTGAAGACTGTCGATACATTGCCCAGCTAGACGTATCAGTTGTATGAATGCATGTTGTTCTCCGAAACGACAGACAGCATGCATTCGTATAAAGACAACACACATACTTGAGGCGAGTTACGGATGTGATGACGTCAGATGTTCTACATTGCTCATCGAGGTTTGGGACATTTCCCGACGTTTGCGGCCCCATGTGTCCTATATTAAATTACTTATCTCAGTACCATCGACGCCGTTTCGGTTTTTTTAAGCGTCAGTAATGTGATAATGTTAGCATACATGTGAGATTTTTCGGTGTTAGTTCATGCTGTTATATACACTACTGGCCATTAAAATTGCTACACCAAGAAGAAATGCAGATGATAAACGGGTACTCATTGGACAAATATATTATACTAGAACTGACATGTGATTACATTTTCACGGAATTTGGGTGCATAGATCCTGAGAAAACAGTACCCAGAACAACCACCTCTGGCCGTAATAGCGGCCTTGATACGCCTGGGCATTGAGTCAAGCAAAGCTTCGATGGTGTGTACAGGTACAGCTGCCCATGCAGCTTCAACACGATACCACAGTTCATCAAGAGTAGTCACTGGCGTATTGTGACGAGCCAGTTGCTCGGCCACCATTGACCAGACGTTTTCAATTGGTGAGAGATCTGGAGAATGTGCTGGCCAGGGCAGCAGTCGAACTTTTTCTGTATCCAGAAAGGCCCGTGTAGGACCTGCAACATGCGGTCGTGCATGTCCTGCTGAAATGTAGGGTTTCACAGGGATGGAATGAAGGGTAGAGCCACGGGTCGTAACACGTCTGAAATGTAACGTCCACTGCTCAAAGTACCGTCAGTGCGAACAAGAGGTGACCGAGACCTGTAACCAATGGCACCCCATATGATAACGCCGGGTGATACGCCACTATGGCGATGACGAATACACGCTTCCAATGTGCCAAACACGGATGCGACTATCATGATGCTGTAAACTGAACCTGAATTCATCCGAAAAAATGACATTCCGCCATTCGTGCACCCAGGTTCGTCGTTGAGTACACCATCGCAGGCGCTCCTGTCTGTGATGCAGCGTCAAGGGTAACCGCAGCCACGGTCTCCGAGCTGATAACCCATGCTGCTGCTGACGTCGTCGAACTGTTCGTGCAGATGGTTGTTGTCTTGCAAACGTCCCCATCTGTTGACTCAGGGATCGAGACGTTGCTGCACGATCCGTTACAGCCATGCGGATAAGACGACTGTCATCTCGGCTGCTAGTGATACGAGGCCGTCGGGATCCAGCACGGCGTTCCGTATTACTCTCCTGAACCCACGGATTCCATGTTCTGCTAACAGTCATTGGATCTCGACCAACGGGAGCAGAAATGTCGCGATACGATAAACCGCAATCGCGATAGGGTGCAATCCGACCTTTATCAAAGACAGAAACGTGATGGTACGCATTTCTCCTCCTTAAACGAGGCATCACAACAACGTTTCACCAGGCTATGCCGGTCAACTGCTGTTTGTGTATGAGAAATCGGTTGGAAACTTTCCTCATGTCAGCACGTTGTAGGTGTCGCCACCGGCGGCAACCTTGTGTGAATGCTCTGAAAAGCTAATCATTTGTATTTGACAGCATCTTCTTCCTGTCGGTTAAATTTCGCGTCTGTAGCACGTCATCTTCGTGGTGTAGCAATTTTAATGGCCAGTAGTGTAGTTACGATACCATCCCATAGTGTTTAATTTACAGATGTCGGATCATAATTCACGTTATTCTCGTGCAGCAGGCCTGCACGACATTGGCACAGGTAGTAGACAGACAGACAGACAGAGAGACAGACAGACAGACACCCACTTGCGAGGTGTGTTCAGCACGAGTGGTGTTCCGCAGGGCCTGCGCGTGTGCCTGCTGGCGGGCATCCTGGGCACGGCGCTGGGCTCCTGGGTGAAGGTGTTCTCGGTGGGCCGCCACCTCTTCTGGGTGGGCTTCGCCGGCCAGAGCATCGTCGGCGGCTCGCAGATCTTCATCCTAAGCCTGCCCGCGCGCATCGGCGCCGTCTGGTTCGGCCCCGACGAGGTCTCCACCGCCGTCTCCATCGGCGTCTTCGGCAACCAGGTCAGTACGCGCGCAGACCAGCTGCTACCTGCCTACAGCGATGGTGGTGTTCTGTCTTGTTCGTCGAAGCTGCTCTGCTGTTCCGAAAGCGCGAGGACACAGTTCGTTTATTTACAACCTGATATGAGTGCAGATCAAAAACTGGCTCCTTCTGTAAAATTGAAAATTAGTGGTAAGTTCCTATGGGACCAAACTGCTGAGGTCATCGGCGCCTAGGCTTACACACTATCTAATCTAGTTTAAACTAACTTATTCCATGGACAAGGCGCACACCCATGCCCGAGGGAGGACTCGAACCTCCGACAGGGGTGAGCCACAGACCGCGCGGCTGCTCCGCGCGGCTCTCCTTCTGTCCAGGGAATTCGGACGGTAAATAGTTCGACAAGGAAACGTCCACAGAAAGGTTCACAGCTTTGGGGGTCGATTTTTTTAAAACCATCTATACGGCGATCTAGGTTAACACTGTGGTGCCGGCCGGTGTGGCCGAACAGTTCTAGGCGCTTCAGTCTGGAACCGCGCCACCGCTACGGTCGCAGGTTCGAATCCTGCCTTGACCATGGATGTGTGTGATGTCCTTAGGTTAGTTACGTTTAAGTAGTTCTAACAAGGGAACCTCCCCATCGCACCCCCCTCAGATGTAGTTATAAGTTGGCACAGTGGATGGACCTTGAAAAACTGAACACAGATCAATCGAGAAAACAGGAAGAAGTTGTGTGGAACTATGAAAAAAATAAGCAAAATATACAAACTGAGTAGTCCATTCGCAAGAGAAGCTACATCGTGTGCAGGCTGAGCTCAGGAGCGCCGTGGTCCCGTGGTTAGCGTGAGCATCTGCGCAACGAGAGGTCCTTGGTTCAAGTCTTCCCTCGAGTGAAAAGTTTATTTTCTTTATTTTCGCAAAGTTATGATCTGTCTGTTCGTTCATTGACGTCTCTGTTCACTGTAATATGTTTAGTGTCTGTGTTTTGCGACCGCACCGCAAAACCGTGCGATTAGTAGACGAAAGGAGGTGCCTCTCCAATGGGAACCGAAAACATTTGATCGCAAGGTCATAGGTCAACCAATTCCTCCACGGGAAAACACGTCTGATATATTCCATACAACACTTGTGACGGCATGTGCGTCACATGACAGGAATATGTTGTCGACCCACCTAACTTGTATACTTGGCGAATGGATAAAAAGATTCTTCTACCTTGCTCGATTTAGGTTTTCTTGTGGATGTGATAAAGTAGTGAACAGTCAACTGCCAGCCAGGGAGCCTCGTTAGCAGGAATAGAGCTCTTCCGTGCGCTGTAGTCGACTGACGTCGTGTTTTTCGATGTTTGTTTAGGTGTAGCGTCCACATACTACGGCGCAGTTACCTCGCATCGGACGGACGGACGGTCAGATAACAATTGTCTGAAAATAAAAAATTAAACTTTTCACTCAAGGGAAGACTTGAACCCAGGACTTCTCATTCCGCAGCTGCTCACGCTAACCACGGGACCATGGCGCTCATGAGCTCTCCTTGTTCATTATGTTGTCTATCTTGTGCATGGACTACTCAGCTTGTATATTTCGCTTATTATTTTCATAGTTCGACACAACTTCTTCCTGTTGTCTCGATTGATCTTTGTTCAGTTTTTCAAGGCCTATCCTCTGTGCCAATTTATAACTAAATCTGAGGAGGGTGCGATGGGGAGGTTCCCTTGTAAGTTCTAGGGGACTGATGACCTCGGGTGTTTAGTTCCATAGTGCTCAGAGCCATTTGAACACTGTGGTGTACATGTCCAATGCAGTGGACAGCTGTTAATGGTCGTTCTTTAGCGTTTTCAACTAGTCCTGAGGATGCAATTGCACGTAGAGCACAGCAACCGCAGGGAGTGTCCGCTGGGGGAGGGGAGGGGGGCGGGACTGCGTACATTTGCAGCTTCAGTGCTGTTTGACAAGGCGAGAGAAGCCACCATTAACAGCTGTCCACTGCAGTGGACATGTGCACCACAGCTTTAGGTCCTGGGTATCACACCCTACAGGCATTCATCCTGGTAGGGCCTAGTTTGCGAGTTATCGAGGAAGAAAGATTTCGGTGTTTAGCATGACGCTCCTCAGCTTTAAGAAAGAAATGTTTTACAGGCTGGTTGCGTTGTGTAACGGTTAACGGACAGTCTTCATGCAAAAAGTTCGAATCTCAGCAGGTACGTTAAAATTTTTTATTTTTCAATATTTGTCAAAATGACTTTGATCATTATTTTTATTCAGTTAGTTGGTTTAAATGTATTTCTTTATTTTTATCATTGTATTAACTTTCTCTGTGCTCTCATTTTTCTTCCTACCCTTACTGTATTCATTATTTCTGTTGCTCATTTTGTTTGAATTTAGTTTTACATATAATTCATCTTCCATTTATATCAGTGGAGTGTTACCTACCGACGCAAACGCAATTTCCTAGCACTTTGCTGAGCACTATGTTTGGGCCTTGGCGTTCGAGAATTAACCTCCCTCACTTCCCCCCCCTCCCCCCCCCCCCCCCCTGCCTTTCGTACCCTCAATCGGCTTACAGAAGGGAAACGCCTCTCGTTCACTGTACGCCACAGTGAACCATATAACGCTATATTTACTCCTCAGCATCCTTGCACATTGCTCCGACACAGCTGCTGGGCCAGATCGATTAAACATTTCTTGTCGGACTACCAGCGACGTATCCTCGTCATCTTCAACTGCATCTGGAGCGAAGGCGTATTCCCTTCGGCATGGTGGGAGAGCACAATCGTTCCAGTGCTCAAACCTAGTAAAAACTCGCTTGATGTGGATAGCTATCGGCCCACCAACGTTCTTTTCCTTGTACGCTGCTAGAACGTATGGTGAGTCGCCGGTTGTGTTGGCTCCTGGAGTCACAGGGCCTACAGGCTCCATGCCAGGGCGGTTTCAGCCAGGGCTGATGACCTAGTGTCCCTCGAGTCTACCATGAGAACAGCATTCTCCAGACGCCAACACCTGGTTTCCGTCTTTTTTGATTTAAGAAAAGCTTACGACACGACCTGGCGACATCATAGCCTTGCTACTTTATATGAGGGATTCTCCGGGGCATGCTCCGAATTTTTATCCAAAACTTCCTACCGCACCGTGTTTTCTTTGCCCAAGTTGGTGCCACCCGTAGTTCGCACATATCAAGAAAAATGGGGTCCCACAGGGCTCAGTATTGTCTCAATTTTTAGTGGCCATCAACGGTATAGCAGCAGCAGTGGGGCCATCCGTCGCACCTTCTCTGTATGCAGAAGACTTTCCATTCTTACTGCTCCTCCGGTACTGGTGTCGCTGTGCGGCGGCTACAGAGAGACATCCAAAAGGTGCAGTCGTGGGCTCTAGCCCCCGGCTTCCAGTTTTCATTCGTGAAGTCGTGTGTCGTGCAATTCTGTCGGTGTCATACCGTTCATCTGGGACCAGAACTGTACCTTGATGACAATCTACTGACTGTAGTGGAGATACATCGATTTTTAGGATTGGTTTTTGATGCCTGATTGACTTGGCTTCCTCATCTTTGTCAGCTTAACCGGAAGTGCTGGCAGCACCTCAATGCCCTCCGCTGCCAACTGGGATGCACATCACTCAACACTGCTGCGGCTCTACAAAGCCCTTGTATAATCCCGCCTTGACTGTGGGAGTCTCGTTAATGGCTCGACGGCGCCTCCAGCGTTGCTGTTACTAAACCCAGTGCACCACTGTGGGTTTCGACTGGTGACCGAATCTTTTAGGACGAGTCCGGTGATCAGCCTACTGATGGAGGCCGGCGTCCCTCCATTGCAGATCAGGCACTGCCAACTGCTCGCCAGTTATGTCGCACACATCCGCAGCTTTCCTGAGTATCCAGATTACCGTCTACTCTTCCCAACCACGGTGGTTCAACTCACGCATCGGCGGCCCGGGTCAGGAATTACGATCGTGATTCGCGTCCAATCCCTTCTGTACCGAGCGAGGTGGCGCAGTGGTTAGCACACTGGACTCGCATTCGGGAGGACGACGGTTCAATCCCGTCTCCAGCCATCCTGATTTAGGTTTTCCGTGATTTCCCTAAATCGTTTCAGGCAAATGCCGGGATGGTTCCTTTGAAAGGGCACGGCCGATTTCCTTCCCAATCCTTCCATAACCCGAGCTTGTGCTCCGTCTCTAATGACCTCGTTGTCGACGGGACGTTAAACACTAACCACCACCCCCCACCCAATCCCTTCTGTCTGAACTGGAGTGCTTCCGTTTACCACCTCTACTCCAGGTCCATTCTCATACAATCCATGGTGTATACCTAGGCGGCAGCGACGCCTAGCTTTCGCATGGCCTTAAGGACTCATTTCCACCTGAGGCTCTCCGTTGTCACTTCCTCTTGATTCTTGACGGGTCCCGGGGCTTTGAAGTAGTTTACACCGACGGCTCTATGGCTGATGGTCACGTTGGTTTTGCGTATGCTTACACATGATATACTGAACTGCGCTCCTTGCCTTTCACTGCACAGTTGGTGCTCGTGCTCTTCAGCATATTTGTTCATACTCCGAGGAGCCCTTCCTTGTCTGTCGTGACTCCTTGAGCAGCTTATAAGCTGTTGACCAGTGCTACCCTCGCCATCCTTTGGTAGCGATCATCCAGTAGTCCATCCATCCCCTGGAACGGTCCGTCGTTCAGTGGTGATTGTCTGGAACCCGGGACTCATCGGAATCCAAGGCAATGAAGTTAGTGACAGGCTGGCCAAATAGGCTACTCGGAAACCTCTTCTGGACAAGGGCATCTCTGAAACTGACCTGTACGCGGTACTACGCCGCATCGTTTTCCGGATTTGGGATACCGAATGGCCTAATCTCGGTGTGCACAATAAACTGCGTGCCATAAAGGAGGCTACGAATGAGTGGAAGTCCTTCAAGCGGGCCTCTCGCAGGGCTCTGTGGTCCTCTGCCAGCTCCACATTGGTCGCTCTTGGGTGACACACGGGTACCTCCTGCGCCGTGAAACCCCACTCTAGTGTCGGTGCGGTGGCTGGTCGACAGTGGCCCACATTCAGTTGCACTGTCCCTTTCTGCTGCCCCGCGATGGCACTTTCAGTTACCGGACTCGTTACCCTTAGGTTTATCTGACAACGCCTCATTGGCTGATTTAGTTTTATGTTTGATGCGTAAGAGGGGTGGTATCATTCCATCTAAGTTTCAGCACATGTCCTACGTCAGTCTGTGTTCTCTACCCTAGTGCTTTTAGGCTGCAGGTTTCAATGTGTTGAAGAGGGTCCGGCTTATCTCCTCGTCATCAGCCAGCCACGGCCATCTGCTGTCTTGTATCAATCCTTTCTACTTGTTTCTGTTGTTTTCTTGTCCTATTTTGCCCGTTGTAGTATTTGTTGCACTTCTGTAGTTCTTGCGTCTTATTCCTTCCCTCGTGGACGTGTTTTATAGGAACAAGGGACCGATGACCCAGCAGTTTGCCGCCCCCCCCCCCCCCCCCCAACCATTCTTCCGTTTAAACCTTCATCTGCGTTATTTTGTGCATAATGCTATAAGAATTTATATTAAACGCCTGTATGAAGATTACCGTCCAAAAAGTGTACACCTTGTAACGAAAAATACTTTATCATTAGACTATCAATACAAATAGATTATTTCGTCTTTTGTTTTCTAATCGGTAGATCAGCATTTTCAAATAATAAATATTTTGACAGGTACATAAAAATAATTAAATTCAAATGCACAAAGATTCAAAGTGGAAACAGAATGATATAAGGGAAAATGAGAGCAGTCCAAAAAGTTAGTATGGTTTTTTAAAATGATGTGACAAAAAATAGAAACAAAAATAACTTCATTTAAACCTATTAATTGAATAAAATAACGATCAAAGTCATTTAAAAGTAAAAAGAAAAAATATCAGTGCAACTGAAATGTTCGAACCCGCGTTCTTTTACATGTGAGGACTTTACCTTAACCATTACGCTGCACAACCAGTATGTATAAGGCTCCTTTTTTAAAGCTATAGAGCATCATGTGAAATTCCTATATCTTTTTCTCGTCGATTAGTCACAAATGAGAGCCCACCAGGGTGAATGCTCGCTAGGTGTGAACCTAGGATCTTAACTTATTTTGCTACATAAACTGTCTTAAAAAGTAGCTTCCACCGCTGGATACATCTCCGTGTTCGGCAAGTTCCGGCGCCTACCGAGATCTATCCCAGTCGGTAGTAAAATGTCAGTTTGCGTTTGTAGTTTATCAGGGAAGGCTATTTCGTATGCGTCCAGCCGGTTGTCGGCGATCACTACGGATGGAGTCAACGTCCATGGAGGGACAGCGGGGCGAAGCGGGGTGTTTCGGCAGATGTGTGGAGTGTGATCTGAGTGCAGATGGAATGTGTTGACATTTGTGCTCAGCCGGTGAAATTTCAGGTAGCGGACTGCGGAACAGGCTGTTTCAGAAGTACGAGTACGATATACCGGCCCGTCCGCCGCTGCCTGCGACGTGTTACTGGAAAAGGAAACTTCAAGTAACCAGTTTAGACAGTACTCTACACTTCACGCAAGCGATTCTCAACCTGTCGGTCCCCCTTCCATCTAGGGGGGTATGACCACATTGAAAAGAAAAAAATATGAATTTAAAATTAAATCACTGAAAGGAAAGCAAAACAAAATATATTCTAGTATAATAAAACATTTAAATTCACATTCACCCCGACACAGCGCACTAAGACTTTACCGGTTCTGCACAATGCAATTAATAATTAATGTTTCAGTACTACATTGAAAATAACTTCATTATTTATTAAAAATGGTTCAAATGGCTCTGAGCACTATGGGACTTAACATCTATGGTCATCAGTCCCTTAGAACTTAGAACTACTTAAACCTAACTAACCTAAGGACATCACACAACACCCAGCCATCACGAGGCAGAGAAAATCCCTGACCCCGCCGGGAATCGAACCCGGGAACCCGGGCGTGGGAAGCGAGAACGCTACCGCACGACCACGAGATGCGGGCATTATTTATTAATGACTTCCTTGGATCAGAGTTACAGAGAAAAATTTGTCGAATTACGTAATTCGTCAACGTTTCGCGTACTTCCTGCAAGACTGAAGCAATAGATCGTCAGTAGATTCTGGTTTTGTCAACGTAGCAGACCGATATTGCGCAGTAGCAATAAATTTAGTCAGTCTTGGTAATTTTTAAGGTTTGTAGCTTTAGCGTCAAAATACGCAGAATGCATTATATACACTGAGGTGACAAAATTATGAGATAGCGCAATGCTCATTTACAGAAGGCGATAGTATGGCGTACACAAGGTCTAAAAGGGTAATGCGTTGATGGAGCTGTCATATGCTCTCAGGTGAGTCACCTGAAAGGGTTTCTGACTTGATCATGGCCGCCTGACGGAAATTAAGACTCTGAGAGCGGAATAGTAGTTGGAGCTAAATGCATGGGACTTTCCATTTAGGAAATCGTTAGGGAATTCAATACTCAGAGATCCCCAGTCTCAAGGATATGCTGAGAACACCAAATTTCTAGTATTACCTCTCACCATAGACAACCTAGTGACCGACGGTCATAATTTACCGACCGAAAGCGGCAGTGTATGTCTAGAGTTGTCAGCGCTAACAGACAAGCATCACTGAAGGAACAGCAGTACGCAATGTACGACGTACGACGAACGTATTCGTTCGGGCAGTGCGGCGAAATTAGACGTTAAGGGTCCACGGCAGCACGTGACAGACGCGAGTGCCTTTGCTAACAGCATGACATCGCCTGCAGCGCCTCTCCTGGACTCATGACCATACAGCTTGGACCCTAGATGACTGGGAAGCCGTGGACTGGTCAGATGAGTCCCGATTTCACTTTGGAAGAGCTAATGGTGGGGTTCAAGTATGGTGCAGACCCCAATGAGCCATGGGCCCAAGCTGTGAACAAGACACTGCGCACGCTGGTGCTGGCTCCATAATGGTTCAAAATGGCTCTGAGCACTATGGGAGTTAACTTCTAAGGTCATCAGTCCCCTAAACTACTTAAACCTAACTAACCTAAGGACATCACACACATCCATGCCCGAGGCAGGAATCGAACCTGCGACCGTAGCAGTCGCGCTGTTCGCTCCATAATGGTGTGGGCTGTGTAGACATGGAATGGTGTGCATCCTCTGATCCAACTGAACCAACCATTAACCGAAAATTATTATATTCGGCTACCTGCAGCCATTCATGGACTTGGTGTTCCCAAACCACGATGGAACTATTATGTATGACAATGCGCCCTGTCACCAGGTCACAATTGTTCGCCATTGGTTTGAAGAACTTTGTGGACAATTCGATCAAATAATCTGGCTACTCAGATGGCCCGACAGGAATCCCGTCGAGTATATGTGGGACATGATCGATAGGTCAGTTCGAGCACAAACACTTTTACAATTATGAACGGCTATAGAGGCATCATGGGTCAATGTTTCTGCAGGGCACTTTGTGAACGCCTTGTTGAGTCCATGCCGCGTCGATTTGCTGTACTACGCCGGGAAAAATATGGCCAGACACGATAGCAGAAGTATCCCATAACTTTTGTTGCCTCAGTGTGTGTGTTTCCATATGAGGACTGGATGGCGATGAAAATTAAGATTGAAAATTGGTTCGCAAGTACTGAAAGGTTGAGAAACTCTGCTTAAAGCTAATGTTCCTAGTTCTTGGGAGGAAACCAACGCTATTTATGCTGTCTAAGGTTTGTTAATGGACAAAAGACGAGAAATATGTGAACGTCTTTTTAAACGTACTGAAAGCAACGTTCGTGGATGGTACACAGTGCGTCTCTCGCGATGGACTTCGAAGTTGCTATTGTCCAATCAACTAGAAGCTTGTTTCCTGAAACAGACATTATGTATTGCAATTATTAATTTATCCAATGTTCGTGGAAACAAGTTCAGTGTTGCGGCCGTGTTCCTCCCTGTAAGGAAAACGAAGCAATACGGTGCCATGTAAGGATGTGTCCAGCTCCAGCACATCCACCCCTGAAAGTGCACGCATGAAAACCAAAAGGTTTAGGACTTCTATGACTATTTTTTGCATCAGTGGCACGAGAACGAGCCTTTTGCAATAGGCATGTGGAGCTGCAGTGGAAGCCGCTATGGCAGTAAGAAAGGCTCTGAACGATAGAACAGAAAGAGTAATAAACATTTGGATAAACTTCTTGTATTAATGTAAACATCAGTAAAGAATCTTCCACAAGACGCAGAGTTCCACGCCCAGCAGTTTGACTGATTAATTTTATATGTCGATGGGAAAAATGAGAAAGAAGACAGTAATTAAGACTGACGAGACTATTGCAAAGACTACAAACAGACTCCAAATTGGTCCGCAGCTCGTGGTCGTACGGTAGCGTTCTCGCTTCCCACGCGCGGCTTCCCGGGTTCGATTCCCGGCGGGGTCAGGGATTTTTTCCGCCTCGTGATTACTGGGTGTTGTGTGACGTCCTTAGGTTAGTTAGGTTTAAGTAGTTCTAGGGGACTGATGACCATAGATGTTAAGTCCCATAGTGCTCAGATCCATTTGAAGCCATTTTGAAGACTTCAAATTGAGGGCAGCTTAAAATCATTTGTAACCTGTGTGGCTAACCCGCAGAAATTACAGTGGCTGTGTGATAAATGTGAGCTTCTAAATCGATGCAATCGGAAGATACGGTCATTTATGTGGCATCTTTCGATCCTCGTAAAGTCACTCATCAGAATCTGCAGGCTACTTCCCGTTGACCTAGAATCATAAAATTTGAAAGAACCAAGGTTTCACAGTACAAGTAAAAAAGAAAAGTTTTAATATGTAATTATATCATAGGAAAAATATTTCTTTCGTCACTTGTTATTTGAATTCAGACTTTAAATCAAAACATTCTCGAAAATCGGGATCGATATCTTGCCACTATCAATGTCGATGACAGGCAAAAATCGTAGAGTTTCTCGATTCCCGAAATGGGTGAAATGTCTGTAGAGATCAGGGGTGGCCAAAAAGTTGGCTCACCAACCTTGCGCTGGAACGAGCGCCTTATCGCTCTGCAGCCGGCCGGAGTGGCCGTGCGATTCTAGACGCTACAGTCTGGAGCCGAGCGACCGCTGCGGTCGCAGGTTCGAATCATGCCTCGGGCATGGATGTTTGATGTCCTTAGGTTAGTTAGGTTTAAGTAGTTCTAAGTTCTAGGCGGCTGATGACCTCAGAAGTCGCATAGTGCTCATAGTCATTGAACCATTTTATCGCTCTTCCTCCCTGCACATTTGCTCACACAGGCACGCCACGCTGTCTGTGCCTGAGGAGGCGGGAGAGGGGAAAACTGCGAATGCGCCACATCCAAATGGCATTGCACTCGCAATGCATACGACTTGGTTTTGTATTACGCTTTTCTCTGTAACATAGATGACAAGACATTTTCAATATTTTTAGTTATTTTTGGCACACTGAAGACATAAAATAATTTTTATGTGGTACAAAATAATGTAGGCATGTGGACAGGCGCAGATAATTTAAGAGATTTTCGCTCTCAAGTTGCCACGTAATCTCGACTTAGTTAGATCATAATCAAGAAAAGTTGTCGTACACAAATACATCGATAGCGATATTGTAGCACTATTGCCTCCTCATTGTGGAATTGTGGAGACTCCACCCGAGGAAAGCAATGTAGACGTCATGGGCAGTTTTAACGTGAAAAGATTTGTCATTTAATCGTGAATTACATTGCAGGATAATAAGTAGATCTGCACATGCACACGCGCGCTTTCAATTGGACAGGCTAACGGTCTCGAAGACAGAAGTAAGATTGGAAGTGTCCTCGAAACGTTTAGGAAAGTATCCTTGTAATTGTTTTAAGGTCACAATGAATTCGTCAGTCCTCGCGTTCTCTTTAACGCCCGTGAGCTTAGGGAACTGGACTGTGCTTTTCAGAATCCATTCCTTCTATGACGCGATTTTCTTTTTCAATACACCCCATGAAATCAGAAGTTGTTTCGCACCTTGCAGTATCTTATTATGGGCAGTGTGCAGTAGAGTCTGCTTAAAATGCGGCGTCTGCAACCCATTCAAGATGCCATAATTTTCGTTCCTTCATTCCTTTTTCCTTCATAATTTCAACAACAGAGAGGGCTCTAAATCAAAAAATCGTTGGAGGCATGTCGCTTGACTAAAACAACGTATGTTGCAATAATATACAAAGTCTCCACACTCTTTGTTCAGTTTCATCGAATACTGTTGCAACTGACACTGGAATAAAGCGTGCGACTTCAAAAATGTTACTATTCGTACCACTAGTTTCTTCACGTGTTGTGTGCCAGTAAACTTAGCACAACGTGCTTCTTGATGGACAGAACAATGAATCCCGTGTGTCGAGCGTTGTAATCTTATTCTTTTTCACTGTCCACTCAATCTTTAAATTCCTTCATCACGATATAGTAATATTGTTTCATAACAGACTATCAATGCCCGTCACGTAAGTAACTGCATAATATGTATTGAAAATTCTCATCCCTCTCTTCTGTCATTCCCAGTCATTTTAAAGGCTTCAGACGATAGATCGCTAGACTACACCTTTTTGTGCAAACAGCCACGTGACATGTAAGCGTCCTTCATACCTCAAACAAATACCAAAGGGTAAACAACGCTGACACCACAATTCTGCCATACTGAAGAGAGTTGTGCCGACCAGAAAATGTCACACCGCAGTACTAGATGAAATGTTGTACTGTATTGGGTACTTCCGAGAATCGAATCCGTCCGGTGGATTAACGAAGAGGGCCGGTATGCCGGCCAGCATGGATGTTGTTTTTTGGCTGTTTTCCACATCCCGCTAGGTGAATACAGGGCTGGGGGGGGGGGGGGGCGGGGTGGTGGATGGAAGGGCATCCGGCCACGCTCTGAAACTAACACTGCCAAATCCGTACCAACAAGGCCGACCCCGAGTGACGTGAGACAAAGCCCAAAGAAAGAAAACTGGTTTGTTCCGAGAAGGCCGAAATTTATCCCGCACGCCACCCGCACACACGGCAAGTTTATCACGCCGAGGCCGACGCCGGTATAGATAATTAAGTTAGTGAGGAATAGTCAGAGCTCGAGTCCTCCTCGCACATGGCCAGTTTCTTTCGTTTCGCATCATACTTCCAGAGGCGCACAGCCGTGTCTGTTTCCGTAACCTCCATCTCGCGACCGATCTGCGAGCAAACGACTGCGAGCCGTACCGGCCAGCCGCAGCCCAGACCAGGTCGCAGCAGCTGCTGCCACGGCATTCGTTGGTCGTGGCCGTACTACTGCACCACCGCTGCGCGGCTGGTCGTAATGTTCTGCAGTTTGCTTCTCGCCGGTGGCTGTGGGTAATGGCACGCCTTGACCGCCACTCATGACGGAGTCTAGAAGTTCATACTTTGCGATAAAAGTAGCCGCTAGAGCTATAAGGGAATAGAACTTTATCTGCAGCCTACAGCTTTACAGTCCAGCGACAGTCCGTTCTTGTACATAGGGGCAGTCGGAGAGCGGATTGCTTTCTTCCTGTTACCTCTGTGTTCGCGTCAGGTGGTGTCTAGTTAAGCTAAGCGGCAGAAACAAATGGGAAACGTTCTAAGTGTCAAATCTGGCATTTGACAGGACAATGAAAAAAAAAGTGTGTGTGTGTCTTTCTACAAAATTGATTTGTATCCAAACAATTGAAAAGTTATTCCGATATCCCACAGTTATGCTGCTCTCCGTATCATGCAAAAAAAAAAGAAAAATAGGAAAGCAATGTTTTTTAAGAATGTTCTAAATTCCACTCCAGGAAACGGACTGGTCAAAGCTGTTAATGAGAAAGATTTTACAAATCCATTCTCCCAAAGAAGAACGAGGTGGCGCAGTGGCTAGCACACTGGACTCGCATTCGGGAGGGCGATGGTTCAATCCCGCGTCCGGCCATCCTGATTTAGGTTTTCCGTGATTTCCCTAAATCGCTCCAGGTAAATTCCGGGATGGTTCCTTTGAAAGGGCACGGCCGACTTCCTTCCCTAATCCGATGAGACCGATGACCTCGCTGTCTGGTCTCCTCCCCGAAACAATCCAATCCAAAGAAGAAGACCAACCACTACCAACAACGCTATTTAGTTACACAAATTTCTCCGTCACCGGTTTCTAACTGACAGGTTCATCTTCAGTCGGCTCCACACGTTTATATTGTTTGTTGCTGTTTACTTTAGTTGCTGACTACTTTTATCCTACAACTAACAACAGCGATGATAATATAAATGTGAACAACAGTCTGAAGATAAAACTGTCGGTTCGAAACCTGTGACGGCACTATTTGTGTAAACAACTAGGATTGGTAATAGTGGCTGGTTGCTGTTTTCTTCTTTGCAAGAATCAACATGTACTTCGTAGACAACAACGGTCTCAAAAATATCAATTTTCGACAAAAAGCAGGAAGGATGTTTTTGTTCCAAGTGCCAGTAATGCTGACGCACTATGTTTTATTTGTGATTATACAAGTACAGAAATGTTTTTAATCAGTAGCATTCTAGTGAACAAAAACCAGTTCTGACGTATTTTAAATTTTGGAATTGCAGGTGGAAAAAGGTTGGCGCAAAGACTACTCGTATGAGCCGTGTGCTAACGCATCTCTGAAGGACTTTATCCGCCGTCTGTCACTTGCATCAAGTCTAGAAACATGAAACAGAACACCGAGAACACAGTAGCACGGGAAACACATTTTGTAATAAAAAAAATTGGCACTCAAAACGTTTCCAATTTCCACTCGCCAATTAATTCCTGACCTAATCGGTAACGTAACACACATCGTGTTCTACTAGCAGGCAAGGGTGTTTTATGGACTTGTTTGCCATCTCACTATATCCGAGGAATCTATACGCAACTATAAGAAGTGAAAACAAACAGGAAGATTGGTTATTGCAGCTGATCAGTATGTTCTATTTACGGTTCCGCATCTCAGTCGCTAAAAACGGAACCCATGTAGGATCGCTTTGCCGTCTGTCTCTGTCAGACTTTTAGAAACCCTGCTTCTCAGATGCAGACAGACGAATCAAGTTGAAAGTGATGTCACATACTAAGGTTTATGGTCCGTTGGAGGTGTAAAAAATTTAAGCCTGTACATCAATGCAATCAAAAGATACCGCCATTTACATCATATATTTTGATACTCGGAAGTCTCTCATCAAAACCTATAGGGTACTTCCCGTTGATCTGGAACTCTGAAATTCGAAAATAAGCAACTTTTCATAGTAAAAGTAAGGGAAACAACAATCCGAAAATTGTTACCACACGAAAAAAATTGTTTGGTCATTTGTTAACCCAATGCCTGTTTGTCCGTCTGTTAAGACCTTTTTTCCGTCAGAAAAGGGTGGACATTTATGATACTAAGGTCTATGGTCCCTTGGCAATGCAAACAATTTAAGCTTCTTTGTCAGTGCAATCAAATGTTATAGCCATTTTTGTCAATTAATTTAATATGTTTCTAGTATCGATATCAATAGTCTAACAGTCAAAAATGACTGAAATTCCGGATTCCCGGGATGGGTAAACTATCTACGTACATATATAATTGAGTTTGTACGAAGCCTTGGATGCGCGAGTAGTGCTCGCACTTATCGGGATTTTTTGTACAGCCTCGTTCTGTAGTACTGAAATGCAGGCTAAGGTTCTACCAATCTGATATTAGAAACGAAGATTTTTCTCGCATACAAATGGTGATATTGAAGCTCGAGATTTGTCTGCCACTTGTGGTCGGAGAAACAGACTTGGACAATGAACGTAGATAATTCCACATTTCTACGGATCCAGAGAGAGAGAGAGAGAGAGAGAGAGAGAGAGAGAGAGAGAGAGAGAGAGAGAGGTCGACATAAGAGGAGAGAAAGCCAAAACCGTCAGTGATCAGCTGGTGTACGGGCGACAGCCTGCTGTCCGATGAAGCGTCCGGACGCTCATACCTGCAAGCAGTGGTGGTATACAAGAAGGCACCGTAGCGACTGTTACCTACCTCTGCGTAGTCTGCAACCTTGTTGGTCAGAAGATGGTCTCAGACAGAGCGACATTCAGTTAATATATCGTGAAACTCAGCTACAATGGCTGTACTAAAAGGAATACTCCTACGATGTATTTACTCGATGAAAATACGGCACCGTGGTCCGGCGTTTGAGAAGACAAGAACTGCTGTATCTTGGAGAGAAGAGACTACTTTGTGCTGGCCGTCTCCTCAGAAGGGACTGAAAACTCCGCTCCGTAGTAAGTCAATCGACCACCAGGATTTTCTTCTATAGTGTCTGCAGCCTGCTGAAGGCATGCCTGCCATAACGTTCCCGTTCAAAGCATCCTTCTGCGAAAATCAGAGAAGTACACATATCGAACAGGACGACGACTTAACGGTTGGCATACATCTTAACTAGAGGATGAATTTACAGCGATTACTGTGTCTGGAAGTCGACACACAGTCACTACAGTATGTATGGATTACAATAGTTACTCATTGATCTCTCCTAGGTCGAGAAGATACATTTCTGCGCCAAAAAAATTTAGTGTGTTAAGAAAACTGAATTATGCAAAATCCAAATACTACTAGAAATGTTGATTAATGCCCATTACATTTGACACAATCTGCGTAAAGGTTATTGTTCTTGGCTGGAAACAATAAAATGTATTGAACCCTTTCTTTTGGTATGCATATAGCCTCAACTTTTCATCTGCAGGTTCCAGTCACATTAAGGCGAACTCCTGTCAAGAACCTGAATAACCACCTTTTGCAGCGTGGGCGTAGAGCAAGTGTGTCAGTGATGTTCTGGAAGGTAGTGGGATGTGGAGCCATGCCGACTCCAGTGTCGTAGGCAACTGTGCTAGGTTTCACGTTTGACCATCTATGGCGTGAACAGCCCGATGGAGGTAGTCCCACATTCTAGATTCTGTTTAAGTTGGGTGAGTTTGGTGGGCGGCGAGTGCGGTCAACTCACTCACGCACGAACACTGCAAGCTGTATTACACGTTACATTGTCCTGCTAGTAGATGTCGTCATGCGAAGAAAGAAAGAAAGAAAAAAAAGGCTGCAAGTAGGGGCGTACACGGTCGCCAAGGATAGATGAAAACTTTTGTTGAACTATTGCACCTTCCAGAATGACGAGATCACCCAGGGAATGCCACGAAAACATTCCTCAGACCATAAGGCCCCTCCTCCGACCTGGATCCTTGTGACGATTATTGCAGGGCCGTACACCTCAACGACAATTTGTCGCATAAAACGTGATTCACCAGAAAAGGCCATTCAGCGGACTCCTAGCTGCGGTACTGGCGTGCAATTTCCAGCCTTCGTCACCAGTGAACAGCAGTCAGCATGGGTGCACGACCCAGGCTCCTGCTGCGGAGACCTTCATGCAGCAAAGGTCGTTGAGGAGAAACTCGTGGTAGCCCCTATGGTTGTCTGGGCTGTCAGCTGCTCAACAGTTACACGTCTGTTCCCCCGTACACATCTTCGCAGCCTTCGTTCACCCCTGTCATCTGTGGCCCGAGGTGCACAACAGGACCTTAGGCGCCGGTTTTCGACAGCGCCTTCTTGCCACGCACAGTATGTTTTGTGGACTGGCAAGACAGCCAATCCACTAGGACGGGAGGCCGAAGGGCACGCGCTTAAGCTCACGCAGCTGGCGTGAGGTCTGGAACAGGACAAGGTCTTTATAGCAGCAAAAATAGTACGTAGCTTCTGGAATACTCAACTTCAATCTACAACGGGTGAACATCGGTCCGACGGCACACGCATCACAAGATAAATAGCAATTGATAATGGCGCCCCGCTAGGTCGCAGCAAATGACGCAGCCGAAAGCCATGCCAACTATCGTCTCGGCAAATGAGAGCGTAATTTGTCAGTGAACCATCGCTAGCAAAGTCGGCTGTACAACTGGGTTGAGTGGTAGGAAGTCTCTCTACCTGCCGTGTTGCGGCGCTCGGTCTGCAATCACTGACAGTGACGACACGCGGGTCCGATGTATACTAACGGACCGCGGCCGATTTAAAGGCTACCACCTAGCAAGTGTGGTGTCTGGCGGTGACACCACAATATGCTCTAACCACGGTGGCACGTGACAGTTTACAAACGTAGCCGTGTCGGAGATGCTTCCACACTTTTCCCGAAAGCCAGTGATCTTGCCCTTTTGGACGACAGACAAATCGCTCCGTTTCCGCGTTAGAACGGTTCCACTGTTTCACGGTTACCCCGACATGCTTCATATACCCTACACTACTACTGCTGCCACGTGCCGTCTGTGTGTGGTTACTGCACGTTGACATCGAACACAGGCGGTGATAGCATTAATGTGGTTCAAATGGCTCTGAGCACTATGGGACTTAACTTCTCAGGTCATCAGTCCCCTAGAACTTAGAACTAGTTAAACCTAACTAACCTAAGGACATCACACACATCCATGCCCGAGACAGGATTCGAACCTGCGACCGTAGCAGTCGCGCGGTTCTAGACTGTAGCGCCTAGCATTAATGTGGCTGCACCGTGTATAAGATAATTGCTGTTTGTCTCGATGGTTTCCTCTGTGGTTGCATATCTAGATGGTCTTTCTCGTGGTTCATACGCGGGAGAGGTTCGGCCATGTTTCCATTCATCTCTCTAATCCTTCATTCTCTAAACTTAAAGAACAAACACCTTATAAAACGTCTGCAACAATGATCAATTTTCCTTTGGTGATAACTACTGAAAACTGTAAGACACACACACACACACACACACACACACACACACACACACACACACAACCTCAAAAACAGTATGAACAGAACTTTCCCACAGTTAAACTGATCCATGATTTACGCTATCGTGCAACTTTTTACTACAAGCAAAATATCTATACGGCAAAAGATTCCACAACAGCACTTCAGGGCGAATTCTTTAGAACAGTCTTCTTACCACAGCAAGTGTCTTTAAGTTCAGTTTGTAAATGAATCAAAATGGTCGGTAGATGCTTCAAAAATTATTTCTCGCTGTAATATTTTTATCCTGGTTTTTAATTTCGTTCTATCTATTCACTGTGTTTGTTTTGTTTGATTTTTATGACCGAGTGAGTCTCAGACCCAAATTGTTTGCAAGTTAGTCAGACACCGAGAAATATGAAACAGACACGTTTGAAAGCGTGCATTTTTTTTTCGGACAGCCAGCTAAAGTGGGATTTTAATGCTACAGATCGTTTCCGCTTCGCTCTGAGCTTATTTTTGCTAAAAGGCAGTTTCAGACTGATAGTGTAATGGAATGGCAATAAACATCGCGGAATACGATTCCCCAGATGACATAACTCTATCTACAGGATGCAAGACTCGGTCTTTAGAAAAACAGTTCCACAGCGATTAGTACGAACGGAAACTATGTTGACGTGACTCACATCAGGGGGCAGAGCTAATACAAGGTAACCACTAACATCAGGATCTGTAGTGTACGTAACTAGCCCCGAGATGGATGTATTCAGACATTACTCTTACTAATATTGTTTGTAACGGCTTCACAGCCTTGATATATTTTTCAAGGGCGCTGATGACCTCGACGTTGAGCGCTCATAAGCTCCAACACACACACACACACACACACACACACACACACACACACACACACACACTATATTTTTCAAAAAGAAAACAGAAAAAAATTGTATATTGCGGGCTGCACAGCTCTCATGTGAATTGTTATTGGTCAATTTTGACTGTATGGTCGTTATCAATCAATCTACAGATCCTTTCTATCTAACATGCCGCAGCAGATGCGACATATAAATTAGACCATCAGCTCACATGTGGAACGACACACAGACATTAACATGATCTGTATCGAATATCAACTGAAAGTTTATAATGTGTGTGGAAAAATTGTATACAATAGTACTTCTGTACGTATTTGAAATCCAGCGTCCAAAAATCCAGCTTTTTCCGTAAATGAACCTCATCTTATTCTTTCGATAGATCTTTGTGTGTATTAGCAGTTCTGGTTTATGGTGGCGAGACAAAGAGTTTTAAAACGAAAGCAGTTAAACGATTTGAGTGTTGCTTAGTCAGCAATGGAGAGATATATCTTAAAAGACTAGGAAAGACATAAAGACAAACTAGTGGATCAGGGGAACAAATGGAGGAAAAGACTGCAATGGATAGGATATGTAGCCACGTCCACAGGTGGCAAATGGACCGAGAAAGCTGTTTGCAGCATTTTAAGACATAAGAAAAGGCGAGACATCTATCTGAAAGTTATTAGGAAACCTGCAACAGCAAAGTAGGTACCTACAATTGAAGTCTTCAATGCATGGAAACATCTAGCGGAGGCATTTATCCAGCAGTGCATGTCAAATGGCCAGTGATGATAACGGTGACGAATCTTCTTGTGTACTCGCAGCAGTTAAAAAAATAAGATAACAAGATGAGAAGTGTATCATTGTATAAAAAAAAAGGAGGTGCCTGTAACTGTTCTAGTCTATTAGCTCCGAGCATAAAAACGGGACTTTTTGCAGCTCATACTTCAGAGTTCTATGGGTCATAGAAAGGTAGGGTCAAGTGTTTTTGATAGCCCTTGGAATATGGACCATTTGTATTCCCAGCAGAAGGATCATCTTACTCTAACTACCCTACAGTACAGGGTCAAATTATGACTATCGCACACTTACTACCGCTTACTATCCATCTGAACACATAGAAATTCAGTTTAATCAATCATGTGACCATTCTGTGAAATTAAAATGTAAGGTTTTGTTGAATTCTTTGGTAGAATCTGTATAAACTGAGTCTTACTTGTGGTTTAGCGTTACTTTATTTTCTACAAGCCATGAACTTGTCATCAACTGCACTATTTGAAACAGAGTCAATACTAGAGAGCATATCATTTGTATAAATAAGGAACGGGAGTGGCCCCAGCACTAATCCCTGGGGCACCATCCCCCCTCCCCGTCCCCCAGTTGACCGTGCTCCGCTCAGGCCCCACATCACAGCCACTTTCAGCACTAAAGTTGGTTCTAATCTAACGTAATACTACTTATTAACTGAGCTGCCTCCAGCTCCTGCGTCTTGTTCTATCGTGGTTTAACCACCTCAGCCAGTTATTTCCTCAGCTCCACTGCTCTACGCAAGCTACCAGACGCAAATATTTCTATTGTGACTGGCAGGAAATTATTTACATTTGTGTTTAGTTGTGGCCATGGGTGGCGTAGCGGGTGAAGTACTAGACTCCGGCCCCGGAGGAACCGGGTTCGATCCTGGATAGAGGCGGGGACTTTTGCTCGTCAGTTCGCTCCAGGACGGCCCTAGGTCTTTCAACGTGTTGTCAAAATGTGTGCTGAGGATCTAGAACGAGATTTCCACTCTGCAGCGGAGTGTGCGCTGATAAGAAACTTCGTGGCAGATCAAAACCGTGTGCCGGACCGAGACTCGAATTCGGAAACTTTTACTTTCGCGGGCAAGTGCTCTACCATCTGAGCTACCCAAGCACGACTCACGCCCCGCCCTCACAGTTTTACTTCAGCAAGTCTGGAAAGTAGGGGACGATGTACTGGCAGAAGTAAAGCTGTGAGAACGGGGCGTGAGTCGTGCTTGGGTAGCTCAGATGGAAGAGCACTTGCCCGCGAAAGGCAAAGGTCTCGAGTTCGAGTCTCGGTCTGGCACACATTTTTGATCTGCCAGGAAGTTTCAGTGTTGAGGATGTTTCCTGAGTGTAAAAGGAGGCTGGTACGACCGGCACGCCACCGTCTCCCTACTCCTGTCACGGCGGGAAAGACTGTGTTCTACCTGCAGTCCGGCCGATAGCTAGGCCACGGGCTTGCGCTACGTTTACCTTTTGTTTATAGTTAATGTCTATCACCTTGCTTCGTAAGGTTCCAGTCCGTAGCTTAATTGATGTATTGCTTCAACCTTAAGTCAACTAGTTTCTGCATTTGTGTGAAATAATCATGATGATGATCTTCTTCTTCCTTCCTCCCTCCCTCCCTCCCTCCCTCCCTCCCTCCCTCCCTCCCTCCCTCCCTCATATTAGGCCTCTTGTCCTGTTAAGATCCAGTTGAAGTTTTCCTGCCATCTATTCATTGGTCGACCTAGCGATCTTACACCGTTGAGATCGTAGTAAAGCATGCATTTTGAGATCCTCTTTGAGCTCACTCGTTGTAAGCTTCTATCCAGTCGCTCGTTGACCACTTGGTCTGGCACTAGAAGACAGCAAAGGAATAGCCCAAGTTTTAAATTACGCGTTTAAGAAGTAGCTCACGCATGAGATTCGTACAAACATACCGTCGTTTGACCATCTTACAGATTGCCGTGTGAACGACGTAGTAATACGCTTCCCTGGCGTAGAGAAACAACTGGAAGAGTTGAAAACAAATAAGTTGCCAGGTCCGGACGGAATCCGACTTGGGTTTTACGAAGGGTGCTCTTCGGCATTTGCTCCCAAGCGACTGGAAAATATGCAGGTGACTCCTGTATATAAGTAGGGGAAAAGAACGGGCCCCCACAGTTACAGACCAATATTCTTAATATCGGCTTACTACAGAATTCTTGAACTTATTCTGAGTTAGAATTCAATAAAATTCACGGAGACGAAAAACTTCTGTCCACTAGTCAGTGTGGTTTTAGAAAGCATCGCTCGTGCGAAACTCAGCTTGTCCTCTTTTTCACATGATATACTACAAAGTATGAACGAAGGGCAACAGGCAGATCCCAAATTTCTGTGCTTTCGGAAAGCACTTCACACGGTGCTCCGCTGCAGACTGTTAATTAAAGATACGAGCATACGGTATTGTTTCCCACATACGTGAATGGCTCGAAGACTTCGTAAGTGACAGCACCCAGTACTTTATCCTTGATGGCGGGTGTTCATCAGATGCAAGGGTATTGTCAGGAGTGCCCCATGGAAGTGTGACAGGACAACTCTTACTCTCCTTATATACGAATGACCTGACGGACAGGGTCAGCAGCCATCTGTGGTTATTTGCTGATGATGCGGTGGTGTACGGGAAGTTGGTGTCGTTGAGTGATTGTAGGATGATAAGACTTACAGAACATTATTAGTCGCTGTGATGATTGGCAGCTAGCTCTAAATGTAGAAAAATGTAAGTTAATGCAGATGAGGAAGAAAATCAAACCCGTAATTTCGAGTACAGCATTAGTTGTGTTCTGCTTGACACAGGCACGTCGATTAAATATCCAGCGTAACGTTACAGAGCGATGTGAAATGGAAAGAGCGTGTAAGAATTGCAGTAGCGAATGTGAATAGTCGACTTCGATTTATCGGGAGAACTTAATGGAAGTGTGGTTCATCTGTAAAAGAGAGCGCATATAGAACACTAGTACGACCTGTTCGTGAGTACTGCTCAAGTTTTTGTTCTCCCCACGCTGTCGGATTAAAGGAAGATATCGAAGCAAATCAGAGGCGGACTGCTAGATTTGTTACCGGTAGGTTTGGACATGACGCAAGTATTACGGAAATGCTTTGGGAACTCATATGGGAATCCCTGGAGCGAAGGCGACGTTCTGTTCGAGAACGATTCTACTGCTACCAACGTACATTTAACATAAGGACCACGAATATAAAACAAATTAGGGCATACAGACAGTTCTTTTTCCGTCGCTCTATTTGCGAGTGCAACAGGAAATAACTAGTAGTGGTACAGGGTATTGTCCGCTACGCACCGTACTGTGACGGAGTATGTATATAGACACAGACGTAGATGTTTTTCCAGTTGTTCTGAATATAATATGTGATTGGTTCGTTTTTAAATTCCTTCAACACGTCTTCATTCCTTTTGTATCCCATTCTATGTAACCTGGTGTTCATCTCTAGAATTTCATTTTACAGGCTGTTAGTATTTTGCATATTTTGTCTTTATTGTCCAACGAAGCACAGGTCTTGCAAAATAGTTACAAAGGTGTTTTGTGCTGTGCTTCTTGACTAGGGGAAGTTTCTTTACATTATTTATGACTCAATTGTTTATATGTACTTTGGGCTTTTCCAGCTATGTCTATTTCTTTCAGAAAGACTACTTTACAGTCCAAATGTGTGAATATGTTGACTATTTCTTAACCTTTGTTTTTCAAACAGATCTTACTTTGTACTGGGTATTTTCCGCAGAAGGCTGTGGGTTTTTTAATTATTCTTTTATTATTACTGGTGCCCATAGTGTATTTCTCAGATGTTACCTGTAAACTGTGTACACAACATCGCAGGCCATCCTCTGAAGATGCTCAAAGAGCAAACTCATGTGCAAAAAGTAGAGCATCTAGTTCTGTGTTTCTGTTGCTCTGAATGAGACCAGACGGCATTTATCTGCATTCTTGGATGATTTCATTCCCGTCGCCCAGCTTCCTACTGCAGGGATAAACCTTCCATGTTTTAGAGTCTCGACCAGTGAGATGTACCCGTAACAACTGAGAAGCTTAGGGAGATTATTAACGTTTGAAGGCTATTGACTGCAACACTACATTATACAGCCTGGGGTTGTCTTCAGCATCACATTATCCGGATACTTAGTAGTGCAAAAGTAAAAGGTCGTCAAATATTTCCTAAAAATTCAGCCTACAGTCGTTGAAGATCTTATCGTCGGCGTCAAATTAAACGCTACTCCTGCTTATTTCCTTGTTTTGGTTTGGTCCACCACTCACCAGGATTCCCAGTGCTGGTCATGTCTTTAGTTCGGAGTCGGCCCCACTGCTCACCTCACAGCTTGTCCTTGGTGTTTGTCGCACCACTCCAGACCGTGTTTACCTACTCCTAGAGCTGGCGTTTAGCCCAACATTTCCAGCTGTGGCGTTTAGACGACAGACGTGCAATTTCACACAGTTTAACATCTCCACCAGTTGTGCTCCTGGCAGAGACGTTCTAACGGAGCTGCTACAGCAGCGGTAGAGTCATCTGGCTGTTTCGGGTACAGGCGCTTGGTAAGTGATACAGCAAAGAGAGGTACTAGCAGACAGAACGCGACACGAATGTTTGGGGAGACCGCCAACAGTGTGTTTCACGCACACTACCGTCTGCAGTACGTACACATCTATAAATGATCTAGTGCAGTAGACGGAAACTTATCACTCAAAAGAGAGAAATTTCAACAGTACAAAGACAGAAATTTCTCTTAAGTGTCTTAAGAGCCAGTTTTTTTTAACTGAACCTATATACGTAGGCTGGTACGCTGTTACTAACAGAATTAGGGTACTCCTAAGCTAGCCTGTGCTGAAAACCTCCTCTATCTGATTGTGGTACTTTCACTGAAGTTGACTCATTCTGACTCCCTTCATCCACATTCATGTTGTTTACCTCTGCCGTTGTCTCCTTTAGCTCGCAATCTCTGTACAGTATTTCCAAACCATCTCAACACACCTTTCTCAATACCACACCTTCTTTTACTCCACAACGTACCCTAGAATTAACATAATAAACGTAACTTAAAACTTTAAGACTTAGCCAGGTACATTGAATAAAACTTTGTATGATACTTAATTAACGATAAAAACTGTTTTTCTGCCGATTGTATGTGTCAGCAATACTATTTCAGGTGCTGAAAATCAACATATTTTCCTTCTCAAAGTATTTCAAAGCCGATCACTTGCGCTTTGAATGAAGTTCACATTTGTTTTTCTCCAATATTTCTATTTCGAGCTCGACAATGCTCCGATTTTTTTAAGTTCATCTAGCGCAGTTTTTCAAAATTCTAACGTTACTTTCCTGTTTCTGAATTTCTGAAACCTGTTGAGAAAAGCTTCACTTATATTCGAAAGTGCTCTTTCGAAATATAGAATGTCAATATCAAAATTATGTTCATGGTGATGTTTCGACAAGCTTGGAAAGTGAATCAATGTTATTCATTCAAAAAGTTTAGCAGAAAGAGCAAATTCGTTTTAAAATAAAAAAAAATTCTTTGCTCCTGTAGCTTACGATTAAGATGATAGGGATAAAACGTAAAGTTTAGCCTGAAATAAAATTTTTTCATTCACTGATCGTTCCTTAGTCCTGGATATTGAAGATGCTTTTGAAGGAGAAATATTTTAATTTATATTAATGAGAAAGCGAAATGTTTCAAAACGTTTTCTACTCATAACCAACTTACCGCGTTACGTAGCAGAACACCTGCGTCTCACTCGCCATTTCAACTACTTTTGTCGATGATTAAGAGCGCCGGCCGCGGTGGCCGAGCGGTTCTAGGCTCTTCAGTCCGGAACAGCGTGACTGCTAGGGTCGCAGGTTCGAATCCTGCCTCGGTCATTGATGTGTGTGACGTCCTTAGGTTAGTTAGGCTTAAGTAGTTCTAAGTTCTATGGGACTGATGACCTCAGTTGTTAAGTCCCATGGTGCTCATAGCCATTTGAGCCATTTTTGATTAAGAAAAAAAAAGTTCAAATGTGTGTGAAATCTTATGGGACTTAACTGCTAAGGTCATCAGTCCCTAAGCTTACACACTACTTAACCTAAATTACCCTAAGGACAAACACACATACCCATGCCCGGGGGGGGGGGGGGGGGCGAACCTCCGCTGGGACCAGCCTTTGATTAAGAGCTTTGTTTATAGTGGAATTGGTAATCTTAATCAACAGTTCTATAACTTCGCAAAATTCTTCTGGAAATATCTGACTAAAAAGCTCTCTTGATTAATGCTGTTACGGTAAGTAAGTATCTCACGATTAATTTGTTTATTTCAAAAATTGTAACAAACCCATATGTCGCGCCGATCATACTTTACTCCCTGTCTGTTAAAACTGACAATGAGGCAGTATCATATGGTGGATTATGATGCTTTTCAATGCACTGAGTTTCAGTATTTTGACCTTTGAGTGACTATAATCCTAAAAATTCTTCTTTAACACCTGCATATGAAATCGACCAAAAAGTGAAACTTGGGCTGTATCATTTAGGTCACAAAACTCGTCAGCTCCCATTGATGAAGCTGAAACGAATTTAAAATCTTCAACTTGCTCTTTGGTTACAGTCGAAGACATCTTGTCCGTTCTATCTTTCACCGCTTTAGCAGACAATGGAAATTCCTTAACTTTTTTTTAGAATATCTGCTTTGTTTTTAAAATCCCGAAATAGCTCTTCAGATGCATCAGTAAAACAAATTTCATGTATCAGACATCTGTATATTTTCCTCTCTTCGTGGTCTCTTTACTAACCTCAAAACTTGAGTTATTGACATTGTTGGAAGATTATATCAAGCAATTAAATACAGAACTTGATTTTTCTTGATTGTTCTGAAGTTCCTTTCCTGCTTTTTTCCTTGTATTACCGACAGTACATATAGCACTACATATTATGTATTTGATTGAAAAGTGACACTACAAATTTGATTTTTTGTTATGAGCCAATTTTTGCTGATAAATAAGACTGGTTGGGAGGGCATTTAAGTTCTGAATAATAGCGGAAGTCCCGGTTCATTCAACTTTAAATTCGCGGTTAACGTCTTCTGTTGTTCTTCCTTTGCTTTGCAGCCACGTCTAACAAGGCACTTAAAACGTTTCATTTCATAATAATAGTCATCAACACACAATAATTACAATCTGATGACAAAAATACCTGTAGGATTTTCAGCTATTTGGAAAAATGTAGGGAACTTCATGCTCCGAGTAGCACTAACAGCTCGCCACTGGCTCACCCTGCTCGGACTTTAATCCCGAGCGTCTCCTCCGCGTGTACAGGCCGACTGAAAGTTCGTGGCCCTTAAATGTGCAGAACGGCAGCAAATGGGGGGGAAAGTGCCACTGGTGGGGGAACGTTGGAAGGAAAGCAAATCGTTTCGGACAGAGGCAGGTGAAATTCCAACCGCGTGGGATGCTGATTTTAGCTACAATAGTAGTCTTTCGGGCATGGACGAAGGCATTTTGATCATACTGTTGAGAGGCACCCACATGCCTTGCTCATACTGTGGCATCAAGCAGTCAGGACTGCAAGATGAGTGGTCTGCCAAGCGAGTGGATTCATTCTTATTTATCGAGAAACATGAGCTCTAGTACTCACAATTAAGTTACAAATTATTCTCCTGTTTGAATATTACGCAACGGAAACGGATAACGCACATCTGACTATTAGTAATTTACTCAACTCTGACTGTTCACTACACACTGGCAATACCACATTTTCTTTCTTGCCCAACGGCTTTGATCAACACGTGGCCATCGCACTGAATATGAATGGCGCACATATTATAAATTCTGGATATCATGACAACATACTATTCGAAGGACAAGGCCACCAATCTTTTTCTTTTCACTATCTTTTTTATTCCGATAAAATCTATAACCTAAACACACCATTACGTTTTCTACAACAATAACACATGATAAACTCCGCCCAGTGGGCATGGCTTTACATTAGTGATTTTCTATCTTATGGTCTCGTAGTTATCGAACACTATAGTGCACTTTCTGGATAGGATGGTTGATCTTTTGCTACATCTCACACTTCGACTCTCACACCCATCATAACGAAAATTCCCTCCAGCCCGAGCGGTACAAAAAGGAACATGCATAACCCACCGCCTCTGAACCTATCTTGCTACTCTCCCATGCAAACCACACATACTTAAATTACATGAAATACACCACACCGGCAACAAGGAATACAACAAAAGGAATAGTCACAACGTTATAATTACATCACTTTCAGCTTTCCCACTTCAATTAGTATTCATCCCAGTTTCAAACGACACTGCCCCACTTCGTAACTTTTCTTTCCTACTATGAACTCTGGAGGATATATGCGCTTCTTCCTGTGCAATGCAAGCCAAGTGGCGTTGCTGGATAGACGGCTGACTCACCTTGCTTCACTCTCAGAGTATTATAGTTTGAATCAAGCGTCACACGGAAACATAACACGCAAAGTAATATTAAGAACATATTCATCACACACGCGAATCCTCAACTGATACCATGGACGAGTACTTCTCTTTATCCTTTGTCTCATACACAGATTGAGACCCACACAGTACTCACCACGTGGAAGTACTCGTCTCAAATTTCAAGTCCTGCACACGCCATTTCTTAAATATTTCCAACTTATAGTACACACGCCAGTAATTCAGCTTAACTTAAGCACTCGGAAGTATTTCAACTTATTGCTACACGTGGTTTCATTGTGACCGTTGGTCACTTCCGAAGATTACTACGATCCCCTTAATATTACCTGCCTGACATTTAATTCTCCCCACAAAAGTTCCTGAAATAGAGAAATTATTATTATAAACTACTCTTAAGTATTTCACATGCATACCATGTCTCCACTCTTCTGTCTTCACGGAGCACACCTAAGACAGGTCTTACCAACACAAGATCCAGCGGCAGAGTGCTGAAACATGGCCGATCTCGCACCTCCGCCAAGGTGGGGGAGCACCATTCTACCGTATTGGTCAGCCACATTTCAGGCGCTCAAAGCTCAGGTAAATTTCATCTCCTTGGTTCCACCAAATGTGACCAAAGGACCGTCTCAAAGATGATCATATATGGAACATTCACTATCTGCGGTTAGCAGACGACCATGCATTCATTCATTTCACAGATCTCACCAAACTGGATGTAGGGATTTATTTTGTGGGAGTGCACATGTAATCAATTAAATAAATAAATTGTCATTCTTTCCTACACTGGTATCCGGCTTCGCTGTATTAATTGAAATTAAGTTATTATTAGAAAAATATGTTGTTCTGACAAGAATAACGAAGAATGTTGTACCTATTTTCAATGTCCTGCGGTACTGTACCCTTTCACTGTATATCCGCCCTCGCACTTCGTTATTGTGTGGCAGAGCCGGTATTAAGAGGCCAAAGAGCCGCATGTGGTTCGCTAACCGCGGTTTGTCGACCGCTGATCTAGGGGATGACGTGGGAACTCCATGAGGTTGTTCGGAGGACGACGCTGTTGTTTGTAAGGCTGCAGCAACCGTAGACAGCAGTAATGAAATGCAGGAAGACCTGCAGAGAACCGGTGATTGGTTCGTGGATTGGTAATCGACCCTTAGTGTAAACAGACATAATAAATTGCACATAAACTTTTAGATTTCGCTGCTGATGAAAAATCATTGCACCCAGTGACATCCGTAAAATACCCTGTAATGACTGAATGAGGTGATGCAGTGGTTAGCATACTGGACTCGCATTCAAACCCGCCTCCAGACAGCCTGAAATAGTTTCTAAGTCATTTCCCTAAATAGCTTCAGGCAAATGCAAGGATGATTCCTTTATAGGGCAAGGTAGACTTCCTTCCTCATCCTTCCCTAATCCGAAGGGACCGTTGAGATAACTGTTTGGTCCCCTCCCCCAAATCTATCAACTCAGTAATGACCGTTGAACGACCACATGCAACAAATTTTAGGAAAAGCAAATGCCAACTAGATTTTCATTTCAGGGATCTTAAGGAAATGCAATTAGTCCACGATAAATGTGGCTGACAAAAAACTTGAGACCGAACTTGAATATTGCTCATTAATCTGAACTTTATCAGGTTGGCTTAACAGAAATGATAGAGGAGATCCAACGAAGAACGGCACGTTTCGTCACAGGATGGTCTAGGAAGCATGAGAGCGTTAAGGCGATGCCCAAGAAAATCCATTGGTTAAAAAAGGACGTTCTCTATAATCAAGATGATTACTGTTGATATTCCGAGAGCGTACTTTTGAAGAAAATTAGGCCACTAGAGATCAGAAGTGAGCTCCGCGAACCCTCTTTGCTCGCCAGCGGATACAGTGACGTCATATCCGAACTCTTCTGGCGAGTCCCCGCCGCTGGTTGTTTAACTGTAGGCCGGCCGGAGTAACCGAGCGGTTCTAGGCCCTTCAGTCCGGAACCGCGCGACTGCTACGGTCGTAGGTTCGACTCCTGCCTCGGTCATGGATGTGTGAAATGTCCTTAGGTTAGTTAGGTTTAAGTAGTTCTAAGTCTAGGGGACTGATGACCTTAGATGTTAAGTGCCATAGTGCTTAGACCCATTCGAACCATCCTCTGCGCCCTTCGATCCACAATCTGGTTGTAATATCTCTTTATATTCTACTAATTATCCCTGCAGAATTCTATGAGTGAATTACGCTTCCTACTTGACCATCTATATACTCGCAGAATCGATGCGCAAAGTAGTACAGTACTATTACTATTCCATGAGCGCATAATTACTCTTTGTAATATTCTCTCTGATGTGTTGAGGGGACTTCTAGGATCTTCTCCGTGCCGAATAGCCGCAATGAATAATTGTAATTTTGCTATCGAGATTACTGGAAGAAAGAGATTGAAAATATATTTATACTACTCAAGAAAATATATACTGAGCATTTACATCAAAGGTGTGTAAGGAATTTCATTATATATGTATTCTTTAATTGGACATTTGCACGGAGGTGTTGTTTCGTTGGTAATCAGAAGGGAACTTCAGATGAATTGGAAACGAACCTGCAGTTATTAGATCCAAGAGCACTATTATTTCATCGGATAATTAAACTCTACCAAAGCAAACTTTCCGCTTGATCTGAGGTTTCCCGACTGACTACGCAACGCAAGAAAACCAAGACATTTTATTTGCACAGGATTGCAGATCGCTTCGAATCATCGAGACTGCGGACAAGGAAAGTCATCGTCCGATTCTGATTAAACAAGTAAAGCTTAATTATAACTTTCTTGAGCGACTATGATGGCTGTGTTATGGCTGCTTATGAATGAGATCATTAATAAAATACTAAAACTAATTTTCCTCCTCACCAGAAACCAGTATAAACACAATATGAATTAAAATTATATGGTTTTGATTGTATATTTATAGTGTGTATGTGTATATGTATTACCTGTGCACATCTCTCTCTCTCTCTCTCTCTCTCTCTCTCTCTCTCTCTCAACATAACCCAGTCTGTGTATAAGAAAACACGACAGAAGCATGAAATGTATTCTGTAAATGGTGTTTAATTACTAAAATAAATATAAAACCACCTTCAAAGCATTTACAGAAATTAATAGTAACTTACCATTAGCCCATAAACACAAGCTGCCATGACGAAACAAATACTATCCGAAGAGGACTTGAAGGTCCAATGGTACCGTCCAGCCGTCATACCATCCTCAGCCCTTGGGTGGCACCAGTGCGGATATGGAGGGACATGAGGTCAGCACACCACTCTCCAGGCTGTTGACAGTTTCCGTGACTGGAGATGCTGCTGCTCAGTCAAGTAGCTCCTGAACTGGCCTCACAAGGGCTCAATGCACCCCACTCACCAACGGCACTCGGCAGACCTGGATGGTGACCCACCCAAGTGCTAGCCAAGCTCGACAGCGCTTAACTTCGGTGATGTAACAGGAATTCATGTTACCATTGCGGCAAGGCCGATGGCTGCCGTGACCGAGAGAACACACACATACTCTCTTTTTGGTCGTAGGGACATAACAGTGACAGTGCTCTGTACCCTGTCTTTGACGAAGGTTATATGTTTTATCTTGGTCGAGGTGGAATAAACAAGAATACAACCACATGGTTTCTTTTGAACGAACTTAGTACGTTTTTCATACAATGTAAGCTTTCACGGCCGGTATTGTCTTCACTTAAAACTTCCGGGCTGATAGGCCGCTTTACCTCCGAGGATGTCTCCCGCAGTCGGAGACGAAACGTCAGGAGAGAGTTTATACTTCGACCACGGCCTATCAACCCGGAAGTTTTAAGTTAGTACGTTTTCAGTCTGAAGCGTAGTCTGGATCATCGAACTTTCTCCAGACATTACTCTTTCTGTAATTGGGCACACCTGCAATCGTACACACTGCATCATTTAATTTTTCTATTGCACTCTCTACAGCCTCACAAAACACAGCTTTGTTAGAGGCCAACTGACACCAACAATCGGTGCTACGTTACTACAGTAAGATTGTGCACTCAACTTCCGTACTAGGTCACAACTTGTCTTACACATCACCAGGGTTCAGTAAGAGAGAAAAGTAGACGAGAAGAAAGCGATCGCAGTGCCAGCGTCTTCAGACTCGCCATATTCACAGAGATACGGTGGGGAGGAAGGAAGCCAACAGAGTCCTGACTTAAAGAGTGGCGCCTTGATTTGTAAAGTATGCAAACCTCAACAGAATACTCGTACGTGCTTCATTTGTGATCTCTGTTGGTCACTTTATTCCTCTTCTCACATCTATCTCGTGAAATGACCGTGACAAGAAAATCAAGGAAATCAGAGCTCATATCGATGTTTATCAAACCAGTCTTCCCTTGCTCCATTTTTAAATGGAAAAACAGGTGGGGGGGGGTGGTTATGTCACTCTCTGCCACATACCATAAACTATCTTGTGGAATATAGATGCCAAAGTAGATGGCGTAGACCTATTGAATGGAAGGAATAGTTCATTGAGTACAAAATATGGATTAGCAGCCAACAAAAAGAGAGAAAAATATCGAGAAGTAGCAGAAATGTGCTTAGGACTAAACTGGATGTAATTAGAGGGACAGTTTGGTAGACAAAGTGAAGTCTTAATTTTGTGGATATGCATGCAGCTCAACTGTTCAGACACCGCATGAATTTTATTCACTGTTTGACTTCAGGATGCACAAAACCATACAGCAGAATGGCAATACTGATACAGATTCAATACATTGTATTTAATGCAGAAAAAAATCTACTAAGACATTTACTAGAGAAAAAATTAAGCCCTTCAAAAATGTAAGATTTGGAATTTGTTATTCTCTACCATGGTCTGATCTCTGATAATATATATGCCTCCCCAGAATCCAGAGACGTTTGGAGGGTCCTGCCCATAAAGCTCAAAACGTTCTCAATTGACCAGAGATCCGGCGACCTTGCTGGCCAAAGTAGGGTTTGGCGGGCACGAAGACAAGCAATAGGATCTCTCGATGTGTGCGGGCGGACATTATTTCACTGAAATGTAAGCCCAGGATGCCTTGGCATGGAGGGCAACAAAACGCGTCGTCGAATATCGTCGACGAACCGCCATGCGTGACATAGAAATAAGCCCTGTTATGAAACGAAATGTACCCCAGATCATCAGTCCTGATTCTCGGGCCTTACGGCGGACTACAGTCACGCTGATATCTAACCACTGTTTAGGGCCTCAACAGACACGCCTTCGCTGGTTATCGGAACTCATCACCGAAGACAATTCTACTCCAGTCAATGAGATTCCAGGCCGCAGACGAGTCTCAAGACCCTGGACGGCGGTGAGACACCAACCTGATTGTCACTCGCCATCCGTACAACCCGACAACCAGGAGTGATTATCTGCTGTGCCATTGCTTCTTAGAGCAGGACCGCTTTGGTTGTCAATTGTGTCCCTTAAAGCACAGCGACATGACGACGATATTCTATGCGCCATTTTGTTGCCCATCATGGCAAGCAATCCTGAGCTTACATTTTAGCAAGGTAATTCCCACCCGCACACATCGAGAGTTCCTATTGCTTGTCTTCGTGCTTGAAAAATCATTCCTTCACCATCAAGGTCGCCGGATCTCTCCTCAATTGATAGGGTCTGGGCCATTTGGGCAGGACCCTCCAACCAGCTCGGGATTTTTATGGTCCAACACAACAGTTCGACAGAATCTGCCACGATAACCCTCAGGAGGCCATTCGACAACTCTATCAATCAATACCAAGCCGAATAACTGCTTGCATAAGAGCCAGACGTGGAACAACACGTTATTGACTTGCTCAGTTTGTGTATCTTTCTCTTGAAGAACTAAACCAATTTTTCTGAAATTTTAATTATTTCTTTGTCTGTACATGTACATTACATCTGCTGATTTCCGTTTCGTTCGGGTAATTTCTTCGTGGTGTGTCGTTCTTTTTTTGTCTTAGAGTGCATATATCCAATGAGACAAACGCCCTTACCAATGCAGCTAACGTTAGGAATGTATATGGCTGAAAGATGCTAAAGTGTGCCGTGATAGTTAAAGTAGTTAATAGTAGTTCACACAGAAAACTGAATTTCACTTACTGAAACAAAAACACATTGTTCGTTAACTGTACTGGTGCACAGGGTCACTATTAAGGCACGCTTATGCAACCCCAAGCAGTAGTTCCAAAAACTGACATACTTCACAGCTCTAATGTAAAAGCAGTTGATTTATTTAACCTCTCACTTTGGACATGGTGAGAACAACAAATGTATTGGATGATAACTTACAAACTTCGAGCTCTCGAAGGACCGCCGTTCTCACACTCAACACTTAACGGACTTTGTCGCTATGAGGGTCAAATATCCTGAAACTCGTCCTTCTACAATAATATTTCCTGTGTTGGTAGTAACATCATTTCACCTCATACGTTACTGGCTAGTAACTTTCCTTTCAGATGAGTACCCCACAAGAGAAAAATAAGAAATGATTTTGTTAGTAAGAGTTTAACTAGACTATCTGTTTTGATCAGGATGTGTAGGAGAGAGCAAAATATGAACCATAACAATATTTGACCACCACCTCTGTGAATTAATGATGCTGGTAGATAATAGAAGTCTTAAAAATAAAAGGAAATCGTTTCTGTTTGATAGCTGCTTCTATATGAATTTCTGAGTGGACAGTATCATATTTAAAACATGCAGTTATTTATGTGGGAAGCATGTATCCACGTTTCCACAGAGGTATGTACCTTATTTGTAACATTATTTACAAGTACCGAGCGAGTTGCCGCGAATATGTTCCACATATGATGCACAGAACTAAAGTAAGATAGTACATGGTTTCACAGGAGCAAATGTCCACGTCAAAGTTACAAAAACAAAAAGTAAAAATATATACAAAATGATAGGCAAATAACTTCCAAAATAAAGATATGGTGGACGTTTTTCAGACGCGAAATTTATTTATTTTTACTTAACTTAATTTTCAGTGAGAAAGGTCTTCCTTTTTGGACCTCTTGTTGTACTCCGTACGCAATTATTCTGATCTGGAATTCACTTTTCTCGAACCTCTGCGTCCTGAAGTTACAACAAATGCTGATCCGTTTCCTTGACTTTATCGAGCTACAGGTAAGTAGTCATGTTTATAATGAGACTTCTGTCTGTGGATTTGGAAAGTGAAATGATATTCTATGCGGGCTTGAATGAGGCGTCTGAAAGATTCGTTGTAAGTATAGCGCAGAGTGGAAACGATGCGCATTGTCGGGCGTTCTTTTGCTATACTTCTTACCTGAATATACCTAAATCATCTGGAGTAATAATCACAAAAATAGGTCAAGACTTCTCGCATCGATAGCAACTGATTGGAATTCGTAACCAGAGCACATATCCACGCACGACTACCGCCTGCAGCAACGTCAGAGAGCTACCTCCGCCACTTTCCTCGTCCTAAAGTTGCCCTCTAGCCTTTAATCTTTGTTCGTACTCCTACTGGCGGAGAACTGGGCAACAACGTGTATCCTTTAAGCCAGCGTTTCTGGAACAAGGACGTTGCCTCATCTTCCATGCCTTTGATTTTGGGCCTCTTTAATAAATACTGTATTGCGTGTTGCGTTTACGTGGTCGTTCCGTTAGCCACTTTTGTGTTATACAAGACGAACAGCTACCTCTCAGCGGGAGTAAAGCCGTAACACGTATTCTGATAGAACATACGAATGAGTGTGCATTACACTCGTGTCGTAGCGCCTGATACAATTGCGATTCGTACAATAACTGCAGACTTGAACACTGGTAAGCGCACAGATGGAGTTTTTAAACGATCAGGTAGTAATATGTAATAAAATTCTGTATTACTATCGCTTGTAAAGCTGTTGACCCAACACTCCTAGTCATGAGTACATGACGTTACTGTTCACATTGATGCCGGCCGGCGTGGCCGAGCGGTTCTAGGCCCTTCAATCTGGAACCTCGCGTTCGCTACGGTCGCAGGTTCGAATCCTGCCTCGGGCATGGATGTGTGTGATGTCCTTAGGTTAGTTAGGTTTAAGTAGTTCTAAGTTCTAGGGGACTGATGACCTCAGAGAAGTTAAGTCCCATAGTGCTCAGAGCCATTTTGTTCACATTGACAGCTTTCGTTCCGCCAGCCAGCTAATCTCTCTTTGTCGTTCGTTTACTTTGCCCAACACTGGGTTGTCCTACCGTCACACCAGTAAGACACTGCCACCTGACACTTTCCAAACACTATAACATGCATGGTGCCACGACTAATTATGTTAGCAGTGACAATTTTTAACAGCCAATCCGGCCTCTTTTAAAAACTTTCAGCGTCCTCTCACTATAAAATATTTTTCGTTTTAGATGCAGGCTAATTTTAAAGCTTGGCTCTGTAACTGCAAGTAGCACCTGTGAGTAACTTGTCCTAAATGAACGGAGAACATCTTAGTTACCTTTCGCCCGCCATACTATTGACAGTATTCGCTGAATAGTAAATTTTGACTAAGAGCGATGGGTGTGCCTATGATCGTTTAACGTTGTTAATATATTTTAGACATTCCTTTATTAATTTTAATGTCCACAAAATGTGGTGACACTGTACTTCGCTGTTTACGATGTAGTCTGCTCCTGATGATGTGGCTTAAGACCGCGAAATCGCTTGTATTTTAACAAACAACAACTTTATCAGCTGTTAGCGGATTTCTTTCGAACCTCCTTTTGCCTGTCGTCGCGCAGCAACTCCACACAGCTCGGACTCAACAAGTCGTTGGAAGTCCCCTGCGGAAATATTCAGTCATGCTGCCTCTACAGCCGTCCATAGCTGCGAAAGTGTTGCCGGTGCTGGATTTTGTGCATGAACTGACCTCTCGATTATGTCCCATAAATGTTCGATTAGATTCAGCTGGGCCATTTCGGAGGACAAATGATATGCTCGAACTGTCAAGAACGTTCTTCAAACCAATAGCGAATAATTGTGATCCAGTGACATGCTGCATTGTCATCCATAAAAATTCCATCGTTGTTTGGGAGCATAACATCAATGAATGGCTGCAAATGGTGTCCAAGCAGACGAACATAACCACTTCCAACCAATGATCAGTTCATTTGGACCACATCATTCCATATAAAGACAGCCCACACCATTGTGGAGCGACCACCAACCGGAGCAGTGCCTTGTTGACAATTTTTGTCAGTAGTTCCCTGGGGTCTCTGTCACACTCGAATCCTATCATCAGCTCTTACCAAATGAAATCAGGACTCACCTGACCACACCACGATCTTCGAGTCGTCTAGGGTCCAACCAATACGTCACGCAGCTAGGCCAGGCGCTGCAGACGATGTCGTGCTGTCAGCAAACGCATTAGTGTCGGTCATCTACTCCATATCCCATTAACTCCAAATTTCAGTGCACTGTCCTAATGGATACACTGATTTCTGCGGTTGTTTCACGCAGTGTTGCTTGTCCCCGGCCGCTGCGTTTTCCATGGTGAGAGGTAGTAGCTGAAATTTGGTATTCTCGGCATACTCTTGACAGTGTCGATCTCGTACTATTGAATTCCCTAACGATTTCCGAAATGGAAAGTCCTATGCTTCTAGCTCCAACTACGATTCCTCGCTCAGAGTCTAATGATTCTCGTTTGCGGCCATAGTCGCGTCGTAAACCTTTTCACATGAATTGCCTGAGTTCAAATGACAGCTCCGCTAATGCACTGCCTGTTTATACCTAGTGTAAACGATATTACCGCCATCTGTATACCTGCATATCCCCATCCCATGACTTTTGTGATCTCAGTCTATGTATTTAATAGTAAAGCTCGTATCAGACTCCCGTTGGGCGAGACTTCTGGTGGTGTCATAACGTCTAGCACGAAGTGCCGAATTCTGTTCGATAAGAAACTTCACTCTGCATCTACATCTGTATTCTCAGAACCTCTGAGAAGCGCATGGCAAATGGTACGTCCCACTGTACCAGTTCTTAGAGCTTTTTCCCGTTCCATTCTCCTAAGGAGCGCGGGGAGAATGATTGATTAAATGCCTCTTTGCACGCTGTATTTAATCTAGTCAGTCATCATTGAAAGCTTGTTCTTGAGACTTTGTTAGTAGACTTCCTCGGGATAGCTTCTGTCTATCTTCAAGAGCCACTAATTCAGTTCTTCAAACATCTGTGTGACTCTCGTGTGGATGAAATAAACCTATGATCATTGGTTTTGCCCTTCTCTATATACGTTCAATATCCTTTGTTTGTCCTACTTAGTAGCAGCCTGCCGCACGGAGTGGCTGCGCGGTTTGGTGCGTCATGTCACGGACTACGCGGTCCCTCTCACCGGAGGTTCGAGTCCTCCCTCGGGAATGGGTGTGTGTGTTTTGTTTTTAGCATAGGTTAGTTTAAGTTAGTTTAAGTTAGATTAAGTAGTGTGTAAGTCTAGGACCCATGACTTAAACAGTTTGGGCCCTTAGGAATTCACACATATAAATCTTTTTTTTAAGTAGCGGCCTGAAAAATTTGGGCAGTATTCTAGGATGGATCCCACAAGTGATTTTAGGCTATCCTCTATGCCTACTGATTGGATTTCCCCGTTATTCTACCAATAAACAGACGTCTGCTACCTCCTTTAGCCAAGACTTGGCCTATATCATCACTGCACTTCATGTCCCTACAAAGTGTTACACGCAGGTATTTGTAAGAGCTGATCGATTCCATTTGTGACTAGTTATTGTAAAATACTAAGTTTCTTATTTTCTGAAGTGCATAGTTTTTTGTCCGCAGCCCGTGGTCGTACGGTAGCATTCTCGCTTCCCGCGCCCGGATTCCCGAGTTCGATTCCCGGCGGGGTCAGGGATTTTCTCTGCCTCGTGATGACTGGGTGTTGTGTGATGTCCTTGGGTTAGTTAGGTTTAAGTAGTTCTGAGTTTTAGGGGACTGATGACCATAGATGTTAAGTCCCATAGTGCTCAGCGCCATTTGAACCATTTTTTTGCACAGTTTTACACTTCCAAATATTTACAGCAAGATGCCAAACTTTGTACCATATTGAGATCTCATCAAGGTCTGAGTGAAAATTTGGGTGTTGGATGTCCTTCATCATCATTTTCATCATTACTGACTCGCAAGTCGCCGATGTGGCGTTACCTAAAAAGTACTTGAGCTACGGCGGCCGAACTCCCCCGAATGGGGCCTACCGGCCAACAATGCCATACGATCATTTCATTTCATTTTTTTCCACATCTGTCCACCACTCTTCATTCAAGATGACGCGCTGCATTATCTCTGCCAATAAATCCTCAGTCCAGCCCCAAATATCGCCTGAAGCCCCGTACGATCGTACTTTCGATAATAAGCTTAGAAGTGCTACTGAGTCAAATACTCTTCTGAAATGAAGAAGTACTGTACCTACTCGAATCCCTTGATTCATGGCTTTCAGAATGCTATGTGAGAAAAGTCCAAGTTGGATTTCACAACATCTGTATTTTCGAAATCTATGTTGGATGGCTTGGAGGAGGTCATTACGTTAGAATTTAGAATTTGATTTAAGATTCTATAACAACTTTCTTTATTTCTTTCCTCTAGGGACGCACGATATATCATAGTTCATAGTTCACAGAGGGGCTAACTCCAGTCACATACCAGATATTCCTTAAGCCCTGGTTTGTTTTTCGCTTACCACGTGATGGTGCAAAAATGTAAAATGTTCATTGTGAACGGCCTTCTGCAATGGAGCACAAACAGAGAGAGTTGAGTTTCACGAACCGGCGCTCCAACTTTGTGTTTGGTCAACGTAGTTGAAGTCTGATCTTCCGATTAGTCCTAAAACGCTATCGCAAAACATCGCCCATAATTGTACAACATATTGGCATCAGTTGCGAAGGTCTGTAGCTCTCCTCATCTGGCCTTCCCATTAACCCGGTAAAGCTGTGCCTTTTCCCACTCACAGAGAACTCGGCGTTGTTCCAGGGATCAATGTACGCGGAACAGCTGCTAGATAAAGGACCAGGTCTTTCCAAAATTTGGTGCGGAATCCAACTACTAATCGTTAGGTTCAGCGGCCTTCCTTCTATTTAGCAACGTCAGTTAATTTTCGATTTCTGAACAATTTACGTCTATTTCTGACATCATTTCTACATCTACATGTACTTACATACTCTGCAAATCAAAATTAAGTGCCTTGCAGAGGGCTCATCGAACCATCTTCAGAATAATTCTCTATTATTTAAATGTCGAACAGCACGCAGGAAAAACGAACACTTGTATCTTTCTGCACGAGCTCTGATTTCCCTTAATATGATGATGATCGTTTATCCGTATGTAAGTCGGTATCAACAAAATATTTTTGCACTGAAGAGAAAGTTGTTGTTTAGATTTCGTGAGAAGATCCCGCCCTAACGAGAAACGCCTTTGTTTTCATGACTTCCACCCCCAATCCTGTCTATGTCAGTGACACTCCCTCCCTTATTTATCGATAATACAAAACGTGCTGCTCTTCTTCGAACTTTCTCAATGTACTCCGTTACTTCTATCTGGTAAGGATTCCAGACCGCGCAGCAGTACTCCAAAAGAGGACAGACAAGCGTAGTGCACACAGTCTCTTTACTAGGTCTTACATTTTCTAAGTGTCCTACCATTAAAAAGTAGTCTTTGGTTTCCCTTCCCCACAATATTCTGTGTTCCTTCCAATTCAAGTTGTTCTAACTATAGCTCCAAGGTATTTAGTTGAATTTACGGCCTTCAGATTTGATTGATTTATGGTGTAACCCAAGTTTAACGGATTACTTTCAGCACTCATGTGGATGACATCACACTTTTAATTATTTAGCTTCAATTGCCGATTTTCGCACCGCATAGATAATTTTTCTAAATCGTGTTGCAATTTGTTTTCAAAAATGGATCTGAGCACTATGGGATTTAACATCTGAGGTCATCAGTCCCCTAGAACTTAGAACTACTTAAACCTAACTAACCTAAGGACATCACACACATCCATGCCCGAGGCAGGATTCGAAACTGTGACCGTAGCAGTCGCGCGGTTCCAGACTGTAGCGCCTAGAACCGCTCGGCTACTACGGCCGGCAATTTGTTCTCATCTTCTGATGATTTTACTGGGCGATAAACGACATAATAAACTGCAAACAACCTAACACTGCTGCTCAGATCGTCTCCTAAATCGCTTATATGCAGGTTGGGTCACTAACTATTGCCACCTAGAATAACTCCGAAAGTATGTTAGGAGCTGAAAAGTTCGTGGGGCAAATGTTGCATGGGACAACGGGGAGAACGAAATATAGGTTAGGTTTCGACACACATGGTCAAGCACAGTGGCCCCATATAAAGACACTACTGTATATTATCGCACATATTGTGCTAACTGCATATTTTATTTCACATGTTAACATACTACACATTATACCTACAACATTTTCAACGGAATAGACCTTGGTCCTATTTACAAAAATCCTCGCAGATGGCAGCACTATGTAGGGTTGAGAGCAGATGGGTTCAGTTGAAGCCACTACGTCACTCAGCTGAGGAAAAACTAAAAGGCTAGATGGACTCAAAAGAAGTCATTATGCCTCAAAGGGATACAAGCAGAAAACCGTGCCAGCTGCGGCAGGCAGTGGTTTTTACTGCTCACGACGATGGCGGGAGATAGCCTTCGTAAGCTCGAGTGTTTCATTCGAAATGACATGGCCTGAAAACCTAGTAGATATTATTCAGCCACGTCGCCGCGAAAGACTTCGAGGACACACATCTTCGTCATGTTGAAAGAACGTTGTGGGAGATCCACAGCTGTTTTTTCACATTCTTCGCTATCGCCACGACTATAATAACCCGTTCTTCCATAAACAAAACCGAGCGAGGTGGCGCAGTGGTTAGCACTCTGGACCCGCATTCGGGAGGACGACAGTTCAATCCCGCGTCCAGCCATCCTGATTTATGTTTTCCGTGATTTCCCTAAATTGCTCCAGGCAAATTCCTTTGAAAGGGCACGGCTGACTTCCTTCCCCGTCCTTCCCTAATCCGATGAAACCGATGACCTCGCTGTCTCGCCTCCTCCCTCACACAACCCAACCCCTCCCACAATCAAATCTTTCACTTCTCTATCGTGTCACAACCCGATACTTCACAGAGCGAGACAATCAATCACTTTGTTCTTCGTCAGTTGGACTTCTCTGACCACTATGGAAGCGTCTGCGCAACACTTACCACTGTGTCGTATGATGATTTGGGCACCAGCCCAGGACAGACAACTGCAGCGTCACTCCCGTTCACATGCAGAAAACGAATTACTGCACGAGACTGCACTTCATCAGTGGACTTCGTCATTTCGTCTTCCCCCTCTAGCTGCAATACCTTGCAGTGCGTTGTACTTCAACTTTTACCTGGACTGTAGACATCCATTTTTAAAGAAATCGTAAATTAATTGACTTTATTTTTCAAGATGGTAATTAAAATGTTTTGTCTTCTACGTCGTACTGTTCCATTCTTTTGTGTTTTGGTCACCTCACTGTAGATCTATATTTTGACATTCAAACGCATAAGGGAAGAACTTACGTTAACACAGGAACTTCTTTTTTGAGAATTATGACTCTACGTATATCGTGTGTCAACTTATGTTGTTTTGAAAGTAATCTGCAGAAGTAGCTGGTTTGAACTGTGAAATAAAAAGGTGCAAGCGCTGCCCTCTCTAACAGCTTAGTACGCAATATTCCACTCACAATTTGGCCACTGCACACGGTAGTAACACCATAACATTGAAACAACACCACAGTGTATCCCTAATTACATTTGTTAAATAAGAGTTGCATGATTATGCGAGAAGTTGTAGGAAGTAGAGTTCACAAATGGAAGTCGACTTCAGGTATCAAACTTTTTTCAAATAAAAAAAAAAAATTAAAAAATATGACCGCTTATTGCCAAGAAAACAAAACGCGGAAAACTATCATGAAAACCTCAGGCTAATTATGTGGGACTATGAATGTCACTCTCAGGAAGCCTGAAAGTAGAATAAAACCAGAGTTTCTCATTTGCACAATTTAACACGAGAAATAACCCAATTACTTCCGAGGCCAAGACGCACAAAGCTCCAGTTAAATTTGAGCTGCTCAGAGTGCGGGCTCTAAAATGTGAGCTTAACGCCTCACGCCACGAGCAAAAGCGACACTGGAGAGTCAGAACGGGACGACAACCGGGAAGCGAATGATAAGACTTCAAAGTTTCCTGTTCTCAGCTCAGAGTCCACTGGACCCGGACAGCAGCCACAGCACGCGCACCGACGACACACAGGACGTTACAAGTCTGTGTTGTCAGCTGTTATGTTGGTGACAAACACACGAGCGTGACGACTTTTGACCTCAGTACTTGCCTGGATAATATCTGTGAGGGGCATTGTCTGTTGCTTGACATGGGCCTACAACCACAGTTCATCAAGAGTAGTGACTGGCGTATTGTGACGAGCCAGTTGCTCGGACACCATTGACCAGACGTTTTCAATTGGTTAGAGATATGGAGAATGTGCTGGCCAGGGCAGCAGTCGAACATTTTCTGTATCCAGAAAGGCCCGTACAGGACCTGCAACATGTGGTCGTGCATTATCCTGCTCAAATGTAGGGTTTCGCAGGGATCTAATGAAGGGTAGAGCCACGGGTCATAACACATCTGAAATGTAACGTCCACTATTCAAAGTGCCGTCAATGCGAAAAAGAGGTGACCGAGACGTGTAACCAATGGCACCCCATACCATCACGCCGGGTGATATGCCAGTATGGCGATGACGAATACACGCTTCCAATGTGCGTTCACCGCGATGTCGCCAAACACGGATGCGACCATCATGATGCTGTAAACAGAACCTGGATTGATCCGAAAAAATGACGTTTTGCCATTCGTGCAGCCAGCTTCGTCGTTGAGTACACCACCGCAGGCGCTCCTGTCTGTGATGCAGCGTCAAGGATAACCGCAGCCATAGTCTCAGAGCTGATAGTCCATGCTGCTGCAAACGTCCAACTGTTCGTGCAGATGGTTGTTGTCTTTCAAACGTCCCCATCTGTTGACTCAGGGATCGAGACGTAGCTGCACGATCCGTTACAGCCATGCGGATAAGATGCCTGTCATCTCGACTGCTAGTGATACGAAGCCGTTGGGATCGAGCACGACGTTCCGTATTACCCTCCTGAAACCATCTATTCCATATTCTGCTAACAGTCATTGGATCTAGACCAACGCGAGCAGCAATGTCGCGATACGATAAACCGCAATCGCGATAGGCTGCAATCCGATCTTTATCAAACTCGGAAACGTGATGGTACTCATTTCTCCTCCTTACACGATGCATCACAACAACATTTCACCAGACAACGCTGGTCAACTGATGTTTGTGTATGAGAAATCGGTTGGAAACCTTCCTCATGTCAGCACGACGTAGGTGTCGCCACCGGCGCCAACCTTGTGTGAATGCTCTGAAAAGCTAATCGTTTGTATGTCACAGCATCTTCTTCTTGTCGGTTGAATTTCTCGTCTGTTGCACGTCATCTTCGTGGTATAGCTATTTTAATGGCCAGTAGTGTATATACACCGGAAGATGTAACTGAAAAGTTGCGAATTCGTTTGTGTAGGTCTGTTATTGACTTGAATAAATATTGCTACAGCGGAATATTAGACTTTTCATTCAGTTTTATATTCAAAAATTTTAACACCTGTATTAAAAACCATGTTGACTGTATGAAATGTTAATCAATCATGTCTACTGGATGGGGGCCAGCATGCTTGTAGTCAGTGTGGCGACTGTCAAAGTTCCCCAAAACGCGTGGTTGAAACGCTGTAAAAGTGTCCTTGATATAGCAAACGAATAGGCTTATGAAATTTATAAGGTTTGTATCAAGTCCGAATGGTCTTCTACCATTGATTATCGTAGCAGACAAAGTGTCGAGTAGGGGAGGCAATACTGCGGATTGGACGGACAGAAACTGTGTTGAGGTAGTTCGAAGTTTGTCACGTTCCATGGCAAACGAGAACGTCGCGATTCACGTTGACATAAATGCTGAATCTATGCTTGTTGCATATCAAGCAGGCATTTGGGAACTAGGAACCCCTGCGGCCGCATGTAAGGAAGGGATTAACGCCCAGCTACTTCAGAACTTGGCGAGCAGGCTCTGGGAACGTTCCAGATGGCCACCCAAGACTTGAACAAATCTCTTCTGCTGCAACTCGACCGTAAACACGGTTCTTCCTGGAATCCTCTTCCTTACATGAGAGCCTTAGAATTACCTGCTAACAGTTGTACTGCCCCTTTTTATACCGATGAGCCAAAACATTACGACCACTGCCCATCGTGAGGTTGTATGCTCTGCCTGGTGACGCTGAGGGCACGTGACGGGGTAAGAGAAGTTTATGAATGGAGCAGAGACGAATGGAGATAATTCTACATCTACATACATACTCCGCAATCCACCATACGGTGCGTGGCGGAGGGTACCTCGTACCCCAACTAGCATCTTCTCTCCCTGCTCCACTCCCAAACACAACGAGGGAAAAATGACTGCATTTATCCCTCTGTACGAGCCCTGATCTCTCTTATCTTGTCTTATCTTTGTGGTCTTTCCGCGAAATGTAAGTTGGCGGCAGTAAAATTGTACTGCAGACAGCCTCAAATGCTGGTTCTCTAAATTTCCCCAGTAGCGATTCACGAAAAGAAGGCCTCCTTTCCTGTAGAGACTCCCACCCAAGTTCGTGAAGCATTTCCGTAACACTCGCGTGATGATCAAACCTACCAGTAACAAATCTAGCAGCCCGCCTCTGAATTGCTTCTATGTCCTCCCTCAATCCAACCTGATAGGGATCCCAAACGCTCGAGCAGTATTCAAGAATAGGTCGTATTAGTGTTTTATAAGCGGTCTCCTTTACAGATGAACCACATCTTTCCAAAATTCTGCCAGTGAACCGAAGACAACTACCCGCCTTCCCCACAACTGCCATTGCATGCTTGTCCCACTTCATATCGCTCTGCAATGTTACACCCAAATATTTAATTGACGTGACTGTGTCAAGCGCTACACTACTAATGGAGTATTCAAACATTACGGGATTCTTTTTCCTGTTCGTCTGCATTAATTTACATCTATCTATATTTAGAGATAGCTGCCATTCTTTACACCAATCACAAATCCTGTCCAAGTCATCTTGTATCCTCCTACAGTCACTCAACGACGACACCTTCCCGTACACCACAGCGTCATCAGCAAAACGCCGCACATTGCTATCCACCCTATCCAAAAGATCATTTATGTAGATAGAAAACAACAGCGGACCTACCACACTTCCCTGGGGCACTCCAGATGATACCCTTACCTCCGATGAACACTCACCATCGAGGACAACGTATTGGGTTCTATTACTTACTAAGTCTTCGAGCCACTCATATATTTGGGAACCAATCCCATATGCTCGTGCCTTAGTTAGGAGTCTGCAGTGGAGCACTGTTTTAGGGAGGATAAGTGACACAAATGGAGAAAACTGCTGACTTAAGTGGCTTTGACGAAAGCCAGGTTGTTGTGTCCTGGTGCCTGGGAGCGAGCATTTCGGAAACGGTGACATTGGTCGGCTGGTCGCATGCTACTGTTCTAAGCACCGATGGAAAGTGGTTGAAGAATGCTGAAAACACGAGTATGAGACAAGAAGTTGGACGTCCAGACCTCGCCGCTCTCTAAATACGATAGGTGGCGATCTGTGGCGGATCCGATGACAGAGCACAGTGCCGGGGCAGGCACAGGTATTTTGGAGCTCACCGTTCAGTGCTCAGCGTTGGACGTGGTGGTCCGCAGGTAGAGGTCCCCTACGTATTCGCAAGTTGGCCTAAGAACATCGTCAATTACGATTACAGTGGGCACGCGGTCGTAGAGATTGGACCGCGAATCAATGGAATTGTTTTGCTTGGTCGGATGAATTCCGTTTATTGTCCAACCAGGTCGATGGCCGTGTTCAGATGCGCCGTCATCCAGGCGAACGGCTGCCTGGAACACGCAGCTCACCATGAACGCAGGCTAGCGAGAGCAGTGTTATGGGGAGCATTGGACAGGGCTTCCATGGGACCCACAGCAGTAATCGATGGCACCATGACATCTATGCACTACGTGAACATTACTAGGGACCACCTGTAATCCCTCATGCTTGATGTTTTCCTCAACAGTGATGGCATCTTCCAGCAGGTGACTGTCGGTACCACAAGGCCAGAATCGTGCTGCAATTGTCTGAGGAGCGTGATAATGAGCTCACGCTGATGTCTTGGCCATGAAATTCGTCTCATCTGAATCCGATGAAACCCAACTGGGACGCTATCGGGCGCTATATCTGCGCCCACAGACTAACCGACCCTAAATTACGGGAAGTGTGTGATCTGTGCGTAGGCAACTGGTGCCACAAACTTCTGGACACCTATCAAGTACTTGACAATCCATGGTACGCAGAATCACTGCTGAATTGCGTTCCAGAAGTGGACCAACACGCTTTTAAGTAGGTGGTCATAGAAATAACTCTGACCTGGTCAGAACCGTGAAGCGATCTCTACAGTCATCTTACATCTTTTCAACTAAATATATACTTGTGTACTATTCTGCAAGTTAACTGATTCTTTGGTTCTGCTTATCGTAACTGTCTGTCACACGCTACTGCTTCTTCAACCACTCATATTGCTGCAGTCTTTTAAGTTCGTGAGCCTTCAAAAAAAAGTATGTATATATTTTTACACAGAAATGACCTTGATGACCGCAAATCATAAATTTCCGTATTTAAATTTTTTCGATTTTTTTCGTTTTCAGGCGTTCGTTCTCCAGAGTGCATTCCTTGTAAGAAGCAATAAAAATGCAAAAAAACTAAAATTCAGTAGTAAAGAAAGCGAATGTAAGGCTCAGAATTGTTGACAGCTATCTAAGAAACTGCTGTGCTTCTGTCAGCCAAACTGAATCCACATGCCACTAACTCCGAGCTACTACTCCACCATAAGGAGTCCTCAGCAAGCAGACGCGGCAACAGAAATTTGTATCAGAAACAAAAACTCCGTCCGAAAGGCTTTGAATGCCTAATGGTACCTACCGACCATCATGTCATCCTCAGCCAACAGCCGTCATTGGATGCGGGTGCATGTGTGGTCAGCACACCGCTCTCCCGGCCGTTGTCAGTTTTTGTGACCTGCAGCCGCTACTTATCAGTCAAGTGGCTCCTCAGTTGGCCTCACAAGGGCTGAGTGCATCCTGCTTGCCAACAGTGCTCGGCAGACCCGGACGGTCACCCATACAAGTGTTAGCCAAGCCCAACAGCGCTAAACTTTGGTGATCTGACTCTGATGCGACCACTGCGGCAGGCTCTTTGGATGTATCAAACACAGGGCGCTGGAATGGTAAGCAGTCTGCACACGAAAATGTGACAGAGTTAGTGTTCCATGAAACCATATTGAGGGATTTTAGAGAAATGGTATTCGATGAAGACTGAGCAGCAGTTCTGCTTGCCTCTACTGAATGTCAAGCGTAGAGATGGTAGGACAGGACAGAGTAGGGCGCGTACCAAGGGACATACACGGCCTGAGAAAAAGTGAAGTCCTAGGAGACATGGGTGGATGTCGATGTAACTTTGTACACGTTCGCAACGGCCACGAACTGTAATTGGTTAGAGTCACAATTCTCTGCGACAGATGAAATGGCTATCAACGTGCATTAGTGTTTTTCGTGTTGTCACGAGGCTTGGTAGGATGTACAAGGGGCATGAACTGCATCAGATGTTGAATGATCACTGTGATGTGGATGGGGATAGTTATCAGCATGTGTCAGAGTTTGAAAGCGCCCTCATTTTGGGCCTCCATTGGCCGGCAGGTCAAATCGCGAAATATTCAGATGTGTGGGGCATTCGGATGTGACAGTGGCTCGATGTTGGACTGCATTGAAACGTCTGCACAGCTCCAGTCGAACACGGCTGACTGCAACAAGGAAGGCTCGTGACATTGTCCACTCGAGCACGCTGTAACCCCTTCACATTTGGACCTGGCGTCCATGAGCAAGTAATAGATTCCCTGCAACGTACCGCGTCATCCCGCACTACTGGTCGGAGAATAGTAGCAGCCAGACTAGGAAACTGTCGTCCCATGCCTAGGTTGCCGTTACCACAACACAAAAGGTTGCGTTTGGAGGGCACCATAGCCTATAACGCATGGACTCCCGATACAGAGGCTTACCGACAACCATTCTTCCAACACACCATTCGCGAATGGAACAGGGAAGGGGCGATCAGGTAGTGGTACCAGAAGTACCCTCCGCCACACGCCCAGAGGTGGTTTGCGGAATATTGATGTAGTTGTAGGTGAATGGCGTCATATGTTCCGCGATGAATAGTGATCTACACAACTCCGGTTGATCATAGTCAGCGAGTATAACGGCTACCTGGGAAGAGATCGCATTCGTCCAGTGTTTTGGAGAGGCGCTGTTGTGACTCCTCCCGTCAAGGTCTGGGGAGCCTTTGGAAGTGACTTTAGGGTTCGGCTGTTCGTGGCTCAGGGTGCTCTGGCAGCTCAACGGTGCGTCACGTACATCTTGCGTCCTCATCTTCGTCTCTCATCCTACAGTGTCTTGATGCTATTTTTCAGCAGAACAATGTACTGCGTGTGTGATGTTGAGCTACCGCCGCGGCCAGCAACAAGATACCCAGACCTGTCCACGACAGAACGCCTGTGAGACTAGTCCGGATGTGAACTCGGCCACAGTGGCAGTATCCTGTATCTCGAGGACCAGTTAAAACAGTTGCGCACCAGTTTCCCTGGGGAGAGGATACAGGGGTTGTACGGTAACCTTTCCAACCGCGTTAGTGCGTGCATACATGTCAGAGGGGGGGGGGGGGTGCAACGTCATACTGATAAGTGGGTCCATACTGCCAAGGTCTTTGTAAATCTCAGTCTTGGCGGGTAATGTAGTTGAGTCACCTTTTGTTAGCACAATATGCGAAATATACTGTAGATAGATATAGATCTAAAATTGCTTTTGTGTGTGTCATGTGTGTCCAGCTGTGTAGTTGTGGTCTTGATGTTGTAGACAAAAGTGACATTTCGACCGCACTGTTATTAAATTTCGTGCAGGGCGGAACACATTTGGACACGGATAGGTGAGAAAATCGGTCATGAGCTAACCCAAGTTTCATGCAGTGCTGTTACGTGGATAGCACCAGTTATTTTCCTTTCTTCTCAGCGACTAATCTTGGATTTTCCTCACTTCATTAAGCTTTTTGACAAAACCACATTTTCCTGTTGTACGGGAATATGTGCACACAAGCTAATTTCGCTTAAATTGTCGTAACCATCCAGTATCGGTGTTATCGATTTTTGTTTCTCGAAATCAACGTTTGTCTCATACTTCGCTGATGTGTGCGTTGTCTTCAGCGCTCTTTAAGATCCTTGGTGAGGGGGCTGATGGGGGTTGCACAATCGAAACATATCAAATGATATCAATTAGTATTTAGTGCTTCCTGATCGCTGTGATCCACAGCTAGTAGACGTCATGGTGAGTAGTGCGCCTACATCTGAGAAAGCAGAAGCGACGCGCTGAGTTACATATAGCTGCAAATACTGTGCAGAATTCAGTTTGAAATCACCTCGTTTATGTGTAAGTTAGAGGGATTAAACAGTGCTGTGTGACAGCTAAAGTTGAGAGCGACGCAAAACAGTCAATTTCGGTCAGGGTAATTAGATTTCTATCGAATTATCTGTTCCGAACAGAAGCACCACAGAGCGTCTCATTAAACGAGCTCGGTTAGTTTCCACCGTACTTTCATAAGCAGTTACTGCCCGTTATTCCCGTGCTGACAAGCTTCATTTCAGTGGAATTGTTGCTGATAATAGTTATATACACAACGTTAGCTTCGATAACAGTAACAATTAATTTACACTGCTGAATGTTTGCGATCAATAGTGTGTATGTATTGTGTACAGTTGAACAGTACTGGGTAATTACGAGGTGTAATGACAGTTTACGCTGCGCTGAAATTCAATAGTCTACATTGCATGGGGATGAAGTTGATGTTAATGAAGAAACAAGAAGAAGAAATATTTTACCGGTCAGTCTTTTTCAGATGATGCGACACCAAATTAATGTAAAAGTGTGAAGGGAGAACGTTGTGTCCAAACTACACTTTTGCGATAGACTGAGGCCAAAGACCGTAAAAGCAGATTGTAGATGCTCAACACATTGACAAGTCGAGAAAGTCGTGACAAGTGGCTCATTGAAATGTCTTTTATTTCAGTTTACTCACTAAGATAGCCGGTTTCACTCGATCGGTCCTGGTAAACATTTTTCACAGGTCTGCTGAGGTTGGTTGTGCATAGCTACTTGTGCACGGAATTAGTTACGTATGACCACACTTGGCACGCCTGGTATTTATTTCTATAGATCCACAGCTGTTTTGTAATCGAACGAAACCGATTATCATTGAGAAAAAGTGCAACGGTAGTCTGAAATAAATGATATGTAAGCGGCAATTTATTTCTACAGGCGAGTAAATCTATGACGGCAAAGTGGCAGTATTCTATGTTATATAAGAATGATGCAAGTCAACGTTGAAATGCCGTGTATTCTCCTGTACATTAGGTATCCAACACTTAGTCACTTAGAGAAGTATTCTATTCCTTGTCGATCGAGTCTGTAACACTTCGAACTCTGTAAATAATTTTTCGTGCTCACATTGCGGCTAGGGGTTTCTTTCAGGGTTTGAAAAGTCACGTCTTCCGCTTCTGTCGATAAATTAGTTGAAAAGTAGTTGATAACGACCTAAACTGTGAGGTGAAGTCTAGAGGGCAAATACTGTACCTTCAGAGACGATTTAATTTAAAAAATAGGAATGTCAGATCCTATAGAAGGGACCGAAGTGAAAAGTTGTCACGCTTCGTAGAGAAATGGCTAGAGTACGGTTCCAGTGACAAGGACGACAGTAGACATCAGATCGGACTACTACTGCTATCGTGAGCAATAGCGACAGAAACGTTATTGGTATGTCTATTCTCTCATGTCGAAATGTAACGACCGTTTACTCAAGTGGCAGTATTACCCCTGTACTTGTATACCTGGTATCTACCGTTGTTCCATCCCTCCCCCTGCGCTCTCTCTTTCTAGTTGTCTTTACTACGTAAAAACAATGATGTTATCACTTTGTCTTCTTCTTACTCCTCAATCGGAAAACTGGTTGACAGCATTTCTCCTACTCCACCCCTCTGTTCCCTGTTAGTCTCTTCACTTCCTCGTGAGTAGAATGATTGTATTTCATTAAGAGAAGCTAAATTTAGCATTTAAGGATACCGTAGAGTGTGATGAGACCTACTTCGTCCACTGTGGCTTTGGTGTAAACAATTCCGATTTGTGGCGGACAAGACACATTCCGCTGGGAGCAGTTCTGGAGGTCAGTCATGAAAATAATACAGCGGAGTATTTGTTTTAACTGTGGATTTCATTTTGCCCAACTGGATGCATACAATAGACTATAAAAGGCACAAAATGACGAGATTACTGACACTGTAGAGAGGCAACGTACGGAACGTTAGATCGTGACCCAGACGACATAAATCTGAGCTAGTGAGCTGTGACATTTTTTATTTACAGGAGTTTTGCGTTGCCAACAAGTGCCTGGCGGCGCTGTATACTGTACTCCGTTTCGGATGGTCGGTAGTTCAAGTAGCCGGTCTAGCGTTACAGATATAGTTTTCTTGAGTCGTCAGTTCCGACTCGTTTTATGCGGCCCGCCAAGAATTTCTCTCCTGTTCCGGTCTTCTCATTTCAGAGTAGCACTTGCGACCTACGTCCTCAATTATTTGCTGAATGTATTCCATTCTCTGGTCTTCCACTGCAATTTTCACCCTCTACATCTCCCTCTAGTGTCAGGGAAGTCACTCCCTACCTCGCCGATTCTGTGTAGGCCCTCATTCCTTACCTTATCAGTCAACCTAGTTTTCAACATTCGTGTGTAGCTCCGCATCTGAAATGCTTCGATTCTCTTCTGTTCCGGTTTTCCCAAAGTCCAGGTTTTCACTACCATATCCAGTTGGATATCCTCAGAAATTTTTTCCTCAAGTAAAGACATACGTCTGAGACTTCTAGACTTCTCTTGGCCACGAACGCCGCCTTTGCAAACGCTATTCTGTTTTTTATGTGCTCATTGCTCCGTCTGTCTTGGATTATTTTGCGGCCCAAGTGGCAGAATTCCTTAACTTCATTGAGGCACTTAAAGTAGTAAAGGAGTTTTGTTATTTGGGGAGCAAAATAACTGATGATGGTCGAAGTAGAGAGGATATAAAATGTAGGCTGACAATGGCAAGGAAAGCGTTTCTGAAGAAGAGAAATTTGTTAACATCCAGTATAGATTTAAGTGTCAGGAAGTCATTTCTGAAAGTATTCGTATGGAGTGTAGCCATGTATGGAAGTGAAACATGGACGATAAATAGTTTGGACAAGAAGAGAATAGAAGCTTTCGAAATGTGGTGCTACAGAAGAATGCTGAAGATTAGATGGGTAGATCACATAACTAATGAGGAAGTATTGAATAGGATTGGGGAGAAGAGAAGTTTGTGGCACAACTTGACCAGAAGAAGGGATCGGTTGGTAGGACATGTTCTGAGGCATCAAGGGATCACCAATTTAGTATTGGAGGGCAGCGTGGAGGGTAAAAATCGTAGAGGGAGACCAAGAGATGAATACACTAAGCAGATTCAGAAGGATGTAGGTTGCAGTAGGTACTGGGAGATGAAAAAGCTTGCACAGGATAGAGTAGCATGGAGAGCTGCATCAAACCAGTCTCAGGACTGAAGACCACAACAACAACAACATTTACATCGTGATCACCATTTTGGACGTTAAGTTTCAAGGTATTCTTATTTCTACTACTTCTCCTTGCTTCCGCCTTTCTTCGATTTACTCTCAATACATATTCTGTACTCATGAGACTGTTCATTTCATTCAACGGATCCTGTAATTATTCCTCACTTTCACCGAGTGTAGCAGTGCCATCACCGGATCTTATCATTGATATCCTTCACTTTGCATTTTGATCCCACTCTTGAATCTTTAGTTTCTTTCCGTCAGTGCTTCTTCGAGTACAGATTCAATAGTAGAGGCGAAAGATTACGCCCTTGTCTTACACCCTCTTTAATCCAAGCACTTCATTCTTGGCCTTCCACTCTTATTATTCTCTCTTAGTTCTTGTACGTATTATACGTCACCCGTATTTTCCCATCAGCAAATGATTCATGGAATAGTTATTTTGTCATCTCGTCACAGCAGTTGCTTTGATGAAAAAGTGGAGGGAAGTAACATAGGGTCCATATTTTCATTGCATGAGTGCTCTTGTTGCTGGCTCCTTTTTCTGGAATATTCACGTACTTCAAAAATTCACCGAAAACTTTTTTGTAATTTATAGCAGTAAGAATATTGTATAGTTGTCTTGGCGAATAGTGCTGCTTGCTACAATTCAGTTTTTATTTCGTCTTTAAAGGTGAAATATAGAAATTATGGTAAAAGTCACAGTCGTAAACCATAACATAAATGTCCATTCTCTATTTTGCAGTAAGTTCATTAGCACTCGTGTGGTGCGATATTCGTCTTGATTCCTGAAATTACGCAAGTGGTGTTAATGCTTCGATCGCAGCTAAATATTTGTTACAAGCAACACACAGTCTGAAATCGGGACAGGCGGAATAAGCAGTGAAGTATTTCTGACAAGCAACGCGAGAAATATGTGTGCTCATTGTTTTACTCCAGCAATTTAAGCTCAATCTGTTACAAATGCGAAAATGAAAAACCGACACCATAACCACAAGACTACGTCTTTCACATACTGTATAAGTTTGGCCTTAGTATTATTTACATATCGATCTCCAAAAGACTTTTTATCGCTGATGTTCTAGGAATGGGAAAACCCGACCAGTTAAAACCGATAACGGCATTTTATTCCTGAACAATCGCTATGTCTTGGTTTGTCTTTGGTCTCGGTTATAACAGGTGTTTTTATGTTTACTAATAACAGGGTTAAAAAAAAAAGCTAATATCAATGAGGCATAGCGGCAATGCTAAAATTTTCCGTTATTAAATAAACTTTTTCGAAAGAACTAGTAATGTTTTATTGTAAAATGTACATTGCTTTCTAATATTGTGTTATTATAGAAAATGGGAAAAGCGAACATTGCTATCTTAATAACAATGCCGACAAAAAGGGGAAACAAACAAGTGGCATAAGAAATGGTACAGCACTGCTGCGACAATACTGTACCTGTTAACATGTCACATGGCCTATTAGACGGTAAGACTTGGCCCACCTGGTCTATAAAATTAGTAGTTCCTCTGTTTTGTCGTCAGATGTCGCTTGCATTACAGAAAGGCAGTATCTCTACTCTGAAAGTATTTTAGAAGTGCTGTGTTAACGAAGTACAATGCACCATTTGCTTTAAAAGATTAAAAGCGGGAGGAGGCACCGCCAAACTTCAGACATAATATGGAGAAATCTTATAACTTAACAGTTCATTCGTAGTTTACATCAAAAGAAGCAAACATCTGATCTGCTGCCTGTGACTGCACATCATGCCTTTATCGGCTCGTAGCCCTTGAAAATGGATAAATCAACACGAAAAACAGTTCTTCAATCTCAGTTTTCACCCTTCAGCACTGACTATTCGTAATGTCTCGAATAGAGGTGTGAGCCCCGATTACGACGACACGATTTTTGAGCAGAATTTCGAAAAATTAGAATCAGTACGGGAATATTGGTGATTTGTTGTAGTATTTAAGCACATATCAGTTTTCGAGAAAAATAACGAAATGTCGATGGACTAAGTTTTCTTTTCTTTGTATATTTAACATTTTAATTCTATGTGTCTTGAAACTGAGGGAATCATAATTTTTGAATCCTTGTTCTATTTCTATCTTTATTACAGGAAATAACAGGAACAAAAAATAACGAAAATTAGTTATTTCAGAAATTTTTTTGAGCGGCTTTAACAGTCCGGTTAAACTGGCGTTGAAAAAAAATCAATTAACCGAAACCGGTTGTTTCAGCGATAACTGCCAACCCTGCGATGTGGCCTTAACTGATATTTAATTGTAACAAATCGTAAAAGAGTGACATCTGTGATAAATCTTAATGGGCCATTGCCTTGAAACGGCATACTGTCGTAACACGCAAGTTACAACACAGTAACAAATTACAACGAAATCCAAAACGGAGTCTGCTGCGAAGTAGCAAGGGAACGACGTCACGAGAACCGACCCGAATGGTTTTGGTTATTCTTGTTCCGGGCCGAGCAGTCCCCAGCGGTAACTCTGTGTGTGTGTGTGTGTGTGTGTGTGTGTGTGTGTGTGTGTGTGTGTGTAGGCCTGCGGACTTCCGCCTGCGGGCGGACACTGGCAGCGCGACACAGCAGGTGTCGCCGGCAAGGCCAGTCCGCGTGGGCGCCTGAATAGCAAGCGAGCCCCTACAAGGCCCGCCACTCTGCATCGTCTCTCTCTCCGAATTGCCTCGCTGTCTCGCAGTCTGTGGTCCTGTTGCGATTCGAGCTCGCTAAAACCAGCGTAGACGTAACACTTCCCACAGGGTGAGGACAAAAATACCGAACTACCACAAACGCAACACATTACCGTGCCTGATACATTAGAGGAAAACCGCTCGCATTCAAAACACCTTCCACTAATCTCGACGCTACAGTCTGGAACCGCGCGACCGCTACGGTCGCAGGTTCGAATCCTACCTCGGGCATGGATGTGTGTGCTGTCCTTAGGTTAGTTAGGTTTAAGTAGTTCTGAGTTCTAGGGGACGGATGACATCAGAAGTTAAGTCCCATAGTGCTCAGAGCCATTTGACCCACTAACCTCGGAATGGACAAATACAGGTCCTGTATAGTTTTCAATGGAATTTTGCACCAGTTTTTGTGCATAATAGTGGCTAGTTCAGTCAAAAAAAGAAAAAAGCGTCGTATGGTATCAATGGCTGCAAAACCCGGAAGTACACGTTCAGCCCCCACAGCCACCTTTCCTTCCGGAAACATGAAAGTTGTGTGAGTGAGTGTATCTGTTCAGTGTAGATGAATAAAATGATTCGTGTGCCCTGTAGTGTCGTGTGCGCCTGAGAGATGACGACGACGACGGGGCGAAACCTGGTGTCAGAACATTGCTTGCCCCCTGCCGAAAAGCACCAAGCGGGCCCCACAGCTTAACTTCCCCAGCCGACGGTTAGTCCAGGTAACGACCATGGACGTGAATAGAGATCATGTACCCTTCTCTCCAAATTAGACCACAAAGATGCAATAATACTGAGATTTGGTAACTCTTGTGACAAAGGGAGATGCGACAGTTAATCTTCATGCTCATAAAAGCAGTCCTGCACAATGCGAGCTGTGTAGAGAATCTTCCTGTCGTCTTGTAACACAGCGTCGCTACTAGGAAACAAGTATTACACCATGGGATGGGCCTGGAATGGTGACATAATCCTTGTCAGAAATGCGATGTTGAACACTAGCCGAGGGGACTTCGAGTACCACGATGTGGCTGCCCAAATCATGACTGAACACATGCCATGTTTCGCTCTTCGGACGTCAAATCGATCGGAAGTTGGAAACAGTGTGAAATAAGAGACTGCAGATTTTCAAGGCGAAATTCGATGATGAAGTCTTCTCGGGTTATCAGCTGAGTCAAGGCGTCGTTCGGCAGGAACGTTTCGACAAAAAAAAATAAAGGCGTAAAAAGAGACGAACCAGAAGAATACACATAGCGTCTGGTGTTCCTTCGGTACGCTGGGCCATCCACGGCCACTACTGCCAGGATATATGAGAACAACATTAAAAACATTTTCCGCTCATCCGCTAAAATCAACAAAGTGCGTGGCTCAGTAAAAGACAAACTAGGACTAGGAACACGAGGAGTCTACAGCAGTTGCAGATGTGGCAAGCAGGATATCGACCAGACGCAAAACGTTGCTCAGACCATGTGTGAAACGTTCGCCTCGGCGAAACTGACAAATCTGCAGTGGCACAGCACAGCCTGAACAAAGCTCATGTGTCTGATTTTGAACAGGCAGAGGTGTTGTGCCGGATGAAGTGGTTCTGGGACTCGATCGTCAAAGAGGCAGACTAGATACGGGTCGATGATGATCTTGTCAACCGAGGTAGCCGTTTACAACTGAGCTCCGCATCGCGCATGTCGCTAGCAACTACGTCAAGAGGGCTCTGATGTGGAAGTGGTAAAGGCAGCGGTTGGAATAGACAGGCAGCACCAGGACGCGACGCCAGGAGCTTCCAACAGGCCACGAGATGTTCCCACGATTATCCGCGACACAACTTCCGTATGCGCGCGATTGGCCCAGCCTTTGTGGACGATGCAGAGCAGCCAGCGGTCCAGCGCCTGTAAAGATACGAACTGGACATGGATCCGACTCTTCACCTGAAGCTGACAAGTAGGAAACTTGTCGAAACGTTGCCGCAGAAAGACGCCTCGAATCAGGTGATAACCCGAGAATACTTAATCAGTGTGAAATAAGACTTAACTGGCCAAACTATATTCTTCAATTGCTACACTACTGGCGACTAAAATTGCTACACCAAGAAGAAATGCAGATGATAAATGGGTATTCATTGGACAAATATATTATACAAGAACTGACATGTGATTACATTTTCACGCAATTTGGGTACATAGATCCTGAGAAATCAGTATTCAGAACAACCACCTCTGGCTGTAATAACGGCTTTGATACGCCTGAGCATTCAGTCAAATAGAGCTTGGCTGGCGTGTACAGGTACAGCCGCCCATGCAGCTTCAACACGATACCACAGTACATCAAGAGTAGTGACTGGCGTATTGTGACGAGCCAGTTGCTCAGACACCATTGACCAGACGTTTTCAGTTGGTGAGAGATCTGGAGAATGTGCTGGCCAGGGCAGCAGTCTAACATTTTCTGTATCCAGAAAGGCCCGTGCAGGACCTGCAACATGCGGTCGGGCATTATCCTGCTGAAATGTATGGTTTTGCAGGGATCGAATGAAGGGTAGAGCCGCGGGTCGTAACACATCGCAAATGTAACGTCCACTGTTCAAAGTGTCGTCAGTGCGAACAAGAGGAGACAGAGACGTGTAACCAATGGCACCCCGTACCATCACGCCGGGTGATACGCCAGTATGGCAATGACGAATATACGCTTCCAATGTTCGTTCACCGCGGTGTCGCCAAACACGGATGCGACCATCATGATGCTGTAAACAGAACCTGGATTCATCCGAAAAAATGGCGTTTTGCCATTCGTGCACCCAGGTTCGTCGTTGAGTACACCATCACAGGCGCTCCTGTCTGTGATGCAGCGTCAAGGGTAACCGCAGCCATGGTCTCCGAGCTGATAGTCCATTCTGCTGCAAACGTCGTCGAACTGTTCGTGCAGATGGTTGTTGTCTTGCAAACGTCCCCATCTGTTGACTCCCGGATCGAGACGTGGCTACACGATCCGTTACTGCCATGCGGATGAGATGCCTGTCATCTAGACTGCTAGTGATACGAGGTCGTTGGGACCCAGCACGGCGTTTCGTATTACCCTCCTGAACCCACCGATTTCATATTCTGCTGACAGTCATTGGATCTCGACCAACGCGAGCAGCAATGTCGCGATACGATAAACCGCAATCGCGATAGGCTACAATCCGACCTTTATCAAGGTCGGAAACGTGATTGTACGCATTTCTCCTCCTTGCATGAGGCATCACAACAGCGTTTCACCAGGCAACGGCGGTCAACTGCTGTTTTTGTATGAGAAATCGGTTGGAAACTTTCCTCATGTGAGCAGTGTCGCCACCGGCGCCAATCTTGTGAGAATGCTCTGAAAAGCCAATCATTTGCATATCACAGCATCCTCTTCATGTCTGTTAAATTTCGCGTCTGTAGCACGTCATCTTCGTGGTGTAGCAATTTTAATGGCCAGTAGCGTACATAGCCTAGGTTATATGCCTTCGGCACGACACGACATTTACATCACTCACGAGTGGCTTTGAAATTCCAGCTCGCCCTGCAGTTCGCTGCTTGTAGACCTCCGTTAGTGTTACTTTGGTGTTGACAAGATTAGCGAGTGCTATACACAGTTTTACAGTGACATTTCGAGATGTCTTCTTCATCACTGTCTTGGTCAATAGCCGTCCGTCACTGTTACTCAAAATATTATTTCGGTCACGTTGTGTCTTAGCGGATCATTTTGTTTCCCGTTTCACTGTATGCGGTACAAACCTTCGATACGGTGCCTCTGAAACACCAAATACTCAGTCTCCCTTGATTACGCAAGCACATAACACACTAGTACCTAAAATTTACCCACGTTCGAATTGACTTAGCTCCGGCAAAATGGTTTTACAACTACACAGAGTACATTTGTGAGCATGACTAATACTTACAACTTCTTCAGGAAATTGCACATGTGCGTTCGGTGTCAACTACAACAGGGCAGCCTGCAGACTTGGGCAGTATCTGCATGTGTGTTTAAGCACTCCTTCCTCGCGGTGTTTACGTATTTTTGTCCAACCTCTGGGCGTTGACAGTACATTATGACTGTCCAATTATATCATGGGTCCATGCACCTTTTTGATTACATCTAACTACACTGTGTGTTTAGAATTATCGGAAACCGCCAAAAACATACGTTTTTCATATTACGTGCATTGTACTGCCACCAACTATCAGGTACTCCATATCAGCGACCTAACTAGTCATTAGACATCGTGAGAGAGCAGAATGGGGCGCTCCGCGGAACTCAGGGGCTTCGAGCGAGGTCAGGTGATTGGGTGTCACTTTTGTCATACGTCTGTATGCGAGATTTCCGCACTCCTAAACATCCCTAGGTCCACTGTTTCCGATGTGATAGTGAAGAGGAAATGTGATCGGACACCTACAGCATAAAAGCGAACAGGTCGACCTCGTTTACTGACTGATACAGACCGCCGACAGTTGAAAAGGGTTCACAATGTGTAATAGGTAGACATCGCGCAGGAATTCCAAACTGCATCAGGATTCACTGCAAGTACTATGACAGTTAGGCGGGAGGTGATAAAACTTGGATCTCAGGTCGAGCGGATGCTCATAGGCCACACATCACGCCGGTAAATGCCAAACGACACCTCGCTTGGTGTAAGGACCGTAAACATTGGACAATTGAACATTGGAAAAAGGTTGTGTGGAGTGACGAATCACGATACACAATGTGGCGATTCGATGGCAGGGTATGCGTATGGCGAATGCCCGGTGAAAGTCATCTTCCAGCGTGTCTAGTACAAACAGTAAAATTCGGAGGCAGTGGTGTTATTGTGTGGTCGCGTGTTTCATGGAGCGGGCTTGCACCACTTGTTGTTTTGCGTGGCACTATCACAGCACAGGCCTACATTGATGTTTTAAGCACCTTCTTGCTTCCCACTGTTGAAGAGCATCTTTCAACACGATCGAACACCTGCTCATAATGCACGGCCTGTGGCGGAGTGGTTACACAACATCATCCCTATAATGGACTGATCTGCACATATTCCTGGCCCGAATCCTACAGAACTCCTTAGGGATGTTTTGGGTCGCTGACATCGTGTCAGGTCTCACCGACCAACATCAATACCTCTCTTCAATGCAGCACTCCGTGAAGAATGGGCTGCCATTCCCCAAGAAACTTTCCCGCACCTGATTTGAACGTATGCCTGCGAAGGGTGGAAGACGTCATCAAGGCTAAGGGTGGGCCAACACCATATTGAATTCCAGCATTACCGATGGAGGGCACCGGGAACTTGTAAGACATTTTCTGCCAGGTGTCGGATACTTTTGAACACGTAATGTATTATACGTCGCTGACGTCATTCTGTTGTAGTATTATGGGACATCATCTATGCTCACACATCATGATGTTTCCGAAGAAAGAAAAACGGGCTGTACCGAAACCGACACGGGTTCCATATCAGAAATCTTGCAAACGCAGCTCGCTGACTTCTCCTGTAAAGATCACCGTAGACGAAGGCGCTCAGATTGGTACCGTGTTTCTTGACCTGCGGAAGGCGTACGACACAGTTCCGCACTGTGCTTCAGTGAACAAAATATGAGCTTATCTAGTACCCAACAAGATCTGTGACTGGACTGAGAACGTTCTAAGGAATACTATTCAATCGACAGATGTAGTAATTATTTCTAGGTAATTATTTCTAGAGTTCCCCAAGAGAGTGTTATAGGGCAGTTACTATTTTCAGTATCTATAAATGACCTGACGGATAAGGTCGGAATCTCTATAACGGTTTTTGGAGATGTTACTTTCGTCTACAAGAAGCTTGCAACGTAAGAAGACTACCGTAATGCAGAAGCTCGTGCAGAAGAGGAATGATTGGTGCAGGGATGGGCAGTGTATCCTGACCATAGATAAATGCAACACACTGCACATAAACGAGCGAAGACATTCACTACAGTTCGGATACGCGGTTGGTGAAAAATCAATGGATACGTTAAGAACGTTGGAGTAGTCGTCCAGATCGACTTGAAGTGGAATGACCACATCAAAAAAGTCGGATTAGCAGGAGAGAGAGGGGGTGGGGGGGGGGTGGGGGGGGGGGGAGGGGAGAGAAGAGAGAAGAGGGGAGAAGATCGAAGATCCAATAAAGAGTGGCGCGTTTCGTCATGGAATCGTTTCGTAAAGGTGAGACCGTTACAGAGATGCTCGACAAACTCAAGTGGCAGACAGTACACGAGAATACCAGGTCAGAACACTACTGCAGAAACAACGAAAAAAGCATGCCAAATGGAAACGGACGCAAAATCTCCGAGATTGGCGACAGTCTACATAACCTTGAAATTTAGCGCTGACTTCGGTGCGAGATGCTTATAATAGTTAGCACAACGAAAATTTATCTCGAAACCTGGCAGAATATCCAAAGACATAATGGTCGTATGCGAAGTATGCTAGCGGCAAGTCACAGTCACTGCCTTCTCTGCACGATAGCAAAGGAAATAGTATAGACGACAGTGCTGCCAAATCAGAATTACTAAACAGCTTTCCCAAACGAAACTTCCTGGCAGATTAAAACTGTATGCCGGATCGAGACTCGAACTCGGGACCTTTACCTTTCGTGAGCAAGTGCTCTACCAGGCTGTGGCAAAGCCATGTCTACGCAATATCCTTTCTTTCAGGAGTGCTAGTTCTGCAAGGTTCGCTGGAGAGCTTCTGTAAAGTTTGGTAGGTAGGAGACGAGGTACTGGCCGAAGTAAAGCTGTGAGGACGGGGCGTGAGTCGTGCTTGGATAGCTCAGTTGGTAGAGCACTTGCCTACGAAAGGCAAAGGTCCCTAGTTCGAGTCTCGGTCCGGCACACAGTTTTGTCTGCCAGGAAGTTTCATATCAGCGCACACTCCGCTGCAGAGTGAAAATCTTATTCTGGAACCTTCCCTATTACATTGAGTAATTACTAAATAAATTTTCTCCCGGCTAAAGAACTGGTCAAGTTGCTAAAGAACTCCAAGTTAACGTCGTGTTAAAGTGTTGTCTGTAAGTTGTGTAAGTGTCACTAAATCACAGTTCATACAACAGATTCTATATAACTACGGATTAAGATGGAAACCGTTATCTTCAGCAAAATGATCATTAAAACCACCGACTATCAGCCGCGCACAACACTGACATATGTTACCTGAAACAATATTCTTCGCAAGTCGTGCGTACTTAATTTCGACTCCATATATCAGCTAGAAAACTTTGTTATAACGATCGTACTATGAGCACTGGTTTTTTAAAAACAATCTGATTCGAATTATTTTCATTAAAATGAGTTCGGAACCACCGGTGCACATTTATTTTTATACATTTGTATTACGTTCGGCATTTATGTCTGCAGAGTTGCGCAATTTGAATTTGCCGCTGAGACAATTGTTAAGATGGCGGCATACAATTGATAGAGACTTTCTATTGTTAGAGCAAATAAGTATTTTAAATGCGTATTAAACTTTGCAGAAACTCTACTTTCGTATTGTGCACTATTTAGACTTCATCAAGCAAACATTTGATTTGTTTCTAAGGAAAACACAGACAAAAACGCGATACAAATTGCTATCATCAATGGCTGCGCTCCTTGCAGCGGAAAGAAATAACTAACACAGATGCTGCTTACTGAGAGAGGAATTAAAGTTACAAATAATTATTCACTCATATTTATAATAATAATGAACTCTATTTTCAAGTAGTAATTAACAAATAATTACAATTACTTAACAGACCTCAGTTTGATATGCGTCCGCAACTTACAAAAGCCAACCAACAAAAGGTAAAAACAAAGGAAGACAAACGCAGATCATAAAAGGTATATACAATTATCATTGTCTTTGTATGATACACATCAATATGTCTAATTACATCATAGAATATTATATAAAAATTAATGTTTATAAGTATTCACTGTTTTTTCATACGTCGAATACATAATGTTTATAACTGTTAGAGGCATAATTTCCTCTCGTCGCACTGTAGCCAAAAATTTATCACGTGGATGTTATAATGCCCCTTGGGCTGAGAAAATAATTATTTTATCTATTGTTAATTTTTTTATCAGTCCACGTAGATTTGCTACTCTCAAGATGCAAATGTTCAGTTTCAATGTTGTTTTAGACATGATAAAATTATAGTTGAATCCAGTAGTTTAAATGACTTCAGTGACTGTATTATCTCGGAAATTGCTGCGGATACTTCCCGGATTAACTTATCCCCCCCTCCCCCCCCCCTCCCATTTGGGTTCACTGGACTCGGAAAACCGGGAATAAAATCGTCCAAGGGGCTTCAAGAAAATACTGACACCTACTTTTAACAGTCAGGCTTGACATGATTGTAATAAAATATGCTGGAAAATGCAAATTTATGACTCTGTTGTAAGCATCTGAGATAATGAATGTTTATTCATGGTGGTATATAACTCATTTATCGAATGTCATAAGAATTTGCTGCTGACGTCGTAAGACCGCCCTCGTGTCGAGCCGTTGGACCGCAGACAGGTAGTGGCTGCTGCTGGACCGCCCCCGGCCGAGTCGGTGGGGCGTCGGTTGCCGTCGGCTGGATCGTGGTTTGGATCTGCTGCTGGTTAGAAGTCGCGCTGCAGCAGGTCTTGTTTCTCCCTTCCCACGTCCCTCAGTTTAAGAAGGGTACATGAAATGTCAAAATATAAGCATCAGTGACAAGATAATTACTATTCTCATTCTGTGGAAAAGTTTGTGTCCATTTCACTTGCATTCACACGGATGGAATTGACTGTTTTTGGAGTATGTTCTGTATTTTGACACTGTTCAACACAATGTAGTGATTCACATGTAAGTTTATCACAATATGCACAATTTCAACATTGCACCGTTAATCATACTAGTGTCCCTAGTGTGCTTCGTTTACTCAAGCGGAATGTAAATACTTTCGCGACGCGCTGCGTAGCCAACGTTGCATTATTGTTTTGCCGCGCGGCTGGCTGTAGTCTGTCACATTAAATTTGGCATGCGGAGACGCTTCATATCAAACTACTAAAGGTCATCAGTTCAAGTTAATTATTAATCCTTCAACAGTACTCAACGTTCATAGCGTTGCTGCTAACTTCGACACTCAAAGAGCGTTCATAAGGTTACGTGATCAGTTTTTATCACTGTTCATCATTATTCACAATGTAAATCACAGTTCTTCACGCGTCCACTAGTTCCTCCGAGACACGTTTCACTGTTCTCATTGCTGTCAGTAGTTTTCCAGAGTACTTAACAGACAATCTATACGCAAATGACACTTTTCAAATAATGAGGTCTGGTACACTTGCACATTAGTTCATATTACCATGGCTGAATAACAAAATTTAAAATTTTACACTGTCACATAAACATGAGACAATATAAAACTTTCAGAATCTGCTACATTATCTTGACCATGAGATCATTACTGAACTGTCCAGATAACAGTACATTTCCATTTTTATTACATATATATTTCTGTTTTTTACTTTCTTTATTGGGACTGTTATTTACCATGTTTTTGGGACAGATGTCCATGTTCGGTTTATCTAACCGGAATGTTGCTCGTAAGAGCATTTTAAATGACTTCGTAATAAACCGTGTACGTAAATCAGTACACATTCAGATTTCGCTTCACTGGTGGTGAAAGCAGTTTATTTTATTTTTTATTTATTTTTTTTTCAGTCACACAGCTCACACACCACCAACACTCACTACGTGTGTGGGACTACATGATTCAATCTTATGAAAATATTTTTGTTATATCCATTCTTAGATACGAACAAATATATTATTTAAGCATTTTAATCATTTCTATCCTACGTATAGGAAGGTAAAATTCCTCACACTTAAGTGTTTATCAAGTTATTTATCCCTTTTAGAGTAAAAATACATTTATTATGGGGATTCTCTATTCCTTGTTCAAATAATTCAAGAACATTACAGTGTAATACTTGACATAAAAGCTTATAAACTAATACATACATAATATTATCACCTTATTACTGTTTTTTCGCGAAATAGCTAAGAGTATGTCGCTGAAATGATACAGGTTTTGGTTTGGACATCAATAATACAAAGGCGTTTCTCGCTGCGACGCAATCTTCTCAGGAAATTTCAGTCACCAATTTTCTCCTCCGAATGCGAAAATATTTTGTTGACACCGACATACATAGCGTGAAACTATCATAATACTAAAATAAGGGAAATCCGAGCTCGCACAGAAAGACACAGTGTTCAGTGTTCGTCTTCTCGGCGCGCTGTAAGAGATTGAAATAATAGAGAATTACTGCGAAGGTAGTTAAAAAAATGTTCAAATGTGTGTGAAATCAGTCCCTAAGCTTACACACTACTTAACCTAAATTATCCTAAGGAGATACACACATACCCATGCCCGAGGGAGGACTCGAACCTCCGCCGGGACTAGCCGCACAGTCCATGACTGCAGCGCCTTAGACCGCTCGGGAAGTAGTCCGATTAACCCTATGCCATGCACTTAAATGTGATTTGCAGAGTATCCACCTCGACATAGATGTAGATGAAGATAGCGGTGTGCACCACTGAGAAACTTACGTTGCTGAAATTCCGAGAACGTACATTCAAAGACGACTCCAGCAATATACAGGGTGGTTATAATTAAAGTGCATTCCTCATGGAGAACAAGTGTGTACTGTAGATACCGTATGGCAGCGAAAGTTGCTAGATACGATAATGCGTTAATGTGGTATGGTTTATGCTGGAAAAATAAATAATAGCAATTTTGGCCACCAGGTGCCAAGTTAGCGCTGTACAGCATCTCGTCGACGTGTCCTGTGCTCATGCTGAACAAATCGTGTAAGTGTTGATTAATAATAAAATAAAAAATATGCCTTCCTCACTTGGCTGACCATCGTGGTTCGACCTTTCCTGCCCACGTCCTGTTGCTAATCCATTACATATCGAAACATTTCTATACGTCTTTCTTGCATTCACAGCGACAGATTTGAAAATGGTGACCAAAATTGGAACTAATTGTTTTCCAGCGTAAACTGGTTCCACACGAGGCATTAGAATATGTACTACGTTTCGCTGTTATATGATAATTACGGCCAATACCGCACCTTCATGAGTAGCTGCACCTTAATTGTAACCACCCGGTACTGCTTCCTGCCACACCTGTCTCGTGAAATGTCCACAAACAAAGAAAATCAGAGAAATTATCACTCATACGGAAGTTCATCGACAGTCGTTCTTCGCATACATCAAGGAAGGGGAGAAATTACATTGGAACTAGAGGTGCTTTTTGCCACACACCGTAAGGTGGATTGCCCGTATAGAAGCAGTGGCAGATGTAGATGTACAATCATTGATATTTGTGGCCGCGCGGGATTAGCCGAGCGGTCTAAAGGCGCTGCAGTCATGGACTGTGCGGCTTTAAGTCCCATAAGATTTCACACACATTTGATTTTTTTTTTTTTTTTTGCTATTTGTGATTAACAACCTGAGACAGTTCATGATGAAAGCTGCAGTTTTGGTCTCTCTCGGCGTGATTGGTTAATAATCTGCTACCAAACGTTCGAGAGAGTTATTGATTCCATTCATAGGCACAATATTTTGACGCCTGACCATTTCATCTTCTTTAGGTACTGCGCGAACTCTATTGTTTCGTGCACTCGCTGCCAGGACTCCAATAAGAATGTGGACTATTGCTGGTGCAGCGGCGGTGTTTATAGCCGAGCTCGACGCCCATTAATTTTCCGCAGCCCGCACTGATATTCAGCGAAACGCACGTTATCGCGCCGTTTCCCGACTAAAATAACCAACCGAATTTTCCGCCGCCGAGCGCTGCTTCGGACATAATCACGGCAGGAAATATGACGAGACCGGTATCGTGTTGCGAACGCTAACTTTGAGGAACAGCGTAATTAAGGAGTCAAGCGAAATAAAGATGTTTGAAAAGCTAATAAACCGGGGTGGAGGTTTCAATTTAATCAAGACTTGCAGTCTGGCACTTAGGCGCTCAATTATGTCTTCACCGGCCATCTCGTCCATCACTATAATGAAATCTGTACAGTTGTGGTCCCACAACTCTACTTTCGTGTAAGCCCAGAACTTTACCGGTGTACAAAACTGAAGGACGAGAGCAACTTCCGCGTGACGTATCACCGCTCGATGGACGATATACAGGGTGGCCCATAGGTCGTGACCGGGCCAAATATCTCACAAAATAAGCGTCAAACGAAAAAACTACAAAGAACGAAACTTGTCTAGCTTGAAGGGGGAAACCAGATGGAGCTATGGTTGGCCCGCTAGATGGCGCTGCCATGGGTCAAACGGATATCGACTGCGTTTTTTAAAATAGGAACCCCCATTTTTTATTACATATTCGTGTAGTACGTAAAGAAATATGAATGTTTTAGTTGGACCACTTTTTTCACTTTGTGACAGATGGCGCTGTAATAGTCACAAACATATGGCTCACAATTGTAGACGAACAATTAGTAACAGGTAGGTTTTTTTTAATTAAAATACAAAATGAAGGTACGTTTGAACATTTTATTTTGGTTTTTCCGATGTGATACATGTACCTTTGTGAACTTACCATTTCTGAGAACGCATTCTATTACAGCGTTATTACCTGTAAATACGACATTAATGCAATAAATGCTCAAAATGATGTCGGTCAACCTCAATGAATTTGGCAATGCGTGTAACGACATTCCTCTCAACAGCGAGTAGTTCGCCTTCCGTAATGTTCGCACACGCATTGACAATGCGCTGACACATGTTGTCAGGCGTTGTCGGTGCATCACGATAGCAAATATCCTTCAACTTTCCCCACAGAAAGAAATCCGCGGACGTCACATACGGTGAACGTGCGGGCCATGCTTCGACGTCCAATCCACCTGTCACGAAATATGCTATTCAATACCGCTTCAACCGCACTCGAGCTATGTGCCGGACATCCATCCTGTTGGAACTACATCGCCATTCTGTCATGCAGTGAAACATCTTGTAGTAACATCGGTAGAACATCACGTAGGAAATCAGCATACATTGCACCATTTAGGTTGCCATCGATAAAATGGGGGCCAATTATCCTTCCTCGCATAATGCCGCACCATGCATTAACCCACCAAGGTAGCTGGTGTTCCACTTCCCGCAGCCATCGTGGGTTTTCCGTTGCCCAATAGTGCATATTACGCCGGTTTACGTTACCGCTGTTGGTGAATGACGCTTCGTCGCTAAATAGAACGCGTGCAAAAAATCTGTCATCGTCACGTAATTTCTCTTGTGCCCAGTGGCAGAACTGTACACAACGTTCAAAGTCGCTGCCATGCAATTCCTGGTGCATAGAAATATGGTACGGGTGCAATCGATGTTGATGTAGCATTTTTATCACCGACGTTTTTGAGATTCCCGATTCTCGCGCAATTTGTCTGCTGCTGATGTGCGGATTAGCCGCGACAGCAGCTAAAACACCTACTTGGGCATCATCATTTGTTGCAGGTCGTGGTTGACGTTTCACATGTGACTGAACACTTCCTGTTTCTTTAAATAAAGTAACTATCCGGCGAACGGTCCGGACACTTGGATGATGTCGTCCAGGACACCGAGCAGCATACACAACACACGCCCGTTGGGCATTTTGATCACAATAGCCATACATCAACACGATATCGCCCTTTTCTGCAATTGGTAAGCGGTCCATTTTTACTCGGTTAAAGTATCACGAAGCAAATACCGTCCGCACTGGCGGAATGTTACGTGATACCACGTACTTACACGTTTGTGACTATTACAGCGCCATCTATCACAAGGCGGAAAAAGTGGCCCAACTAAAATATTCCTATTTCTTTACGTACTACACGAATATGTAATAAAAAATGGGGGTTCCTATTAAAAAAAACGCAGTTGATATCCGTTTGACGTATGGCCGCTACGGTCGCAGGTTCGAATTCTGCCTCGGGCGTGGATGTGTGTGATGTCCTTAGGTTAGTTAGGTTTAATTAGTTCTAAGTTCTAGGCGACTGATGACCTCAGAAGTTACGTCGCATAGTGCTCAGAGCCATTTGACCTATGGCAGCACCATCGAGCGGGCCAACCATAGCGCCTTCTGCTTTCCCCCTTCAAGCTAGACGAGTTTCGTTCTTTGTAGTTTTTTCGTTTGATGCTTATTTCGTGAGATATATTTGGCCCGGTCACTATCAACGGACCACCCTGTATAGAAAGAACTGCTACAGTGTAGTGCAGAAAGTAACTAAAAGATATGTCCAATGTGACGAACAAGAATACTCATTCAAAGGCAGTAATTACACTGAAGTCATCGCAATTCATGGTGGTCCCCTGGACATTGTAAAAGGCCGGACATCCTTCTCAACATCCATAAATCACATGTTATTAGTGAGGTTAATCCACCTGCCACAATTACTCGTGCTCATCAATTGCAGTTCTCCGTGAATGTGTGGGCAGATGGTGTTGCTGACTGTTTAACTGGGCCATATCTCCTACCTAGACCATAAAATGACAGGCACCATTACAATTTCCTCGCCAGAGTTGCTGGATGACGTGCCAATCGCTACAAGTCAGCGCATGTGGTTCTAGTGTGACGGGGCGCCCCCATATTTTCCTGTGCGTCGATTCTTGAACAGACAGTTTCCAGAAAACGTGGACTGGTATAGATGGTCCTATACCATGGCCTACTCGATCGTCTGATTTGACCCCTCTGGACTTTTTTGTGTGGGAAGAGATGCGCAACCTTGTTTACAAAACCCTGTTTTCAGGTCTGGTTTCCCGGGTAGTAACAGCAGCAGGAGAAATTAAGGACACTCCTACAATCTTGGACCGTGTAAGGTAGTACATGACCCACAGGTGAAACCTCTGTTTGTAAGTTAGTGGAGGTATTTTTGAGCTTCTGCTGTCACTGAAGTAATTGCGTTGTGGTAATGTTGTTGTCTCTTGGTAATAAATAATTAAAACTTGTTTATCTTATTTTTGTCCTCACAAGAAAACACATTAGAAAAAATGTTTTCATTTTCCCGTGAAATTTCCAAGAGGTTGTTAGGTTAACTGATTTTCAACCAGAGAAAACTCCCTCTGCCGGTATAAGAAACCCTCACAGGAAATTATGATATTAGGGAAAAATATTTGTTTCGGTGTCGTGTGCAACCTCTCAGGATGTGTCGGTTTAAGTAATTTTCACACTGTATGTTGCACAGATTATAGTTTTCTCTATCATTGTCGAAAACACATTTTGTGTAGAGTCTAACACATGTCTCAATACTCCAAGTCACTGCAGTCGATGTATGTGGAACAGAGTAGTTAATAGAGGCTGATTGCTGTTTAACTTTCAAGAAGGAACCGCCTGTATTTTCAACAGCCACGTTGTAATCAGAACCCATTCAGCCTGACTGTAATAGCTCGTCACTGGAATTTTGCTGCATTCGCCTAATGGGTCTCACAGAATGTCATCAGTCCCTATCAGCTGACATCGCAGTGCTGGGTTAGTTGACCGTCGCCTCATGCATATTCAAACGCAGCTCTACGGACTCTGCAGCGCGCGGCATTGTCTCGCTGCCGTACTGGTCACGCTTCCGGTTGCAGCCACATTACACTTACGTCACTAAAGTCCGCGTAGGATGAGTCTGTTATTAGTGATGATGACAAATCTAGTGAGTAATTCACTAAATTGAGATCATATGGGGTGCTGCCAAAGGTACATGTTTGTATGCCAAAACTCAGTAGGTAGTATTTTTTTGTAATCTGTCCAACACATTTGATCCTGTAGAGAACATTTTTCCACACAAGCAACTCTTAATTTGCCCCTTGCCCTGTATGTCACCCGACATCTAAAAGTCAATTTTTACTGCTATTTGGGATACACAGTGAACACAAATCCTTCACTCTCCACTTGATGCCCCAAGTGGCCGCTAACGTACTCTGATCATCGTAAGAATAAACTTGATGTAAACATTACACCAAGTATTCTTCCGCGTTTGATCGAATCTCATTGAATTACGTTTCACGTTGAGCAGAAGCCAAACCGTCTCCAGTACAGTCAAGTACGATCGTAAGGATACGTTGTATGCTGTTACACGCGCATAGACCTGAGCGATAACGCGAGACAACAGATTTAGCGGCGCATTAATCCCGGACAGCACAGGCCAGCCAACTGTCCAAGTAACCTTCAGTGGTGTGGGCAGTTGCAGTTCAGACGTAAAGAGACGAGCAAAGAAACAAATAGCTTCGAATGTCATTTAATTTTTAAAGAGAATGAAATAATATTCGGAGAAACTCCAGCACTTCCGCGGGATTCTTAGGTGACCAGACGGAAGGCTTAAAATGCACTCGTTCTCACCTGACATGGTATTCTAATTGCAAACAAGACTGATGAAAATTCCTAACTTAAACACAGGGTAATTTTTCTGAGGAAGCTATTACGATGCAAAAAGCATATTGCAGGCATTTCACCGTGTTGTTGAATACTGAAGCCACTGACTGTATTAATTACAGTCAGTCGTCTGGTAATCTCTCGGACCCTTCCTTATCCGAATCGGAGAAATACATTTCACTTCTGGAACTGTTGATAACGACTCGATCAACAACAGAATCCACGAAGCTACCCAGACGGCGCATTTTCCGCTCTTCTTTGATGACGTGCCGTTCTACATCCAGCCATCGTTCGGCAGTGACACGTGAAGAGGCTGCGTGCGTTAGTTTAAATAAATCTGGCAGCTTAACAGTCTTGTTATTACTTGTGACAAATCCCTTAACTCCGCTTAAGATCAGTTCTGTTAGGTTCACATAGTAATGCTGCAGTGGCAAATGTAAGAAATGCAGCATTTGTATCGTGTGCTCGATGCCGTGAAATAGATCGTTTTTCGTGTTTCTATGACACTTCTCATTCTGGTGTAAAACAATGGACATAGTCCAAATGAAAGAGTATTTGGTTTTTAATTTTTGTCTCAAAAACGAAATTTTTATGTCTTCTTAATTTAAGCAGTCTTTGATAACAATCTGTCATAAAAATATCGATAATTAAGAGTTTAAATTTGAAATGAAAAGGAGTTTCACATGCAATATGTAATTAGAAACAAGAAGACGTGCATTATTCATAAAAATGATTATGAATTTTACAATTACGAGATTTAGGTATTACAAATGGAAAGAAAATAAATGACTAACTTGAGACTTAATCCAGCGATCCGTGAACTGCATCGGCTTATGAATAGACTACGCTACTAATTGCGCTATACATCCAATGTGCGTTTGTATCTCAACTGTATTAAATAAAGTCCCTCGAAAAACTTCAATGCCGATTTTTTTCTGTAAATTTATGAAAAACATTTAGAACAACCTATTTCTCGGCACTTTTTAACAATGTTCCACACGCGTTTCACTACGGAGCAGAAAGCAATCTCAGCCATTTTCATACTGCGTACTATCAGCGTGACAATCGGAGCACAACAGTACAAAGATTGTGACTGTACACGATTTTTAAATAAAAACTACGTAGTTCAAGTACGGTTAAGGATAGCGTTGATAGCTGTCAATACATTACAATATCTTAAAGTTTCATATAACGCAACTAAGTAATAAGATATCTAATACATCAGTAGGACTACTTCCAAGAGCGTAATAACACAATGTATGTGTGCTACGGCTTCTGATCAGTCATGGCGTTCGTGTTTGTTTACATCAGGTTTATTGTCATGATGAGCAGAGTATAACTGTGATACGTTCCGCAGAGAAATTTTACAGCCATGGCGCTTCGGGCGCCCGAAGCGGTAGCTTTTGCTGCTTGGGCCTTAAGCAGGTTCTGAGATCATGACGCTAGGTATAATAGACAGCCAGCCAGTTGCAATAATTGGGGTTTCCACATAACCTTCACCATGGTTTCGACGGATTTAAACCCGTCTTCCTCAAAAGGACAAACTTCGCATTAGAAAGCAGTCAGCAAAGCTGTCTCCATATGACATGTATCGGCAGCTGTTTGTATGTCCATATATAAAAATTAAGGCCCCTTAATCAAGGCCTTGTCACATCAGTAAAACCAATCTTTTAAAATAACAGACCTTGCTAGTAGCTTCATGCGGACTTCAGCACCTTTAGCATTTATTGCAACTGGTTGTCTATTATATCTGCTGTTCTGTGAACGCTGTTGAAGTGCAGCCATTGTTCAAAACATTCATTATGACACTGCTTCAAAAAGTATTGCCGCTTCTGGAGCTATATCTGTTACAAACAACTGATTTAAATCATAATTAACAAAAACAAGAATAACCCAAGAAGTTATGCTAAATAACTCAATCAATTCACTGACATGAGAGAAATAACGAGTGGAGTGCAACGGAGCTCAATCGTGAATGTATGCGTATTCCTCACGTAAGTGAATAAGTTTCATATACGGCATCTACAGAATATACCGAAACAGCGTTATGTATGTTAATGAAGATACATAACGCTGTTTCGGTATATTCTGTAGATGCCGTATATGTTACAATTAATCCAGTCACAGAAAAAAATTAATAACGTTTCTCAAAGAATTAAGCCATTATCTGCAAATAGACTCCCTCTTATTTTGGGGAAAACGCTATAAATTCAGTTCTGTTCAACGAGTAGAACAATGCCAACAATTAAAGCAACACATGAATGGGAATTGCTAACTAGAGTAGAATATTCCAAATTATTGGGTGAATACTTGAAAATTTGAGATTTAACGAAGATGTTAATGTGTTTCTGAAACGGGTTTGTCCGATGTGCTTCTGTCCACACTCACAAGGTATTTCGTAGATTCCAGGTGTTCTGGAACCTACTGCGTCTTTAACAGTGTGCACTGTGGAACAACGCAGGAAAGAACATGAGAGGTATTATCGCCTACGCTATCCAGAGAAATCTGCGTTAGCTGAGCATGCGTTAGAAAACGGTCACCACATAAAATTTGGCGATACCTCTGTCGTGACTCGCATAACGGCTTCTGGGACAGTTTAATAAAGGAAGCTATTGAAATAAAAATTACCGCAAACACCCTGAATAGAGACGGCGGTTTGCAGCTCAGCGCTGCGTGGGATCCAGCGATCGCGCGGTTGAAGAGGGCACATCGAACGCTAACTCAAAACATGCCCATATATGGCAAGGTCACGGACACCAGTGACGTCACAGCCGGCAACTAGCGTCTATAAGGGCGCACCAACAGCCCACTGGCAGTCATACCACTTGACAATGGCCAAGGAGTGCTTGGCCGAAAGATCGTGTAGTTTTAAACAATCGACGCGTTTGGAAACCCGAGAACATTTTATTCATTGTCAGGTATTTCTCCACTATTTGAACCGGCCTTCGGCCATTCTAACCAACACCAAGAACGTCTCAGACGCTAAAATACGAAGTAAAAGAGCCTTTGAAAGCTTCAAGTATTTACGTAATAAAGATGATCTTAGCTATCATACAGATTGAAAGTAATCTTTGACACTGATACTTTAACAATAAACTGGAACCTCTGTCGTGCGTAAACACAGTATTTAATGATGGGGAACCAGACAGCTTTGAGAAAGATCACTATAAGGCAAAGGACGTATATTAAGTTGAAGACAGTCTTCTAATAGAAGCAAATAACTGCATTCGTGACATTTAGTTTCCGTTGTGTTCACTATCTACATATTTTCAGAAGTGTGTGGATAATATGTAAAATAAGGGAAAAATATAACAGGTCCGTAAAAAATTTATATAAGTTAACCCTGGCACGAAGCATTAAGCCCAGTTAACGAACAGGGGGAACACTTTTTGCGAGATAAACTGGAAATGGCCAAGTTTACGTCGGCGCAGAAGTACCTCTGCAGTGAGTTGGTCACGAAATGTCGAAAACAATAGACGATTTTGTTAAGACCATCCTGTATTATTAATGGTTACAAAACCTGACAAATATTTAATGTGCCGATGAAGCGCTAAAAAGTTCAAAATAATAAAAAGTTAACCTAGAAACTCTGTTTTCCATATATCTAGAGTCTACATTTACACATATACTCTGAAAGGCACCTTGCGGCATGTGGTGGAATGGATGTGGCCACTGCAACAAGTGGCAGTATTACTAAGATTCTTACGCACAAAACATGTCTGTTTCAGTATTACAAAGATTACTGGAGCTTGATTTCACTTCAGTAAATAAAACAATGACGAAGCAGTTGCGACGAAAAGGCATGAAAAATACGCCGAATAACTATGTTTCGTATAGGACGACGTTTACCAGTACACACATTTTATCCAGGCTGTTTAAAGTCGTCTGTAATCTCTATAGAGTTTGATCATGCTTTGGAAAATAAATTTAATTTCAGAAGGTCTCTATGATCTCATTTTTATGTGGTGTTAAAAAGCAAGGAAGTTGAGCGGTTATTGGTACTACCACCCACGGTGTGGTGTGTATCAAAGTTATGAGGAACACTTCCAATATAAATCCTGATCTGTATGCAGAAGTGTATGTCGCGTATAATGAAATGGAGGCAGCATATTCTCCCAGTATTCCTCTGGAAGCACAGCATGTGAAAACAATACGAGGTTGTCGGTACCGACAACTATCACTGAACAATTTGTACTGAATTAGTGGTCTTCTCCTTAGCTCCAGGTAGCGTAATCATACTCTGCAACATATTCCAATACATCATGGCTTCATAATATACCACAGTGTGGTTTAAATAACGTGCGCCATTACGAAAATACTGCTTACCGTCTCCTGTTGTGTACTGCTAGGAAGACTCTGGCCCATTGTTTTTGTAGGAAGGAGCGAGCCAGCACAAAAACCAGGCGTCAGCTCTCACTTGGCACCGTTGCTGCTCCGGTTTCTCACGTGCCCAGCTTAAAACCGTCTCGTGGCGTCCTGCAAACACTAACACAAAGCGCGGAAACGAGGTGGTAAGCATAGCATACGTCACATCTAACTATGAGACAGTACGAGCAGCACCTACAGGCGTACATAAATCGAACAACCCTCGCTCGCCTCCCACAAGTTACTACATTACTGGCCCTTAAAATTGCTACACCAGCAAGAAATGCAGATGATAAACGGGTATTCATTGGACAAATATATTATACTAAAACTGACATGTGATTACATTTACACGCAATTTGGGTGCATAGATCCTGAGAAATCAGTACCAAGAACAACCACCTCTGGCCGTAATAAAGGCCTTGATGCGCCTGGGCATTCAGTCACAGAGCTTGGATGGCGTATACAGGTACAGCTGCCCACGTAGCTTCAATACCACAGTTCATGAAGAGTAGTGACTGGCGTACTTGACGAGCCAGTTGCTCGGCCACCATTGACCAGACGTTTTCAATTGGTGGGAGATCTGGAGAATGTGCTGGCCAGGGCAGCAGTCGAACATTTTCTGTATACAGAAAGGCCCGTGCGGGACATGCGACATGCGGTCGTGCATTATCCTGCTGAAATGTAGGGTTTCGCAGGGATCGAATGAAGGGTAGAATCACGGGGCGTAACACATCTGAAATGTAACATCGACTATTCAAAGTGCCTTCAATGCGAACAAGAGGTGACAGAGACGTGTAACCAGTGGCACACCATACCATCACGCCGAGTGATACGCCAGTATGGCAATGACGAATACACGCTTCCAATGTTCGTTCACCGCGATGTCGCCAAACACGGATGCGACCATCATAATGCTGTAAACAGAACTTGGATTCATCCGAAAAAGTTACGTTTCGCCATTCTTGCACCCATGTTCGTCGTTGAGTACACCATAGCAGGCGCTCCTGTCTGTGATGCAGCGTCAAGAGTAACCGCAGCCATGGTCTCCGAGCTGATAGTCCATGCTGCTGCAAACGTCGTCGAACTGTTCGTGCAGATGGTTGTTGTCCTGCAAACGTCCCCATCTGTTGACTCAGGGATCGAGACGTGGATGCACGATCCGTTACAGCCATGCGAATAAGATACCTGTCATCTCGACTTCTAGTGATACGAGGCCGTTGTGATCCAGCACGGCGTTCCGTATTACCCTCCTGAACTCACCGATTCCATATTCTGCTAACAATCATTGGATCTCGACCAACTTGAGCAGCAATGTCGCGATACGATAAACCGCAATTACGATAGGCTACAATCCGACCTTTATCAAGGTCGGAAACGTGATGGTACGCATTTCTCCTCCTTACACGAGGCATCACAACAACGTTTCACTAGGCAACGCCGGTCAACTGCTGTTTCTGTATGAAGAATCTGTTGCAAACTTTCCTCATGTCAGCACACTGTAGGTGTCGCCACCGGCGCCAACCTTGTGTGAATGCTCTGAGAAGCTAATCATTTGCATATCACAGCGTCTTCTTCCTGTCGGTCAAGTTTCGCGTCTGTAGCACGTCATCTTCGTGGTGTAACAATTTTAATGGCCTGTAGTGTAGATATGACTTCTTCGGTATGTGTTTACCCACGGTAGCCATATGTCTACTACCTGAACGTACATTCTTCAATATAATGAATTTCCCAGGGATTTATTATGCACCTCTACTTGAAATTACAGAGCAGTGACACTAAGCGTTCTGTTTCGTTTATAGTAGTAAGCTTTCGGATCAATCATCGGTTCTACAACAAATTTTGATAAAATAAGTCAATGCCCATAAGATGAATTGCATACTTCTGAAATTTTCAGTCATTTAACCCAGTATCACATCGATGCCCATAAGCCGTGTGGGATTAGCCGAGCGGTTTAGGGCGCTGCAGTCCCGGGCTGTGCGGCGGATCCCGGCGGAGGTTCGAGTCCTCCCTCGGGTGTGTGTGTGTGTGTGTGTGTGTGTGTGTGTGTGTGTGTGTGTGTGTGTGTTTGTCGTTAGGATAATTTAGGTTAAGTAGTGTGTAAGCTTAGGGGCTGATGACCTTAGCAGTTAAGTACCATAAGATTTCAAACACATTTGAACATTTTTGATGCCCATAAAACAGACTTCCCTCGCAAAACTCATAAAAGTGGTCCAGTAATGAATTGAGGATTTTCTGCGGGACAAAACAACACGTTAACGCGAACAGAGACACACCAACATACACTGTAGTAGTTTCGAGATCTTCCGGGGATATGTGACAGATGCTCTACTGTTTATAATGATCTGAAATAGCTGGCAGATTAGCAGACCCATTATCTAGGCAGGGTAGCTATCAACCATGTACATCACACTGAGTGAATCGTCATTGTAGAAAAAGTACGATCGTTTACTGCTAAGCAAGATTTGGTACATAAGAGACATTAATTACCTGGAGAGCAATTAAGTAATTTCAAGAACAGATTTAATACCAGGAATCTACGAATATCTTGCGGTCTTTCACGTACCTGTACTGTGGTTCTTGTTAATGAAAAACCGAAATAAACAAGCAAGTATGCGCTGTAAGTCTTCGCAGTCAAAGTTACTGATAGGCCTGTGAAAGGATCACTGTTATTCAATGGATATACCTCAAGCTGACACGAAAAGAAAATTGTAGTTGAATTTGAGAAGGGAGAGAAAAGTGTTACGTGTGTTACCCAATCTGTACGTTTGAGCAATCTGAAAGGGAAACCAAGGAAAAATTTGAAAGTTAAGAGAGAGGAAAAACAAATTGGTGGTTGCCGATGGCGTACTTCTCAGAGTGGCAAAGGACTTGGAAGAGCATTTGGACGGAACGGACACGGTCTTGAAAATACATTTTAAGATGAACATAAAAAAAGTCTTGGCTGGCCCTAGTATCAGTAGGTTTCCCATGAAGTCAGTGCAGACATGTGCAGAGGTCATGAGGTAAACGACGGGAATCAGCTTGAAGTACAGATGTACCTGAATACTTATAAGAAGAGCAAGCAACAACAATAGGGATGTTTATTTAGGCTAAAAAATATCACCCTGTAAACACACCATTGCCTGAACAACTGTGAGTTGATCTTCGGAAACTTCCCGGACTCATAAATGCTGGTGCCGGGTTTTACTGAGTTGATATGTTAGTTGTGTAACAGTAACGGCACTTTTTCACAGTTGAGTTTTTTCTAGAATGAATTGCATCCTCGCTATCTATCCAGAGACAGTCGTGGTTACATTTCATTACAGCGATAAACTGGTTTGTCCTAGTGGAAAATAAAGTGTTTACATTTGTGTGCCGTGCGGACTACGGTGCTTTAAATTACTACTTTTCTCTCTGTAGCGCCAAACTCCTTGTTTGAGACCAGCTAATTATTACATGGAGATGACAAATAGTCTCCACCTTCCTGTCTAGCGATCAGATACAGGTTTTCGGAGTGCAATGAACTATCGACAGAGCTCCAAAAATAACGCTTCCAGCTGCATAGCAGGTTAGAGCTAGACTGGATACTCATATTTAAAGTACAATTAAATAATGACTTTAATATTCAGAGAGACAGATTGTAGGGAAGCAGCCTACTCACGCTGTATAAAATTCATATCAGTCTTTCCATTGTGTGCCAGCCTAGCTCTGACGTCCTAAATGTTGCGCAATACTTTAAAATTCAAGTAAATAACCTGAAACGTTTCTAGCATGTCAGGAGTAATACTAAATCAATATGTGTTGAATATCAGTTCAATAACTTTAACCATTTTCGAAATTTGGACGTTTTTCGGTAAAAATCATTTGCGCAACAGAAAAGAGCTAGAGACTTAAAAATTTATATTTAGATTCCTTTTTCATAATAATTTAGCAGAAACAGTCTTCTGGATCTCACAAATTAAGATTTTAGTTGAAATTCAATATTTTCTGGTTTTTGTCTTAAAAATTAAGGAAGCAAGATAGATTAAGTAGGCTAATAAATAAGGCTAGGATGTTTAAATTTAAGTAGAATGGAGATCCGCTATAATCATAAAGATGTGAGAAATTTCAATTGAATAACTATAGAACTATAGCGATAGCGTATCTCGAAAGGGCAAGTTCAGAGCTCGTCTACTGCGTGTAGTGTAATTAAATTAATTCTCTCGCCCAAAATATTTGACTTCGCCACGTCAGACTTTTATTATGATTACTTACCTGTGTGCTGAATGCAGATTTAAATTGTGAGCTTCATCGGCCATCAGCAAAGGAAGCGATGATTTAGTCAGTAACTTGAAGTGGTGCATTACTAGCCCAGCGGCTAGTCGGGAGAGCCGATTTGATCAGGCGTTCCCTTAGCCGTCCGCACCGCGGCTTTATATATAAGAACGCTGCGCGATAGAAGAGGCCCCAGTTCTCTCCAGGCGCTGAATAGCGCACCATCTGTGCCAGGAGTCGCGTCGGTATCATTGCTATAAACAGCGTCGGATGCCGTATTAAGTTACTCGGGATACGCGTAACACTCGGGATACGCGTAACCATGAAATCATTTTCGAGTGAAGTGTTAATTCTGGGATGACTTTAATGATCTATCTTCAGTTTGCGTATGTCGTATTTTCACGTGCCGCCGCGGGACAGACATTCTACCATTATTTAGCGTGGCGTTTGATGAGCATTATCATCAAATTATGGCGAGCATTCACTTAAACCTTTAATTTGAACAGTTATAGTTGCATCAGCGCATTAGACTCTGAACTGCTCTGGTAGTTGGATTGTGTGGTTTCTTGTTTTTTTTTTTTTTTTTTTTTCATCTGTGACTTTCAGAATATAGCGAACGTTTTTACACGATCGTTTTTGATTATGAATCCCTGACAATCTCCTAATTCCTCAGAGCTACAAGCTGTAGCTATAAGTGTATTTCTCAGGTGAAGTGGGCACTAGTAATTCTAATTACAGGCTTCACGTTTTGCTAATCACTTTCTGGTTGCCAATATTGTAGTTAGAGAGCCAGTGTTGAGAACGGCAAAAGACAGCATAAATAATAGGAACATTTATATAACAATTAATTCCACCCGCCGCACCACATATGGTTAATCGGCCGGGAAATGCATTCTTTTTCTACATTGCATTCTACAACATTTAAATAACAACAATAATAAAATCCACCCGCCGCCCCACAAGATTATATACACAGATAAAATTGTATCGTCAGTCATCAATGGTGTAAGGAAGGCAGATAGCGAAAAAGTGCGTTCCGTATCAGCTGCGCTAGGTAGACAACAAGACCCAACCTCCTTCAACAAAAGAGCGCAAAATATCATTACACGTTTTGGGCTCAACATAAATATGTAAGAGAGCTACATAATTTTTCTGAGTTGGCCCTTGCTATCGGCCAACGTGGAAGTGGCTCGTGTTTTGGTGCCGTTTCGGAAAACTACAATTCGCTTTAGAGATTCACATGAGCGTAGTTGTGGGCGATTAACTGAAACCGCTACTTTCACACTGGAATGCCAAGGAAGGAATTTAAACAAGGTAAATACGCCTTTATTTCAATACTTGCGGTGTGTGACATAAATGGTGTTCAACGAATTCCAAAATTATATTTGAAAACAAGCTGCGGCAAGCTGTCGTACGGATCACTTATCATTTGGGAGAGTGGGAGGGGGAGGCGATTTTCAAATCGTTAGTAGAGTCAAATGAGCGTGCCACTGTATTTCGAAAAGTGATTACTTAGTAACGGGCTTGAGAGATCGTTAGAGTTCAGTGGTAGATTAAGTGTAAAACAGTCGCGTTTAAACTTTTTACCTCAACAGTTTCTGGGGAAATCCGTCTCCTTGCTAATTCCCTGTCACCTTGCAACCCCCTTACGTATCGCCCCCGATCCGAAAGATCAAAGCACAATCTAGAATTCTGAGCCTGATGCACGAAGTAGAGGGTCTGCCAGAGCTCTGAACCTCTTAGAAAGATAGAAATTGTGTATCAGACATCAGTAAACAAATTTTTGCGGGTAGTAATCATACAAGCTGAGCTATCCAAACAGCACTTGCGACCCGACCTCGTATTCTACATTCTGATAGTACGTCACTCCTTTCCAAACATAAAAATACTGTCGTGCGTATCCTGATGGATGATTGTTCCCGGAAGACAGGCTTAGGGACAGATTGTTGTCAGAATGAACGTTCCAATCTGCAGCGGAATGTGCGCTCTTGTGTAACATCCAGAGAGATTAAAACTGCGTGTCCGAGATATTCCTCCGTTGTGATTCACATCAGTACTCGCTCTGGGGCTGAGTAAAACATCCACTCCGATACAGCTACTAGTATCTTCCGACAGTTTGCTTTGCAAGACGACAGATGTTACTCCTGGATACGTCACGTGAGTACACCCAACAGATCGTCATTGATTTTACGTATCGTGTCTTCTCAAGCTTTTATTCCGAACGAGGAGAATCTGGCTCGAACATAAGGTTTTCTTACGGAACCATGAAAGTGATTTCAGAAAACTTGAGATCACTTTTGTGGCGGCGTTCGTAGCGACAAACAATTCGCTGTAGAAACGGCTTACGAAGTCACCGCCACACTTTTAATAGCGGGCCGACCGGTCCGCTGGAACAGTGAACAGAAAGATGAAAGCCCAAACACTCAGATTAAATAAAAGTCGGTACTTATCTTTATTCACGAAGATACAGAAACAAGGTCGTGAATTCCGTGTCTACGGAAATCTGTCTAGTTCAAGTCGGAGCGACTAGGTCAGCGTCGGCTGACGACAAACAACTCTGCTGCGATGAACACCCGACTGACTAGCAAGTACACAATTCGGTGGCGAGTACACAACTGAGCGGCGAATACAGAACTGTCCTAGCGCTCGCGACTCCAGCGCTTAAGAAGCCAGAAGCCAGCGGTGGCGCGCGCAGACTTGCGGCGATTTGCTGTCTCGCTGGCGCTGCTTATGCGGACGGCGTCCGGACTTTGATGCTGCCAACCTTTTGGTAGCGGGCTCGGGTGGCATTACTGGCTAGGATACAACAATCACATACTTAGTGTTTTAAGGATGGTTGGTTGTATAAAGTAGTCTGCTACTACGTTGAAGCGCCTAAGAGACTGGTATAGGCATGAGTATTCAAACACAGATTTACGTAAACAGGCAGAATACGGCGATGCGGTCGGCAGCGCCTATATGAGACAAGAAGGGTCTGGCGTAGTTGTTAGATCAGTTACTGCTGCTACAGTGGTAGGTTATCAAGATATAAGTGGGTCTAAACGTGGTGTTATAGTCGACTCATGAGCTGTGGAACACAGCATCTCCGAGGTAGCTATGAAGTGGGGATTTTCCCATACGACCATTTCAGGAGTGTGCCGTGAATATCAGGAATCCGATGAAACAAGGGATCTTAGACATTGCTGCGACCGGAAAAAGATCCTGCAAGAAAGGGATTAACGACGACTGAAGAGAATCGTTCAAACGTGACAGAGGTGTAACCCTTATACAAATTGCTGCAGATTTCAATGCTGGGCCGTCAACAAGTGTCAGTGTGCGAACCATTCAACGAAACATCAACGATATGGGCTTTCGGAGCTTAAGGCCCACTCGTGTAACCTTGATGACCGCACGACACAGAGCTTTACGCCTCGCCTGGGCCCGTGAGTAGTGACATTGGACTGTTGATGACTGGAAACATGTTGCCTGGTCGGACGAGTCTCGTTTCAAATGGCATTGAGCGGGTGGACACGTACGGGTAGGGAGACAACTTCATGAATCCATGGACCATGCATGTAAGCAGGGGACTGTTCAAGTTGTTGAAGGCTTGTAACGGTCTGGGGCATGTGCAGTTGGAGTGATATGGGACCCCTGATACGTGTAGATACGACTGTGACAGGTGACACGTACGTAAGCATCCTGTCTGATCACCTGCATCCATTCATGTCAATTGCGCATTCCGACAGACTTTGGCAATTCCAGCAGGACAATGCGACATCTTACATGTCCAGAATTGCTGCAGAGTGACTCTATAAACACTCTACTGACTTTAAAGGCCGGCCGGTGTGGCCGTGCGGTTCTAAGCGCTTCAGTTTGGAACCGCGTGACCGCTACGGTCGCAGGTTCGTATCCTGCCTTAGGTTAGTTAGGTTTAAGAAGTTCTAAGTTCGAGGGGACTGATGACCTCAGATGTTGAGTCCCATAGTACTCAAAGCCATTTGAACTATTTGAACTTAAACTAACTTAACAACAATTTTCGATACTCGACTTGTTACGCCCCAGAGTACAATCAGCGTGATCTAAGCAATCTATGGGAAGCTAGTGAGTGAATTGGCTGTTGGCTACGCTACTAGAGTCTAACATCACAGTTGCGACACTGCGTCTCGTTTTTGTTACCGACGGCGATAGCAGCACTCCAAACGGCCAGCAAGCGACAATTCTGAATACGATTGCGGATGAGTGCGAATACTAACGTTTATATTGATTTGCCACATTGTTTTTACAACAAGGAGTGTATGTAGAGCCATAAAAATCGACAGTAACTAAACAATGACACCACATTTGTCTTCGTTTAGATTCCTAAGCACCCTGGGAGGTATGGAACGGTACGTTACAGGGCAGTTTATTTAAGTTTCTCTTGTAATACACAGATATTTACTTAATAATGACGTTTTCGTTTAATAGCAAGAAAGCGCAAGTTAACTCCAGAAGATATGGCGTTCTGTAGAAATACGCAGCATATCCACCCAACAAAGCAGAGTTTTATTCGTTGCACTTTCAGCCAAATCAGTGAATGTGGAACGTAGAAAACCTACATGGGATGTAATCCCTACATTATTTAACGTACCAAATAAGCCACACCACCTGCAACTTGCGAGAAAACGACACAGACTTGATGATAAACTATCAAAATCAATAAAACTTCTTCCTAACACAGAAGAAACCAGAAAACTAAGTCTTTTGCGACGACACTAATATGTAAAACATTCTCGATTTTCTTGCCACGTCAGTTCGGGATAAAATCTCAAGCTTTCACGATAGCCTCCATCGTCACCGTCAGGAGCAACTGACTCTTCACTGGCTGTCTGTCTGTCTGTCTGTCTTCACTGCTTTCTTTTTTCTTTATTGCAATTTCATTCCCTGCCCCATATCGGCAGGGGAGGGCTGGCAGTGGCACAGCCCACCACTCTTTAGTCAATTGGCTTTACACAAATACAGAGGGGCGATTACATAAAAAGGGGGATAAAAAGAGGAATATAAAAACACAGTGAATGGAGATGCTGAGAGCTAAAATATAAACTAAGATGGGGACATGCACTGGTGACAGTTAAAAAGTCGACATAAAGGTAAAAGAACACAGCTGGCAAATCAAACTGCACTTAAAAAAGCACTGGAGGCAAACAAGTTAAAAGTCGGCCACAGGATAAAAGTCACACAGAACACAACAGTTGAAAAACCGTTGGAAACGATAGAGCACTCATGAAGAATAAAAAAAAACCTCTGGTGTGGACCTGCAGAGGGACTGGAGGCCGGAGAGGAAGGAAAAAGAGGGGAGGAGGGCACAGTGAGGGCAGGGGGTGGCGAGAGGAAGAGGAGAAAAGGGGGGCAGGAGGTGCATCAAGGGGCAAGAGATGGGCAGGGCAGGAGGAGAAGAGGGAACACAAGGCAGGAGGGAGCGAAGACACATTGAAGGGGAGTACAGGAGAGGGAGAGGGTGTGGCAGGGGGAAAGCCCCTGTGGAGAAGGGAAGGGAGGAGAGGGAGCTCTGAGGAGGAGGCAAGAGGAAGGTAAGGTTAGAGTTGGTAGGAGGGGAAGATGTGACAGCGAAGTTCATCATCTGGGAGGGGTAGGTGCTGGAAATTGCATTGGGAAAGGAGGTGGAACTGTGGAGGTGGAGAGAGGGCAGGACACAATAGTAAAGGCGCAGCAATGGGCTGGGGGTGGAGAGGAAGGGTGACACCAAAGGGTGGGGTGGATCGAGTAAATGGGCAATATACAGGGTGCAGATGTGTTCAAGGAAAAGGAGAAGGTGGGGGAAGGGGATGAGGTCATAGAGGATGCGCTTGGGGGACAGAAGGCGGATATGGAAGGTGAGGCAGAGTGCATGGCGCTCAAGGATTTGGAGGGCATTGTAGAACCTGGGAGGGGCGGAAATCAAAGCTAAGCTGTCGTAACAAAGTGTGGGGTGGATCAAGGATTTGAAGATGTGAAGGATGATGGTATGATGCTGTCATTGGCAGTTGAGGGTGAAGCCAAGGAATTTGAGGGTAGGAGTGAGGTGGAAAGGACGGCCATAAATGGTTAGGTAGAAATCATGGAGATGGAAGGAGTGGGTGTGCGGCCTATGATGATCGCCTGGGTCTTGGAGTGGTTGATATGAAGGAACCACTGGTTGCACCAAGTGGTGAACTGATCAAGGTTGGTTTGTAGAGTACGTTGAGACCATTGAGAGGGAGGATAAAGGGCTAGGAATGCGGTGTCATCAGCAAATTGTAGGAGACGAACAGGTGGGGGAGGTTTGAGCATGTCAGCAGTGTACAGGAGATAGAGGAGAGGGGAAAGGATGGAGCCTTGAAGCACGCCAGCGGAGGGATAGAAGGTATGGGAATTGGAATTGTGGATAGTGACATAGGAGGGACGATAGGAGAGGAAGGAAGCATCGAGATGGACGAAATTGATGGGGAGAGCATAGGTCTGAAATTTTAAGAAGAGCCCAGGAAGCCAGACATGGTTGTAGGCGTTCTGGAGGTCAAGGGAAACAAAGATAGCGGAGCGACTGGAGTTAAGTTGGAAGGAAAGAAGATTGGTAAGGTTAAGGAGCTGGTCGACGGCTGAGAGGGAAGGCCGGAAGCCACACTGGGTAAGGGGAAGGAGGTGGTGCTGGTTAAGGTGGCGGTGAATACGCCAGGAGAGGATGTCTTCACTGTTGCTGTGGTGGCCTTACACAGCCCATGGACGGCTTCTGATTGGTCGGCTTGTGATTGGTCGGCGATTACGTACTGCTGTCGCAGACTGCCTCAATGTCTGCGGTGGTGGCGCCACCGCTTCCGTGGGATCTTAAACCCTGCAAGAAGCGTCTTGCAGCTATGCAAACATCGGAGTCATCGTATGGAACAGCACACACTGTCGTCAACCTGTCGGACAAGAACCTGGACAAAGGAGCCATCTCGGCCCTTAATAAAGGTTTGAATTTGGCTCCTACTCCACGTACTATACCCATGGTGGATTTTATCAGTGGAGTAAAACAGGCGGTGCGGCATCTTGCACAGAACGACGCCGACGAAGTGAGATTTATTACCAGTCGCTTTTAGGCCTCAGCTAAGTCTCCGAGATCTAATTCAGTAGAGAGAAGAGGGAGGGGTTTCGTTGACTTCGGAGAGGTAAAGATCTTGTCGTACTACCAGCTGACAAAGGAAATGCCACAGTCGTTCTATACTACCGAATATCACATCAAAATGATATCACCGTTGGAGGACAAAACCTACAAAAGTCTTACACGGTACCCAAATTTGACGTGCAGCAGAAAAAAACCACGGAGCTACTGAAGATGATATTACGAAAAATCTCAGAGTTAGAGCGCCTAGACCTCTCAGGTTGTACGGACTACCGAAGATCCACAAGGACAATGTTCCCTTGAGAGCTATTGTCAGTGCAGTTGGTTCTCCTACCTTCAAGCTGGCCAAATACGTAACAAAGTTGATTACTCCTATAGTCGGATAGTGTGAACATCACATCAAAAACTCCCAGATGTTCATTGAGAAAATCAAACAGATTAGAATTGGTCCAAATGACACTTTAGTCAGCCTGGGTGTGGTAGCGCTGTTTACAAAAGTTCCTGTGGAGGACACTTTGAAAATTCAGGTGGATCTTTTTCCTCCTGAAACTATAAAGTGGTTCTGGTTTGTGATGACGACCACCTATCTTTGTAATACATTTTGTGAAATGACGGACGGTATGGCGATGGGCTCTCCGTTGTCTACATCATTGGCTAACTTTTTTTATGGAGAATTTTGAGGAACGTGTATCAAATTTGGCTCCCCTCCATCCATCCTTATTTTATCGTTATGTTGACGATACATTTATGGTCTGGCCACACGGCGCAGAAGCTCGCGAACAATTCATGGAAGACACGAACAGCATACATCCGAACATCCGGTTCACTGTCGAGATGGAGAAGGAAAGTTGCCATTCTTAGACGTTTTAGTACGACAGGCGGACGGGCGCCTTGGTCACTCTCTGTACCCTAAGCCGACGCATACCGATTTGTACATTAATATGCAGAGTTTCCATCATTTTGTTCAGACGAGAGCCGGTTTGAACACGGGGTATACAGCAAAAGCTGTTTCTGACGAGGACCACTTGAAATCCGTCATGAACCATCTGAAGTGTGTGTTCCGAAAGAATGGCTATGGTGCAAGCGATATAAAGGCAGCGTTCTCCAAGAAAAGGAAACGTGAAAATTCTGCACAATCACAGGATGAAACACCGATTGCGGTTCTTCGTTTTTGTGACGCTACATCCAGCAAAATAGGAAGAGTTGTGGGTAGACTGGATATAAGACCGAATTTTCGTCCTCCTAAGAAAATTAAGGAAATGATCCGCCCTGTTAAGGACAGTCTTGGCCTCAGGGGCCCGGGCATTTATAATATCCCTTGTGAGTGTGGAAGCAGTTTTGTATAAGTTAGACGATTCGTACCGTTTCCAGCCACTGTGCAGAATACCAACGGCATATTAAAAACCGAGATCTGGAGAATTCGGTAACTGCGGTGCACAACTTCACAAACAAACATGAAATACTTTTCGATGAAACACAAATTTTTGTCCCATGCCTCCACACACTGGGATCGTGTTATTAAGGAGGCTGTTGAAATAAGAATGAGCGGGAAGAGCTTTAACCATGTCAGGGGATACTATCTAAGCGGTGCATGGAAACGGGTGCTCGATGCAGAGAAGCAGGAGAGACATTCCTTGCAGGGTGTACGTAATCGCCGACCAATCACAAGCCGACCAATCAGAAGCCGTCCACGGGCTGTATAAGGCTACCACAGCAGCAGTGAAGACAGTCAGTTGCTCCTGACGATGACGATGGAGGCTATCGTCGAAAGCTTGTGATCTTATCCCCGAACTGATGCTGCAAGAAAACCGACAATGTTTTATATAACAGAAGAAATCAATTCAACAATTTTGCAAATCTGAGCTACGAACGGCAAGGAACTTGAACACATTCGCTTTTGAAGCAGAAACAAATTTACAAAAATATTTGTTTTAGAAAGACAAGTGAAGTATAAGAAAGGGCGAATCATTAGAATCCATAAATTTTTTTAAAGTGTCATGGAAAGTGCCTACACTAATAATACAAATAATATGCTTCTCATGCATAAAATATGAGTTTACATTCTCTTGATTTCAGCGGAGTAAAACGCAAATACAAATTTTCGAAAGCATTTCTTCACGAATAAGTTGTAGCTTATGTCACTGAATCAGTGTGGTTCGGCTATTTTCAGATGTATTTAATGATACATCATGTCTGTTGATATCTTACTAACGCATGGAACGCAATAATAACCGTTTCATTAATTAAGTAGAAAATAATTTTAAAAAATCATCCTTACGACGCATGTGAATGCCTGCTTTCTCACCTCTTGGAGCTCTAGTATCACTCCAGCCGTCAAACGGTAACAACTTTTGCACCAGAGAGTGTCGTGACTGTGTGTATCAGACTTCGACGCTACGGAGCAGTCCTGAAATAGCTTCCAGTGCGCAGAGATAAATATATAGCGAAGAACGAATGCAGAAATATGATATGGTAAAGACTGATTTGAGAAGTGTGAAGATATTCATGTAGTGTTGTTGCTGTACTTCTTACTTGCGCGTGATTTATGTGGTGTTTGGAAAGGGAAAGTTTTAAGTGGAATTTTTCTTTATTGGTTCTGGTCGATTAGCTTGACTGTGGAGACGAGAGCAAGTAAAATTATCTATTTTCATGAATTTTACTCAGAAGTTATAGACTTTTTCCAATCCTTTACGACTCTGTTAACTCATTGAATGGCACAGTCACATTTTTTTTGTAAAAATAGTGATTTTGTAAAGATGATAGCAAATACTGAGGAAACAGAATTTCGATAAAAGTTTAAATGGGTATTAGTCCGCAGCCATTCAGCAAATGCAATATCTTACACCTTCTCCTCACGAAAATCTGGTTTTCTAGCTGGGTGTCGCCCCATTGCACTTTGCGGAACACAGTGGCTAAAGCCAAAGCGTAATGTGCTTAGTACAGCTGCACTTCCTGGCAGTGTAGTGTGCAAGGCTTTTGTTTCTTTTAACTGGTTTGCTGCTGCACTAGATTTTTAATGTTCATCACTTTCCAGCAGTAGGGTTCCCGTTACCACAGGTAAGCCATGGAAATTTGTTAGGGACTCTTTTATATTACAGTCACGAAACAATAAGATCATTCACTTATAAATTTTGCATGTCAAAATTATCGTGTTTAGTGTAGATAAAGTTCAATTTAGATCTCATTTATTATGCAGACAGACCTATACTTGAGTGCAATGTTACATTTGCATCTACATCATGTGACGTTCGGACGTTCGCAATTTTATTTATTCAGTTTTGGTACGTATATTTACAGGGCATTTTAAAAGGATTTTGGACATTAATTCTTTCAAAATTCAATTTTCGATTTATGCTTAATTCTTATTGTTAGCCCGGAATGTAGGAACTGCATACGACGCATTATGATTGCACGTATTGTAGTACTGGCTATTTCCCTGCTCAATATATACTTTCACAGGACAGCTTTTTAGGTTTTCTAATTAATTTGGATGAAGTTAATGCAATACAGTTATACGGTTTCAGACAGGCGCGCCGACTACGTGGGTGCTCCGGGGCTCGAACGCCCACATAAATAATTGTGTGAGTGCGGCGCACCCACAAGGTGTTTAGCTTGATAAGAGCAAAATGAAATAAATATTCCTCGCTTAACATTATGCAAAAAATAAGCAGTTAAAACTTCGAGATCGAAGTTAAAATTTCAAACCTCTAAGACGAAGACTGATTGTTCGTTTCAAAAGGATACCATGCAGCAACCCCTCCCTTCCTTGCCTGTCTCTGGTCAAGTGATACGCAGTGCCTACAATAACAGTGGAAGTGTATTCTGAATATAATTGCGTATTTTCGGCCTGCGTTGACGTTTTCTTCAAATGATACACAACAATACGCCCACTCCATTCATCAACAATTGTTTTAAAATGAATAATGTTGACATTGGGCAATAACAAAGCATAGACCGAAACGCAAGGAAGCGGATTGTGACCTTCTACCTCAGTACTGTAGTTGATCGTTTTCTCCTTTTGGTTTCAATCAGATAAGGGCTGTGTGGTTTACGATTTCAGCTAAGTTGTTTTCGTGAACGATAATCTGGATTGCTATCGTTTTGCTTGTTCTCAGAGACAAAATAGCTTGCGAGACACAATAGCTTTACAGACAAAACAGATGTTACCGTGGTAATAATACAAAGGAGAAGGTCTATTGACCGGATACGTGGATCGACGGCTCTTCCGCGAGCAAAACTTTTCCAACGAGGCACTATAAGAAAATGCGTGTGGAAAGCTTAAACGTAATATTGAGTATTATATCTTTAATGCACTTTCTAATTCGAACAGTAAGTTTGGTAGTCGCTGTGGGTAAATTCGTCGTAGGTTTGTCCTCATTACAGGGTGGGAAGTACTACTAACGCTAACATAGTGACAACCACGCTCAGTCAACAAATAAGGATCGCGAGAATGTGCCTTCTGTCAGTTCCTGTAGTAAATTAGCAACAAACAAACAAAAATTGATCTTTAAAAAGTATCGAGGTCGCCCTGAATACACATAACTCTTTTCGCAATCGATATGAACCCACAGAAATTTCAGGATATCGGCGCTCATGGTGTCACGTACTCTTGGTGACTCCTTTTATCTGGTAGCGTTAACTTAATTACTCCACTCGAATTGTCCTGGATTAACACACACACACACACACACACACACACACACACACTCGAATATAAGAACTGGAAACCAGTCCAGTTCAGTTTAAAACAACAAACTCTTTTAACTCAAGTTACAGTTATCCCAAGTAGAAGGCAAATTCACTAGCACATAACCTATGTATCAGCTACATTTAATTCGTACTCAACATATTTCCCTCAATTTCGCTCGTAAATATCTGATCTGTTTTGCAGCAGACACACTAAATACATATACACGTGTGAATATCCGTGAATGAGTTTAATATACATGTCCGCTATTCAGTTCTGTGTACGCACTAAATAACACTAACATTAAAGCGACGCCAGGAAAACAAAGATCATAGTGACATAGTAGGCTAATTTACAGGGGTCTGCTTCCTTTCACTGATGTTTCACACCTGATGTGTGATGAACTGCGTCGGTCATGTTGCACTATCATGATCACATCAGGTATCAGAGTGGCCTTTAGAGTGCACACAACGCAGGGTGTGAAACTACCTCGGTACAGGCAATCGAATGCGAGTAATAAATTAATTCATAAAGCCACATTGAGTTATTAATTACCTCGCGTTCGTACACAAAAGGAAGATGTTAAAATTAGAAGCCATCTTTACGCACAAAATCCAAATGAAGACATGCAGCAGAAAATTATGTTTACAGGTCTTTATTTCGGAGGACAAGTAGCGGCATTTTATTTTTAAACGTCACCCATATTGTATCCTTTAAAATCCAGTTCAATTAAAAGTATTATAAAGAGTGATTCCAGATCGAGGTACCTGCCATTCCGCGGGGAACTACATATAAAATTTTACTGGTGTTACCTTCCTTCGAATCTGGTCTTTAAGAGAACACAGTGATAGGAAATATGCCCTTACTTCGTAACTGATCACGTAAACACAGTTATCTTTCAACAGAAGAAATTCACACAGAAGTGGCACCAGACGTGTATCAGCCATCGCCTGCTACCAGATAATTTTTCTTGGTTATTAGGTGTTAGTGCCATATTAACTATGTTGCCTTGTGTCGACAGTATGTTGTTTAAATGTTTACGAAATAAAATCGTATGAAATTGTGTTACTTTTAATTAGTGATTTAAAAGCCAGTAACCGAGTAATTCTGCAAACAGTCAACATGAGAACATTCCACACTAAAGCGCATGCTAAGTACACTCCTGGAAATTGAAATAAGAACACCGTGTATTCATTGTCCCAGGAAGGGGAAACTTTATTGACACATTCCTGGGGTCAGATACATCACATGATCACACTGACAGAACCACAGGCACATAGACACAGGCAACAGAGCATTCACAATGTCGGCACTAGTACAGTGTATATCCACCTTTCGCAGCAATGCAGGCTGCTATTCTCCCATGGAGACGATCGTAGAGATGCTGGATGTAGTCCTGTGGAACGGCTTGCCATGCCATTTCCACCTGGCGCCTCAGTTGGACCAGCTTTCGTGCTGGACGTGCAGACCGCGTGAGACGACGCTTCATCCAGTCCCAAACATGCTCAATGGGGGACAGACCCGGAGATCTTGCTGGCCAGGGTAGTTGACTTACGCCTTCTAGAGCACGTTGGGTGGCACGGGATACATGCGGACGTGCATTGTCCTGTTGGAACAGCAAGTTCCCTTGCCGGTCTAGGAATGGTAGAACGATGGGTTCGATGACGGTTTGGATGTACCGTGCACTATTCAGTGTCCCCTCGACGATCACCAGTGGTGTACGGCCAGTGTAGGAGATCGCTCCCCACACCATGATGCCGGGTGTTGGCCCTGTGTGCCTCGGTCGTATGCAGTCCTGATTGTGGCGCTCACCTGCACGGCGCCAAACACGCATACGACCATCATTGGCACCAAGGCAGAAGCGACTCTCATCGCTGAAGACGACACGTCTCCATTCGTCCCTCCATTCACGCCTGTCGCGACACCACTGGAGGCGGGCTGCACGATGTTGGGGCGTGAGCGGAAGACGGCCTAACGGTGTGCGGGACCGTAGCCCAGCTTCATGGAGACGGTTGCGAATGGTCCTCGCCGATACCCCAGGAGCAACAGTGTCCCTAATTTGCTGGGAAGTGGCGGTGCGGTCCCCTACGGCACTGCGTAGGATTCTACGGTCTTGGCGTGCATCCGTGCGTCGCTGCGGTCCGGTCCCAGGTCGACGGGCACGTGCACCTTCCGCCGACCACTGGCGACAACATCGATGTACTGTGGAGACCTCACGCCCCACGTGTTGAGCAATTCGGCGGTACGTCCACCCGGCCTCTCGCATGCCCACTATACGCCCTCGCTCAAAGTCCGTCAACTGCACATACGGTTCACGTCCACGCTGTCGCGGCATGCTACCAGTGTTAAAGACTGCGATGGAGCTCTGTATGCCACGGCAAACTGGCTGACACTGACGGCGGCGGTGCACAAATGCTTCGCAGCTAGCGCCATTCGACGGCCAACACCGCGGTTCCTGGTGTGTCCGCTGTGCCGTGCGTGTGATCATTGCTTGTACAGCCCTCTCGCAGTGTCCGGAGCAAGTATGGTGGGTCTGACACACCGGTGTCAATGTGTTCTTTTTTCCATTTCCAGGAGTGTATTTTTTCTTGGTTATTAGGTGTTAGTTCCATATTTACTATGTTGCCTTGTGTCGACAGTATGTTGTTTAATGTTTACGAAATAAAATCGTATGAAATTGTGTTACTTTTAATCAGTGATTTAAAAGCCAGTAACCGAGTAATTCTGCAGTCAACATGAGAACATTCCACACTAAAGCGCATGCTAAGTATTTTAATTAAATGTGCAGACGGGCATTCCAGTACTTGTAGCCAGATATACGTCCACTCTCGCAACTAATGAAATGCTTTCCATTGCCTTCGAATTGCGTGCTCATTCGAAGCTGTGAATTCTCTTTTTCTGTACTGACAACACAGTTCCGATTTGTGGGGAAACATATTGATAGCAATTTACAGCGAGTCTTTCTCTTTTCATGTTCCCCTTTCCTTGAATGTACTCAAGTCTTGGACACTATGGACACTACTGTATCTCGTCCACTCGAAAGAGGAGCGACTACGTACAAATCGAGGGTGTCGTGAAAACCACTGTAGGGTAGCCGAGGTTACTGACGCCGATGACTGTACAGGTGTTCGCTCGGAATACCTTCGGCTTGGTTGCTCGCGGCCCTGTTGGCCCATCGCAGGCGCCGAGGTTCCAATCTGGCTCTTCGGATTTAGTACTCTGCTGGAAATATCAAAATGGACACGCTAGTTTCTACAGTCCCGTGCGTCAGCCACACGACGCCAGGGGACATCCGGTGTGTGTGAAGGTGGCCTCTGATGTTGGAAACGTTGCGTAAGTCGCCAGACGCATGCGGGACCCCAGCCAAATGAAGCAGCGTAGGCGAGCTGCGTTCCTCCATCGCCAGAAGTTATTAAGTCCACGTGACTTCAGTTTTTCCCCGGACAAGTGTGACAGTATACCTACGTGCGTCACTGATAGCTGTTTATTTTCACGCTTTTCTGATCGACCACCAGGTGGCTTGCTGTAGTCACTCTCTGGTAGAGAGTCCTCAGCTAGTCATATCAGCTCCCTAGAACTGTTGCTTTCTGATCAGCTGATCAATGACTTTCAGCCGAGGTCCCTTGTCAGTTTTTCTTTCCGTATTCCCCTTAAAATTGTCTTCATAAAAGCTTCATGGCTAAATGCGCCCAATCCATGTGCACCTTTTAGTAGATGAAATGTTCCATATTGCACGTGTAATTTCAATACACGCAGTAACATTTCGTTCTCGATAGCCAACCATGAGCAAAAAGTAAATACAAATAAAACAAAAAGTCAGAAACACTAAAAAAATATTTGACAACCAACTTCAGAATAGGGAACGATTAGCTGAAACGTGTGAAGGACATACACGGTCCGTCCATAAATTTCAGAGATTGATTTTATTTCTGGCGTATAAGCGACAGCGGCGCACTAACTGTGGCGGCAGCTTCAACTAACAAATGTAAACAACAGATGTGCATCAACGAGTCAGTTGTGAGCTGACAGTCTTAAGAAGTGCGTGTGTCGCGATAGTATATCAACGTTGTTGTTGTCACAAATTGCTGTGGAGAAACATCTCTAAATCACTTGTTTAGCTACGCGGGATTAGCCGCGCGGTCTAGGGCTCTGCAGTCATGGACTGTGCGGCTGTTCCCGGCGGGGTTCGAGTCCTCCCTCGGACATGGGTGTGTGAGTTTGTCCTTAGGATAATTTAGGTTAAGTAGTTTGTAAGCTTAGGGACTGATGACCTTAGCAGTTAAGTCCCATAAGATTTCACACACATTTGAGCATTTTTTCACTTGTTTAAGATATTCTCCACAATATTTTGAAGAACAGGGAAGTGTGTTGTCCCGCACACCTAGACCCTCGAATAAAGACTACGACGGTGGACGCCGTCTGCGACTTGATTGGAATGCAAGACGGGTACAGTACTTTTTCTGGAAAAGTCTTCATAGGTGAAGAGACTTACCATTGTCAGAACGAACCTAGCACTAAACCACGAAGTGCAGAAATTCACATGAAGGGTCATCTCTTTGTAACCGTTATTCTGGTCTATGTGATGCGCGAGTTTAAGAACTCTGACGGTTTCGCGTGGTTGAATGGACGTTCTATGCGTTGAACTCAAGCGGAGAAAGACTATGTAGAACACCGGCCTCATTAAAATCACCGCCTTAGCTTTCCCCATTTTCTGTTAATCCAGTCCCGAATCTTCTTGCGCACAGCATTTTATTTCTACTAGACAGGATCAGTGACTGTGTCTGGGAGACATAAAAGGCGATGTATAATACACGTCAATCACTTTTTTCCACAGACAGAACGTTTTTTCTCCTAAAAACAGGTGAAGAAATTCTATTGTTTGGGTGTCTAATAAATTTTTTAAAGGAAAAGAAAAATTCTGTATGGAATAAATATGCCGTGTAGCGGCAAAGAATTAATTTATGTCCTTGTGATAGGCGTCAAGAGATAATCTCATATAATTTTTATTTGTAAAACAAAGACAAAAACTTTCTATTATTATTATTATTATTATTATTATTATTATTACTTCTTTTCTTCCTCAGACGTTACGTCTGGTTAAAAATGGAAAGTGACGCCGATCTTGATCAAGCGTGACTTCCTTTTAACTGTACGGTATATGTTACATTGCATTTAGGAATTTTCGGGTAATTGAACATGTATCAATAATTACGGATTTCTGTAGTTGTATATATATGTTTGGATGTAGCTGTATTGCATTGATGTACTGGTGGATATTGTGTGGTATGACTCCTGTAGTTGATAGTATAATCGGTATAATGTCAACTTTATCCTGATGCCCCATGTCCTTGACTTCCTCAGCCAGTTGGATGTATTTTTCAATTTTTTCTCCTGTTTTCTTCTGTATATTTGTTGTATTGGGTATGGATATTTCGATTTGTTGTGTTAATTTCTTCTTTTTATTGTTGTTTGCAAAGTCTGCATTTATCTGTTCTGGTAATGGGATCTTTAATAATATGCTTGCTGTAATATCTGGTGTTTATTGTTTGATCCTGTATTGCAATCATGAATCCTTCCGTCTCACTGTATATATATTGCCTTTTCTTAGCCATGTGTTGGATGCGTCTTGATCGATGTGTGGCTGTGTTAAATGATACGGGTGCTTGCCATGTAGTGTTTTCTTTTTCCAATTTACTTTCTTCGTATCTGTTGATGTTATGTGATCTAAAGGGTTGTAGAAGTGGTTATGAAATTTCAGTGGTGTAGCCGATGTATTTATATGAGTGATTGCTTTGTGTATTTTGCTAGTTCTGCTCGTTCTAGAAAGAATTTTCTTAAATTGTCTACCTGTCCATAATGTAGGTTTTTTATGTCGATAAATCCCCTTCCTCCTTCTTTCCTGCTTAATGTGAATCTTTCTGTTGCTGAATGTATGTGATGTATTGTACATTTGTGGCATTGTGATCGTGTAAGTGTATTGAGTGCTTCTAGGTCTGTGTTACTCCATTTCACTACTCCAAATGAGTAGGTCAATATTGGTATAGCATAAGTATTATTATTATTATTATTATTATTCTCTCTGTTAGAGTTTTGAAGAAACGTCTTAGCGTATCCACCAGGCGCTGCACAATTATTTAGTTGATAAAGTAAGTAATCAAAAGTATCTGTGTTTTATTTAAAATGATAAACAATTTGTATAGTAATATTTCGCAGAAATCAGCACGAAGATACTTGATGAAGCACAATGGCCGTTAACTATCATTTTATTAGTGGTCTCGTACAAATGTGTCCTTTCATACCAGCAGCCAATATCTTTTAAATATCGAAGTCAGATGCTTCCTTGTCCAGCGACCGTAGAAATTATATTTGAGAGACCGTAACTCAAACCTGTAATAAGAATATTTTTGTCAGTTTATGAATAAGAAAAACTTTAGGTGAAACACTGACTGATGGTAACATGAACGTAACAAATAACAAAAAACAATTACAACAAACAAACATGTCTAGAGAAACAAAAATAATCTATATGCACAGGACAAAATCTAAGGAAAACTATTCACTTATGGAAGACACTGGGAAAAAATGAGTATAATCAAAGAAAGTTCGAATGTCGTATCTCATTAACCCAAAATAATTCTTGATGAAATGTAACAGCCGGCCCGTTGTGACCGAGCGGTTCTAGGCGCTTCAGTCCGGAACCGCGCTGCTGCTATAGTAGCAGGTTCGAATCCTTCCTCGGGCATGGATGTGTGTGATGTCCTTAGTTTAGTTAGGTTTAAGTAGATCTAAGTTCTAGGGGACTGATGACCTCAGATGTTAAGTCTCATAGTGCTTACAGCCATTTGAACCACTTATAATGTATCCTTATACTTATGTCTAATATTATAGAACAAATGGTGTGCACTTCTGAAACAGTTCGGAACAGGGAAGACGACGTTGTGAAATCCCACTTTAGAGAGAATGAAGTTACATCATCTTTCGAATCCAACTAGTCCATAGCTATAAACGACACCAACGATGGTTATTTGTATCCGTTTCAAATTAATATCTGACATAAATTTCCTCACTCATAACAGAAAAACAGCATAAAATCGTTGGTGTCGTTCATAATTTTTTCACGTCCGGTACCAACATGTTTGGAAATTTTTGGACGACAGAGAGAAACGGAAATCTTTTTTCGAATGATGATAGTGTTCCCTGCCCAGTTCTGCATCTGCCATCTACACTTACACGTCACTAATCGTGAGATGGAGGTTCTCGGTGTACCAGAACAATTCTCCTCCTTCCCGTCCACTCGGAGAGGCTACTTGGCAAGAAAATCTGCCGATACTCTCTCGTATGAGACCGAACTGAATTGTGACGTCTTGGCCGTTAAGTGGGATACTCCCCTTCCGTCCAAAAAGTTTCGAGACTTATTAATACAAAATAGAAAGAGTTAAGATGATTTAAAGCTTCATGTGTTGTATACATTCCCACCTCCCACTCCCATCCCCCACCCCCACCTCCCACTTGAGTACAGCTTGCAGAACTCTCCTCTCACACAACCACGTAAGACTGTCCGAAAAGTTCTTCTTTGGGATGTAGTTCAACTCGCGCATCACATGGCACATTCTCTCGCCTTATACACGTTGAGTGCCATCCTGCCAGTTCTTGCAGTCGACACTGATCATTTGCAAGGCTTTGTGCATTTCGTAGCCAGTTGGTAGCGATGTTACTTCCCTGTACACTACTGGAGCTGTCTGTGAAGAATTTCATGGGAACTGTTTAGCCAGAACGTTATGAGCACCTGTTTAAGACCGTGATGGTGCACTGTTGGAACGCATTACAACGACGATTCTGCGTGCCATGGGTTCCACAAGTCTTTCGTAGGTTTCTGGAGGTATATATACATCTATCTACACTCTGCAAACCACTATGAAGTGCATGGCCGGAGGGTCATGCCACTGTAACAGTTATTTGGGCTTGTTCCAGTTCCATTCACGTATGGTGGGCACGAAGAATGACAGCTTGAAAGCCTCTGTGCGTGCACTAATTTATCTAATCTGGTCCTCACTATTCCTATGTGAGAGATACGTAGGGGGTTGTAATACATTCCTAGAATCGTCATTTAATTCCGGTTCTTGAAACTTCGTTGGTAGGCTTTCTCGGGATAGCTTCCGTCTACCTTCAGAGTGTCTCCGCGGTTCAAACAAACCTGTGAAAAATCGTACTGCCCTTCTCTATATACGCTCAGTATACCCTGTTAGTCCTATTTGGTACGGATCCCACACACTTGAGGAATATTCTTGTATGGGCTGCGTGAGTGATTTGTAAGAATGTCGTATGTGGCCTGATTGTGTTGCCCTAATACTCTACCAGTAAACCGAAACCTGCTACCTGCTGTATCCGTGACTGAGGCTATGTAATAGTTTCGTTTCATGTCCCTATAAAGTGTTGCACCCAAGTATTGTATGAGCTAACCGACTAATTCCTTTTGTGACTCGTTGTAGTTTAGTAACAGGTTGCAAGGTGTTCTACCGTTTTGTAAAATGGACTGTTTTACATTTCTGAACATTTAGAGAAGGTTGCCAATGTTTGTGGCACTTTGAAATCTTATCAGCGTCTGAGTATTTGTGCAGATTCGTTCAGACTGTACTTACTGCAAATAACTGCGTCATCTACGAAAAGTCTGAGCTTACTACTAATGTTATCCGCGAAGTCATTAATGTATAACACGAACAGTAACGTACCCAACACCCGAAGTTGCTTCTACATCTGTCGATGATTCCATCCAAGACAAAACGCTATTTCCTCCGTACCAAGAAACCATCCGTCCAATCACAAATTTCGCGTAATATCTCCTAACATCGTACTTCTGGTAATAAGCGTAAGTGTGGTACTGAGTCATACGTTTTTTTGGAACCGAGAAATACTGCACGTACTTGACGCCTTGATCTATTTCTTTCAGGATGTCACGTCAGAAAACTGCGAGTTGAGTTTCACATGACTAATGTTTTCGCAATCCATTCTGGTTGACATGGCTGTTAGAGAGATCTCATTTGTCTGAGCTCGGAATATTTTCTAAGATTCTACAACAAATGGGAGTCAAAGACACTAGACAGTAGCTCCGTGGACCACTTCTGCTACCCTCGTTGTAGACAGGTATGACCTATGGTTCTTCCAGCTGTGGGACACGGTTTTTTGTTCGATGTATCTAAGACAGATTTTAGTCAAAAAAGGGAATAACTCAGACGCAGATAGGGTGTAGAATCTGTCGGGAATGCCATCTGGCCCTGGGACTTCGTTTAGTTTTAAGTTGTTCAGCTGTTTCTCAGCTCCACTGAGACTGGGACCAGATGTCTACGCCCAGGTCCCGCAACCAAGTAAATTAGGTACCGTCGGTTGGGGGCCAGAAACTGTCGCCGGACATCGTCGGAGACGTGTTGCATCAGGTGCAGGTCATGCGAATTTGCTGGCCAAGACATTGAAGGTGAGTTCACTGTCATGTCCCTCAAACCACTGTACCACGATTCTGGCCATTTGACACAGACAGTTCTCCTGCCGGAAGATGCCACCGTCGTCAGCGATGACATGAAGCATGAAAGAATGCAGGTGGACCCCAATAATACTGACGTAGACCACTGCTGTCATGATGCCTTAGATTACTACCAGAGGTCCCATGGGAGACGGCAAATGTCCCCCTACAGCAATCTGTTTCTAGCAGCCATTCACCAGTGCGGCTGCATTTGCATACACGACCATCGACCTGGTGTAACGAAAAACGCGATTCATCCGACCAGGCCGCATGTTTCCATCGATTCACGGTCTAATCTCGATGATGTGCCCGCTGCAGTCGTAACTGATTTCCGTAGGACTGTTTGGTAACGAGTATAGGACGTCTGCTGCGGAGCTCCACGTTCAACAACGTGCACCGAACGGTGTGCTCCCAAACACTTTTATCCTACATCAGCAATATATTGTCTCTTCAGATTTGCCACAGATAGCTGCCTATCTTTCTTCACAGAGTGGTCAAGCTTCGGACTGTGCTGAGGCGTGGACGTCCAGCACCTCGTCGCCAATTCGTAGTTTCACAGTCCTTGAGCCACTTTCCATAGACTCCCAAGACAGTACCAGGTCAACAGCCGACCACCTTCGTTGTTTCCGTGATGACCATTCTCAGGCACCAGACAATAACAACGTGTCATTTACTGAAGTCGCTCATGACACTGGACTCCCCCATCTGCGAACGGCAACGTCAGTTTTATGTTTACCCATCCGTCTCTCTTCCGCTTGCACAACTCGTTACCTTGTCACGTGACTGCAACGCCTCCAGTAGCTATTCAGTTTCATAGCGGACTGAAGTCAAACTCTCCATCTACATGACTATTCTGCAGTTCACAATAGTGAATAAATGACGTTGTGGATAACATCGGAAGTTCACTGAGGCTTTTTGCGGATGGTGCTGTGGTATATCGAGAGGTTGTAACAATGGAAAATTGTACTGAAATGCAGGAGGATCTGCAACGAATTGACGCATGGTGCAGGGAATGGCAATTGAATCTCAGTGTAGACAAGTGTAATGTGCTGCGAATACATAGAAAGAAAGATCCCTTATCATTTAGCTACAATATAGCAGGTCAGCAACTGGAAGCAGTTAATTCCGTAAATTATCTGGGAGTACGCATTAGGAGTGATTTAAAATGGAATGACCATATAAAATTAATCGTCGGTAAAGCAGATGCCAGACTGAGATTCATTGGAAGAATCCTAAGGAAATGCAATGCGAAAACGAAGGAAGTAGGTTACAGTACACTTCTTCGCCCACTGCTTGAATACTGCTCACCAGTGTGGGATCCGTACCAGATAGGGTTGATAGAAGAGATAGAGAAGATCCAACGGAGAGCAGCGCGCTTCGTTACAGGATCATTTAGTAATCGCGAAAGCGTTACGGAGATGATAAACTCCAGTAGAAGACTGTGCAGGAGAGACGCTCAGTAGCTCGGTACGGGCTTTTGTTGAAGTTTCGAGAACATACCTTCACCGAGGAGTCAAGCAGTATATCGCTCCCTCCTACGTATATCTCGCGAAGAGATCATGAGGATAAAATCAGAGAGATTAGCGCCCACACAGAAGCATACCGACAATCCTTCTTTCCACGAACAATACGAGACTGGAATAGAAGGGAGAACCGATAGAGGTACTCAAGGTCACACTGTCAGGTGGCTTGCGGAGTATGGATGTAGATGTAGATGACTCGCAGAGGGCTTACCGAACCACTTTCACACGGACGCTTCGTCTTTCCGTGCGAGTTCTGATTGCTCTTATTTTTATATGATGATCATTTCTCCCTACATAGGAGTGCACCAACAAAATATTTTCGGATTCGGGGGAGAAAATTGGAGATTGAAGTTTCCTCCTCAACGAAAAATGTATTTGTTTTAATGATTCCCACCTGTACTCTTGTATCATATCCGGGAAACTCTGTCCTATTTCGCGATAATACAAAACGAGCTGCGCTTCTTCGAACTTTTTCGATACGCTCCATCTGTCCTATCTGGTAAGGATCCCATGCTGCGCAGCAATACTCCAAAAATGTAGTGTAGCCAGTCTCATTATTAAATCTATTGCATCTTTTAAGTGTTCTGCAAATAAATCGCAATCTTTGGTTCGCCTTTCAGATAAAATTATCTTTGTAATCATTACAGCTTAAGTTGTTCGTAACTACCATCCCGGGGTATTTAGCTGAACTGATAGTCTATAGATCTGTATGATTTATCGTGTAAGCGAAATTTAGCGCATTCCTTTTAGAACTGAAGTGGATGATTTGATATATTTCATTATTTATAGTCAGTTGTCGCTTTTCGCACTGTAACACTGTACACACACCTCGTTTCACTCACTCGTGAAGTCATGTGATGCCTTTACTGGACAGTAAATGATAGCATCATTTCCAAACAATCTAATAAGGCTGCTCAGATTGTCTCCTTAATCGTTCGTACAGATTAGCAACTGCAGAGCGCCTATAACACGTTCTTGGGAACACCGGATATCACTTCTGTTTTGCTCAATTATTTACCGTTGATTATTAAGTAAAGTGACCTTTGACAGAAAATCACGAATCCAGTGGCATAGCTGGTACGATACGTGATAGGAACGCCATTTGACTAGAAGCCACTGTGAGCGACTGTACCGGAAGCCTTCTGGGTATCGAGAAATATGGAACCAATTTGAGGCCCCAGATGATATCACTCATTACTTCATGAGAATAAAGAGTAACTTGCATTGCAAAACGACGAAATTGTTTGAATTCGTTCTGGTTGTGCGTCAATAGATCGTTTTCTTCGAGGTAATTCATAATGTTCGAACACAGCATGTGTTCCAAAATGTACTGGAAATCGACGTCACTGATATGGATCTGTGTTTTGGCAGGTTACTCCTATTTCCTTTCTGGATTACTAGCGTGGCCTGTGAAAATTTCTGGTCTTTACGGGTGGATATGATTGCGTAGTACAGAGTTACTGTATCAGCATACTCTGAAGAGAACCTAATTTGTATACAATTCGGACCGGAGGATTTGCTTCTTTTGTTAAGTTATTTAAGCTGCTTCGCTACACCGAAGATACCTTCTTTTAAGTTAGTCATGTTTGTACTTCTTAGTTCAAATTCTGGAATATTTACTTTATTTTATTTGGCGAAAGAGTTTTGGAAAAATATATTTAGCAAGTCCGCTTTACTGGAGCTGTCATCGGTAACATTACCATCGCTATCGCTTTGTGAAGATTTTGAGTGTATCTGGCCACTAGTGTGCTTTAATATATTTGAGTGGTCTCTGTTCTGCTGGACATGTCCGACAGAACAGGCACCATTCATATACATCGCAATGATTCCTTGACGTTTGCCTCATTGCGGATGCGCTAATATCGTCCTAACTCCTACAGGAAACAATACTCTGTGAGTAGGAAGTAACGGACAAGGGACGCTGCATTGCAGTGTGCGATGAGTTGGAAATTTGAGTCGGTTAAGGCAACCCCTCACGAGTGCGGTAAATCCGGGTAGCGTCCTGGTCCGACATAAACTTTAAACTCCCGTCATTGCATTACCACAATGCCCTGTGCTGTTGGAAGTCACGAATTCTGACACAATCCCTTCCCTTTCTTTCCCCATATCTATTTCATGTAAACACGCTGTTGTCCAAAATAAATACACCGGTGTCCAAAATCAAAGCAAAAAACTGAAATTTTGCAAGTTTGTGTTTCTTTTGCCCCAAAAAATTATAAACAGGTGATGGTAAAGTAGGAACAAGGTAAAGAATACAGAACGTAATTAACTGCAACATGTGTAACGGTAGACAAGTGTTTCTCCTTGCTTTGTAACTTAGCGGATTTGCTCACAGATTCTGACAACTGGTTAATGTTATCGGTATGGGGTATGATCACCTCTGTCATCAATACAGGCCTGACACGACGGGACACGCTGTGAATGATTTCATCAATCTCATGTTGAGGCAATAACGCCCTTTCTTCCTGTAAAACTGCTCACACGTCTTGGAGAGTGGTTGGTGGATTCTGACGTGATGCAACGCATCTCCCTAGTGCCCTCTAGACATGCTCTACGGTACTCAAATCGGAAGAGCGATCAGGCCACGACATGCGTGCAATATCTTCCGTTCAAAAAAAAAAAAAAAAATCAACTGTTCGATCTCTATGAGGTCGAGTATTGTCGTCCATCAATACGAAGTCTAAGTCCACAGCACCTCGCAACACCCGCGCATTGAGATCTCAAGATCTCCTCACGGTACATGACAGCAGTTAAATCTTGCTAATTCAATTGTACAATTTCATAAAGAAGTGGTAGAGTGGTCAACATAATCCCTGCCCATACCTCCTTGATGTCGGTCTCTTTCCACAATGTTTGGGTCCCGAAATTGTGTTCCACGTGCCCTCCATATGCGAATTCGTCGAGAATCATTCTACAGACCAAATCGGGACTCATCTGTGAAAAGAACACCGCTCGACCGTCCAGGTGGCATACTGACGGATCCCCTCTAGAGTTCCCTTCTGTGAAGACATGCCAGAGGTAAACATACAGCAGGTCTCTTACAATAAAGGCCACTCTGCTGAAGCTGTAACGTCCCCTTAGAAAAATTTATGATTGACTGTGCTGATAAACCTCTTACAGTTTTTGCTTTTCAAACAGCTGAGCAAAACTGGACGTACTCAGACATTACTCTCTTTACGTATTCTGATCAACACTAAACTGACACACAATATTTTTAGCGCAACGCAATCTGACTTTTAATAATTCCTACAAAAGAATGGCCCTGAATAACAATAACCTATATCTTTCATGAATCACTTGCCTCACAAAAATCTTAGTTACTCTAACTACTGCAATATAGCGAGCGCCACTACTGCCAGCTAAATAAAATATTCTAACTGCTGAAGGCACTAACTACTGATATGCGGCATAGTTAGCAAATGAAAGATTTTGATAGACAACAAACAATGTATTTACCTTAATAGTGTTCAAAAGACGTAATATACATATCAGTACATGACATCCAGTCTTACAAATTTACTGTCTCTCATGGACACACGTCCAGATCATCCGCTCTCAAAACTCCGCCATTTCTCTCCCCACATCCACCACTGCTGGCGGCTCACCTCCAACTGCGCAACGCTACGCGCTGTTAACAGCCAGCTGCCCAACGCTACAATGGCGAGTATTACAACAACGCCAACCAGCCACAGACTGAACACAGCACAGCCAGTGATTTTCATACAGAGCGCTACGTGGCGTTACCAATATAAAAACCTAAACAGCCTACGTACAAAGCCTTCTGTACACCGTTTGCCTCGATACACCACCTCCAGGGGATGCTGCGAGGCCAGCTGCCAGTTGCAGCACAGTACTAAGGCGATAGTGTCGCGCTCTTACAGGCAAATAACCGTCCACTCTTTCTGATGTCACATGTGGTCGGTCCTTTCCTGGTCTCCGGGATACAGTTTCGGTCTCTATAAACTGTCGCCTCATCAGAGAAACAACACGATGATTCACATTACGCCATCGAGACACATCAGTTTGCACCTCTCCGGTTTCCATTCTTTCAATGGCTCTCCGCAGCATACTGTCTTTAGGCGTCTTCTCTGTGCCATACTGCACCGTCTGTGGCTGTGCACATAGCGATTACGGATGTGAGACTACGCTACATCATTACCCCGCTTGATAGGTGCCTTTACGTTACTGCTGCCGCGGTTGTCCGTTGATTGAATTGTCATCTTCAGAGTCTGTGAAGTCTCGCGCGGCAGGAAGCACGCCGTTGCCACAGCATGCTGCTCCAGGTCGACATACAAGAGGCGAGTTGATACATACAAGTTTCGTTCGCTCAGATTTCCAAAGCCTCAGCGGTAAGTAAAAGCAGTACAAATTGTAATGGTAGAAGCTGCACCCCGCTCAGGATTAGCCGAGCGGTCTTAGGCGCTGCAGTCATGGACTGTGCGGCTGGTCCCGGCGGAGGTTCGAGTCCTCCCTCGGCCATGGGTGTGTGTTTGTCCTTAGGATAATTTAGGTTAAGTAGTGTGTAAGCTTAGGGACTGATGACCTTAGCAGTTATGTCCCATAAGATTTCACACACATTCGAACATTTTTTGCCATCTTCCGTGCAGAAAACGATCGTAACGACGTCTGTTAATAGTTTGTATGATTATATCGTGAGTTAGACAGAGGACGGGGAAATAGCACTTCGTTGCTTTAATTTTGGACACGAGTGTACTTAACATATAAGCAGAATGTCTTTGGACCTTCTGCCAGGTTTAGAGTCAGAGTTTGTTGTGGAAACCGTTAAAACCATCTCACTAAGTTTCGAACTTGTGTAAAACTTCGCCAATTTTGGCTCATCATGTGTACACGTTGCCACACTTTGAATTTCTCTCCGTATCACTGGATGATGGATTTTAGAGCTGGTTTTATGGAAGTCAAGAAACATAGCATCCATGTGAACTGCGTTGTTTTCTGATTTCCGGATCTCGTATACGAAGAGGGAACGCTGGGAACAGCACGACTGGAGCTTGTGGAAACCGATTTCACATGTAGACGCACCTGTTTTTCGCAAAGCGCGAAATCGCGAAATTTTCACGAAATTTTACACAATTTGCTGAAAACGCGAAACTATTTACTTTTAAGACAAATCGCGAAATAATTGACGAAACTTTGCAAACTCTCATCATTTGAACTTAACTGCGGAAATTCGATTGGAGTTTTGGTAATACAAACCCGATATCGATTGTACACCATTTCGATGTATATAATATATCGAGTATTCCAAAGACATTCTACAATATTCTGGTGGTGTATTCAGTATTGCGTGTTGGAAATCGTTGTGGATCGCCGGTGCATTGAGTGTGATATTTTGTGTTTTGTTTTCGTGCTACAGATGATTAATATGGTAGTGACAGTTTTCGACCGAGAAAAGGAATTTTCGTCAGAAGGATTTTATGTTTTCGACAAAAGTAGGAAGATACTTACGTGCAAATACTGCAATGCGCGTATTGAGTGGCAGAGGAAGGACACGTGCCTGAAACACATTAATAACAGTTCTTCCCATAAGAAGAACAAGGAGAAGGCGCTAACAACTACTGGTATAAAAAGACAAGCTACACTCACGGAAGTCACTGCAGCGGCAAAACGAGTGAAAAATGATAAAGAAGAATTCATTTTATCGACTACTGGAGCTATCATTAAGGCTAACATTCCGATGGAAAAAGTTGATCACCCGAAGCTGAGAGAATGGATGAACAAATACATACTAGCTTTGTGTAATAATTAATTTAGGTAAAGATGTTGATGTGATTGGTATTCTTCTTTCCCTGAAAGCAGAGTATGGACTTTTTGTGGAAGCTGCAGTGAAGGCTTTGTGGATCCCAGTCAGTAATGTTGATAGTGAATCATTTTCTAGATATTGCAACAGCTCTGACTCCCAGTAATATGGAAGTAATGGTATCCTTGCCTTTCTCAGAGTGACTTGTGTGTTGTGTACATAGACTAGGACAGGATAAATGTTTTCCAAACTTTCATGATTTGGTATTTGTGTTTCAATAAGATTTATAATTTTTACGCTTCTTCAATTTATGTAAAATAAAAGATTTTTCATTGCAAATGTGCCATAAATGTATTTGCCTCACCTTTCACTGCTGAAAAGTGGAAATAAAATTTAGCGAAATTATTAACGAAGTGAAAAAAACTAGCGAAAAATATACCGAAATAACTTTTTAAAAATGACGAAATCGGGCAAAAATTTTCTCCACAAACAGGTGCCTCTGCCTATGTGGAGTTGTTCGGTCTACAGGGAAGTCTTCCTACAGTGTCATTAGCCGGTGCACGCAGCCGATTCCCGGGGCGGCAGCCGCCAGACAGACAGCAGGGGCGATAACGAGATGGAGTGCCTCAGCTGCGGAGTGCAGACTGCAGAGCTCGCGGCGCGGGCAGCCCGCCAGGTGCACGTGCTGGGCCGCTGCCAGGCGTGGGAGTCTGCCCGGCTGAGTGTCTCCCCTCCATTCTCCCGCCGCTGCCATTCATCTGCAGGCGACGTGTCTCTCGCTGCTCCGACCGCCCGTGGCTCCCTCCACCACACGTCTGCCGGGAGGGGCAGCCAGACCCATTGCTCTGTGTTGCCTTGTTCACACTGGCGATCAGGAATCGTTAACGCTAGGATTTCACCCGGAACAAGTCCCGCCCACTGACCCCCGGTTTTCCCGGTCTTTGTTCAGCGCCTGGGCATCGTTTCAGTTGACCCATGTGGCTTACCGCGTTCGGCTGCACTTGGAGTGAATGTTACGTTAATATCTTGCTAGGTCTTAAATTTTCCCAGGTAGTTAAAAGACACATTACAAGAAACGTGCACAATTAGCCTCAGCTGTGCCAGGTACTTCCACAGCAAACATAAGAGAAAACAATGTAGCACTGAATTCTTTAAATACGAGAACTCAGTATCCAGATGAATAGCCTATGAAGAAACATACTTCTATGTGAGGAAAAGCACCCAAAGCTAAAACAGGATAAACCTACCCTCAAAGAATAATTTGTTTGGAGAAAGAGGAACCACAGTATACTTGACACTTACGTTTCAGAACTCAGACAGTATATGTGAAACAAGCACCAATGTTCACTATACTTCCAGAGGGCATCAAAATTACTTTGTTGTTGCTAGATCGATCCAAGCTGATTTCGCGTGCTATTGACTGAATAGTTTTGCTGAAAAATTTTGGGGGTGAAAGAAGAACTAGCACAGCATGAAGGACGTTTTACAGCCATGAAACACCGCAGCATATATTTCCTCCATAACTGCTCTGTGACAAACATAAACATCACATTATTAATTTTTTAAAATGGTTTGAATGACATTTACGAAATTAATAAATCTTTTGGTTAAAAACAGACAGAACAAAGAATAACGACACATTATTTTCCTGAGACGTTTGCAACAGCATATAGGTCACTAATCACACAGAAACAGCTACAATTCTTTGTAACCTTGTTTATAATGCGCAGGTATGGTATTGGAAGAATTTACAAGTTAAAAGTCACCCATTATCCATGCAAATACTGACGAAATACGCCATACATGCAAATATCTTACTATTTTCATTAGGCATTTCTACTTTATGACATTCTTATATTCTTTAAGTTTCGTGAGCTACTATGAGGGCCTACATAAACAAAACAACTTTCACTTATTTCTATATAACGGTGATTTTAGACAACAGAGTTATTCGAGTGAATTCGTGGCTTTACTGCCGACATGACAGATTCAAGACCATTGTTTTCGCATTGTATGTTTGCTCTGCTGTTTCCCTCAAATAAACGTATTATAGTAAGTGAATTAGTTAATGAAAATTTCTCCTTAGTGCCCTTAAATAACATCACGTTATTTTTTGTTTTCTATTGCTGGCGATGCTTTCAATTCTCTATAAATATTTTTATTTCTTTAATAATGCAGATTCATATCACATTACTATCCAGAAAAGCTTAACTTTCTTATCGTTACTGAATTTCATCACAGTATAACACGTGTTGGACTGCGACGATAACAACTTTGTTGTAGCTTCCAGTTTGCGGAACTGGCGGCCGTTTAGGGGAGGGCCTTACACTATGGATAGGCGTGGAGGGGGGTGAATGGGCGGGACTTGTTCCGTGTGAAATCCTAGCGCTAAGGGCACGTCTGGCGATCGGGCCGGCCTGTACTGGGCCGAACCACCGACACACAGAAGTGTAGAAAGTCATGCAGAACTTCCTAGTATCGCATCGGACCTCCTTTCACCCGGCGTAGTAAAACAACTCGACATGACATTGTCCAAACAAATCGTTGCAAGTCCCCTGCAGAAATACTGAGCCCTGCTACCTTTTTACTCTTCCATAACTGCGAAACTGTTGCCGATACAGTATATTGTGCACGAACTGACCTCTCGATTTTGTTCCATGAATTTTGGTAGGAATCATGCCGGGCGATCTCGACGGACAGTCAGTCGCTTTAACTGCCCAGAATGTTCTTCAAACCAATCGCAGACAACAGTGGCCCAGTGACACCCATAAAAATTGCATCGTTGTTTGGCGCATGAAGTGCACGAATGGCTGCAGATGGTCTCCAAGTAGCCGAACACAACCATTTGCTGTGAATGATCGGTTCAGTTAGAGTAGAGTACCCCCAGTCCATACAATGTGAACACAGCCCAACCCATGACGGAGCCAGCACCGGCTTGCACAGTGCCTTGTTCAATACCTGGGCCCATGGCTTCGTGGGGTCTCCGCCACAGCTCTTATCAACCGAAGTCGGACTCATCTGACCGGGCCACGGTTTTCCAGTCTTCTAGGGTCCAACAGATGTATTCAAGAGCCCAGGAGAGGCGCTGCAGGCGATGTCGTGCTGATAGCAAAGGCACTCGCGTCGGTCGTCTGCTGCCAAAGCCCACTAACGCCAAATTTCGGCGCACTACCTAACGGATACGTTCGTCGTACGTCCCCCCAGCTGCTCTCGGTCTACATCTACGTGATAACTCTGCTATTTGCAATAAAGTGCCTAGCAGAAGGTTCAATAAACCACCTTCAAGCTGAAGAACTAGCACTCCTGAAAGAAAGGATATAGCGGAGACATGGCTTAGCCACAGCCTGGGGGATGTTTCCAGAATGAGATTTTCACTCTGCGGCGGAGTGTGCGCTGATATGAAACTTCCTGGCAGATTAAAACTGTGTGCCCGACCGAGACTCGAACTCGGGACCTTTGCCTTTCGCGGGCAAGTGCTCTACCATCTGAGCTACCGAAGCACGACTCACGCCCGGTACTCACAGCTTTACTTCTGCCAGTATCTCGTCTCCTACCCTCCAAACTTTACAGAAGCTCTCCTGCGAACCTTGCAGAACTAGCACTCCTGAAAGAAAGGATATAGCGGAGACATGGCTTAGCCACAGCCTGGGGGATGTTTCCAGAATAAGATTTTCACTCTGCGGCGGAGTGTGCGCTGATATGAAACTTCCTGGCAGATTAAAACTGTGTGCCCGACCGAGACTCGAACTCGGGACCTTTGCCTTTCGCGGGCAAGTGCTCTACCATCTGAGCTACCGAAGCACGACTCACGCCCGGTACTCACAGCTTTACTTCTGCCAGTATCTCGTCTCCTACCCTCCAAACTTTACAGAAGCTCTCCTGCGAACCTTGCAGAACTAGCACTCCTGAAAGAAAGGATATAGCGGAGACATGGCTTAGCCACAGCCTGGGGGATGTTTCCAGAATGAGATTTTCACTCTGCGGCGGAGTGTGCGCTGATATGAAACTTCCTGGCAGATTAAAACTGTGTGCCCGACCGAGACTCGAACTCGGGACCTTTGCCTTTCGCGGGCAAGTGCTCTACCATCTGAGCTACCGAAGCACGACTCACGCCCGGTACTCACAGCTTTACTTCTGCCAGTATCTCGTCTCCTACCCTCCAAACTTTACAGAAGCTCTCCTGCGAACCTTGCGGAACTAGCACTCCTGAAAGAAAGGATATAGCGGAGACATGGCTTAGCCACAGCCTGGGGGATGTTTCCAGAATGAGATTTTCACTCTGCGGCGGAGTGTGCGCTGATATGAAACTTCCTGGCAGATTAAAACTGTGTGCCCGACCGAGACTCGAACTCGGGACCTTTGCCTTTCGCGGGCAAGTGCTCTATCATCTGAGCTACCGAAGCACGACTCACGCCCGGTACTCACAGCTTTACTTCTGCCAGTATCTGGGTGCCAATAGAAGGCCGTCGGCCACTGCGTGGTGAGAGGTAATGCCTGAAATTTGGTATTCTCGACGCACGCTTGACTCTGTGGATCTCGGAATATCGAATTTCCTAACGATTTCCAAAGCAGAATGGCCCGGACGTGCGGTTAAAGGCGCTGCAGTCTGGAACCGCAAGACCGCTACGGTCGCAGGTTCGAATCCTGCCTCGGGCATGGATGTTTGTGATGTCCTTAGGTTAGTTAGGTTTAACTAGTTCTAAGTTCTGGGGGACCAATGACCTCAGCAGTTGAGTCCCATAGTGCTCAGAGCCATTTGAGCCAGAATGGCCCATGCATCTAGTTCCAACCATCATTCCCCCTTCAGAGTCTGTTAATCCCAGTCATGTAGCCTTAATCACGTCGGAAATCTTTACACACGAATCACCTGATTACAAATGACAACTCCACCAGTGCACTGCCCTTTTATAACTTGTACGTGATACTACAGTCATCTGTATATGTGAACATCGCTATCTCATGACTATTGTCACCTCAGTGTAAGTATAATGGTTAATCAAGTCAACATCAGCATTTACAGCTTCCAGCCCATTTATCGGTCTCTTTCCAACATAAGTCTCTCCATCTCTTCACTATCTCCAACCAAGTTTTCGCCTCCATCCTGTCCCTAACTTCTCCTCTCCTCTCCTCTTTACATATTTCACTCCAGCAACCTATTTGTTTCCGGTCTTCCTCTACGTCTCTTGTTTCGTACTGTCATTTCATGATCCCGCCTCGGTATTCTGCCTTCACCCATTCTTTTATCATGCCCAACTTTATTTTGCTTGATTTCTGGTCTGTGTATAAAAATCATACTCCTTTACAGCAAAGTATCCCTCCTGAAAAGTGTGTCTCATTGCAGTTCATACAACCTGAAAGCACTAGACAAATTCGACCTCTGGTTGTTCGTTTCCCCCTTTTTTTTCCTGTAAAACATATTATCGCACTATCAGCAGCTAGGCCTTAAAGGACAGCTAGTTTCACTATAAGCTCCACGACCCAATGTTTTCCATTCGGATTTATCTCGTCACATTCCATCAGTTCCCATCACTCCTTTACACCAACGTGCTTCTATATGCATTATTTAAGACTTGATACTTAGCTGAACGTTACTGCACGTTCTGTAACTCCCAAAGAGTTCGCCTTCATTCTTGATGGTGCGAATCTTCATCACTGTGGCGCGCCATTTTTCATTCGGTGTTGGTGTTGCAAGTTAATGGTTTGTTTTGAACATTTCTTGATAGTGGACAATGTACACTTTCACAAGTGTAATACACACATCCCATAGAAATTTGATCTCTCCACCTCCCAGACATTCATTCTCTGTCACACTCCTGATGCACATGGTGAATCATTAGCAACTGATAATTTTCCTGTCCTAATTGTTAAGACAACGCTTTCAAATGAGCCTCACTAAAGACTGAACCTGCAACCTCGCACTAAAGGGGCTCCTTGTCAGACGAGTTTTGTGATGCCGTGGGTGCTCGGACTGAATTAATAGTAGTATTTGGTTCCTGCATTCACAACAGCGTCCTACCAGCTTCTTGTCGAAGTTTTACATATGTTAAATTCATCGCCGATTCGCCAGAGAATCTCATCATTCCTTATTTTGTCAGTTCACCTAATTTTTAATATCATTCTACAGCATCACATTTCAAACGCGTCCATTTTCTTCCTTTACGGTTTTCCGACAGTCCATGTTTCACTACCATACAATGCTGTTCTTCGAACGTACATACCAAGAACTTTTTTTCTCTAGTTAAGGTCGATGTTTGCTATTAGTCGACTTCTTTTGGCCGATAATTCCCCCTTTTCCCAGTGTTAGTCCGGTTTTCATGTCGTCTTTGCTCCTTGTATCATGGGTTTCCGTCTAGGTAACAAAATTCCTTCACATCGTCTGTTTCGTGAGCACAAATTTTGATGCTAAGTGTCTCGCTCTTCTCATTTGTGCTGCTTCTCATTACTTTCGTCTTTCTTCGATTTATTCTGAATCTAAATTCTGTAGTCATTAGACGGTTCGTTCCATCCTATAATTTCTCTTCACATTCACCGAGAATAGCAATGTCAGCAGTGAATCTTACCATTGATTTCTTTTCATCCTGAATCTTTCTTTTTATTTCCGTCATCGCTTATTCGACGAGTATGTATACAGTGAACACATGGGCAGAAGACTACACCCCCGTATTGTACCCATTCTAGGCCGAGCACTTCGTGGATGCTCTTCTACTCTTGATGAAAGTTATAGCCATTCAAATACTTGTCCAGCCATGCAGATGTTTTCCGTGGTTTCCATAAATCGCTTAAGGTGAATTCCGAGGCGTTCCCTTTGAAAAGCACACGGCCTATTTCTTTCCGCATCCCTTCCCATAAACCCTAACCTACGTTCGTTTCTATTTTTTCCTTTTAACAACTGCTGCCGGCGCATCTCTTGTGGGACCGAAGCAATCTACATCAGTGCGCGGCGGCGTCAATAAATACAATGGAAGCTTGTTGAGCAGGAGTCGATAGAGCACCGTGTCACTATTTGTTCTGGCCGCCTCTGCTTACGGCTTGATATTCAGCTGGCGTGGAAGCAGCATTCAGAGCACTCTGCGGCTGCTTCCAAACGATGCGCTTCTGCCTCTGTACCTTCATCCTCTATGCTGTTATTTCGTATTTTTTCGACTACAGGATTACTCTCTCTAATTTTGGCCCCCTTTGCAATTGAAATTCAACCCTCGAATCTTTTGAAGCATTAATGTGTTACTCAACAAAATTACTTTCACTTCTATCGAGTTCGCGTAATCCGTCTGCGAACAGGATTTTCCCCGTGACGCAGTCTAAATTTTAAAACAGATTACAAGTGGTTTTCTTTTTCATGGAAGTGGATGCATAGGTTTTGCCTCTAAATTGTAGAGTGTCTCCTCTAGAGACTGCGAAACTGAAACACACCCTCCTCAAAATTTATGTTTTTTTTCTAAACACGTCACTGTACGGAATATGACGGGAGAGTTTTCTTACCACTACAACCCATTCACTGTCAAGTTAACGTATGGTGTGAGGGAAACATGTCTAAAGGAAGTCGAAAGCACCATGCTCTTTCTCTCCTTATTTTCGTTGTCGTTACGACAGATACACGGCAGTTTTTTGTATCCTTCTCGCTACGTTAGCATGATGCGGCTTTCTTTTTTGTTTTTTTTCTTTACTTTCAGCGCAAGTGTTAGAGGAAAAAATAAAAATTATTTTTCCTTTTGAATATTTGTTTTGAACCAGGTTTGACTATTATTGCATTATTTTCTTGATGCCGAGTTTAATTCAGCCTTCTCCTACACTTTTGCAATCACGAGTATTGGCCAAAGCTGTTCGCCGGTATACGTATTTGGAAGCGTAAGACCGGTTACTTTTCTACGAAATTATTGTTCAATTCGGCATTACTGTCTCTAACTCAGGGTACGGAGGTTCTGCGTCACAACTAAGAAAGTTTGAACTGAGCGCGTGATGGCGACGTATTGTTGGGCTTCCAACTACGACAACGAGGAGGCTGTTAATATTTGCCGTAATTATTTCTGAATTTCTGCAATGATTATTTATTTGACATGAAACAGTTCCTCCAGTACTACCTACGAAGTGTGTGAAAACAGTAATGAAACTGATCTTTTTATCTATCGAAGTTTTTGTTTTCAAACAAGGACATCGTCTCCTTCAAAGCAGTTCCCTTCGGCAGCTATACATAAGTGGAGTCGTTGTTCCCAGTCTTGGTAGTAGCGCTGAAAGGCTTCAGCTACTAGCGCCTTTAAAATGTCGGTCACATTTTTTTGAATGTTCTCCAGAGCTCCAAAGTGACGTCCTTTTAAGGCATTTTTCAAATAAGGGAAAAGAAAAAGTCACAAGGACTCTTATCGAATGGTCAGGTGATTAGGGGCGCTGTGGAGCAACAGGAATGCCTTTTTAGATAAAAAATTCCATGATAAAAGCGGCCGTTATACACGATGCGTTATCATGATGGAGCATTCACTTCTCTGCAGTGTCTGATCTCGCTCGATTCACACTTTTCCTGAGCGTTTCAAAGAAATCTTTGTAAAAAAACTTGGTTGGCAATTTGTCTTGGAGGACAAAAATTGTTCACGCACGCTCACGTTGGACATTTTCGTCGGTTTTCGAAGTTGAACTTGTCCCTGAGAGAGGTTCATCTTCAGCGTTTTCACGGCCTTCCAAAAATGGTTGTGCCAGTGAAAATCTTGTGCACTTGATAAAAAATGTGCCCCATAGGACTGTTCATCTTTTCAAAGGCCATACAAGCAGATTCCTGAAGTTTAACACAACACGTGAAGGCTTAACGTTGCTCTAAATTCCGCAGTTCCATTTTAGTAATGTACAACAAAAACACAAGTTCACTGACGGTGGTCTCAAAAATCACGTGGTGGCTGTGAAGAGCTGAAACTCCAACTGAGTATCTGGGCGGTCTACACAAGGAGAACAACACTGCGTTGCCAGATTGCTCGCAGTGTTGTTCGCATTATTTCTTTTCACACACACCCCCTAAACAACTCGTTTAACACACATATTCACATTAATGCAATTATTACAGACCTTTACATCCGATCAGAGTACACTGCAACCGTATACTTTCAGTCCGGAGAAGCAGTGTTCTGCATTGTTCTCCTACTGAAGTAGACAAACGATATTACATATCATCTTTTTTACAGATTACTCAGTTTTGTATCTATTCTGTGTCGGCGAATCAATACATATTTAAATATTCACTGAAGAACGCTTTTACTCATGTCATATGTTCGTACACCATAAAATTGCTTACTGTTTTTGAGTTATTCCCTCCACTACTTCCTTCCCCAAGCAATTTGTTTTAAATAATCGTGATGCTATTCCATACGCTTAAGAGACATCGATGCTTTCTTTCAAATCTATCTTGGAATAGTCTGTCCTAATGATTTCAAGCGTTCTTTCCATATCATGTTAGTTATATGTAACTCTCAAGATAATTAAAAGATGTAGCAACGGCAAAGAATCATAATGGAATCTGATACTAACGATTGTGGGACAACAATATCAAAGTGTGGTCTACTTTGGTCTTCACATGCAAGGTCAGTAATGGAAGAGTGGGGTTTTTAAGTTTAGAATTTTTAAATTTTGTGAATGCTCGGAATTTTCGTTACTGCATTATTCTCCCGTTTATTATAGATTTGGCGGATACTCAGTGCTAGTGTATCGACCTGTAGTGACGTCACAACGTGAACACGTGCGTAAGTCGTTGGCTTGCGTCTGAAGATTAAGTCGCTTATCTAAGGCGCCGACTCAGAGCAAACATGTGCACTTAGGCAACAGAACTCGTGTTTAAACACGCCGATACTGCCTTTGTCGTAAATCAGACGTGGTGAAACACATACATTGTTTCAAAGGAAAGTCTGTCAGTTATCTTCAACACGTTCCCAGTCCCTTCTTTCTGCCAAAGGCGAAAACGTTGCATCCTGCCTTTCAGAGCCATAGTACACATCAAAAAAAGCTTTGCATCACCTCGGTTCCGAGAGTACCTTTTTATTCCTCATCAAAACCACACATTGCATGTTGTACGACCATACAGCGAGACCTTCAGAGGTGATAGTCCATATTTCTGTACACACCGGTACCTCTAATACCCAGTAGCGCGTCCTCTTGCATTGAAGCATGCTTCTATTCGCCGTGGCATACTATCCACAAGTTCATCAAGGAACTGTTGGTCCAGATTATCCCACTTCCCAACGGCGATTCGGCGTCGATCCCTCAGAGTGGTTGGTGGGTCACGTTGTCCATAAACAGCCCCTTTCAATCTATACCAGGCATGTTCGATATGATTAATGTGTGGAGAACATACTGCCCACTCTAGTCGAGCGATTTCGTTATACTGAAGGAAGTCATTCACAAGATGTGCACGATGGGGCGCGAATTGTCGTCCATGAGGGCTATGCTGCCGATATGGTTGCACTGTCGATCGGAGGATGGTATTCACGTATCTACAGCCGTTACAGCGCTGGATCTGTGAAGATGAAAGCTTCAATGACAATATTTCACATAGATTTTATCTACGAATCGGTAAAATTGCAAAGTTAGCCATAAAAGCAACTTACTTGTTTTCTATTACGTCCGACTGCGAGGAAGAAAACAATACAGCACATTGATATGTATACAGTCTTTGCATAAAGAAGACAGAATATATTTTAAAGAAGCGATTTGTGTAATGGCTTAAGTGCTCTGCTCTGGTCGTTAAAACAACTGTCTGTGAGAAACAAACCGAAACTGCACGTTTTCCGCAGCACAACAGTTTGTTTCTCGCAGTCATTTTCAACAGAAAACATACACATTGTTGTTTAAAAACATTTTGCCAATGTTCATCTCAATTTTCGTTAGAGTTTCATGTAAAGATCTGATGTAAATAAGTCAAGAAAGCTTCAAGATTTTTGCTAACAGTATTTCCCCTTTATATTATATACTTAAAAAATATAGTACCTTATGTCTGTTAAATGTTTTTGAGAGCATTGTGTGAAGCTACAAACGTTCCATTTTTATATATATATATATATATATATATATATATATATATATATTGTGTGTGTGTGTGTGTGTGTGTGTGTGTGTGTGTGTATATAAACAGGGTAAGTCACCTAACATTACCGCTGGATATATTTCGTAAACCACATCAAATACTGACGAATCGATTCCACAGACCGAACTTGAGGAGAGGAGCTAGTGTAGTTGGTTAATACAAACTATAAAAAAATGCACGGAAGTAAGTTTTTTAACACAAACCTACTTTTTTTAAATGGAACCTCGTTAGTTTTGTTAGCACCTCTGAATATATAAACAAATACGTAATCAGTGCCGTTTGTTGCATTGTAAAATGTTAATTACATCCGGAGATATTGTAACCTAAAGTTGACGCTTGAGTACCCCTCCTCCGCTGTTCGATCGTGTGTATCGGAGAGCACCGAATTACATAGGGATCCAAAGGGAACGGTGGCGGACCTTAGGTACAGAAGAGACTGGAACAGCACATTACGTCCACATGCTAACACCTTTTTATTGGTCTTTTTCACTGACGCACATGTACATTACCATGAGGGGTGAGGTACGCGTATACACGTGGTTTCCGTTTTCAATTACGGAGTGGAATAGTGTGTCCCGACATGTCAGGCCAATAGATGTTCAACGTGGTGGTCATCATTTGCTGCACACAATTGCAATCTCTGGCGTAATGAATGTCGTACACGCCGCAGTACATCTGGTGTAATGTCGCCGCAGGCTGCTAATACGTTGTTTCATATCCTCTGCGGTTGTAGGCACATCACGGTACACATTCTCCTTTAACGTACCCCACAGAAAGAAGTCCAGAGGTGTAAGATGAGGAGAACGGGCTGGCCAATTTATGCGTCCTCCACGTCCTATGAAACGCCCGTCGAACGTGTACTGCACCCCTCATGGTAATGTACATGTGCGTCAGTGAAAAAGACCAATAAAAAGGTGTTAGCATGTGGACGTAATGTGCTGTTCCAGTCTCTTCTGTACCTAAGGTCCATCACCGTTCCCTTTGGATCGCTACGTAATTCGGTGCTCTCCGATACACACGATCGAACAGCGGAGGAGTGGTACTCAAGCGTCAACTTTAGGTTACAATATCTCCGGATGTAATTAACATTTTACAATGCAACAAACGGCACTGATTACGTATTTGTTTATATGTTTAGATATGCTAACAAAACTAACGGGGTTCCATTTAAAAAAAAACGTAGGTTTGTGTTAAAAAACATACTTCCGTGCATTTTTTTATGGTTTGTATTAACCAATTACACTAGCCCCTCTCCTCACGTTCGGTCTGTGGAATCGATTCGTCAGTATTTGATGTGGTTTACGAAATATATCCAGCGGTAACGTTAGGTGACTCACCCTGCATATGTATGTATTTACACTGTACGTATTAAAAATATGTAGTCTGTCTGCCAGAACGTTAATGATTGTATCGTGTAAAAGTTTGACATGAATCGGTCAAGAACTTATTGATGTTCGCTAACATTTGTCATAGTATCGTGTAAAATTTTCGAAGAAAATTAATCAGGAACTGTCCGGGATTTCTACTAAGAACCGTACTCTATTATGTATTTATGTATTTGCATACTATATGTGTTAATATTACGTAGCCTATGCTCATCCAAACGTTTATTAGAGTATCGTGTATGGATTTGAAGTTAATCAGTAAAGAATTATTGAAGATTTATTTAATCAGCTTTTCGGTATTACATGTTGCTTATATAAAATGTATATGTAAAATATTTTGCCTATGTCTGCGTGCGAGCTAATTACGGTGTTGTGTAAAGATATTAAATAAATCTGTCAATAACTTGTTGAAGTACTCGCTTACTACTTTTCCTCACATAATCACATTTATTTTAAAACAGTACACTGATCAGCGAGAACATTGTGACCTCCGACCTACTTTTGATATAAACCCGACCAGCTGATAGCAGCGTCACCTGGCGCTGAATGGCTACTAGTCAGACACAAGCACTGTGCATGTAGAATCAGTGAGCGTGCTGTCCGTGTGTAGAATGGGGAAGGCGCGCGGTCTGAGTTTGACCGAGGGCTGTTTCTGACGGCCCGGAGGCTCGGCACGAGAATTTCGGAAACTGCGCGACTTGTCGGGTGTTGGAAACCAAGGTGAAACCGCGTCCAGACGTCGTGGGGTTGGGTGGCCACCACTCATTATACACGACTTATGCCGGACATCGTAACCTGGGGAGACTGGTAAAACGGAACAAGCCTAGAACTGCGGTGGAACTAACATCTGAGCTGTTCAGAGTACAAGTGTGACGGAACACACATTGAAGCGAGCGCTCCTAACGATGGGCCTCGGTGGACGACCATCAATGCATGTGCCAACGTTAACACCACGACATCGGCAGCTACAGCTGAAATGGGCAAGTGACCACCGGCACTGGGAGTTCATCTACATCCATACTCCGCAAGCCACCTGACGGTGTGTGGCGGAGGGTACCTGGAGTACCTCTATCTGTTCTCCCTTCTATTCCAGTCTCGTATTGTTCGTGGAAAGAAGGATTGTCGGTATGCTTCTGTGTGGGCTCTAATCTCTCTGATTTCATCCTCATGGTCTCTTCTCGAGATATACGTAGGAGGGAGCAATATACTGCTTGACTCCTCGGTGAAGGTATGTTCTCGAAACTTCAACAAAAGCCCGTACCGAGCTACTGAGCGTCTCTCCTGCAGAGTCTTCCACTGGAGTTTATCTGTCATCTCCCTAACGCTTTCGCGATTACTAAATGAACCTGTAACGAAGCGCGCTGCTCTCCGTTGGATCTTTTCTATCTCTTCTATCAACCCTATCTGGTACGGATCCCACACTGCTGAGAGGTATTCAAGCAGTGGGCGAACAAGCGTACTGTAACCTACTTCCTTTGTTTTCGGATTGCATTTCCTTAGGATTCTTCCAATGAATCTGTCTGGCATCTGCTTTACCGACGATCAACTTTATATGATCATTCCATTTTAAATCACTTCTAATGCGTACTCCCAGATAATTTATGGAATTAACTGCTTCCAGTTGCTGACCTATTTTGTAGCTAAATGATAAGGGATCTTTCTTTCTATGTATTCGCAGCACATTACACTTGTCTACATTGAGATTCAATTGCAATTCCCTGCACCATGCGTCAATTCGCTGCAGATCCTCCAGTACAATTTTCCATTGTTACAACCTCTCGATATACCACAGCATCATCCGAAAAAAGCCTCAGTGAACTTCCGATGTCATCCACAAGGTCATTTATGTGTATTGTGAATAGGAACGGTCCTACGACACTCCCCTGCGGCACACCTGAAATCACTCTTACTTCGGAAGACTTCTCTCCATTGAGAATGACATGCTGCGTTCTGTTATCTAGGAACTCATCAATCCAATCACACAATTGGTCTGATAGTCCATATGCTCTTACTTTGTTCATTAAACGACTGTAGGGAACTGTATTGAACGCCTTGCGGAAGTCAAGAAACACGGCATCTGCCTGTGAACCCGTGTCTATGGCCCTCTGAGTCTCGTGGACGAATAGCGCGAGCTGGGTTTCACATGACCGTCTTTTTCGAAACCCATGCTGATTCCTACAGAGTAGATTTTTAGTCTCCAGAAAAGTCATTATACTAGAACATAATACGTGTTCCAAAATACTGCAACTGATCGACGTTAGAGATATAGGTCTATAGTTCTGCACATCTGTTCGACGTCCCTTCTTGAAAACGAGGATGACCTGTGCCCTTTTCCAATCCTTTGGAACGCTACGCTCTTCTAGAGACCTACAGTACACCGCTGCAAGAAGGGGGGCAAGTTCCTTCGCGTACTCTGTGTAAAATCGAACTGGTATCCCATCAGGTCCAGCGGCCTTTCCTCTTTTGAGCGATTTTAATTGTTTCTCTATCCCTCTGTCGTCTATTTCGATATCTACCGTTTTGTCATCTGTGCGACAATCTAGAGAAGTTGCCGCAGTGGAAGAGCGACGACTGCTCTGGTGAATTCAGATACCTTCTTCATAATGCCAATAGAAGGGAGACACTCCGTCGTCTTCCAGGAGAACAGTTCCTTGACACCTGTACTGCGGGACGGCGGCGGCTCCATTACGCTCTGGGGAACAGTCACGTTGGCATCCATAGGTCCAGTGGAGCTCGTACAAGACACCATGACGACTAAAGTGTGTCGTACACTGGTTGCCGACCACATACACCCCTTCACGACGATGATATTTTTGGGCGACAGTCGCATTTTTCAACAAGATAATGTGCCATGTCACAAGGCCACGAATGTGATGGAGTGGTTCGAGGAACACAGTGGCGAGTTCCAATCCATGTGCTGGGCCGACAACTCGTCAGATCTGAACCCAATCGAACGCAGCTGGAATATGATTGAACTTGGCGTCACAGCCTCCTCGAAATATACGAGAATTAGGTGACTTGTGTGTGCAGATGTTGTTCCAACTCCCTCCAGCGTCCTACCAAGGCCTCATTGGCTCCATGCTACGACGCGTCACCGCTGTTATCCGTGTCAAAGGTGGGCATACTGGCTATTAGACAGGTGGTAACCATGTTCTGCCTGATCAGTGCATATAGCCTGTGTCCCTCCGAACGTTTGTCACAGTACCGTGTAAAAATTTGAAGTAAATTAGTCAAGAATGTTTCGACATTTTTGGTAACAAAGGTAAACAACAATTTGCCTTTATATGGTAGTATAGATAATGTTCTTTGTTCTCTCTTCTTCCGGACGTCAGGCGGCTGCCTCTTCCCGCTTCTCCTCCTATCTACGTTCTTGGTTCTCTCACTGGATGGTACTGCGTTAGTTGGTTAGGTAATCCTTGGTCTTGCATTACTGAAATTGGTTTTTCCATATCTATGTATAATTCTGCAGTTTGTCACTTGGAGCACAATTTCCTATGTTATAATTTTTGTTACTGGTTGTGTCAGAGTCGAGATGTGTATTCTAACTACTTGCTAACATTTAAAAGGGGTTACTTTCGTCCTTGATTTGATATTCTCATACTGTAATTTTTATGGAACATGCTTTTGGGATTTTACTATTTATGATTAATAACTTGGTTGTTTGCAAATATAACCTGTTGGCATATGTGGCTCTAATTCAGTTAATTAGTTTTTGCGTTATTTTTGGGTTATTTTTATTTACTGTGATGGTAGTAGTGCTTTCAGAGTCTCTATCTATTGTGTGTAGAGCATGGTCTATTCTTTGACCGAATGGTTTTTATTTTTACTTAATACAGTGACATACAACTAAGTACGATTATGCTGCAACGCTGTTAGTCTTATCATAGACATCTATCATTTATTGCGCCCTTTGCCCTTGTGTCAAGGAGTTTAGGTTTCACAAGAACGTATCATGCTACCTCACTGTTAAGTCACAGATCTATATGAACCTGCAAATGCATGCGGGCTCACCTATAACTATATAAATAGCAATATCCACATGAGAAAGTTACTTTGTGTGATGCCTGCTTGAAGTCTAATCTTCGTCAGCGTATGTTGAAATGTTATGTAAATACTACTCGTCTCTGGTGGACTCGAAACTTGAACGTTAAAAGAGCCCAATGTAAGACAATTACAGCCTCTGGATTTGGCGTTTCACAGGAGGGTGCTGAGAAGTTGATGAGTAGGACAAACTAGCAACAATGAAATATTGCTGTAGACAGACTGGAAGAGAAAGTTGCTGCAAGGTGTGGGGTGTCCTCGAGAATTAAACTCTCTGAGCCATCCGGTGTTTCGTTTTTTCTGAACATGAGTACATATCCGACGAAAAATATTATATAATAATTTGTGTAAAATAACGCAACAAGATGCAAGGTGTCAATTTGGTGTTCAGGCAGTCATAACAATCGATTGCACTATCAAAAAACAAAATAAATGCATCTTACGTTCTAAAATTCTTTGGTAACCTCTCGGGTTTTTCTGCAGTCAGTGCTGAGCGATGCTTGAGGCGGTGTATGGCGCAACGCCACGGGACGGTGTGTGACTCGAAACGAGTGATTTCCAGTGAAGAATCACACTACACAGTGGCGATCTGGTGGAAGCGTTTGGATTAGGTGAAGGTCTGGTGATAGTTAGCTGCCATCATGACTTGCGACAACAGGATAAGTACCAAGGTGGTGGTGTACGGTATTGTTTTTTCTTCGTGATTAGGATGTGATCTCCTTCTTACGCTTAAGAAAACGCTAAACCTAGAACGGTATGAACACGTTTTACAGCATTCTGTACTAAGTACGGAAGAGCAATGGTTCGGACACGATGATCGTATCATCATGACATTGCACACTGTGATAAATCAGCATCTGTGTGACAGTGATTTATGGCCAGCAACATTCCTGAAATAGACAGACATACCCAGAGTCCCGATCTGAACTCAACTCAATGGCGGATCTGTGGAGTGAGTCAGAAAGCCGGCTTCGCTCCAGACCCCAGCGTCCAAACAATACTAAGTTCTCTGGCTTCGGCTCTTGAGGAAGAATGGGCTGCCATTCCTCCCGAGACATTCAGACACCTCACTGAAAGTGTGCCCAGTAGAGCACAAGCCGTCCTATAGGCGAAGGGCAGACACAGCCTGAATCAGTGTCCACTAATAGGTGTCCAGATGCTGTAAATCAGGCGTATTGTTATAAAGACGCTGTATAAACGTGGGATGTACAGAAAGTGCGACGTTACATTTGCACGCGACTTTAGTTAAATATGGGGAGGGAGAGTTTTGCTTAATTTGGGAGACAGCAGCTGGCGCCATTTGTTGTTTATTCACCTCAGTAAGGCAGAGCTTGAATGGTTGCCTCCGTTTGTTTGGTCACTAGTGTGAGCTACATCGCATCCGGTTCATGCTGACCTTCACCCCAGCGGCGAGAAAATTTCTCGCACATCATATATCATCCAGATCGTAAATCATAGGACTCATAAAAAGCTTGGCTCTTCACGAGCCTGTGCGATCTGTCAGAATCAGAGAGCGGGCTGCTGTGTTTCGGTACTGAATGAGCGTGGCAGCTGCATTTAATGTTCGTCAGCCCTTCTCCTTCCCTCGCATTTTATTTTTTTACGGCCGTCCACTGATTTACGCCGTTGCCCCCAGCCGTATTTCACGCCGTCCGTGGACTACCAACACTCACCGACGTACCGCTGCAGCCGATATTCGCTCCGTGCAGAGCGCAGAGAGGCACAGAAAAGAATGGATTTCGCAGAGATCTGGACTTAGGACGAAAGCGCTACTCCAAGCAAACTTTGTCAATACCCCAAGAGAGTATTACAGTACCAGTACTGCTCACCATATGCTTAAATTACGTACTGAATAGTATTGGTGGCCCCGTAAGCGTGTTCGCAGAAGATACTTTTGTGTAAAGGAAAATTGGAGGGCTAGAAAACTACAGCGATATACAAAGGCAACATGCAAAGAATCAACGAGTGTTGCAGTCACCGGCAAGATAAATAAAAATTACTGATGTGCATAAAAAGGATGGAATAATTGCCACCCGATTACAGAATTTGGGATAATACTCTAGAAACAGTACGGTAAAAACCTTAAAATATCTAGCAGCAGTCGAAAGTGGAATGATGACATAATAATTTGCAGTGACGTCACAAAACCCATGGGATATATCGTAACATCGTGCAGAACCTCCTTTTGCCCAGCATAGTGCAGCGTCTTGAGTGGCGTTGACTCAAAAACTCGTCGCAGGTCCCCTGCGGAAATACTTGGCCATGATGCCCCTATAGCCGTCCATAATTGCCAAAGAGTTACCGGTGCAGGATTTTTTGCACGAAATGACGAAATATTCCTGAAACCAATGGCGAACAATTGTGGCCCGATGGAATGACGTGTTGTCATCCATAAAAATTCCATCGTTGTTTGGGAACATGACGTCCACTAATGGCTGCAAATGGTCTCCAAGTATCCGAACATAACCATTTCCGGTCAAAGCACGGCTTAGGTGTACCAGATGACCCAGTCTGTTCCATGTGAACACAACCCACACCGTTAGGAGGCCACCACAAGTTTGCATAGATCCTACGATCAGCTCTTCCCAACTGAAATCTGGACTCTTCTGACCAGGCATCTAGCGTCCAGGCGATATGGTGCCGAGCCCAGCAGAGGCGCTGCAGGCGATGTCGTGCTGTTAGCAGAGACACTTGGGTCGGTCGTCTGCTATCATAGGCCATTAACGCCAAATTTCGCACCCACTGTCGCAAGTGATACGTTAGTTATACGTCCGACGTTGATTTCTGTGTTTATTCCATGCAGTGCTGCTTGTCTGTTAGCACTGACAACTCTACACAAGCGCCGCTGCTGTCAGTTGTTAAGCGGAGGCTGTCGGCTACTGCGTTTTCCTTGGTGAGAGATAGTGTCTGAAATTCTGTACTCTCCGCACGCTCTTGACACTATATGGATTTCCAGCCGCGCGGGGTAGGTGGTGTGCGGACATTTGCCTCGCCGGACATTTGACACGATTTTACCTAATCCGAAGGGTTGGGTCCCTTGTCTCCCCCTCTTTCTTCTCCTCCTCCTCATCGCTTACTGAGCCTTTCCGCTGGTTTACTTAACATAGAACCAGAATCTCTTTGGATTTTCCGCCACATTTCTAGAGAGAGTTTCATTGTGGAAACTATTAAATGCATCTCGCATTGAAATCCGCACCAAATTTCGAGCCTCAGTAAAACTTCGCCAATCTTGGAGATTTTGCGTTCGTCTAAATTATACTTGCCTTTTTCAGTGTTACTGCAGCAGCTTACTTTCGTGTTTTGTGTACCATGGGAGATCAGTTCGGTCTCTTATTAATGTATTTGATATGAATCTCTTGAGTGCTGTTGATACTATGTCTTTGAACTTAACCCACACATGGTCTTCACTGACATAGTTTGGAGGGATTGGAGACTGTCCTTTAGAAAGACGTCAACCGAATTTTTAGTTGCTTTTATAAATAAACATATTTCGCGTTTATTTTTGGTGAATTTCTTTGTTACGGAATTGAGCCTCGCTACCACTGTGTGTTCACTAATCCCTGTATCCGTCGTGATGCTCAGCATTGTTTGTTGCTAAGAGGTCAAGTGTATTTTCGTAATCATTTACAATTTGAATGGCCTCGTGGACTAATTGTTGAAAATAATTTTTAAAAAGCATTTAGAACAATTACGGAAATTGTTTTCTATCTACAAAGGGTCTGAAAATGTATTTTTGTCAACGTACGGAAGGTGGATTGAAGTCACTGCCAACTCTAATTGTATGAGTAGGGTACCTATTTGTGATGAGACTCAAGTTTTCTTTGAACTGTTCAGCAACTGTTTCATCTGAGACCGGCGGCCGGCAAAAGGAGCCAATTATTAATTTATTCCGGTTGTTGAATATAACCTCTGCCCGTACTAAGTCACAGGAACTATCTTCTTCAATGTCGCTTGTGAGCTGGAACACACATTACATTATTTTTCCTTAAGTTGTGCTTCTTGTTTCTGTTGTAGTGCAGATCATTACAATTACGGCTTTTCCCTCCGAAAGCTAGGATGCTTTCTCTGTGACCCTGTAAATATCAGAGCTAAACAACGTAGAACAACAACGTACGTTACAAGCATAGTATTCTGTATCACTTCATTTCCTTATTTCTAACATTTTAAAATCGTACGTCGACTTTAGATGACATGTTAATCATATATGTTCTTATCTCTATTTAGTGAACGTGTTTTCAGTCACGTTTTGAACATTGTCCCGCTACACTTAATTGACTAATGTTTCGCCGCAAGGGATATCGCATTTTAAAGAGAAAATTAATATGGAGTATGTCGTCCTTCTTTTCACACATTCACATACCCGCTTCTTCTTTCCTTATTGTCTTTTGGGCACGCAGTTGTAGTAATTAAAGTAGGCACAAATGCAGTGATCAAAAAGAAATGATTAGCTTACATTCGAATTCTCTTTACATCGTTCCTTTCTTGTTGCTCCCATGGCGATGGACTGTTTCTATCGCAAACAGTAAGCGTGAAAGTAAGCTACCGTACAGACAGAGGGATCTATATTTATACTTGGCAGAACTAATTACATACTGACATAATCGTCGGTATTGTTTTCGTTTCCCAAAAGTTATAGATATTTTGATTTTGAAAAAGCAGCTCTGTATTTCGCCAAGATGTCGAAGAAGAAGAAGAAGAAGGTCCCTTACGTACTGGTTGTATCGAGTAAGATGTGGAGACGGCGGTTTGAAAACAGACAGTAGTAGTACGAGGAAGGGGGTCCCTTACCTGAGGGATCGCTTCCTGGCGAAGGGGCAAGTGTGGCCAATGTCCGGCTGTGTGTGTGTGTGTGTGTGTGTGTGTGTGTGTGTGTGTGTGTGTGTGTGTGTGTGTCGTCCTTAGTTTAAGTTAGATTACATAGTGTGTAAGCTTAGGGACAGATGACCTCAGCAGTTTGGTCCCATAACACCTTACCACAAATTTCCAAATTTTTTACTATGGATTTCTGAATATTAAATTCCCTAGCGATTTTCGAAATGGAATGTCCCATGATTGTAGCTCCAGCTACCATTCCGAGTTCAAAGTCTGTTAATTCCAATCGCGCGGCTATAACCAGGTCGAAAAGCTTTTCACATGAGTCAGCTGAGTACAAATGACAGCACCGTCAGTACAATGCCCTTTTACACATTGTGTACGCTGCACTACCGCCGTTTGTGTAAGTGCATATCGCAGTACAATGATTTTTGTCACTTCAGCGTATAGTTTTGTTGACTGAGCCCAAAGTTTCTTTATTCGTATGTAAAGAAGAAAGATTTAGGATGCTGTCGACTTTAAGATCATCATGGCGGGGGTGCAAGCTCAATACGGACCAGGATGGGGAAGGGAGCGGATCGTACCTTTGCTCAAGGCTGCCACAGTCACGTTGAACTGACGTCGTACATCGAAGGAGGGAAGATCAGTATTTAACGCCCCGCCGACATCGAGATCGTTAGAGACACGGAACAAGCTCGGAATGTTTCATGGAGGGTGAAAGTAATCGACCGTGCCCTTTCAGAGGAACCATCCTGGCCTTTCCCTGGAGCGATTTAGGGTAATGACGGAAAACCTAAATTTCTGTTGTTGGAGGCGCGTTTGAACCGTCGTCCTCCCGAATGCGAGTCCAGTGTGCCAAGCACTGCACCACCTCGCACGATGTCGTATATGGCTCCGGTTGGGATGCAGTGTTGCTTTCGTCACGTTTAATTCTATATAGGCTGCTCGGTAGTTAAGCTGGCCGACATAAGGAATCAGTTGCTGGCACTGAATTCCTTACCGATAAGGTCCCGCAATCTGTTACTTCCTGACAGGCGTCATTACTCCACTTTCGCACTTATCTCTCTGCTTATACAGGGTGGCCAGCAAAATTGTAAACTTTGGCGGCCGATGGATGAAAATGTGACGCTGCAGTGGAGTTTGACCGTGCATCTCGCAAGGATAGAAAACGGGGTCGGTACCAGGGCATAATGTGTTCGCGAATTTCAGTCGGACAGTAACTGTGCCTTGCAGACAGGCGCATGGACAACATACTGAGACGTTGGCGTTGAGAGAGGTCCTGTAATTGGGATCAGAGGAGCCGGTTGGAATAATCGTCGAATCACTAATTTGAATTAGAGATGGGTCGTTCGCGAACTAATGGGTCCAAATGAACGGTTCATCAAGATGAACGGTTCATCAAGATGAACGAAACGAGTGAGGAACGAATTCTAAGGAAGTGTCTTTCATAGTTCACTTCGGTCACGGCTTTATCCTTATAGTTGCCGGGAACGGGGAACGATCGGTCTCGTTCCCTCAATGACACATCGGCCGGTCTCGTTCCAGCCTCGGTCCCGTTCCCGTCGGTCTCGGCCTCGCTCTCCCTCGGCCGGACTCGTCTTTCCTCGTGCGGCCAGTCGTCGCAATCCACTGCCGACTGCTCATAGTTCAGTATCGAGTTGTTGTTCGTTTTGTTCGCTGCGCACGCCCATTCTAGATCTGTTTCAAATCTGTTTTGTACTTTGAACTTCTGGTTCTTTTCGTATTCTATTCAGCGTCCACGACCGGTAATGAAAACGTATTTTATAATTAAGTAAATGACATAAAAATTACGTGGTATGTAATACATACATTTTTTCAGGTAACAAAACGGAATATCAGCTTACTTCGCTATTTCCGTAAACAGCAGAAGAAATACTTCTAAAAAGGCAAGACTTTTTTGTTAATACACATGCAAAGGAAGTCGCACCGCACACACGAATGGCCATTTTTCGTCTTTTTTTTATCCAAGGTTAGATTAGATTAATACTAGTTCCGTGGATCATGAATACGATATTCCGTAATGATGTGGAACGAGTCAAATAATGTTCATTGTTATTGTGGGCAGACCGTCTTACAACCGAATGCAGCCTGCGCTACATAATCGAGTGTCTGGTGTCATATTTTGTAAAGAGAATATGATAACTTCTACAATATTGTTTCAGTGGTACAGGGTGGCGCACGAAAAATCGGCCCCGAGTACTAGACTGCTCATTGTCGCCCAGAAATCGTCATCTATTGTTTCGAAGTTGTTGTTTGTATTAACTTGTTTGCTATTTCTTCGCTGCTTTATTATTACATGTTTAGTTATTCTGCTCGTAGCGGTCAAGAAATCGTGCGTAGTTGGAGAGCAGTCTGTACTCGGAGCCGGCTTTTCGTGCGCCACCTTACATTATTTCACTGCTATCAGCCACATAACGCAACGGTTGTCTAAACGAGAGCTTGTGCAGAATCACGAAAATTACAAGTGTGTGAGAATTCTGTTATGAATAAAAACGCTGTACTCAAGGGATGAGGAAAGTGCCCCTCTTGCCGCCTCCCATCTTCTGTCACCTATGCTACTAATTTTCATTTTTTCATAAGAACCATATACCAAGCACAAATGAACGACGAACGAGTAAAAATGAACGATTCCCAAAAAAAGAGTGATCACCAGTGAACTAAAATGACATTTTCACTCTGCAGCGGAGTGTGCGCTGATATGAAACTTCCTGGCACATTAAAACTGTGTGGAAGAGGAGGAGGAGGAGAAGAAGAGGAGGAGGAGAGGAGGAGGAGGAGGAGAGGAGGAGGAGAGGAGGAGGAAGAGGAGAAGGAGAAGGGAAGAGGAGGAGGGGAGGGGGGAAGAGGAGGAGGGGAGGGGGGAAGAGGAAGAGGAGGAGGGGAGGGGGGAAGAGGAGGAGGGGAGGGGGGAAGAGGAGGAGGGGAGGGGGGAAGAGGAGGAGGGGGAAGAAGAGGAGGAGGAGGGGGGAAGAAGAGGAGGAGGAGGGGATTAGTGTTACACGTCCCATTGACAACTAAGTCGTTACAGACTGAGCAGAAATTCGGAATAGGGGACGATGGGAAAGGAAATCGGCCGTGCCCTTTAGAAACCATCCCGAATTTGCCTCAAGCGATTTGGGGAAATCACAGAAAACCTAAATCTGGATACCTAGACGCAGGTCTGAACCGTCTGCCTCCTGAATGCGAGTCCAGTGTGCTAGCAACTGCACCACTTAGGTCAGTGTGTCGTCTCTCCATGTCAGCCGCTTCCTTCTCGATGCTGTGTTCGGCTGTGGTTCACCCATTCCTGCCAATGTCGTCGAATAGTGGTATTGCTCCTATTCAAATTAGAGATGGAAAAACTCGTTCATCCTTGGGAACTAGTTCACTCGTATGAAACTTCCTGGCAGATTAAAACTATGTGCCGGACCGAGACTCGAATGCGGGACCTTCGCCTTTCGCGGTCAAGTGCTCTCCCATCAGAGCTACCCAAGCACAACTCATGCCCCATCCTCACAGCTTTACTTCTGCCAGCACCTCGTCTCTCTCCTACCTTCCAAACTTTACAGGAGCTCTCATGCAGACCTTGCAGATCTAGCACTCCTGAAAGAAAGGATATTGCGGGGACATGGCTTAACCACACCCTCTCTTTCAGGAGTGCTAGTTCTGCAAGGTTCGCAGGAGAGCTTCTGTAAAGTTTGGAAAGTAGAAGACGAGATAATGGCAGAAGTAAAGCTGTGAGGACGAGGCGTAAGTCGTGCTTGGGTAGCTCTGATGGTAGAGCACTTGACCGCGAAAGGCGAAGGTCCCGCGTTCGAGTCCCGGTCCGGCACACAGTTTTAATCTGCCAGGAAGTTTCATACCAGTGAAGTAGTTCCCAAGGATGAACGAGTTTGTCCATCTCTAATTTGAATAGGAGCGATACCACTATTCGACGACATTGGCAGGAATGGGTGAACCACAGCCGAACACAGCGTCGAGAAGGAAGCGGCTGACATGGAGAGACGACACACTGAGCTAGGTGGTGCAGTTGCTAGCACACTGGACTCGCATTCAGGAGGCTGACGGTTCAGACCCGCATCTAGGTATCCAGGTTTAGTTTTTCCGTAATTTCCCCAAATCGCTTGAGGCAAATTCGGGATGGTTTCTAAAGGGTACGGCCGATTTCCTTCCCCATCGTCCCCTATTCCGAACTTCTGCTCTGTCTGTAACGACCTAGTTGTCGATGGGACGTGTAACACTAATCTCCTCTTCCCCTCCTCCTCCTCTTCCTCTCCTCCTCCTCCTCTTACTCTTCCCCTCCTCCTCCTCCTCTTCCTCTTCCCCTCCTCCTCCTCCTCCTCTTCCTCTTCCCCTCCTCCTCCTTCTCTTCCTCTTCCCCTCCTCCTCCTCCTCTTCCTCTTCCCCTCCTCCTCCTCCTCTTCCTCTTCCCCTCCTCCTCCTCCTCCTCTCCCTCTTCCCCTCCTCCTCTCCCTCTTCCCCTCCTCCTCTCCCTCCTCTTCCCCTCCTCCTCTCCCTCCTCTTCCCCTCCTCCTCTTCCCCTCCTCCTCCTCTTCCCCTCCTCCTCTTCCCCCCTCCTCCTCCTCCTCTCTTTCCCCCCTTCTCCTCCTCCTCCCCTTCTCCTCCTCCTCCCCTTCTCCTCCTCCTCTTCTGTCCCGGCAGCCAAGCCGATAGTATGGGCTGTAATTTCTTTTCATAGCAGGATCCCTTTGGATGTCATGTACGGCACCTTTACAGCACAGCGACGATATTCTACGCGTCGATTTGTTGCCCTTCATGGCAAGCCATCTTGCGCTTACATTTCACAAATTAGCAAGATAATGCCCTCCCACCCACGGCAGGAGTTTCTGATGTCTCTTTTTTTTTTTTTCGTGCTTGCGAAACCTATCTCGGCCAGCAAGATCGCCGGAACGTCTGAAACGTTATGGGCAGGGCCCTCCAAACGACTCGGGATTTTGACGATCTGGACAGAATTTGGCACTATATCCCTCAGGACGACATCCAACAACTCCATCAATGAATGTCAAGCTGAGTAAGTGCTTGCATAAGGCCCAGAGGCGGATTGACGTGTTTTTCACTTGTTCAATTAGTGAAACTTTTCCTCATCAATGAATAATCTAATTTTTATGAAATTGTAATATTTTAGCCGGCCCGTGTGGCATAGCGGTTCTAGGCGCTTCAGTCTGGAACCGCGCGACCGCTACGGTCGCAGGTTCGAATCCTGCCTCGGGCATGGATGTGTGTGATGTCCTTACGTTAGTTAGGTTTAAGTAGTTCTAAGTCCTAGGGGACTGATGACCTCAGATGTTAAGTCCCATAGTGCTCAGAGCCATTTGAACCATTTTTCAAGAATGCAGGAAGGCGACGAAGGAAATTGGTGCCAGTGCGGAGCCAGACCAAGCAGCCAGCTAATGCTTAGAGAGGAAAAGAAGAGAGAGACTGAAACAAAAAGAGGAAAGACGACGTACACATTCCGTAGCATCGATATATCACGTGCAAGAGGGAAAAATGACAGTTCTGTAGGAAATATACTGAAGTAGGATGTCTGACAGATAAGGTCTACGAGTGGATGAGCGGTAGGAAAGCCGCCTGTCATATCGTTATCTACATTAATCGGCTGTCAGCTGCCGATGAAGAAGCTATATGGGTTGATGATCTTAACGAGTATGGTTGTTTATCCGAAAGAACTGCAGCTATCTCTTCAGTATAAGCCGATAAAACCGTAAGAGCAGATTCTTAAGAACACTAGTGATTGTGCTGAGGGCCCTTTGATGTGGCTACTCCACATGAGTAGGCACGAGTGTTCCTCGTTCTCAACCGGGCAGAGATGCATGCAGCTAGCACACAAGACTGTAATCGTCACAGACCCACGCCATCACCGATTTAAAATCAAATGTGCTTCTGGTAACACACAAAAATTAGTTAAATACTGATTGCAAGGACGAATGATTTTTCGCCTGATTAAAAAAATTTACGTACCAATGCTCGTTCGTATCGTCAGCGTCCAAGACGAAAACTGGGTGTACCACCGTAAAGCTTGGAAATAATTTTGACAATATACAGGTTAACTTTTCGATCTGTAGGGGAAATCAAATGACACGCCCCTTTCCATCCAACTCATGTTCCCGACGGGTTTATTAATATTATCATCATGATTATTGTTATTTTCTGCCGGACTGGGCCTTTTAACTTGCTTGCAAACGAACCGCAACGATCGTGCTCGTTCTGCGCAACGTATTTCTCTTGATTACACTTCTAGCAGGTCGCGGCACCTGCAGCTTAGTTTTATCAAGGCGAAAGCACTGGGCCGTGCCATGTCAGTAGCTAGTGGTCACGTAAAACTGAGTAGTGTCGGCAATCTGCTGGGTATGACTGTTCGTAAAAGAGTATATGACGATGTCGTACCGAATATTATTAGTAATCGCCTGTCTATGTGTAGTAATTTCGCATTAAATACATTCGAGGAAAGTTCAGTAAGTAATAAACCACTTCTTATTCTAGACCAATTTTGATTCAAAGAAATTGGGGACTACTTGCGGGAGATGGTGTAATATTCCCGCTTCAGGGCCTATCGTATAATGAAGTTCCGCTAGGTGGCGGAGTTATACGTAGCTTCCAAAATAGCATCTGAAACGGAGATTCGTTCCAAGCAGAGACCTGTAGCTGAGTTTCTTTTGGCGGAAAACCAGAGCATCGCAGATAATAGGCGGAATGTTTACGGAGACCTGGCAGTGAACAAAACCAATGTGAAACTTCCTGGCAGATTAAAACTGTGTGCCGGACCGAGACTCTAACTCGGGACCTTTGCCTTTCGCGGGCAAGTGCTCTACCAACTGAGCTACCCAAGCACGATTCACGCCCCGTTCTCACAGCTTTAACTCCGCCAGCACCTCGTCTCTCTAAAGCTGTGAAGAAGGGGCGTGAGTCATGCTTGGGTAGCTCAGTTGGTAGAGCACTTATCCGTGAAAGGCAAAGGTCCCCGAGTTTGTCTCGGTCCGGGACACAGTTTTAAACTGCTAGGAAGTTTCATATCAGCGCACACTCCGCTGCAGAGAGAAAATTTCATTCTGAAAACCAATGTGAGTTGTCGAGCGAGGCGTCTGTCCGCATCACAACAAGGTCGCTTAAACCTGTCCAGCATCCCGCGTGCTGGCCAGCAGCACACAGCTGTTACTCCTGCAGTGTTGGAACGTACGGACACTCTCATTCGAGGTGATCGACGTATCACAAACAAATACCTCGCTACAAGACTAGACGAAGCTGTTGGTAGTGCTAACACACACGAGTGGGTGTACTCTAAGGTGTGTACCCGCTGGGATTCTCGCCACCTAACAGAAGGCCACAAAGAGCAACGAATGACCATGTGTGCGAAATTGCTTGCGCGTTACGAGGCTGATTGTGACGATTTTTTATCGCATATCGTCACAGGCGATGAAACGTGGGTACATCATTTCCAGCCGGAAACAAAACGGCAATCCATGAAATGGCGGCACACTACCTCTCCACCTACTAAAAAGGTTCAAAGCCGTAGCCTCAGCCGGTAGTCATGGCTACTGTCTCCTCGGACTCTGAAGGAGTTACTCTTTTTGTTGTCCTCCCTCATGGTGCAATCAGAAACTTTGAGTGTACTTTGCTACCGTCAGGAAACTGAAGAAACGGCAGCGTGTTCGTCACCATAAAAATGCAAAGGAATTTCTCCTCCATGGCAACACAAGGCCTCATCCAACTCTGGGCACCCGAGAGCAGCTCATAGAACTTCGCGGAGTTGTTCTTCCTTATCCACCCTATAGCCCGGATCCCGCACTTCCGACATCCACCTCTTTGGCTCAATGAAGGATGGTCTCCGCAGCAAGCAGTACGTGGATGACTGTGTAACGGGACATGCACCTCTGGCATTACTTTTCCTCATCAGTAGTTGTCGATACCAGTGTTATTTTTCGAATTTTGGACCGTTCAATGTTATCTGCCGGTCGGAGTGGCCATGCGGTTCTAGGCGCTACAGTCTGGAACCGAGCTACCGCTACTGTCGCAGGTTCGAATCCTGCCTGGGGCATGGATGTGTGTGATGTCCTTAGGTTAGTTAGGTTTAAGTAGTTCTAAGTTCTAGGCGACTGATGACCTCAGAAGTTAAGTCGAATAGTGCTCAGAGCCATTTGAACCAATATTATCTCAGTTTCTTTCCAGAAAAGTTTCATATAATTTTATACGCAGTATGTTACACTTCAAACTAAAATTTATGAAAGGGAATTACGTTATTTTCGATGTTATTATCGATAAGTTACAGCTCTGGATGTACAATTGAAATTATTTTTTTAGCTACATTCGAAATTGCGAAATACCTGCACATTTAAAATTTCTATTATTAATTACGCAATCCTGCGCTGTTTACTATATTTACTTCTGAATTCATTTATGAAATAATAATCGAAATTAATAATGTAATACAAACTAGTAGAAATTCCTTTATTCATATATATTGTGCACCCTTTGGAGTACTGTTATTTCCGCCTTGTGTGTGAGTCGTAAGTATTCCTCTGATGTGATCGAACGTATTTTTGTATTTTTGTGCGAACAATGTAATTTCGACTTTGCTAACATGGAAAAATCAAAAAAGTGTATGATATATTAAAATGTGACGAAATATATTTACATAAAAACAAAAATTTTACAACAACAATCTTCAAATTTATTTAGTTCAATTCAACCGTGAGGACCTAAAACGTCAGGATTTCAGCTTCAAGAACAAGAACTGGAGCCAGCTCAACATGACAAGCTAAGTAAACTAGAAAGTTTATTGTGATATTCGCTCTTCTCAAATTTTTCATAAAAGAAGGTTATTGATGCAGCAGGAGGTTGACTATGACGTCGACCAGTGAAGTGCTGCCACGCGATCATATAGACCCGCTCAGTGACGTGGGGTAAGGCCGTCTCATTGGACGAAAATTACGCTAAAAATGGGGTTTCGTAGCCAAAATAGTGGGGAATGATATGGTGTATTGGAATCCTGAATAAAACCAATCTGCTTTCAGAAAAAAAAATGGTGGCTTACTTATTGAACGCTTTTCGTACTAACACGAATGTGCGAGTTGGTGTTTACTGTATAACTTTAGCCGTGAACCGATATGATTGTGTGCATGTGCTGTCATTCTTTTTTGGAAATTTTGTTATGGGAGAGCTTTCGATGTACTTTAGCTTTGTTCTATGCAGCTCTAACAGAAGATCAGATTCGTTCTCTGTTAGACAGTTCTGATTCGAATCGCCTGTGACAGTATTTATTGCCTTAATTTTATCCATATTTCGCAGCTCTAAACGTGACTGTATTCAGTACACTAGAGGTATGAATTAAAAAACGCCTCCAGTCACAACTTTTCATGTTTTATTAAATACACGATGCATTTAGGACCCTGTGGGTCCATCATCAAGTGTAATTTGTCTCAATACATGTTGTATTTCCTCTTTTGAATGAGGTGAAATGCACATTCCACATAATCCAAGAAAAGCGTTTTTAACGTTTTAGCATCAGCAAACATTCTTTTCGCCGTCGTTTTGGTACATGTCACTTCATTCAAGAGGCACATTTGCATACACATGTTTGTAAACACTTCACAGATGTGACTGAAGGCGTTTTCTAAATCCATACCTCCAGTATTTGTTGCATTTCATAGATCTTTGAGTTGTCAGCTGCTGGTACAGAGAGTACTGCCGTGAAAACTATACTATGAAAAATTTAAGAGGTCTCTGGCAGAGGCTCTTATGTCTTGGCTGGACAGAAAGAACAGGGTAGAAGAGAGTGAGTCGCTGTTGCAGGATGAGTTACGTACTCTAAAAAAGTCAAGACCAGATCTGGACAGGCGACACGTTGGGTATGATCACTGGCGCTTAGCGGCTGACATTTTGTGACCACGAACATATCGGTAAGAGCACTGCAATAGCAGAATAAAATAAGTGCATAATATGCAACCAGTACCTTTTTCTTTCAAAGAGAAAGGTTCGTTTCAAACTCTTTCACAGAACATGAAGCAACCTGCATCACTCACGTCTTTGTAATTACAAAAGTTCTAAATTTGTCGTGATTGTTACATTTTACTAGCATTGCTATCAGTTGTAACTAAAATAAGAACAAGCTGTCATTCCTTACTGTTGATCGTAATATCTAATATATTGCAATAAGTCAGATGAAAATAATCCACACGATCGTAGTGTTTTTCCCATTAAGTTTCTAGTGAAAGAATTTTTTACTTCTTTTTTATCATATAATATACCATTTATTCAGAGGATTCGAGTTAACTGATTATTTTCTTAAAAATGGCTAGTATGGAAAGGGATACACATAACGCTGAAAAAATCGAAAAGTAATGCTCTGTTTTTCACGCAAACCAATATCAGCGGAGTTATCGCTACGTTTCTGTAGCTCGCTAACGACTATTCGAAAGAACATAAGACGTCTGGCAACAAAGGTGACATAGAGCTGCTTTATTTAAAGCACGCATGTTGGTCGCAAAACGTACGAATATTTCCAACAGCGAACGGAGCGAAAGAAGATCATAAGCCTGCAAACACCGTATTTCCTCTGTGCTATGCCGGCGGTACTGTTGGGCGACTGTTGTAGACGGGGTGTGCTCGTTTCCTTCTACGTATTCACCGCGTACACACGAACCAGGAAATTTCCAGCGTAGATGCTTGTGACGGCATCTGAGTGTGACAGCCCGTCATGGGCATACAGAAAAAAGGGGAGGAGTTTTTTTGCTGAATATTATATTTCTTTCTGAGAGCAACATTTTTGTAACGGTGGAAAAGTCGCCTAGGGTAAAATAAAAAATAGGGTCAATAGCAAGCAGATTATTTAATGACCAGACTCTTGGCTGCAGACAGATATCTTCCCTGGACCTCATGCCTTGGTATCGACATGTACCCTGTTTACTATCCCTGCCGGCTGCGACGTGTAACTGCGGTGCAGCGTCACACATTTATCCGTCGGCCGCCAAATTTTACAGTTTCGCATTTTCCGTCGATACCTGTGTGACTATCAGTTTGTGACAAATTCGCATAACTCCTTCGAGGTGCGTAGATTTGTTTTTTTTGTCTTCCGCTGGGAACCGTCTGACACACCAGCTCCATCTGTCTATGGTAAACGTAGGTGGATCTGCTGGCGAGTTGCTGGGGGAAGACGAGACGGGGTCCTCTGCCTCTGTAACGCCACCGCAGGATCTGGGACGCTGCTGATGTGGTAGAGGTTCGTCTATGTGGTGTGATCTGGGCTGCTCAGCTGGCGTGAGTGGAAACTTAGGGCACGATTCAGGCGCCGGCAGCACACTTCCCCCTCCACCTCGCCAACAGAGCTGCCCATGGGTGACACACACACACACACACACACACACACACACACACACACACAGACAGCCGGAGGGCGGGGTGTACGGTATAAGACGGCGCCTAGCAGAATAAAAATCACTTTTCCCACCATACAAGCGGTACTGAGGGAGAATCGTTCCACAAGCGATCCACTATCAAGACTATCCAGCAAGAAGCATTCAGCCACAGCCAGTATACACTCGCTTATTTCTAGATATCGAAAGAGCGTTCGATAAGATATGACACAATGGGCTGCTGATGAAACTACATAAATGATACGAATCGTTAAAGGACACACCACTGGAAGGTAGTGCAAAGTGCATATAGGGAAGGAAACCCCAGATTTTTCCTCACCACAAACTGGCGTACCACGTGCATGCATTTTGTCCTCACTGTTGTGCACACCAGGTAAGCCGACCACAAATAATAACAAGGAAGCACTACATGGAGGTAATACGCGTAATAGGTCTTAGACGACCGAACAACTGTACAAAGGGAAGCAAAGACTTCTGGCTAAACTAGAAACATCAAGCTCAACTCAAATAAAATACAAGGGTACTATTCCGTCACTGGAACTTAGCGAAACGGAAGAACCAAGATGAAGAGAAGTATGGCTCCACACTTACGGGTACACTGCTGTAGCTGAGAAACACATCGTGTTGCATATTTTTAGCACGGTGCAGCAGAGTCAGCAACTGTAAAATGTAATTATATTAAATTTCGGCCTCCAGTTACATAAGCAAAGAAACTTTACCTAGGTTTCGGCTAAAATAATGAAGCCTTCTTCAGAAATGTCAGAAAATTAAATTAAAACATGCCAGATATTGGCCTTGTCAAACTTCAAATGTTAGTAGTACAGTACATAGTCATAAGACTGCGTCACTTCTACCAATGTTCTGCCGATAGGCCACACAAACAGGCCAGACAGGTGGGCCGCGGGCGCTGAGTCGTACCTGGGCGCCGCGGGCAGCGACGCAGCGAGCTCAGCTGGTGGTCGCTCGCATGCGCGTGCGGAGTAATACTGACTTAAAACCAATAAATGTTAAATAAGATTTTTATGGAAAATAGTTCATTACAATAGCTCGGACTATAAATGGCATTAATACCTTAAGTTACTGAAGTTACCGTTCCATAAATTGCAAAAGACATACAGGGTGTTACAAAAAGGTACGGCCAAACGTTCAGGAAACATTCCTCACACACAAATAAAGAAAAGACGTTTGTGGACATGTGTCCGGAACGCTTAATTTCCATGTTAGAGCTCATTTTAGTTTCGTCAGTATGTACTGTACTTCCTCGATTCACCGCCAGTTGGCCCAATTCAAGGAAGGTAATGTTGACTTCGGTGCTTGTGTTGACATGCAACTCATTGCTCTACAGTACTAGCATCAAGCACATCAGTACGTAACATCAACAGGTTAGTGTTCGTCACGAACGTGGTTTTGCAGTCAGTGCAATGTTTACAAATGCGGAGTTGGCAGATGGCCATTTGATTTATGGATTAGCACGGGGCAATAGCCGTGGCGCGGTACGTTTGTATCGAGACAGATTTCCAGAACGAAGGTGTCCCGACAGGAAGACGTTCGAAGCAATTGATTGGCGTCCTAGGGAGCACGGAACATTCCAGCCTATGACTCGCGACTGGGGAAGACCTAGAACGACGAGGACACCTGCAATGGACGAGGCAATTCTTCGTGCAGTTGACGATAACCCTAATGTCAGCGTCAGAGAAGTTGCTGCTGCACAAGGTAACGTTGACCACGTCACTGTATGGAGAGTGCTACGGGAGAACCAGTTGTTTACGTACCATGTACAGCGTGTGCAGGTACTATCACCAGCAGATTGGCCTCCACGGGTACACTTGTGCGAATGGTTCATCCAACAATGTGTCAATCCTCATTTCAGTGCAAATTTTCTCTTTCGGATGAGGCTTCATTCCAACGTGATCAAATTGTAAATTTTCACAATCAACATGTGTGGGCTGACGAAAATCCGCACACAATTGTGCAATCACGTCATCAACACAGATTTTCTGTGAACGCTTGGGCAGGCATTGTTGGTGATGTCCTGATTGGGCCCCATGTTCTTCCACCTACGCTCAATGGAGCATGTTATCATGATTTCATACGGGATACTCTACCTGTGCTGCTAGAACATGTGCCTTTACAAGTACGACACAACATGTGGTTCGTGCACGATGGAGCTCCTGCACGTTTCAGTCCAAGTGTTCGTACGTTTCTCAACAACAGATTCGGTGACCGATGGATTGGTAGAGGCGGACCAATTCCATGGCCTCCACGCTCTCCTGACCTCAACCCTCTTGACTTTCATTTATGGGGGCATTTGAAAGCTCTTGTCTACGCAAGCCCGGAACCAAATGTAGAGACCCTTTGTGCCCGTATTGTGGACGGCTGTGATACAATACGCCATTCCCCAGTGCTGCATCAGCGCATCAGGGATTCCATGCGACGGAGGGTGGATGCATGTATCCTCGCTAACGGAGGACATTTTGAACATTTCCTGTAACAAAGTGTTTGAAGTCACGTTGGTACGTTCTGTTGCTGTGTGTTCCCATTCCATGATTAATGTGATTTGAAGAGAAGTAATAAAATGAGCTCTAACATGGAAAGTAAGCGTTTCCGGACACAGGTCCACATAACATATTTTCTTTCTTTGTGTGTGAGGAATGTTTCCTGAAAGTTTGGCCGTACTTTTTTGTAACACCCTGTATAAAAAGTGTACTGTACATACGTATGAATATACATTAATAACATTATTTGTTCCAACAGCTAGAAATGTTACTGGAAAATAAACTGTAGTAACTGAAATGTTCTATGAGAGGCAAATGACATTATATAGCGTAAAGAAACCTTTAAATAAGAAAAGGGGAAAAATTAAGGTTAACAGTTCCTGAAATGTGTGGAACTTAGCTAACAATTAACGCCTGTGATTGATAATGAGAACAAATGTCTCATACAGGTTAGCGGTTAGATGTACAGTATGTGATTAGCAATTAATACATAAGAAAACCAATAGGCTATATATCATAGCCAGATACTAACGTGGGTAGAAGACCATATAAAGTAATGGATTTGTCGGATGATAAGTGCGTGCAACACAACAAACTTATGAAGACAGTATAGCCAGTGGAGTTATGAGAGCTTTATGAAGCTCTTAAATATAAATACACCATTTGATGTGTAACAAACTGATACAGCGTTGAACATAGGTTGTTGTTGTCGTGGTCTTCAGTCCTGAGACTGGTTTGATGCAGCTCTCCATGCTACTCTATCCTGTGGAAGCTTCTGCATCTCCCAGTACCTACTGAACCTACATCCTTCTGAATATGCTTAGTGTATTCATCTCTTGGTCTCCCTCTACGATTTTTACCCTCCACGCTGCCCTCCAATACTAAATTAGTGATCCCTTGATGCCTCACAACATGTCCTACCAACCGATCCCTTCTTCTGGTCAAGTTGTGCCACAAACTTCTCTTCTCCCCAATCCTATTCAATACTTCCTCATTAGTTATGTGATCTACCCATCTAATCATCAGCATTCTTCTGTAGCACCACATTTCGAAAGCTTCTATTCTCTTCTTGTCCAAACTATTTATTGCCCATGTTTCACTTCCATACATGGCTACACTCCATACAAATACTTTCAGAAACGACTTCCTGACACTTAAATCTATACTCGATGTTAACAAATTTCTCTTCTTCAGAAACGCTTTCCTTGCCATTGCCAGTCTACATTTTATATCCTCCCTACTTCGACCATCATCAGTTATTTTGCTCCCCAAATAGCGAAACTCCTTTACTACTTTCAATGTCTCATTTCCTAATCTAATTCCCTCAGCATAACCCGACTTAATTCGACTACATTCCATTATCCTCGCTTTGCTTTTGTTGATGTTCATCTTATATCCTCCTTTCAAGACACTGTCCATTCCATTCAACTGCTCTTCCAAGTCCTTTGCTGTCTCTGACAGAATTACAATGTCATCGGCGAACCTCAAAGTTTTTATTTCTTCTCTATGAATTTTAATACCTACTCCGAATTTTTCTTTTGTTTCCTTTACTGCTTGCTCAATATACAGATTGAATAACATCGGGGAGAGGCTACAACCCTGTCTGACTCCCTTCCCAACCACTGCTTCCCTTTCATGCCCTTGGACTCTTATAACTGTCATCTGGTTTCTGTACAAATTGTAAACAGCCTTTTGCTCCCTGTATTTTACCCCTGCCACCTTTAGAATTTGAAAGAGAGTATTCCAGTCAACATTGTCAAAAGCTTTCTCAAAGTCTACAAATGCTAGAAACGTAGGTTTGCCTTTCCTTAATCTTTCTTCTAAGATAAGTCGTAAGGTCAGTATTGCCTCACGTGTTCCAGTATTTCTACGGAATTCAAACTGATCTTCCCCGAAGTCGGCTTCTACTAGTTTTTCCATTTGTCTGTAAAGAATTCGTGTTAGTATTTTGCAGCTGTGGCTTATTAAACTGATTGGTCGGTAATTTTCACATCTGTCAACACCTGCTTTCTTTGGGAATGGAATTATTATATTATTCTTGAAGTCTGAGGGTATTCGCCTGTTTCATACATCTTGCTCACCAGATGGTAGAGTTTTGTCAGGACTGGCTCTCGCAAGGCCGTCGGTAGTTCCAATGGAATGTTGTCTACTCTGGGGGCATTGTTTTGACTCAGGTCTTTCAGTGCTCTGTCAAACTCTTCACGCAGTATCGTATCACCCATTTCATTTTCATCTACATCCTCTTCCATTTCCATAATATTGTCCTCAAGTACATCGCCCTACATCCTTACATTTGTCCTCTAGCCATGCCTGCTTAGCCATTTTGCACTTCCTGTTGATCTCATTTTTGAGACGTTTGTATTCCTTTTTGCCTGTTTCACTTACTGCATTTTTATATTTTCTCCTTTCATCAATTAAATTCAATATTTCTTCTGTTACCCAAGGATTTCTACTAGCCCTAGTCTTTTTACCTACTTGATCCTCTGCTGCCTTCGCTACTTCATCCCTTAAAGCTACCCATTCTTCTTCTACTGCATTTCTTTCCCCCATTCCTGTCAATTGTTCCCTTATGCTCTCCCTGAAACTCTGTACAACCTCTGTTTTAGTCAGTTTATCCAAGTCCCATCTCCTTAAATTCGCACCTTTTTGCAGTTTCTTCAGTTTTAATCTATAGTTCATAACCAATAGATTGTGGTCAGAGTCCACATCTGCCCCTGGAAATGTCTTACAATTTAAAACCTGGTTCCTAAATCTCTGTCTTACCATTGTATAATCTATCTGATACCTTTTAGTATCTCCAGGGTTCTTTCATGATTCTTAAACCATAGGTTAGTGTACTAAATATGCAGTGTATAATCCGGAAATACCCGAAGCTACTAATAAGGAGAAAAAGGTTGTATGTTGCTTCTAGGTATTGGTGCGGGTAATAAGCACTATACAGTATTAGATTTAACGGGTTAATAAGTAGTACATAGGGGCGTACCACGCCACAATTCATTATAAAGGCAGTTGTAAGAAGTCATATTGTATGCAATCTTTATTAAGCTCATAATTAGCGGTAAACCATTTGACGTGTATCAAATTGTGAAACAGCCTTAAACTTAGAGAAAATAACGACGATTACGTGAAATCCATACGTAAACATAAAGATAAGAGGGCAATAGCATCGAGCGACACAGAAAGTCCCGCATCATCATAGTAGACGAAGCAAGGGCTGAAATCCTTCGAAGTAGTTATTATTTTTCAACTGCAGTTGGTCATTAAGCAAGTTGTCTTTATCGTAAAGTAGGTGTTCGAAAATTTGCATTTCCTAGATTGTATCTAGCCTGCATCCTTTAGCTTCTTCTATCGGCAAAACATGTTAGAAGTGACGCAGTCTTATGACTATGTACTGTACTACCAACATTTTAAGTTTGACAAGGCCAATATCTGGAATGTTTTAATTTAATTTTCTGACATTTCTGAAGAAGGCTACATTATTATAGTCGAAACCTAGGTAAAGTTTCTTTGCTTATGCAACTAGAGGTTGAAATTTAATATAATTACATCGTATTGTCTTGGCGTATACTACAGCAAATACCTGAATTGACTCATTTACCAAAAATCAGTACTAAACAGTTTATCAAAAAGAGTGGGATTAGTCCGACAACTACAGTGCAGATGGGAAGAATGCAGCACTTAAACAGCCGCAAACATATAAAAGGCCTATTTTAGACCACTGTTAGAATACTGCGCCCCAGCAATAGCAGGGATGTCGGCTACTGTCACCAACAAAATTTATTCCCCCGACAGAACACTGATACGTAACTGTATGAGAAAAGACAACGGAATACCGAACAACGAAGGCCACGGAAACGCACGAATAACCCCGCTGCAAACACAGCTAGTCAACCTAAGAGGTAGACGAATTCTTCATAGCCGCCCAGACCTAGAAGACCTAATAACAACCAGGATAATAAAAGGAAGAAAACCCAAACACAGATACATACATGGAAACAGAACAATAGCACGAAACACAACGAAACTCTTTCGTGAGCTTACTCTCACAATGCTGACCGTAACAGAAAATAAAGAAACACCAACTCACGCAGACGAAAGGCACCAGATCAATAAAGTTATAATTCGTAAAGTTTTAACTCATCATCCACCATGTTACCATTAACAGACACGATAGCCAGACCGGTCGCAGGTTCTAATCCTGCCTCGGGCATGGATGTGTGTGATGTCCTTAGGTTAGTTAGGTTTAAGTAGTTCCAAGTTCTAGGAGGCTGATGACCTCGTATGTTAAGTCCCATAGTGCTCAGAGCCATTTGAACCATTTTTGATAGCCAGACAACAAGCATAGCACAATGAAATACTAGGATATAAATCACTACAAATATTGCAGTAGCCAGTCACTGCACACATCAATGGGATCTGTAAATAGTAATGTAAATCTCAACAAAATCAAATTATTGAACTTAAACTCCTCATTGGTCCATCAGTTATCAATAAAATGTATAGAAATAAGTTACTAAATCATTATTTTATCTATAAAATGTGTAGACGTTAGTTTATAAAAGTTAGTAGAAATAGAGTGTACATAAATAAATAATGAAAAAACCATAAGGCTGAACAGAGAGTGAAGGTCTCAAGCGGAGTGCACTATTCCCCCCCCCCCCCCCCCCCCCCTTGGGAAGTGTGACGCCACCTATTGCTGTCTACTGCCACCTCCACTATGAATGAAAGGGTAACATCTTTTTTCTATGCCTAGCCAGTATTCTTCACCTCGTCGAGATAAGTGAAAGCGAGGCGACACATCTCTGTCTGTTATTGCAGCCAATATTTGCTGATTATGTCCGTTCTTTGCACTAATTTGAGCCAGACACATTCGTTAATAAGTTTAGATTCTAATTACTACTATCGGCTAGCTGCGTTTCTTAGCGGTTGCCGCCAAAGATGCTTATTAACAGTTACTAGGAGGCAGATTCGCTTTTCAAAATTAACTGATATCTTTGATTTGCGTAGCACGTGTCCATCCAATTAATTCCTTTAAAAGTCACAGGGTTAATTTAACACAGCACGATGTTTTGTCCACTGAAAAGTATCCCCTTTAATACTAATGCGGAATAAACTATTATTATTATTATTATTATTATTACTGTGGCCGAGCGGTTCTAAGCGCTTCAGTCCGGAACCGCGCGACTGCTACGGTCGCAGGTTCGAATCCTGCCTCGGGCATGGATGTGTGTGATGTCCTTAGGTTAGCTAGGTTTAAGTAGTTCTAAGTTCTAGGGGACTGATGACCTCAGATGTTAAGTTCCATAGTACTGTGAGCCATTATTAGTGTTATTATTGTTGAGATACATTCCACTACACAGTGCACTTCTCGTGATGTTCTGGTCGAAATCTTAGGGCACTACAGTTTTTTTCCTTAACTCGATTTTTATTAACACAGTTTCATTGATATGATTCACTACTATGAATGGCCACACTTTAGCTCGACCAACAGGGTCTATAATCGAAAGTCAAGTTGCGTGCGATGTTTGAATGGTGGCTTCGGCAACAACTGAAGTTCTTAATTGAAATTAATGATATCGAGCTTTTATTGATTGAGATGTTCGCTCGATGTTAGTGTTCTCAGTTCTGTGATTTTTTCGTACTTTTGACAATGAACATAAATTTACTTTTAATTAGCCCAACTTCAAATGAAGTTAAATATTTCACAGTGGCGCATGAACTGAAGAGATGCGAATTCTCATGACTCAAACGCTAAAAGCTCGGACACTAAAATCTCGAAAGCAGACTCCCAGATCCTAGAAAATCTCAGACGATAAAGATGTTAGCAATACGTGCGTTGAGTTTATATAACAGTTGTGACACAAAAGGGACGCTCGTTAGAAACTCTTTGAATAAAGCCCTTCGCAACTTTGCATATAATATTCTGTCCCATTGGCTCTTATCACTCTTTTATTTAATTTTCTTTACTTTAAAACGGGAATTTGAGATTTTATATGAAATATGGGAATTGTTCATGGCCAGTTCCAACAAGTTTTAGTTTCAAAAAAAGACCAGATATGTAACGGGAGGTTTCAGAAGGTAGTAAAAGATAAAAAAATGAAGGCAAATCAGTCATCAGCACCGGCCGGGAACGAGTAAAATCACAACTTCACTTATATTTCGTACTTCTTGTGTCATAACAATATTGCTGTTAGTTTGATCTCAGTCGCATTGAGGAGACCTTGCTGCTCACTTCAAGCAACTACGTCCATTTCGGCAACGAAATTTATTGATGTTTGATAGACACCAAGCAAATTTTACACAAAATTCACTGCGCTGAAACTGGAGGTTCTATTCACAAGATAACCTGAAATTTTGGCTTTTTTTTCTATGCACATGTTTAATGCTACCAAACTCCAGACAGACACTTAAGTAACTAAAGGTATTGCTATTTAATTATAGATATATCTTTTTGACAAAAAAAAGAAGGCAGTCACCTCGACCCACCTGTATAAACTTCTCGCTCTTCCCTTTTAGTCATAGTACGTCAGAGACTGACTGAAACGACGCGAAATCTTGACCTCCAGGAAAACCACTGTGTAGCTCACGCACGGAAGAAGTTGTTCACAAGGCGCGTTCATCAATCTGGGATCCTTACCAGGTAGGACTGATAGAAGAGGTAAAGAAGATCCAACGAAGAGCGGCGCATTTCTTTACGGGATCGTTTAGTCGGTGTGAGAGCATTACAAAATGGTTCAAAGGCTCCAAGTACTATGGTACTAAACATCTGAGGTCATCAGTCCCATAGACTGAGAACTACTTAAACATAACTAACCTGAGGACATCACACACATCTATGCCCGAGGCAGAATTCGTACCTGCGACCGTAGCAGCAGCGCGGTTCCGGACTGAAGCGCCTGGAACCGCTCGGCCACAGCGGCCGCCGAGAGCATTACAGCAGTCCTCAACAAACTCCAGTGGCGGATTTTACAAGGAGTCGTTGTGGCTCACAGAGAGGTTCACTATCGAAATTTTGAGAGAGCACTTTCCGGGAAGAGTCGGACAACATATTACTTTCTCCCACGACCATTTCGTGAAATGACCACGAGGAGAAAATTCGAGAAGTTGGAGCTAGTACAGAGGCTTCCCTGCAGTCGTTTTTCTCACGCGCCTTTCGCTAGTGGAACACTGAACGCTGAACACTATAAGGGGGGGGGGGGGGGGGGGAGAGGGTGCTGGCGCCGGTAGGATACTTCAGTCATTACAGGTCAAGGGGAAACAGAAAGACATCGGTGCAGTACACCCACGCGCGGTTTCAGCGGGTAGGTGGTGGGGTTCACGACGCTCCACCCTCACAAAAAAAGCTGTAGAAGCATTTTTATTTTTTACGCATATGTCTACTTTCACATTTCACAATGAACTTTCGAAGAATAAAACATCATGAAAACTGAGCGTCTAGAATTTGTCAACCAATTGTAGAAATTAGAAACTGTGTTCAACACAAGATAGTTTTCGGCTTCCTGCGTTGGGAGTCTGCACACGTGCGTATGCCTGCTGCTTGACGTACCTGTTGCTAATAACAGTTTCGACACGGTTCGTGAACAGACTGGTGCAACCGGAAAAAGCACGGAAGGATGATTAAAGAAAGACCGAAAGCGAAAGAACTTCAGCTAATCAAAAATAATAGAAAAACTGACTACCCAAACAAAGGTGGAAAAATTACAAGAAACAATAATCGCCTCACTGACTCGCTCATATAGGCCTAGTTGGCGAAACAATATTAACAATCCTAGTGTTTAGTGAATTATTCATAACGGTGAGTGTGCCATTCGATTTTATGTGGTGTAAATTATAATGTTGCCAAAGTTGATGCTGTTACAGTTCTCAAATTACCTGCTGGACACATGTACTCGTACTCCTCAAGTTTTCGGATGGAGAACAATGACAAAAAAGATTATAGGTCATACCTTACGACATCACGGGTTACTTTCCACGGTGCTTCGGAACGTAGGGTGCAAGTGCTACCCGAAGGTAAAGAGGTGTGTATACAAGGAACGTCCAGTTCTGAAGGCAGGTTGGTTTTATTCAGGATTCTAATAAACCATATTCTTCCCTACCCTTTTTGCTACAAAGCCTATTTTTTCAATATAACCTCCGTTAAATGGGACGGTCTTAAGCTACCTTACTGTGAGGGCCTGTACGCTGGCATGGTACCAATCTATTGGTCGACGTCGGAGCCAACGTCCTGCTGGATCACTAACTCAATAACCACCTCATCATCCACGTACTGCTTCCCGCGGAGTGCATCCTTCATTGAGCGAAACATATGAAAGTCAGAATATTCGAGATCCGCGTTCTAGGGTGGATGAGGAAGAACAGTTCAATGAAGCGTCGTGACCACCTCTCGGGTGCACATACTTGGGTGAGGCCTTGCGTTCCGAAAGAGAACTACATTTCTGTGGCGGCGAGCACGCTGCAGTCGTCTCTTCGATTTCCTGAGGGCAGCACAACGCGCCTTACAGCAGATAGTTACATCATGACGGTGGACAACAAAGAGAATAACCCCTTCAGAGTCCCAGAAGACCGGCTGAGGGTGCGGCTTTGAACTTTTTCTTCGGAGGAGAGGTGGTGTGACACCAGTCCTTGGACTGCCGTTTTGTTTCCAGTTCGAAGTGATAAACCAATCTTTCATCGCCTGTGACGATGTTCGACAAAAATTGCCATGATCAGCCACATAACACTCAAACAATTCTGGACAGCAGTCGCATACCTTTGAGTACCCCGAATGATGGATGAACGTGTCAGCACTACCAGCAAAGACATCTGGTTGAACAGAGAGGTGTTTGGTCGTGATCTGTCGATCACCCCGAGCGAAAGTGTGTGCACGTTCCAACATTGCAGGAGTCACAGCTGTGTGTGGTCGGCCGACACGCGGGAGATGGCACGGGTTTGCGTGACACTTGTTGCGATCATGACAGACGCCGCGCCCAGCGACTCGCAGTGCTTTTGTTAGCATTTCAATCATCCCCATCCTTCCTTCTTCTAGCTATTGTCCGGTTGAAACAGTACCCAGTCCAAGTAATTAAGAAGCAAAGTCTTTATAAAGATTCTGAGAGGGGCCGAGATTACAATAAACTTTAAAAGTTTACTTAATTGTCATTTTGGTATGGCTTCAGTTCTTCTTGTCCAGGCGTATGATTATTGAAACACATCAGGTCGTCACGGTTGGTTTGAAGTAAATAAATTTGAAGATTGTTCTTGCAGAAATTTTTACGTAAATATATTTCCTTACATTTTAGTATTTTACGTTAACAGAGCCGAAATTACATTGTTCACACACTTTATACAAAAATACTTCCGATCACATCAGAGGCAAGCTTACGACTCTCACACTCCGCGGAAAAAAAATATTGCAGAGGGTTTACAATTTTTCTTAACAAATGAATTTCTACTAGCTTTCTTTGCATTATTAATTTCGATTATTATTTTATAAATGGATCCAGAAATAAACCTAGTAAACAGTATAGGATTGCGTTATTAATAATAGGAATTTTAAGTGTGCAAATATTTCGTAATTTCAAATGTTTCCAAAAACAAAATTTTAACTGTACATTCAGGACTAGTGCTTATCGATTATAATATCGAATCTAAAATATATTTATAAGTTAATTCCTTTTCATACATTTTAGGTTGAAATATAACACACTGTGTATAAAATTATATGAAATCATATTAACAGAATCTTCCGTCGGTTCTTGGTAGAACAACATTATAATAATAAATGAAAAGCACCAGTTTGCTTTTGTTCTACAAAAGCAAACTGGTGCTTTTCATTTATTATTAAATTATATGAAAGTTTCCAGCAAAGCAACTGAGATAATATTGACCTGTCCAAAATTCGAAAAATGATACTAGTACCGACAACTACTGTTGAGGAAAAGTGATGAGGAGGATGTACCGCTACAGCTACGCTCTGCAAGCGCTTAGGGATATTTGCGATGCTCTGGTTTTCCGCCAAAACGAACTCGATGACAGCTCTTTGCTTGGGACGCACCTCCGTTGCAGGCGCCATTTTGAAAACTACGTATTGAGCTGCCACCTATAGAAACCTCAGGGAACTGTAGGTTCCGAAGCGGGAATACTCCACGATGTCCCACAGTAAGTTTCGAATTTTTTAAACCGAAATTCCCCGAAAAAAAGTGTCGTGTTACTTCTTGAGCGCCTCTCGTATGAGCCGGCCGTAGTATCCGTGCGGTTCTAGGCACTGCAATCTGGAACCGCGAGACCGCTACGGTCGCAGGTTCGAATCCTGCCTCGGGCATGGATGTGTGTGATGTCCTTAGGTTAGTTAGGTTTAATTAGTTCTAAGTTCTAGGTGACTAATGACCTCAGAAGTTGAGTCCCATAGTGCTCAGAGCCATTTGAACCTCTCGTATGAACAGTTGAAAGTGGTGGTGAAGGCACATTCGGGTTGGGGGAATAACAAACTCTGACTCCCATCCCTTGAACAGAACCCTGGATCCGTATGTGAGTATACACAGTTGACAGCGTTGGTTTCTGAAGTGAAATGTTCGAACCATGTTGTCCATTCCCCTCTACGTGTATTTCTTCAGAGTCAACAAGACAGTGACGAGTACCCCTATGGGCGGAGACTGACGTAACTGGCAAATCGGTTAGGGCCATACGGCCTCCTGCGGAGCAGTGGCTACCGTGGACTGTGGACGGTCCGGCGCTGTGTGTGGCGCCCTGGCCTGCTCATCCCGCCACCCTGGCTGCCGCTGATAAGCGCCTTGTCACGGACCCGCTAAGCACTCCGGCCAGCGTATTACGTAAGGCCAAGCCGTCCACATGGCCGCTTCTATAGCCCGCAGATTGCGTAATGGAACATGTGCGACAGCTCATCACGTCGTGTAAATATCGCAGGCTGCGCAGGGGTATCGAGCGAAAACTATAGACGCTTTACCCTTGAACAATATCATAAGAAAGGTATTGTACTCATAAAAGTATCGAATGGTAAGTACCGAGGCCTTCAGGTTACGTTATACAGGGTGATCCATTGATCGTGACCGAGCCAAATATCTCACGAAATAAGCGTCAAACGAAAAAACTACACTGAACGAAACTTGTCTAGATTGAAGGGGGATACCAGATGGTGCTGCCATAGTTGCAACGGATATCAACTGCGTTTTTTAAAATAGTAACCCCATTTCTATTACATATTCGTGTAGTACGTAAAGAAATATGAATATTTTAATTGGACCACTTTTTTCGCTTTGTGATAGATGGCGCTGTAATAGTCACAAATATATGGCTCACAATTTTAGACGAACAGTTGGTAACAGGTAGGTTTTTTAAAATAAAATACAGAACACAAGTATCTTTGAACATTTTACGTCGATTGTTCCAATGTAATACATGCACCTTTGTGAAGTTATCATTTCTGAGAACGCATGCTGCTGCAGCGTGCTTACCTGTAAATACCACATTAAGGCAATAAATGCTTAAAATGATGTCTGTCAACCTCAATGCATTTGGCAATTTGTGTAACGACATTCCTCTCAACAGCGAGTAGTTCGCCTTCCGTAATGTTCGCACATGCATTGACTATGCGCTGACACATGTTGTCAGGCGTTGTCGGTGGATCACGATAGCAAATATCCTTCAACTATCACCACGGAAAGAAATCCGGGGACGTCAGATCCGGTGAACGTGCGGGCCATGGTATGGTCCTCGACGACCAGTCTACCTGTCATGAGGAATTCACACACATTTGAACATTTGAACGGCACAATGCTACGTCACAGGCGTCCTTCGTCCTCATGAGTTACCTTTCATGTGACTGCCTCACTGTGCCATTTCTCAACGGGACAACGCTCGTATACTCACGCGACATGCCTATGAACTACCTGCGTGTTGTTGAGGTTTTTTAGTGGTCAGGAAGATCCCTCTGCCTATACCCGACAGGCAATGTGTGGAACCAGCACTGAAATAACTCCTTCTCAGTGCCAATATTAAGGATATCAAAGACAAGTTACAAAAATTTTCGGACAGCTTATCTCATGAGAGGATTCGACAGCTTTGTAACACAATTACCAAACGAGTCAGTAAACCTGTCCAGGCCAGAGGAGGCACACCCAGCTCCATACTGATAAATGGGCTCACCGAGCGAGGTGGCACAGCTGTTAGCGCAATGGACTCGCATTCGGTAGAACGTCAGTTCAGCGATCCCTACGGTCGCAGGTTCGAGTCCTGCCTCGGGCATGGATGTGTGTGAGGTCCTTAGGTTGGTTAGGTTTAAGTATCTCTAAGTTCTGGGGGACTAATGACCTCAGAAGTTAAGTCCCATAGTGCTCAGAGCCATTTGAACCATTTGAACGTCAGTTCAGATCCGCTTCGGGCCATCCAGAGGTTTGTCCTCTGTTACTCACCGCAAAATTGCTTGTGAAGTGTTTATGAAGATGCAGTTAATACGGCTAAAATAAGAGACAGTAAGTTGTGCAGTGAGGACTTTGTTACAATTGATCTGCCTGAAAACAAAACTGCCATAGCTTAATGTCGCAGGAATTGTATTTGCGATCAACAACTTAGGTGAATCAGTCTTTATAAAGCAGTATCGTTGTATATTGTGTTATGTCATCAGAAAGAAGCATTTTCTCATGATAGATTAAATTTAGGACAGATATTGTATTTCGTAAATCAACTTTCATTAACATCCTAAAAATTTTCAGAGAGATTCTACATGAACTACTCTGATCTCGTATCGGTTTTTAACTGTCGGTAATTTTGACAGCAGATGTAACAGTGTTACCTGTGACTCTCTTTCTGTTTATAATGGTAAAATCCAGTATTTATCTGACAATATATACTACCTCTTTCCAATATTAGACATAAAATATTTTTAAGGGTTTGTATTTTTCCAAAGCTATAGGGACAGATGACCTCGCTGTTTGGTCCTCTCTCCCGAATGTTATGTCGAGCATGTTGAAAAGCAGGAGTTAATAGCAATTAGCATTTCTATCGATCTCGAAAAGACTCCAAAATAGCGCTCTAAAGCTTTCATGGCAGCCATTTGGCATACTAGCCGGTACGACTCACACCAGCTTAACGCCCCGTTACTCTCAGGTAATTACCGTACGTCACGGCTCACCTGTGTGGACTAAATATAGAACTAGGTTTTTGATGTATGACGCATGTACCAGAAATATCTATCCCTTGGCTTAAGGATTACACCATATCACCCTCTCTACTCGTATTGGATATGTTTGGAAGAGGTAACCTGATAACTACTATGTATTTAATTCACACTAAATGTACTACTTCTTCTTTAGACATTTCATACAACCGCGTAAGACCGTTTTGGACGTATCTGAGTATTGATATGTTTGATGCTCGGAAACCAATAAAACGAAGTCTGTTAATACGAGACATTGATTATATTCTGCATCAAGTTACATTTACTAGTCTTATATTCAGTAATATTATAATGGAGATTGAAGATTCGTAAACTTAATAATTGTCAATCGTAAATTAGAGGGACGTTTTGAATATTATAAAATAATAATTTCTGCTGCCAGTCAGGATTTTCCTTTATTTTCTGCAAGATACATTTAGAAAACCTCACTGGTTAACGGAAATTATTTCGTAGAACGCGCCCTACAGAAAATATGTAAAGGAAATTTCTAACTGACAGCAGATCAAGTTGCTTTCTAACAAATAAAATAATTGCTTTTACATTCACAAGCTTTCATCAACCATTTCTGATGGATAAAAATGGAAAAACTGTGCATTGAAATTAAAGTAACAATTTGGTCGAAACTCCGATAAAAATGATGTAGAAAACAAGCCATTAAAACCTTCACAATGTAGAGTGCTATACATGGCCATCGCAGAGCTTCCGTTTTTCAAGTCCGATATCGATTACAACTAACATGATACGACCTACATTTTCTATAGCACAACTATTATTACTGTACTGCGCTGCACTAAATTCAATTTTTAGTTTCGATCGCTCTCTAGTAGTTCACTATTTAGATGTATCGCGAGTCACCGGCACAGCACCCAAGTCTTGCTCGCTTTCTGTCTACCACCGTGTAGCGAAAGGAAAGACGCGCCTACTATATTGAATGAAATCTTACTCCCAATTTACACCATGTTATCAAAAGTATGCGGGTGCCTCTATGTAACGCGAAACTGACCGCTAGGCGTCACCAGAAGCGGACCTGCCAATTTGAAAGCAGGCATTGAGTATTCTGTTGTCGGAAGAGAAGCGGTAACAGCGAAAGTTGTTAATTTTATACACTGAAGCGCAAAAGAAACTGGTATAGGCATGCGTATTCAACTAGAAAGAGATTCTAAACAGGCAGAATACGCCGCTGCGGTCGGCAACACCTATGTAAGACAAAAAGTGTCTGGCGCAGTTGTTACATCAGTTACTGCTGCTACAATGGCAGGTTATCAAGATTTAAGCAAGTTTAAACGTCGTGTTAGTAGGCGCACAAACGACGGGACATAGCACCTCATTTCACGAGTGTACCGCGAATATCAGGAATCCGGTAAAACATCAAATCTCCAATATCGATGCAGCAAGAAACATTCTCCAAGAACTGGACCAACGACGACTGAAGAGAATCATTCAACGCGACAGAAAAGAATCGTTCAACCCTTCCACAAATTGCTGCAGATTTCAATCCCGGGCCACCAGCAAGTGTCAGCGTGCGAACCATTCAACGAAACATCATCGATATGGGATTTCGGAGCCGAAGACCCACTCGTGTACCCTTGATGACTACACGACTCAAAGCTTTACGCCTCGCCTGGGTCCGTCAATACTGTTAATGACTGGAAACACGTTGCCTGGTCGGACGAGTCTCGTTTCAAGTGGCACTGAGCGGATGGACGTGTACGGGTATGGAGACAACCTCATGAATCCATGGACACTGCATGTCATTAGGGACTGTCCAAGCTGATGGAGGCTGTGTAATGGTGGGGCGTGTGCAGTCAGAATGATATGAGACCCCTGATAAGTCTAGATACGACCGTGACAGGTGACACATAAGCATAATGTCTGATCACCTGCATCCGATCATGTCAATTGTGCATCCCGACGGACTTGGGCAATTCCAGCATTACAATGCGACGACCCAGACGTCCATAATTGCTACAGAGTAGTCCAGCAACACTCTTCTGACTTTAAACACTTCCGCTGGCCACCGAACTCCCCAGACGTGAACATTATTGAACACATCTGGCATGCTTTGCAACGTGCTGTTCTGAAGAGATCTCCACCCCTTCGTACTCTTACGGATTTATGGACGGCACTGCAGGATTCATGGTGAAAATTCCCTCCAGCAGTACTTCAGACAACAGTCGAGCCCATGCCACGTCGTGTTGCAGCACTACTGCGTGCTCGCGAGGACCCTAAACGATATTAGGTGGGTGTACCAGTTTCTTTGGCTCTTCAGTGTAGTTCTTCAGTATATGTATGTAATTATTATTTATTCTGTTGAAAGACGTACGGGAACATGTGAAGTTCGACCTCTGACAATAATAGTATTTTAACTGAAAACAGACAAAGGAATTAATTACTCTTCCTAAAAATCAAGAAAAAATCAGTTGTCTAGTATCTGACTGCGAGTTTTAAAATATTCTTTAACGTCTGCTAACTGTACTGCAATGCTCCTTTACGCAACAGACATCCTACCTCCCTCTGCAACTGAGTGACCTGCAACATGCTATAATAATTAACAGAAATATTAAGATTCATGCAGAGTGCAATCCATGGTCACAATTTTATTTTTTTTAGCTTGAAATTGATCAGGAGGGGTCTGGTCATGAAGCCTGAAGCGGTATAAAAAATGAAAGGAACCAATAATTTTTTTAAAATTTACTATATTCAGAAAATTGATGACAAAGTTTACACAGACCCTTGTATTTCTTGGACAGTATCATTAGCAACAACTTTAATTATTCCACAATGTCGATAATCAATAATCGCGCATCTGGTCACAACAAAGATACGGATATTACTCTCAATGTATGCGTACACAAATCTGACAGTCCCTGTAGTGGGCAAGCAGCAAATATGTGCAGCGAAAAGGTAAATTACCAAAAATACCTCAATTAATACCAAAGTCTCCTCCGGTGCTACTAGCACAATGACGGCAGGCTGCGACCTCTCGCGTCGCGCGTCCTCTCTCCGACGACTCCAGACTCCTCTGAACAACTGTTCGCTCTCTACTGCTCGCGATAATAGTATCTCACACTCAGAGTTTGTGTGTGCACACCACAGCAGAATCAGTGGCCAACATTCCAAAGAAATATTAACGTCCAACTTCCAACAGACAAATGCGTCGTTCACGAGAGCTCATTCACTTCGTATGTGGACTGGTGATTGAATGTGACCTGAGTAACAGATCAGTCACAGATATTTGAGAGCTTCAACAGCTGCCCAAGTCACTGTCGTGATTGTGAAGTGGAAACGCGAAGGAACAACTATAACTAAACCAACACGAGGTGGACCTCATATCCTGACGGTCTCGTACAGTCGAGCGTTGCTCAGGGTGGATATAAAAAATCGCATGAAATCAGAGTAAGGAATCACTCGTGAGGTCGAAAGCCTACACCAGTCAAGCTAGCACAATGGCTTTGCGTAGGGAGTGCAATGGGCGAGCAGGGCTGTGTGTGTCACACATGGCCCTGCTTTAAGTGGTGTAAAGGGCGCCGCCACTGGACTGTGGATGGTTCGAAACGAGTGATCTGAAATGATGAATCAAGCTACACCCAGCGGCAACCTGACGGAAAGGCTTCGGTTTTTAGAATGCCTGGAGAACGTTACCTGCCATTATGCATGGCGTCAGCGTTGAAGTACGAAGGTGGTGATGTCGCAGTATGGGGGTGTTTTTGGTGCTTGGGATGTGGTCCCCTTATTGCGCTGCGTGCAGCCCCGAATCCTCCCCAAACCAGGTAGGTAAGCAGATAACAGGACCGAATCCTCCAAAACTGACACATTGTATGTTGTATTATAGACAATGATATAATTTCCAGAATGAGATTTTCATTCTGCAGCGGAGTGTGCGCTGACATGAAATTTCCTGGCAGATTAAAACTGTGTGCCGGACCGAGACTCGAACTCGGGACCTTTGCCTTTCGCGGGCAAGTGCTCTACCTACTGAGCTACCCAAGCATGACTCACGCCCTGTCCTCACAGCTTTACTTCTGCCAGTACCCCGTCTCCTACCTTCCAAACTTTACAGAAGCTCTCCTGCGAACCTTGCAGAACTAGCACTCCTGAAAGAAAGGATACTGCGGAGACATGGCTTAGCCACAGGAGACGAGGTACTGGCTTAAGTAAAGCTGTGAGTACGGGGCGTGAGTCGTAGCTTGGGTAGCTCAGTTGGTAGAGCACCTGCCCGCGAAAGGCAAAGGTCCCGAGTTCGAGTCTCCGTCCGGCACACAGTTTTAATCTGCCAGGAAGTTTCAATGATATAATTATCTCTGCCATGTTCCTTATTCCCTCCCCTACCCCTCCCATGTTTTAAACAAAAAAATATTCACTTATTCACGCTTTGCGCGTGACCTTGAGTGGGACTTAGTCTCTGGCGTTGTGCCGGCTGGACTTTATCTCAATTAGATAAAAGATGAAACTTTTAAACCTACAATACACACGAAAACTTTTACGTCTTCTACTGTAACTTCATATGCTTTCCTTTGCCTAGTTGGAGTGTTCATAATGTTTAGAACTGCTACCTGCTTCAAACGCGAGGATTCGGTCCCATCGTTTTTCAGACCCTTGCGGGCTTGGGAGGATTTGGTACAATGTTTCTAAGAGCGGGAGGATTCGGGGCTGCGCCCATTGCGCTTAAGATAACGCTAAAAGTGGAAGGATATGAACACATTTTACAACTTTGTGTAGTGGGTGCAATAAGGTACAGTTGGAGGTATTGATTCTGTCGGCATGAGAATGAACGCTGACGTAAAGCGGCGTCTGTGAGACAACGGTCTGTGGACAATAAAATATCTGAAATGAACTGGCCTACTCAGAGTCGTGATCTGAATCCAATGGACCACCTTTGGGATGAGTTACAATGCTGACATGGCTCCAGATCCCAGCGTCCAACATCACTACCTTCTCTGGTATCAGGTCTCGATAAAGAAAGGACTGTCATTCCTCCACAGGCATTTAGACGCGTTTTTGGAAGTGTCCCCGGAAGAGTTCAGGCAGTCATAAAGGCGAAGGGTCGGCATAGCCCTTATCAATGTGCACTAGTAGGTGTGTGGATACTTTCCATTATATATTTATCATTAGTCTCTAAGGGATCCAACACAACCATTCCTCAGCAAGACACTTACTTCTAACAACATTTTTATGTTGACGTTGGTAGATACACTACCTCACAAACCTTTAGGGTCAAGATTACACGGTGTTTCGAATCATAAACTGTTTACTTTGAGGGAAGGAATGAATAACCGGAAATGTTAATTTCAAGCGGCACGATATCTTCAATGAGCAAAGGTTTGAGATGGGTGTTTTTTTCACAAGAAACAACTGCCTGCTTCAGCGACGTTGGTGCTTCTACCTTAAATCAGTTGTGATGCATCGATTATGTGGTGAAACAATGCCAAAAGTCAGTCAGTGTTTGTCAAAGACGGAACTTTACTCACTACAGTACTTTCAGACATTCATTTAATATATAACTAACACAATGATCTGCCACGAAAGGCGAACTAATATGGAGCAAAATATTAATGTAAAACCTCCTATAAATGATGAAACGAGGGGCGCTGAATAAGTGATGCAACACATTTGTTGGATAATTTGGCTCAAAAAAATTGTAATTTTTTTTTACGACATCCTCAAACATATACACGTTGTGTCACGTACTTTCATTACCTTCCGCTCGATGGGAGCGCTGTAACAGAGTCTTCAAATTGTCATCTAAAACTGAAGTGCGTTGGGTTCAAAAAGTCGCTACTGAATTTCTTTTGGCGGGAAACCAGATCATCACAAATATTCACAGGTCTTTACAGAATGTCTACGGATACCGGGTGGTGGATAAAAGCGCGGTAAGTCTCTGGCTGAAGCGCCTGTCGTCAACACAACGAGGAGCAGAAAATCAGTGTGATCTCCCACGAGCAGGTCGACCGCACATAGCTATGACGCCTCCAGTGTCGCAACGTGCGGACACTCATGTCCGAGGTGATCGACGATAAAAATTCAGGCAACTTAGAGCTCAAGTTTACTTGTCTGCTTGTAGTGCTGACACGCTGGTCCACCAATTAGCGTATTCATAGGTTTGTACCCGCTGCATTCCTCGAAGCCTAACTGAAGAGCGTATAGAGGATTCACCACTCGGCAGCTGAAACAAAATGGCAATCTATGTAATGGCACCTGGCTTTCGAAGACGAAATTCAAATTCAAAACGCGACAAACAGATCATAGTCATACCTACAGCCTCGTGGGACTCTGGAGGGGTTATTCTGTTCGATGTCCTTCCTCGTCGCCAAACGATCAACTCCTAGGTCCACTGTGAATCTCTCAGGAAACTGAAGAAACAATTAGTGTGCAATACCACCTGTGACCATCACTCCTGGGTGTCGGGATATACGACGGGCTACAGTCGGATTGGTATCCTACCATTGTCCGGGGCTCCCGAGGCACGTCTTCGACCTGGAATTTCATTGAGCGCATTAGAATTGCCTTCAGTGATAAGTCCCATTTCGAAGTGAACCCCGATGACCAGTGAAGACGTGTCTGGAGACGCCCCGGACACTATTTGGATACCGATCTGCCGGTCGCCGGCCTCGACAACCATGAGTCTGGGGTGGCAATTCGTTTCACAGCAGGACCCACTTGGTAATCATTCACGGCACCCTTACAGCACAAGGGTACGCAGACGATATTCTACGCCCCGTTTTGTTGCCCTTAGTGGCAAGCCATCCTGGGATTACATTTCAGCAAGATAATGCCCACCCGTATAGGCGGGAGTTTTTACTGCTTGTGTTGGTGCTTACCAAACCCTAACTTGGCCAGCAAGGTCGCCAGATCTCTCCCCAGTTGAGAACGTTTGTTTATGGGTAGGGGCCTTCAACCAGGTCGGAATTTTGACGATGTAACACGCTAATTGGACAGAACCTGGGGCGGTATTCCTGGGGAGGACATCCAACAATCAATACCAAGCTGAACAACTGCTTGTATAAGGACCAGAGGTGGACCAACGCGTTATTGATGTCCTTAATTTGTGAAACTCTTTCTCTTGAATAGATCACCCATTTTTTCTGAAACTGTAATCATTTTTTTGTCTGTACATCTACATCACACCCACCGTTTTCCGTTCTATTCGGATAATTTCTTCGTGGTGCGTCGTTTTTTCTATCTTTCTTAGAGTGATTTTGCTTCCGGAAATAAGTTTACAGGCCCTCTTTCTCTATTACAGGCCTGTGATATCTCTCGTAAGAATGTGTAACAATTTCTTAAACACTTCATACTGCGTGTTAGTGTTTCGCCTTGAACGTAGGAAGAGTTTCATACCTTAGTATTTTTTTTCCCTTGATGTTTACGCCTCTAGATGTGGTCGATGACAGAGTAACATGTATACATTTTATCCACTTTCGTAAGTTGGTCCGATTTCAGTACCATACTGTTCTGCATATGATCGTTAACCAACCAACAATATGGCCAATACAGGTCAGAAGCCACGCAATATACTTCGTCCCCTGCCCGGAAACGTATTCTCGTCCAGAGTACCGGGCGATTCCATCCCTTGTCTGCGGCCTGCTGACCTCCGCATTTCGAACGTTCTCATTGCTATCTCTCGTACAGTCAGGCACGTGAGATTATATGCAGTGCCATTACATTTATGAGAATTAGGAGGCAAACGAGAGAGCAAAAATCTCATTAAAATGTATGCTTGAGCGGCTGGCAGAAACCGCTAGTTATTCCAGTTGCACAATAAAGGTAATAAATAAGAAGGGTGAGAGCATAGCTTAAAGTACTCACGAACGATATGGACGAAAGAAAATATTTATATTTAGGTGATATTGATGAACAGGTTGTCTGGGGGCTGACACACAGTTTCCATGTGACACACATTTTTCATTTTACGTCGCCAGTTCACGGTATGTGACGTTTTGTGTTCCACTATGTTTACCTCAGAGATTTTCTTCTGGCAGCGAACAGTCGGACTTGTTTTGCTTTCGTCGAAGTTCTGTCACTGCGTCTGTTTATTTCTTTATTTGATGGAGAAATACATCCGCGATAGAAGCAGGCGACAATGCAGATTTGTCACAACTCTGAAATATGGAAAACTTTGAGCCCCATCTGGGCTCACGTAAACGATTCTGTTATGTCATTTATTACACGTTCGTCGATTGCAGTATTACTAAATTTGGTGATACTTACGTAACATCTTATTTAGTGATGGTTGTAAACCTATTCCTTCACAACTTGTATTTTATTTATTATCTATATTGGTTATATGTTCATATTGTACCACACCAGTTATTGGTTGCAAATGCCTTATGTTTTGATTGTTGACTGAACACTACCTCTGCAACGTTCTTTACGATGTAACCTAAAGACGCACTTTTTACGCTGTTAGTATGAGTTTCTCTTCCATAAAAAAAGCATAAATGTTTTTGTAAAGTTGTTCACGAGATGTTGACATGTATTGAATCGCAGTATATAGAAGTTTGAAAGCTACTCTTTGACTTGCTTTCTGTGGTCAATTCTAGCGTCACCTACTGGCCTTCGTTTACCTATTTGATAGTTCAATCGTCACACACAGTTTGGAACTCATTCTATTCGAACAGACGAAGCCACTTTCAAATATGCCTACATGAGATGAGAAGTGTATCGTATTCAGTCTATATGCTCACTTTCGTGAGCTTTGTACTTAAGTTTGATTTTTATAAAAGTACTATAGTACCGGTACTCGAAATTTTATGTATAATGAAATACCCAGACGCCCACTTATGTATACATTTCCTGTCATTAATTTCTTGTACACTTCATTCCACAGCTTCAGTCTCATAATGAAATTTCGAAATGAGTAACGCTTAATAAAGAATTGTGCAATCAAGACCTTTGTATATTCCGAAGTTGTGAAAAATCTGAATGGTCGCCTCCCCTACCATGGAAGTATTCCTACACCAAGTAATGGAAATATGGAAAAATCTTGATGGCACAGATCTTTATTAAGCTTACACGTGTCAAAATTTTATCGCCAGATGGAAGCTATGGGATAAAGGGTATAAAGGGTACAAAGGTATTAACGATAACAAATACAGATGTAGAAACGTAGGTACGCATATTAGTAACTCATACACAGAATTTTCAGTTAGTATCAAACATTTAAATCGAATAATTAAATCGAATAATTAAATCGAACATCCGAATCGAACATTAGTAAAAGGACCACGAAAGTTAGCATAAGATTGAATATAATACAGATCTCATTTCTTATAGGAGTATTTGACAGTGCCGCTGTCTATTCGAACAGAACTAGTGCGAAACTGACTGTGGCGATTAAGCTGCCTAAGAAGTAAACGAAGGCAAGTAAAGGCGCTAGCTTCGATCGTACAAATAAAGTCAAAGAGTAACTTTACTAAGAAAACACACACAGCGACGAACTACGTGTCAGGAAATCTTGGACAACTTTACAAAGATCCATTTATCCTACTAATGACGAGAAGAAAACCATACTGATATCAGATAGAATTTACATAGCCAGAAATCGGCGCCGTAGGCCAAAATCGTGAAAACGTTACGGAGATACTCGTTAGTCAATAATCAAAACAGAAGACATATTTGCAACCATTAACTGGTGCAATACAACATAAAATATAAGTTGTGAAAGAATAAGTTTACAACCACCACAAAGTGTTAAGTAAGTAAGAGCACCTGCAGTCACATTACACAGATCGAACACATAATAGCTGACATACAACGGGATCATTTTAGGTAAGCCTAGACGATGGCAGCAACTTGAATTACATTTCACAACTTATATTTTATTCTATTTTGCGGTCTTATGTTTTATGTTTACATTGTTCTACACCGGTAAATGGTTGCAAACATGTCTTCCGTTTTGATTATTGACCAACGAATATCGCTGTTCCATCTTTCATGATGCTACCTTACGACACACATTTCATGCTATATAACATTTATCTGATGTCAATATGAGTGTCTTCTCTATATAAGTTGAATAAATGTATCTTTCTCAATTCGTCCACGATATTCTGACTTGTAGTTCGTCGATGTGTACGGTTTCTTCCTAAAGTTACTCTTTGATTTCCTTTGTGTGGTCAACGGTAGCACCCCTTACCAGCCTTCGTTTACTTCTTAGGCAACTTAATCGCCACAGTCAGTTTGGCACTGGTTGTCTTCGGATAGACAACGGTACTGTCGAAATGGCTATAACAGAGGAGAGCTGTGCTCTCTTTCGGGAGCCTTTTACTAAAGTTTGATTTAAATGTAAGTGTGATGTTAATTGAAAATTCTGTGTATGGCTCACTAATATGCGTACGTACGTTAGCACGTCTATATTTGTTATCGTTAATTACTTTGTACGCTTTATCCCATAGCTTCTATCTGGTGATGAAATTTTGAAACGCACAACGCTTTAAAACAATGGTGCCATGAAGACCTTCCCATGTTGTATTTCAAAGCTGTGCCAGACTATTGCTTTTTTGATACTCTAGCGAGAAAACCTGTATTTGTCTAATTATTGATCGTGCTCGTATAACCTGTAAACACGGACATCTGATAACTCAGGTGTTGCAGCTTGCAAGGTAAGCGAGCTTCATGTTTGTGCGTAGGGTTCAGAGATCAAACTGCACCTCCCTCAAAGGCGTGGTGGCCGTCGACATCGTCCTGTGTCCACTCCCATATCTGCACATGTGCACACACTACTCATTCGAGCTCAATTCAATCTCATCGGGGAATTGTCAAGTTCAAGTCATTTAGAGGCACGTATAATTCTGAGCGCAACGTTTAGTTTACTGACTGCTCCTAACAGCTGGATACATTTGTCTTAAGGCTTAAGTCATTGTGTTTAGTTAGCTCCACTCCGGTTTTCATGGTTTTCTCCGGTCTGCTGTTACTTACAACTGGGCGCTACTCTATAACTTCCGCTACGCTTTCTGCTCTACGAATTACGCGTGAGAGCTCTGTTTCCCGCCGTGATGCCCCATGACGCATTCAGCAAGTCACGTTTGTTTGCTGGCAGTTTCAGCTGCTAGTCGACGGAGACACACATCAACGCTCGGCGTGGCTTTCCAAACAGACGTGTGAGATTGCATGTCGCAATGAGAACTGCATCTGTTCCTGGGTACGTGTAGCGTTCCAAAAGCCGGAGGGGCTCTGGCAATATGTGTTTGCCTACTCGGCCAGCTGTGGTATCTGCACGGCTGTCATTAACTACTGTGTACCAGGGGTCCGCTCTCTCTCATCTCTGCGGACAACGATGTGTGTTGGCTGATGTGTCGCGTCGTGTCGTACGAACTGCAGACACGCACTCCGCTACAAGCGGTATCACTCTGGTACTGCTCCTCTCTGTCAACTGTTCTCCAAATTTTGTAGAGGAAAAGAATCCACCAAACAGCAACAAATTTTATTTTTCCCCCGAAATGCATTTCTACACAGATTTCTGATTATTGGGCAACGAATATCGCTGTTTCATCTTTCATGATTTTTCCACACTACACACATTTCATGCTATATAAAATTTATGTGATGTCAATATGAGTTTCTTCTCTATATAAGTTGAATAAATATATCTTTGTCAAGTCGTCCACGATATTCTAACATGTAGTTCGTCGATGTGATTTCCACTCTCAATATTGTACAAATAAATAAAATATTGTTACAGTCGACTCTTTGTAATGCGCCCTCTTATAAAATTTATTGTGGATGTCGCGTAATAAATATTTCGCGTGAAGCGTTGTTGCGGCACAGTCAAAGATCAATTTTGGAAACTAAGCCACTGAAAATTACAAATAATGTTATTAAAAATATGGCCGACTGACTGCATCAAATAAGAGGGCACGTACATTCGCGAATGAGTGGTCAAAAATAAAATATTTCTTAAAAGACATCATAGTCGCCGTTGACTATATAAAATATTTATTGTTACTATTGCAATTTTGGCCTTATGGCCATTTTCAAGTAACACTGCAAAGTTACATTCCGTCAGAATATAAAACTGTCATCAAAATGCAGCCTTTTGACTGTGAGAGTCCCACAAGATCTGATGAGTACGACACTTATTGCATCGTAATATGTTGTTAAATATTTACTGAACTGTCGATGTTACCATCGTTCTAATAATCTATCACACATACAAGTTCAGGTGCACTGAAAACATGTGGAGCGAAGTCAGTTGGCGCGAAAATACATTAATACATTAAAACACTTGAAAATGGCCATAAGGCCGAAATTGCAATAGTAACAATAAATATTTTATACAGTCAACGGCGACTATGATGTCTTTTAAGAAATGTTATATGACTGTGAATCCCAACCATGAGAAGTTAATCAAAAATAAAATAAGCGTCAATACTGTGTAGGAAATGAGTCTTAAATATAGTTACGCTTGTACACACTCAAATATATGCTAACATACGAACGGGATAGAGGCACGTACATTTTGAGTGCAACCATGCTCCGTGGCCTGGATAAAAAGAATTACAGTCAAATGAATTTATTCATCTTAGAACGTAAATGTGTGGACTTCGAAATTAAATGAAAAGAAAGAATGCAGATCCTGAATGTCGCGGCAAATATATTGAAATTGACGGTAGCGGCCACGAAAGGAAGAAGACGAACACATTCACGTACCTCTATTGTTGAGCAGCGTCGCCGTGAAGATCGTCGCCTCCATCTAAATTCTCTGCATAAAATTAAAATAACAGTAATAATTTTCCAGAATTTCAGGAGCTGGGACCCGTGGTATCACAAAAGACGAAATCTCTCTGCTTCAAAATCACTTCCATTATTTAACCCAATTTTATCAGTAAGAAATGGCGCAACACGTCTTAACACTAGAACAGGATAACAGCGAAAGGTAACTTACTCTAAAACTAATAAACGAAGAGCGTAAAGCTTCTTTTGTTCGGCAAATGCTTTACGCGTTAATCTCTGGTAATTGAACTGGTGTCTAAAAAAATTTTATATAATTCCTTTACATCTTGCTAATTCGAAACGCAGTAAATCGAATTTCCTGATAAATCGAAATAGTTGTTCAATCTCTTGCAAAACGGTCATAAATTTAAGAAATGGCGTGTGTTTCGGTGTACTCGATAAATAAAAACAATTCTCATGACAGGACGCCCGCAAATACTTTGTAATTCTAAGTTAACGGCTGCGTAATATCCTGTAATCCTAAATTTTCCGTCAGTTGCTTCCGTACTTGTTTCGACATTCAGCTACCAACGTCATTCCTTTGTTTATCCTACAATGCATTATGTACTGCAGCACATAAACCAATCTGTCTTCGGAAGAAAAAGTGTGTAGCGAAAAATCTCTGTCAACTCTGTTGACATTTCTGAAGCAGGAAGATCTGAGTGCTTAAAACGTAACATACGGAGGAAGGAAGTGGATCTGGAAAGCTGAGTTCCCACGACTTGGAGAATGTTTGCTGAAATGGGTTACTGATAATAGAGGACAAACCATACCTATCGCAGATTGTATGTTAAAAGAAAAGGCGAAGCCGTTTGCTCTTGGTCTCGGGTTGAAAGGGTTCGTCTCGCCTCGAATGAATGGTGGCTCACAACTTAAAGAAAAGACATAACTTCGTTTTTCTGATTATTTGTAGAGGAAGTCTGCTAGGCACAGAAAAGTTAACTAGGCAGTTATGAAGTCTGCTGGTGAGCTTTTCAGTCCTGACGAAATGGGACACTGACTCCAAACCAGAGAAAGTTGTCGAGAATGAAATTTTCACTCTGCAGCGGAGTGTGCGCTGATGTGAAACTTCCTGCCAGATTAAAACAGTTTTAATCTGCCAGGAAGTTTCAGAGAAAGTTGTCGTTGGAAACGTTGCGCAAGTGTAAAGATTGAAGAGAAGTAGACGATTATGTACTTTCGACTTTACTCACAATAAAAAATGCGCTTGGTCAAGCACTCTGGAAATAATTAAAGAGAACAAGTTCACGGATTTCATTGCAAAATAAAGATTAAGTTTTCTTTTGTATGTTAAGGAATTTATTTGCGCCATTTGTTTGAAATGTTAAAATAACTTAAAAATAACAAAACTGCGAAAAATTAATTTTATTTTTAGTTCTAGCTACTGTTTTGTAAAGGAATACAAATCTTATTGGAACTACAGTAACATTTTTTAACTTTATACTTAATGTGACCCTTTTAGCTCTACTTTTCCTTGATTCCTTTATGACCTTTCGTTGAATAGAACTTAGATTTACATACTTTCTATGATGTCTCCTTAATTTCGATACATCGACAGTTGACTGTACGTCATTATTAATAAGTTAAAAATGTACGTATAAGAAATTTTTAACTTTTCCTTGCAACGAAAAATAAGCATATGAATGTCAATTACACCGTAGCCTAAATAAGTTTTACCGCGAACAAACCACGATATATTCTTAAATTTTGAAGTCTTCGCCAATCAGATACTCAAATGCTGAGCAATATCTCAAATTACAGTAAAATTGCTAAAGAGACAAACACGAAAAACATTAGTTCCACATTTCAGGTGATACCTGAATACGTGGTACAGTTCATGGCAAATAATTACTGTAAAAGGGTGTGTACATCGTACGATGGTTGCCCAGAAAGTAATGCACCTCATTTTTTTCTTCAACAATCCTTTATTGAACATAATGAGAATTAAACCAATAAAGAAGGGTGTTTTATCTACATAATATACTTTTACACGTAATCTCCATCCCGTTTTATGGCCTCCTTCCAGCGCGAAAGAAGGGCGTGTATGCCATGCCGATACCAATCCTCGTCCTAGTGGCGGGACTCGTGCTTCGCTGTGTGAATCACCTCCTCATCGTCCTCAAAATGTCTTCCACAAATGGCATCCTTTAACGGTCCAAAGAAGTGGCAGTCCGAGGGGAGTAGTTCAGGGCTGTAGGGTGGATGGAGTAGCACTGCCCAAACCTGTTCCGCGATGTGTTCAGCAGTCCTCAGACTTGTGTAGGGCCGAGCGTTACCGTGATACAGCAAAACATCTCCTGGGTTGGTGTGGCGCCGAAGTTGCCGGGAATGAGTCTTGAGTTTTGTTAATGTGTTGACATTCGCTTCTGAATTAATGGTAACACCTCTTGGCATCATATCAATGAGAATCACATCTTCACAGTCCCAGACCATGGTGATCATGACCTTACCGGCGGGAGCAGTTGCTTTGAATATTTTCTTCTATGGGGAGTGGGAATGGCGTCATTCCATCGACTGTTGTTTTGTTTCGGGCTCAAAATGGCGAACCCAGGTTCCGTCACCTGACACCATCCGGGACAAGAAGGCCTTACCCTCAGCTTCAAAACTTTGCAACAAATCAAGACAAATGTTTTTTCTGTGCGATTTTTGATCCACTTAGTCACCGCGGGACCCATCTTGCGCACACTTTTGAATATCCAAGAGTGCGGGTAAGTGCATCCACATTCCCTTTGCTGATTGACAGATGCAGCGACTACTACAGAGTCGTAATGCGTCTGTCCTCGCGAATGGCGACATCAACTCGCTGCACCATGTTACGTGTGACAACCGTGGATGGTCTCCCCGGGCGCTGCAAATCGTGGAGCTCCGACGACCGCCTTCTGATGACCTCACTCTCCATGCCCAGCGACTAACTATACGTCTGTCGACAGCAGATGCTCCATACACTTTCCACAAGCGTTTGTGAATATTCTCATTGGTTTCTTTCCCTGCAAAGAGAAATTCAATGACGGCACGTTGGTTGTAACATATATCACCTACAGACGCCATTTTGAAACTGTCCTGCAGCTACGCTATCTTTCGGAAGTGACGGAAACTTGGCGAGCTCACTCAGGAGACTTCAGATAATACATACGTAACGTTTCGCATTCGTAGCATTGTCTTCGGCTGAGAAGAAAAATGCGGTGCATTACTTTCTGAGCAATCCTCGTAGTTAGATGGTACGCTAGTACTAATAAGCACAAGGTATCATAATTACATAAACTAAGAAAGGGTTGGATTCGTTAATAATATATAAAATGATCTGCGTATTTAACGAAAAACGGGTATTAACTGTATGTGAGTGTAGGCTTTCCCGGTGTATACTGCTGATGAAATCTTTTCGGGCTTCCATCTGGGTAGCTGCGTCGAAAATCCGCGACGTTTCGATGAGTGTCATTCTCATCATCTTCTGGCGAGGTGTCGATGGACTGCGGACGTCATATATATATAGCTGGTCAGCGGCGCGCGGAGGCCGTCCCTGCCCACTCCTCAGCTGACTAGCTATATACAGGGTGGTCCATTGATCGTGACCGGGCCAAATATCTCACGAAATAAGCGTGAAACGAAAAAACTACAAAGAACGAAACTCGTCTAGCTTGAAAGGGGAAACCAGATGGCGCTATGGTTGGCCCGCTAGATGGCGCTACCATAGCTCAAAACGATATCAACTGCGCTTTTTAAAAAAGGCACACCCATTTTTTATTACATATTCGTGTAGTACGTAAAGAAATATGAATGTTTTAGTTGGATCACTTTTTCGCTTTGTGATAGATGGCGCTGTAATAGTAACAAACACATGGCTCGCAATTTTAGACGAACAGTTGGTAACAGGTAGGTTTTTTAAATTAAAATACAGAACGTAGGTACGTTTGAACATTTTATTTTGGTTGTTCCGACGTGATACATGTACCTTTGTGAACTTATCATTTCTGAGAACGCATGATGTTACAGCGTGATTACCTGTAAATACCACATTAACGCAATAAATGCTCAGAATGATGTCCGTCAACCTCAGTGCATTTGGCAATACGTGTAACGACATTCCTCTCAACAGCGAGTATTTCGCCTTCCGTAATGTTCGCACATGCATTGACAATGCGCTGACGCATGTTGTCAGGCGTTGTCGGTGGATCACGATAGCAAACAGCCGTCAACTTTCCCCACAGATATAAATCCGGGGACGTCAGATCGGGTGAACGTGCGGGCCATGGTGTGGTGCTTCGACGACCAATCCACCTGTCTTGAACAATGCTATTCAATACCGCTTCAACCGCACGCGAGCTATGTGCCGGACATCCATCATGTTGGAAGTACATCGCCATTCTGTCATGCAGTGAAACATCTTGTAGTAAAATCGGTAGAACATTACGTAGGAAATCAGCATACATTGCACCATTTAGATTGCCATCGATAAAATGGGAGCCAATTATCCTTCCTCCCATAATGCTGCACCATACATTAACCCGCCGAGGTCGCTGGTGTTCCACTTATCGCAGCCATCGTGGATTTTCCGTTGCCGAATGGTGCATATATGCTGGTTTACGTTACCGCTGTTGGTGAATGACGCTTCGCCGCTAAATAGAACAATTGCAAAAAATCTGTCATCGTCCCGTAATTTCTCTTGTGCCCAGTGGCAGAACTGTACACGACGTTCAAAACAGTCGTCATGCAATTCCTGGTGCATAGAAATATGGTACGGGTGCAATCGATGTTGATGTAGCATTCTCATCACCGACGTTTTTTAGATTCCCGATTCTCGCTCAATTTGTCTGCTACTGACGTGCGGATTAGCCGCGACAGAAGCTAAAACACCTACTTGGGCATCATCATTTGTTGCAGGTCGTGGTTGTTGTTTGACATGTGGATGAACACTTCCTGTTTCCTTAAATAACGTAACTATCTGGCGAACGGTCCGGATACTTGGATGATGTCGTCCAGGATACCGAGCAGCATACATAGCACACGCCAGTTGGGCATTTTGATCACAATAGCCATACATCAACACGATATTGACCTTTTTCGCAATTGACAAACGGTCCATTTTAACACGGGTAATGTATTACGAAGCAAATACCGTCCGCACTGGCGGAATGTTACGTGATACCACATACTTATACGTTTGTGACTATTACAGCGCCATCTATCACAAAGCGAAAAAAGTGGTCCAACTAAAACATTCATATTTCCTTACGTATTGCACCAATATGTAATAAAAAAAATGGGGGTTCCTATTTTAAAAAACCGCAGTTGATATCCGTTTGACCTATGGCAGCGCCATCTAGCGGGCTAACCATAGCGCCATCTGGTTTCCCCCTTCAAGCTAGACGAGTTTCATTGTTTGTAGTTTTTTCGTTTGATGCTTATTTCGTGAGATATTTGGCCCGGTCACTATCAATGGACCATCCTGTATATATGACACTTCGCCAGAAGATAATGAGAATGACACTCATCGAAACGTCGCGGATTTTCGATGCAGCTACCCGGATGAAAGCTTGAAAAGATTTCATCAGCGTGTATTAACTGGTTTGCTGGAATATATCACCATGTCACACCAAAATGGGAATATTGTGGCTGAGCAAGCTGATACACTGACAATTATTACGTATTTTCTTAAAGCGGAAGTAGACGTACTAGAATTCTCCCGTTATTGAAAATACCAATTTTTTACTTACCTACAATTACAAATTATGAAATTTTCTAAAATATAAAGTTAATATTACTAAGAGTTAGTATTACCAAGTTACACGAATACATGACGTTTCATGACGTAGTCAAAAGACCCTGAGCGACCGTCCATCACCCACAGGGGATTATTTTTCGTTCCTAAGCCTTCGGAATTGGTTGACAGTTGTTTACACGCGATGCTCCACTTCGTAGATCTGGCATTGAGATCTACACTGCCTGATGAAAAAAGTGATGCACCCAAAAGTGGAAGAGGAGACGAGATGTTTTGCAGAGTTTGTGTTCGTTTCAGTGTTCCCAAAATTGATTTAAATTCGTAAAGACCTTTGCAGTATAAACCCACTTACCAGGATGGTAGTGCACCCCCCTCCCCCCTCCCACTCCCCTCCCGTGGTCTGTACGCATACACTGATTCGGTAGTGAGGGGTGTCATAAGGCCACTGTATACTCCCCTCAGGCAAGCTGGTCCACAACTGTTGTAACAAGGCCTTGGAATTCTGCATACTGTCACTGGGACGTAGTTGATGTCTGAGTTTGTGCCACACGTGTTCTGTCGGGGACATACCTGTAAATACTGCCGGCTATGGGCGCACCTCTACATCACGCAGACAATTCAAAGGGTCTCGTGCCGTGTGTGGACGAACATTGGCACGATGATACTGTCGCATGAAGGAGTGGCACATGATGATGCAGGCTGTCAATGAGGTACCGTTGTGCCAACAGAATTTTGCATCTACATCAATACCTGACGATGTGTGGCGGAGGTTCCCTGAATCATTACCAGCTATGGCATGAAGTCAAATCTGATGGCTCTATACACCTTGGTGCCAGGAGTAACTGTTATGTCCTCGTTAGCCACTTTTATGTCATCTCGTTGTCTCTGTAGAACTGTACCATGGCAATCAAGGAGAGGATGCTGGTTGGTGGACGGTATACTCGTTCTATAACACAAACTGTACGCAATTTGTAACTGGGTTCTTTATTCACAAACAAACAGCTACTTAACTTTAGTTTCCATGTGCTGCAGTACAAGCTCTCTTCTATATAGTTCACGTACCCTCCATGCTACCGAGCGAGGTGGCGCAGTGGTTAGACACTGGACTCGCATTCGGGAGGACGACGGTTCAATCCCGCGTCCGGCCATCCTGATTTAGGTTTTCCGTGATTTCCCTAAATCGCTCCAGGCAAATTCCGGAATGGTTCCTTTCAAAGGGCACGGCCGACTTCCTTCCCCGTCCTTCCCTAATCCGATGAGACCGATGACCTCGCTGTCTGGTCTCCTTCCCCAAAACAACCAACCAACCCTCCATGCTGTTGAAGTAGAAGTCCGCTATGTTCACTATAAGGTTTGTGTGTGCTGCCCGTCTCTGTGCTCCATCTCGGTGACATGCTGGAACACTCACGGAGTACAGAGACGAACTAACTGGAACGAACGAACTGCCTAACTGGCTCTCCGGTCCGCGGCAGCGATCCTAAATACTGGTGGCTGAGAGGGCGTTGGCGGCACGTTTCCAGCGAGTGTTGTCGTTGGCCTCTATCATTACTCCCGTAACCTCTATTCCACATGGTGTGTTGGCGCCAGCGTATGCCAACACAGTAAAATTGCTGCGGCTTTCCATAACAATGGAAAAACAGTATTTCTCGCCAAGCCACAGTCATACTCGCCAGTGATGGTCATCCAGGGTAGTGCGACACTGCGATTCATCACTGAACACACTGTGACACCATTCATCAGATATCCCAGCTGCCATTTGTTATGCGGTATTAAAAGCAACCAACGTATGGGATAGTAACTGCCTAGGGCAGCTGCAGTTAGTGTTCAACCAATGTCATAGGATGACATAAAAAGTTGTAGCGAGTCACTGTCGGATAGCAGGCTTGGATGTGAAGGTGTTACGATGTGCATAGTGCACAATACGGCGGTCTCCTGTGTGGTGTCCACACGTGGCCGACCGGAATTTAGACGCTGACTATGCCTGCGCTCACATTCCCATAGAGCCCAACATCGGGCCTCTGTTACATCCGAGTGGCCCCAAAATCTGGATACTGCATGATCCGACGAGCTGGCGAAACGGTGACCAATAATCGGGCCTCTTTCAAACTGTAACAGGTGCTGATGGCGCTGTCTCACACGAGTACGCGACATCTCAGTGTCCTTCAGTGTACAGTCATCTGACGTTGTTCTTGACCTTCCTATGCTTCATCAACAACACTGAATACTAAGAACACTAATGAACTCTAGTGCCCTTTCTACCTGTGACTGAGAATTGTAACTAATAACGTACGTATCAGCCGATGGTGTGTACTTGTACGAAGTTGTGCTGACATCAGTTCATGTCACTTGGGTATTTCTCTTTCTTGTCTGTTTGTGCTCACTGACATTACTGTGAGTTTCTGTAAGGAACAGGTGTTTCTCATATCTCTGAGCACCGGTTTTGTAATAGCACACATATATGGCGAAGTGTCTCCGCTTTACATTCTCGTCGCCGTTGAGGAACTGGGATCTCTGTCCTGGGCATGTTGGTGGAGGAAGGTGTACTGTGCGGATGCTATGTAGAGAGGTTCAGTAAGTGACCTCCCAGCTTTAGGTGCTGTGTAGCACGTTTTTTGGACCTACGTTATGTACATTTGGGTGTTACTGCAGGACTACAGCACACAAGTGTAGCATCTCAGAACGTAGAGGCATTGGAGCTACCAAATTTCTCACAGATATGGAGTTTATGTATCAAAACGCTCCAGTGGATGACACTCTTGAGACATCACTTGCTGATAAATCATGGTAGTCGCCAGTGGTTACAATAATTGAGATTTATGCCACTGTGGATACCATCCTCAAATGTTGTAAGTCAATATGCATCCTCAACCGCTCGCCTGTGGGCTCTTGCTCTTGGCTGTTGTGAACGCCACAGCCGATTTACGGTACCTGAGGAAAGGGGACTTCGTCCAGCCTGGTGATGAAGCATCAGACTTTCCATAATCATTCTAAATGGGGCTGCGACCAGGACTTACTATGGTGGCTCATCGGCCAATGATTTTCCCAGGACGTCAGGTATTCTCTAGCATCTACGTGGCTACTGTGCAGTTCACATTTAAATGCTTGGCAGAGGGTTCATCAAACCACTTTCACACTATTTCTCTACGGTTCGAGACTCTAACAGCGCGCACGAGAACGAACACTTAAACCTTCCCGTGAAAGATCTGATTTCTCTTATTTTATTACGATGGCCATTTCTCACTCTGTAGATGGGGCTGAACAAAATATTTTCGCGTTCGGAGGAGAAAGTTGGTGATTGAAATTGGAAAGCTCTGACCTGAAGTAACACTTTGCAGAGGAGCGTGTTAATCGTGATCAGGAAATGGCAAATTTAACTGCCTGCATTCTGCTCCTGAGATGGGCTGGCTGGAAGAGTTAAGCGTGAAGCAGCTTCATGGAGTTGCTTGGCAACCTTCGGGGGTGTATAAATCAGGTCGTGGGCGCTGTGGGGGGTGAAGGTCAGATTGCAAGTGTTGCTTGTATGAAGCCGGAGTCAGTGATCTTCTGTGTTCCGTTAAGTTATGCTCCTGGCACGAGAGCTTACAGGAATTTGAAAGCACGTTCCCGTGTGTTGGCATGGACAAAGCAGCTAACTTCGATGAGAACACGGACAGAAGTCTATACTTACAAAACCGAGCGAGGTGGCACAGTGGTTAGCACACTGGACTCGCATTCGGGAGGACGACGGTTCAGTCCCGCGCCCGGCCATCCCTAAAGGCCTGGCCAGACAGAATGCGGCCTGGCCGTCCGGCCTGTGACCTTGAACCGCAGCCGGCAGGCCGTACTGTTGAATCGCTCGTTATTGTATGGCGGCAGTCACACTGAGTGCGGCTTTGACGCACCGGCAGCCGGACTGCCGCACCGGCCGCCGCCGGGTTGTCACAGATTCGCCGCAAGCCGGAGCGGCTGCTTGCCTCTGTTGGAGCATTCAACTGCTCTGCTGTCACACTAGAAGCAGCGGTGTGAGGCGGTTTTTGTCTTGCAGCTCATAGTGCATGCACACAGAAAGACTTGTAGAGGAGGTGAGAGAATACAACTTTTTGTATGATACACGCGATCCTGATTTGGAGGTAGAATACATTTGTCCTCGATATACTCTTGATAGAAAGCTGAATGGTGTTGTCACTGTGACGTTTATAACTTCCAATATCAGCTACCGTAAACTCGGTAGTATGGATCAACGATCGCCAGGAGAACTAGCGAAAAGAACAGTTTGTAACAGAAGAACTGGGATCCACTATCCTTCAGGCATTTTAACCTGACAGCCTTTCCGTCTGTACTTCCAAGGCAGTTCGGAAACCCCCAGTTCTATAAATCCTTCTTCAGATTTCTTCCACATCTCTGTTGTAGGAGTAGGAAAATACTTGGGATGTAGAACAGCCCTTATTGTCTGGCACACTTGTTTCACAATATCTGAGAGTGTTGAACGTCCTAACCGAAAAGAAAAAGCTATGGTCTGGTGACTGTCGCCTGTAGTCAAGTATCTGGAAAAGATTAAAATAAATTATGCCGATAGAACGAATAGATAAGTTAACGACCAAAGATATGTTTGTTTAAATTCAATGACAATGTTATGAATACAATGAAACAAAACAATCTATTAAGTAGAAAGTTCTCTCTAGCGGGACATACGGAATAGATGTTACTATCGTTTGCTGTATTCGTAAACACTGCAGATAAATTTATCACTCCACTCGTAACTATGTTGTGGGATAGCACTTTCTTCCGCCAAACCTTTCATATGATACTGCAAAACTGAAATGGAATAAATTATACGTAAAACTTACCTCAAACAAATGACTAGTCTCTGCCTTGTATCAATTGGCTTTCTCCGGTTCGTTGTGCACTCCTCGGTGCTACCTTTTTATCAGGCGATGCAGTTCCTCGAAACATTCTCAAAAATGTTCAAATGTGTGTGAAATCTTATGGGACTTAACTGCTAAGGTCATCAGTCCCTAAGCTTACACACTACTTAACCTAAATTATCCTAAGGACAAACACACCCATGCCAGAGGGAAGACTCGAACCTTCGCCGGGACCAGTCGCATAGTCCGTCACTGCAGTGCCTTAGACCGCAAACATTCTCGCGACATGCGAAAATATTTGAAGAAGCTATCTTCGTCAGACTCTAGATCAATACACAGCCGATGGTATTCTCCTAAGCTTCCTCTCTTGCTATTAATGTCGTGCACCCAACATCTCCTCTTCTTGGTGCCATCTCGTATCGCTAGTGCGAGCTTACTCATTTCTGCACTTTAAGCTTAATAATGGGGTTCAGCCCTTTCCACAATGTAACAAGTGACGCATCAAGAGTCGCTGCGGCCCTTGCCTGTGTGGCGTCCCTGGCCGTTGACTGGCCCGGCCTGCCGCTGCGCCGTCCGTCTCAGCGGCAGGCCGGATTCTGTCTGGCCAGGCCTTAAATCGCTCCAGGAAAATTGTGGGATGGTTTCGTTGAAGGGGCTCGGCCGACTTCCTTTCCCGTCCTTCCGTAATACAATGAGACCGATGACCTCGCTGTCTGGTCTCCATCCTCAAAACAACCCAACCAATACACACAAGAGACAACGAACACGTCACATGGGACGAGCTAGCTGATGTGATTTGCGACTGCAGTGCTGTCCAATGGCAGCTGCCGGCTATTTCTCGCTCGCAAAACACAGCTTGTTTAGGAAAAGGGATGCGCATAAAATAACTATATGATACGAATTGGAACCCACATTGTCTCACTTGTCCATCTGCTAGTCATAGTAATATGACTGGAATACACACGAATCAAAACTTCAATATCCATGAATATGTTAAAAGAAGAAAGGAAAGTTTAATGTCCAGTCAGCAAGGATACCAGCTACTGAAACTTCACAAAACTGGACTACACCATTCGTGAGAGAGAGAGAGAGCGTACTTTCATTTACATAACATCAAACTTTACATAAAATATACTTATTAATTTAATAAGCAAGTCCCACATTTCAGAACTACGAAAGTGAAAACAAAATTTGGTTACAGCAAGACGAGAATCCTCTACAAATAGCCTCTTAACGTGGTGCCTCTACTAACTACGCTACGCTGAACTACTGCAAGAAACGACATTGTATTTTGCTGCTATTATATAAAGGCTTTCATTGGCGATATCTTATTAACTGACACTTAATTGTTACAAATACTACCAAGAACGACACGTTTTTGCTTAATCTTCAGTGAGCCACTGCCTTAAATGGAGTACTTTCATAGTACGCGAGTTACAGGACGGAAATAACTAAATACGAAAACTCCTTAACCATCAATATGACGTTTCACGTCATTTCATCACAAAAAAGCGTACCAATAACGAAGAGTTTTCGAGAGATCTTCCATGTGCTAGTGCTTCGAAAGAGTACATAGTCTGAGTCGCGTGAGACATAACACCTCCTCTATTTCGTAAATGGTCCCAGATATCGAAATGAGGTTTGGGGCAAACGATAGTACGCAAAGGGAGCACGTACAATGTTATGTGATCGATCGAGATGATGAAGCAAGTATGATACACTGAAGAGCCAAAGAAACTGGTAACCTGCGTAATATCGTGTAGCGCCCCGTGAGGACGCAATGGTGCCGCAGCACGACGTGACATGGGCTCGACTAATATCTGAAGTAGTGCTGGATGGAACTGTCAACATGAATCCTGCGGTGCTGTTCATAAATCTGTAAGAGTACGAAGGGGTGGAGATCTCGTCTGAACAGCACGTTGCAAGGCATCCCAGATGTGCTCAATAATGTCCATGTCCGGGGAGTTTGGTGGCCAGCGGAAGTATTTTAACTCAGAAGAGTATTCGCGGAGCCATTCTGTAGCATTTCTGGACGTGTGGGATGTCACTGTGTCCTGCTAGAATTTGTCAAGTCCGCCGGAATGCACAATGGACATGAATGGATGCAGGTGATCAGACAGGATGTTTACGTACGTGTCACCTGTCAGAATCGTATCTAGACGAATCAGGGCTCCCATATCACTCCAACAGCACAGGTCCCACACCATTACAGCTTGAGCAGTCCCCTGCTGGCATGCAGCGTCCATGGATTCATGAGGTTGTTTCCATATCCGTACATGTCCATCCGCTCTACATAATTTGAAACAAGACTCGTCCGACCAGATAACATGTTTCTAGTCATAGAGAGTCCAACGTCAGTGTTGACGGGCCCAGGCGAGGCGTAAAGTTTTGTGTCGTGCAGTCATCAAGGGTACACGACTGGGCCTTCGGCTCCAGAAGCCCCATATCGATGATGTTTCGTTGAATGGTTTGCACGTTGACACTTGTTGATGGGTCAGCATTTGAAATCTACAGCAATCTGGAGAAGGGTTGCAATCCTGTCACGTTGAACGATTCTCTTCAGTTGTCGTTGGTCCCATTATTGGAGGATCTTTTTCCGGCCGCAGTGATGTCGGAGGTTTGATATTTAGCAACATCCCAATGCGCTTGAAAAGACGAGTACAGTGTTAGAATAGTTCGTAATATTGAGAAATATTCTAAAATTGAAAGGCAAGTCGGCTGAAATCGGCACTTGCCCATGCCAGGCTACATCGTCGCATCAAACCTTTCGACCGTTTACCTTTACTGCACTTCAGAATTAGGAGGAGCTGTGACTATCGGCAGCCGACTTCTGCATGCAGACATGTACACCAGTGAGGAGAAATCATCCATGCTACTTTTATACAGCGAATGTCAAAGCAATTCTGTCTACACGGTACGACAAGATACCTATCCCGATCGCCGGTGTTGTCGCACCAGACACTTGCACAAATTATTAGGTCACTAGCCCCAACAGGCAGCTTGAACGGGAAACAGAGGAGGATGACAAAGACTGCAACTGACATAACTATGAAGAAGCAGTTCTGGCTGTGAGGCTTATCAGTCCGCATGGCAGCACGAGATATATTGCCAATAAATGTGGGATTAGCCAGACGAATGCCATTCGTACCTTACATCGACGTAAATCCCACCTCTATCATCTGCCACTACATCAGGCACTCGTACGACGCCCCCAGCTCTTTTTTCGCATCTTGCAACCTGAACAGTGAATGAAAAGTTCCTAAATTGTTGTAGACGACAGAATCCTTCAGTACAACGGCCGTCAAGGTCATCTGATTTGACACCTTTTGATTTATTTTTGCGGGAAGCACTGAAAGATGCAGTCCATCACGTAGCCTCAACTACGCCAGACGATAGGCGCCCTTGAACCGCCACAGCATGCAACGGCATCTACTTCTCAAATGAGTCTTGCAGTCGATGGTAACCAGTTTGAGCACATGCTTAAGTAAAGTGTACAACTACCATTCGTTAAGAGGATATGTTTTGTGGGTGACATATCGACCAATATTCTGAATATAATGTTTAAAGTGAATTCGGAGGAATTATAGTTTTTTTTTCGAGCAGAAAATGTGGACATATTTGTCCGACAGCAGGTGTTTTATCTTTAAGGAGCATTCAGGCGTCTCCAGGAAAAGACAGATCAGATTTTTTTTTCAAATCTCAGGAAGTTAATACAGTATTTTCATTTTTTCCGTGAATAAGGCTGATTGCAGAATATGAACGAATGACGTTTCTGTTTTGACTTTAAAAAATTAAGCAGCAACGGGGAGAGTTTAAATTGACAACTACCTGACATAATTAGTTGATCCCACAAAAATCTGAAACGTACAAACATCTGAAATAGTTTCCCTAAGCACCAACTGATGCTCCAGAAGCAACCGTATATCTTAGTTCCATATACAAAAATCATAGGTGACCCTGCCTGCACCTATGTCGTAGAGGGGATGAGGTGCAATGTTAGTAGCGTAGACCTGTCTTGCTGCATATAGCGACGGAGCCTGGCATGAGAGCTCGGCTTGGTACTGTCTACATAGCAATAGCCGAATATGTCCGCATTGCTTTCCAATTTTAGTACATTTCTCCGATTCTTTTGCGAAATGTTTAAAGTCTGTGTTAATAAGCGCTATATGACTGTCTTTCCAAGAACTATTGCGTTTATGTAAAGTATAAGAGTCCATTCGAAAAAAACTTGATTTAATATTCCGAGATATACAAGAGTTAAGACTTTGTAGCATATACCAAAGTAGATGCCCCCTAGCGTACTAACATTTGCCGAAAACCTCGTTTCGATATCTGGAACCGTTCACGAAATAAGAGGCGTTACGTCTTACGTGACTCGACCTGTAATTTCTAGGGTATAAGTTGTAATATAAAACCCAGCAAGTATGGATTTCAACTGAAAACCACAAGTACAATAGTCTCTCACAAGCTCTGCTTTGACGTACAGAGGGTTCTTGCTTCTTGTTTATTCTGCACTAAGCGGCACTTTCCCGAAAAATCGCAGAACTTATTTTGTGTTTCACGTGAAACAGCAGGAAGTGACGTCGCAAAACTCATAGTGCCACGTTAACGCTAGCTAACTCGTCCCGTGTAAGGATGGCTTTTGTCATGTTCCGGTGTTTTGGGCGAGTATTGCGATGCAGTGGGCTCAGTAGGCAGATGTCTCTCATCAGAACGTGCAACCACTGGCCAGGCAGAGGCGGTGTCTGAGAAAAGTAAAGGACTCGGCGAGGTCTAATTGAGCAGCGTGTTACCTTCATGAGTTTGTACTGTCATTCTATTTTGTTTGTGAGGGGATTAATTGCGGGAGTTACTAAAAACCATTTGACAGTGACGTAGTGACACTATGCGGGATATATCTCCCAATTTATAGATTGGATGTGAGAGTCTTTCTAAAAGTAGTTAGTGCTATAGCAGTAGCGACAGTTTTAACGCCGGCCGCGGTGGTCTAGCGGTTCTAGGCGCTCAGTCAGGAACCGCGCGACTGCTACGGTCGCAGGTTCGAATCCTGCCTCGGGCATGGATGTGTGTGATGTCCTTAGGTTAGTTAGGTTTAAGTGGTTCTACGTTCTAGGGGACTGATGACCACAGATGTTAAGTCCCATAGTGCTCAGAGCCATTTGAACCGTTTTTGAACAGTTTTAACCCTGTGTAGTGGTTCAAAGCGAGGCTGGCGACCGTTTAGTTTACACTGATGTAGTAGTGTATCAGTGCAGAGGATTAATTCGTGTTAGAAAATAAAGTTTCCGAGCAAATGTGTTGAGCAATTGGTAATTTATTTTGCTGGTCGAACTTCGCTAATGTTGCGTTGATTCTGGGCGCGGCTGCTAGTGGGACTTCACACGACGACGCGGAAACTTCGAGGAAGAGGCAGAAGGAAATTCTCAGCTTCACTATCAGAAAGAACAGATGTCTTATCAGCTTCACTATCAGAAAGAACAGATGGTTTAACGACAATGTCTCCAACATAGTCTAACAGATTCGCACAGAATATATGTCTTCAGAGTCTACAAGTATAACAGAAGCCGTGAACTCTACATCAGAAGTGACCTCTCATTTCCAGCAATGTATAATAAATTTCTCCCGATGGTCTGTCTCATTTTGCGAGTCCAACTAGTGCACGCAGTTTCGCCCATTAAAAAAGTTTGCTGTAAGGCCTCATTGCGCAGGTGAGGTCCAATACCAGCTGCAGAAATTTACGAGTTGCAGCCTCCTGACTGTGTGTCGTATTTCACGTAATGGTGTCCCGTATCCTGCATAATAAAACATTAAAAAATTTCGCTGTTATCAAAGCGTTGTGATACATTTCTCAGAATTTTTTAGGTCAAATACTTAACTTCACCAAACATGTCGTGCGTAATGGCTGTAGTTATGTGGCCACTGTCTTTTGTTCTGACAAGAGTAACTGCTCTTTCACATCACGATGTTCTGAAAGGGCGCTGATGACCACGCTGTTGAGCGCCAAGCAATTTTAACTCCATCCACAGCTGGAAACCTAAAATGAAAGTGTACCACGCCCTTGTGTAGCAATGCAGTGTCTCAGTTTGCGGTTTGTTTTAGGAAATACAATTACAAACGTGTTTGTCATATCGATGAACGGTATCATCTGTTACTTTTATGAAAATTGGTAAACGTAGTCATTACACCCTCAGTTTCAAGGCTGGTTTCTCAAAAAGAAAAAAGTAACTTTAATATTGTGATTTTAACGCTTCAGATGTTCTGTTAGGATTACAACTTAGCTTCCGTCGTTTTACAATAGATGCTAGTAGCGGCAAGTGGCGTGCAGGTGATAGGTTGTAAGTGGCGTACAATGAGCTTAGGGATTTGTTCAGATAATGCCATCAAAATATCAGTGGATTTGTGATTGAATTATAAAGTTATTCTCGATTGAATACATCAGCTTACTAGCCCAGCTCTCGTCATTTGCAGGAAGTTTTAATTTTCAGCTTTAATATGAATATATATATATATATGCGGCTGAGGCTCTTAAAGTGCTGTGTAACACCGATGGTGATGCACCTGTTTGTGAAGAAACGTGCAGAGAATGGTTTCAACGCTTCAAGAACGGTGATTTTGACGTCGAAGACCGGCATGGCGGTGTAAGAGAGACAGTTTTCGAAGCTACCGAAACCGACGGAAACAGTCAAAGGAGATCATCATCGAGAGCAACTGATACGTTTCAGCCGAGCACTGAAAGAGAAACGGCCACAGTACATACACGAAAACGTCATTTTGCAGCATGACAATGATCTACCCGATGTCGCGAAACCCGTTAAAACTTACTTGGAAACTCTGAAGTGGTAAATCCTACCCTGCTCCCCTTATTCCATAGGAATTGCTCCTTCTGACTGCCACCTTTTTCAATTAATGGCACACGGCCTGGCTGACCAGAACTTCTGGTCATATGAAAAAGTACAAAATTGGTTCGATTCATAGATCTCCTCAAAAGACGCCCCGTCCTTCCGCCCCTGGATTTTGTCTGCTGCCCGAAAATTGGGAGAAAGTGTGTGACAGCTATGGTCGACACTCTAAATCGTAAGTTTTTCAGGATAAAGCCTCGAATTTTCACAAGAAACGGCAAAAGCAAGGCTGTAGGTCTAATACACAGTCGTCTCCCACATTAGTTCAACGCACAGAACTTCCATTCGACCATGCGAAACTATCGGAGAAGCCCTTCGTTGGAATGTCGCTCAACTATCGCGACACACTGGCTTTAACGTCGATTCTCTTGTCAGACGTGTGACCCTTGATGTGAATTTCTGCACCTTGTGGTAGGTTCGTATTAGTAACATAAAGTCTCGTCACCTGTGATTTTATCCAGAAAAGAATTGTCCGCATTTTGCATTTTCATCAAGTTCCGGTACGTTCGTTTTTTTTTTTTTTTTTTTTTTTTTTTTTTTTTTTTTTTTTTTTTTTTTTTTTTTTTTGGGGGGGGGGAGCCAAGGTGTGCGGCACAAATTCTGCACTTAATTTAGAGATGTTGCTCCACCGTGATTTGTGGCAAAAGGACGATGAGACAGTATCCCCATACATCCACTACGGCAAATCAAAAAGTCTTTGACTCTATTTTTTATTAGCCGAAGTACGGTACATACAGCTAATCACAAATATACATCCTATTCTACGTAGTTTATATTATTTTTCCACATAGTCTCCACGCCAGTTCACACGTTTGTCCCACCGCAGCACAAAATTTTAGAGATCCCTGCGGTAGAATTCGTCTGACTGACTAGGGAACCACCGTCGGCCTGCTGTCTTGGCTTCATCGTTATTTGTGAATCAGTGTCCTTCCAGGAACTTCTTCAGCGGTCCGAAAACGTGATCACTAGGGGGGTGAGGTCTGGACTGTACGGTGGGTAGTTCAGAACCTCCCAGTGAAAGGCCCGGAGCTTTTCGGCAGTTACGATTGCCACAAGTGATCTCGCATTGTCGTGGAGCGTAATCACGTTGTCCACATGGAGAGCCCCTCTCCGCCTTCGCCTGATGGCAGCACTCAGACGTAATAGTGTGGAACAACAACTGTCGTCATTCATGGTTGCACATTGTGGCATGAAATCCACACGCGAAATGTCGTCAGACAGCAACGAACGCGGCCTCACCGATCACTTACAGTAATGCAAGCCCTCACGACCTTTGTCGATCTTCCACCACCACCACCACCACCACCACCACCACCACCACCAGCTGACAGTTATCTAAGCGACACAGTTTTCCCCGTACGTGGGCTGCATTTTCCTGTACATCTCAGTGGGCGTTCGTCCCTTGCTTCATAGAAAACGAACCACACTTCGTTGCTCTAACACCGTGGACGTGTGAAGCACAACCGCCATCTTCAACAAATGACAGCAGTGTCGTGCGGCGAAGCTATCGGCAGATAAGGCCGGCACGAATCGAGAAAGGTCCAACGTTGGGAATGGATGTGTTGACTTCGCATTTACAGCCGTAATTTGGCTAAAAAAAAAGGGGGAATAGTGGCAAAGACTTTCTGCAATGAGATTTTCACATGAAACTTCCTGGCAGATTAAAACAGTGTGCCGGACCGAGACTTGAACTCGGGATCTTTGCCTTTCGCAGGCAAGTACTCTACTATCTGAGTTACCCAAACACGACTCACGCCCTGTCCTCACAGCTTTACTTCTTTCAGTACCTCGCCACCTACCTTCCAAACTTTACAGAAGCTCACCTGCGAAGAGCTTCTGTAAAGTTTGGAAGGTAGGAGGCGAGGTACTGACAGAAGTAAAGCTGTGAGGACAGGGCGTGAGTCGTGTTTGGGTAACTCAGATGGTAGAGTACTTGCCTGCGAAAGGCAAAGATCCCGAGTTCAAGTCTCGGTCCGGCACACTGTTTTAATCTGCCAGGAAGGTTCAAAGACTTTATGATTTGCCCTCGTAACAGTTTCTGGTCACAGCTGACCGGTCGAATGCCTCTATGTTGTTCACAGTTGTTAGTTCAGGCTGCCATCGTAGTTACAGCTCTGACGCCGCTTATATGCCAGGAATAAAACCAGTATAACTGAAGAACAGCCAATGTCGCAAATTTCAGTTTTATTTCCTTGATGACTAGTTTCTGGTCGGGACCCATTTTCAGATTATCGTACAGGGCAGAAAACCAAAATTAAAATCATGTCCTTTTTTTCGTAGTATTGATTAACACAGGTTGTTGCGCTACGATTGCTCCAGCATGCTGGAAATTCGTAAATAAAATCTGTCACTGAACTTTTTGGACGGGCGGCGTATATTCTTGTAGCACCGTCTTGTGCCTTTTAGCTCCCTGAACCCACACGCCGATTGCGCGCCTGTGAATGAGGGAACTGGCTACTAGCGACGAAGCGCCAGTTCTGCCCGTGCGCTCCGTCATGGCTTCCGGACGTTACATTGGGGTGGAATGCAAATTCGCAGAGACGCAACTGTAAGTTCGGTGTGTCGCACGACGTTTCTCCCGAAATACCTGGGCAGAGCTAAGGAAGCGACGGAATTACTTGAGGCCATCCTGGAATCTGTCCAGCAGCCAGATATACGACGCACCTGTCTTTGCAGCTGGAAAGCCGTTTCCCACTCTGTCGTCTCGACCAGTGGCGGAGTCAACTACGTGGCTGCAGCAGCAGAAATCGCGCAGTGCTCCTTGAGAAAAGTCTTAAAATAAGTGCATATGTTAAACGTTTTTAAGTAAATAAAAATGCTAGGTACTGTTAACACTAGTTTACACGCCGACTTTAGGTTGCCCAACTCGTTTCGTGAAACAAGTTTCACGCATGTGGTTTTGTGTATGACTGCAGACACAGCGGCAGTAATGTCCATGTCAGGTTCATAGTTTACTGAGCGCCGTAGTCGTGTCCGAAGTGAAAGTTTCGGCAGCTGCACGAGATGTCACTTAGTTTAGGCTTTTCTGCATGAAATCGCTGCATAAGAAAAAAAAATAAGAAACGTTCTTGGATTCGTGATTGTATAAAGAAAAGACGTGACGTCGGTTGCTCAAAAACCTTGCTGTAAGAAACTGTTCTGGAAGATTGGCAAATTTAGCATTGTTCTTTCGCAGTTGTAGACAGTAACTACTGTTTCACCTACGTTGATGTACCGTAGACGAAGCAAGAAGGGTATCTAGTGGTGGTATTTCTGCAAGTGGTACTCTAAAAGCGGCAATAGAGTCAAGAAATCTCTGCCTGCCAGAAGATGCAGTTTCAGCTGGTGATGCTTTACCTGTAACACTGTATTTGATTCTATATTTCTAGGTTTCCAGAAGACTTTTGATACCGTTCCTCACAAGCGTCTTCTAGTCAACTGCGTGCCTGTGAAGTATCGTCACAGTTGTGGGACTGGATTCGTGATTTCTTGACAGGAAGGTCACAGTTAGTAGTAATTTGGCGGAAAGTCATCAAATAAAACGGAAGTGATATCTGGCGCCCACTAAGGAAGTGTTACAGGTTATGTGTTGTCCCTAGTCTACACAGGCTGATTTTTTTTCCATCGTGTACACTCTCTAGGGACCAATCAATGATAGAATACAGTACAAAAAATAATAAACTTATGTACGGAAAAGCGTGGTTTGCATGCTAGACACCATTTATTCAATCATATATTGTTACAGAGACTGCAGATTAATACGCGCAAAGTACCACTGGCAAAACTGCTACCGATGTGGAAAGTCTGTCGCTAGTAAGCCCTGCGCACGTTGTAAGTAGTAAGGGTTGTAACAATTGTCGTGGAGAATCTTCCACACGGTCGTCTGTCTTATCCTTTACTGGCGGGTCAACCTGATACTAACACGGCTTCGTTTTACACAGCGTTAATCACATTTTCCTCGAAGTCTGGAGTTCGAACATTTCGTTACGTCCTGCATGATTTCCTGCTTCCTGAAACGACCCTGTCTCAGGGAAACGGCGAAACATTGTTGCAAACACTGAATGCTGTGGTTGTTGTCAGCGGGTATAGCGCTCCTGGTAACAACCTTGCTACCCGCAGCCCTTTGCAGTTTGCCTTTTCGTAAGTAAGCACCATGTCGACAATCGCTCGATTCGAATACAAAACCATTGCGTACAAATCTGTAACAATGCACTACAATGTGAGTCAGCAAGACAAGTGAATAAGACATAACATTATCAGTTACTATGGCAGCAGAGGGCGCTAGGGCACGACACTGGGGAACACTACCACAATCTAGGAGTGACCCATGCATGCTGTAACTGTGGCTCCATGGTACAGCGCGTACTAGACAGCAGTCTCTCTGACAAAGTATGATTGAATAAACGGTCTCTAGAACGGAAACCATGCATTTCCGGACATAAGCTCATTAAACCTTTTTTGTTGCGTGTCTTCTCATCGATCAATCCCTAGAATTTGTACACAGTGGAAAAAATCACCCCGTTGAAACGATGTAGGAGACAATCTCAGCAACCCTCTTAGATTATTTGCAGATGATGCTGTCTAGAAAAGTCATAACGAAGTCAAAATCAAATGCAAAATGATTTAGATAAGATTTAACACTGAGTAGAAAAAAAATTTCGGCTAGACGATGAATTACACAAATCTACAGGCTGTCAATTCAAGTGAGCACCTAGACACTAAAATTGCGAACAACTTAAACTGGAACGATCACATAGATTATGCTGTGTGGAAAGCGAACCAAAAACTGCGTTTTATTGGTAGAACAGTTACAAGATGCAACAGGTCTACTAAAGAGACTGCCTACACCGCGTACGTCCATCTTCTGCTAGAGTATCCCCGTGCCGTATGGGACTCTCACCTGATTGGAAAGATGGACGACATCGAAAAAATTCATACAAGGGCAACTCGTTTTATACTATCTCGAAATAGGGATGAAAGTGTAAGGAATGTGGCAATCACTAAAACAAAGCCGTATTCCATAGCGGCGAGATATTTTCATGAAAATCTTGTTCCATTGGATGAGGAAATATTTTGTTCATGCCAAGCTACATCGGGAGAGATGATAATCGTAATAAAATAAAAGAAACTAGAGCTCACGAGGGAAGATTTAAGTGTTCATTTCTTCCGAGCACTGTTCAAGAGCAGAAAGGTAGAGAAAAAGTGTGAACGTGGTTGAATGAGCCCTCTACCAGGCACTTACGTGCGGATTGCGTAGAATACATGTAGATGTAGATGAAATGACGCGTTTTTCGGAGCGTGGCCCATTGAGATACAACGAAAGAATATTCATTTGAAGACTGGAGAGAGCTCGCAGTGCTGCGGAAAATGGGTTTGGAATTCTGGTTTCCAAATTTCCTGTGAACGATTTTTCTTAAAAAAGAACCGGTCAACTCGAACAACGGGATTTTAGTCTTGTAGACGTGAGTTATTCCACAGACGGATGTTTTGCTTGTTTGTAGTATTTTAATTTATTTGCGTATGTACTCTTACTTACTTTACATGTGGTAAGGGCCTTACCGACCATACGCCTGCTCTATGAGCCTCTTCCACATCTGCCTGTCCAATGCGCTATCTGTCCAATTGCTGTTGCTGTTCATCCTAGTTGTGTCCTCCCGAATGATATCCCGTCATTTGATTCTGGGTCTCTCTCTTCCTCTCTTTCCATCTATTGTTCTGCTGAATACCATTCTAGGTAGTCTATTCTGTCATTCTTGCTACATGACCTGCCCAATTCAACCTTCTCCTCTTGAGCACTTCGACGAACGGTGTTTGTACAGCCCTCTTAATTCTTCATTTCAAATGGTTCAAATAGCTCTGAGCACTATGGGACTTAACTGCTGAGGTCATCAGTCCCCTAGAACTTAGAACTACTTAAACCTAACTAACCTAAGGACATCACACACATTCATGCCCGAGGCAGGATTTGAACCTGCGACCGTAGCGGTCGCGCGGTTCCAGACTGAAGCGCCTAGAACCGCTCGGCCACAACGGCCGGCAATTCTTCAATTCTTCTTATTCTCCATTCCATGTTATTTTCGTCATATACAGGTCCAAAAATTTTCCTTAGTACTTTTCTTTCGAATATTAAGTTTTTCTTCATCTTTCTTTCTAAATATTAATGTTTCACATCCATATAACATCACAGGTATAACGGTCGATTGATATAAGCGGATTTTGAAGTTACTGCTAAGTGATCTTAACTGAATGAAATGAGCTGTGCGGCTCAGACATTTTCAACCCATCTATGTTCAGATGGCATAGGACTGCCTCAAGACCAGCAACACGTTCGCTGCTTGTTTTTGAAGTCAATAGTCATCGAAAAAACACCTATGCATGGCACAGGTATCTAAAAAGCGTTATCCACTTCATATTTCACTTCGCCATTCTACAGACACGACACCTTAGCTCGAAACATGTGCGAGTAGTGTCGCCAAAGTTGCAACAAGCCAGAACTGTTCAGTTTCACCGCCGAGTTGCGCACATGTGGAACGCGCATGCGCGGTGTCCAGTAGCGCAGTTGCTCGCAAGCCAGCGTCGCCTTGTAAATTAGACTTTAATGTTTTAGCTTCATTTAAAATTTTAATGTGAATGTTTGCAATCTCTTTTTTTTTCTCTGACATGTGTTCCACTTTCGAGTAGGGTGTTACTGTTTGCATATTCACTTTCATTTCGCGCTATCTTTGCCGGCTGACTGACCACCCCATGTGGCATTGCCTTTCGGTAGTGGTCAAGCGAGATGATACAGGATTTTCTACAAACATCTCCATCTAGATCTACGTAGACTGCATACTCCACAAGCCACCGTATGATGTATGACGGAGGGTACCTTGTCCCACTACTAGTTGTTTTCCTTCCTGTTCCACTCGTAAATAGAGCAAAGTAAAAACCACTGCTCCGTATGAGCCCTAATTTCTCGTATCTTATCTCCATAGTCGTTACACGAAATGAACGTTGGCAGCTGCAGAATCGATCTACAGTCAGCTTCAAATGCCGGTTCTCTATATTTTCTCAATAGTGCTTTTCGGAAAGACGTCGCCTGAACTCCAGTAACTAACATTTGAGTTTCCCAATCATCCTCGTAATACTTGCATGTTGTTAGACTGTACCCACAAAAACTCTAGCAGTCAGCCTCTGAATTGCTGCGATGCCTCCCTTTAATCCGATCTAATGGAGATCTCAAATAGCCACGCAACACTCGATAATGGGTTCCACTAGTATTCTACAACGAAGCGCCGAAGAAACTGGTATAGGCATGCGTATTCAAATACAGAGGTATGGAATCAGGCAGAATACGGCGTTACGGTCGGCAACGCCTATATAAGACAATACGCGTCTGGCGCAGTTGTTAGATCGGTTACTGCTGCTATAATGGCAGGTTATCAAGATTTAAGTGAGTTTTAACGGGGTGTTATAGTCGGCCCACTAGCTATGGGACGCAGCATCTCCGAGGTAGCGACGAAGTGGGGATTTTGCCGTACGACCATTTCACGAGTGTACCGTGAACATCAGAAATCCGGTAATACACCGACATCACTGCGGCCGAAAAGAATCCTGCAGGAAGGGGACCAACGAAGAGTGAAGACAATCGTTCATTATGACAGAGGTACAACCCTTTAGCAAATTGCTGCAGATATCAATGTTGGGCCATCAACAAGCGTCAGTGTGCGAAGCACTCAACGAAACACCATCGATAAGGGCTTTCAGAGCTTAAGGCTTACTCGTGTACCGTTGATGACTGCACGATACAAAGCTTTACCCCTCACCTGGCCCGTCAGCACCGACATTGTACTATTGCTGACTGGAAACACGATGCCTGGTCATACGAGTCTCGTTTCAAATTGTATCTAGCATATCGACGTGTACGGGTGTGAAGGCAGCCTCATGCATCCATGGGCCCTGCATGTCAGCAGGGGACTATTCAAGGTGGTGGAGGCTCTGTAATGGTGTGACGCGTGTGCACCTGGAGTGATATGGGACCCCTGATAAGTCTAGATACGACTCTGACAGGTGATACGTACGTAAGCATCCTCTGTGATGACCTGCATCAATTCATGTCCATTGTTCATTCCGACAGACTTGCGCAATCCCAGCAGGACAATGCGACACCCCACACGTATAGAGTGGCTCTAGGAGCACTCTACTGAACTTAAACACTTCCACACATGAATACTATTGAGCATATCTGGGATGCCTTGCAACATGTTGTTCAGAAGACATCTCCAACCCCTCGTACTCCTAGGGATTTATGGACAGCCCTGCAGGATTCATGGTGTCGGTTCCCTCCAGCACTACTTGAGGCATTAGTCGAGGCCATGGCACGTCGTGTTGCGGCACTTTTGCGTGCTCGTGGGGTCCTACACGATATTAGGCAGATGTACCAGCTTCTTTGGCTCTTCAGTGTAACGCAACAAACCGAAGTCGACCATTCTCCGCCGCTATTGCAATACTTACATTTTTGTTCTATTTAATACTGCTTTCAAACGTTATGCCTAAATATTTAATCGTCATGACTGTGCCAAGCAGTATTCTACTAATCCTGTAGTCGAACACTATTGGATTCTTTTTAATAGTCACCTACATTAACTTACATTTTCTTTTACATTTAGTGCTAGTTGCTATTCATCACAACGACAAATCTTTCCTGTTCATCACAGCATCATCAGCAAACAGCCGCAGATTACTGCTCACCGTGCCCGTCAGATCATTTAAGTATACAAACAATAACAGCGATTCTATCTGACTTCCATGGGGCACTCATGACGATACCCTTGCCTCTGATGATAACTCGTTGTGGTGGACAACATACGTGTTCTATTACTTAAGAAATCATTTAGCCACTCACATGCCTGGGAAACTACTCTATATACTCGTACCTATTGTTAACAGTCCACAGTGGGGACCGTGTTAAACGCTTCATTTAGCCACTCACAGGTCTAGGAACCTACTCTATATACTCGTACCTATTGTTAACAGTTTGCAGTGGGGACCGTGTTAAACGCTTTTCGGAAATCTGACAGTTGCCATTATCCGTGGTTCGCAGTGTTTCATAGGAGAAAAGGGCAAGCTGAATTTCGCATGATCAATGGTTTCTAAAAGGCTGCTGATTTGTGGACAGAAGCTTTTCCGTCTCACGGAAATTTATTTTTCTATGTGGTGCTACAGGAAAAACCTGAAGATTAGACGTGTGTGAAGACGTATTAAATCTAATTGGGAAGAGAAGTAATTTATGGCAAACCTTGATTAAAAGATAGGTTCGGTTGATGGAACGTCTCCAGAGACATCATAGAATCCTCACTTTGGTAGTGGAGGGAAGTGTGGAGAGGAAAAAAATTGTGAACGGAGACCAAGAACCAAGGAGGTTCAACTGCATGTAGGATGCAGTAGAGATTTACGCAGGATGGAGTAGCGTGGAAATTGGAAATTTTTGGTAGGTTTCTATGGGACCAAAATACTGAGGTCAACGGTCCCTAAGCTTACACACTACTTAATCTAACATAAACTGACTTATGGTAAGGACAAAACACGCGCGCACGCTCACGCCCGAGGGAGGACTCAAACCTCCGACGAGGGGAGATGCGCGAACCGTGGCAGGGCGCCCAAGACCGCGCGGCGACTAGCGTGTACCACTGCGTCAAACCAGTCTCCTATATTGTAAATATATTTGTACGTACAGTTCACCTGGATAGTCGTGCGTCTTAAATCGCCGCTGTCGGGACGGGGAGGTGCCCCGGCCCCGGATATAATCTGCCCGGCGGATTAACGACGAGGGTCAATGTGTCGACCAGCCGGGATGTGGTCTTTAGGCTGTTTCCCACACCCCACTGGGCGAATACCGGACTGGTACCCACGTCCCACCTAAGTTACACGATTTACCGTCATTTAGGAAACCGTCGCTCACTTTACGTGACCTATCACCTTTCGCAGACAGGTTGGATACCCACATCCCGTCCCGGAGGGTACCAGAGTGGCGACAGGAAGGGCATCCGGCCACCCTTTAAACTAACCATGCCACATTCGTTAATAACGCCGATCCTGCGTCAATTGGGGGGGGGGGGGGGGGACAAAGGCACAAGAAAAAGAACAAAAAAGAATCAGTTGTTGTTATAGCATCGTGAGGTAAATAAGTTACAGTACAAAGTGCATCCTGATCTATAAACAATGCAGTGCTGCAGTCGCGAATAGGGACGACCACAGCAGTGTCGCATGACGTCATTCGAATTGCTTCATACAAGTTGGTGGCGCAACTATATTCCTAATTGGTACGCAAGAAACAGTGATAGATGACGGTATGTAGCAAAAGTTCATGTGCTGCTTTAAGCTACACTCTCAGGCTGCCGAACGTCACTTTCAACAGTTGCTATGAGGTTAAGCTACTTATTTTAAGGTTAAAGTCCGTAATACCAGCAAAATATTAAGTACCATTATTTACTTATCTGATAGCACCAATACCACCTGCACAACGTTTCACCTGACGGCTTGGAGCATCCAGTATATTTTATTTTAATTTAGTTTAATGAACTTGATCTACGTCTGATGCGTGGTAATGCTCCACAGTGGTCAGCCGAGAGGTCACGTGACTAGAGCGACCAGCTGGCTTCTCGGACTGGAATCCTCTTAAACGTGTGCGCCACTCTCTAGGCGGAACGACTGGAGCTCCAGAAGTCTACTGACCTCCTGAGGCCAATGGGACAAGACCGTGAGACGGGAAAGTAATTTCCAAGGGTACCTCAGGAAAATCTGATTGGGCCATTACTGTTTGCAATGTATATAAATGATCTAGCAGAAAGCGTCGGAACCTCTTTAAGACTGTTCGCAGGTGGTGCGGTTGTTTATAAGAAAGTAACAACGCCAGTGGACAGTGTCGATTTACAATGCCGAAGGACATTTACTCTTTCGTTCGGGACCTCCGCTGTATATGCAGCGTATTTTGTGGACCTATCTCCACGAGGAAATTGCCGGCCGCTATGCCGAGCGGTTCTAGGCGCTTCAGTCAGAACCGTGCGACTGCTACGGTCGAAGGTTCGAATCCTGCCTCGGGCATGGATGTGTGTGATGTCCTGAGGTTAGTTAGGTTTAAGTAGTTCTAAGTTCTAGGGGACTGATGACCTCGGATGTTAAGTCCCAAAGTGCTCAGAGCCATTTAAATGCACGAGGAAATCCTCGTTCTTAGCTCGCTTTCGTTCCGTCGATTGGGCTTCACATATAGTCGCTTTTAAGTTGTTCTACTTCTTGATGATCTAAGGTTATGACGTAGGCGCTTATGACCGTAGTTGTTTTTGCGTCCTAAGACAAACAAAAACAATTTATGAATGGGGCACGCTCTGGCAGGTGATCTTGCAAGTAAATAAATGTAACATACTGCGCATACGTAGGAAAAGAAATCAACTACTGTACACTGTTGGTGGCAAACTGCTAGAAACAGCATTTACCGTAAAACATGTAGGAGTAACTATCCAGAGCGAACATAAATGAAATGAACAAATAAAAGAAAATAGTAGGAAAAGCAGATGCCAGACTGAGATTCATAGAAAGGATCTTAAGGAAACGTAACGCATCCTCGAAAGTTGTGGCATACTAGACACTTCTTCGACGGATTCTTGAGTATTGTCCACCAATCTGGGATCCTTACCAGAGAGGACTGATAGGAAGGAGGAAAAGAGAAAGAGAGAGAGAGAGAGAGAGAGAGAGAGGAGAGAGAGAGAGAGAGAGAGAGAGAGAGAGAGAGATGATGCAACGAGGAGCGGTGAATTTCGTGACGGGATCGATTTTTTGGTGACAGACCGCTACGGGGATGATCAACAGACTTCAGTGGCAGAAACTACAAGAGAATCGTTTGGTTCACGGAGAGGTTCACTACTGAAATTTGGAGAGGGTGCTATCCGGGAAGAGTCGGACAACACATTACTTCGTCCTACATACGTCTCGCGAAATGACATTACGAGAAAATCTAGAAATTGGGACCAAAGAGTGTTCGTAAATTATTTTTAAAACTTAAGACATTAAAACACTTTTAAAACTCAAGACATTAAAACACTTTCAAAACTGTACTAGGTATTAACAAATGGCTTTCAACATGTGATAATACACCTTGTAAAATTTTCTTTCCTCATTCATACAAATCAATGTGTGCACCCTTAGTGGCACGGATATTGCCTAGTCGGAACTCTATTTCACTTGATTTACGGTTCAAGATCTCCACGGTGACAAGTTCAGATGCGTTGTGAATGCTTGCCTACAAGTCCTGTAGGTCTCTAACCTTTCTTGCATACGCCAGATCCTTTACAAAACCCCACAGAAAAAAGTCTGGTGGTGCGACGTCAGAGGATCGTGCCATCTGTACGAACTACGCTACACACAGAGCTTTCTGCTGTGGCGTCCATATTTTGTCAGATCGTCAAGTTCAATTTTGTATCAAAATTGCGCACCTGGAAGGTAATAAAAACACTTTACGAGTTATCTTATCAGATATTCCAAACCTTTTGTTAATATCTAGTGTAGACTTGTTGTTGTTGTTGTTGTTGTTGTTGTTGTTGTTGTTGTTGTTGTGGTCTTCAGTCCTGAGACTGGTTTGATGCAGCTCTCCATGCTAATCTATCCTGTGCAAGCTTCTTCGTCTCCCAGTACTTACTGCAACCTACATCCTTCAGAATCTGCTTAGTGTATTCATCTCTTGGTCTCCCTCTACGATTTTTACCCTCCACGCTGCCCTCCAATGCTAAGTTTGTGATCCCTTGATGCATCAGAACATGTCCTACCAACCGGTCCCTTCTTCTTGTCAAGTTGTGCCACAAACTCCTCCCCAATTCTATTCAGTACCTCCTCATTAGTTATGTGATCTACCCATCTAATCTTCAGCATTCTTCTGTAGCACCACATTTCGAAAGCTTCTATTCTCTTCTTGTCCAAACTATTTATCGTCCATGTTTCACTTCCATACATGGCTACACTCCATACAAATATTTTCAGAAACGACTTCCTGGCACTTAAATCTATACTCGATGTTAGCAAATTTCTCTTCTTCAGAAACGCTTTCCTTGCCATTGTCAGTCTACATTTTATATCCCCTCTACTTCGACCATCATCAGTTATTTTGCTTCCCAAATAGCAAAACTCCTTTACTACTTTCAATGTCTCATTTCCTAATCTAATTCCCTCAGCATCACCCGATTTAATTTGACTACATTCCATTATCCTCGTTTTGCTTTTGTTGATGTTCATCTTATACCCTCCTTTCAAGACACTGTCCATTCCGTTCAACTGCTCTTCCAAGTCCTTTGCTGTTTCTGACAGAATTACAATGTCATCGGCGAACCTCAAAGTTTTTATTTCTTCTCCATGGATTTTAATACCTACTCCGAATTTTCCTTTTGTTTCCTTTACTGCTTGCTCAAAATACAGACTGAATAACATCGGGGAGAGGCTACAACCCTGTCTCACTCCCTTCCCAACCACTGCTTCCCTTTCATGCCCCTCGACTCTTATAACTGCCATCTGGTTAAGTGTAGACTTAATGTTATTAAAGACTTAAGTTGTAAAGATAATTCATGGACACACTGCCTTACAGAGGCTTACCGACAATCCTCGTTCCAACGCGCCAGTCTCAAGTTGATCAGGGAAGGGGGGGACTGGATAATAGTACCAGAAGTACCCTCCACCACACACCATCAGGTGCCTTTCGTAGTACTGATACAGTGGTATGCGTTCCACATCACTCTTCCTTTGGAGTATTCGAAACTCGTATCCTTATTCACACGCCAAAAGAACTTCCAAATGCAACGCAGTGAGGAGATTTTCAGTGAATCCCTCATTTGCTGTAGACGGAAGGGGCCGGTGCGTCCCACGGCTGGTGGCCTGGTGACGTCACTGCCTCCAGCTCCTTTCCTGTGGCCGGGGTGCAGAAGAGGGGGTGGAGCAGCAGCGGACGGCCAAACCGCCGCTGACGCCTCTCCTCCGGCCGCAGGCAGAACTCGCACGGGCAGCTGTGGAATCCAGACAAACACTGGGCAATGACTTTTTCTAGTGTACTATGTTCACATGTCACTGCATCACACGTTACAATATTTCAGCGAGATACTGACGTCAGCCGCAATAGAGCACTGAAACATTTCAATGACGGAAGTTGAAAACTTGTGACGGACCAGGACTCGAAATTGTATTCCCCGCTTTACCATATTAATTTTTAAGGCAGCTGTTTCATAAATAGTAGCATCTGTTATGTTTGACACACATAGTATATCTGTGGGCTTGATTACAATGATAGGAGGATGCAAAATAGGTTGCGAATCTCTTGAGGGAGTATAGGAAACGCTGCGAGCAAATTAGGTAAATGGAGAGGGATGTTACTTTGTAGTGTGCGATAAGCTGAGAATTTGTGTCAGACGGCAAGCGCTCTCGGATAGCCGAAGCGGTTAAGGCGACCGCTCCCGGAAAGCGGGAAATCCAGGTTGGAGTGCCGGTCTGAAACGAATATTCAACTACGACCATTGAATCACGAGTGTCGTTCAATAAGTAATGCCCCACATTTTTTTCAAACGCCATTAATATATACTACTGGCCATTAAAATTGCTACACCAAGAAGAAATGGACATGATAAACGGGTATTCAATGCACAAATATATTATACTAGAACTGACATGTGATTACATTTTCACGCAATTTAGATCCTGAGAAATCAGTACCCAGAACAACCACCTCTGGCCATAATAACTACCTTGATACGACTGGCCATTGAGTCAAACAGAGCTTGAATGGCGTGGACAGGTACAGCTGCCCATGCAGCTTCAACACCATACCACAGTTCATCAAGAGTTGTGACTAGCGTATTGTGACGAGCCACTTGCTCGGCCACCATTGACCAGACGTTTACAGTTGGCGAGAGATCTGGAGAATGTGCTGACCAGGGCAGCAGTCGAACATTTTGTGTATCCAGAAAGGCCCGTACAGGACCTGCAACAGGCGGTCGTGCATTATCCTGCTAAAATGTAGGATTTCGGAGGGATCGAACCAAGGATAGAGCCACGGGTCGTAACACATCTGAATTGTAACTTCCACTGTTCAAAGTGCCGTCAATGCGAACAAGAGGTGACCGAGACGTGTAACCAATGGCACCCCATACCATCACGTCGGGGGATACGCCAGTATGGCGGTGACGAATACGCTTCCAATGTGCGTTCACCGCGATGTCACCAAACACGGATGCAGCCATCATGATGCTGTAAACAGAACCTGGATTCATCCGAAAAAATGACGTTTTGCCATTCGTGCACCCGGGTTCGTCATTGAGTACACAATCGCAGGCGCTTCTGTCTGCGACGCAGCGTCAAGCGTAACCGAAGCCATGGTTTCCGAGCTGCTGCAAACGTCGTCGAACTGTTCGTGCAGATAGTTGTTGTCTTTCAAACGTCCCCATCTGCTGTCTCAGGGATCGAGACGTGGCTGTGCGATCCGTTACAGCCATGCGGATAAGATGCCTGTCATCTCGACTGCTAGTGATAGGAGGCCGTTGGGATCCCGCACGGCGTTCCGTATTACCCTCCTGAATGCACCGATTCCATATTCTGCTAACATCGTTGGATCTCGACCAGCCGGCCTAAGTGGCCGAGCGGTTCTTAGCGCTTCAGTCTGGCACCGCGCGACCGCTACGGTCGCAGGTTCGAATCCTGCCTCGGGTATGGCTGTGTGTGATGTCCTTAGGTTAGTTCGGTTTAAGTAGTTCTAATTTCTAGGGGACTGATGACCTGAGAAGTTAAGTGCCATAGTGCTCAGAGCAATTTGAACCTTTTTTTTATCTTGACCAAAGCGAGCAGGAATGTCGCGATACGATAAACCGCAATCACGATAGGCTATAATCCGACCTTTATCAAAGTCGGAAACGTGATGGTATGCATTTCTCCTCCTTCACGAGGCATCACAACAACGTTTCACCAGACAACGCCGGTCAACTGCTGTTTGTGTATGAGAAATCGGTTGGAAACTTTCCTCATGTAAGCACGTTGTAGGTGTCGCCATCGGCGCCAACCTTGTGTGAATGCTCTGAAAAGCTAATCATTTGCATATTACAGCATCTTCTTCCTGTCGGTTAAATTTCGTGTCTGTAGCACGTCCTCTTCATGGTGTACCAATTTTAATGAGCAGCAGTGTACGTGGACAAACGTCCTTGTTTGTGCTTCAAATTTGATGTTTTTTTCTGTGCACCGTTGAAGTTCCGAATCGTTCTGGCAGATGGCAGAGCCGTAGTACAGGATCAAAAAGGCGTCTACATACGACTGACGTTAGAAGTAGCGTGCTGTTATTGAATTCTTGTGTGCAGGAAAAGAAACCGTGGTGAACATTCATAGACGTTTGTGTGTAGTGTAGGGAGATGCTACAGTTGATAGGAGTACAGTTGGGCGATGGGTAAAGAAAGGTACAACCTCAGGAAACGTAGGAACAGAGCTCCAGATCAGCAACGCTCGGACGTCCTGTCACAGACACTGCTCCAGACATGCTGAATCGTGCGGATACCATTATTCGTGCCGACCGGCGCATCGCAACTCGACTATTGGCTCTATAGTTGCCGGCCAGCATTGGAAGTGCGTCTGCAATGATCGAGACTCTCGGATATTCCAAGAGGTGCTCACAATGGGTTCCACGAAAGGTCACAGCGGACCACAAGATTCAAAGAAAGACCATTTCATCTGAATTCTCCACTTAAAGATTCTCTACGGTTCTAGGCGCTACAGTCTGGAACCGCGCGACCGCTACGGTCGCAGGTTCGAATCCTGCCTCGGCCATGGATGTGTGTGATGGCCTTAGGTTTAAGTAGATCTAAGTTCTAGGGGACTGATGACCACATCAACTATGTCCTATAGTGCTCAGAACCATTTGAACCATACTTTGAAGATGACTAGAGTGTCAATCGTGCAGTGAAAACATGGCTACGCCTACAGGACAAGAGCTTTTAGCAGCAGGGAATACATGCTCTTTCACAACGTTGGCGTTCGGCTATAGAACTTGATGAAGACCGCGTAGAAAAATATGACATGGACAAGACATGTTGATGTATGTAGTCAACAAATTCTGGATCTTAACAATAAATATGTTCTGAGAAAAAAATGTGGGGCATTACTTATTGAACGACCCTCATATTTCGATGCCCAACTGCAGCTGACGTCGGTACCTCCCTGAATCACTGATATTTACGCCCGCTGTATCAAAAATGGTGTCCAACAGATAAAAAAAAATGGTTCAAATGGCTCTGAGCACTATGGGACTCAACTGCTGTGGTCATAAGTCCCCTAGAACTTAGAACTACTTAAACCTAACTAACCTAAGGACATCACACACATCCATGCCCGAGGCAGGATTCGAACCTGCGACCGTAGTGGTCGTGCGGTTCCAGACTGTAGCGCCTTTAACCGCTCGGCCACTCCGGCCGGCCAACAGATCAGACACCATGCCTATATAGTACATATTACAAATTTGGTGCACACACAATCGCTGTATTTCGTGTTATTCCGAGGATCTCGAAGATGCAGCAAGTTACAGGCACGATTATACGCGCACCAAAGAATCAACCTCACGTGTGCCAGCAAATATCCGTGGAGACAGAGGAGGTATCGAAAGACATATTGTGGTGTGCATACCAATAGAAATCTCTCGCTACTAGCTGAAATAGATGAAGTGACGTCATAAATTAGAGCGCCCGCTGCCTCTACAGTGAGCGTCGAGCCACAAAGAGCACGTGACAAACAGCGCCAGTCTTCCTCGCGCTCTGTTTTTTAATAACGCAGCTCGATAATGATTTCCGCTCGCCTGCGCCTCTTAATGAGGTTTTACGGCCGCTCATACGGCTGGCGAATGTGCCCTATAGCCGTTCTCTTCGTCCTCTTCCCAGTTCTCCAAGCGAGTCCCCGTTGCGCACCATGTCTCCGCGATACGAAGTAGAACACACGGACATCCATAAAACTTATCCAAGGGAGGGCAAGACTCCAAAAGCGCCATTTTTATATAAGTGGTTAGTTGGGTTTCAGAACCTGTCGGACCCAAGGAAAAAAATTAGGCACTAATCACGCTAAGATTATTGTATCTCAAACGTTGACAATTGTCCAATATTTTTATGAAGGTAGGTTACTATTATACCATGATGGTAAGCTCACACTAATATATTCGAAGTACTGGGTGGTCAAAAAGTCAGTATAAATTTGAAAACTTAATAAAACACGGAATAATGTAGATAGAGAGGTAAAAATTGACACTCATGCTTGGAATGACATGGGGTTTTATTAGAACCAAAAAAAACACCCCATATTGCTAGACGCGTGAAAGATCTCTTGCGCTCGTCGTTTGGTGATGATCGTGTGCTCAGCCGCCACTTTCGTCATGCTTGGCCTCCCAGGTCCCCATACCGCAGTCCTTGCGATTATTGGCTTTGGGGTTACCTGAAGTCGCAAGTGTATCGTTATCGACCGACATCTCTAGGGATGCTGAAAGACAACATCCGACGCCAATTCCTCACCATAACTCCGGACATGCTTTACAGTGCTGTTCACAACATTATTCCTCGACTACAGCTATTGTTGAGGAATGATGGTGGACATATTGAGTATTTCCTGTAAAGGACATCATCTTTGCTTAGTCGTACTTTGTTATGCTAATTATTCCTATTCTGATCAGATGAAGTGCCATCTGTCGGACATTTTTTGAACCTTTGTATTTTTTTGGGTTCTAATATAACTCATGTCATTCCAAGCATGTGTGTCAATTTGTACCTCTCTATCTACATTATTCCGTGATTTCTTGCCGGCCGTGTGGCCGAGCGGTTCTGGGCGCTTCAGTCCAGAACCGCACTGCTGCTACGGTAGCAGGTTCGAATCCTGCCTTGGGCATGGATGTGTGTGATGTCCTTAGGTTAGTTAGATTTAGGTAGCTCTAAGTCTAGGGGACTGATGACCACAGATGTTAAGTCCCATAGTGCTCAGAGCCATTTGAACTTTTTGATCACCCAGTACATCATTTCATATAATAGTAAACAATACAGCCATCAAATTGATCAGTAGAACAAACTCTTAAGTCTTGGACAGAACCAAAATGGCCCTTGAATCTCTGGTTTCGTAGGTAATTGTGTAGCCAAGGCAGTTGGGCTGCAGAACCCATAGTTCTATTTCCGAATGTCATATTGGGTTACACACCATATAGTATAAGAACCACATACGATTCACAACAAAATTAAAGGATCAGTTTTCGAAACCCTTTTACTGTCTCCACATTGCGAAGCAGAAGTTTGAAATTAGGCTCAAAGGTGCCTACAAATTCCCTCTGTAATGTCGTAGAAGCGTGGCGCGCTGCTACGTCACCCTCAGACTCGGCGACGCTCCAGACAGCAGGGTGCGGCACATGCGAAGGAAGGTCGCATCCATGTGAGCTGTAAGCTGGTTTAATTACGTCACATTTTCAGCAAACTTCACGCCACCATGGACGTGTCACACGATGAGACAGGCATCACAGCCCCTCAGAAACTGTGCTGGAGTAAGGTGTTGCCAGCACACCAGTCGGCAAAGAGGTTGCAAGAAGATCGACAGCAGGCGCTGAAACAAGCGCTCCTGTCAGGAGAGAGGCCAAAGACAGACTGGCAGGCAACGCGCCTCCAACACCCTCTTGACCGCCAGTATTTAGATCGCCGCCGCAGACCGGAGCGCCCTGTGAGTCACGGTCAATCTGTCTGTCCCAGTCAGTCACTATTCTAATTGTCAGTTCACATCACTGGCTACGAAAGAGTAGTGTAAACAGCGGGACTTGGCCTCCACTAGCAGTGAGGCTAACGTGGACTATTGCGAAAGAGCTTGTCCCACAACTACTTGTTTAAAGGAAAGTGGCCTTTTGTTCTGGTAAATAAAGAATCCTGTGAATACATGTGTGGAGTTGTGTTATAGAAAGAGGGTACCAGCCACCAAACAACACCCACTCCCTTGATTCCCCTGGTGCAAGACACAATAGTGTTAACGAGACGACACAAAAGAAATGCGCCTTCAGAAATTTCGACACCAAATCAGTCTGCGGCTGCTCTAGCGCCTAGGGCTTAATCAACCCCTTCTGCACTCTTTGCATGGGGCTTACCTACATTCAGGCGCTAGAGTACTCGCCAGGCTGAATTGGTGTCCAAGTGTTTGACATGTACATTTGTAACGTACTCAGTGAAGTTGCGTTGGTGGCCCCGAGGGTGACGGCAAATTGGGGAGGGGTTGAACGGACTTCTGCCGTTTTACTCGGGCACTTGTTGCAGTTCTACTCTTGCGTGGTTACGCCACAGGAGGGCGGAAAACAGGCGCTCTAAAGAAGCATAACTACCCTTTGCTACTTCGGATTGTGGTAAAATTTATTTGAGTTATTTTGAACGCTCCTTAGTGGTTCCAGTGCGTACACCAGAGCAAGAACTGCAGTCGCGCTGCAATCCATAGGGGTGCGATCAAGTTTAATTGGGATGCCAGCCTTACAAAGGGGTTGAAAGATCCGAGGGTACCAGAAGTGTGAAAGGTTGTCAAGAACATCTTCCTGTTAGTCATCGCACTGCGAACTGTCGTTTTCGACCGCGAAATATGTAGGAAATAACGCCCTGGGAAAAAGAATGTTGTCGTTGGCGCCCTTAGGCAGATGATCGCGAATCTCTTGCCCAACGTAAAGTCCCGAGCGACTGGAAAAAAGCGCAGGTGACGCCTGTATATAAGAAGGGTAGAAGGACGGATCCTCAAAATTACAGACCAATATCCTTAACATCGGTTTGTTACAGGATTCTCGAACACATTCTCAGTTCGAATATAATGAATTTCCTTGAGACAGAGAAGTTTCTGTCCATGCATCAGCACGGCTTTAGAAAGCATCGCTCCTGCGAAACGCAACTCGCCCTTTTTTCACATGATATCTTGCGAACCATGGATGAAGGATATCAGACGGATGTCATATTCCTTGACTTAAGGAAAGCGTTTGACTCGGTGCCCCACTGCAGACTCCTAACTAAAGTACGATCATATGGGATTGGTTCCCAAGTATGTGAGTGGCTCGAAGACTTCTTAAGTAATAGAAATCAGTACGTTGTCCTGGATGGTGAGTATTCATCGGAGGTGAGGGTATCACCTGGAGTGCCCCAGGGAAGTGTGGTAGGTCTGCTGTTGTTTTCTATCTACATAAATGATCTTTTGGATAGGGTGGATAGCAACGTGCGGCTGTTTGCTGATGATGCTGTGGTGTACGGGAAGGTGTCGTCGTTGATTGACTGTAAGGGGATACAAGATGACTTGGACAGGATTTGTGATTGGTGTAAAGAACGGCAGCTAACTCTAAATATAGATAAATGTAAATTAATGCAGATGAATAGGGAAAAGAATCCCGTAATGTTTGAATACTCCATTAGTAGTGTAGCGCTTGACACAGTCACGTCGATTAAATATTTGGGCGTAACATTGCAGAGCGATATGAAATGTGACAAGTATGTAATGGCAGTTGTGGGGAAGGCAGATAGTCGTCTTCGGTTCGTTGGTAGAATTTTGGGAAGATGTGGTTCATCTGTAAAGGAGACCGCTTATAAAACACTAATACGACCTATTCTTGAGTACTGCTCGGGCGTTTGGGATCTCAATCAGGGCGGATTGAGGGAGGACATAGAAGCAATTCAGAGGCGGGCTGCTAGATTTGATACTGGTAGGTTTGATCATCACGCGAGTGTTGCAGAAATGCTTCAGGAACGCGGGTGGGAGTCTCTAGAGGAAAAGAGGCGTTCTTTTCGTGAATCGCTACTGAGGAAATTTAGAGAACCAGCATTTGAGGCTGACTGCAGTACAATTTTACTCCCGCCAACTTACATTTCGCGGAAAGACCACAAAGATAAGATAAGAGAGATTAAGGCTCGTACAGAGGCATATAGGCCGTCATTTTTCCCTCGTTCTGTTTGGGAGTGAAACAGGGAGAGAAGATGCTAGTTGTGGTACGAGGTACCCTCCGCCACGCACCGTATGGTGGATTGCGGGGTATGTATGTAGATGTAGATGTAGATGATGAATCTGAAACCCGTAAGAAAGCAGCGATTTCAACGCTGGGCCTTGCGGTTCTCTCCATCACAGACACGTTAAAATAAGGTATGAAATTTGAGTAAGAAGTGTGTGAACGACCGTACCATCGCGTGGCACGTCCGCGGTGGCTATGGGCAGAATTTTGGTGAAATTTGATGCCAATGTACGATCATTAATCCACCTTACAGCTACCGTTAACGTCCAAGCTATGGCCTTTTTTTTCCACATGTGTCGACAGCTTGCTGTTGGAAGCGTCGCCTAACACGGGGGTGACTTGGCAGAGTGCCACGCTTTTGCACCATTGCAGAGGACGGTGGTAGGTACCTCAGAGTCAAATTTCAAACTTCGGCGTCACAATGGGAGGCAATTACAGAGTTTAGAAAGAGTGATTATTTCAATCTGTTGCGCAGTGTAATTTAAGAATGACGTTACAGCTTCACGACCTTGGTATTTCACCATTTTTTCCTCTCATCCAGTGCAGAAACTGGTATTTATTTTGAATTTGGATGCACACGTACAGTATAGTCAGAGCACAGCATGATCGTGTTCTCCATTTTTATTTATTTATTTATTTTTGTTGCTTTAGGGCGCACAACTACAGTGGTCATTAGCGCCCAGACTAAATTATGAATGCACTGCCAGGCACAACGGTAAAACAGCAACTAAAAAGGGCAACACTATAAAAGGCACATTAACAGGCAAGGGATTAAAAGAAAACAGCATAATCAAATGTCCTTAGACAGGTTTGTCAAGTGGATAAAACGAAGAACGCGAGCAGCTGCTCCTGGGTCATGCGCTAAAATTTCATCCAGAGTACATGGAAGGCAAAGATCAACGCGCAGTGTATTCGGACAGGACGTTAAAATGTGGCGTACCGTCAGCAATTGCCCACATGGGCAGAACGCTGCCGGCGCAGCCGTCAGCAGATGGCGATGGCTGAACCGGCAGTGTCCAATCCGTAACCGGGCCAAAACGACCTCCTCCCGCCGAGAAGGGCGTGAAGAGGTCGTCCAAGCAGTGGGGAGGTTTCAAGGCCCGAAGCTTGTTTTCAGTAAGTGTAGACCAATCGGCATGCCACAGCGATAAAATGCGCTGACAAACGACCCTGCTAAAATCAGATGAAGGCTCACAAGAAGAAGCTGTCCGAGGCTGGAGGACGGCAGCCTTGGCCGCAGCATATGCAGCTTCGTTCCGAGGGGTACCGACATGGCCAGGAACCCACATAAAGGTAACCGGAGAATCGTCGTCCACCAGCTGCTGAAGAGAGCGGTGGATTCTCCATGCGCTCCTACAATCGCTCGACCGTGTAACACTGAATCAGATATCAGCAAGCCTTGAAAAGGTCAACTGCAAAAGTATTGTCGAGATGTGCAGCACACGAAAGGGCCGTTCTTTTAGGAATTGCTGACGTGTATCTGGAAGGTATACAGCAGCCATGTTTGTACCTTCCTGCATGTTGGAACTGGTCCTTTCTGTAGGTTATTAAGGGCTGTACAAGGAAGCAACAGAGTGAAGATAGGATACCGTGTTTCAGTAATATTCTTTAAACGTTCACATCCCCCAAGATAAAAAAAAGAGAACAGCGAAGCCTCGCCACGACAAGAAAACACTATAATTTATGTCTCGTGAACAAACTGATACCCAAACAATGTAATATTTAATAAAGCCACAGTGTCTCCCTCTGCATTCGGCAGTGGCAAATCCGTGACCCAGTACAATCAGACAAAATCGTTTCTAGAAATACATAAGAATTCTGAAATTAGTAAAAAAGTCTATCCCAGATTTCCGGAGGATCTTCTGCCCCTTACTACGCCGCACCCGACCCCGCCCCTCTTTGCTGACGTCTATGGTAGGATAGCTGCGTTATTGGCTAGCGAGAAACCACTGTTATTCTGGCTGCAAATACCACATACAGGGACAACAGAATGTTCAAATTCGTCTAGTGGGCACATGAAGGATTGCAGAATGGTGCGTGGATAGAGTTTACAGTTACGGCTGGAGCATATCTGCGCATACAAATTGTTGCGTCCTGCTTGTTGACTTGTGGGAAAAGCTCCATTTTTCAGGAACACCGTTAGAACTTCGTTGTTCGTTTTCGTTGAGTTGTTACTTCGCTGTTCGGGCTGTAACGTCGTCGTCTTGATTCTGGAGAATACTATATATGAGTCACATAGAATTAGGTAGTTGTACCATTGCTGCCTCTAGGATCGTGAACCTCCGCCGGGACCAGCCGCACAGTCCATGACCGCAGCGCCTCAGACCGCTCGGCTAATCCCAAGCGGCTGTAAAATTTAGAAAGCCTGCATTCGAAGTAGACGGTGCGACCATTTGCTGCCATCGTCCTACAGCTCTCACACAGATCATGAGAATAAGATGAGAGGTACTACGGAACACAGCACGTCGGGATAGACGAGTGCGTTAAGGTGTCAGCTTCTGAGACTGGGGAGGCACGGTGGGCTCGGATCGAATCCACCTCACAGATTAACGACAGGGGCCGGTGCGGCGACCTGATTTGAGGCGGTTTGCCACATCCACCTAGGTGAATACCGGGCTGGTTCCCACGTCCCACCTTAGACGACGCACAAAAACTTTGGAAAACGAAGTCACATTTGACCATGCGATAACACTAGACGCAGGCAGAAGTGGTACACGGATTTCTCCTTGGCGGAAAGTGGGTGAGCGCTGGCAGTAGCTTCAAAATGCCTTCAGAAGTGGCGTCCCCCAATAATGACCTATATGCAGGGTATTTCACAGTATTTACATCAGATGAACAGAGGTGATAAGTAACATAATGGGTGACAACTTTTGTTCGGGACGCAGTGTTCGCTTACATTTCCTGGTACGTGTACAACTGGTCATGGCCCTGAGAAGCGCCGATTATAGGCATGCTGCAACGTGCGTATGCAAAGTGTGTTGCCTACCTTCCAGTCATCTGCACCTTGCGAAACACGGTAGGCCGAACAAAATCGTAGTTTCTGATTCACTTCTAAAATATCTTTCTCGTCTTAGTAACTCTCATTCTTATGGTTTTCTTTTTGAAAATAACTCAGTTTCGTTGCCCATTATGTGAGCTTTCACCCTTACACGTTTGATGCAAAGAATTTAAAGGAACCTGTATGGTTGGTTCTCCACGACATTGGAGGTTTTCCAACTAGTACCGACCCTTCCCCCTTCATTAGCTGGATACAGGGCATCGGTCAGGAAAGGAGCACTGGAGTGCTTAAACAGGCGTATAGATAGTAATTTTTTCCTTAGCTCAAAACGCAAAAGGAACAGATAAAACTGCCACTGTAAGGTGCCTTTTGGAATGTACAGGGTATAGATGAACATATTGTGAACATTGGTACCTTAATATGTACCCGCTTCTGTGTGTTAGTTGTTTTCACTCTGTACCTGAGTCTTCCTATAAACACGTCTCAAATTTTACTACCTGATGTTTTCTGCGTAGTTGTAACTGCACAAGTGGACCACGCTTGTCAGTGTAGACTAACAGTTTGCACCCACACGTTCAGATTTGAACACCTAACCTCTGCCCGCATCAGTAGCTGCGCGGTCAGCGCGGTGGATTGCTAACCGAAGAATCTATGTTCGATTTCCGGCCGGATGGGAGATTTTCTCCGCTTGGAGACTGAGTGTTATGTTGTCCTTACTTTCGTATCGCCAAAAATAACATTCAACTGTTGAGATGGCTGTATTGATACGTCTCAAAAGCCAATAACTTAAAAAAAAACACCTGACTTGCTGCCCAGATGAAAATAAACATTAATGGCTTGCTCTTGTCACATGTACTTGAAGGTACTAACCAACCTAAAACCATACTGCTCTTAATAGTTATAATCATTAGTCAGCAAATGAAGTAAATACTGGTTTAACGTCGTTCAGTACATTGTCCTCAGTCACCAATAAAAGTATCTGCACTTACATCCCTAACTCCCTGTACACGTTCAAAGAAACGTATTATGTCAAAAAACCAACATACACCACGACCCGTTGTGAAGACATTTCAATTTTTTTTCTTTTTTGAAGGGATTAGTTTTTCAGACGACTATTTCATCTACATCTACGTGATTACTCTACTATTCACAATAAAGTGTCTGGCAGAGGGTTCAATGAACCACCTTCATGCTGCCTCTCTACCGTTCCACTCTCGAACGGCATGCGGGAAAAACGAGCACTTAATTTTTTCTGTGCGAGCCCCGATTTCTCTTATTTTATCGTGATGATCATTTCTCCCTATGTAGGTGGGTACCAACAGAATGTTTTCGCAATTGGAGGAGAAAACTGGTGATTGAAATTTCATGAGAGATCCCGTCGCAACGAAAAACACCTTTTTTTTTTAATGATTGCCACTCCAATTCACGTATCATGTCTGCGACACTATCTCCCCTATTTCGCGATAATACAAAACGAGCTGCCCTTCTTTGTACTTTTTCGATGTCATCCGTCAGTCCTACCTGATGCGGATCACACACCGCTCAGCAGTACTCCAGAATAGAGCGGACAAGCGTAGTGTAAGCAGTCTCTTTGGTAGACCTGTTCCACCTTGTAAGTGTTCTGCCAATGCATCGCAGTCTTTGGTTTGCTCTACCCACAATATTATTTATGTGATCCTTCAATTTAGGTTATTTGCAATTGTAATCCTTAAGTATTTAGTTAAATTTACAGCCCTCAGATTTGTGTGAATCATCGCGTAATCGAAATTAGCTAATTTGTTTTAGTACTCATGTGAATAACTTCGCACTTTTCTTTATTCAGGGTCAATTGCCGCTTTTCGCACCACACAGATATCTTATCTAAATCATTTTGCGAGTCGTTTTGATCATCTGATGACTTTACAAGACGGTAAATGACAGCATCATCTGCAAACTATCTAAGACGGCTACTCAGATTGTCTCCTATGTCGTTAATATAGATCAGGAACAATAGAGGGCCTATAGCACTTCCTTGGGGAACGCCGGATATTACTTCCGTTTTACTCGATGACTTTCCGTCTATTACTGCGAACTGTGACCTTTCTGACAGGAAATCACGAATCCAGTCGCACAACTGTGGCGATACTCCGTAGGCACGCAGTTCGGTTAGGAGACGCTTGTGAGGAACGGTGTCGAAAGCCTTCTGGAAATCTAAAAATATGGAATCAATTTGACATCCCCTGTCGATAGCACTTATTACTTCATGAGTATAAAGAGCTAGTTGTGTTTCACAAGAACGATATTTTCTGAATCCGTGCTGACTATGTCTCAATAAATCGTTTTCTTCGAGGTACTTCATAATGTTCAAATAGAGTATATGTTCTAAAACCCTACTGCAAATCGACGTTAGTGATATAAGCCTGTAATTCAGCGGATTACTCCTACTTCCCTTTTTGGGTATTGGTGTGACTTGAGCAATTTTCCAGTCTTTAGGTACGTATCTTTCTGTGAGCGAATGGTTGTATATAATTGCTAAATATGGAGCCATTTCATCAGCATACTCTGAGAGGAACCTGACTGGTAAACAATCTGGACCGGAGGCCTTGCCTTTATTAAGTGATTTAAGCTGCTTTGTTACACCGAGGATGTCTTCTTCTATGTTTCTCATGTGGGCAGTTGTTCTTGATTGGAATTCAGGAATATTTACTTCGTCTTCTTTGGTGAAGGAGTTTCGGAAAACCGTCTTTAATAACTCTGCTTTATTGGCACTGTCATCAGTGACTTCACCGTTGTTATCGCGCAGTGAAGGTATTCATTGTGTCTTGACCAGAATCTCTTTGGGTTTTCTGCCAGATTTCGAGACAGAATTTCGTTGTGGAAATTATAAAAGTATCTCGCATTTAAGTAAGCGCCATGTTTCGAACTTCTGTAAAACTTCGCCAATCTTGGGAATTTTGCGTTCTTTTAAATTTGGCATGCTTTTTTCGTTGCTTCTGCAACAACGATCTGACCCGTTTTGTGTACCATGGGGGAAAAGTACCATCACTTACTAATTTATGTCGTATATATCTCTCAATTGCTGTTGATACTATCTCGTTGAAAACATTCCAAACTTTTCTACACTTACATGATCAGATCGGAAGGAGTGAAGACTGTCTCTTAAAAAGGCGTTAAGAGCATTTTATCAGCTTTTTTGAATAGATATACTTTGCGTTTCTTTTTGATGGTTGAAGATGTTATGGTATTCAGCCTAGCAGCAACTGCGTTGTGGTCGCTAATCTCTGTACTCGTCACAACAGTCACTATTTGTCCAGGATTATTTGTTGCTAAAAGGTCACGTCTGCTTTCGCAACCATTTACGCTTCGAGTGGGCTCATGAGCTAATTGTTCAAAATAATTTTCTGTGAAGGCATTCAGAACAATTTCGGATGATGTTTTATGCCTGCCGCCGGCTTTAAACGTATAATTTTTCCAGCATATCGACGGTAGATTGAAGTCACCACTACTTTGCAACTGGTACGGTGCTAGCGGATGCACGGGTGTGAGGCATATATTGTTGATCGTTAATCTATGGATTACATTTTTAAAACCTCGTAATTCATTGATTATCAGTACAATAAGATATTTAGTCAAAAGGAAAATAAGACAGCTTTGTCGGTCAAACGCTAGCCCGTCAAATGGTAAGGTCCCACGCTCGTGTCCTGGTCGAGCACACACTTTTAATCTGTAAGGAAATATCAGCGGTTGTTTGCTTTGTATATTTTGTTAACAATAAGTCGCTCGTTCGTTACTTGCGCAGCTATTGACGTAAGTCGCTAAGCGAAGAAAACGGACATCCAGAATATACTTATATTCTGACATCTATTCGATTGAATTGCGATTAGTGATAACCTAGTTCACTTAGCGCTGGTTTTGGGACCCTTTTCGTTTTTTTCAGTGATGTTACGTTTAGTGACAGTGTTGCTTTACAGTATGTCATCGAATATGCTTCGAAGCAGTTTTGTAAAATGTTCATTCATACGTTGATGTTTAACCTATTGCTAAATCCAACTTAGATGTGTTTCTCCTAACCCGGGTGTCCCTACGTTTCACTGTGTGGTATAGTCAAAAAAATGGCTCTGATCACTATGGGACTTAACATCTATGGTCATCAGTCCCCTAGAACTTAGAACTACTTAAATCAAACTAACCTAAGGACATCACACAACACCCAGTCATCACGAGGCAGAGAAAATCCCTGACCCCGCAGGGAATCGAACCCGGGAACCCGAGCGTGGGAAGTGAGAACGCTACCGCACGACCACGAGCTGCGGACGTGGTATAGTCCTGACATCTTTACGTACTCACTTCATCCAGTTAATACTACCTTTCCTGCAAATAACACATAGCATTTAACTATTTACTTGCCTGAACAGCGGTTTCTGTTTCCTCCCTATGCGGATGGAAATGATAAATCTAAATATAATGGGTAGTTTTGTTGTCTTAACTAATATTCATCTTATTGATCAAATAAAGATTGAAAGACAAGAATGTTTAGCTTATGTTAATGACTATATTAGTTCATAAAAATTTTATTATGCCTTATCTATACATATTTTCGAAGTAGAATAACAAATTCCAAATAACATATGGGTACGCTCAATGGCACTCGGCAGTTTATCGGTGCTACGGGCCCCACGTGACTTTAACCCTGTCTTTACCGACCGGACGTTGGAATCCCGGCAGATTCGGTGTGGAATTATGTAACTCGACAGCCCATTAGACCTGTACGGAGAGAAAGGTCCAATTCAATAGAATTTGTACTTCCTCCGCTGCATGTCAGTACAGCCTGCACGACATTCCAATATACACTCCTGGAAATTGAAATAAGAACACCGTGAATTCATTGTCCCAGGAAGGGGAAACTTTATTGACACATTCCTGGGGTCAGATACGTCACATGATCACACTGACAGAACCACAGGCACATAGGCACAGGCAACAGAGCATGCACAATGTCGGCACTACTACAGTGTATATCCACCTTTCGCAGCAATGCAGGCTGCTATTCTCCCATGGAGACGATCGTAGAGATGCTGGATGTAGTCCTGTGGAACGGATTGCCATGCCATTTCCACCTGGCGCCTCAGTTGGACCAGCGTTCGTGCTGGACGTGCAGACCGCGTGAGACGACGCTTCATCCAGTCCCAAACATGCTCAATGGGGGACAGATCCGGAGATCTTGCTGGCCAGGGTAGTTGACTTACACCTTCTAGAGCACGTTGGGTGGCACGGGATACATGCGGACGTGCATTGTCCTGTTGGAACAGCAAGTTCCCTTGCCGGTCTAGGAATGGTAGAACGATGGGTTCGATGACGGTTTGGATGTACCGTGCACTATTCAGTGTCCCCTCGACGATCACCAGTGGTGTACGGCCAGTGTAGGAGATCGCTCCCCACAACATGATGCCGGGTGTTGGCCCTGTGTGCCTCGGTCGTATGCAGTCCTGATTGTGGCGCTCACCTGCACGGCGCCAAACACGCATACGACCATCATTGGCACCAAGGCAGAAGCGACTCTCATCGCTGAAGACGACACGTCTCCATTCGTCCCTCCATTCACGCCTGTCGCGACACCACTGGAGGCGGGCTGCACGATGTTGGGGCGTGAGCGGAAGACGGCCTAACGGTGTGCGGGACCGTAGCCCAGCTTCATGGAGACGGTTGCGAATGGTCCTCGCCGATACCCCAGGAGCAACAGTGTCCCTAATTTGCTGGGAAGTGGCGGTGCGGTCCCCTACGGCACTGCGTAGGATCCTACGGTCTTGGCGTGCATCCGTGCGTCGCTGCGGTCCGGTCCCAGGTCGACGGGCACGTGCACCTTCCGCCGACCACTGGCGACAACATCGATTTACTGTGGAGACCTCACGCCCCACGTGTTGAGCAATTCGGCGGTACGTCCACCCGGCCTCCCGCATGCCCACTATACGCCCTCGCTCAAAGTCCGTCAACTGCACATACGGTTCACGTCCACGCTGTCGCGGCATGCTAGCAGTGTTAAAGACTGCGATGGAGCTCCGTATGCCACGGCAAACTGGCTGACACTGACGGCGGCGGTGCACAAATGCTGCGCAGCTAGCGCCATTCGACGGCCAACGCCGCTGTTCCTGGTGTGTCCGCTGTGCCGTGCGTGTGATCATTGCTTGTACAGCCCTCTCGCAGTGTCCGGAGCAAGTATGGTGGGTCTGACACACCGGTGTCAATGTGTTCTTTTTTCCATTTCCAGGAGTGTATATACATCAGCCCCGGAAGTGAACATCGGCTACTTTGTGCCTTTGTGCGTGAAACAACGCTGCAAGCTTACGAAAATAAAAGTAAGTTTTAAATGTGAACTGAAGAGAACTGCATGATGTAAATAACATTTTTGGTGCCGGCGGGGGTGGCCTAGCGGCTCTAGGCGCTAGAGTCTAGAACCGCGCGACCGCTGCGGTCGCAGGTTCGAATCCTGCCTCGGGCATGGATGTGTGTGATGTCCTTTGGTTAGTTAGGTTTAAGTAGTTTCTAAGTTCTAGGGGACTGATGACCTCAGAAGTTAAGTCCCATAGTGCTCAGAGCCATTTTTTTGAACATTTTTGGTCTACAAGGATTTCAGTGTTGCGTGAGACCCAGTGTACACAACTGTGTACAAAGTACAGAGGGGTGCTCAACAAGTAATGCAACACGGTTTTTTTCTCTCTCGACCAATTTCGGTTGAAAAAAAAGGCGAAATTTGCTGATGGACATCGGGGGAAAAATGGAAAATTTGTGGTAAGTTCTATGGGACCAAACTGCTGAGGTCATCGGTTCCTAGGCTTACACACTAGCGTTAGTTATCTTAAGGTTATCTTAAGTTAGATTAAGTAATGACAAATGACAACACATACACACACCCATCATGCCCAAGGGAGGACTCGAACCTCCCGAGGGGGGGGGGGGGGGAGGGGGGGGAGGCGACATCGCCGAATATTCCTGCTTCAGCCCCTGTATTTTCATGAAGTTTAGATATGTGACGGAGCTGTACAAAACCTTCAAAATGGCGTGTATAACATAAGTGCGTTCCAAGCAGAGAACTGTCATTGTGTTTCTCTTGGCGGAAAACTAAAGCATCGCAGATATTCATAGGAACTTGCAGAATGTCTAGGGACACCTGTCGGTGAACAAAAGCGTGACGAGTCGTTGGGCAATGCGTCTGTCATCGCCGCAACAACGTCGCGCAAACCTGTCCAATCTTACGCGTGCCGGCCCGTCGCACGCAGGTGTGACTCCTGCAATATTATAACGTGCAGACACTCTCATTCGAGGTCATCGACAGATCACAATCAGGCACCTCGCTGCACAGAGGAAAGTCCACTGGACCTGACGGGATACCAATTCGATTCTACACAGAATATGCGAAAGAACTTGCCCCCCTTCTAACAGCCGTGTACCGCAAGTCTCTAGAGGAACGGAAGGTTCCAAATGATTGGAAAAGAGCACAGGTAGTTCCAGTTTTCAAGAAGGGTCGTCGAGCAGATGCGCAAAAGTATAGGCCTACATCTCTGACATCGATTTGTTTTAGAATTTTGGAACATGTTTTTTGCTCGCGTATCATATCATTTCTGGAAACCCAGAATCTACTCTGTAGGAATCAACATGGATTCCGGAAACAGCGATCGTGTGAGACCCAACTCGCGTTATTTGTTCATGAGACCCAGAAAATATTAGATACAGGCTCCCAGATAGATGCCATTTTCCCTGACTTCCGGAAGGCGTTAGATACAGTTCCGCACTGTCGCCTGATAAACAAAGTAAGAGCCTACGGAATATCAGACCAGCTGTGTGGCTGGATTGAAGAGTTTTTAGCAAACAGAACATAGCATGTTGTTCTCAATGGAGAGACGTCTACAGACTTTAAAGTAACCACTGGCGTGCCACAGGGGAGTGTTATGGAACCATTGCTTTTCACAATATATATAAATGACCTACTGGATAGTGTCGGAAGTTCCATGCGGCTTTTCGCGGATGCTGCTGTAGTATACAGAGAAGTTGCAGCATTAGAAAATTGCAGCCAAATGCAGGAAGATCTGCGGCGGATAGGCACTTGGTGCAGGGAGTGGCAACTGACCCTTAACATAGACAAATGTAATGTATTGCGAATAAATATTAACAAGGATCCTTTATTGTATGATTATGTCGTAGCGGAACAAACACTGGTAGCAGTTACGTCTGTAAAATGTCTGGGAGTATGCGTACGGAACAATTTGAAGTGGGATGATCATATAAAATTAATTGTTGGTAAGGCGGGTGCCAGATTGAGATTCATTGGGAGAGTCCTTAGAAAATGTAGTCCATCAACAAAGGGGCTGGCTTGCAAACACTCGTTCGACTTATACTTCAGTATTGCTCATCAGTGTGGGTTCCGTACCAGGTCGGGTTGACAGAGGAGATAGAGAAGATCCAAAGAAGAGCGGCGCGTTTCGTCACAGGGTTATTGGTAAGCGTGATAGCGTTATGGAGATGTTTAGCAAACTCAAGTGGCAGACTCTGCAATTGAGGTACTCTGCATCACGGTGTAGCTTGCTGTCCAGGTTTCGAGAGGGTGCGTTTCTGGATAAGGTATCGAATATATTGCTTCCCCCTACTTATAGCTCCCGAGGAGAGCAGGAATGTAAAATTAGAGGTATTCGAGCGCGCACGGAGGATTTGCGGCAGTCGTTCTTCCCGCGAACCATACGCGACTGGAACAGGAAAGGGAGGTAATGACAGTGGCACGTAAAGTGCCCTCCCCCACACACCGTTGATTGGCTTGCGGAGTATAAATGTAGATGTCGATGCACAACTGGACGTCTCTGTTGGCAGTGCTGGCACACACGTCCACCTATTGGGTACTCGAAGGTGGGGTGCCCACTGTGTTCGTCACTGCCTAAGAGAAGACCATAAAGAGCGACGTAGGACCATCAGTGCGGAATGGGAATGTCTTACGCGTTACGAGGCTGAGCTTGACAATTTTTTGTCGAAAAACATGAAACATCACTTAGAACCGGGAACAAAATTGTAATATACGAAATGGCGCCACACCACCTCTCCACCGAAGAAAAAGTTCAAAACCGCAGCCTCAGCTGGTAAAGCTATGGCAACGTTCTTCTGGGACTCTGAAGGAGTTAATCTGACGTCCTCCCTCATGGTGCAACTACCAATTCTTAAGCGTATGATGCTATTCTCAGAAAACCGAAGAAACGCCTTAACGGGTTCGTCGCTACAAAAATGCAAACGAAGTCCTCCTCCTCCATGACAACTCCAGGCTTCACACAAGCGTGCGCATCCCGAGAGGGGCTCACAGGTCTTACTGGACCGTTCTTCTTCATCCACCCTACAGCCCACCAAGTCTCGCACCATCAGACTTCCATGTCTCTTACCCAGTGAAGGATACACTCCGTGGGAACTCATACGCGATAGATTTGGGGGGGGGGGGGGGGGAGGAGGGGGAGGAGAGGCTATTCATGCAGCAAGACGTTCACTCCGGCGTCGACCAGTAGAGTGGTTCAAATGACTCTGAGCACTATGGGACTTAACATCTGACGTCATCTGTACCCTAGAACTTTGAACTACTTGAATCTAAGTAACCTAAGAACATCACACACACACATGCTCGAGGCAGGATTCGAATCTTCGACCGTAGCAGTCGCGCAGTTCCGGAGTGAAGCGCCTAGAACCGCTCGGTCAACGCGGCCGGCGTAGAGTGGCACCACGTGGATATAGAGTAGAGGCCCCCCCCCCCCCCCCCGTTAGGTGGCGTAAGGCCGTCGCTTTGCACGGAGATTATGTTTATAAAACAGTATTTCGTAGCCAAAAGAGTGGGAAATAATATAGTCTATTGGAGTCCTGAAGAAATCAAAGCTGATTTCAGAAAAAAAATTGTTGCAATGCTCATTGAGCTCCCCTCGTATGTTTTGGAATCGGATGCGCATATTTGTATAAATCTTAGTTCTCGAATCCTTAAAAAAAATAGCCTAATAACATTAGAGCATTAAAAGAAGTCGTTCCTCCAGAAAAAATTGATGCTTGAAATGGTTGAACCACTGTAGACATGTTTCATCGTTATATAGTCGTCAATCTACCCTCGCTATTAAGTCCGGAGAATTCTCGCGTCTGCCCTGACCTCCGCAACTGGACAGAAACGTCACCTAGTAGACTGGTAGATCGGTCTGTCTGTCGGGTGTGTATTTCTGGAGAAGGGGGACGGGGTGGCTGCATCCAGTGGCTTGTTCATCAATATCCTGCAGCCGTCAGTACCAGTGAATTATGTAGGCGCCCGGATCGAACCGGCCCGACACGTAACACTGCACCAACGCGTCCGGCGCCTCCGTTTCGCTGCCACGACCTGGAGCAACCCTGGCGGCGGTTGCTGGGGGGCGCTGTTGCTGCACTGGTCACATAATACATTTGCCGTGCAGTTAGCGATAGTTTCCTCACAGCGTTTGTGATTTACGTGCATACCTGTATGTGTAGCCGAGTGTCTGGGTAGTTATTGAATCAAATGCTTTCAAAAGTTAAAGGGACACGAAAATCGTGTTTATTAACGACTGCTGTTGCGGCATATTTACGGCAAAAACTATTCATGCCGTATTGGAAAAGTCAAATCTGGTATTAAGACGGAACAAAAAAACTTTTTTCACCCTCACAATTTGATACTATTGAGAGTTGATGTCACGGATGGAAAATACAGGTCTGTCAAGAAATAAATACGGGCTAATTTGCAGTAGTTCAAATGGAAACCCCCTTTGTATGCTGTACATAAAGTTTTTTTATTTAACTTGTGTATCCATACGTGTTTAGTCCTTTTTACAACGAATTATCAGTGGGCGTCCTGCAATACAGGGTGATTCAAAAAGAATACCACAACCTTAGGAATTTAAAACTCTGCAACGACAAAAGGCAGAGCTAAGCACTATCTGTCGGCGAATTAAGGGAGCTATAAAAATTCATTTAGTTGTACATTTGTTCGCTTGAGGCGCTGTTGACTAGGCGTCAGCGTCAGTTGATGCTAAGATGGCGACCGCTCAACAGAAAGCTTTTTGTGTTATTGAGTACGGCAGAAGTGAATCGACGACAGTTGTTCAGCGTGCATTTCGAACGAAGTGTGGTGTTAAACCTCCTGATAGGTGGTGTATTAAACGTTGATATAAACAGTTTACAGAGAATGGGTGTTTGTGCAAAGGGAAAAGTTCTGGACGGCCGAGAACGAGTGATGAAAATGTAGCACGCATCCAGCAAGCATTTGTTCGCAGCCCAGGAAAATCGACTCGCAGAGCTAGCAGAGAGCTGCAAATTCCACAATCAACTGTATGGAGAGTCCTACGAAAAAGGTTAGTTATGAAACCTGAACGTCAACTACCCGAGGCGATGGATCGGTCGCCAGGCAGCCCGTGACAGAGCACTTCATCACTGGCGTCCAAGAAGCCCTGATCTTACCCCCTGCGATTCTTTCTTATGGGGGTATGTTAAGGATATGGTGTTTCGGCCACCTCTTCCAGCCACCATTGATGATTTGAAACGAGAAATAACAGCAGCTATCCAAACTGTTACGCCTGATATGCTACAGAGAGTGTGGAACGAGTTGGAGTATCGGGTTGATATTGCTCGAGTGTCTGGAGGGGGCCATATTGAACATCTCTGAACTTGTTTTTGAGTGAAAAAAAACCTTTTTAAATACTCTTTGTAATGATGTATAACAGAAGGTTATATTATGTTTCTTTCATTAAATACACATTTTTAAAGTTGTGGTATTCTTTTTGAATCACCCTGTATTACACGATTTACTCGTCCGCGCATAACGGTTACCGTTTATACATATACGTTATAATTTAAAAACAGTCCACCAAAGTTTTTATAATAAAACGGAAGGTACTTACAGATGACGGCCTAATTCATTATTTGTAAGCCTAACGGCTTTCTCCCACGTGTCAAACAGAATGAAAGCTTCCATTTTTCCTTGTGTTCTCCGTTTTCGATAGATAGCACTATGACAGACATTCTCTGTGCCTAGAGTTTCTTTTATATGAAATTTCTGCCATTTGACTGTTGTTTGTTTGTTTGTTTCACACGATCATTATTTCAGCTTTTTAGCCATTCCCAAGTGCATGCTGAAATGAAAATTAATAAATCGTTCATATCATACAGCGCAGGGCATAGGAACGAGAGGTCATTACGTATTTTTCTTACTTGTTACAATACATCCGGCCTGTCTGTGACATTCCAGCGTCTAAAAGACTTACTTCGGTCTTATAGAACAATTATCGTATTATATGATATAAATACACACTGAATACAAATAATATTGTGCACGGCGAGTATCCACTAATACACAGTATTTAACAGCCAATACCTTCCTGTGACCAGCATTCATGTCATCTATGTATCAAATGACGTCAACATTTGTCAAAACAGAGGCAGATGTCGTAACAATGCTGCATCACTGCGTGAACCACATAATTTTCGGGTTACCAGAGGAGAAACGACCGCAAGTACGAGGACTATTCAGAGAGTGTTTCGACGTCCGTGGCGAGAGATGTCGTTGGCGTTGCCGTCTTGGTGTTGGAGCGTCTACTGAATCCTTAACCTGTAGTGTTCCGACCGTTTGCGGTAGGTGTTGCCTCTTCTTTGTTCACTGTGAATGTTTAAAATAAGTACTACAATAGAAAATCCAGCAAGATGTGAGGTGCGGTTAGTGATTAGGTTTTCGTTCGCCAAAAAAAATTGAGACCAACTGCAAAATTTCTTTCTAACTTATTACCGTGTTTGGAAACGACGTGGGGTCACACAAGTTCTCCCAATAAACCAAGGAAATGTTTGTAAGCTTTGTCATGAAGAAAGATCATGGTGACTGTGTTTCGGAGTAGAGAAGGTGTTCCTGTGGAGTTCCTTGAAAGTGGCGACAAACTGTATAGTGAAAGACATTGTGAAACATTAAAGAAACTAACAAGAGCGATACAAAATGAGCGCCGAGGAAAGTTGTTTTCAAAGTTTCTTTTTCTTAGTGACAACGCACGGCCCAACACAGCCATCCAAACACGACTACTCTCCGGACCTCGCTCCGAGCGACTTTCACTTGTGTCCACAAGTACAGACAATGAAATTTAAAATCTAGTATACCGTTAAGATAAGTTTCTTAATTTATACGGTGATTACGTTGACAAATAGCTGGATAATGTGCCTTTCAAATGCAAGTAATAAAATATGTTCCGTACCACAATCGATGCAAACGAAACCCAGAATCAGTCTATAATCAGCCTTTTAAAAGCTCTTTTCCTCATCAACGGGTAGACATATGAAGCTGAAATTTATTCGAAGCACTAAGCTCTACGGTGTCTTGGCGGTGCCAAAAGTGAAGCTTTTAAGACAATGAGATCAAAAGATATAGTGATTTATGTCGCATATTTTGATACTCGAAAACACAATCATCGAAATCTGTACTGTATTTCCCGTTGACATAGAACCATGAAATATGGCAAGTGTAAGATTTCGCAGTAAAGATTAAGTGAAAATCCTAAATTTTTTTAATATGGCATCATCATCATCATCATCATCATCATTTAAGACTGATTATGCCTTTCAGCGTTCAGTCTGGAGCATAGCCCCCCTTATACAGATCCTTCATGGTCCCCTATTCAGTGCTAACATTGGTGCCTCTTCTGATGTTAAACCTATTACTTCAAAATCATTCTTAACCGAATCCAGGTACCTTTTCCTCGGTCTGCCCCGACTCCTCCTACCCTCTACTGCTGAATCCATGAGTCTCTTGGGTAACCTTGCTTCTCCCATGCGTGTAACATGACCCCACCATCTAAGCCTGTTCGCCCTGACTGCTGACATCTATAGAGTTCATTCCCAATTTTTCTTTGATTTCCTCATTGTGGACACCCTCCTGCCATTGTTCCCATCTACTAGTACCTGCAATAATCCTAGCTACTTTCATATCCGTAACCTCAACCTTGTTGATAAGGTAACCTGAATCCACCCAGCTTTCGATCCCGTACAACAAAGTTGGTCGAAAGATTGAACGGTGCACAGATAACTTAGTCTTGGTACTGACTTCCTTCTTGCAGAAGAGAGTACATCATAGCTGAGCGCTCACTGCATTAGCTTTGCTACACCTCGCTTCCAGTTCTTTCACTATGTTGCCATCCTGTGAGAATATGCATCCTAAGTACTTGAAACCGTCCACCTGTTCTAACATTGTTCCTCCTATTTGGCACTAAATCCGTTTATATTTCTTTCCCACTGACATTACTTTCGTTTTGGAGATGCTAATCTTAATACCATAGTCCTTACATTTCTGATCTAGCTCTGAAATATTACTTTGCAAACTTTCAATCGAATCTGCCATCACAACTAAGTCATCCGCATATGCAAGACTGCTTATTTTGCGTTCATATATCTTAATCTCACCCAGCCAGTCTATTGTTTTCAACATATGAACCATAAATAATATGAACAACAGTGGAGACAGGTTGCAGCCTTGTCTTACCCCTGAAACTACTCTGAACCATGAACTCAATTTACCGTCAACTCTAACTGCTGCCTGACTATCCATGTAAAGACCTTTAATTGCTTGCAAAAGTTTGCCTCCTATTCCATAATCTTGTAGAACAGACAATAACTTCCTCTGAGGAACCCGGTCATATGCCTTTTCGATCTATATGGCATTATATCACATAAAAATGTCTTTCGTAATTTGTTATTCGACTTGAAAAGTTAGAATATTCTCGAAAGTCTTGGAATTCTCGGGACCGACGTCTTTACAGTATCAATGTCACTAACAGGCAAAGTTCGTAGAGTTTCTCAGTTTTGGGGGATAATTAAGTTTGTTCGGAGCCCCCAGTGCGCAGGTCGTACTCGGACCAATTTTTTTATTCTGAAACGTAAGTTAGTTTCTGAACAGCCCTAGTATTTGTTCGAATTACCCTCAGCAACGGACTACAGGCTGGTTTGCAGAGCTCACGTGTACGAAGCGTATTCGAAAAATAAGATTCGTTCGGTTATATTATTTAATTGTTAGTGTCTTCAGAACAGAAATTGAACGAATGCAGTGCCATCTAAAAAATCTTTGTTTTGATTCAGTTGCCTTTCGATTGAGGGTGAAAGCAACAACAGTAGCTTCCAAAATCGTTGTTCCCATCATGTGCGAAGTGCGTGCTGTAGTTAGATTTTTGTGTACAAAACTATCTACAGAATCCAAAATTCATTAGGAGTTGTGGGTAATTAAAGGGCTAGCAGTAATGAGTGAAAGAAAGTTCAATAACTGGTGTCAGGACCTTGAGAGGCTCGGTGTTCGGGCCGATAAAGTCGCGAAACAAGCAGACTGAAAATTACGATCTGTTCAGGACTGACGATTGATTGTATGGGCAAGGAGTTTCCTCATGTTGGACGAGCCATTATTTACACGGTTCCCATGGATCTCGAAAAATGTGTTCACATTACTGCCCTACCAGCGACAAAAGTCAGCATTTCCGGTGGGTACCTTACGGCCACCACCCTTAAGTCTCAACCTCGCACTCGGTGATGATTACCAATCCTTTCTCGTGAAATTATGCCTTGACTGACAATGACGAGTAGCTCGGAACCACGGTTATAGAGTGACTGAGTTCCCAGGTGGAGATCTTCTATGCAGAAGCGTTAAAGAACCTAGTGTAACGATGCGAAAAGTGCTTAGAAGTGAGGTACGATTTTATGTAAGTTCGTAGGAAACAACCAGTAAATGCTATTGCTTCTGGAATATATTTTTTTTATGAGCGAAGGGTTCTTGCTTCTGAAATATCCCTCGTAGCTACTATGGCTCGCCTCAGGGAAGTGGGTCCTTGAGCAGGCGGTTCGCTGCAGCCCCGGCTGACTATACAGAGGAGAGCAGACGGAGCGGGTCAGCTGGGGACTGTAATGTGTGTCAACTAGGTCGCGGGGTGGCGCAGATTGGATGATTGCGTCCATCTGGCGGCTTCCTGTCGCCGCTCGCCATCCTGCAGGGTGTCACCCCAGCCCAACCCAGGCCGGACCAGAACACTTCAGCCGGCTCTCGTGGTGGACTGACCGCATCCACAGGATGTCCACTGCTCGACCGCCCTGTGAGGCAAGACCCCAGTATTCGACAGTCGAGACCGACTGTGTTGCAACGCGAATTCTTAGTCGACAGACTTTCCGCAGGCCAGATGAATTCCATTTCGCAGAATCTTTGGGCAAGGTTTTGGTTTAGAGCTCTGGTTAGGTCGTCGTCATAAGTTGTTCTCATTTTGTTCTCATTGCTGAGCGTTGTGATCCCATGAACCAAGCGTCGCCATCCTGGATGGTTGTCAGCTTCTCTTAGTGCCAGCTGAAGAGGTAGACCGGAGATCTTCTTGATTTGATCTATCAATCTGCTCGCTGCTCTTCCTCTTGGTCTCGTGCCCTCGATCTTTCCTTGCAAGATTATTTTCTCTAGATTTTCTCCATTTCTCACAATATGACTAAAGAACTGGAGAAGTTTTTCGGGGACTCGAAAAGGAAGACGTCTGGAGATATCGAGTTGCTCAATAATGGACATATTTGTTTTTCTTTCGGTCCATTTTATGTGTAGCATCCTACGCTAGCACCAAAGTTCAAATGCATCAGTGCGCTGTTTGTCTCTGGCCTTGAGTGTCCATGTTTCGCAACCATAAAAGAAGACAGAAAACACGAGCGTCTCAACTAGCCGGATCTTTGTGCTATTTGTTATTGCTCCGCTCTGCCACATCTTGGAACATAGTTTTAATTTGTCAGGAAGATTCAAAACAACTCACTCTTTGCTGCAAACTGAATGATTCGTTCTGGTCGGCATTATAAATTATAATTTTCCCTTTGATTGTGCCCATACGTAATCGTCATGATCTTTATTCTATTACACCTCCTCCTCTTCAACGCTTTATTTGGTAAATAACTGAATACTCGGCTTTATGCGGGTTTTTATTTATTCCCTCCTCCACGTCCCATCTCATATCCTCTCCATCTTCCACCTCCTTTCTCCCATCCTTTCCGTCTTTCACCTGCCTCCACAGATCCTCTTCCTTTTCCAAGTGCCCACTACTCATTTCCATATTCCATCTACCTCATACGCCTCCCACTCCTCCCCTTTCTCTCTGTCCACATCCTCCTCCCCTTTTGTCTTCCCATCTCCTCCTTCCTCCTCCTTCTCCCATCCTCCCCCCCCCCTCTCTCTCTCTCTCTCTCTCTCTCTCTCTCTCTCTCTCTCTCTCTCTCTCTCTCTCGCTCTCTCTCTCGCTCCGACTACGTACTCCTCCCCCTCTGTTTGTCAATCTCCTTCTCTCCCTATCCAGCTTATCTCAATCTTCTTCTCTTTCTAGCCATATTATAATAATGCAAAGAGTAGTGAGCCTTTGTTCAAGGAAAAGACAGTTCTCCCTACTTATGTGATGTTCATTAAGTTCATTAAATGAGGGTAAAAGCTTGTGTTGCACTAATTTGAGAATAAGTTCATCATAGAGTCCTCACCATGACAGAGAAAAACAGTGACATGCTGAACACTAATCTTTCGAGTATATGCTGAAAACATGTGTACAGATACTGCGCCTTGTGTTAGTTACCTATTTCTTCTATGACACTGAAGCAATGTTGAGTTCGATCAGTCTGACCTGACGAAGCAAGGATTTACGAGGGTATGGTGAAAAGTAAGGAATCCTATTTTCTTACTCTGTTCTCAATATCGGGTGAAGTAATACGTGCCCGCATCTCGTGGTCGTGCGGTAGCGTTCTCGCTTCCCACGCCCGGGTTCCCGGGTTCGATTCCCGGCGGGGTCAGGGATTTTCTCTGCCTCGTGATGGCTGGGTGTTGTGTGCTGTCCTTAGGTTAGTCAGGTTTAAGTAGTTCTAAGTTATAGGGGACTGATGACCATAGATGTTAAGTCCCATAGTGCTCAGAGCCATTTGAATCATTTTGAACCAAGTAATACGTGTCGTGCGTATAGGTCATTCTGCTTCCCTGCCTCGTTGACGCTAGAGGGCTCCGAAATGTAGCGTGTAACATGGCGGTGTGTAATGTAACTATCTCTGTGCGTGAGAAACAGCATGCTGTAATCCCTCAGATAAACTGCAAGCACGAATTCGAAGAGTTCGTCCACATGTGGAGCACCGTCTCCTCCCGTATGACAAGGCCAAACTGCACACGAGGGCTGTGACGTCTGCAGCAGTCCGACGGCTTGGATTCACTATCATCGATCATCCTCCGTACAGTTCCGACTTGGCCCCATCCGATTTTCATCTGTTTCCAAATCTTAAAGAACACCTTCGAGGGCTCCGAATTGTAGCGTGTACTTCACTTTGGTAGTGATAAAGTGGAGAAAGCAGAGTTGAGGTTTCAGCTCCGTCGACAAAGCCATTCTACAGTTACGGTATCAACCAACTGGTGTCTCATTGGGAGAAATGCGTTCATCGTCTGGGTGATTACGTTGAGAAATAAGTTCAAATGGTTCAAATTGCTCTGAGCACTATGTGACTTAACATCTGAGGTCATCAGTCCCCTAGAACTTAGAACTGCTTAAACCTAACTAACCTAAGGACATCACACACATTCATGCCCGAGGCAGGATTCGAACTTGCGACCGTAGCGGTCGCGCGGTTCCAGACTGTAGCGCCTAGAACCGCTCGGCTATTCCCGCCGGCCGAGAAATAAGTAGGTAGACATGAAGAATAATCATGTGGAAAGGTAATACGTTTGTTTCGCTTCAAAAGCCTTCCGAGTTTTCACATAAGAAATTCGCAGACACTACTTTTCAGCACTCCCTCGTATAAATGGTTCAAATGGCTCTGAGCACTATGGGACTCAACTGCTGAGGTCATAAGTCCCCTAGAACTTTGAACTACTTAAACCTAACTAACCTAAGGACAACACACACATCCATGCCCGAGGCAGTATTCCAACCTGCGACCGTAGCGCTCGCGCGGTTCTAGACTGTAGCACTCCCTCGTATGTATACTATATACTATTAAGACTACACTGGGTGATAGCTGCCCCAACCTACGGATTTTATGCAACCCGCAACGCCGTCAAAGACCACATGCAAGATTTTCATAGTCTCTCATTTCATACATGCAAACTATTAACCCTACAGAAAAAATGAACAGGACATTTTTGTAGGAAATTTAATACAACTAAATTTTGTCGATGGATGCATTATTAAAAAAAAAATTATAAAAGTGTCCTCAAAACGCGTTTTTCTTGAATGATGCTGAAACCTTGGCCTCTGGGAAAACGTATTCCAGTACAAAATTTGACTTCATAACTTTCCTACAAAAAGGGTCCTGGTCATTTTTTTTCTATAAGACTAATAGTTTGTCATATTCTCTCGCTCTCCATGTACAATCTCGCGCATAGTTTTTGAATCCATTGTGGGTTGCATAAAGCCTTTCAGTAGGGGCCAGCTAAATCACCATGTACAATATGTGCTACATATTGCAATACAGTACAATATACTATATATGGTAACACTTCTGAGCACACCCTTGTACCAGATGTTACAAAAGAATTAACAATATGATTATTCCCCACTAGCAGTCCCTATTCCACCGACTATCAAACCGTTTAAATGGATCTCTTTAGTATCAAGTTATTAGCTAACACTTTGCCACAGGACAGAATGGTAATTACCATGAATATAATCGGACCGTGGCAGATTTTTATAACATCAGTAGGAGTACGACACGTATGTAAAATCTGCGCGTTTTTGTTGCTCACAAACTCGTTTTAATAGAATTTTTTTTAACATTAGTAGTGTGATATCTACCCACCAGGGTAGCCGAGAGCGCTAATGCGCTGCTTCCTGGACTCGGATAGGCGTGCAAACCCTGGATCGAATCCGCCCAGCGGATTAACGACGAGAGCCGGAATGTTGGCCAGCCTGGATGTGGTTTTTAGGTGGTTTTCCACATCTCACTAGGTGAATATCCAGCTGGTCCCCACGTTCCGCCTCAGTTACACGACTGACAGACATTTGGAGACGTTCGCACTATTCCATGGCTTACAGTCGACGCAGACAGCTGGGGTACACTGATTTCACTCTGGGAGGTTCGGGATGGTGGCAGGAAGGGCATCCGGCCACCCTCTGCGACTAACACTGCCAAATCAATAGTAACATTCCCGTTCCCGCGTGACAAAGGCCCCAAGAAAGTAAGTGTGATATCTGAAATTAGTTTATTCAGTTGCTAATGTTGTTAAACTGGTACTCTAAAACGCGAATTGAATGAAACAAAACTCTCGTGGTTGAAACATAGTGCTTTTTTTTTCGTTTTAATCAGCACACTCAGTCTTCACAATACATTCCATAGTAGATAAAACCATTGTCTGTAGAAGATCTTAAGAGTTCCACAAACCACCATTGCCCTCTGCTAATGAATATTTCACATACAGAAATATTACAATATTTTCATGTTTTGGAAGCATTTTTTACCGAATTATCGTCGGGAGTATCATTTCTCTACTTGATTCGACTCACTGATGACAGAAAGGCGTATCGCCGAAAAAATCTTCAGGTCTTGTTTTTAATTCTTAAAGTATGAAGGAACTTCGCATTTAACGCAACGATATTTCGTCACGCGACCAACCGTACTTCCTCCTACAGCAGTAAGCACACTTCAGTTTGTCAGGCAGAAGATATTGTATTGGTTTAGTTTCTGTTGCGTTTACAGGCTTATACGGCGGTAACGGTTCCACACGACCGGTTTGTTCATACGCTTCCCCGCTTTATAAACAAGCACACAACTGCGAGCCATATCAGTTTTTTAGCAGACAGTGCGGCTTGTTTATCCTGCCTCCCTAGGGTTTTGGAGGGAGAGCTTAGCGTCCGTGCGTCCGTCGCGGGTTTATCCTTTCCCACCCCCTTCCGCCGGTCCAAGGAAAAAGAAGATAAAACTGCAGGCTTTCCTGATCCACCGAGTATGAGAGGTCTCTGCAATTCTGCTCGTGGATGCTGGCTGAGCGGTGCCCTGGCTGGCTACATGTTTCATGCTAACCATTGGGAAAATGGAAATCATCAATTATTCAACGGCATTGTTGTCGAAGTCCAAACAATCAGTTATACATTCGGCAATCAAGATCTGCCACGTGTACAGGCTAGATGCTGTGGGAGGCACCACACGTTTCAGTCGTGCATCTGGCTGTATTCGTTAAAGGTCTCGGATCTGCATCTGGCGTGCTTGCCTCCATTACGTGGGATTTTAAGGCGCCTGTTGTGCCTCTGAAGCAAACAATTCTGTGTAAACAAAGCGAAACTACATCCTTTTATGAAGTTAGTTTTCTGGCTAACATTTGATTTACCATATAAAAATAAAAAAGATAACTGTGTTTTATGACTCTCTTGTTTTCCTTACAGTGCAGTCTTTTTACATGTGCTTTTAAGGAAGCAATTACGTAAAAAAATATTATTTCGCCTGTTATAGACTCACATCGCTGCATAAAACATTGGTCTCTTCGGGAAAGTGTTTGGGGCCTTTGATGTTTACGCTGTATATCAACGACTTTGCAGATAATATTAAAAGTAGCCTCAGACTTCTCCAATCAGTAGAGTTACCTATAATAAAGTATATAGTGCAAAAGTGCAGGCAAAATGCTGTGGCCACTAGATGCGCAGTTCGCTGGGGAAGCATGGGGAGAGTGGCAGTGGTGGGGGGTCGCTCAGAGCACTGTAGGGGAAATGCCGAGGGCTGGAGGGGAAGTGTCATACTAAACAGAAGCATATGCTCATAATTTCTGCAAATATTGAGTGGGGCCCCTCCACACCCTCACTTTCGTGGTGACTATTCAAAAAGATCTACTATCACTTCTGCTTTCATTAGTATCTAACAAGAATTCCGCAAAAAATGAATAATTTATTTTCGCTGGCTTGTTAACCATTTGTAACGTTCATAGAACTGTCACAAGTGCCCACTTGTGGGTAAAATCTACACATTTCTCTGGCTGGCATGTCAAAGTTTGCTTCTTTTGCCAAAACACAGCAGAATTTACACTGCCTCACCTCATTAACATGTTGTGCTGACACAATTGTGAAAGAATTCTGCAACAGTTGTTTATTAAGTGAGGAACTGCGGAAGAGTAAAGTCAGTAGCTTATAAAAAAGCACTTCGTCGGTATAAAATAGTGTAATATCTTCACATATGTTGTTCCAAAAACCCACAGCATTTTTAGTTTCAGTAGCTACCAATGGCCCTTAAAAAATACATTCTTTCAGAGAACAAGTCTGTAATCAGTGGAATAACCTGGGAGATAATGAATTTTTCCATAAAAAGCATACGACAAAATACTCTGTTTGCGTGCTATCATTCTCCAAAGTCTCATTTCGTTATATCACACCGTTTATGAAATATAAGTGCTGTGGGTATTTCACTGTGGCTTTATCGCTGGGGCGGCGCGATCGCAAATGAGTATACTACATCAGATCAATATTCTCGAGATTGCTGGCAAATAGATACCACTACCCAAGTCTAAAGAAAAATTAAATACCTCAGCTAAATTTCATATGCACCAAACGCAAAATCATAGCGACCTTTACTATTCATTCCACACTTTTCCAATTTTCGCGTAGTGTCTTACCTTCACGTAAATATCACTATAACTATGACCATTAACGAAATGATGGCCACATCATCACGAACCTGACATATAACGCTATTAGTAAAGCAAAAATTATTTTTTTATCGAATAGTTTCTGTAAAATCGTTGGCGTGTGCGCCTCGATTCTATCATCACTGACCGGCCAAAAGGTGGAAAACACTTATCGGCCTCCCCCGGCCAGCGTATCCTGTGCGAGCTGCACACTCTGATAAGGTTTCAAACTAGTAACTACATGCGGTAGACCGAGCGAGGTGGTGCAGTGGTTAGCACACTGGACTCACATACGGGAGGACGACGGTTTAATCCCGCTTCCGGCCATCCTGATTTAGGTTTTCCGTGATTTCCCTAAATCACTCCAGGCAAATGCCGGGATGGTTCCTTTGAAAGGGCACGGCCGACTTTCTTCCCCATCCTTCCCTAATCCGATCAGACCGATGACCTCTCTGCCTGGTCTCCTTCCCCAAACAACCCAACCCAACGTATGCGGTGGCGCCTAAGGTCTGAGATGACACGGCGGTCGGTCAGTACCATTGGGCCTTCAAGGTCTTTTCGGACAATGTTTTTGTTTTAGTGCAGTGATCGGCAACTTGCATTAAATGTTCAGAATGTGAAATTGTATACTGCACAAAACGAAAACACGGAGTAGTATCAGTGAAGCACAGCTGGAGTCGATCGGCTTATATCAAATACCTGAATGTAGCAATTTGTAGCGATATGAAATGTAACGATCACGTAATCTCAGCCAAAACGATAAAGCAGGTGGCAGACAGTGGTTCGCTGATAGAATGCAAGGAAAATGCAGCCAGTCTACAAAGGAGACTGCACACAAAACGCTCGTACGACTCAGCCTAGAATATATGCTGCTTACCACAATGAAAGGGTCACCTTTTTGAAAGCACGCAACTCTCTCCCATTGCGACGCAGAAGTTTGAGATTTAGCTCAAAGGTGAACACAACGTTACCGTGTAATGGTGCAGAAGCGTGGTGCCCTCCGACGCTACAAACAGCGAGGTGTCGCCACAGGCGGGAGAAAAAGGCCTGATCTCAGACGCTCGTATGAGGTGTAATCACAGTAGAAAAGGAATGCCGAGAGTTAGCCACTCGAAATGTTCATGTCCGTCGCATTTTGCGGCTAAGTTTCAGTTTCGAACAATATAGTTCTAGCTTCATATTTTCGCTGCGCATTGATTGTTCCACAAAACTTCGGGCGTGCGACCGCATAAATTTCACTACTTCTTCTGGTATTTCGGCTGTATACCGCCCAGCCATCTTTAGAGTGAGCAGTGGTGACACGACTCACTCCGAAGATGGCTGGACGGTATACAGCCGAAATACTACACTCCTGGAAATTGAAATAAGAACACCGTGAATTCATTGTCCCAGGAAGGGGAAACTTTATTGACACATTCCTGGGGTCAGATACATCACATGATCACACTGACAGAACCACAGGCACATAGACACAGGCAACAGAGCATGCACAATGTCGGCACTAGTACAGTGTGTATCCACCTTTCGCAGCAATGCAGGCTGCTATTCTCCCATGGAGACGATCGTAGAGATGCTGGATGTAGTCCTGTGGAACAGCTTGCCATGCCATTTCCACCTGGCGCCTCAGTTGGACCAGCGTTCGTGCTGGACGTGCAGACCGCGTGAGACGACGCTTCATCCAGTCTCAAACATGCTCAATGGGGGACAGATCCGGAGATCTTGCTGGCCAGGGTAGTTGACTTACACCTTCTAGAGCACGTTGGGTGGCACGGGATACATGCGGACGTGCATTGTCCTGTTGGAACAGCAAGTTCCCTTGTCGGTCTAGGAATGGTAGAACGATGGGTTCGATGACGGTTTGGATGTACCGTGCACTATTCAGTGTCCCCTCGACGATCACCAGTGGTGTACGGCCAGTGTAGGAGATCGCTCCCCACACCATGATGCCGGGTGTTGGCCCTGTGTGCCTCGGTCGTATGCAGTCCTGATTGTGGCGCTCACCTGCACGGCGCCAAACACGCATACGACCATCATTGGCACCAAGGCAGAAGCGACTCTCATCGCTGAAGACGACACGTCTCCATTCGTCCCTCCATTCACGCCTGTCGCGACACCACTGGAGGCGGGCTGCACGATGTTGGGGCGTGAGCGGAAGACGGCCTAACGGTGTGCGGGACCGTAGCCCAGCTTCATGGAGACGGTTGCGAATGGTCCTCGCTGATACCCCCGGAGCAACAGTGTCCCTAATTTGCTGGGAAATGGCGGTGCAGTCCCCTACGGCACTGCGTAGGATCCTACGGTCTTGGCGTGCATCCGTGCGTCGCTGCGGTCCGGTCCCAGGTCGACGGGCACGTGCACCTTTCGCCGACCACTGGCGACAACATCGATGTACTGTGGAGACCTCACGCCCCACGTGTTGAGCAATTCGGCGGTACGTCCACCCGGCCTCCCGCATGCCCACTATACGCCCTCGCTCAAAGTCCGTCAACTGCACATACGGTTCACGTCCACGCTGTCGCGGCATGCTACCAGTGTTAAAGACTGCGATGGAGCTCCGTATGCCACGGCAAACAGGCTGACACTGACGGCGGCGGTGCGCAAATGCTGCGCAGCTAGCGCCATTCGACGGCCAACACCGCGGTTCCTGGTGTGTCCGCTGTGCCGTGCGTGTGATCATTGCTTGTACAGCCCTCTCGCAGTGTCCGGAGCAAGTATGGTGGGTCTGACACACCGGTGTCAATGTGTTCTTTTTTCCATTTCCAGGAGTGTAGAAGAAGAAGAAGAAGAAGGGAAATTTATGCGACTGCACGCCCGAAATCTTATGCAACAATATAATATTAAGCTGTTAAAACAAAACAAGGTGTACTTCTGTGGGGATTACTTCTAAGCTTGGAGGTGGAAAATAATTTCGTGTCGTGTTTGGTATTCAGTAATGAGGCTACGTGCCATTTAAGTGCAAAAGTGAACCGCCACGGCGTGAGAGAACTGGAAACACAGCATCCATATACCATAGGCAGGCACGCGAGAGACACATCAAACATTCAAGCGTTTTACATCGTTTCGTCGGAAAAAAATACAGATCGTTAAATGTTCAAGGGAAGATGGTTCCAGGAATCAACTACCTGGTTATGTTCAGAAATGTCGACAATTTGCTTCAGGACGAAGCGCCACCGCGCTAATATCTGCACCTAAGAGCATTACTCAACAATCAGTAAACCGCGATTGATTAAAGCAACGAGCTGTCATCTATATCTGTCTGTACTAACAAGATCCTGTAAAAGCGCTGTGTCTGTCTGTCTGTTTGAACACGACAATCTCCAAAACTACTAGATGAATTTTCATGGGGTTTTCGCAGGTAACTTGAACATAGCTTGGGGCAACGTTTAACCTTTATCATCATCAAATCGAAACGAGGAAAGAAATATATCGTAATTTAGTCTTATCTTGAGTCGTCGTCTCAGCTTAGTAGTTCGGTTGCCTAATATCACAGCGTGGTACAGCAAAGAATCAACAGATGGCGCCGTTGTTTTCTTTTTTTGTTTTGTAAGAACTCAGCGACAGATGAATTTTCCGAAGTTTTAAGTCAGTGATAGAATTAGGCTCCACAATCTTATCTTTACGAATACAAACTAACATTGATTTTACTGGCTAGGATACACGGATTTACTGATTTCGCTATGTACATTACTACTTTAACGACATTGCAATGCTTCTTTCGAAGATTTTATTTATATTCTTTGCAAGGAAACACGAATTTATGAATTTTGCTTTGTTAACCGAAAGGCGCGGGTGCGGTTCCCGGCCTGGTGGGAAATTTTCTCCGCCACGGACTGAGTCTCGTGTTATCCCTCATAACTGACACTAAAATATCCTGCGTGGCTTCACATGACAAATCTAAGCCTACGTAACTTAGTATCAGGATATGGCTTGAGCCTAACAAATAATCTGAGTAGTCCTAACACGCTGTTGTATCGCCTTTCCAATGTCGAGGTGGCTGTTTTGACACATCTCGAAAGCCAATACATAAAAAAGTATTTGTCTTGTGATTTGGGTGCCTACTCATTACATTTTGGTAATATCTTTCTTAATACACTAGAATGGCTAAAATACTGAGGATCATGCGCTCTTTAGAATGCAGTGGACACCGTCAGGCAAGCCTTGCTGCAGCTTGTAAACATCCAGCTGTAACTCGTTCTTTGGAAACTCCTTCCGAAAGCGAGGGACAACGTAACTCTGATCGAGAACGCCACGCATTATCTCGCTCCTCAGAACCTTTCATTCATAGACGCTCGAAGTTCATCCCCTCCAACGTAACATCGTAGAAGCGGAAATTTTGATGAGAAGTGGCGCGCAGGTGAGCGAGTTTTTATATGCTGAACCCCACTTATTCCCAGCAGTTTAGCATCTCGCTTTAAACTTGCACAGTTACGAGCAAGCTTATGTTATTTCACGTCACGACCATAAACAAAGCAAGCACCAAAGTGTACAAAAAATAGGTCTCATCAAAGGAGGCAAGGAATGAAAACTTTAGCTGCAGAGCCTAACGAAGGAAAAAATAGAAATAAAATCTAGTGATATGAGACTTGTACATGGAATTTCGTTGTACCTGTCATTTATTCGTCAAGATAAGTAGGAAGTACAAGCATAAATTCTTTTCATCTGGCAGTAAGCAATTTAAAACTATAATATTATTTTTTCTTATGCTCACATATTTGGTGGTAGTCTAATAACTGTTCTAGTTTGTCATTATTTGCTTACTAACTGCAAATGCATATGTACATAACTCATGAACGTAAGAGAGAGTCCAATGATTAAAACTCTGCACGTACCTTAACATATCAATCAGAGACATTCTCGTAGTATGTCAAGCATAATATTAAATTTTCTTGCTTGTTAACACTAAGTGGTGGTGATAATGGTTGGTTTGTGGGGCGCTCCATCCGCGGTCATTAGCACCCGTACGAAGTCCCAATTTCTTCACAGTCCATTCCAGTCACCGTCACGGATGATGATGATGATGATGATGATGATGATGATGATGATGATGATGAAATGAGGAGGGCAAAACAAACACCCAGTCCCCAGGCAGAGAAAATCCCCAACCTGTCGGTAATCGAACCCGGGACCCCCTGATCCAGATGCAGTACATCAATTGACAAAATCTTTATTACCCACTCTGCATACAGAATTGCAGATAATATTACTCAGTTATTGTATTTCTACATCATCAGCAGACCATCATCTAATCATAACTTTTCATTAATAAGTGCTCGTTTTAAGTTCATGCTAGGTCGAGCACAGCACACCCTCTAGTAATTCTAAAGACTGAAGTCTCTTTGCACTCTTGATTACGTTACCAAGACAAATGGTTTATTGTCAGGGTTGAAGACTAATGTTTTTACAGCTTCCATTTGTTAACATTAGATAGTTAGTTACATATATTTGAGAAAGAGATCCTCGTATCAGCCCCGCTGTACTTGGTCCTATATTTTTATCAATATGTGGTGGGAAGCTTGCTTGAATCTATATTGTAGAAACGAAATAGTTTCTTAAAATGGCTGTAAATGAACAATACTTGATGTTTACTGAACTTGGTTTCAGAATAGACTTCTCATGTTTATATTGTCAAATGGTTCAAATGGCTCTGAGGACTATGGGACTTAACATCTATGGTCATCAGTCCCCTAGAACTTAGAACTACTTAAACCTAACTAACCTAAGGACATCACACAACACCCAGCCATCACGAGGCAGAGAAAATCCCTGACCCCGCCGGGAATCGAACCCGGGAACCCGGGCGTGGGAAGCGAGAACGCTACCGCACGACCACGAGATGCGGGCTTATATTGTCAGTTGACAAGGTTAAACTTAGGTTCGTATATGCGTTTGTTACGCATTACTCAGTTATTCAGACATCTGAGACTGGTAGTATTTATATTTTAACTGATATGGATAGATAACTTTACCAGTCCTGCATGAAACTGTGTCTGTTTTATCACGTACTCATTTCGTAAGAAACCCTTACACGCCTGTTTACATGTCCTTTATTTAAATTCCACTCCTTATGGAAAGTCGATCCACTCGGCCCTTCCCAATATTCCACGCTCTCGACCAACCTGCACCTAAATGCTTATTTGGGCCATCTCGTCTGACTCAGATTCCTTTTTACGAGCTTATTCTGAAAGCAACAGTGGTCGTGTACGTACTTTCACTCACCACAAGAAGTCTGTATTCACTGAATAATACCAGTTAGACATCAATGTAATCTAGTTACTTACAAAATATTAAGATTCATTTAGAAGAATAAAGGTAAGGCATCACAGAGACAACTTCGGATGTTATTCACTTCATAATAGTTGGAAAATACTCGTTCACTTTTATTTTACCCTAGTTCAGCCATAATTTGAAAGCACTCAGTGAAGCCTAACTGAACAAATAATAAATACGGAGTATGACCTTATATAAAGAATTGTAATTTCGAACCTCGTTCACTTTCTACTTCTGTATTAGGTGAACGTATTTCTTAAAGTCTCTGTACGAATAAACTACTTTAACCTTTTTGGTAGTGGGTTATAGTAACAAGTAACTGATGTTAATTATTCTACCATCTCTGGTGGTTCGTTGTTTGTGTAATGTTTCATGTTCAGTGTATTGTGTCATCATCTGGAGGACGTTAACGATTTCGGTTTCCGTCAGTGTGCATGGCCGACCACTCTGCATGGCGTGTGTAACGTAGTAGCCACGGCATATCTTGCGTCACAGAAATGACGTCTCCATCTTACGACGTAGCACGCCGACAAAACTTTCCACGCAGCTGCGAGAAATAACTCGCACTGCAACTATTATTGTACTTTTTGTCATTGCCATTATTGCTGCTTGTCATCAAGGTAAAATTTTGAAGCAGTTTGTCTGTTAATAGGCTTTCTTCTTACATAACAGAAGAAAGAGTGCCCTCTGTCCCCATGCTCCTGCTTGTATGGTTTTATGGCAACTGATTACAACACATAAATATTTTCGTTGGATATTGGTCTATGATAAACAGCATCGGTCTCAGTTACCTAAGCCTCTTGGGTTATGTCAGTCCTAAACCGTCTCCGTACAGCATTTAATTCCTTTTCTCTGTTACCTATCTGATCATTAAGGTGACTTTGGATATTTTCATGCCATTTAGAGAACTCTTGTTTTGAAGTTTCTTTCATTTCGTCTAAGTTGCTATTGTTCATTTGTATAGAAGTGATTTTTTGTACATGTTTCAGTAAACCGTTCTGATTGATACCATGTCAATGCAAATATCTTGAATTTCAACGTACACCAACAGTAGTGAAATAACACTGTTTGTTTTCATTTCGTATTAACACCTGATTTCCTTCTAGCACGATCTAAATGTGCCTGGAGCATTAGATAAAGGAAAAAGTCCTTGTCTTTTAAGACTGGTCTGAAGTAATGCTGAATGAGAGTGTAACATTGTACCAGCATTAAAATTAAGATTTTTACTCTAATAGGTCATAGTTAGTATATATTTTCATTTCTCCAAGCACTCAGTAATAACAGATGTAAAATGTTATAATGTCTGTTATGATGTGTAATTTATTTTGTGTCTAGTATTTTCAAAAAATGGTGAAAAATGGTACAAAATTACCCCTGTTAACTGTATGGCAGTAAAGCCATCGTTATGCTATTTTGTTTTTGTATTCTTTTGTCACAGTTTTCAGATGTTATTCGTTTGTTGTTCAGTGCTACCATTTCTTTAAATCATAATTCCCTTCATAGTGTTCGTACTCTCTTGTCTTTGATCAATATCACCTAATTTTTTTATTCACAGAAGTCATGGCAAACACAGTCTCTAGTTTTTGTAACATTACTTTGTACCGTGCCTGTAGCAACATACTTCGCAGCAGTTCCAAACGTAGCCGGTAACGTGACTTTACTCATCGCAACTGTAACATTACTTGAATCTCCAGTGACAAATTCGCCTTCTGGTATCTGATAAAACGGTGTGGAGAAGGCATCATTCGAAATCGCTGACTACTGAAGTGATCCAACATTGTCACCTTCGAATATTTTAAGTGCGCCAGTATTTTTGCAGTAGCAAATAGGACTTTGTAAAATTAAATAGCAATCAGGTCCTGAATAATTACTACAATTCGTAGCGATCTCAGTTAGAGAGCTTAGCTGACATCGCTCAAGCCGGTTATTTACCTTCATAGAAACAGACTCACCCGCACTTCCACTGTAAAATCTGTCAATAACATACCAAGGGTGTCAGTGGTACGAAATAAAAGAATGACTCAATGTTTGAACAAACATAAGTAATTATTCTCACTTAAAGAAACTTGCATTGATACATGCTTCTTAAAAGATCGCGGCTAGGAGGAGAAAAGGTGACGGGGGAATTAACAAGTGAAGTATGTCAGACAAAAGACAGGTATTGCTTTACAAAGGTAACTTATTTACCAGACTGATCACTACAGACTTCACACACTCTGACTGTATGTTTCATATACATGAGTCTTCTCTTCGTCATAAATAACACATTTATAGCCAGTAGATTGTATTTGCTCTAAAATAGTTTAATAAAACAAGAAAAAAGAAATTTCTGATATGTTGTTATAACCTGTAGTGATATATTTCCTATGTCTATGCATTACTTCTGCTCAGTCTGTTTTGTGGGTCGTGTGTGATTCAGTAACCTGTGAAGAAATCACACACAGTTTTTGTCAGTCGATGCGGGTATTGATAATTTTTGCTTCGACTGTGGAATAGCGTTATTACGTGACATAATCTGTATGGTTTCGTGGATTTTCCGACCGTGAGCTTCTCAATCCGTGACGTCAACGTGGTATTTCCGATCACAAACATTCTAGACGTTGATTTTTCGATCGTCAAGGGCAGCTGCAACAGTGGGGGAGGTTCTGATCGGAAATGTCACGGTGCAAAAGTGGTAGGTGCTACGCTAGCAGCGGCACCTACGAGAGGTTCGGAAACACCCCGGGCGGGAAGTCGTCGGATCCATTTGTTTCCCGCCTCTAGAAGTCTAGAGTCTCAGCTATCAGGCGCAGTGAGAATTGAATATTGTTATAATTATGGCAGAGCACGTGAAAATAATGCACGCCTGACTTTCTCTGTCTAGTGATTGGTGGTATCTAATTTTAGCCACTAGTGTTCGTTTAAAATAATGGTTGGAAATCGACGATCCATTTACATCTTACCAGGCGCATTAAAGTTATTTAGGAAACTTACGACTGTGGCACGAAATTAGGGTTAAGAATTTTTCTTATTCCCGTTCTCTTCTACCAGGAAGTAGGAAAACTGAATGCATTCCCTTTTGTATCATATCAGCATAAATTAAGTCTGGCGAATAATTCCGAAAATACGTCTTCGTGCGTTGTGAAGAAATATTATAAGAGTTGTAAAACGGCGCGTCGTTCTGAACAAAACACAGCCGCTTCAGGGCTGCCAACGCTATCGCATGTTCCGCTGGTCGCCAAGTAACGAGAGCGTATGAATAGCGGCGCCGGAGTGATTACTTCTCCCGCTCAGCGCTTCAGCTGTCCCAGCGTTAACACCGACACTCAGACTGGCGCCATTGTCATAGGATCTCTACCGCCAGCTCTGCCTCGGTATCGGAAGCACGCTGGCGAATACACAAACGCTCGCCCGCGGTTGGAAATTGGCAAGTGCATTCGCTGCGGCGCAGCCATTATTCCTATATCAGAGTGTACGTGCGTATGTGCGCGGCTCTGTCTCTCTCTCTCTCTGTGTGTGTGTGTGTGTGTGTGTGTGTGTGTGTGTGTGTGTGTGTGTGAGTAAGTGAGAGAGATAACATCGGTAATGAACAGTAAAATAAGGTCGCAAAGACAGCATTGTTTTTAACAGAGATGAATGTACACGCTACGTGAATCAGTTCTGTCACACTCGTTATGGGTTAGCCTGAGAAGATTATCAAGTTTCTTTCTTCTCTCTTACATTATTTCCGCTTATACACCACGTTTGAGCTACTAAATCAGTTTCATGCTTACTCTAATGCTCTCTCATTAGCTTATTGTTTTTGTCTCTTTTACTCTCCGTTTTCTTCCTTCCCACATCCTAATTTTATTTCTGTATGTTGTTCCAGTTCCTCTTATTCGATAAAGGTTAAGCTGACCTAAATACGATAAAAAATAACAAATTTAGTCTGTATTTCTGAAAGAAAAAGAGTTGCTGTTAGGGAAAAAATTGTAATTGTTAGAAAGCCGAAGCTGTTTTCAAATAACACTGTATTTAATTTTTTAAATTTGCAAATGTAGACTAGAAATAATAAAAAGTGTTTAATTTATTGGACTGAAACTCTTAGATATGATCCTTCTCGTCAAAAATACGATGCACATGTGATTTTGGGATATACTTTAAGGATAGAAGGTGAGGTCTTAGAAATGAGATAGAGAACCTACAAAACGATTCATAAATGTATCCCAACTGGAAATTTACTGTGGGGGATATGGCTAGGATATTTATGGCATGAAACTAAAGTCAGGGGGAACCACAGGAATTCCTTGATTTGTTTTTCCTGTTTTTACCACAATAAAATAAACTACCAATGGGTAGGAATGTTCAGAATTACACTTAATACATTTACACTAATACAAAATTAAGAGATACGCAAAAGAGACTCACTATCTCATATTTTTTCGTGAACATCAACAGGACTATTAAACACAAAGCAGATTCCTGGTTTGATAATTCCCACCCCAGCAGCAGCATGAGGAAATGACAGTTTCTATTCACATCACTCCTCACTCCACGTCACTCTTATTAAGAAGAGAAATGTCTTTTTCAGCCGGCCGGTGTGGCCGAGCGGTTCTAGGCGCTACAGTCTGGAACCGCGCGACCGCTACAGTCGCAGGTTCGGATCCTGCCTCGGGCATGGATGTGTTTGATGTCCTTAGGTTAGTTAGGTTTAAGTAGTTCTAAGTTCTAGGGGACTAATAACCTCAGAAGTTAAGTCCCATAGTGCTCAGAGCCATTTTTTTGTCTTTTTCATTTAAAAGAGAGACACATTTTTCCTTGCGCATACACTATAGTGGCATAGTTTCTAGGTAATTTCAGAGTACTTTCTGTTTGGAGCAGTCATATCTTTAGCTGTATAAATTCATTTTTCCTTCTCGAAATGTAGCAGAAATATATCATCGTCCACTTACATGTGCTGGATCTCTCTCCAAAGGAATCGACGCTCATCAAAGAGATGTCGGAATCAGAGTCGGTACCCTCAACTTCCATTATTTTTCGTTTTCTTGCCACAGCTTTGTTCACAGGCGTAGTTTTCTGACTTTCCTAGTTTTAGCCTATTCCTGTTTTGTTTGGAGGCTTTTCCGATGAGCAATGAGCTTGCTGCTGGAGGTGTGATCGGCAGTGTTGTGTTGCTGGCGTATGGGAAGAGCAGCAACCCGCAGTACACCACTATGTGGCTTGTAGCTGCGACGTAGGCGACAGTTTATTACTTTTGGAATCCCGTATCACATGGAATGTATCATATTCAAGGATTACATTGACTGCTTAATATTTATCACGATACAAAAAATGTGACAGTAATGAATAATGTAGCAGATAGAGCAAAGTATTCTGTGTGTTCAACACAAATTTGTTGGATGCAAAGTCAATACTTGCGTAAGAGTAAATGTTCTAGAACTGTGTGCACACTTATTTTCAGTCTCGAGTTTACTTTTTACCGCCAAAGTTAAGCGTCTAATGGAAAATCCTATTATGACTGGCTATTCTTAAACAACGGCAGCATAACTGACAGTAGGAACATTTTTCATAGATATGGTTTTTTTACGAACAGACTGCATGTATCATTTTTTAGAAATTTTTGCCTGTATCAGTTTTAGAATGTCTTACCCTAACTGTCTTAAACAAGATTCGATTCGACACTCTTCCCTTTTCTCCGTTTTGAGGAACTTCCTTAATATGCTTCTAACTTCGTCCATTTTTAATGTGCTCTAGTATGGCAAGTCATCTTACCTCGCTCTCTTCACAGCAATCTTTAATTTTTTTTAATTAATCTCGTTGCAGGGGATTCCTTCTTAGTGTGTTTCTGAGCTAAGATGTTTCTCTCAATCTTACCATTCCCACGAGTTTTCTTTCCTCTCCTGTTCTGAGGAGTAGTTCATTAGTAATTGATTTTCACTTCAAGCATTCTTCTTCTCAACCACATTTGAAAATCATCCAAGTATTTTTCCTCCTTCTGGCTGCTCAGGATTCGCTGCTACATAACATTGCAACCTGGGCAAGACGTTAGGTGAATATCTTTCTTGTTTCTATAAGCATTCTTCTTGCTGTCAACATAACTCACATCTTTTGGAAAGCTTTTCCGCCCATAGAATTTCTTATTTCCTCCATAAAGCTTCGATTTTCCGTCACCAAACTTCCGTTGTGTGTAAAGGATTTTACTTGTACCAGAATCTTTTCTTCCAATGATATTTTGCTGGAACTTTGATGATTGCTGATTCTCATCACTATAGTCTTCCTTCCATTCCATACTCTCTTCCCTTCACGAACCTCTCCGTTCTCTGTTTGTTCATAGTAATTGAAACTTTGTAAGCTGGATTTCACCGGAATAGTTAGCGTCTATGTTTAAGCGTTTGCCTGTTAATCTTTTTCAGCATGCCTGTAAAGCTGTAACGTGGGCCGAACATAGATGTTACCACTCTTTCTTCCCTTCTTAGTCCTTTTTGGTGCGAGTAACATGCATTTCAGCAATATTCCAGGATAGGTCGACTACTATTTTGTAACCGAACTGCTATATTGACTGATTGTATCGTCCTAGTATCTTAGCAATGAACCGAACTCCAGCACCTGCTCTGACTGCGACTGAGCCCATGTGATCATTTCACATCCCCACAGATTGTTATATCCAGGTATTTTTGTGTTTTCAAACATTTACAGCAAGCTGTCAATCGTTACACGCTTCAAATCCTATCTCGAAATGGTTCAAATGGCCCTGCGCACTATGGGACTTAACATCTGAGGTCATCAGTCCCCTAGAACTTAGAACTACTTAAACCTAACTAATCTAAGGACATCACACACATCCATACCCGAGGCAGGATATGAACCTCCGACCGTAGCGGTCGCGCGGTTCCAGACTGAAGCGTCTAGAACAGCTCGGCCACACCGGCTGTCTCCTATCTCGATCTGGCTGAACATTTGTGCAGCTGTCTACAGGCAGTATTTCATTTCACAGTGTAAACGACAACTGTTTACAACGTACCACAGTGGTGAAGGGGAAGTCGAGATGAACAATTTGATAAAGGACACTTGTGATCCATCAAATCGGAAATTACTTCAAATTTCCCTACAAAAATCACCTAAGCTACTGTGCAGGAGCGGTCCGCGAGGTTTTCAATGTGTTCTCGCTCTTTGCCCGCAAACTATAGGTCATAGAGAAGAAAATGAATAGTACCTTTTCCATTGGAAATTCAGTGTAGTTTACTTTTATGGGATACGTTTACTCGGCAGTTTTAGAGTTATTCAATAACAACGTACAAAAATGACCTTCAAATGTAGCCCTACACGCACCCCCTCCTACCCCCCACACTTCATCCAGGCAGGGCTTTTAGTATGTTCATACCGAAAATGCATCGTAATGTTGCTTCGGGGTATTGACCCCCAAATCTTCGAACACAGCAGGCACACTGGTCACATGATGGTGGTACTGTACTGCTTCCTTACGTGCGTCTTTACAGGGGTGCATTTGGATCGGACTTAATTTTTGTAGATTCCAATGTGCGACCACATCGGACTACGCAGCTGGAAGAGCTCTTGGAGCTGGAAGATATTCAGCGATGCACCGTCCTGCCCGTTTTGCCAACTTAAATCCCTCGAACACGTGTGGGATGCGTTTGGGAAACGTAATGCAGCAGGTGCATATGCACCAACGGCCCTCCAGCAGTTATGAAACGCGCTGATGGAGGAATGGAGCGCCTCACCTCAAGAACACCTTACCACACCTGTCGCCACCGAGCGAGGTGGCGCAGTGATTAGCACACTGGACTCGCATTCGGGAGGATGAGGGTTCAATCCCGCGTCCGGCCATCCTGATTTAGGTTTCCCGTGATTTCCCTAAATCGCTCCAGGCAAATGGCGGTATGGTTCCTTTGAAAGGGCACGGTCGACTTCCTTCCCCATCCTTCCCTAATCCGATAAGACCGATGACCTCGCTGTCTGGTCTCCTACCCCAAACAACCCAACCCAACCTCGTTCCCCTCTCTGTACATCTCCTCCACCCGTCCTCCACTCTCTGGCCACTCTGGCCCTGTCGCCAGCATTGGAGCACATTGGAGAGCATGCATTGTCATTCGTGGTGATCGCACATTCTATTAACAACCGTTTAGCTTCTTTCGTTACGTCCCGGACCATCATAAATGGCGCAGAGTTTAAGTGGAGTTTTACTATATTTTGGTTCAAAAAATCAGTTTTTTTTTAAATTGCATTTTTGGATCCATAAATGTGTTTTGAATCCACACCTGAAACGGTTTTTCCGAATATGGAACGGAAATGTTTGTTATTTGCGGTTGAACAAAAAAATGCACATGCCTGAAATCGGCCTTTTTCACGCACCAGTTTTTTTCCTTCGGAGGACGAGTTATTGTACCGGCGCTTGGGTGGAAACACACAAAATTCAAATGAAAGATTGAACGCGTGTGTTTGGAAGTTAGCCCCCAAGCAATTGCATTCTGGTGCGAAGACTGTGGAGATTGCGACTTTCCTGGCAGTGAGCAGGTTCAACGAAGGGTATTCAGCAATTGTGAAGACCATGACAACGATGGACGTCACACTGGGACTCTATTCGACGCAGTTCGCCAAGCATTCGGACGACCACCGGATTCAAGCGGCCGAAAACCGCTTATCACCGGCCGTACGAGCGGCTCTGGAGCAGCGCAAGATGGCCCAGATCGAGCAAAACGCCCTCTATGAGGAAGAGGAAGGACTAGTTTATGGACCCGGAATATCAGGTTGAAACTACGTTGCATAATATTGCATTTATATGTAGTCAAAACTTCAGACGCGTTTTACTCGAGATGACTTTTTTTTTTTTTTTTTTTCTTAATCGCGCGGTATGGTAACTTCAAATCTACTGAACCGATTGGCATGATTCTTTGTTTCCGACGAAGCTAACTAAATTGCCTTGGAGTTGTACCACTTTTATTCCGATCCATCAACTACACATATTTTTACTTGGCCGACGAAGTCGAAAAATCGATGAAAAAACCCTATTTTTTTTCAAATGGCCGCCATTTTGTTTCCTATGGACCAAATAACTTAAGCGAGGTACAACTCCTAAAGAATCTTATATACTTCGCTAACGTCAACTCAATTTTGATTTCAGACTAGCCGGCTGACCTGTGACATACCGCGCGTGGAGGTCTACATACAAATTTTGTTTCGTTCCGACGGCACTTCCGTCTTTGCTCTTCGACATTTCCGGTCGAAAAAATTCCAGTTTGCAGAGGAAATAACAAAAAACATTTTGACCAATTTTGACATTGACATCTATAACATATCATGAGAAAAAAATTCTCAAAGAACATGGTTTTTTAGGGCCAAAGATAGTAAACCTCCTCTTAATGTAGTTACTGTCTTGATTAAAGGAGCATTTCTTTTCGTCTCCTAGCGTATTTCTTCCAGATAACTACTGTTTCGTACTGTGCTGTACTGTTGCAGATTTTTTCCATGTATGCCCACGTTCCATCGAGCTACGTTACTTGGCAGTGACACATGATTCGAAAGTTTCTTTCGTTCTTACGTTCTGTACAACAGTGTACAATGAGATGACAAAGTCATCGGATATATCCTAATATGGTGTCGGGCCTCCTTTTGCCCGGCGTAGTGTAGCAAACCCGACGTGGCATGCACTCAGCAAGTCGTTGGAAAACCCCTGCGGAAATACTAAGCTATGCTGCCTCGATAGCCGTCCATAATTGCGAAAGTGTTGCCAGCGCAGGATTCCATGTGCCAACTGACGTCTCGATTATGTCCCATAAATGTTCAATGGGATTCTTGTCGGGCGATCTGAGAGGCTAAACCGTTCGCTCGAACTGTCCAGAATGTTCTTCAAACCAATCGCGGACAACAGTGGCCCAGTGGCATGGCGTATTGCCATCCATAAAAATTCCATCATTCTTCGGGAACAAGAATGGATGCAGGTGGTCTGCAAGTAGCCGATCATAACCATTTCCGATCAATCATCGCTTCAGTTGGACCAGGAGAGCCAGTCTATTCTATCTAACCACAATCTGTACTATTATGGAACCACCACCAGCTTAAACAGTGCGTTGATGAAATCTTGGGTCCATGGCTTCGTGGGGTTTGTGCCACACTCGAATCCTACCGTCAGCTCTTACCAACTGATATCGGGACTCATCCAACCAGGCCACAGTTTTCCATTCGTCTGGGGTCCAACCGATGTGGTCACGAGCCCAGGAAAGCCGCTGTAGACGATGTCTTTCTGTTAGCAAAGGCATTCACGTCGGTCGCCTGCTGACCTACCCCATTAACGCCAGATTTCGCAGTGCTGTCCTAAGCGTTACGTTCATCCTACGTCCCACATTGAATCCTGCTGTTATTTCACACAATGTTGCTTGTCTGTTAGCACTGACAACTCTGCCCAAACGCCACTCAGTCGTTACATAAAGGTCATCATCAGCCACTGTGTTGTCTGTGGAGACAGGTAATGCCTGTAATTGGGTGTTCTCGACTCACTCTTGACTCTGTGGATCTCGGAATATTGAATTCCTTTGACAGAAGACAAGTTACTCTCACACCTATTTTCGTAAGGATTTTGTTACAACGTTACGCAACTTGTGCGAGACCCCAGAAAGTTAACAGCCGAGAGTGGCATTGATGGAGCTAAAAGCACGAGGTATTTTTATGGTTCTTAGTTCGTAGAAATGGCATGTTTGGAAGTTGAAAGCAAGTTGCGGCGAGCCATCCCTCGGTAAATCTTGCCAGACAGGCCCAGGTCCACAAAGGGGCCGACAGAGCACCCCCTAGTCGAGACGGGTTTCCAGCAGTACAATGTCTGCTTACCTGTATCGGCGGCAGCCAAAACCTGGGCGGGGGGCGATGGACGGAAGGCACGCATCTAGACACTAGGGTTGTAAGCTGGGCATTGTGGACTGCGCCACGCCTAATAAAAATTTACAAGTTTTCGAGTTCGCCGAAACTGCAAAGGGGCCTGTGACCCACTTCCATCGGCCGCCTTGGTCGTAGAGGAAACGCTGGCGTCTGGGAAACGTTTAAAGATAGAATCTTTATTACACCTCATAGCTAGGACTAACTTGCCCCAAGGCACAGGCAATTAAGATAAAGTTCTGTAAGACTGTATCTGTTCGCTTGTTTCCGTGGGAAGCGACCCGACTTCGGGGAAAAACATCTGCTCCCACCGCGAGAACCGAGAAATGTCTGTAATTGGCGGATTCCTTTTTCCTGAGACGCAGGTCTCTTAACTGTTGCGCTGGTTCGTCGTGGGTTTGTGCTGGCGTGTAGGAGGGGAAATTTAGCGCCTCTAAAGCTCTGTGGTTGGCTAAAGTCGAAATGGAAGGCGTTGTCATTCGTGTACTGTGCGAAGAAATGGGAATTTTTGTTTATCTGGAGAGGTGCGAGGCACTCTGGCTCTGGACTTTGGTCTGGAAGCAACTTCTGGTCGAATCTCTCGCAGGTACGGTTTGTACTTGGAACCTGTCCTAAAACTGACTCAGCTTGCGAGAAGTTAGACTGGGGAGTCTGTGGTGAAGTTTTCACTGTACCGACAGTGTGACTTCAATTGTCTCGGACTACTCGTTTGTCGAGGGTACATTTATTCGACTTGGTTTACCAGTCTCGACGTTCGGCATCCTTGGGCGCTGTGCCGTATAAGTGAGCCGAATTGGTGCTTGGTACGACCAGCGAACGGGTGTGTCACACACTGAAATCTTCCTTGATTTCAGGGTTCTAGCAGGGAGTAAATTGCTATCCGTCTGCCTGATCGCTAGATCGTGGGATTCTTCTACATCTACATCTACATTTATACTCCGCAAGCCACCCAACGGTGTGTGGCGGAGGGCACTTTACGTGCCACTGTCATTACCTCCCTTTCCTGTTCCAGTCGCGTATGGTTCGTGGGAAGAACGACTGTCTGAAAGCCTCCGTGCGCGATCTAATCTCTCTAATTTTACATTCGTGATCTCCTCTGGAGGTATAAGTAGGGGGAAGCAATATATTCGATACCTCATCCAGAAACGCACCCTCTCGAAACCTGGCGAGCAAGCTACACCGCGATGCAGAGCGCCTCTCTTGCAGAGTCTGCCACTTGAGTTCGATAAACATCTCCGTCACCCTATCACGGTTACCAAATAACCCTGTGACGAAACGCGCCGCTCTTCTTTGGATCTTCTCTGTCTCCTCCGTCAAACCGATCTGGTACGGATCCCACACTGATGAGCAATACTCAAGTATAGGTCGAACGAGTGTTTTGTAAGCCACCTCCTTTGTTGATGGACTACATTTTCTAAGCACTCTCCCAATGAATCTCAACCTGGTACCCGCCTTACCAACAATTAATTTTATATGATCATTCCACTTCAAATCGTTCCGCACGCATACTCCCAGATATTTTACAGAATTAACTGCTACCAGTGTTTGTTCCGCTATCATATAATCATACAATAAAGGATCCTTCTTTCTATGTATTCGCAATACATTACATTTGTCTATGTTAAGGGTCAGTTGCCACTCCCTGCACCAAGTGCCTATCCGTGCAGATCTTCCTGCATTTCGCTACAATTTTCTAATGCTGCAACTTCTCTGTATACTACAGCATCATCCGCGAAAAGCCGCATGGAACTTCCGACACTATCTACTAGGTCATTTATATATATTGTGAAAAACAATGGTCCCATAACACTCCCCTGTGGCACGCCAGAGGTCACTTTAACGTCTGTAGACGTCTCTCCATTGATAACAACATGCTGTGTTCTGTTTGCTAAAAACTCTTCAATCCAGCCACACAGCTGGTCTGATATTCCGTAGGCTCTTACTTTGTTCATCAGGCGACAGTGCGCAACTGTATCGAACGCCTTCCGGAAGTCAAGAAAAATAGCATCTACCTGGGAGCCTGTATCTAATATTTTCTGGGTCTCATGAACAAATAACGCGAGTTGGGTCTCACACGATCGCTGTTTCCGGAATCCATGTTGATTCCTACATAGTAGATTCTGGGTTTCCAAAAACGACATGATACTCGAGCAAAAAACATGTTCTAAAATTCTACAACAGATCGACGTCAGAGATATAGGTCTATAGTTTTGCGCATCTGCTGGACGACCCTTCTTGAAGACTGGGACTATCTGTGCTCTTTTCCAATCATTTGGACCCCTCCGTTCCTCTAGAGACTTGCGGTACACGGCTGTTAGAAGGGGGGCAAGTTCTTTCGCGTACTCTGTGTAGAATCGAATTGGTATCCCGTCAGGTCCAGTGGACTTTCCTCTATTGTGTGATTCCAGTTGCTTTTCTATTCCTTGGACACTTATTTCGATGTCAGCCATTTTTTCGTTTGTGCGAGGAGTTAGAGAAGGAACTGCAGTGCGATCTTCCTCTGTGAAACAGCTTTGGAAAAAGGTGTTTAGTATTTCAGCTTTACGCGTGTCATCCTCTGTTTCAATGCCATCATCATCCCGGAGTGTCTGGATATGCTGTTTCGAGCCACTTACTGATTTAACGTAAGACCAGAACTTCCTAGGATTTTCTGTCAAGTCGGTACATAGAATTTTACTTTCGAATTCACTGAACGCTTCACGCATAGCCCTCCTTACGCTAACTTTGACATCGTTTAGCTTCTGTTTGTCTGAGAGGTTTTGGCTGCGTTTAAACTTGGAGTGGAGCTCTCTTTGCTTTCGCAGTAGTTTCCTAACTTTGTTGTTGTACCACGGTGGGTTTTTCCCGTCCCTCACAGTTTTACTCGGCACGTACCTGTCTAAAACGCATTTTACGATTGCCTTGAACACTCAACATTGTCACTGTCGGAACAGAAATTTTCGTTTTGATCTGTTAAGTAGTCTGAAATCTGCCTTCTATTACTCTTGCTAAACAGATAAACCTTCCTCCCTTTTTTTATATTCCTATTAACTTCCATATTCAGGGATGCTGCAACGGCCTTATGATCACTGATTCCCTGTTCTGCACTTACAGAGTCGAAAAGTTCGGGGCTGTTTGTTATCAGTAGGTCCAAGATGTTATCTCCACGAGTCGGTTCTCTGTTTAATTGCTCGAGGTAATTTTCGGATAGTGCACTCAGTATTTCTTTCGTGGCGCGATCGACTCACAGGTGCTGTCTTACGACGCGCCACTGCCGCACGCGACTCACCAGATGCAAGTTACACCGCTGCACAAAGCAAACAGGGTAAAGTACTGCTGCTCCGGCCTTGGCTTGGTGTACAAACCCCAATCGCCACTTGCTCTCAGCTGCACCCACATAGTCTAATGCACATTGAACAGTCAAAGTCTCCTCAGCGTCAGAATAATTAAAGATCGCGTTGTCCATTTTTTTTTTTTTTTTTTAGGGCAAGTGTATTTAACTTACCTTTGTCACCCAGGATCCTTGTCCACTGTGGTCTCAAGCCATCTGTTAGTTGTTTAAGATATTCGAAAATAATCTGTTTAGGTTTAATTAGATCTGTCTTTGTTTCTTTTGTTTTTGTGTGTTTGGAAAAAGAAATACTGTCAGTAAACTAAATTTTGCCTGCCTTCTCAATCAAATCGTTACTTTAATATAGTCACCCCAAGTGTTAACTTCATTGTGTACGACTGTGCTAGGATGATATACATTTTAGCGTCAGCTGCCAAGAGTAAATATTCCATTTAGCGGACCCGGTCAGAAAAATTTTCGTAACTATTCTATTTAGAGTACCCTGTCAGAAGGGCAAAATTTTGTAACCATTCCATTTAGCATTCCCTGTCAAGTGTTATCTTGCAATTAGTGTCACCTGCCAGGATCTCTTATTTCATTAACGTTATCTTTCACCCTTAAGATTTAGGAAATGAAATGCCCCATGCGTCTAGCTTGCGCTATTATTCTGCGTTCATGGCTCTGAGCACTATGGGACTCAACTGCTGAGGTCATTAGTCCCCTAGAACTTAGAACTAGTTAAACCCAACTAACCTAAGGACATCACACACATCCATGCCCGAGGCAGGATTCGAACCTGCGACCGTAGCGGTCTCGCGGTTCCAGACTGCAGCGCCAGGGCCGCGCGGCCACTTCGGCCGGCTTATTCTGCGTTCAAAGTCTGTTAGTTCCCGTGGTGCGGCCATAACCACGTCAGAGACCTTTTCGCATGAATCTCCAGAGCGCAAATGACAGCTCCGCCAATGCACTGTCCTTTCAACCTACTGCATGAGATACTATAGCGATCTTTATACCTGCATATCGCTATTTTTTTCACCTTAGTGTATATGCATGCTTTCGCTAGCGAGCGTAGGTGGCGGTACTCAGGGCAGCGAGCGAGCGTCAGGCAGTGGTCAGGTCAGGTGTCGTGGTGGTGGTGGGTGGTGGTGGCAGCGGCGGCGGCCGCTGTAGCGAGTCCAGCTGTTGCTGGGTGGGTGGGCACCTGTGGCGGCCCAGGCTTAGCGGAGCTCAGCTCTCCCCTGGGGCTGCGACGGGACGCTCTTTCGGCGAATATTGATTTGGCGGCTGGAATGTGGCCAACGGCTCCAGGCTGCTGGAGGGCTCTAGGGCTCTACACGGGCAGGCTATGTCCAGACCCCCTCGTGCGTGGCTACCCCACCGTTGTCTGCAGCTCCCGCGTATATCCATCGACAGCTGGGCGGGGCGAAGACACTCTGCTTCCCTGACAATACGGGCGGGTCAGTTTTGGCGTGGAATCTGTAATTCATCGTTTGCGTGGTTTGTGGGTACAGATTTTAATAACAGGAAAACCATCAATCCTGATTGTATTCTAGAGATTGATTTTATGTACTCAAATGAAGTTCATGATACCGTAGAAATGTAGGAGTGATCTCTTGTCATTCGTACTCCAGCCGCCGCAACACGTATCCGGTCTACTCTGAGATGATTAAATTGAAGGATGTACCATGAAATATTTGTTAATGAGACAAAAGCGAATGTGTCTGTAAATTAACGTGACTTGACTTAGAGTCTGAATGTCGAACAAGTTTCTAGAACAGTTCCAGGCATGGAGAGCCGTTGGGGTGAAATGTGATTTTGTGCGGCCTGTACTAGACATTCTGGAATGATTAAATCAAGGAATTATTAGGTAAATGGAAAAAGAAAGGAATAAATAAATAAGAAAAGGAATAAATAAATATGTAAAGGAAGGAATAAATGATTAAAGAGACGAATGAACTGGTAGATGAAGTAATTAGTACACGAATGAATGAGCCAGTAGAGGAGGAGGAGGAGGATGATGATTAGGGTTGTTGCGTTTAAACAGTGAGCTCATCGGTGCCCTGAATGATTAAAAGACTGACTGAATGATTTCATAAAGAAGTGAATTGCGTGGAGGAATGAATGAATGAATGAATGAATGAATGAATTTAGGTATGAAGGAAAGAATGAAGACTAGTTGGTTTTTCGTCGACTATTGTAACTTATTGCCGGGTAATACAGCCCCAGTCAAAAATATGTACCGCCTAGTGTATGTTCGGGGTACTATAAAGTATCTTCACAGTTTCTGACTTTAATAACTTCGAAACTATTTTAGATTATTTATAAGTGATATTCAACATATGACAAGATAAATCATAAAGTTTTCTTTCCTCCCTCGTACACGTCAATGTGTTAACCACTAGTGCACGATCGATTATCAGTCGATATTCCTAAAACGCTGTTGAGAAAATTTAGAGAACGGCATTTGAAGCTGACTGTCAAAGATTATATTGCTGCCACCGTACATTTCACGTAGTAACCACGAAGATAAGATGGGTGAAATTAGGCCTCGTACAGAGACATAGAGGCATTCGCTCTGCTTGCGAATGGAACATGAAAGGAAATGACTAGTAGTACAAGGTACCCTCCACCACTCTCCGTACCGTGGCTTGTGGCGTGTTTACGTATATGTACATTCAATTTCTCTCCATGTAAGTACAGGAATCCCACGGCGACGTGTTGAGATGCATTGCGGTTGCGTGTTTTCCTATTCTGTAAGTCTGTAACTTTTGTTTGGTGCACCTGATCCCTCACAAAATCCCAAAGGGAAAAAAATCTAGTGGTATGATGTCAGGTTATAGTGGCAACCACGGAATCGAACCGTCTCGGCCAATAAATATATCAACAAACTTTTCACACCAATTTGGTGGTGTGATGTCAGGTTATCGTGGCAACCACGGAATCGGACCCTCTCGGCCAATAAATCTATTAACAAACTTTTCACCCGGTAATTGGCAGACATTAAAGGATCAGGGAGGTGGTACTCCATACTGCTGCAATATGACGCCAGATTGTAGGTACTCGAATGGTGGCACATCGAACTCTTGTAATATGTCCACGCAAAGATAATGCTCTCGATAAACTCGTGAAAAGAGTGGGCCAAAGATGCAACTGTACATAAGTCTGGACCAGACACTGATCTTTGGACTGCTTCTTTCCGTTTCATATGAAATTATAAGACGCTCTCATCCCCAGATACGGACGGTATGACGATTCAGTCTGCAGGTAAATGAAAAAAATTTACTCATCAGAGATCCAAATCTTTCCCCAAAGTCAGTGTCCAGACCAGTCACATAAATATGACCACCGCCTATGTTCGAAGTCAACTTGCAATAACGACTCACAGATGGCAAATGGCAGCACTAGCAGTCGACGGTATTTAAAGTGAGTGTGTCGGAGGATGCGGAAAACAGTCCACTTCTTGTTACAATGCGGAAACGGAGCGATCTACCTGAAGTCCAAAAGGGCATGATAATTGGCTCTCGGGCCAACGGTGGAAGCATTTCCGAAACGCCTGAGACCGTAAACAATATACGTGCTGCAATGATTAAAGTACACTACGCACGGCAAAATGGCGCTGCCCAAAAGCGGCGCCGACCAAACTGGGTTGCAGCACAACTCATAGATAAGCAGCTGACCTCCCAGATGGCACAAGGGTCTACGAACAGTGTTTCCTCAACGACTGTTAGCGAACGTTGCTGCGTGTAGGCCTCCAAAGCAGACGCCTGGTTCAAGCATCCATGCTGACTGCTGGTCATCGGGGATGAAGGCTGGAATTCGCATACCAATGCCACAAAGGTACGTCTACTGACTACCGACATTTGGCCTTTTCAGATGCATCACGTTTTATACTCCATGCGACAGATGGCCGTTGGCATGTACGGCCCTGCAATAATCAGCAGGAGAGTCCAGGCCGGAGGAGGGAGCGTTATGGTCTGGGGAATGTTTTCTTAGCATTCCCTGGGTGATCTCTTCATTCTGGAAGGCACATTGGATCAATACAGGAACGCATCTATCCTTGGGGACTATGGCCACCCCTACATGCAGTTTGCTTTTACCTCGGCATGGCACCTACCATCAGGGTGAAGTAACATGCCACACAGCTCGCGGTGTAAATGTGTGGTTCGAAAAGCACCAGGATGAGTTTATAGTGCTCTCGTGGCCACCAAACTAACGTATTTAAATGCAATCGAGAATGTTTGGGACCACCTTGTTCGGACTGTTCGTACCATGGGTCCTCAGCAGAGAAACCTACTGCAGCTGGCCACGGCAATGGAGGCGGCATGGTTCCCTATCCCTGTTGGTACCTTCAAGAACCTCATTGACTGTCTTCCTGCACGTCTGCCCTGCAAAAGGTGTTACTTAGGCTTTCGAGAGGTCGTCATATAAATGACACTGGACCGTGTATATCTACAGCAAAATGTTTATATTTAGATAAGTCTATCGGCTTTAGTGCTTGAAGCAGAGGCAGCTTGTTGAAATTAAGGCGTAACCTTTTATTCAAGGCTTGTACAATACTGTTCGTTGCTTTTCCAAGTCTCTGGCAGCTGTATAAACTGTTCTGTTCTTGAAAATTTGCGCTCGTTGACGTCCGAAACACATGAACGACCTGCCAACTGCGTGCGGAGGGCACTATCTGTTTCCATAAACGACATATGCCAACCCCGAACAGGCGGTCGGGACTGTAGTTTCATTCCGTACTGTGTCCAAAAATTTCATTTCACTCGGGTATCAGACTTCGTCTCTGTCAACCAGCTACGCAGTGGGATTTCACCTGTGGCGAACTCATTTCTTATCAAATCCGAGGTATTTCCACTCTCTTCTCGATAGCCATACTGTTCACTCACGTTGTGGATTTTAACATGACAGCGAGAGTATCACAACAACATACAAACAGTTTACAGCACCAGATTTGCATCTGGTGGCCAAAATAGGAACTAGTTTTTTTTCACCGTAATAGTTTTCACGTTACCGCATTAGCATGTCTACAAAGTTTCACTGCCATACGGTAATTACAGCCCGCACTGGACCCCGTGAGTACCTGCACTTTAACTACATCGATCAGCCAAGACATTGTGACCATTGCCCACCGCGGCGTTGGACCCCGACTGGTGGTGTTGCGGGCACGTGACGCGGTAGCAAAAGTATGCAAGCCGAGCATACAGGAACAGGGATCACCGTGGCGAAGATATGAGCTGCAAATGGGGAAATCCATTGAAATAAACGACTTCGACAAAGGGCATATTATTATTACGCAGAGCCTGTGAACGAGTATCACGAAAACGGCGAAGCTGGACGAATGTTCACGTGTTACTGTCGTGAGCAGCTGCGAAAAGACGTAAGATAGTGAAACTACCAATAGGCGCAAAATAATTGGACGTCCACGACTCTTCACAGAACGTGGGGTTCGGAGGCTTGTCTGCTCTGCAAAGTAGGATAGATGGAGACCTGCGGCATCTCTGTCGAAAGAGCACAATGCTGATGCGTGTTTCGAGCACGCCGTTCATCGTGCATTGTTGAACATGGTGCTCCGCAGCACCCCACCCCCTACGTGTTCACATGTTCACCCAATTACATCGTCAATTACGGCAGCAGTGGGCACGGGACCATCGGGAATCGACCATCGATCAGTCGAAACCCGTCAGCTCTTCAGGTGAACCAGATTTTAGCTACACTAAGTCGGTGGTCGTCGCCACAAACGTCGTCATCGAGGTGAACGGCGGTTCGAAATGTCCAGCGCGCCTCGGATGCAGGCTGGTGGGAGAAGTATTATGCTCTGAGAGACATTCTCCTGCGCTTCCACAACACTTGTGGCAGTAATCGATGACGTGCTGACACCTGCGAAGCACTTGCATCCCTTCGTGCTTGATGGCTTCCCCGATAGCGGTGTCATCTTTGTGCGGTATAATTGACCGTGTCTCGGACCCAGGACCGTGCTACAGTGGTTTTGAAGAGCGTTACAGTGAATTGACGTTCATTTCTCGGCGATCAAATTCTCCTGATGTAAATCCTATGGAACCCATCCGGGTCGGGAGCGGGTGTCATCGTCGCGTACGCAAATCGGCGACCCGTTATTTACGCGAATTACATGACATGCGCATAGACATCAAATGCCACGTACCTCTACAAACCTCGGATGCCTGATACGCAGAATCAGCGACGTATTTAGTTCCAAAGACGGACATACGAGCTACATTACTGGCCATTAAAATTGCTACACCAAGAAGAAATGCATATGATAAACGGGTATTCATTGGACACATATATTATACTGGAACTGACATGTGATTACATTTTCACGCAATTTAGGTGCATAGATCCTGAGAAATCATTACCCAGAACAACCACCTCTGACCGTAATAACGGACTTGATACGCGTGGGCATTGAGTCAAACAGAGTTTGGCTGGCGTGTACAGGTACAGCTGTCCATGCAGCTTCAACACGATACCACCACAGTTCATCAGGAGTAGTGACTGGCGTATTGTGACGAGCCAGCTGCTCGGCCACCATTGACCAGACGTTTTCAATTGGTGAGAGATCTGGAGAATGTGCTGGCCAGTGCATAAGTCGAACGTTTTCTGTATCTCGTACAGGACCTGCAACATGCGGTCGTGCACTATCCTGCTGAAATGTAGGGTGTCGGTTAAAGGCGCTTCAGTCTGGAACCGCGTGACCGCTACGGTCGCAGGTTCGAATCCTGCCTCGGGCATGGATGTGTGTGATGTCCTTAGGTTAGTTAGGTTTAATTAGTTCTAAGTTCTAGGCGACAGATGACCTCAGAAGTTGAGTCGCATAGTGCTCAGAGCCAAATGTAGGGTGTCGCAGGGATAGAATGAAGGGTAGAGCCACGGGTCGCAACACATCTGAAATGTAACGTCCACTGTTCAAAGTGCCTGCAATGCGAACAAGAGGTGACCGAGACGTGTAACCAATGGCACCCCATACCATCACGCCGGATGATAGGCTAGTATGACGATGACGAATACACGCTTCATGTTTGCGTTCACCGCGATGTCGCCAAATACGGATGCGACCATCATGATGCTGTAAACAGAACCTGGATTCATCCGAAAAAATGACGTTTTGCCATTCGTGCTCCCAGGTTCGTCGTTGAGTACACCATCGCAGGCGCTCCTGTCTGTGATGCAGCGTCAAGTGTAACCGCAGCCATGGTCTCCGAGCTGATAGTCCATGCAGCTGCAAACGTCGTCGAACTGTTCGTGCAGATGGTTGTTGCTTTGCAAACGTCCCCATCTGTTGACTCAGGAATCGAGACGTGGCTGCACGATCCGTTACAGCCATGCGGATAAGATGCCTGTCATCTCGACTGCTAGTGATACGAGGCCGTTGGGGTCCAGGACAGCGTTCCGTATTACCCTCCTGAACTGACCGATTCCATATTCTGCTAACAGTCATTGGATCTCGACCAACGCGAGCAGCAATGTCGCGATATGATAAACCCCAATTGCGATAGGCTACATTCCGACCTTTATCAAAGTTGCAAACGTAATGATACGCATTTCTCCTCCTTACACGACGCATCACAACAACGTTTCACCAGGCAACGCCCATCAACTGCCGTTTGTGTATGAGAAATCGGTTGGAAACTTTCCTCATGTTAACACGTTGTAGGTGTCGCCACCGGCGCCAACCTTACATGAATTCTCTGAAAAGCTAATCATTTGCCTGTCACAGCATCTTCTTCCTATCGATTAAATTTTGAGTCTGTAGCACGTCATCTTCATTGTGTAGCAATTTTAATGGCCAGTAGTGCATTAAGGAGGTATTGAGAAGGTGGTCATACCGTTTTGGCTCATCACTGTAGATATCCAACCTGTAGTTTAGTTTTATAATTATTGAAGCCTATTGTTGTTGAGGTAGTTTATGGACACGCTGTACGTTTGTGTAATTTCGTGTGTAAACGGCACGCAGCGCGCGACGCGTGACAGCCGCCGGCCTCAGCAGAAATGTCTCTTGTTGTTCGCAGCTGGGCGTGGCTCTGGGGTTCCTGCTGCCGCCGCTGATCGTCAAGTACCACGAGGGCGACATGGAGGCGAGCGGGAGCGAGTTCGCGCTCATGTTCTACCTGATGGCCGGCTTCTGCACCGTGCTGCTCCTCGTCGTCGTTGCGCGTGAGTACGTCCCTCTCCCAGTGCACGCCTCGAACTCGGGACCCCAGCTTCGTAGGAGTGGGGGTTGTGGGCTATTAGGCCGTCAGCAATTGTGCTGTGGGAGCTGTTACTTCTTACATCTTTTAAGCCTAGTTTACACGACGACATTGGGTTGCGCCATTCGTTGCGTGGAATGATTTTCACGCAAGTCGTTTCATGTGAAGGGCTTATTTCAATAGTGGTACAAGTCCATTACCTCCACTTTTCTGCCTATAATGCTTCTGAAATTAATGATCCAAACAAACAGAAAGAAAGATTCATCTCTAGCAAGAAGCCATATGCTTGAATATCTCTGGTATCTCAATTGCCGATTTTTCAGCGCTCATTTAACTTTAGGACTCTGAGTCTAAAAATGTACAAAAATGGACTTGTACAACTATTGAAATAAGCCCTTCATATATGACTGTAGACACGGCGACACCAGTATACACTTCAGTTTCGTCGTTTTGTGGGCCCCTGAGTCGTGTCTGAAATAAAAGTTTTGGTAGCTGCACGTAGCACGAGTTGTGATGGAGTTAAAGTTTGTTGCGTGGAATCGTTGCATAAGAAAAAAAAATAAGAAACGTGTTTCGATTCGTGACTGGATGAAGAAAAGACGCCAGCTTGGTTGCTCAGCATCGTTGCTGAAATAATTTATAACGGATGATCGGAGAAGTTCTTTTAATTACCTTAGAATGTCACCAGAACTGTTCACGTTTCTTCTAAATAGAGTTAATTATGCCATAAGGAATAAAGGTACTGTAATGCATGAAGCACTGTCGCCAGAACTGAAATTACATATTATATTGCGTGCATTACAATCCAGAACACTGGGCATGCTATAAGATACACTTTTAGTTGGTAATGACCCTTTTGCATTTACACCAATAATTATTAACATTAAAATTAGCAACAATAATTATTCGAAGCAGGCCGCATTAAGAAGAATATGGTTTGCAACTACTCTCTTGAAGATAGATCTGTACAGTGGCAATATTGCAAAATTCAAACATGTGTGAATGGGAAGCACTGCAGCGACGTTTTAAATAGATGAATATTGAATAAAGAATGCAGCTTATTGAATTTGTATAGCCTTCCCTCCTGTCAACAGTATTCCTTAACAAAGAGTTGGCCAATTCGAACGATGGGATTTTAGTCTTGTAGACGAGAGAACTGGCTTAGCTGGAATTGCACTTGCTTGTATTTTTCTTAATTCAGTTGTATATGTGCTGTTAACTCAATAAATTTTGCCCTGCAGCTCAGATATTGTCAAACCACCTATGTTATGATCGCACATGATGGTGACAGCGGCAGCAATACGCTGCTTATTTTTGTAATCAGCATCACTGAAATCCCACAAACACCGATGCAAAGCATAGATATCCAAAAAGCGACCACTTCATATTTCAGTTTTTCTACACTCTACGAACACACACAACCTCAAAACTCATGCAACTAGTGTCGCCAAAGTTGAAACACGCCGAAAGTGTTTAGTTTCACCAACGAGTTGCGCAAACGCGCTGCGCGCATGCGCAGTGGCCGGTAGCGTAGTTGCCTGCAACCTAGTGTTGTCGTGTAAACAAGACTTTACGTTTTTATCTTGTTTCAAAGTTCCTGTATGTTTGCCCAGTTTTGGTTGTGGGCTATTCGGTGGCCAGCAAATGTGCCATGCGAGCTTGTCTTAAAGTTCCTGTATATGTGCCCTGTTTATGGTGACTGACAAGAGTTGCATGTAAGTTCATATATGCCTAATCTGTTCAGCATGGGTCCAGTGTTTTCTGTTTTCCGAGTTTTTACTATGGTGTGCTGTCTGTTCTGTATCCCATATGAAGTTCCCATTTCTTTCAAATGTTTCCTATTCTGCGCGATATTTTAGTATTACAGGTGCGTATGAGGCACTTTGTTTTGTGAGTGGGTTTGCTTTCTGTGCTGTGTCGCATGAGGTCATTTTATGTTGTGGTCTTCTGTTGTCGTGCAAGGTCTTGTGTACATGCAGCCTGTACATTCGTTTCCCGTATACATGCGAGGGTTATTCGGAAAGTAAGGAACGATAGATCGCGAAATGGAAACCACAGTGAAAATCAAAACTGTTTTATTTACAATGGTTAGCTACACCTTGCAGCTACTTCTCAGCACAGTCGCAGCTCAGGCTTAGACATCGGTCGTAGCGTTGTACCAACTTTTCAATTCCCTCGTTATAGACGACAGCCGCCAGTGCTTTTCGACAATTTTCTACTCTGGACTGCAGCTCGTTGTCTGTGTCAAAATACAGGGCGAGTCAAAAGTCCTTGGACACCTTCGTAAGTTTGAAGATTAAAGGGAAAATTGAAATGTGATGATAGTGAAAGGGTACAGTACCGCCCGACATTGAAAATAGGTACAACATTCTTCGTTATTCTTGTCAGTACAACATATTTTTTTAAATAATAATTCAATTTCAATTAATACAACGAAGCCGGATACCAGCGTGGGAAAGAATGACAATTTATTTATTTAATTGATCACATGTGCACTTCCACAAAATAAATCACTACATCCAGTTTGATGAGATCTGTGAAATGAATGAATGTATGGTCGTCTGCTAACCGCAGAAAGTGAATGTGAATATATGATCATCTTTGAGACGATCTTTTGGTCACCTGTGGTGGAACCAAAGAGATGAAATTTACTGGAGCTTTGAGCGCCTGAAATGTGGCTGACCAATGGGTAGCATGGTCTTCCCCCACCTCGACAGAGGTGCGAGATGACCTGAAGAACGGCCATGTTTCGGCACTCTGCCGCTGGATCTAGTGTTGGTAAGGCCTGTCTTAGGTGTGCTCCGTAAAGACAAAAGAGTGGAGACGTAATATGCATGGGAAATACTTAAGAGTAGTTTATAATAATAATTTCTCTATTTCAGGACTTTTGGTGGGGAGAATTAAATGTCAGGCAGGTAATATTAAGGGGATCGTAGTAATCTTCGGAATTGACCAACGGTCACAATGAAACCACGTGTAGCAATAAGTTGAAATACTTCCGAGTGCTTAAGTTAAGCTGAATTATTAGTGTGTGTACTATAAGTTGGAAATATTTAAGAAATAGCATGTACAGGACTTGACATTAGAGACGAGTACTTCCACATGGTGAGTACTGTGTGGGTCTCAATCTGTGTATGAGACAAAGGATAAAGAGAAGTACTCGTCCATGGTATCAGTTGAGGACTCGCGTGTGTGATGAATATGTTCTTAATATTACTTTGCGTGTTATGTTCCCATGTGACGCTTGATTCAAACTATAATACTCTGAGAGTGAAGCAAGATGAGTCAGCCGTCTATCCAGCAACGCCACTTGGCTTGCATTGCACAGGAAGACGCGCATATATCCTCCAGAGTTCATAGCAGGAAATAAAAGTTACGAAGTGGGGCAGTCTCGTTTGAAACTGGGATGAATACTAATTGAAGTGGGAAAGCTGAAAGTGATGTAATTATAACATTGTGACTATTCCTTTTGTTGTATTACATGTTGCCAGTGTGATGTATTTCATGTAATTTAAGTATGTGTGGTTTGCATGGGAGAGTAGCAAGATAGGTTCAGAGGCGGTGGGTTATGCATGTTCCTTTTTGTACCGCTCGGTCAGGAGGAAATTTTCGTTATGATGGGTGTGAGAGTCGATGTGTGAGATATAGAGAAAAATCCACCATCCTATCCAGAAAGTGCACTGTAGCGTTAAATAATTACGAGACCACAAGATAGAGAATCACCAATATAAAGCCATGCCCACTGGGCGGAATTTCTCGTGTGTTGTTGTTGTAGGTTATAGAATTTGTGTGTTTAGGTTATAGAATTTATCGGAATAAATAAGATAGTGAAAAGAAAAAGATTGGTGGCCTTTTCCTTCGAATAGTATGTTGTCACGATACCCAGAATTTATAATGTGTGCGCCATTCATATTCAGCGCGATGGCCATATGTTGATCAAAGTCGTTAAATAAGAAAGAAAATGTGGTACTGTCAGTGCGCAGTGAACAGTCAGTGTTGTGTAAATTACTAATAGTCAGATGTGCGTTTCCGTACCCGTTGCGTAATATTCAAACAGGAGAATAACTTGTAACTTAATTGTGAGTACTAGAGTTCATGTTACTCGATAAATAAGAATGAATCCACTCGCTTGGCAGACCACTCATCTTGCAGGCCTGACTGCCTGATGCCACAGTATGAGCAAGGCATGTGGGTGCCTCTCAATAGTAACATAGGCTTGACATAGGCCGCAACTTTTGGAGTGAATGTCATTCATGGCCGCCATCTTGAAATCCGCCATTTTGGTTTGAAGTCTTTTTTTTTTTTTTTTATGGGAAGGGGTGTGTGTGACACATCAAATAACACTCGCATGCGCTCTGGAATTGAGTGGTGTAATTTGTTTTTGCCTATCTTGAACAGTTTAGAAGTTATTACTGTTCAAAGTTACCTTGACACCGACTCATGTCTCTCTTTGATCCAGGTGATCTAAAATGGATCTAACACGTCAACAACTTTGAACATTAATAACCTCTAAACTGTACAAGATAGACAAAAACAAATTACACCACTAAATTACAGAGCTCAAGCGAGTGTTATTTGATGCGTCATACTCCCCCCATTCCCATTAAAGAAAAAGACTTGAATCAAAATGGCGGATATCAAGATGGCGGCCATGAATGAAATTCACTCCAAAAGTTGCGGCCCACATCAAATCTATGTTCCCATCATCACTTTTCAATTTTCCCTTTAATCTTCCAACTTATGGAGGTGTCCAAGGACTTTTGACTCGCCCTGTATTATCTTCATAGCCAGCAGTTCATTTCAGCAAAGATGAACTTCAGGGGTAGCCAATTACGGGCTGTATTGTGGGTGATCAAAGACCTCCCATCGAAAACGCTGCAGGAACATCTTCATTGCCCCTGCAGAATGCGGCCAAGAATTGTCATGTAGAACGAGCCGCATGACAGTTACGTTATGTGAATTGCATAGCTTCAGGCGAAATCTTTCGCCAGGCCCTCATACTTGGAAGGGGACGCTAATTTCTAGCCATCTTTACGTTCTCACTGTGAGCTCTGAACTGAAAAGAGCGACATGATGCGATCGATGGGCGTACTAGACACAGCGCCCAACGCATCTGTGCAAAGCTTCATAGGTATTTCACTGTATTTTCCATTTCACGACCAATCGTTCCTTACTTTCCGAATAACCCTCGTATTTGCTTGTGTTTAATTTCTCTACCATACCTATTTTATTTGCAAACATGCTCACTGCAACAGCAGCATACCCAAACTATTCACATGGTCAAGGTACTAAGCCACTGTAATATTCATTACAGGTCGCATAAAGCATACACTTAAAGTATTATGTCAAGAATCGACGAGTATAATTTCCTGAGGATATACACGGACCAGACCACATGTGACCTCATGTTAAAACCTTGAATGACCACCTTCTGCAGTGCGGACCACTGCGAGGCGTGCAGGAAGAGTGTCGGTGACTTTCTGAAAGGTGCCGACTGGCATGTGGAGCCATGCCGACTCCAGTGCAATGACCAGATGCCCTGGGTTTCTCATCTAATGCGTACATCCCGATCGAAGTGATCCACAGATTCTCGAATGAGCTCGAATCCAGGGACTAGGAGCCACGATAAACTCAATCTGGTGCTCTTCGAAGAACGCCTGTACACTGTGAGGTGACTGACACGTTGAATTTTCCTGCTGGGAGTTACCGTCATGTCGAGGAGAAAGAAACTGATTGTAGGGATGCACATGGTATCCAGGGATGGATGCATACTTCCGCTGATCCGTTGTGCCTTTTGGAATGAAGATATCGCCCAAAGAATTCCACAAAAACATTCCCCATACCAGTGCGCTCCCTCCTCTGACCTGGACACTTCCGACTATTGTCGCAGGGCTGTACACTCCAATGGCAATGTGTCCGATGGAGCATAAAACGTGATTCATCTGAAAAGGACACCTGTCGACACTCAGTTGACGTTCACTTGCGGTACTCATGTGCAAATGCCAGCCTTCATCGACGATGAACAGTAGTTAGCATCGGCTCATGAACCAGCCGCCTGCTGCAGAAGCCCATACATTGAAAACTTCGCCAAACGGCCATTGAAGAGGCACTGTTTGAAGCCCCTTGTTTCATCTGTGTGGCCAGTTGCTCTATAGTTGCACATCTGTTCACCCGTACACAACTCCGCTGCCCTCGTTCACAGGTCATTATAGCCCATATTGCACCACAGTTGCCTCGGTGAGAGTTTTGGATCGCCATTTAGCCATGCACGGTGTACTTTAACCATGGTGGCACACCAACAGCTTACAGACGTAACGGTTTCGGAAATGCTTCCACCCTTCGCCCGGAAACTGATGATTATGCCTTTTTGGACATCAGGTAAATCTTTCTGTTTACGCATTACGACAGCGACTTCACTGTTTTCCGCGTCCCGCCCGATATGCTTTATGTACCCTCCACTGCTAGTGCTGCCACTTTTTGCCTCCGAGTGGTTATTGCGCCGCATTGACGTTGAACATGGGTGGTGGTCACAGTAACGTAACTGGACCACGTAAATTCCTCTAGAAAGAATCAGAAGAACAACAGGGCCCAATGTGGAGCTCACCCCAGTGTTGCCAGTTATCAGGGTACTCCACAGTTTTGGCGCATGGAAACTGGCAACGCCGCATAGCATTCTGCGTACTTCTCAGAGCAGAATGCGTCTCACACCCGCCTCCTTACTTGCGTTCCACTATAAGGCTCACATTTCTAATCATATGACTCGAGTTGCCATCATTTCACTGCTTGAGATCTGACTGAGATAGGACAAGATATTTATGGAGCTTTTTCAAGACAGCACTTCATTAAGGGTAACTGCATCATCTGCAGAAAGTCTGAAGTTAGTGTTGATGTTGTTTGCAAGGTAATTAATATACGGCATCAACAGCAAGATGGTTCAAATGGCTCTGAGCACTATGGGACTCAACAGCTGAGGTCATCAGTCCCCTATAACTTAGAACTACTTAAACCTAACTAACCTAAGGACGTCAAACACATCCACGCCCGAGGCAGGATTCGAACCTGCGACCGTAGCGGTCGCGCGGTTCCAGACTGAAGCGCCTAGAACCGCTCGGCCACTCCGGCCGGCTGAACAGCAAGAGTTCCATCATATTTCCCTGGGGTATACCTGAAGATTTCTACATCTGAAGCTGATTCTCCATCCAAGATATATGCTAAGCTCTCCCCACCAATAAATCCTCCATCCAGTCAAAAATTTCGCACAATACCTTGAACGATGGTATTTTCAATAGCATGCGTAGGTTTGGTACTGAGTCAACTGCTTTTCGAGACGAAGCAGTACTGCATCTAACAGACGGTCTTGATTCCTTGACTTTCCGGATGCCATGTGACAAAAGTATGAGTCGGCTTGCACATGATCCTTGCTTTTGGTATCCTTGCTTTTGGTATCCTTGCTTTTGGTATCCTTGCTTTTGGTATCCTTGCTTTTGGTATCCTTGCTTTTGGTATCCTTGCTTTTGGTATCCTTGCTTTTGGTATCCTTGCTTTTGGTATCCTTGCTTTTGGTATCCTTGCTTTTGGTATCCTTGCTTTTGGTATCCTTGCTTTTGGTATCCTTGCTTTTGGTATCCTTGCTTTTGGTAGCCTTGCTTTTGGTAGCCTTGCTTTTGGTAGCCTTGCTTTTGGTAGCCTTGCTTTTGGTAGCCTTGCTTTTGGTAGCCTTGCTTTTGGTAGCCTTGCTTTTGGTAGCCTTGCTTTTGGTAGCCTTGCTTTTGGTAGCCTTGCTTTTGGTATCCTTGCTGCTTGATATGGAGGACGGTATTCTCTTTGAGATACCTAATTACAAAAGTCCGTAAATACTAAAACAGTCTCTGATCGCAAATATTTGTTTATTCAGTTCTCGGTTTCAATCATTACGATCATCTTCAGAGTGATTTAAAAAGATGAAATGTGCGTATTTATGAAAAAATGTACGTAATAGTAGGCTATCAACTATTACAAGCAGTATCGTAGCATGCAAAGTCTAGAAGGTTAGCAGTCGTAGACATCTTGAGGCAGTTAACAGAGTAAGCAAATAAAATACAGAGTGAACAGTAATAAAACCGACAAAGTGCAGGGACGGATTCCTGGCTGGAGATGGAAGAAAGAAGGTCCTATGAAAACGTACCGGAAATGGACGGTGTTCGTGTAACGACAACAAATCGTCCTGGGAGAGAATACTTCGTGCAGAGCGAAATCCTCTTTGACAATCATACATATAATAGTACGTTGGATTGCACAATGTTGACAGCCAATTACCTGGAGGTTGTACAAGGGTTCGCCTTAGTATCCTGTAGAACCCGACCCTCCAAATCTAGTGTACGCACGGTTCGACAACGCCCTGCAACTTCGTCTGTCTCAAGTGACCCATTGTCTCACATACTCCCAGAAAGGGCTTGACATGTAGTGTGATGTGGTTGGTGTCTGTGAGGATACTTATTTCTGTACAAATGTGCTGCCTCTCGACGTTTTCATGTGGTTCGCCATAAACAAACACCATTTCGACTTGTTCCCGACGCGGATACCGGACCATTCTGCTGTTTACAGTACGCTGCGACACTCACAGCCTGCAACACAAGCCGGCCGGAGTGGCCGAGCGGTACTAGGCGCACCAGTCTGGAACCGCGCGACCGCTACGGTCGCAGGTTCGAATCCTGCTTCGGGCATAGATGTGTGTGATGTCCTTAGGTTAGTTAGGTTTAAGTAGTTCTAAAATCTAGGGGACTGATGACCTCAGAAGTTAAGTCCCATAGTGCATAGAGCCATTTTGAACCCGCAACGCAGAAGGAACACACAGCACGTGGTCTGAGAAACTTTCACTCGTCAGCGCCATCTACCGTGGCAACGATGCATTTCTGGACTCATGTTCAAAGGAACTTTTTACTCCGTTTCCCGTCAGGAATCCGTCCCTGCAGGTTTTCGGTTGAATTATGTTCACCCTGTATAATGAGAAACAGGCGTTGGCTGCATATTCATCTTGTTCGTTAAGAAGTTTTAAAGGGCGGCGCTTCCTATTCCTCCATTTCTTCCAAAAGATTCAATAGACGTTCGTTAGGCGGAGAGCGTTGAAGCTGCATATTGTAGTCTACGTTAATTACGTAATGCTTGTCCATAGCAGGTCCTGTCCAAATGTAGTTCTGTTTTGTGGATGTGTGTGCTCCTTGGAACTAATGTTATAATTCCCGCCCGCGTGTCCAAGTTAAAGCTCCTCGCGATCACTGCATTGTATCCTTATAGACGGAGCGGTTCTAGGCGCTTCAGTCTGGAACCGCGCTGCTGCTACGGTCACAGGTTCGAATCCTGCCTCGGGCATGGATGTGTGTGATGTCCTTAGGTTAGTTAGGTTTAAGTAGTTCTAAGTTCTAGGGGACTGATGACCTCAGATGTTGAGTCCCATAGTGCTTAGAGCCATTTGAACGATTTTTTTATCCTATAGACGTCAAAATTCCAAAATTTATTATGTTTGTCACCTATCTTACCTACTTTTAGTGTGTTATTTATCTGATTATCTGAAAACCGCACATGTCATATCATCCGGACAAATATCTTCTTACTACTTACTATTTACTGTTACCTGTGGTCCTGAACGTTTGTATTGATCTTTTTTCTTCATTTAGTTGTATAGTTATATGGACTTGTGGCATCTTAGAACTTTCTCGTAGATGGCTTCTTGGAATGCTCGCCGTGCGCCCGACTTTTTTATCTTTTGACATGCTAGTGTTGTTTAACTTCATTGTACTACATATTCCACATGTTTATTTGCCGTTATCTTTTATAATTTAAACTTATATTTCTCTTTGTACTCACGTTAAAAACCTAGCTATTTCTTAAAGTGCATTTTAATGTATCCGATTTAGTTTTATGCAGAATGCCTGAGATCATGTTTCTGACCTTGCATCACGACGTTACAAACTCGATTCGACTGCGCAAATCATCTGCGGTAGTAGGAGCTTCGTGGTAGATTGCATCTTTCATTGCTCTCCCAACAGAAATAAATAAAGAGGAGTCAAATTGAGAGACATGGGCAGCCTTTGTACTGCTACATTGCGTCCTACCCAAGGGTCAGGAAACTTTTCATCCAGTATTTGTGTTTCAACACGTGAAGAGTGAGGTGGTCAGCCATCGTGTTCCACCACATACACTGTCACTCAACCAGTGGTACTACTTCTAGAAAAGACAGAATGTTTGTAGCCAAGTGTGCATACGTAATTATATTTACCATCCCTGGGATGAGGTAAGTCCCGCAATGGAATTTCCCATGATGCCGCACCACAGGTTTGCGCTTCACGGTCGTTGTTGTGCCTGGCAAAGCCAGCGTGCATTTTCAGTTGCCCAGTACTACATGTTACATAAATTTACATCACCGTGGTTCGTAAACGTTGCTTCTTCGATAAAGACAAAAGTTGGAAAAACGTAGTGTCGCCTTCCAAACGATGCAGATCAACCCGACAAAATGCTATACGATTTTCGAAATCTCATCCTCAAAGTGGTAGCTGATTTAGTGATAGATGTTAAAGGCGGAAATTATGTCGATGCAAGAAGCGAATGACAATCCTCTGCGTGATCCTTGACAATGTGTCTCGCGCCACCATTCGCTGTATAAAAGGAGCATTTTTGTACATGTCTGCATGCGAGGAATATTAAAGCAGAAAACACCTGCCGATAGACAACAAGTTTCCTCTATTTCTGCAGTGCAGACAGGTGAACAGTCAAAAGGCTGGATACAATGGCGTACTCTGGCATGAGCGTGTTTACAACGTGTTTACGGCCGACTTGGCTTTCAGTTTCAATGTATTTCCTGGATTATTTTGGGAAGAGTTTCAGCCTCAACAGTAGCAATCATTATGTGATTGTGCTCGTCTTTTCGAGAGCTTTCGGGTGTCGTTAAAAAGGTATATCATTCTATTTTTAAAACATTGTGGTTGCTTCAGTATGTCGATCGATACAAGAGTTAAGACTTTGACATTTTTTCACATGCCGAAGTACGTGACCCCTAGCGTTTTTGGTCGAAAACCTCGTTTCGTATCTGGAGATGTTCATCGAAATAAAAACGTTGATAGGCCATAAGGGTTTGCATATTTCGGTGGTTTTTACGCCATTAAAATCCTGCTCTACTCGTCAATGTGTCGATAGTCATTTTTCCGTCACTCAGTGCACAAATGGAGTAGAAACAAAAATCGATAACAATGGAACGATGTACGCTACGCCGTGCACTAATACAGTAGCTTGTGGAGTGTGTACGTAGGCGTGCACACTTCAGTCAAATTGTGGCCTCTAAAAATATTTGATGAAAACTTGTAAATAACAGATGCGGTTCAAAACCTACTATCGTGTGAACCACCGTACAAGTAATTTGCTTCGCTAAGGCTGAATACACCAGGCTAGTGTAGACCAGTCAATCCCTGCGAAGAAAATCAACGTAAGCATTAATGAAACATGTCGAATAACAACAAAGTGTATGAAACCCACGCCGCTACAAAAACTTTACCGAACTGCTGGTCTTTGGGTCCCAGCTCCCGAGGAACGACTCCCGAATTCGCAGAGAGGCTCAGAGAAGCCATCGATGGTCGACATCCTCTCCTTGGTATTGAGTGCGAGCATGGACGGCTGAGATCCCGTAGGTTTCCGAACACGGCCATTTAAGACCCACAATCTGACCATCCACAGCACAGGCAGTGCGTAGTGGCTGCACAACAACATGGAAAAGATGAAGGACCCTGAACCGCATAAGAACAGGGTCGCCCCTGTGAAAACAAATATGAACAAGTGGGGTCATGGTCATGTATATGACGACAAATGAGACTATGGTTTTGGGCGAGATAGTGGTACCCTTGGCCTGTTCTTACTATCACTACAGATGAAAAGTCGACGACTTGTGACTGAACGAGAAAGGAGGTCTAGAAGTGGCCCAATACAGGGCTGAAAGACTATGGTTTGTTTTCCGGACATAGTTGGTGGGTTGGTTTTGGAGAGGGGACCAAACAGCAAGGTCATAGGTCCCATCGGATTAGGAAAGGATGGGGAAGGAAATCGGCCTTGCCTTTCGAGGGAACCATTCCGGCATTTGCCTGTCTGAAGCGATTTAGGGAAATCACGGGAAACCTAAATCAGGATGGCCGGACCGGGTTAGAACCTCGCCGGACACGAAAAAGTAAAGTAAGACTTTTCAGTGGACTGAAATTTTATTTGGCCGCTGCAATGGTTTTTAAGGCTTGACAAACATCAGGCACTGTTAGATGCAACAGCTTATAAGGCTTGTGAAACGTCAAAATATAAGGCTCCTCGAAATGACATTCGGTATGGTCAAGCTGGCTGAGGCATCCTTGACTTTGTCATGCAAGGTTGTTCAAGAATATCAAATTCCATATTCTTGAGCGAGTGTGCCGACAACTTGTAGGCTTGTACAATCTGACTTATGTCGGACGAAATGAAGCAAATCAGTCAGAAGTTGGTGGAAGAGTTCACTGTCCTAAATTCAAACCAGTTTCAAGGACGTAGCTGCAGGGGGTTCCAGGGGTCCACCCCCCATTCTCTCTCCACCCTCCCCCCCCCCTTCCCCAACACCTAAACGAAATAACACACGACCTAGTTACCGCATAGGAAAAAAAAGGTATTTTGGTTTTCAATCATGGGACGAAAACGGGATACGCCCTATCGATAGTCAACGAGGCCAATAGCACTGTCGGCTATCGCCCGTGCATACTTTAGCCTGACCAAATACTGTGCATTTTTGGCCTAACTTGAGCTCAGTTTTTGTTCTGTTAATCTGTTCAGTTCAGTTCTTACCTGCAGTTGAAGATAACTTGAGTATTGCCGTTTATTGGTTTTGTGCTGAGTGCTGTTGTGATAATTTCTAGTTGTGGGTAAGTTTGTAACAAGAAAGAAGACGAAAATCGATTGTAATTTGTACGCTAGCGTTATGACAATTTAAAAATAGGTACGCACTACTACACTAGTCTAATTGCCTATGTGTAGCAGTTAAATATTAGCACAGGAGTCGTTATTTGGAGAATGGTAGAATTTTGGGGTTGCAATATTTAAGTGCTTCACAATACAGTGAAGCGCTAAACATCATAAAAAGTAACATCAAATTACAAACAGTTCATAAAAATTTACTTGAATTCTCCTGTGTCTACCAAATATCGCGTTTATCAACAAAAATATCGCCCAATCGATGACGGTTACATCTGTTCAAAAATTTGCACAAAATTCTATCATTAGTAGCCCAAATGGCAAAATATCGCTCAATCTGATCACTCAGGCGACACTCAGTTATGGAAACCAGTTCCGATACGGAACGACGTGGACGGGTTTGCGGAGAGCAGAAGTAGTAAGTGATGACAGCACTTTAAACAGTTCGTTCGTTCGTTCGTTCCTAAAAGATTTTTTCAGTGTGCTGCTTGAATTCTTTCGAGTCGAATGCGCCCTATATTCCCCCCCCCCCCCCTCCACACCCACCCATTTTGTCCAGAATCTATTTACGTTCTTGTAATATAATAATAACTGAAGCTTTTCCAGACGTTCTGCGATTGTCGTCAAGCTGTAATGTTTTTAAGTTGTAGAAACAATGATATAAAAATATTTTTAGTTGCTTTTGTAGCAGTATTAATCTTGAAGTTGGGGAATAGTTGTTTATTTCTCGGGCAGACAGTATTCAATGTTAATGTTTGTTTGCATAATATTTCGACAATATGCGTAGTTCAGCGATATTTACGTTGGGAGGGGTCTAGCGACCGTCGGTTTCTACTACAGCCTATGTATCTGTGCATAAGGATGGCGATGTATGATGTCAAGTTCTACTACAAGAACGACATTCTACTGTAAAATTTCCTATTCGTAATATCCTAGGAAAAGTAGGTCCAGCCGTCACAACTCTAATATATTAGTAACTAAACGCCATATAAACGACAATGTATTCCGTACATAGTAGAGGAGTCTATTAGCATCAAAGATTGTATAACCATATCATCATGGATAAATACAACTCGTTATGAGGTGGCATACATTAGAAGTCAAGTTGAAATCAATGCGTCAGTCAATGTTACGATCCCAACACTGGAGCATATAGTAATTGTGTATTCCGTTTTTAAATAAATTTGATAGCTACAGTTTCAAGTTGGCTGTTGAAATAGTAATTTAAAAAAGTTCTTGATTACTTGCGGAAACTGAAGAATTTTAATGAAATGAAAGATAATATCTCAGAATGAATTGAGGAACTAGTGACACTTTGATGTGCTGAAGGTATTCTGACTTGGTTGCAGATAACTTGTAAATTTAAGTAAAAGACTGCGCTAGGAGAAAGACTGCTATTGTGAGGAAGTTTGAACCTGTTGACCTTTATTAAGTTATTAATCCCATAGTTAAGATTCTTCTGCACTGCGACAGCGAACCTTTTACCAGATGACCGAGCTGCGTATTGTTAGCTAAGAGCCAATACATTTATTAGAATTTTAACTCATATAGCAATAAAGTGAAGTTTTAATATTTCTAAATAAATACACTGCTGGCCATTAAAATTGCTATACCAAGAAGAAATGCAGATGTTAAACGGGTATTCATTGGACAAATATACTAGAACTGACATGTGATTATATTTGCACTCAGTTTGGGTGCATAGATCCTGAGAAATCAGTACCCAGAAAAACCACCACTGGCCGAAATAACGGCCTTGATACGCCTGGGCATTGAGTCAAACATAGCTTGGATGGCGTGTACAGGTACAGCTGCCCATGCAGCTTCAACACGATACCACAGTTCATCAAGAGTAGTGACTGGCATATTGTGACGAGCCAGTTGCTCAGCCACCATTGACCAGCCGTTTTCAATTGGTGACAGATCTGGAGAATGTGCTGGCCAGGGCAGCACTCGAACATTTTCTGTGTCCAGAAAGGCCCGTACAGGGTAGGGTTTCGAAGTGATCGAATGAAGGGTAGAGCCACGGGTCGTAATGAATCTGAAATGTGACGTTCACTGTTCAGTGCGAACAAGAGGTGACTGAGACGTGTAACCAATGGCACCCCATACCCTCACGCCGGGTGATACGCCGGTATGGCGATGACGAATACACGCTTCCAATGTGCGTTCATCGCGATGTCGCCAAACACGAATGCGACCATCATGATGCTGTAAACAGAACCTGGATTCATCCGAAAAAATGACGTTTTGCCATTCGTGCACCCAGGTTCGTCGTTGAGTCAACCATCGCAGGCGCTCCTGTCTGTCATGCAGCGTCAAGGGTAACCGCAGCCATGGTCTCCGAGCTGATAGCCCATACTGCTGCAAACATCGTCGAACTGATCGTGCAGATGGTTGTTGTCTTGCAAACGCCCCCATCTGGTGACCCAGGGATCGAGACGTGGCTGCGCGATCCGTTACAGCCATGCGGATAAGATGCCTGTCATCTCGACTGCTAGTGATACGGGGCCGTTGGGGTCCAGCACGGCGTTCCGTATTACCCTCCTGAACCCACCGATTCCATATTTTGCTATCTGTCATTGAATCTCGACCAACGCGAGCAGCAATGTTGCGATACGATAAACCGCAATCGCGATAGGCTACAATCCGACCTTTATCAAAGTCGGAAACGTGGTGGTGGTACGCATTTCTCCTCCTTACACGAGGTATCACAACAACGTTTCACCAGGCAACGCCGGTCAACTGCTGTTTGTGTATGAGAAATCGGTTGGAAACTTTCCTCATGTCAGCACGTTGTAGGTGTCGCCAACGGCGCCAACCTTGTGTGAATGCTCTGAAAAGCTAATCATTTGCATATCACAGCATCTTCTTCCTGTCGGTTAAATATCGCGTCTGTAGTACGTCATCTTCGTGGTGTAGCAATTGTAATGGGCAGTAGTGTAAATACAGTACTTAATTTTGGATTTGCTTATTTCTCATGTATGTAGATGCTGTTGAGACTGTTGTTACGTATTTTCAAGGAAAAACTTTTCTTGCTTAACTTTATAGACCAAATACTATTTGTATGAAGGCCATCCAAAAGCAAATAATGTACATAAATATTAAAAAAATAATAGTCGTTTCAGAATAGACGAAAATCGTGAACCTTTTTATGTCCTCTTTAACAAATCGGACCACATTTAGACAAAATCCTGGCTGCGTCCTTGCTGGTCTTGTTAACACGTAGTCTAAATCGTACAGGTATTTTGGTAAGGCAAAGACGGTATTACGTACGTTATACTTTTCACGAAATTCGAAGATACTTACCCTGACCAGGGAAATACGTCGATATAGAAAATATCTTCCACAATCAACTACAGTGAGAAATGAATACACGAGTGTTGACGAGGCGACTTCACATGGTAAGTTAAACACGTCGGTCAACGTTAAGAACACTGTGCAGTAAGAGTGGCGCATTGCCAGAAGTGTGTACATGTTCTGGGTTTCCTGCAGACTCAGGTCTGCTGCGGTACGGGTAACAAGAGCATCACACAGGATGACCGAAAAGGCGCAACAACTGGAATCACACTCCAAAGTTGAAGCACGCAAGACAGTGTGATTCTTGTGCACAGAACGTCTAAATTGCAACCAGAGTAACCGCGAAGTTAGTGGCGGTTTACGGGTCAAATACAACGTCGAGTCCAGCAGCAATGAAATGGTGCCAACAATTCGACCTGCCGGCCGGTGTGGCTGAGCGGTTCTAGGCGCTTCAGTCTGGAACCGCGCGACCACTACGGTCGCAGGTTACACCTTAGGTTAGTTAGGTTTAAGTTCTAGAGGACTGATGACCTCCGATGTTAAGTCTGATAGTGCTCAGAGCCATTGGAACCATTTTGATGCTGACTCGGAAGGAAGGCCACCGACATCGACCACTGACAACTATGTCCAGGCAGTCGAGGAACCGATCTACAGCAGCCGCAGAGGAAACATTGTTTCCAATGATGAGGACATTCTCGAATGGCTCCGTGATTGAGGTGCAGGTTTGTACCGTCGAGGAACTGAACGATTGGTGAAACCGTTCTACCGTTGTTTAGGCGATAGGTAATAATGAATATCGAAAAATGGAGTAAAGTATCTGTGTCACTCTGAAGCGTAGTGCATCAGTCAGTAAAAGGCAGTTGGTCCGCCATTATAATGGGTAACTTCCTTTTTGAATCGTTCGTTTGTGTGGCTGTATTGTCTATAGCTGCTTCATAATTCCTGAGGATATTTTTGTTTTGTCGTTGCAACCTCAATAAAATGCGTGCTTTTTCACCAGAAGATGCCTTTCACTTTATTGAGGTAAGACATGATCAGTGGTCTGTAGTTAAAGATATTTATAATTTGAATTGTTTTTTAGATCGAAAAGCAATTCGTTAACAACATGTTGCTTCTTACTTACGGTGATTTCCGTTTGGTTTCTCGCCTCCATCGGGAAGTGCCGTCTGCTAGCACATCTTTCGAGTTACTGAGGGGCCGATGGGGTAACGTCTCTGCACGATGTTAGGAATCGTCAGGAAGCGCTCGTGGCGCTAAGAAAACATGATTATTCAGTGAATCGTTTATTTTGACAACTTTTACATTGGGTGGTGCACTATTGGCCGTAGTTGCCTCCTGCCATGGTCACGGACAGACTCTCGGTGTAGGACGCTACACCAGCCCTTGCATCTGCGTCGTTCCCTTTTGCGTCGATACGGATGCTTAGTCCAGACTGGTACAGGATGGGCAGCTGCTACCGGCTGAGGGAGTGTATTCGATCACACTCGGTACCTCTTCTTCCCTGGACCACCACATCCGCGGTGTGGTGTAGGCGGCAGGCGGTGAAGCAAGTAATGCCGGCCTGGTAGGTCCCGCACCCGGAGTCGCTTAGGCGTACCGGATGGTGGTCCGGTGGAAACCCTGGCCGTCGTCTTCCGTCTCACACTCAGAGAGTACAGTACCTGTCACTGCACTGCTACTGGTAGTTCATCAGCTCTCCCATCAGTGGTGGGTGGTGTGACACAGCGTGAAGTTCGTCAGAGGAGTTCAGGTCTGCGGCAATCCAAAGCTGGCGGGTACTGCGCTGGTCGATCTGAGACAAGACTTACTAACGGAACGGAAAGTCATCGACACGGACTCCATCGTTCCCATTGATCTGAACCGTTCTCCTCTGCTTGGTGCTGGGGCTGCGGAATTTAAAGAGCTCTCCGTAGTTCTGTGACGTGCGGTTTACTAGTGATGACCGCACGTGGTCACGTTATTTTGCTACCCTTGCTTTAATTCCCTCTTAGCAGCTAATTAAATTGGTCTATGAGTGTTTTCCCTAGCGTTGTCTATTACTTCTTGCTGCATCCCTCCGCGCGAACGAGCGTGCTTGTTGTTTTGCTTAGTCACTGTCCTTTTCTGTTTTCCCACTGCTTGCAGTGGACACTCATTCGGGAGGACGACGGTTCAAGCCCGCATCCGGCCATCCTGACTTAGGTTTCCCCTGATTTTCCTAAATCTCTCCAGGCAAATGCCGGGATGGTTCCTTTGAAAGGGCACGGCCGACTTCCTTCGCTAATCCGATGAGACCGATGGCCTCGTTGTCTGGTCTCCTCCCCGAAAACAATCAACCCACTGCGTGTGTGCCGGCCGCGGTGGTCTAGCGTTTCTAGGCGCTCAGTCCGGAACCGCGCGACTGCTACGGTCGCAGGTTCGAATCCTGCCGCGGGCATGGATGTGTGTGATGTCCTTGGGTTAGTTAGGTTTAAGTAGTTCTAAGTTCTAGGGGACTGATGACCACAGATGTTAAGTCCCATAGTGCTCAGAGCCATTTGAACCACTGCGTGTGTTTTTCGTTAGACACTGATACTTGTAATGTAAGTTTTAGTTGCCCTGCAGAACTATGCATTTTTCATGTTGTACATAGCACACTTTTTCACACACTACTTTTATTTCTCTTATTTTTATGCATCTAAGTCTGTACTGTGCGTTTTGTTGTTGCCAACATAACAATACCACTAGCTTGCGTTTCAGCTGTACTCTTGTATTTTAGTTAATTGTGTGTGTGTAATTCTATTTAATTATGTTATTGTGTATTTATATACTGCGTAACGATAGTGAAGGAGTAGTGATTTTTTTTTTTTGGGCGGGGGGAGGAGGGAGAACCCATGATGGGTGGATGGAGGAAGAGGTGAGGAGCAATAAGTAAATAAAATTGGGTGGAGGGAGTGGGGGTTAGGTGGGAGAGGGTGAAGTATGGAAAAGGCTCTCTTCTTCATCATGTAATTTCTTCAATTATTTTATATAGTGTCTGGTTTCCAATGTTTATTTGGTCATTGAGCAACTGTTTGTGTTAATGCTTGGTGTATGTGGAAATTTTCTCGGAAAGGGTGGAGGTGGCTGTCTTTACTGATTCTTATGGCGGTCATATCTTTTGCAATATTGCTGGGTCTATGGTGTTCTTGTTTTAGATGATCCGCAAATGTTGAATGTTTTGTACCGCATTTAAATACTCTGACGTGTTCCTTATATCTTGTGCCGAATGTCTTGCTAGTCATTACTTTTTGAAGTCCACACGTATGAAGAGCTGATGTCTGCAAGTCAACACAAATGTGTACTTGAAGTTTTCATAGCACCTTCAGCAGGGAAGAAGTATCATCAGGCCCTGACAGAGTAACTTAACGTGAATACGGGTTCTCGTTTTATTAACCAGTTTTCCCCTAATTTTCACGTTTCGGTTTTTCCTTTTTCTGACTTACACTGGCAAAACCAACCAAAATGATAAATCAATCGTCGACATAGCTGCACATATTAGAAGCATAACCTAACGGTTGTACGAGAACGGTTGGTCCGTGAGGAGGCGAATGGGATCTGTGTTTACCTGTTGCAAGAACGCTTGATCAAGGAAGCTTCTCAATCTTGTTGTTAAAAGTGTGGCCACATTACACAAACGTACTCTCCTCTGCAATTCTCTCTCTCTCTATCTATCTATCTCTCTATCTCTGTCATACACACTGTGTGTGTGTGTGTGTGTGTGTGTGTGTGTGTCTGTCTGTCTGTCGTTATCAAGAAAGCAACCTGAATTTGAGTTAGAGTGTGATGATTAGATGGGTGGAGATGGATGTGCAACAATATTAGTTTGTGATAGTGGGAAGGCTGGAAGAAACGAGGCATAACTCAAAACTCTAGACAATCTTCGTGTATTAATGAGTAATGACGAAACACGCCGATGCTACGACTTTATAACAGCTACCTTATTCTTAGAAACTAGTCAAGTAAGGTAGTATAGTTTGTATGATATTTTAGATATTATTTTGTTTGAAGGATAACTGACATACATATACATGCGTACACTTTCTGTTTACGCATTTTAGTAGTTTTAGACATAGCTGATAACGCGATAAGAAGAAAAAGCCAACAGGTATTTTTAGATCCAGGGAGAATAGCGACGAATGGAGAAGTAGTTTTCAGATTTCGCTACAAATGGCTCTGTGAGCACTTGGTACTAGACAACATCCATTACACGTTCTGGTGTATCGTAATGAGGAAAGTAGTCAACTTTCTGACACTGAGGTCTACGAAGTCTGCTATAGTGTCTAACAAAGAAGTTGCAGGCCCTAGACGTTGGAGAAGATTTGCAGCACAAGATCAACGGTGAAAAGCAGCACAGTGGTCAGCACACAGGACTTGCATTCGGAAGGATGACGGTTTCGAATCCCCTTCCTCCACAGAAGTGCCGGGGTGGTTCGTTTGAAAAATCCAGCCCGATTTCCTTCCCTATCGTTAACCAGTCCGAGTTTGTGCTCCGTCTCTGATGATCTCGGTGTCGACGCGACGTTCAACTCTTGTCTTCCTTCCTTCTTTCCTAACACGTGATTTCCAGTTGGAGCGCTTATCAATGTAAAGACCTTAGAATTTAGATTAATCTGGTACGCTTGCAGATTTTCCCCCACGTCTTATTTCTTGGAGTGTGGCTAAGCCTTGAACACTTCAGAATTCATGTACGAATGGTAATCATAAAGTTTTAATTGTTGTTGTTGTTGTGGTCTTCAGTCCTGAGACTGGTTTGATGCAGCTCTCCATGCTACTCTATCCTGTGCAAGCTCCTTCATCTCCCAGTACCTACTGCAACCTACATCCTTCTGAATCTGCTTAGTGTATTCATCTCTTGGTCTCCCTCTACGATTTTTACCCTCCACGCTGCCCTCCACTGCTAAATTTGTGATCCCTTGATGCCTCAAAACATGCCCTACCAACCGATCCCTTCTTCTAGTCAAGTTGTGCCACAAACTCCTCTTCTCCCCAATGCTATTCAATACATCCTCATTAGTTACGTGATCTACCCACCTAACCTTCAACATTCTTCTGTAGCACCACATTTCAAAAGCTTCTATTCTCTTCTTGTCCAAACTATTTATTGCCCATGTTTCACTTCCATACATGGCTACACTCCATACAAATACTTTCAGAAACGACTTCCTGACACTTAAATCTATACTCGATGTTAACAAATTTCTCTTCTTCAGAAACGCTTTCCTTGCCATTGCCAGTCTACATTTTATATCCTCACTACTTCGACCATCATCAGTTATTTTGCTCCCCAAATAGCAAAACTCCTTTACTACTTTAAGTATCCCATTTCCTAATCTAATACCCTCAGCATCACCCGACTTAATTCGACTACATTCCATTATCCTCGTTTTGCTTTTGTTGATGTTCATCTTATACCCTCTTTTCAAGACACTGTCCATTCCGTTCAACTGCTCTTCCAAGTCCTGTGCTGTCTCTGACAGAATTACAATGTCATCGGCGAACCTCAAAGTTTTTATTTCTTCTCCCTGGATTTTAATACCTACTCCGTACTTTTCTTTTGTTTCCTTTACTGCTTGTTCAATATACAGATTGAATAGCATCGGGGAGAGGCTACAACCCTGTCTCACTCCCTTCCCAACCACTGCTTCACTTTCATGCCCCTCGACTCTTACAACTGCCATCTGGTTTCTGTACAAATTGTAAATAGCCTTTCGCTCCCTGTATTTTACCCCTGCCACCTTTATAATTTGAAAGAGAGTATTCCAGTCAACATTGTCAAAAGCTTTCTCTAAGTCTACAAATGCTAGAAACGTAGGTTTGCCTTTCCTTAATCTTTCTTCTAAGATAAGTCGTAAGGTCAGTATTGCCTCACGTGTTCCAACATTTCTACGGAATCCAAACTGATCTTCCCCGAGGTCGGCTTCTACCAGTTTCTCCATTCGTCTGTAAATAATTCGCGTTAGTATTTTGCAACTGTGACTTATTAAACTGATAGTTCGGTAATTTTCACATCTGTCAACACCTGCTTTCTTTGGGATTGGGATTATTATATTATTCTTGAAGTCTGAGGGTATTTCGCCTGTCTCGTACATCTTGCTCACCAGATGGTAGAGTTTTGTCAGGACTGGCTCTCCCAAGGCCGTCAGTAGTTCTAATGGAATGTTGTCTACTCCCTGGGCCTTGTTTCGACTCAGGTCTTTCAGTGCTCTGTCAAACTCTTCACGCAGTATCGTATCTCCCATTTCATCTCCATCTACATCCTCTTCCATTTCCATAACATAGTCCTCAAGTACATTGCCCTTGTATAGACCCTCTATATACTCCTTCCACCTTTCTTCTTTCCCCTCTTTGCTTAGAACTGGGTTTCCATCTGAGCTCTTGATATTCATACAAGTGGCTCTCTTTTCTCCAAAGTTCTCTTTAATTTTCCTGTAGGCAGTATCTATCTTACCCCTAGTGAGATAAGCCTCTACATCCTTACATTTGTCCTCTAGCCATGCCTGCTTACCTATTTTGCACTTCCTGTCGATCTCATTTTTGAGACGTTTGTATTCCTTTTTGCCTGATTCGTTTACTGCATTTTTATATTTTCGCCTTTCATCAATTAAATTCAATATTTCTTCTGTTATCCAAGGATTTCTACTAGCCCTCGTCTTTTTACCTACTTGATCCTCTGCTGCCTTCAGTACTTCATCCCTCAGAGCTACCCATTCGTCTTCTACTGTATTTCTTTCCCCCATTCCTGTCAATTGTTCCCTGATGCTGTCCCTGAAACTCTGTACAACCTCTGGTTTAGTCAGTTTATCCAGGTTTTAATTATCACTTTGAAATAATATTTAAAAAAAAAAAAACAATTTGCGAGCATTAAATTTGGTCATGGTGTCATTCCTCCTCTATATACTTATCTCGTAATTCGAGACATTTTCTCGCTACGACTGGAAAAAGTTGTGGCAGGTGCATGCAGAGATTGGTGTCCCACGAAACTGCCTCGCAGCTGTCAAGAAAAGTATGTGGCACTCTCGATACGTTCAATATATCAAAAGTTGTAAGGCAGGGTTGTGTTCTATCTCCCCCAACTGTATAACATATATACGGATGTCATCAGGAACCGGGTTGCTTTTAGCCAGCAGCAAAGATGAATTTGATGAGCTACTAACAAAAGTAAAGAACACTATTCTACCGTGTGGATAAGGCCTCAATCTCAGTAAGTCCAAACACATGATAATTGACGTGGGAGCACACGTTCAGCTCACAGGTCTGTTAAAGGAACTGGAATTCGTGGATTGATTCATCTATCTTGGGTCAACCCTTCGCGAGAAGACGAGGTAAGAAGATGGATCATGCTAGGCTGCGAGGCTATGAAGCAGCTCACCAAGATTTGGCAGAACAGAGAGATAACGAACACTGCAAAGGCCTGGCTTCTTGCAACATTTCCGTTTTCCATCTTCTTTTATGCTTGCAAAACATGGCCACTTGAGGCCAGAGGCAAGCAGCTGTGGTGCTGATGGAGAATGACACCCATAAAATGATCTGAAAGAAGAACGAATGCGATCATTATTGAGCAACTCAGCATCTCCAGGAGGCTTTATTCTCATGTCAAACAAAATACTCGTTTTCTGGCCAAAATGAGAGAAGAGCTGGATAAAACAGAAAATAACTATTGAGGAGAATGCCGAGGGCAATAGACTGGTGGGAACAGCAGCAAACAGGTGGATGGAACAAATCAAGCTATGGGAATGAATAGAGAAGCTATTGCAGCATATTTTTCTTTAGTTCTGGATGTCTTAACAGCAAATTCTTTACTGGATAAGCTTGGCCGCCTGTACAACATGCACGAAACTGGGTTTCAGATGAATCCTAGGTGAGACAAAGTGATAACAGAAAAAGGTTCTCCTTCTTTGTTTCAAGTAACTTCCCGAGGAAAAGGGGAAACCATAATGGTAATCACATGTTGCAATGCTGAAGGCAACTTCATTCCTCCATCGTGCAATTTAAAAGGTAAAAGAAAGAAGTCTGAATGGGAAGATGGACTTCCGAGCGGTTCGATTGTATTTATGAATGAGAGATCAGGGTATGTCAACTCTGATATATTCATGAGTTGGATCAAAGACAACTTTATTCCCAGAAAACAACAAGGAAAAGTAGTTCTGCTTCTCGATGGGCACACCTCATATTCTACTGATCCAGCTATGCTTGATATTGCAACGGAAAATGATGTGATCATGATTTGTTTTCCTCCGCATTCAACACGCTACCTTCAACCTCTTAACAGGTGTGTTTTCAAATCACTGAAACAAGCTTTTTACAGGACAATGCGAAACTGGACATTGTGTCATCCTGAACGTAAAGTCTCAAGAGCAAAGTTCCCAGTCTTCCTCATTGAAGCCTGGAAGAAAGCTGCAGTTCCATCCAATGCTCAATCTGGATTTGAAGCTTCTGGCTTGTACCCATACAACCAGGAAAGAAATCCGTGGAAGGCATTTCAAATTTCTGATCTGGTTGCTACTGGTGTGGCAGACAAGAATGATGGATATAACACCGACTGTAGAGGATGTGCTCAGGTTGTTCTCCCACAGAAAGGCAATAGAAGGCTTGAAGCACATGTTGATGACTGATGACCTCAGAAGTTAAGTCCCATAGTGCTCAGAGCCACATGTTGATAATGAGCCGATGCCAGGAACATCGTTCGAAGAAATTACTCCTATGCCTATCTGGGATCCGCTGCCATGTAAGTGAAGAAAGAAAACCGCTGAAGTTCTCAGAGAAGGGAGTCGAAAAGAAGCAGCAAGAGCTAGGTCACAGCGAGTTAAAAGCAGAAAATCAACTCCAGTTCGGTCTAAGTTTAGCAAACCAAGTAACTCAGCAAATGACAGTGATTATTGTGCTGAGTGTGCCAAGAATTACTATGATAAAAATGGACCACAGGTGGATTGGCGTCAGCGTGTCATTTGCAATAAATGGTTGCATGAAACCTGTGTAGAGAAAGAAAACAAGTGAAATAACTGTGCAAATGAATTCTGATTTCATTTGGATGTTTTCTTGTCATTTGCTTATTCTTAAATATATTTATATATTTGTTTTGTATTCTATTCCTTACAAACGTAATAAGTTTGCTTTCTGAATTACGTATGTAGCTATGTTGTATCATAAATGCACAAAACTAGTGCTGAAATCTCCTAGCAATATAACTGTCATCTCACCCTGATGTTGGGGTGAGATGCCTAAACGACACTGTTCATCAAAAAATTAAATACTAATGGTTTCGTAACGCCAACTGGCCTTTTCATAAAAAATCTCATCAGTGAACAATATTTCAGTGCTGATCCTAAATCTCCAATTCTAACTCGCCTTTTGATCCTCCAAACCTTAAGTTTGGCATCTTCCCCCGATCTACTCTAAGAGCTGCAAATGCGTTTTACATCTCAAAATAACTAAACTGTTAGCAAAAAAAAGACGGAAAAACACGTAACTTTAGCTAACACTCTTGTAACACACCTATAGCTTCGTCCTAACCCCACCCTCTGACGTAACCAGAGCTTCGACCGGTAACAGAACGTTTTCAATCACGTGACTAAAGCTTGAATGTAGTGATTTTTAACCCTTAATTACTTAAAAATAACAGATATTTCGTCAGATTATTAACCGAAAGTGCTATTTGAATGTTATAACCATTCTGAATAACAATAATCCACACGTTAATTTTAACATGGGACAGTAGCTTATTGCTTGTAGACACGTTCTAACAGTCCGCCACGAAACACCAACAAAGCAATTTCACATACGGTATGGTCATGGGCACGTACAAACTCCATTGCTCATTTTTGCCATACACTGTCACGTCCTTACATGTACCCATGGTTACGTACAATGGCCACTTGAAACATAACTGTCTCACTGATCGCTACTGCTTTACGCCCACGTGGAGGCAATGTGCGCGCAGTTGAGCACGTGACTCCATCACTACGCCATCTGTAAAAGCTTAACAGTTCATCTTTGCGTGCCCACTGGCGTGACAAAATTATTGTCCGGTGAGGTTATGATGCGTCGTTGCAAAACACTTCCACCAACCCAGCACAGACTGCCGCAGCGTAGTCCCCCCTTCAAGTACTGCAACCGAATTATCGTCGCGCTCCACTTTACAAATAAGCTGTGTCATTTGGTCTTGGGTCCTCTAGCATTGGGACTACAGACATATATGTTGTTGTTGTAATCTTCAGTCCAGAGTCTGGTTTGATGCAGCTCCCCATGCTACTCTATCCTCTGCACGCTGCTTCATCCCCGCGTAACTACTGCAACCTACATCCTTCTGAATCTGCTTAGTGTATTGACCTCTTGGTCTCCAGCCGGCCGTGGTGGCCGAGCGGTTCTAGGCGCTACAGTCTGGAACCGCGCGACCGCTACGGTCGCAGGTTCGAATCCTGCCTCGGGCATGGATGTGTGTGATGTCCTTAGGTTAGTTAGGTTTATGTAGTTCTAAGTTGTAGGGGACTGATGACCACAGAAGTTAAGTCCCATAGAGTTCAGAGCCATTTGAACCATTTTGAATTACGTAGTTATTATTTTTTGAGGGTGATGGGTAAGACTTTACGAGTACCATCCGTAATGAGGGTTCCTAGACTGACGGCCGTGTGTGCACCCGCCAGTGTTCCGGGCGGCGCCGCCCACGCCCCCGAGCCCGGCGCAGGCGGCGCAGAAGGAGGCGGCGGCCGACGAGGGCGGCGGCGGGGGCGGCAGCTTCCTGTCCTCCACGTGGCGGCTCGTCACCAACCCCGGGTTCGCGCTGCTGCTCGTCGCCTACGGGATCAACGTCGGCGACTTCTACGCCATCTCCACGCTGCTCAACCAGGTCGTCCTGCAGTACTTCCCGGTGAGTCGCCCACCTCTCTTTATCTACTGTACTGCTGCAGCCAATCAAACAGCTGCAGGCTTCCGAAATAATACAGGGTGTTCAACAAGCTATACAACTCATTCGAGAAAAATGACCAAGTAATAAAAGTTTACCTCACCCATTAGATAATCTATTCAGTGCCACTCTATAAATAAAAATCGTTATTTAACTTTGTTACCAAAAATCTCGAAAAGTACTTTACCGATTTACTTAGCTTTTGCGCAATTCTCTGATAAACATTTTGGAAAGCATAGGCTCTCTCTCTCTCTCTCTCTCTCTCTCTCTCTCTCTCACTCTCTCACTATGTACACACATCAAAAAAAGTTTTGCATCATCCCGGTTCAGAGACTTCCCGAACCTGTACAGAAAACTGGAATAGAGATCAACATAAACATCATTTCCGCCTTTTTTATTGATCTAGAAAACCACACATTACATGTTGTACCACCATACAGCGAGACATTCAGAGGTTGTGGTCCAGACTGCTGTACACACCGGTACTTCTAATACCCAGTAGCGCGTCCTCTTGCATTGATGCATTCGTCGTGGCATACTATCCTCAAGTTCATCAAGGCACTGTTGGTCCAGATTGTCCCTCTCCTCAACGGCGATTTGGCGTAGATCCCTCAGAGTGGTTGGTGGATCAAGTCGTCCATAAACAGCCCTTTTCAATCTATCCCAGGCATGTTCGATAGGGTTCATATCTGGAGAACATGCTGCCCACTCTAATCAAGCGATGTCGTTATCCTGAAGGAAATCATTAACAAGATGTGCACGATGGGGGCGTGAATTGTCGTCCATGAAAACGAATGCCTCGCCAATATGCTACCGATATGGTTGCCCTACGGGTCGGAGGATGGTATTCACGTATCTACAGCCATTACGGCGCCTTTCGTGACCACCAGCGGCGTACGTCGGCCCCACATAATGCCACCCCAAAACAGCTGGAAACCTTCACCTTGCTGCACTCGCTGGAGAGTGTGTCTAAGGCGTTCAGCCAGACTGGGTTGCCTCCAAACACGTGTCCGACGATTGTCTGGTCGAAGGCATATGCGACACTCATCGGTGAAGAGAACGTGGTGCCAGTCCTGAGAGGTCCACTCGGCATGTTGTTGCGCCCATCTGTACCGCGCTGCATGGTGTCATGGTTGCAAAGATAGACCTCACCATGGACGTCAGGAGTGAAGTTGCGCATCATGCAGCGTATTGCGCACAGGCTGAGTCGTAACACGACGTCCTGTGGCTGCACGAAAAGCATTATTCAACATGGTGGGCGTTGCTGTCAGGGTTCCTCCGAGCCATAATCCGTAGGTAGCGGTCATCCACTGCAGTGGTAGCCCTTGTGCGGCCTGAGCGAGGCATGTCATCGATAGTTCCTGTCTCTCTGTATTTCCTTCATGTCCGAACAACATCGCTTTGGTTCACTCCGAGTCGCCTGGACACTTACCTTGTTTAGAGCCCTTCCTGGCACAAAGTAACAATGCGAACGCGATCGAACCGCGGTGTTGACCGTCTAGGCACAGTCGATCAACAGACAACACGAAGTGTGTACCTCCTTCCTGGTGTAATGACTGGAACCCGATCGGCTGCCCGACGCCCTCCGTCTAATAGGCGCTGCTCATGCATGGTTGTTTACATCTTTGGGCGGGTTTAGTGACATCTCTGAACAGTTCATATGTTCAAATGTGTGTGAAATCGTATGGGACTTAATTGCTAAGGTCATCAGTCCCTAAGCTTACACACCACTTAACCTAAAGTATCCTAAGGACAAACACACACACCCATGCCCGAGGGAGGACTCGAGCCTCCGCCGGGACCAGCCTCTCTGAACAGTCGAAGGGAGTGTGTCTCTGATATAATATCCACAGTCAACGTCTATCTTCAGGAATTCTGGGAGCTGGGGCGATGCAAAAGTTTTTTTGATGTATGTATGTAAAGGTAAACTTAGTTAAGAAAATTTTCGAAAAGCTAGTGACCCAATTATGTGAAATACTTACACGATGCTCTGTCAATGTGTTCTCCACCGCTTTAGTTCAGACCTTTGCATGATACCCTAATAAACATTTAGACGGACTCCGGCTACATATTCGTAACATACATAACATATAAATACAGTAAATTTAAAATGTAAAGTGGAAACTTAGTTAGCAAAACTCTCGAAAGGTGTTTGACCAATTTACTTCGAATATTCATACCGACATTTTTCTAATAACAGTTTCCAGGTTTTCTGTCAAAACTGCGGGAAAGAAAATACTGTGCTCTGAAAACGTGCAGTTTCGTTAGCATTTTCAAAGCCAGTTTTAAATACAATAGCAGGACCTTTAAACCGTTAGGCAAATGGCTTTTCTCAAATATATTCTTTCTCATTACACATAATTTTAAATAAAACCTGTATATGCAACAATGTGTTGGTTTGTTCTCGTCCTCGCAATTGGCCTTAACAGAGAACAGGAAAGTAGTTTCTATGGGATATTGACTTACGTTTGGAATACATTCCCCGCTCGCAGATTGAAACTATGCAAAATACCACCATTGAAGCTGTTATCCTGAGTGACCCAGTAGCTCTCTCATAGCCAGCATACCAGTGATATCAACCATTATCCCATTCATTTTAAGCGAATTCAGCTCCCTATTGAGGTTTTGTTTGCAACAACGATAAACAAGCCTTAAGGTCAGAGAGAGGGTGGAAGAGGGCGTGGACAGAGAGCGGGAGGAAGAAACGCACATAGAGAGAAAGAGGAGGATGAGGATGATCAGGATAATGATTATGATGATGATGATGATGTTTGGCTTGTGGGGCGCTCAACTGCGCGGTTATCAGCACCCTTACAAATTCCCAACATTTGCTCAGTCAATCTCGCCACTTTCATGAATGATGATGAAATGATGAGGGCAACGCAAACACCCAGTCATCTCGAGGGAGGTGAAAAGAGGAGAAGGCGATGAGCAAAAAGAGAAGAGGAGGAGTAAATGGGCAGAGGTACGGGGGAGAAGGTTACGAGGAGATACAGATCGGGGGTGAGGATGAAATGGACAAAGAGAGGGATGGCACGAGATGGACAGAGCGAGGTAGCAGAAGGAGATAAGGACGGGCATCACATTTACATACATATTTAGCTATTGAGAAGCATTACTGTTTTCGCTAATATTAGAAACACACTGCTTGGCAAAAAAAAAAAAAAAAAAAAAAAAAAAGAGAGAGAGAGAGACGCGCATATGGGAAGAAAGAAACGAAATGGAGCTTTACAGGTTGGGAGAGAATGTGCTGCTTTTCCAGTGTTTACAAAATCGAGTCAAATTTGCGAAGAATATGCATGTATGAGCCCACTCATGATGTTACCTCTGGCTACGTTGCATGCACTGATCACTGATTCGGTTGCAATGGATGCCAGGCAGCCGCTATTCCCACTGCTGAGACAAGCTGACCACTACTGTTGTAGCTGGTCCTTGATGTCTTCGATACCGGCCCTAGGACGGAGTTGGCGTCCGATCTGGTCCCACACATGCAGTGAGGGGGGGGGGGACACCGGCGATATTGCCTGCCTCGGGTGTAACTCAACATCATGCCGACAGTTCACACACACGTGCCATGTGTGGACGAGCATTGTCGTGTTGAAAAATGGCATCTTGATTACATGAGAGATGACGCATGAAGACACCGGATGTCCGTCACGAACCGCTGTACTGTCAAGAGTTCTCTCTGTCACTACCAGCCGTGACCTGAAGTCTACTCGATGGCCCCCCACAGATTTAGGCTGGAGAAACACTGCTGTGCCTCGGCGTTGGAAGGGTGAGACCACACCGCACGTCGCCGACGATGATCATCCAGGGTAGTGCAGAACCGCGACTAGTCGCAGAACACAATGTGAAAACATTCATCAGCAGGCTACGCTTCCTGGTTACTGTAACACCTCAAGCGCAGCCGTTTCTGATGCATTGACAGCAGCCACACTAATTTCCCAGTCCGGCTGCCTGTAGTCTCCGACCAGTGCTGTGGGAGGACACAGAATGTTGCGAGGAGATGTGAAGGGATTTAAGACGTGCTTGGTGCACAGTGCGGCCATGCTCCCTTGTGCTAGTCCGGCGTGTGTGGTCGACCGGGATGTTGACGACGAGTGTGCCTGCCCATGCAGTCCAGTATCAGGCCACTGGACCATCCGAATGCTCCACTAATCTGAATACTGTAATCTGTCAAGTGGAGACCAACAGCAATTGAGAGATTCATACCAAATAAATTCCCCCATGGTACACAAAACAGGTCCGAACGCTGTTGCAGAGGCAACGGAAAAAGCATGCGAAGTTCAGAAGAACGCGAAATCCCGAAGATTGGCTAAAATTTACAGACGCGCGAAATTTGGCACGGACTTCAATGCGAGATGCCTTTAATATGTACCACAACGAAACATTGTCTTGAAATTTGGTAGAAAATCCGAAGAAATTCTGGTCGTTTGAAAAGTACACAAGCGGAAAGATGCAGTCAATACCTTCGCTGCGCAGTGCCGATAGTACTGTTACCGACGACTGTGCCGCTAAAGCGGAGTTATTGAACGCAATTTTCCGAAATTCCTTCACCAGGGAAGACCAATGGAATATTCCAAAATTTGAAACACGAACAGGTGCTAGCGTGAGTTTCTTAGAAGTAGATACCTTAGCGGTTGCGAAGCAACTCAAATCGCTTGATACGGGCAAGTCTTCAGGTCCAGATTGTATACCAATTAGGTTCCTTTCAGATTACGCTGATACAATAGCTCCCTACTTAGCAATCATATACAACCGCTCGCTCACCGATAGATCTGTACCTACAGACTGGAAAATTGCGTAGGTCGCACTAGTGTTTAAGAAGGGTGGTAGGAGTAATCCATCGAACTACAGACCTATATCATTGACGTCGGTTTGCAGTAGGGTTTTGGAGCATATACTGTATTCAAACATTATGAATCACCTCGAAGGGGACGATCTATTGATACGTAATCAGCATGGTTTCAGAAAACATCGTTCTTGTGCAATGCAGCTAGCTCTTCATTCGCACGAAGTAATGGCCGCTATCGACAGGGGATCTCAAGTTGATTCCGTATTTCTAGATTTCCGGAAAGCTTTTGACACCGTTCTTCGCAAGCGACTTCTAATCAAGCTGCGGGCCTATGGGGTATCCTCTCAGTTGTGCGACTGGATTCGTGATTTCCTGTGAGGAAGGTCGCAGTTCGTAGTAATAGACGGCAAATCATCGAGTAAAACTGAAGTCATATCAGGTGTTCCCCAGGGAAGCGTCCTGGGACCTCTGCTGCTCCTGATCTATATAAATGACCTGGGTGACAATCTGAGCAGTTCTCTTAGGTTATTCGCAGATGATGCTGTAATTTACCGTCATCCGAAGACCAGCATCAGTTGCAAAGCGATTTAGAAAAGATTGCAGTATGGTAGGGCAGGTGGCAGTTGACGCAAAATAACGAAACGTGTGAGGTGATCCATATGAGTTCCAAAAGAAGTCCGTTGGAATTCGATTACTCGATAAATAGTACAATTCTCAAGGCCGTCAATTCAACTAAGTACCTGGGTGTAAAAATTACGAACAACTTCAATTGGAAAGACCACATAGATAATATTGTCGGGAAGGCGAGCCAAAGGTTGCGTTTCATTGGCAGGACACTTAGAAGATGAAACAAGTCCACTAAAGAGACAGCTTACACTATACTCGTTCGTCCCCTGTTAGAATATTGCTGCGCGGTGTGGGATCCTTACTAGTTGGGATTGACGGAGGACATCGAAAGGGTGCAAAAAAGGGCAGCTCGTTTTGTATTATCACGTAATAGGGGAGAGAGTGTGGCAGATATGATACGCAAGTTGGGATGGAAGTCATTAAAGCAAAGACGTTTTTCCTCGCGGCGAGATCTATTTACGAAATTTCAGTCACCAACTTTCTCTTCAGAATGCGTAAATATTTTTTTGAGTCCAACCCACATAGGCAGGAGTGATCATCAAAATAAAATAAGAGAAATCAGAGCTCGAACAGAAAGGTTTATGTGTTCGTTTTTCCCGCGCGCTGTTCGGGAGTGGAATGGTAGAGAGACAGTATGATTGTGGTTCGACGAACCCTCTGCCAAGCACTTAAATGTGAATTGCAGAGTAATCATGTAGATGTAGAGGTCCCTTTCAAGCTGTGTCAGCCACTGATGACGCTGTCTCATGCGACTACGCGGTATATCCATATCCTTGACAGAGATTACTAAACATCTGATGCAGATTACGGCCCTTATACGCGCCAACAGGCTGGGTAATACCACGAAACACGAACGACACTAATGCGCTCTGGTGTTGGTCTGCCTGTCCCTGAGTAGTGTCGCTCTTGTCATTCACGCATCCGACAATGTCTTCTGGGTGCTTCATTTTGTCAGCCATTGTACATCACTGACGGAAGGACGGTCACGACGAAGTTCTACATACCAGTTGTGCACTTTGTTTTCTAAAGTGTTTAACTTCTTTCCCCACTAAATTGTAGTTAAATTATTATGACTGAATAATATCTAATTACTTGACTGGAAACTTCTGGGCGAGAGAAGTCGCTTCCCCAATATTTTAGCACAAATATCTCCCACATTCCCAGGTATAAATTTAATTGTCGGCCGGTGTGGTCGAACGGTTCTAGGCGCTTCAGTCTGGAACAGCGCGACCGCTACAGTCGCAGGTTCGAATCCTGCGTCGGGCATGGATGTGTGTGATGTCCTTAGGTTAGTTAGGTTTAAGTAGTTCTAAGTTCTAGGGGACTGATGACCTCAGAAGTTAAGTCCCATAGTGCTCAGAGCCATTTGAACCATAAATTTAATTCCTGTTTGGATTCTCAAGTCTATATAACAAAATAATTAGGCAAATCCATTTCGTAATCGTACTCTGTCGGCGTCTCGATGTCGCAGTTAGCACCTGGAACAAAATTTCTGTGGCTCTGCAAAATTCCAACGATTGTAGACTCTGAAAATTATTAAAATAGTCAGAGGCACAATGGTACGCCATGGGCGCTATGGCATACTCACTCTGCAGCATGGGAATCAGTTTCCAAGCTATGTATTAATTTCGATAAGAGTTCAGAAATTAATCCCTCAAAATAGATCATAAACGATCGTGGTGCAGGCTTTACTGACTTCCCAGGACACGTAGTTCCCTACGAGTTCAAATGGTTCAAATGGCTCTGAGCATTATGGGACTTAACATTTGAGGTCATCAATCCCCTAGAACTTACAACTACTTAAACCTAACTAACCTAAGGACATCACACACATCCATGCCCGAGGCAGGAATCGAACCTGCGACCGTGGCGGTCGCGCGATTCCAGACTGAAGCGCCTAGAACCGTTCGACCACACCGGCCGGCCACAGACAAGGAAGAAGTTAAAATATTCAAAGAATTAAACATATCTTTTCACTTCATAAAGTTACATGTTTCCAGAAATGATCTTCATTGCTACATTCCAGGATACATGATCCTCTTTTACGAGATAAAATGTTGTTATAAGGAATTAAATTACATTCTGTATTCAAAATGGCAGCTCCCAACAATGACGCTAATTACAGTTCCGCTGCGATCACACTCTCCGCAATTGCTAAATCGGAAGTAAGTCAGCAGTTCCTAGTACACGTAATGTTCCACATCATATCCACAGAATTTTTGCATCACCAGTCAGAAATAATATATCTCTCTCTCTCTCTCTCTCTCTCTCTCTCTCTCTCTCTCTCTCTCACACACACACACACACACACACACACACACACACACACACACACACACACACACAGCCGTAATGAGTGATATGAGTGATCTATATAGACCGCTTGGGCAGATACATACAAACATTTTCGCTGAAAGAGAACAATCTTAGGAAACAGGTGATATTATATAGTGTGCCTGTCCTCACGTTCCATTGGCACATCCGCAAGCCCCATAAATTCCCCATAAATTTGGATGTTGTAAGGCATCAAATTGAGACCAACAGTGGGGTCCCTTCCAAGCTATGTCAGACACTGGTAACGTTGTCTCAAGCGACTACGTGGCATATCCGTACACTTGACAGTGGTCATTCAACATCTGATATAGTTTACGGTCTTTAGATACCCCAACAGACCCGGTAACAACACTAAACACTAACAACACTAACGAGCTCTGATGCTGTTCCACCTGTCACAGAGAATTGTAGCCGTAATCATCTACGCATCCGACAATGTCTTCTGGGTACTTAACTTTTCTGTCAGGCATTGAACATCGTTGACGGCAGGACGTTTACGACGATATTCTACAAACCAATCGTACACATTGTTTTCTAAACTTGATAGCTTTCTAAAAGTGGAACGAAACGGTTCGAGGCACGGTTGTTGAGTTCGGCCTTGACGAACTTCATAAAAAAGGGGCCTTCACTCGACATTTCCGCTTTTCGCAGTACTGTTCATGTAAATCCTCATTATAAACAAACTATTGACAGCTTCAACGTTGCCATATTTAACAACATCAAACGACAAATTTTGAAACAGCTGTAATGCCTCTTCTCAGTAGCGTCATCCATCCGTCGTGTGTGGAAATCTGAAAGGGCGACACTTGATACATTTAATAGATGCGTTTGTCAAAGGGGTGTCTTTCAGATTCACAGCTCATTTATAAAAACTTGACAGTTTCATGACTTCTGTCTCTATGCTGTTCATTTTTGGAACACAACCTAGGATCAGCTTAGAGACAGAAGTGATGACACTTTCTGCAGGACCTGACCATCATTTTACAGGACAATGCTCAAGCTGTTACTGATTTGTTTGATTGATGGGGCTGCTATGTGCTATACCACCTATTGGACTCCTCTGGCTTAAGCCCTCGTGAGTCCAACTAGATTTCTAAACTGAAGGAAACCCTTCACAGCCTTCGCTTCAGAACTGCTACAAATTCGTCGGGCAATAGACCGAGCCGCTCGAAGTGTCAACACAACTGTCACTGCTAAGACTTCCACATCGCTCGCAACGGGTTATACCCAATGCTGGTGACTACTTTTGAAGGTCAGTAACACTTTCAAACACGTACCTATTTTGTACGAGCTGTAAATAAATAGTTGCCACTATTAAAGTTCCAATCCTCGTAGTATGTATCTTTTTCTCAGAATTTCTGTATTTAAGTCATACACCAAGAACAAGATCTTGCCGTTCAGGATGGCATTGCTTAAATGATTTTGTAACTTACTGTTCAGGTTATAATAAATAAAATATCAGAAGCGGTACTATTTAGGCAACTCTCTCCTACCGGTCTGCATGTCCTCACATGTGTTACATTACACGTCTTAATTACTCGTGGCCTCTCCAAATATTTATCACGGCAGTTGACTTGACTTCCACCTCTAGTAATGCTTTATGCATTGAAGAGTGCAACGTTATGCTCTATGTAGATGACTGAGCAAACCAATTCTCGTATCGGATAAAGACAATGGCGAACAACCTCCGAAAAGACCATTCCTAAGAAAGCACTAGGGTGTACAAAACAACATTCCAATAGACGAAACATTTGACTAATTTTTTTCCCTTACCGATAACACCTTTCTAATTAATGTCATAATAAAGTGAAACTCATTTTCTGTTCTCAGACACAGTAAGTAAATTGCTGTCGTCGCTAAATCAGCCAAACTGTGTCACCTTTGTGCGCATTACCTGTTTCGGTGAAGTGGCACACGTTTTTCGTATCAGCGCCTGAGGACTTTGAAGATGAGCGGCGCAAAAGTTGTTAGACTCCGGTTACCCTCATTAACTACGGCCCCCGGCTCAAGACGTAGCAGCGTGGTAACGTATATTAGACGCCATTACCTCCAGCGGGCTCAGGCAGCGGCGGGTAAACTGCTTACCCTCGCGGGACGCAACGATGCTTGTGTAACGTCCAACAAACGCCGAAAGCGGCGCCCATTTACAAGGCTAAACATTTTCGGAGCGCTTCATCTTCCCTACCAACAGTAAACCTCATCGTCCACTTAGTTCCAATTTCTGCAGCTGCTCTGTCCATTTTACGTTTGCTCTGTCAACATTTCTTCTCCTCGGTGGGAATGGCTCGCTGTTATACATAACTTTTCTTCGAATATCCTCTGTACGGGGTATCGCCTTTACTATAGTCGTCAAAATATTTTCTGGTATAATAAATATCGTGTTCACCTGCAAAGCTGGGAGTAAAACTGTTTGCAACAATTTCCATATGGGGATTGAGTAGGTTTACAATAGTCTTGCTTTCTCGAATTGCGTTGTCAAAAAGGAAGAAGGAAAGAAAAAAAACTAACTCCCAAACCTCCAGATACCAGACGCTCAGATCGTTACCAAACGTTGTACGTTGACTGAGTATCAATGAAAACTCAGATTTTGATCGCACTATGTGCTGTTGTCCAGCAGAAAGGGCGTATACGTTAATTAAAAGTAACAACAGATTTACGGAGCACAGGAAAAGAGTAACTGTGACTAATGTAGCTTCTGTGAGGAAGTTGGTAAACCATTATATCTTCGTACCAAACGTCTTGGGTTCAAACCCCAATAACGACAAATAATTTTATTATATTAAGCGTGAAAACGTTATATGGGACAACGTGTTTTTCATGTAAAACCATTGCTTGGAGTTGACAGCAGTGTTCTCTTCGCAGTCTCCTTTAGTTTCACAGAATATACAAGCAAAACAGAAACTAAGGAAAAAATTGAATCACACGTGCGAAAATAATAACAATAATAATAATAAAATAATAGTAATAATAATAAACAAAGTAATACGATCAATAATGGGTACATAACGTTCAACTAACGAAGCAAAAATAGACTGCCAAAGGAACATTGCTACAAACTCCGAAAAGTTCCTTTACACGTCAGGAAAATGTTCTCCTGTATAACAGTTTTACACGTAAACAGTTTTAAAAAATTTCATCAGTGAGGCCTGAATGTGGACCTTTTGATACGACGACCACACGCTCTACAAACTCACCCACGTGAGATCACTCACAGATACGCTTCTCCTGTGCTTCTTAGTTATGGTGTTACATTTAATTGACTACTACGCTTGGTCTACTGGACGGCAGCACGTAGCATGAACTAAATCGATGTTTAGTTTATAGTCGATGGACATACAATATTTGGTACCGATCTGAGCGTCTGACATGTAGAGGTTTGGGTGTAAGCATGATCAGTGTCGACGACGAAGTCAGTAGAGAGACGGATAACGACTTCGGATGAGGATGTCTGGAAACCATTGCGGCATTTAGGTTAAGCGAGTCTTAAACACCGTGGAAGACCAACTGGATGGTGGGAATGTAGAACCGAACTTCCGCTACCTAATTTCGAATCCAATGCTCCACATCGTCCGATGGTATTGTCGAGACATAAATTTAGAAGCCTGAGAGAATAGTCATACACTTGAGAAGCATAAAGAACGGGAAGAGTTGGAGCTGACTGCCGTTAAATTCTCAGTTCCGACATCCAGATTTAGGTTCTTCGCGGTTTCTCAAAATCGCCTAAAATGAATGCAGGGATGCTTCCCTTTGAAAATGGCACAGCCGTTCTCGTTCCCCACCTTGTGCCCCTTTTCTGACATCATCATCGTCGACGAGACGTCCTACGCTGATATTCTTCCTTTTTCGCTGTTCTGATGAAACACTTGATGAAAAGAAAATACTTGGCGTAATTCATTTCTTACCTTTCGTATCTGTTCCCATAATTTGTAGTACCTCTTCTGGAAGCCTTTTCCGTTTCTTTTAGTAGACAGATTGCTATTATTTACGCGTAAGTATCGACCCTGTTCCATCCATGTTGTGAACTCGTGCTCCATTGTATATTTAGGGCAACAGAAATTTTCTGCATTGACTGACTAAGGTGGTTGTTAGCCAGTCGTTTAAATCACATCGTCGAATCTAATTTCCGTGACTTACCAGCTGAAATAATCATCTTTCAAACGCATTGATCCTACAGGAAATTTCTATTGTGAAATTGCTGTCGCAGCAACGTCCCCATAGGGTTCCCTGTGCCCACTGTCTGTTTAGTTGCAAAATTTACTGACTTTTGGTTAAAGGGATTTCCCTTCACATGACCCTCTGTTACTCTGTGTTCGTTTTTCTGGGCTAAATCCTGACGGCGATTTGTGAGTCTGGTGGCAGAAACTCATTCTAACTCAACAGTTGTGTACATAAACAATAATGTACACTATTGGCCATTAAAATTGATACTCCAAGAAGAAATGCAGATGATAAACGGGTATTCATTGGACAAATATATTATACTAGAACTGACATGGGATTACATTTTCACGCAATTTGGGTGCATACATCCTGAGAAATCACTACCCAGAACCACCTCTGACCGTAATAACGGCCATGATACGCCTGGACATTGAGTCAAACAGAACTTGGATGGCGTGTACAGGAATAGCTGCCCATGCAGCTTCAAGACGATACCACAGATCATCAAGAGTAGTGAGGGGCGTATTGACGCAGCTCGAGGTCGTGCGGTAGCGTTCTCGCTTCCCGCGCCCGGGTTCCCGGGTTCGATTCCCGGCGGGGTCGGGGGTTTTTCTCTGCCTCGTGATGACTGGGTGTTGTGTGATGTCGCTAGGTTAGTTAGGTTTAAGTAGTTCTAAGTTCTAGGGGACTGATGACCATAGATGTTAAGTCCCATAGTGCTCAGAGCCATTTGAACCAATTTGACTGGCGTATTGTGAAGAGCCAGTTGCTCGGCCACCATTGACCAGACGTTCTCAATTGGTGAGAGATCTGGAGAATGTGCTGGCCAGGGCAGCAGTCGAACATTATCTGTGTCCAGAAAGGCCCGAACAGGATCTGCAACATGCGGTCGTGCATTATCCTCCTGAAATGTAGGGTTTCACAGGGATCGAATGAAGGGTAGAGCCACGGGTCGTAACACATCTGAAATGAAACGTCCACTGTTCAAAGTTGCCGTCAATGCGAACAAGAGGTGACCGAGACGTGTAACCAATGGCACCCCATACCACGCCGGGTGATACGCCAGTATGGCGATGATGAATACACGCTTCCAATGTGCGTTCACCGCGATGTCGCCAAATACGGATGCGACCATCGTGATGCTGTAAACAGAACCTGGATTCATCCGAAAAAATTACGTTTTGCCATTCGTGCACCCAGGTTCGTCGTTGAGCACACCATCGCAGGCGCTCTTGTCTGTGATGCAGCGTCAAGGGTAACCACAGCCATGGTCTCAGAGCTGATAGTCCATGCTGCTGCAAACGTCGTTGAACTGTTCGTGCAGATGGTTGTTGTCTTGCAAACGTCCCCATCTGTTGACTCAGGGATCGAGACGTGGCTGCACGATCCGTTACAGCCATGCGGATAAGATGCCTGTCATCTCGACTGCTAGTGATACGAGGCCGTTGGGGTCCAGCGCAGCGTTCCGTATTACCCTCCTAAACCCACCGATTTCATATTCTGCTAACAGTCATTTGATCTCGACCAACGCGAGCAGCAATGTCGCGATACGATAAACCGCAATCGCGGTAGGCTACAATCCGACCTTCATCAAAGTCGGAAACGTGATGGTACGCATTTCTCCTCCTTACACGAGGCATCAACACAACTTTTCACAAGGCAACGCTGGTCATCTGTTGTTTGTGAATGAGAAATCGGTTGGAAACTTTCCTCCTGTCAGCACATTGTAGGTGTCGCCACCGGCGCTAACCTTGTGTGAATGCTCTCAAAAGGTAATCATTTGCATATCACAGCATCTTCTTCCTGTCGGTTAAATTTCACGTTTGTAGCACGTCATCTTCGTGGTGTAGCAATTTTAATGGCGAGTAGTGTATGTTTACTGAAAGCCTGAATTCGTACAAGGCTGAATTAATTTGAGAAGGAACATTAAAAAACTGATAAATACACTAATTCCAGCAAACAATGCGTTTATGTTCGGGGCGCGTCATGGCGTTAGAGAATGGTTGTGAAATTCCGTTGGACTTACAGGCGGCCATAAATTGACTCAGTAGACTGCCAGCTGATTCTCAACGTAACTAAATATAGGTCAATGCGTGTCTTCTTCTTCTTCTTCTTCTTCTTCTTCTTCTTCTTACTGTTTATCCCGGTCTAGCAGGGCCCACTTGCTGATACATCTGCCTCCATCTGCCTCCATTTGCGTCTGTCAAGGGCATCTTTATAGGTGCCAACAATGAATTCCATATCCTTCTTGATACGGTCCATCCATCGTATCTTGGGTCTGCCACGAGGTCGTCGGCCATGTCCAGGTGCATAGCTATTCTTGCCACCGAGGCTGCTTTACTGCACATGACTTGTCCGTACCATCTTAACCTGCTTTTCCGTAGTTTGTCGGAGATGGTTGCAACTCCAAGTCACCGTCAAATGTCGACGTTTGTTGCATGGTCAAATCGGGTAATCCCAAGGGACAATTGGAGCATTCGCATTTCCATCGCGTGGAGAGCCTGCATATGCTTCGTTGTCGTTGGCCAACACTCCGACCCATAAAATGGTACTGGGCGTACTACTGTCCTATAAACCTTTGACTTACGGCGTAAAGGCATATGGCGATCACACAGGATGCCATTCACCTGGCGCCATTTCATCCAGGCTGTGTTAACACGGGCTCGGACATCTGGTAGACATCAATATGGGTTTGTGGGTCCACCTTAATGTAAAACAGTTTTGTTATTTATTTATTTATCGTCCGAATCTAGTTTCAGCAACAAATATCGTAGTGATCAGTGGGTTCTTTGATCGTAAAACATGCAGAAATGACATACTTATAAAACATTATTATATGTATCCTGTTTTGTTCTAAGCACATCAGACCACATCACATCAGAAAAAAGAAACAGACGTTACACACTAACATACAACAATAAAAAAACACATAGAATTGGAAACATATTAAAAAGGAAGGGATCCCAATAACATTTAAAAGAAACAACACAGTTCAACAAAGGCTAAGCACAGACAAAAGGACCTCCGACAAATTCAGCAATGCTGGAATACACCAAGTCACATATAACTCCTGTCAGGTCCAGTACATACGACCAAAAAGCAGAAATTTCCGAACAAGGTACACAGAACACACGAGAGCTGTAAAGGGTGACAGCACACTTTCCCCTTTCGTAGAACACCTAATGAACACACCCACTAATATCGAAAGTGATCTGCACATTCTGAAACACAGCAACAGTTTATACATATAACTAACAATAGAAGAAAATTATTACATACAGAAAGCTATAGCGGAAGGACAAAAACTTAATAAACGAAAACAGTTCGCAACAACACACTCTACCGCTCTAAGAGAACTGACACAGGACAAAGGAGTGGCCGAGCGGTTCTAGGCGCTTCATTCTGGAACCGCACGACCGCTACGCTCGCAGGTTCGTATCCTGCCTCGGGCATGGATGTGTGTGGTGTCCTTAGGTTAGTTAGGTTTAAGTAGTTCTAAGTTCTAGGGGACTGATGACCTCAGATGGTAAGTCACATAGTGCTCAGAGCCATTTTGAACATGACAAAGAACAGGAAAACACACAAAAACACACACACACACACACACACACACACACACACACACACACACACACACACACACACACAATCACTTCCCCATCACACACAGAAAAATCACTTCCCCTTCACATACAGAGACGTAAGTAAGGAACAAAAGTTGTCAGAACTCCCGCTACAATTTTCATAACCTTCTCGCAGTATGCGATACACTTTTCTGGACAGGCGCGAACGTAAATATGGCGTAATGTTTTGGGTCACGAACAAGACGTGAAAGTTAGGTCTAAAACTAGCACCAGACAGTCCAACGAACGTGAGTACATAAAAAATTACATAAGAACCTAGGACAAGCTAAAATTGTATCCACAACACACCGCAGTCCCATTTGTGTAACGGTGACATACGTAAGTCCAAGTTTTTCTACTTTTTTTGCTGACACAGTTGCAGATGACATCATGTATGCAAAGAAAAACGGCAACAAAAGACGCAGAAAATATGCCTGATACAGTAGCAACAATTGTGAAAATCATACTGTGACTTATAGTAAACAAAGTATTATGAAATTATTCACAGAAAATAATATTTAGAACAGTACACATATAATAATGTTGTACAGTGGTTTAGAAGTATGCTATTTCTGTATGTTTTAGAATCAAAGAAGCCACTGATGATGGCGATATTTGTCGCTGAAACTAGTTTTGGGGAATAAATAAATAAATAAATAAATAATCAATTAATTTGCATTAGGGCAGACCCAGAATCCCATATTGTTGTTTTCGACAATGTAACGCCTTCGCACTTGCACCTGCCATTCGAGGACAAGTAATGTGCTCCCTGCAACATTCTGTGTGACCCCGCCCTATTTGTGAGACAATAGTTGCAACCGGACTACGGAACAACCGTCTGACGCGTAGGCTGCCGTCGACCCTGCGATTCAGACGGCTGTGTTTGGAGTGGTGTGACTGGAAAGCATGAACTGCTGACGAATGGCGTCGCATTGTGTTTAGTGATGAATCACGATTCTGCACTGTCCCGGAAATCATCGTAGGCGGGAACGGTAGCGACGTGGGGAGACACTCCAGTCTTTCAACGTTTAGGAGAGACGCAGCGGTGTTAGTCCTTGCGTCGTCATGTCGGACGCCATCGGGTATGACTTCAGCTCTCAGCTGGTAGCAACGGAGGGTGCTCTGGTTGGTTGGTTGGTTGGTTTGGAGGAAAGGACCAAACAGCGATGTCATCGGTCCCATCGGATAAGGGAAGGATGGGGAAGGCAGTCGGCAGTGCCCTTTCAAAGGAACCATTCCGGAATTTGCCTGGAGGGATTTGGGGAAATCACGGAAAATCTAAATCATGGTGGCCGGACGCAGGTTTGAACCGTCGTCCTCCCGAATGCGAGTCCAGTGTGCTGACCACTGCGCCACCTCGCTCGCTAAGGGCACTCCGACAGCAGCACGGTTTGTCACGGAGATGAAGCGTCCTCACGAGCTGCCTTTTATCTCACTGTATCGTGGTGTCATTTTTCAACTTTACGTTTGAAAGAAGAGTTGAGCGATTCGTCATGGGTTCATTCAGCTCGAGTCCATTACAGAAAGGCTCAACGAACTAGTGTGGCGTTTTCTACGTCCTACTCCTTCTGCTTCCTGTAAAGCAGTGTTTCCCGATGTGCACTATTATGCGCTGGGGGAAAAATAAAATTTTTCGAGCAGTGAAAAGGAAGAGATTCTAATTACTATTTAGTGGCGGCTCAAAATCATTTAAAAAAATGTTGTAACTTCACTTCGTCGCCAGTTGATGTGGCTACTGTGATTTACGTACGTTGGCGTCAGCCTGCAAGGTGCGCACCTATTAGTTTGTACGAATAGGGACGCTTCAGAGTATCTGAAAAGCGTACACATAAATATCGCAACTTCTGAAATAGATGAACAAACTGCAAAATAGTGACAAGTTCAGCTATCGATGATGGAGGTGCATAGCGATCATGCACCCTTCTCTCAAAGTAGATCACAAGGGGTCAACATTATTGAGGTTTGGTGACTCTGGTGGCCAAGGAACGTGTGGACATTAATCTTCGTGGTCGCGAAACCAGTTCTGAAGGATGCGATCTATGTGAACAGGATCCCTGTCACACTGAATATAGCATCAGCATTAGGGAACCAACATCGTACCATGGAATGGACCTGATCAGCCAGAATGGCCACACAACCACTGTCATTAACGTGACCTTCGAAAGTAGCCATAGACCCGTGGAACAACGTGAATTGGCCCCCCAAATCATCACCGAATCCCTGCCATGTTTCACACCTGTTACGTAAACTCGGTCAGAAGTTGGAAACAGTGTGAAAAAAAATTCATCCGACCAAATAACTTTGTTTCATTCCTCCGTTGTCCAGGGTTTATGGCTCCAGCACCAAGTTTCCTGTTACGAGCATTTGCATCACTGACGAGTGGTTCTGGAATTCCAGTTCACCCTGCCATTCCTTGATTATGGAAGGCTCACGAGTGCCACTTTTTGCTCTGCAGTGACTTTTGTAGCCGTTCTCCTCCTATTTTTCGTAAATATTCTCTTCAATGACCGTCTGTCATTACCACTCAAAGCACACATTCGTCCGCGTCATGACTTAGCGAATGTTTTTTAGCTTTCGCTGTATGTGGTATAAATCGTCGATGCTGTGCCTCCTGAAACAAAAAAATGGTTCAAATGGCTCTGAGCACTATGGGACTTAACATCTGAGGTCATCAGTCCCCTAGAACTAAGAACTACTTAAACCTAACAAACCTAAGGACATCACACACATCCATGCCCGATGCAGGATTCAAACCTGCGACCTTAGCGGTCACGCGGTTCCCGACTGAAGCGCCTAGAACCGCACGGCTCCTGAAACACCAGACGCTTCTGCTATGTTGTTTACGAAAGCACCTGCCATACGACCGCCAACCGTTTGCCCAGGTTCGAGTGCCCTGAGCTCCAACATACTACACTCTCAGTTGCACACAACACTGTTCTGGCCGCGACGGACAATGACGCTCAGGAACAACAGCGCGGCGTGAAGGATTGGCTTAGCGTCTGCACTTCCGTTAAAGCACTCACATCTCGCCGTGTCTCCATACTGTGATTCCGTTCCTGTGTCTTCTTCGCGGCATAGACACTGCCCGTGGTGATATATTGCGTTGTCGCTGAGCTGACGGTATCCTGCCGGTAACATCGTCAGCTGCACGGCGATTCTTACGGCGATCAGGTCGATGTTCATCGACAGATGGGCCGCAGTGGAACTGCTGAGTTCTGTGGAATTGGAACTGCCCGTTAAGTCACGGTACGCTCCCCGCGTCCTGATCTTCACTGTGCTGTGAAACAGCTCAACTGCGCAGTACTTGCTCCGTGTCACTGCTGACGTGCCATAGTTTCCGTTCGTTGTTCTTACGCCCTCTGTTATAAGTCTCTCGAATTGCTACCTGTCTCGCTCCGCCTGGCGTGCATGCTGCCCCGTGTAACCTATATACACTCCTGGAAATTGAAATAAGAACACCGTGAATTCATTGTCCCAGGAAAGGGGAAACTTTATTGACACATTCCTGGGGTCAGATACATCACATGATCACACTGACAGAACCACAGGCACATAGACACAGGCAACAGAGCATGCACAATGTCGGCACTAGTACAGTGTATATCCACCTTTCGCAGCAATGCAGGCTGCTATTCTCCCATGGAGACGATCGTAGAGATGCTGGATGTAGTCCTGTGGAACGGCTTGCCATGCCATTTCCACCTGGCGCCTCAGTTGGACCAGCGTTCGTGCTGGACGTGCAGACCGCGTGAGACGACGCTTCATCCAGTCTCAAACATGCTCAATGGGGGACAGATCCGGAGATCTTGCTGGCCAGGGTAGTTGACTTACACCTTCTAGAGCACGTTGGGTGGCACGGGATACATGCGGACGTGCATTGTCCTGTTGGAACAGCAAGTTCCCTTGCCGGTCTAGGAATGGTAGAACGATGGGTTCGATGACGGTTTGGATGTACCGTGCACTATTCAGTGTCCCCTCGACGATCACCAGTGGTGTACGGCCAGTGTAGGAGATCGCTCCCCACACCATGATGCCGGGTGTTGGCCCTGTGTGCCTCGGTCGTATGCAGTCCTGATTGTGGCGCTCACCTGCACGGCGCCAAACACGCATACGACCATCATTGGCACCAAGGCAGAAGCGACTCTCATCGCTGAAGACGACACGTCTCCATTCGTCCCTCCATTCACGCCTGTCGCGACACCACTGGAGGCGGGCTGCACGATGTTGGGGCGTGAGCGGAAGACGGCCTAACGGTGTGCGGGACCGTAGCCCAGCTTCATGGAGACGGTTGCGAATGGTCCTCGCCGATACCCCAGGAGCAACAGTGTCCCTAATTTGCTAGGAAGTGGCGGTGCGTTCCCCTAGGCACTGCGTAGGATCCTACGGTCTTGGCGTGCATCCGTGCGTCGCTGTGGTCCGGTCCCAGGTCGACGGGCACGTGCACCTTCCGCCGACCACTGGCTACAACATCGATGTACTGTGGAGACCTCACGCCCTACGTGTTGAGCAATTCGGCGGTACGTCCACTCGGCCTCCCGCATGCCCACTATACGCCCTCGCTCAAAGTCCGTCAACTGCACATGCGGTTCACGTCCACGCTGTCGCGGCATGCTACCAGTGTTAAAGACTGCGATGGAGCTCCGTATGCCACGGCAAACTGGCTGACACTGACGGCGGCGGTGCACAAATGCTGCGCAGCTAGCGCCATTCGACGGCCAACACCGCGGTTCCTGGTGTGTCCGCTGTGCCGTGCGTGTGATCATTGCTTGTACAGCCCTCTCGCAGTGTCCGGAGCAAGTATGGTGGGTCTGACACACCGGTGTCAATGTGTTCTTTTTTCCATTTCCAGGAGTGTAGATAGAGGGAAGACTAGCTTGCAGTGGAATTGCGAGCACACGACTAGCAGTCGCAACAAAAACATTTTCTGTTACCGCTATTTTATTAGACTTTAATACTTATTAGACTGTCCCGAGCCACTTGAGAATCGCCACTGAGTAAAGGCCGCCCCACCCCCCACATTTTCCCATGTGTTGCAGTTGTCAGCGACATGCACACACGGTGCTACTGCCGCTTTTCTACTGTCATCCCCCCACTTCCATCAGGTCTTCGCTTCTGTCCTTTCTTCACTCCTGCAATCCACCTGAGTCATCCCTGACGATATGTCGTGCACATTGAACATTGTGGGAAAACTATTCAGTTACACAGTCAACACGGATTTAGAAAACATCGTTCTTGTGAAACACAACTAGCTCTTTACACACACGAAGTGTTGGTCACATCGACAAGGTATTTCAAATTGATTCCGTATTTCTAGATTCCCGGCAACGGCCTTGCCGCAGTGGATACACCGGTTCCCGTGAGATCACCGAAGTTAAGCGCTGTCGGGCGTGGTCGGCTCTCAGATGGGTGACCATCCTGGCCGCCATGTGCTGTTGCCATTTTTCGGGGTGCACTCAGCCTCGTGATACCAATTGAGGAGCTACTCGACCGAATAGTAGCGGCTTCGGTCAAGAATACCATCGTAACGACCGGGAGAGCGGTGTGCTGACCCCATGTCCCTCCTATCCGCATCCTCCTCGGAGGATGAAACGGCGGTCTTATGGTTCCGATGGGCCACTTGTGGCCTGTAGACGGAGTGGTAAATATTTCTAGATTCCCAGAAGGCTTTTGACACTGTACCTCAAAAGCGGTTTGTAGTGAAATGGCATGGTTATGGAACATCGTCTCAGTTACGTGACTGCATTCGTGATTTCCTGTTGGAGTGGTCACAGTTCGTAGTAACCGACATAAAGTCATCACGTAAAACAGACTTGATTTCTCGCGTTCTCGAAGGTAGTGTTATGGGCCCTCTGCTGTTCCATACCTATATTAACAATTTAAGAGACAAGAGCAGCCGTCGTAGGTTGTTTTGTAGATGATGCTGTTGTTCGCCATCTACTAAAATCATCATAAGATCAAACCAAATGGCAAAGCGATTTAGGAAATATATCTGAATAGTGCGAAAATTGTCAATTGACCCTAAATAATGGAAAGTGTGAGGTAACCCACATGAGTGCTAAAAGGAATCTGTTAAAGTTCGGTTACAAGATAAATCAGTCAAATCTAAAGGCTGTAAATTCATCTAAGCACCTAGCAATTACAGGTACGAACAACTTAAAATGGAAAGAACACATAGAAAATGTTTTGGAGAAGGCAAATCAAAGACTGCGTTTTATTCGCAGAACACTTAGAAAATGCAAGTAAGAGATTTGTCAGAGAGTGTCTACACTACGCTTTCCGTCCTCTTTAGGAGTACTACTGCGCGGTCTGGGATCCTTACCAAATAGGATTAAAGGAGTACATTGTGAAAGTTCAAGCAAGAGCAGCACATTTTGTGTTCAGAGACTGTCACGCACATGATACAGGATTTTGGGTGGACATAATTAAAACAAAATCGTTTTTCAATGCGGCGGAATCTTCTCATGAAATTTGAATCGCCAACTTTCTTCTCCGGATGAGAAATTATTATACTGACGCCGGCGTACATAGGGAGGAACGATCATCATAATAAAATAAGGGAAATCAGAGTCCGTCCCCTTTAGCTGAGTGGTCAGCGCGGTGAAATGCCATGCCAAGGGGCCCGGGTTCGATTCCCGGCTGGGGCAGGAGATTTTCTCCGCTCATGGAGTGGGTGTTGTGTTGTCCTCATCATGTCATCCCCATCTCCGACGCTCAAGCCGCCCAATGTGACATCGAATGCAATAAGTATTTTCCCTCGGCGGCCGAACTTCCCCGAATGGGGTACTCCCGGCCCACAATGCCGTACGCTCATTTCCATTTTTCCAAGGGAAATCAGAGCTCGCACGGAAAGATATAAATATTCTTTTCTTCCTCACGCTGTTAGAGACTGGAATAATAGAGCATTATTGTAAAGGCTATTCGATGAACCCTCTGCCATGCACTGAAGTGTGATTTGCACAGTATCCATGTAGATGTAGTGCTTGTGAGGCGCTAAGCACTATGTGCATATTTACAAATAAAAAAAAGTGCTTTAGATATTTTTTAAATTATTTGAACAGCGGTGCAATATAATGATACGGGAATTTCGACGTCGCCATTACTGCAAGGAACTTTCGCCACGAGGGGTAAAATACAACCAAAGGTTAATGTAAAAAACAATAAATATAATTCAAACACCAACAGTCGTCTGAAGAAGAACCTGACGGTTTGAGACCAGTAACGGCGCTATTTGTGTAAGTAAACAGCTTATTAACAGTGGCTAGTTACTGTTTTTCCTTTCTTTTCAAGCCAAGGTCTAGCAACTTCGGTTTTTGACAAGATAACATCATTTTATCTTGTGTCTGAAAAAAAAAGAGTTATCTGGACTGGTCGAGATAAATGAAACACCCTCTAAGCGCCGTGCCGTCGGTGAGCTGCACGCGTGAACATAATGGCTCGTATACAGTGTGTACAGCGACTGGCCGAGCGCCGAGCCTTGCACAGAGCTCCTGTATAACAGGCTGAGTCGTCCGCATGTTTTCCCCATCTCTGAGGATTCAGTGCTGTTTACCTTACGGGTGGTTAACTTAATAACGCGACATTCTTACAAAGTATTTGATATTGTCTGTACGACGGTTCTAGGCGCTACAGTCTGGAAGGCACGACCGCTACGGTCGCAGGTTCGATCCTGCCTCGGGCATGGATATGTGCGATGTCCTTAGGTTAGTTAGGTTTAAGTAGTTCTAAGTTCTATGGGACTGATGACCTCAGATGTTAAGTCCCATAGTGCTTAGAGCCATTTGAACCATTTTTTTTGTACAACGTGAACCAAACAGTAACTAATGTTTGTAGAGATATTTAAAATGCCGTTGTCATATACCAGAAAAACTTGAAATATAATACTACACTGTTATAGAAACGTAGGCTCGGAACTTGCGTTATAGTTCGTAAAAATTAAATTGAGTTAATAACTCGAATCAGTGTCTTCAAATATGGATGTTACACAGTGACAACCTGCGGCTATTCATTAGTTTTGTCTGCATATACCCACCTATATTTTATTCAGGAAGATTTACTTTAAGAAATGCCACACTTTTATTGTACTGAAGTGGGGGAAAGTATAGTTTCATCTTACAGTGAAACGAATTTTCATTAACAGTTTCATCTACCATTTAACCAGTATTCATTTTATGTGCTTCATTACAGGTCTGTTGCTTTCGAGTTGTGGTAAACACTTCATTCTTTAAAGTTCATGATACTTGTGCAGGTTCCCTCAAAATGACCAATCCGCTATAAAACTATGTGCATTATCACTTATTCTACCGTACCTAAATAAGAAATAGGGTTAAGTATCATTAAGTTTGTGTATGTATGCTTATGATAAGACGTATAAATACGTCGAAAATATTCCTCGCCACTTCTCCAATTGAGAAAATATCTCCGGAATCGAAAAATTTTGAGACGAACTGCTTCAGCACAGTTTTCGACTGGGAAGAAACGTTGTTCACAGAGCTAGTTTCATGTTTGTAACTACGCTGAATATCCAAAGAAACTGGTACACCTGCCTAATATCGTGTAGGGCCCCCGCGAGCACGCAGAAGTACCGCAACACGGCGCGGCATGGGCTCGACGGATGTCTGAAGCAGTGCTGGAGGGAACTGACACCATGAATCCCTCAGGACTGTTAATAAATCCATAAGAATACCAGGGAGTGGAGATCTCTTCTGAACAGCACGTTGCAAGGCATCTCAGTATCCTTAATAATGTTCATCTCTGGGGAATTCGGTGCCCAGCGGAGGTGTTCGAAATCAGCACAGTGTTCCTGAAACCTCCCTGTAGCAATTCTGTACCTGTGGGGTGTCGCACTGTCCTGCTGAAATTGACCAAGTCCGTGGGAATGCACAATAGACGTGAATGGGTGCAGGTGATCAGACAGGATGCTTACGTACGCGTCACCTGTCAGAGTAGTTTCAAGTGTATCACGAGTCCCATATCACTCCAATTGCTCATTCCCCACATCATTACAGATCCTCCATCAGCTTAAACAGTCCCCTGCTGACATGCAGGCTCCGTGGATTCATGAGGTTGTCTCCATAGCCGTACACGTTCATCCACTCGATACAATTCGAAGAGAGACTCGTCCGACCAGGCAACATGTTTCCAGTCATCAACAGTCCATTGTCGGTGTTGACAGGCACAGATGAAGCAGTCATCAAGGGTACACGAGTGGGCCCTTCGCTCCGAAAGCCCATATCGATGATATTTCGTTGAATGGTTCGCAGGCTGACTCTTGTTGCTGTCCCAACATTCAAATCTGCAGCAATTTGCGGAAGGGTTGCACTTCTGTCATGTTGAACGATTATCTTCAGTCCTAGTTTTTCCCGGACTTGCAGGATCTTTTACCAGGCTCAGCGATGTCGGAGATATGATGTTTTACCTGAGTCCTGATATTCGCGGTTCACTCGTAAAATGGTCGTAGGGGAAAATCCCCACTTCATCGAGCGCCGACTATAACACCACGTTCAGACTCACTTAAATCTTGATAACTTGTCGTTGTAGCAGGAGTAACCTATCTAACAAATGCGCCAGACAGTTGTCTTGTATAGGCGTTGCCGATCGCAGTGCCGTATTCTGCCTGTTTGCATATCAATGCATTTCAATACTCGTGCCTATACCAGTTTCTTTGGCGCTTCGGTGTACTTTTATTGTAGCATCTTCACAATACACAACTGAGCCCCGGGTGTTTCCCAATTGTCTCTCAGGCAGTCTCCGGCTCATCTTTTCTTTACTCAGGGTCACTAGGAAATCTAAAACGTACGAATACCATTCTTGCAATAGTTGTTGCTGTTCGCAGCTGAGCAGCCACCCACATTTACAACGAGTTCTTCCGTACATTTAGTTATACACTACTGGCCATTAAAATTGCTACACCAAGAAGAAATACAGATGATAAACGGGTATTCATTGGACAAATATATTATACTAGAACTGACATGTGATTACATTTTCACGCAATTTGGGTGCATAGATCCTGAGAAAGCAGTACCCAGAAGAACCACCTCTGGCAGTAATAACGGCCCTTGATACGCCTGGGCATTGGGTCAAACAGAGCTTGGATGGCGTGTACAGGTACAGCTGCCCATGCAGCTTCAACACGATACCACAGTTCATCAAGAGTAGTGACTGGCGTATTGTGACGAGCCAGTTGCTCGGCCACTATTGTGCAGATGTTTTCAGTTGGTGAGAGATCTGGAGAATGTGCTGGCCAGGGCAGCAGTCGAAAATTTTCTGTATCCAAAAGGGCCCGTACAGGACCTGCAACATGCGGTCGTGCATTATCCTGCTGAAATGTAGGGTTTCGCAGGGATCGAATGTAGGGTAGAGCCACGGGTCGTAACACATCTGAAATGTCACGTCCACTGTTCAAAGTGCCGTCAATGCGAACAAGAGGTGACGGAGACGTGTAACCAATGGCTCCCCATACCATCACGCCGGGTGATACGCCAGTATGGCGATGACGAATACACGCTTCCAATGTGCGTTCACAGCGATGTCACCAAATACGGATGCGACCAGCATGATGCTGTAAACAGAACCTGGATTCATCCGAAAAAATTACGTTTTGCCATTCGTGCACCCAGGTTCGTCGTTGAGCACACCATCGCAGGCGCTCCTGTCTGTGATGCAGCGTCAAGGGTAACCACAGCCATGGTCTCAGAGCTGATAGTCCATGCTGCTGCAAACGTCGTTGAACTGTTCGTGCAGATGGTTGTTGTCTTGCAAACGTCCCCATCTGTTGACTCAGGGATCGAGACGCGGCTGCACGATGCGTTACAGCGATGCGGATAAGATGCCTGTCATCTCGACTGCTAGTGATAAGAGACCGTTGGTATCCAGCAAGGCGTTCCGTATTACCCTCCTGGACCCACTGATTCCATATTCTGGGTCTCGACCAAGTCGAGCAGCAATGTCGCGATACGATAAACCGCAATCGCGATCGGGTACAATCCGACCTTTATCAAAGTCAGAAACGTGATGGTACGAATTTCTCCTCCTTACACGAGGCACCACAACAACGTTTCACCAGCCAACTCTGGTCAACTGCTGTTTGTGTATGAGAAATCGGTTGGAAACTTTACTCGTGTCAGCACGTTGTAGGTGTCGCCACCGGCGCCAACCTTGTGTGAATGCTCTGAAAAGCTAATCATTTGCATATCACAGCATCTTCTTCCTGTCGGTTAAATTTCGCGTCTGTAGCACGTCATCTTCGTGGTGTAGCAATTTCAATGGCCAGTAGTGTAAATCTCCAGTCGCATCGTGACTCGTATATAAACAAGTACGAATATCCCATATTTTGGGGAAAATATGGCGGACAGTTACAGTTGTATTATCCTTACGGGACTGCCGCTAGGACCGGGCGCTCCGGGCGCCTCTTCTGCAGGTGACGGCGGCTCTTCGACACAGCGGCCGCCTCCACGGTGGCGACGCCGGCAGCGTCCTGCCCCGCCCAGCGCCTGGCCTTCCCCACCGCACTCTGCAGGCGGCCAGCCCGGAGAGCCCGTCTTTTGTCTCGCGGCGGGTCCCGCCCCGGCTTAAAGGCGACGCGCCCGCCCACCTGGCGTTTCCGCTTTTGTTTCCTCCGGGAAACAATTCCACAGGCGCCACGAGGAGCACCGCGGACTGCCGACTCTCGCTCGAGTCTCCACCTCTTTTTGTTTCAGTCCATCCGTAAAAAAAAAGTCTGAGACCTCCGTGTCGTAGCGCTCTCGGGCATCACCACACCTTCTCCGTCCGAACCGGCCAGTGAAGCACATTTACCGGTTGCACCAGCGCCTGGACGTAATCGCCTTACGACCTGAATTTCTCTCCGCGGCCTTTAAGAATGAATAGTTCTCGTGCCACATCGACAGCGGGGAGTTTTCGTCGGACGCGCGGACTCCAGTCTTCCACGCCTATTACGAAGGAACATTGTAATCGGATACTCATCTTCGGTTGGAGCTCACTTCTCCTCTATATTTCCTTTCAAATAAGTACTTACGAAAATAAAGTTATGCCTTGAGAAGACAAAAATTATTCTTGCTTGGCACCTAAATAAGCTGAAAAACATCACGGGATGGCTGGAAGAAACAAGAAGGGACTTAAGAAAACGCCACAAGATACACAATACAGAACAGGGAACATTCCAAGCATCTGATCAAAATTGCAAAACGGTTCTAGGCGCTTCAGTCTGGAACCGCGCGACCGCTACGGTCGCAGGTTCGAATCTTGCCTCGGGCATGGATGTGTGTGATGTCCTTAGGTTGGTTAGGTTTAAGTAGTTCTAAGTTCTAGGGGACTGATGACTTCTGATGTTAAGTCCCATAGTGCTCATAGCCATTTGGACCAATATTGCAAAATTTCCTGTCCAACAACAAAATTCACATTATTTTCTCCAGTTTTTGTTGGTGAGCACAGGAAGCTTCTGATCAATACTGAAAAATTTCCTGTCCAACATTAAAATTCACGATATTTTCACCAGTTTTTGTTGGTGAACACAGCAGATGTTCTCCTAAATTATATTGTAGGAGTATTGCAACCAGCAACAAGTTCTTTTGAAAATGATTTTGTTGTATTATTGCTAGTTTCGGGTGTGTATTTAGTTCAGTTCATTGACCAGTATGGATTGTAAAAGAAAATCAAACCCCTGTCTTATAATACGTAAACGAGGGCTTTCCAGGTCGATACAAATGTAAAACATGCAAAGAAGGCAACAGTAATATCTAACGATGGACTCAGGCCGGAAACTAGTAATGGTACAACACAAACATTTCATAAAAACATGTGGCTGGTTACAGTATTTCCTGCATTGTAATTCTCAAAATTCACAACCTAGGGGAGTGATATCAAGTGAACAGTGGCAGGCCATCAGCCAACACATGAAGTAGTTCTGAGGAGATAAAAAGATTGTACCTAGTCTCAGGTTTTAGGCGGCCCGTGATTGGCCAAATTCCGTAGTTCGAAAAAAAAAATAGAAAAAGAAAAAACTGGGAAAAAGGAAAATCTTTCGGTGAGGTTTCATGATCGGCAGTGGCTTCGTTTCTTTTCTTAGTATAACGTATTGATGTTTGTATGGCTGTCTGGTATTTGGAAATTTGCAGTACAGCTGATATTTTGGACCCGCTTCTCATTTCTTTTGTTGATTCTTCTTTTTCATGTCTCTGCACTGTTATACTATCTGAACAAAACTATCCTGCCGGCCGAAGTGGCCGTTCGGTTAAAGGCGCTGCAGTCTGGAACCGCAAGACCGCTACGGTCGCAGGTTCGAATCCTGCCTCGGGCATGGATGTTTGTGATGTCCTTAGGTTAGTTAGGTTTAACTAGTTCTAAGTTCTAGGGGACTAATGACCTCAGCAGTTGAGTCCCATAGTGCTCAGAGCCATTTGAACCAAAACTATCCGATCTATTAGTGGACATTAATATGATGTCTGTGCTCACCCTTCGCCTTTATGACGGCTTGTTTTCTGCTGGAGTCACTTTGTCAGGTGTCTGTCTCTGGATGAATGGTGACCCTCTCATCGTAAAGTTCCGAAACCAGAGAACGTAGTGATGTTGGACGCTTGGGTATATCACGTCAACATTCTAACTCATTGCAAAGGTGTTCTACTGGTTTCAGGCCTGCAGTCTGTACAGGGCAATCCCTTTCAGAAATGTCATAGTTCAGAAAACATTGGTTCCCAGGAGCTGCCTCGTGGCAGGGTATACCGTCGTGCTCATACAGTCATCGTCTCTGCAACGTTGGTCTACTATACACAGTGCACAAAACTGTAAAATATGGCCATATCCATCCGTATTTAGAGTTATCTTAAGCGGATTGAAGGGGACCCCATTCTGACCGTTTATGGTCAGGCACCCCCTTAACTCAATACTACCTCCGCTGTACATCACTGTTGGCACTATACATGATGGCGGGTAGCGTTCTCAAAGGTTTCGCCAGACCCACACCCTTCCATCAGAGCTTCATGCGTCACTCCAAATCAATCACCGAGCGAAGTAGCGCAGTGGTTAGCACACTGGACTCGCATTTGGGAGAACGATAGTTCAAACCCGCGCCCGGTCGTCCTGATTTAGGTTTTCCGTGATTTCCCAAAATCGCTCCAGGCAAACGCCAGGACCGTGCCTTTGGAAGGGCATGACCAACTTCTTTCCCCATCCTTCCTTAATCCGATGGGACCGATGATCTTGCTTTTTGGCTCTCGATCTTGCACCATAATAGAGTCCATCAACATGAGGTGGCAAATATGTGGTAGCCAAGGAGGTTGAAACTTGGGTTCTACTATGCGAAGACTGCTTGGTAGCTACAACAGAAAAACACAGATAAGTAGGAGGAATACAAAATAAGAAAGTATTTGTTACTTAACTTTGCTGTAGTCCATGATCAGTTGGTTGACAATAATAGAAGACGCGACTAGACTAAGCGTCTAAATTACAGAATTTAAAGCTCAAGCCATCACAGTTTCTTCCCCACAACTAATTTTTAACAAAATCATAGTAACTAAACTAGGTGCCTTTGCGTTGTCAGTTCACACCATGTCTATAATTTAATCACAAGCAAGACATACAAATAAAACTATTAATGCGAATGATACCAACATATTTTTCTCTATACTCTTTAGAAAATCAGCAATCACTTTACACAGGGGACTGCCTTTAGTAACTAAAGGAGAAGAAGTTCTTTTAGTGAGGAGGTATCACATAGTCATCAAAGTATTCAAAAAGTCCCATCGCTTGCAGTCAAATTAGGGACTCGTAAACAAGATGGGGTTTATATCAATTTCTGTCATAGAATCGCGCACACATGCTGGGGCGATCGGAAATGTCGATTCTGTGTAGATGTAGAGGAAAAAGAGGCTTAGTTAAAGAGGGATCGGGTGATGCTGGAAACATTATGTTGATAGATATTATTTTAGATCCCTCAAATTACAATTGAAAAAACAAATTCTTCTTGCCATATACGTTTCGCTTTTACTGTTTCCAAGGCATTTTCAGTGGACTGTAATGAATCGATATTTGTATGTAAATAGATCTAAAGTAACACCTAACAACTGAGGCGGACAGGGCAACAAATAGTTAAGGTTGGTGGAAGTCGTTGATCGGTCCTGACGCTTCCTTGTAAACCACAGATTTTGAAGGAATTTGAGTTCTTTATGTCGCGTCATATCCATTTCTCCTTTGTTGGGACACATTCCACATCTCATGCCATTGCTGTTTTCCGTGGCTCTTGACCTCAAATAAGTAGGCTGTGCTTCAAATAGAGAGCAACTTGGGCCGGCAGGTGTGGCCGAGCGGTTCTAGGCGCTTCAGTCTGGAATCGCGCGACCGCTACGGAGGTTCGAACCCTTCCTCCGTCATGGATGTGTGTGGTGTCCATAGGTTAGTTAGGTTTAAGTAGTTCTAAGTTCTAGGGGACTGATGACCTCAGCAGTTAAGTCCCATAGTGCTCAGAGCTATTTGAACCATTTGAAATGAAGAATTAAGAGGGCTGTACAAACACCGTTCGTCGAAGTGCTCAAGAGGAGAAGGCTGAATTGGGCAGGCCATGTAGCAAGAATGACAGAATAGACTACCTAGAATGGTATTCAGCAGAACAATAGATGGAAAGAGATGAAGAGGGAGACCCAGAATCAAATGACGGGATATCATTCGGGAGGACACAACTAGGATGCCCCTCAAATCTTATGACTGCCTTTGGTTTCTATACAAATTGTAAATAGCCTTTCGCTCCCTATATTTTACCCCTGCCACCTTCAGAATTTGAAAGAGAGTATTCCAGTCAACGTTGTCAAAAGCTTTCTCTAAGTCTACAAATACTAGAAACGTAGGTTTGCCTTTCCTTAATCTACCTTCCAAGATAAGTCGTAGGGTCAATATTGCCTCACGTGTTTCAATATTTCAACGAAATCCAAATTGATCTTCCCCTAGGTCGGCTTCTACTAGTTTTTCCATTCGTCTGTAAAGAATTCACGTCAGTATTTTGCAGCCGTGACTTATTGAACTGATAGTTCGGTAGTTTTCACATCTGTCAACACCTGCTTTCTTTGGGATTGGAATTATTATATTCTTCTTAAAGTCTGAGGGTATTGCGCCTGTCTCATACATCTTGCTCACCAGATGGTAGAGGTCAGGACTGGCTCTCTCAAGGCCGTTAGTAGTTCTAATGGAATGTTGTTTACTCCCGGGGCCTTGTTTCGACTCAGGTCTTTCAGTGCTTTGTCAAACTCTTTACGCAGTATCGTATCACCTATTTCATCTTCATCTACATCCTCTTCCATTTCCATAATATTGTCCTCAAGTACATTGCCCTTGTATAGACCCTCTAAATACTCCTTCCACCTTTCTGCTTTCCCTTCTTTGCTTAGAACCGGGTTTCCATCTGAGCTCTTAATATTCGTAGCAGAATTCCTTAACTTCATCTACTTCGTGACCATCAATCCTGATGTTAAGTTTCTTGCTGTTCTCATTTCTACTTCTTCTCATTACCTACGTCTTTCTTCGATTTACTTTGAATCCGTACTCTGTACTCATTAGACTGTCGGTTCCGTTCAGCATATCATGTAATTCTTCTTCACTTTCACTATAGATAGCAATGTAATTAGCGAATCGTATCATTCATATCCATTCACCTTGAATTTTAATTCCGCTCTTGAACCTCTCCTTTATTTCCACCATTGCTTCCTCGACATACAGATTGAAGAGTAGGGGCGAAAGGCTACATACTTGTCTTATAGCCTTTTTAAAACGAGCACTTCGTTTTTGGTCGTCTACTCTTGGCTGTTCTACTTATTGTCTATGACCCGTCTCTCCCTATAACTTACTCCTATTTTCTCAGGATTTCGAACATCTTGCACCATTTTACATTGTCGAACGCATTTTCCAGGTCGACAAATCCTATGAACGTGTCTTGATTTTTCTTTAGTCTTGCTTCCATTATCAACCGCAAGTCAGAATTGCCTCTCTCGCGCCTTTACCTTTCCTAGAGCCAAACTGATCGTCATCTAGCGCATCCTCAATTTTTTTTCCATTCTTCTGTATATTAGTCTTTTCATCAACTTGGATGCACGAGCTGTTAAGCTTATTGTGCGACAATTCTCGCACTTGTCAGCTCTTGCCGTCTTCGGAATTGTGTGGATGATGCTTTTCCGAAAGTCAGATGGTACGTCGCCAGAGTCATACATTCTAAACACCAACGTGAATATTCGTTTTGTTGCCACTTTACTCAATGCTTTTAGAAACTCTGATGGAATGTTACCTATCCATACTGCGTGAACATAAAAGACGAACGTTTTGTAATTATTTCGCAAGTTATAATTGATAAAAACTCCTTAATTATGGTTTAAAAGGAAATACATACCTTACGTCTCTGAGGCAGAAGTGTGGACGAAAATTCTATCACTTTACATGCTATGGAAGCAGCAGCACAACGTCACGATGGCAGCTACCATCGAATTCGCCAACAACGAACAATCAAAAATTCCCATCATGACTCCCAGTAATAACGTCTGATAGCCCTCCCACCTTGACCCAGTCAGCTAATAAAAACGTGTTACGCCACATAGATGTCCAGCCATTTTCAAATAATAAATGTAAAGTAGCGGCCTCAAGCCACAAGTAGTCATCCTCATGGCAGGTGTCCGCAATAGCCAGCCGACACACTGACAGTTTTACGTGGTCACACACCGACAAGAATTCTATCCAAATGGACTCCAGTCATGAAAGGTTGCGCTCTTACGCACTGTGAGGTACGACATGTCTCAGGTCGACACGATATGTAAGTCATAAGATCACGGAAGGTTAACGCTACAGTATGTGCGCAAGCTGCAGTCGACTACACTAGCAAAAGCGCCAAGTCGCGGAATACTTGTTAGTATTCAGCTCCTCTGACTCCTACGCTGCCAAGCCGCGTCTGCGGGTCTATTAATAGAGTGCCAGTCGCTTTTTAATGAGGATCTTGCGTGTACCTCTATGTTATTTATACGTCGCAGCAAGACTTGGAATATCCCTCTTTATATTCATTGGCGGCAAGAAGACCCGGCAGTAGCTGCTTGCGAAATACCCTCGCCAGACGTCGTGTGGCGCATTCCTCAAGCGAGGCGGGAAGAAAATTATTCTGCAAACCGCTGTACGTAAATCCACCAAGTCATTGTGCAGTAAAAGATCACATCACATTGCTTGATTCAAGGAGAGAACGCATTCTCATATGCTGGTTAACCAAAACTTTACGACCAACTGCTGAACTTTATTTAGGTCAGTGTCAGGTTACAGACAGACCGTAATGAAAGAAATTAGAGCAGAATAGTCCACAATACATATAATAGTTTCCAGAATAATGAAATTAATTTGTCTCGTAACAACATTAGGAGGCTAAAAAACAAGGTACATGAGTTTCATGTATGTTTAGAAGATGTGGAAAATTCTGAAGTGATAGATGGTCTGTGCCTCTCTTAACACCACATAACCACAAGGACTGAAGAAGTTAGATATCATAGATTACAGACTCGCATCATTTTCGTGTAGGATTAATATGGAAAAAGGAGAAGTTGCAACATACGTCAAAGTTGACACAAAATCAAAAATATTGAAATAAGCAGTCTTCGTGTTCATCAGAACCTGGAAGCATGTGAGTTGTTATTTCAGAATACTTCTCTAATAATTGTATTAGTTTACAGGTTCAAATGGCTCTGAGCACTATGGGACTTAACTTCTGAGGTCATCAGTCCCCTAGAACTTAGAACTACTTAAACCTAACTAACCTAAAGACATCACACACACCCATGCCCGCGGGAGGATCCGAACCTGCGACCGTAGCGGTCGCGCGGTTCCAGACTGTAGCGCCTAGAACCGCTCGGCTACCCCGGCCGGCTATTAGTTTACAGATCCCCCTCTAGAAACTTCCAGCTATTTATGAGAAAACTAGATGCATTATTATGAAGCAAGACAGTAGGAAGCTGATAACATGTTAACAGACAGTGATCAGGCTGAAACGACTAACGTGTACCCAATTGCTAATGGCCCATCTGATTAAAATCCACGATTAATGGAGATAAACGATGTGGAACCTTACAATTCTGAGTCATCTTCACACAAAAGTGATTCTTATTAATGAAAACATAATACAGTGTCTTAGGAGTAAGCTAAAACGAATGGTATGGGACAGAGGTACTTAAGGAGAGATGCCAATGTCAAATTCAATTTAACCCATATTAAATCTGTGTCAATATTTGTATCTTGCTTCCTTAAAAAAATTTCCAGACGATCGATTAAAGGAAACAATTAAGCGAATTAAAATCTCTTATGGTGTTCATATAATTCTGAAAAGTTGTTGCGTCTTAATAATTTATGTCCTTTGTGAAAGATGTGATGCATCACTGGCAGACAGGTTAAAATATGCAGTTGTTAAACCTCTACATAAAAAATGTGCTATACAAACTCAAACAATTGTAATACAGTTTCCTTACTGGCGTCTTTTTCCAAAATATTCTAAAAAGTAATGTACTCGAAAGCAGTCTCATACTTAAGTGGAAACAATTAACTTAGCCCATCACAGTTAGCATTCCCGAAGAGTTAATCGACTGAGAATGCTATTTATACACTCAATCGTCAAATAACAAACTTTAAGTAACAAAATATTGCCAGCTGGTACTTTTTGTGATCTTTCCAAGGCTTTTGATTGTTTACATCATATTACTGTTACCAAATCTCAAATTTTGTGGAACACATTGCTTTACCCTCAGCTGGCCGGCTGGTGTGGCCGAGCGGTTCTAGGCGCTTCAGTCTGGAACCGCGCGACCGCTACGGTCTGATGAACTCAGATGTTAAGTCCCATAGTGCTCAGAGGCATTTGAGCCATTTCTTTTTAAGCCTCAGATGGTTTGAATCATACGTAACAAACAGTATGCAAACGGTTGTGCTGAATAATGTAAACAATGTCGGATGGGTAGAAAATTTTAGTGACTGGGGAGAAATCACAAAGTTAACATGCAGAATTCGAACTTTTTGCAGAATCTCACTAAAGAGAAAGCAAAAAAAGAGATGGCAAATGATATTTTTCAAAGAATTATAAAGAGAGTGTGAGAAAATGGACTCTCTCTAAATTTCGATAGAACACACTTTATTCAGTTCTGTGCGACAAATAGTCACACCAACAACTGATTTAGCAGATGAGCAAGAGTCAGTAATTAGGGTAGAATCCTCCAAATTTTTGGATCTACATAGTGATGAAAATTTGAACTGGAAGAAGCATATTAATGAGCTTCTCAGACAATTAAGTTCAGGTACTTTAGCTCTTCCAATAATTGCTAATATTGGAAACAAACAAACCAACCCCCTTACGTATTTTGCATTTCTTTCTCTCAGTAATGTCTTATGAAATAATTTTCTGGCGTAGCTCATCACTTAGAAAGAAAGTATTGATTGCACAATAGGGAGCAATGTGACTATTATGTGGTGGTCACACAGCCATCCCGTGCATACCATTTCAGGGGGATAGGCATTCTAATTGCGCCATCACAATGCATATATTTGCCTATCAAATACGTCATAAATAATTCATCACAAGTGACGTTCCCACTCTACAAAACCAGAGGGAAAAATGACCTTTATTACCCATTGTTAAAGCAGTCATTGTCTCAGAAAGGAGTTCAGTATGCACTGTCAATAACATAAAATGTCTGACAGGTAGCCAGTCATTTAGCCTGGACAGGTGCTTCTGTTCCATCGACCAATTTTTACTTAAAAACTTGTAGTCGTTAAAAATAACTTGTTTTTAAATGTAGACGCATGAGCTGGACGAAGGTAATGTGTTCATTGCCCACCCAGCTAGCCGCGCGGTCTAACGCGATGCTTCCCGAGCGGCGAGGCGTGCCTGTCCCCAGCACGAATCCGCCCGGCGGATTAGTGTCGAGGTCCGGTGTGTTGGCCGGTCTGTGGATGGTTTTTAAGACGGGCTGCTTCCTCTTATTCCGCCCCAGTTACACTATGTCGGCGATTGCTGTGCTAACACGGTCTCCACATACGTGTATACCATAATTACTCTACCACGCAAACTTTTGGGGTTACACTCGTCTGGTATGAGACGTTCCCTGGGGACAGGGGTAGCTGTCCACTGGGGGCAGAACCGCATAACTGCACAATAACCCTGGGTTCGGTGTGTGGGGCGGCGGTGGGGTGGGTGGACTGCTGTGGCCTGTATTGTGGCTGTGAACCATGGAGGGCTACGGTGGCGCGAAACCTCACCGTCGTTTCTAGGCCCCTGGTTCAATACACAATGTGTTCATTAATGGTAAAACTAAATATATATACATAACCTGTAAATTGATTCGTTCCACTTCACTTTTAAGAAAGAATTGTTTAAATTATCCATGGAACATGTAACTGTCAAACAACGTGTTGTTTCAACTTTGGAACCTGGTGTAGCAGTGATTGTGTGCTTCTTGGATTCGACAAGTGCCTAGTAGATTTCCGAAGGTATGTGGCTCCAGATGCCTATGCACGAGAGGCACAGTTCCAGCAACTTACGGGCTGCTGGCTTGGGGACGCGGAGCTGTCCCCCCGATAGTATCGTAGAAGGGTTGCACTGATTTCAGATCAGATGAATTTGGCGGCCAAGACATCAACATCTTCTCAGACTACTGTAGCACCATTCTGACCGTGAGACACACGGTTATGCTGCTGCAAAATGCCACCACTATTGTGGAAGACATCAAGAATGAAGGAATGCAGGTGGTCCGCAATAATGCTCAGTTAGTCCACAGCTGTCATGGTATCTTCGATTACTACCGCAGCTTCCATGGAGTCCAGGTGTTACAGCCTGTGTCCGTGGCGTGGTTTCTGGCAGCGGTTAGCTTTTTGCAGCGAATCAAAATATGTAATTTGCTATAGAGAGAAGTCGACGTATTTGACCAGTGATTAATACAGTGTAATTTTTTACATTATTATTATTATTATTATTATCTTCACTTTCTCAGATGTTAAGTCCGGTTAAAAATGGAGTGACGCGGACCTTGATCAAGCGTCACTTCCTTTTAACTGTACGGTATGTGTTATATTGCATTTAGGAACTTTCGGGTAATTCAACATGTATCAATAATTACGGATTTCTGTAGCTGTATATACACTCCTGGAAATTGAAATAAGAACACCGTGAATTCATTGTTCCAGGAAGGGGAAACTTTATTGACACATTCCTGGGGTCAGATACATCACATGATCACACTGACAGAACCACAGGCACATAGACACAGGCAACAGAGCATGCACAATGTCGACACTAGTACAGCGTATATCCACCTTTCGCAGCAATGTAGGCTGCTATTCTCCCATGGAGACGATCGTAGAGATGCTGGATGTAGTCCTGTGGAACGGCTTGCCATGCCATTTCCACCTGGCGCCTCAGTTGGACCAGCGTTCGTGCTGGACGTGCAGACCGCGTGAGACGTCGCTTCATCCAGTCCCAAACATGCTCAATGGGGGACAGATCCGGAGATCTTGCTGGCCAGGGTAGTTGACTTACACCTTCTAGAGCACGTTGGGTGGCACGGGATACATGCGGACGTGCATTGTCCTGTTGGAACAGCAAGTTCCCTTGCCGGTCTAGGAATGGTAGAACGATGGGTTCGATGACGGTTTGGATGTACCGTGCACTATTCAGTGTCCCCTCGACGATCACCAGTGGTGTACGGCCAGTGTAGGAGATCGCTCCCCACACCACGATGCCGGGTGTTGGCCCTGTGTGCCTCGGTCGTATGCAGTCCTGATTGTGGCGCTCACCTGCACGGCGCCAAACATGCATACGACCATCATTGGCACCAAGGCAGAAGCGACTCTCATCGCTGAAGACGACACGTTCCATTCGTCCCTCCATTCACGCCTGTCGCGACACCACTGGAGGCGGGCTGCACGATGTTGGGGCATGAGCGGAAGACGGCCTAACGGTGTGCGGGACCGTAGCCCAGCTTCATGGAGATGGTTGCGAATGGTCCTCGCCGATACCCCAGGAGCAACAGTGTCCCTAATTTGCTGGGAAGTGGCGGTGCGGTCCCCTACGGCACTGCGTAGGATCCTACGTTCTTGGCGTGCATCCATGCGTCGCTGCGGTCCGGTCCCAGGTCGACGGGCACGTGCACCTTCCGCCGACCACTGGCGACAACATCGATGTACTGTGGAGACCTCACGCCCTACGTGTTGAGCAATTCGGCGGTACGTCCACCCGGCCTCCCGCATGCCCACTATACGCCCTCGCTCAAAGTCCGTCAACTGCACATACGGTTCACGTCCATGCTGTCGCGGCATGCTACCAGTGTTAAAGACTGCGATGGAGCTCCGTATGCCACGGCAAACTGGCTGACACTGACGGCGGCGGTGCACAAATGCTGCGCAGCTAGCGCCATTCGACGGCCAACACCGCGGTTCCTGGTGTGTCCGCTGTGCCGTGCGTGTGATCATTGCTTGTACAGCCCTCTCGCAGTGTCCGGAGCAAGTATGGTGGGTCTGACACACCGGTGTCAATGTGTTCTTTTTTCCATTTTCCAGGAGTGTATATGTTTGGATGTAGCTGTATTGCATTGATGTACTGGTGGATATTGTGTGGTATGACTCCTGTAGTTGATAGTATAATTGGTATGATGTCAACTTTATCCTGATGCCACATGTCTTTGACTTCCTCAGCCAGTTGGATGTATTTTTCAATTTTTTCTCCTGTTTTCTTTTGTATATTTGTTGTATTGGGTATGGATATTTCGATTAGTTGTGTTAATTTCTTCTTTTTATTGGTGAGTATGATGTCAGGTTTGTTATGTGGCGTTGTTTTATCTGTTATAATGGTTCTGTTCCAGTATAATTTGTATTCATCATTCTCCAGTACATTTTGTGGTGTATACTTGTATGCAGGAATGTGTTGTTTTAAAAGTTTATGTTGTAAGGCAAGCTGTTGATGTATTATTTTTGCGACATTGTCATGTCTTCTGGGGTATTCTGTATTTGCTAGTATTGTACATCCGCTTCTGATGTGATCTACTGTTTCTATTTGTTGTTTACAAAGTCTGCATTTATCCGTTGTGGTATTGGGATCTTTAATAATATGCTTGCTGTAATACCTGGTGTTTATTGTTTGATCCTGTATTGCAATCATGAATCCTTCTGTCTCACTGTATATATTGCCTTTTCTTAGCCATGTGTTGGATGCATCTTGATCGATGTGTGGCTGTGTTAGATGATACGGGTGCTTGCCATGTAGTGTTTTCTTTTTCCAATTTACTTTCTTCATGTCTGTTGATGTTATGTGATCTAAAGGGTTGTAGAAGTGGTTATGAAATTGCAGTGGTGTAGCCGATGTATTTATATGAGTGATTGCCTTGTGTATTTTGCTAGTTTCAGCTCGTTCTAGAAAGAATTTTCTTAAATTGTCTACCTGTCCATAATGTAGGTTTTTTATGTCGATAAATCCCCTTCCTCCTTCCTTTCTGCTTAATGTGAAACTTTCTGTTGCTGAATGTATGTGATGTATTCTATATTTGTAGCATTGTGATCGTGTAAGTGTATTGAGTGCTTCTAGGTCTGTGTTACTCCATTTCACTACTCCAAATGAGTAGGTCAATATTGGTATGGCATAGGTGTTTATAGCTTTTGTCTTGTTTCTTGCTGTCAATTCTGTTTTCAGTATTTTTGTTAGTCTTTGTCTATATTTTTCTTTCGGTTCTTCTTTAATATTTGTACTATCTATTCCTATTTTTTGTCTGTATCCTAGATATTTATAGGCATCCGTTTTTTCCATCGCTTCTATGCAGTCACTGTGGTTATCCAATATGTAATCTTCTTCTTTAGTATGTTTTCCCTTGACTATGCTATTTTTCTTAAATTTGTCTGTTCCAAAAGCCATACTCATATCATTGCTGAATCCTTCTGTTATCTTTAGTAATTGGTTGAGTTGTTGATTTGTTGCTGCCAGTAGTTTTAGATCATCCATGTATAGCAAATGTGTGATTTTGTGTGGGTATTTTCCAGTAATATTGTATCCATAATTTGTATTATTTAGCATGTTGGATAGTGGGTTCAGAGCAAGGCAGAACCAGAAAGGACTTAATGAGTCTCCTTGGTATATTCCACGCTTAATCTGTATTGGCTGTGATGTGATATTATTTGAATTTGTTTGGATATTAAGTGTGGTTTTCCAATTTTTCATTACTATGTTTAGGAACTGTATCAATTTAGGATCTACTTTGTATATTTCCAATATTTGTAGTAACCATGAGTGGGGTACACTATCAAAAGCTTTTTGGTAATCAATGTATGCGTAGTGTAGCGACCTTTGTTTACTTTTAGCTTGATATGTCACCTCTGCATCTATTATCAGTTGCTCTTTACATCCTCGTGCTCCTTTGCAACAGCATTTTTGTTCTTCATTTATAATTTTGTTCTGTGTTGTATGTGTCATTAATTTCTGTTTAATGACTGAAGTTAATATTTTGTATATTGTTGGTAGGCATGTTATGGGGCGATATTTAGCTGGGTTCGCTGTGTCTGCTTGATCTTTAGGTTTCAGATATGTTACTCCGTGTGTAAGTGTATCAGGGAATGTGTATGGGTCTGCAATGTAACTGTTAAATAATTTAGTTAGATGTGAATGTGTTGAGGTGAACTTCTTTAACCAGAAATTTGCTATTTTGTCATTTCCAGGGGCTTTCCAATTGTGAGTAGAATTAATTGCTTGGGTGACTTCATGTTGCAAAATTATCACTTCAGGCATTTGTGGTATCATCTTGTATGTGTCTGTTTCTGCTTGTATCCACCGTGCATGCCTGTTATGTTGTACCAGGTTTGACCATATGTTGCTCCAGAAGTGTTCCATGTCTGTTATGTTTGGTGGATTGTTTATTTTAATGTGTGTGTTATCTATTGTCTGGTAAAATTTCTTTTGGTTTGTGATGAATGTTTGGTTTTGTTTCCTTCTATTTTCACTTTTTTTGTATCTTCTGAGTCGTTTGGCTAATGCTTGTAATTTCTGCTTCTTTTCGTCTAATTGCTCTGTCGCTTCTTGTTGTGAGATTTTACCTAACCTCTTTTGTTTTTTTTCCGAGATTTCATTTCTTATAAATTGTTAGCTGTCCGATGTCTTTTCTCAGTTTTTCTATTTTGATCTGTAGCCTGTGTTGCCATGCTGGTTTTGTGGGTTTCTTCTGTGTGTTGGTTGGTTCTGATCTCTGCCTAGTGTGTATATTTAGTGTAGTGAGTGCTCCTATATAAACCAGTAGTTGTAACTCTTCCATAGTTGTGTTTTCATTTCTTTTGTTGTGTATGATTGTGTTGATAGTTTTTATTGTTGTTTCGACTTGTGGGTTATTTGGTGGTCTACGCAAGAATGGTCTAATGTCTGTATTTGTGTCTTTGTATTCTATATATGTTAGCTGAAATTTTTCTTCTATATCTAACATCTGTGTCACTTCGTGTTCTATTTGTGCTTGTTCTGGTGGCTGTCTTAAGATTTCGTTTTCCTCTGATTGTTTAATTGGTGCATGTTGTTCTTTGTTTGTTTGCTCTGGGATGTTTGAGTCCATTACTGTATTTTCTTCTTCTTCTGATTGCACATTATTTTGTTCCAGTATTTGTTGTACTTGTTGTTTGATGTTTTCTAATTCTGACTGGGGTATCCTGTTATTTTTGATTATTACACGGATCTGATCAGCTAGTCGTTGTTCTGTTAAAAATTTTAATTCTGGGTATCTGGTAATGAATGTTGTGTATACTTGTGATCTGTATCCAGTTGTGTTTGTTCCTAAGTTTGTTGCTTGGTAATAACAGAACATGAGGTGTCGATTAACTTCATCTGACCATCTCATCCTCTGTCTTTGTTTTCCTTCTAGGGTGGTTGCAGGAAGCATATCCTGCAAAACACCTCTATTTGGATTTAAATCATTTTCCAGTTGGCTAGTAGTGTCGTTACCATTGTGGGCGGGCATAGGGTTCAAGCGTCGTCCCCGACCATGACGGCGCTTGTCCGAGGCTTCTTTAATTCTGTCCTGAACCAACTAATCACACTAAAAGGGGGGTTAGCCCTATTAGTGGTTTGTTCTTTTCGTCGCCTTTTATGACTGGCAGAACATACCGGAGGCCGATTCTTTTCCCGGGCCTCCACGGGGTTTATTATTATTATTATTATTATTATTATTATTATTATTATTATTATTATTATTATTATTATTTAGGGCACTTTGATGGTGTCACAAAAGTCTCAATACGATAATTTTTCATCATCGTCAGTATATCTTTGCCTAGACGAATTGCCATCTTGTAATTGGTACATTTTCTGCAGAGTTGTTCAGTGGTGTTTTAACACACAATAAAAAGAAATTACAGTGGGGTTTTCGGTGAAGCTCGAACAGTGACACGTTTCTTCGCTTTTCTCATTGATAGAGACATGATGACTCAAATTCAGGACGATGTCTCATTTAGTTTATTCATAAATTACGATATGTAGCTTTATATACATGCTAAAACGCGTAAAGTCTACCTACCAGTAGCTTTAAAAATGTTCAAAAATGTGTGTGAAATCTTATGCGACTTAACTGCTAAGGTCATCAGTCCCTAAGCTTACACACTACTTAACCTAAATTATCCTAAGGACAAACAAACACACACCCATGCCCGAGGGAGGACTCTAACCTCCGCCGGGACCAGCCGCACAGTCCATGACTGCACCGCCCTAGGCCACTCGGCTAATCCCACGCGGGACCAGTAGCTTTGACTAAGAACATAAACCTCGAGCAGTAAGAGCTACCAGGTCCAATGACGTCACCACAAGTAGCTACACGCAATGTAAAAAACGAATTTTTTTTCTCATCGTCCATCATTAGCGTGGAATAACTGAAAAGCTGGTTAAAAACATTGTGAAGTCACTAATTCTAGTTTCTACTAACATCTATCGCTACTTCGCAACAATCGCAGTATACTGAGGTGACAAAAAGTCGTGGGATAGCGATATGCATATACAGGGTGGTCCATTGATAGCGACCGGGCCAAATATCTCACGAAATAAGGATCAAACGAAAAAACTACAAAGAACGAAATTCGTTTAGCTTGAAGAGGGAAACCAGATTGCGCTATGGTTCGCCTGCTAGATGGCGCTGCCATAGGTCAAACGGCTCTCAACTGCGTTTCTTAAAATAGGAACCCCCATTTTTTTTATTACGTAATCGTGTAGTACGTAGAGAAATATGAATGTTTTAGTTGGACCACTTTTTTCACTTTGTGATAGATAGCGCTGTAATAGTCACAAACATGTCGCTCACAATTTTAGACGAACAGTTGGTAACAGGTAGGTTTTTTAAATTAAAATACAGAACGTAGGTACGTTTGAACATTTTATTTCGGTTGTTCCAATGTGATACATGTACCTTTGTGAACTCATCATTTCTGAGAACGCATGCTGTTACAGCGTGATTACTTGTAAATACCACATTAATGCAATAAATGCTCAAAATGATGTCCGTCAACCTCAATGCATTTGGCAATACGTGTAACGACATTCCTCTCAACAGCTAGTAGTTGGCCTTCCATAATGTTCGCACATGCATTGATAATGCTCTGACGCATGTTGTCAGGCGTTGTCGGTGGATCACTATAGCAAATATCCTTCAACTTTCCCCACAGAAAGAAATCCGGGGACGTCAGATCCGGTGAACGTGCGGGCCATGATATGGTGCTTGGACGACCAATCCACATGTCATGAAATATGCTATTCAGTACCGCTTCAACCGCACGCGACCTATGAGCCGGACATCCATCATGTTGGAAGTACATTGCCATTCTGTCATGCAGTGAAACATCTTGTAGTAATATCGGTGGAACATTACGTAGGAAATCAACATACATTGCACCATTTAGATTGCCATCGATAAAATAGGGGCCAATTATCCTTCCTCCCATAATGCCGCACCATACGTTAACCCGCCAAGGTTGCTGATGTTCACTTGTCGCAGCCATCGTGGATTTTCCGTTGCCCAATAGTGCATATTATGCCGGTTTACGTTACCGCTTTTGGTGAATGACGCTTCGTCGCTAAACAGAACGCGTGCAAAAAAATCTTTCACCGTCCCGTAATTTCTCTTGTGTCCAGTGGAAGAACTGTACACACAATTCCTGGTGCTTAGAAATATGGTATGGGTGCAATCGGTCTTGATGTAGCATTCTCAACACCGAGTTTTTGAGATTCCCGATTCTGGCGCAATTTGTCTGATGCTGATGTTCGGATTAGCCGCGACAACAGCTGAAACATCTACTTGGGCATCATCATTTGTTGCAGGTCGTGGTTGACGTTTCACATGTGGCTGAACAATTCCTGTTTTCTTAAATAACGTAATTATGCTGCGAACGGTCCGGACACTTGTACAATGTCATCCAAGATACCGAGCAGCATACGCCCGTTCGGCATTTTGATCACAATAGCCATACATCAACACGATATCGACCTTTTCAGCAATTGGTGAACGGCCCATTTTAACACGGGTAATGTATCACGAAGCAAATACCGTCCGCACTGGCGGAATGATACGTGATACCACGTACTTATACGCGTGTGACTATTACAGCGCCATTTATCAAAAGCGAAAATTTGATCCAACTAAAACATTCATATTTACTTACGTACTGCACGAATACGTAATAAAAATGGGGGTTCCTATTTTAAAAAACGCAGTTGATATCCGTTTGACCTATGGCAGCACCATCTAGTGGGCCAACCATAGCGCCATCTGGTTTCCCCCTTCAAGCTAGACAAGTTTCGTTCTTCGTAGTTTTTTCGTTTAACGCTTATTTCGTGAGATATTTGGTCCGGTCACGACTAATGGACCACCCTGTATACGATGGCGACAGTATCGCGTAGGTACAAAAGGGCAGTGCATTGGCTGAGCTGTCATTTGTATTCGGGTGATTCACGTGAAAAAGTTTCCGACGTGATTATGGCCACAGGACGGGGATTCACAGACTTTGCAAGCGGACTGTTAGTTGGAGCAATTAGGTAATCGTTACGGAATCCAATATTCCCAGATCCACAGTGTCAAGAGCGTGCCATGGCTCCACAGAGGACTCAGTGGTTTCGACGACAGCCTTCACCTAACGACCGAGAGCAGCGGTGTTTACGTAGCGTTGTCAGTGCTAACTGACAAACAACACTGCGTGAAATATCCGCAGAAATCAACGGAGGACGTACGACAAACGTATCAGTTAGGACAGCGTGGTGGAATTTGGCGCAAGTGGGCTTTGGCAGCAGACGACCGACGCGAGTGCGTTCGCTAACAGCGCGACATGGCCCGCAGCGCCTCCCCTGGGCTGATGGCCTTTCCAGTTGGGTCCTAGAAGACTGGAAACGGTGGCCAGCTCAGATAAGTCCTGCTTTCAGTTAGCAAGAGCTGATGGTAGGGTTCCAGTGAGAGGCAGATCCCACGAAGCCATGGATCAGAGTTCTCAACAAGGCACAGTGCAAGCTGGTGGTGGTTCCGTAACGGTGTGTGGTGTGTTTACATGGAATGGTCTGACTCCTCCGATTAATTCAACTAATCATTAATCATCTTCAGTCATTCATGAACTTCATTTTTATCGATGACAATGTGCTATGTTACCGGGTCACAGTTGTCCACAACTGTTTTGAAGAACATCGTGGACAGTTCGAGCGAAAGATTTGCTGCCTCATGTCGCCGACATGAATCCCATTGAACACTTATAGGACATAATAGAGATGTCAGTTCGTGTACAAATTCCTGCGCCAGCAGTACTTTCACAATTATGGAGGGCTCTAGAGGCAACGTGACTCAATATTTCTGTAGAGGGCTTCCAACCATTTGTTGAGTCCATTGATACGTCGGGTTTCTACACTACGCTTTCAAGAGTAGGTCAAACACGATATTAGTAGGTATCCCATGATCTTTATTACCTCAGTCCACAACTGATAGAGTATTTAAAATAAGAAATAACATGGTTTGTTATTTATAAATGGTTTTTCCCAGATTTAGTTCGTGAGTGATTTCATTGTACTATCGCATCGTCAATTTTTTTTATAAGTTATATAGGAGAAATACCGTCTATTGCGGCAGTAAAAAAAGTCTTATAAAGACCAAATTGTTTTCGCTGTATTTTCACGCATCTCCAGTGGACATCGTAACAGTACAGTTTTTCCTATAATTTAGTTCGCTAGGGACATGAATAGCTTTCATGCTTTATCTTACTACTATAAACAGTGTGGAGTTTCTCCACAGCAGAGTTATTCTCACTTCCGCAAAGTCCGCTCTTCATCGCCCCAAAAGACTCACTGCCAACAGCACGCACAAACGTAGCAGCTGGGCGCCCTTGGCTTGTACAACGTACGGATTCATTCGAGGCGAAAAGCACACGGTTGCGATGTTCGCACTGCAGAAATTTCAGCTCTATTTCTGCTATAGTGCCGTAAGTTATCAGAGCAGAATATGTTACGGAGAACAATTAGGAGCCCATTGATGAACCAAACTTACAAAGTTTCATCACTTTTCTGAATTTTCGTTCTATTATTTCCTACACCCGCCGAACACGTCGGAAATTGGTACAGTTCGTCAAGGAAATCTGTTAACGTTTCGAGCGAGCTATCGTCGCAAGCAGTCCCGTCAAACAAAGGGTGTCCCAAAAGGGACGTCACAACTTCAATGTCATATAACGTGACTTCTAATTAACTTAGACAAAAAAAGTAAAGTTTGTCTGGTGTACCGGTTCAATTTTTTTTATGGAAGATAATGAATAAACGTTCTGCCTTTCCTGACGGCAAGAGCAACATAACTGATAAAAAGTTTTTCTTCGCTGCTGCACGGTGCCTGCAGCGCCATAAATGAATCGAAAATGGAGTCTGCACAGAAAAAGGCAGCGTGTGAGGCTCGGTTTATTAAAACGAAATCGGACACCCAAATTAAGAGAAACATATGAAGACGCTTTCAGAGTACCCGGTGCACTGTCGTACGAGAGATTCGCAATTCTTTTGATGCCTTAGGAACTGGCCTTTGTGATGAACGTTCGAAAACCTGTTTCCATGAAGTTCCTGTGCCATATTCTTATGGATTGCTGAGATCATGGTGTTACCTCACATCACGTTCTGAACATGGGCTTCCTACGGAAGCTTACTATCTGAATACCTAGGAATTTTGATTGTTCGGAGTCATTAATATCAAGCCCATTCTCAGAAACCAAAACTGTCAGGTTCACGAGAGGCGTACAGTTAGTAATGCAACACTTTTTTCAACTGAAATTGGGCTTGAAAGAAACGCGAATTTTGTTTTTGTGGAATATTGCCACTCCTATAGTTTCGTTAAGTTCCGATGCGTTAGGGCGCTATATCTATGCTTCGAAATGGAGTCTGAAGAAGGTGCGTTCCAAGCAGAGAGCTGTCATTGAATTTCTCTTGGCAGAAAACAAGAGCATCGCAGATATTCGTAGACGCTTGTAGAATGTCACGGAGACCTGGCAGAGAACAAAAGCACGGTCAGTCGATGGGCCGTGACAACGGAAGGTCTCACACAAGTCTGCAAACCCGAAAGGAGCTCACTAAACTTCGTTGGACAGTGCTTCCGCATCCGCCCTACAGCCAGGATCTCGCACCTTCCCCACTTTGATTTGTGTGACCCAATGAAGGACGTACTCCGGGGGAAGCAGTACGTGGACGATGGTGAGATTAGTGGTTTAGCAAGACGTTGGTTTCAACGTCGACCAGTAGAGCGCCACCGTGCAGGTATATATGCCCTCCCAGTGAAGTGACGTAAGGCTGTCGCACTCAACGGATATTACGTTGAAAAATAGGATTTTGTAGATGAAAGAGTGGGGAATAATATGGTGTGTTGGAATCCTCAATAAAACCAACCTGCTTTCAGAAAAAATATTGTTGCATGACTTACTGAACACTCCTCGGAGTTGAACTGTGTTTTAGAAACTGTAAAACCTGAGTCATTCTGTGATTTAGCATAACTTTATTTTCTACAACCCATGTCTTGGACTGCACTATTTGTACATAGGCTATTTTGCACTCAACATCCTCCATTACTAAGCTAGTGACGTCAGCAAAAGGAAATATTTTAGAACCACCTCTCATGTTAGAAGACCTATCATTTATACACGAGAATAGTGCATGTCCCTCCTAAGAGTCGTCAGGCGCATTTTCCCTGGTGCTTCATCAGATACTTGCAATTTCACTTTTACATTGTGTAACTGTCTTACTTTAGTGGTAACACCGGCACCTTAAACGGCAACGTTAAACCTCTGCAAGGAATTTTTAAGAAGGTTGTGACCGTGAGACAGCCTAATGGGAACAGAACAATCAAACTGGGATTTGTTTCCGAAACACTCCAGCAGAGTACAACCAACAGAAAACAGGTGGGTCAGGAACAAACGTTCTCCGAGCACAAACCTAAGTTGTAACTTTACGTATTAATATCGGTCGCCATCCTAATTAGGCGCCGGCCCGTATGGCCGAGCGTTTCTAGGCGCTCCAGTCTGGAACCGCGTGACCGCCACGGTCGCAGGTTCGAATTCTGCCTTGGGCATGGATGTGTGTGATGTTCTTAGGTTAGTTAGGTTTCAGTAGATCTAAGTTCTAGGGAACTGATGACCTCAGATGTTAAGTCCCATAATGCTCAGAGCCATTTGAACCTGATTAGGCATTCTTGTGTCAAGCAATATAATAAAGGAGAAGGCAGTGCTAAGGCTAACCTAACATTCCTAGAGACACACACACACACACACACACACACACACACACACACACACACACACACACACTACTTAAACCTAACTAACCTAAGGATATCACACACATCCATGCCCGAGGCAGGATTCGAACCTGCGACCGTAGCAGCAGCGCGTTTCCGGACTGAAGCTCCAGAACCGCTCGGCCACAACGGCCGGCGTCACTGGACATCGACCAGTTAACTCGTCTGACGTCTCGTGAATAATCCATCACTAATCACTGAAATTCGCCGAGTAAGCTTACATTGCCAACCACAATTACTGTTGCCGTCATCATGTTAAATATCTTTACTTTCTACTTGGTCTTTCAACGACAACATTTTGACAGGATGTGCCTTACTGGACAGAGCGAAGTGGCGCAGTGGTTAGACACTGGACTCGCATTCGGGAGGACGACGGTTCAATCCCGCGTCCGGCCATCCTGATTTAGGCTTTCCGTGGTTTCTCTAAATCGCTCCAGGCAAATTCCGGGATGGTTCCTTTCAAAGGGCACGGCCGACTTCCTTCCCCGTCCTTCCCTAATCCGATGAGACCGATGACCTCGCTGTCTGGTCTCCTTCTCCGAAACAACCAACCAACCTTACTGGACAATAAATTTGTCAGGTGATAATTGTATGACATTTTGGAGAAGTAACTTGTGCTTTGATACTTTGTTTGATTTGTTTGGTGAGATTAGACTTTCGTGGCAAGTTTGTGGCAGTGAAAGAAAAATGTGTTTATGAAGTTGTTGCATAAGCTCGTAGCGTTTTCGTTTTGCATGTTGGGATTACGGTTGCTATGGGTTTAATTATAGATTGTCATTTTTTATTTATACTTCACTGTGCCTATCTGAGTTTGCATGTTGTGATAGTGAGTGGGGCTGTAAGGCTAGAAAATAGAATGCCATTGGAGAAATCTGAACATTTCCGACAGACTCTCCTGTTTGAAATCTATAGGGGGGTGACTGCAGCGAAGGCAGTTAGAAACATTTACACCGTGTATGGTAATGTCCTTGGACAGAGAATAGCAAGAAAATGTTTTCTCGTTTTAAGAAGGATCGTTTTGACATTAATGACTCTCCGCGCTCAGGAAGACCTTCGATGTTTGTTGAAAATAATTTAAACGCATTAATTCGCAATGGCACACGACATTGTACTCGAGAACTGGCAACTGTGACCATTCCACCATCGTTCGATATTTTCACCAAGTGGGGAAGGTTCAATGCGAGCTCTAAGCTTAAATCAGAAAAATCAGCGAATGGACATGTGCGCATCTCCACTGGGCTAGTCATCAGTTGGATTGTGAACAACGGCGACCATACCTGTCCTTCATCGTTACTGGCAACGATAAATGCTGTCTTTATGCTACCGTAAGGAAAAAAAGGAAAGGTTGAGTCCAAACAAAGCAGCAGCTGCCCCTACAAAGAACTGCTTGCATCCGCAAGAAGATAATGTCACGTATCAGGTGCAACACAGATGGTGTAGTGTACTAAGAGATGCTTCCCCGAGGTGTAACCATCACTGCTGTCATTTATCGCCCATAGCTGAGACGTCTTCCAGAAGCAATTGAATAACAACGACCAGTAAGACTGCGTGAAGGGATGATACTCCTCGTTAACGCCCACCCGCATTCTGCTAGACTGACAAAAAAACACTATACAGGAGCTGTGTTGGGAATTCATTCCGCATCCACCTAATTCACCTGATCTTGCACCAGCATATTTTCACCTTTCCCGTTCTCCGTCGAACACTCTTCAAGCAACTTCCTTTCCTGACGAAAATGCTCTCCGAACATGGTTCGACGAGTCCTTCGCCTCAAGACCACGTCATTTCTACAGTCGCGAAATGGAAAAGTTACCCCACGGTTGGCAGACTGTTGTAAATAGCGAAGGAGAATATATTATTGATAAACTTACGGAAAAACGCTACGAACCCGATAACTATGGTCTGACTGAAGCTGAAAAGATTTCTGAAAATGAATGTAGAATACTAGTACTATAGCTCTGAAGTTTGCATGACGTACAAGCGTGGAGATTTGGTGATCTTTGTACTCGAACACTTTCATGAAAGCAGAACATGTCATTCGATGTGGTTAGTTATAAACATCAGTAGATGGCACGAGGTGCTTGCAAGGTGCTTACCATACTACGCTTTAACGGTGACAGGCCGCTTCCAGATTACGTTCATTCGTTAGCAGGCTCAGTGAGTCACTCGATAGTCAGAATTGGAAGATGATTTAATACCTGAGACAAAATCTGTTATTGCCTAGTATTCTGCTGCTGTCTGAAAACAAGTAATGGACTCACTGGCACAGAGTATGTCATTCCGCACCATTGGTTGGAGACTAGCAGAGGACGGAATGCAGTATTACCATACCGGGTGTAGGCTGCATTTAATGCCACAATACAGACAGCTGCGCTTGGAGTGGTGCCCCGCCCGGGAAGCATGGACTGCTGATGAATGGCGTTGCATTGTATTCAACGACGAATCGCTGTTCTGCAGTACGCTGGATGACCATCGTTAGCCAGTATGTCGGAATAGTTCCTTTGAAACAGCGGATGCAGGATGTCCGTGACGTACCGTCAGAGAGAGAAGTCCCATTCTTCCAATGTTTTGGAAAGGCACAGCTGTGATACTCCTGGGATCATGGTGTGCGGAGCCATTGGGTATGGCTTTAAGTCAAGGCTGGTAGTGATTGAGGGAACAACAGCACCAGACACTTGTCTTAAATAGCCGTTGCCGACCGCAGCGCTGTATTCTGCCTGTTACCATATCTCTTATTTGGATACGCTTGCCTATACCAGTTTCTTTGGTGCTTCAATCTATTATGCATAGTATACTGCTAAGATTTTTGAATTTTTATACTAGCTTATTCAAAATGGACGCAGCAGAATACTGCACGCTTTTCTGCAGAAGAGTCAAGGAGGTCCGGTCAAAATGCAAATTGGATTTATGTTTAGTATTAACTGACTGAAAGCTGCTAATTCTTGGGAATAAGCTGACATTGTTAAAAAGAAACGACATTAAAGAAGATTATATATATATATATATATAATGTTATTTTGTTTATTCGTTTCAGAGGTCAATGTCAGAATACTTAGACTAATGAACAGGAATAGACAAGTGGTTCGCGAACTTACACCACTTACTGCCCAAACCGCCCGTTTCTGAGCCAAATATATCCTTTTAGAATACGATCAGTTAACCCAAAATATATCATACGCAATAAGCGAATGAAAATAAGCAAAGTAGACTACTTTTCGTTGCGAACCATCACTTACTTCAGTTACTGTTCTAATAGTCCAAATGGCAGCATTAAGTCTTTGAACAAGATCCTGAAAATGGGCTTTCCACGACGGTTCACTATCTGAACACCTAGAAATTTAAACTGCTCAATCTCATTAACCATAAAACTGTCCTTCAAAGAATCACGTGACTTAACATCACCACACGTCAGATAAGTCGTGAAAACAGTCCTATATTCATACTGACGCCCTTAATGTTGGTTAATGGCATGAATTACTTGCAGACTCGGATGAATGAGCAGAAAAAGGATATCGATTCCCATGTGCCGGCCGGAGTGACCGAGCGGTTCTAGACGCTACAGTCTGGAACCGCGCGACCGCTACGGTCGCAGGTTCGAATCCTACCTCGGGCATTGATGTGTGTGATGTCCTTAGGTTAGTTAGGTTTAAGTAGTTCTAAGCTCTAGGGGACTGATGACCTCAGAAGTGAAGTCCCATAGTGCTCAGAGCCATTTGAACAAATTTTTTTAAATTCCCATGTGTTACAAGTAAGTTGTGAAACAAAACAAAGCAACTAACGTCGTTCACATGAAAAAAATGTACCTCCCTCTGTGTGCCCATTTCAGCATCAAAAGACAGCATCTGAGTTCGACACATCGAACGAGAAGGAAGGCAGAGCGTGTTTACGTCAGGAGGCGGAAATCAAGAGCGTCCCTTTGTCGAAGAGGCCGAACGGGGCCTCCGTAACAGACTTCAGCGCCAAGCAATACTATTGGCCAGCTTATCTCACAGTTTAAGTAGCCGGCTTAACACGTGCTTCTGCGGTTCTCAACCAAAGATGAAGCTGCTCTAGCACCTGAAAGACTGACTCTAATGCTCGTTGAGATACTCAAGTGCTTATCGATACGCTTGTGAATACATAGTGTGAAAGATTCTTATAGCAGACGTCTTTCACGTTGGCTGAAAACTTAAAGGCCGATCACGCACACATTTTAGCACACATTGTTGTTACGTTCCGTAAATTAAAAATTTCTGTCGAAATTAGTGAAATGGATTTTGTACAGTTTCCAGCGAAACATTTGCTGAACATTGGGATGTAAGCTGAAGTTATTTTGTCATGGCATATTGTATACTACCAAAAGTTTGTAATGAATTTGTTTATGAAATGGTTCAAAAAAAATGGTTCAAATGGCTCTGAGCACTATGGGACTAAACTGCTGAGGTCATTAGTCCCCTAGAACTTAGAACTAGTTAAACCTAACTAACCTAAGGACATCACACACATCCATGCCCGAGGCAGGATTCGAACCTGCGACCGTAGCGGTCTCGCGCTTCCAGACTGCAGCGCCAGAACCGCGCGGCCACTTCGGCCGGCTGTTTATGAAATCTACGTTAGTTTAGCATAATTTAAATCATACTAACGTGCTTGACTTATCATTGTAATAAGCGTTGCATCGTGTACTTTTAAATGTATTTAAGAGAAACGTTTACAGATTAGCTGATTTTCTGCCAAACATTGTGTTGAATGTGGCACAAAAACAGGAGGTAGACGATGAAGTGAAGATTCCTATGGATGGAGTATCATAGAACAGCAGTAGCTTTGTGGCAGCTTTCGGTAATTGCATAAGCGTCCTCTGCTACTGAATACGAAACATGATGCTATGACGAAAATATGACGTAGATGTTATTGTTTGTAAAATTAGGAAAAGGACATATTAAGTCTTGAGATATTAATAATTTTTATTATCGATCGCAGTTAATTGATGGAAATCGCAATACTCACACTGTCCTTTAATTTTTAACCTGAAAGTAAATATTGTTGAAAAAACCTCATGATAAAACACTCGTAACAGCCAGGGAGAAACCTCTCTGAAACTGTGGAAGAAAATTCAAGTCTACTCGTCCGCCGAACTCTCACTCCTCAGAGAGAAATCCAGTTACGAGCGTGGTGAACCCGCACGCAGCAGTAACGCAATTTTTGTCGCTCGTCGTCCTTTCATTGGGCGAGCAGCGGATAAAATTGTCTCGCGGCAGCAAAAGGATCACGACCCTTTTCCGCTATGCCTCCGGGTGCTCCCATTCTACGTCAGCGACGATGTAATGGTGGATCAGTTTTATTAAGTGTAGTGTTCCCGTTCTCTCTCATAACGAGCCTTCGATAGGCTTAGAAAACATCCGTGATCGTAATCTGTGTATCATAATGTTGCAATGCTCATTTCACATACACCACAAGAGAATTGTTCCTTGACTGCTTACAATGCGAGGGGAGGTACTTCTATCGGCTGGTTATAATTAAAATGCAGCTACTGACGTAAGTCCAGCGTGTGCTGTAAGTGCCGTATGGTAACGAACTTGGTAGAGATGCTGGTGCATTAATGCGGAACCGATTTACACTGAAAAAAAAGTTCTAATTTTGGCCACCAGGTGCAAATGTGTCGCTGTGCGCTGTTTGTATGATGGTACGACGTAAACGCTGCTTCTTGATAAGCCATAACGTGAGTCAACAGTATTGCTATCGAGAAGAGAGACCGTGCATTGTTGGTGAAACTGTTTTATGTGAACGGTAGCAATTGCAGTGCTTCATTGATAGTGTCGCCGTTTGAAGGGTCTGCGGAAAGAGGTTTGAAGAAAATGCTAACGAAATTTGGAAACATAGGAGAGCATGGTGTGGCATCTGGAAGAGAAGGCATCCAATCCCGGTGGAGGTTGCTGTTTTGTTGCTGTAACTGACAATGCAGCTCGTGCCCAGGATAGCAATAGTGTTCGTGCAGTGTCACGAAACTGTCTACCCCATGGTAAAGAGTGTGGAAAGCTTTGAGGTATATTTTACATTGGTACCCGTAAAAGAGCCAGACGGTGCAGCTACAGGAACCTCATGATCCGCAGTTATGTTCTGGATTTGTTCTTCGTCTTCTGGATCAGAAGTAGATGACATGTGGCTGGGCAATATTCTATGCAGTGACGAGACATCTCTTACACTGCAGGGTGCAGTGAATACACAAAAGTGCCGAATTAGGGGTACTGTTAAACCGCGTATTTTGCACGAAGAGCCACTGCACTCGCCGTGTGTGACTGTGTGGTGTGGATTCGGTAGCACCTTTATTCTCGCCCCGTTCTTCTTTGAAGAGAACATCCTCAGAGGGCCTGTCAGGTGTACCATGACATCTGCACGTTATCGAGAACACCTTGTGCAGTATGTGCGTCCTGTTTCTGAAGAGCGTAGTTCTATAGAAAACATAGTTTCATGCAAGATGGGGCAACACATCCTGTCTCTCGCCCAGTGAAAGACATGCTTAATACAACCTTCCGCGCTCGTGTTATCTCTAGAAGTTTTCCAGATGCATATCCTGCAAGATCACCTGATCTGAATCCCCGTGGCTTTCGGCCCTAGGGATATCTAAAACAAAGCGTTTGCCAGGAACGCGTTTGGTCTCTACCCGATCAGAAGGCCAGTATACAGGAACACTTTGTTCAGATTCCACCGGAAATGCTGCGAGCAACTGTGGATGCAGCATCTCATCGGCGTCTGCGGTGCTCATACTGAAAAAAATTGTGTAAGCGGCGGTTCATAATAAAATCAACATTTGCCTTCCAGACTTGTTTGACCTTGTACACCCATGTCCCGTTCCTAATCAACTACGTATGGAAACATTTACATACGTCCTTCTTGCACTCACGACGCCCTGCACCTGGTGGCCAAAATTACTACTGTTTTTTTTTCAGCGTAAATCGTTTCCACATTAATTAGAATATCTACAAAACTTCGCTACCCCACGATAATTACAGCCCAAACTGGACCTCTGTGAGTAGCTGCACTTTGATTATAACCACGCTGCGTTTGTTGGTGTCTCCGTCATGATTTCTGTCACTTCGGACATTGCATTTTCGAACGACCTATATTTACGGGGAGAAAGATTTGTCACCCCATTAAAAGAGAAGCGCTGTAGATGCTACAGAACTGGTACAGATCATGTGAACCTCTACTGGTGACGAAAGCCACGGCGGGGAAGCGGTGGTATGTGATAGCCCGATGTATGGAATCAGACCGATAAGATACGTCACTGTGAGCAAGCGACAGAATAGCAGAAACTACACTACTAGCCATTAAAATTGCTACACCAAGAAGAAATACAGATGATAAACGGGTATTCATTGGACAAATATATTATACTAGAACTGACATGTGATTATATTTTCACGCAATTTGGGTGCATAGATCCTGAGAAAGCAGTACCCAGAACAACCACCTCTGGCCGTTATAACGGCCTTGATACGCCTGGGCATTGAGTCAAACAGAGCTTGGATGGCGTGTACAGGTACAGCTGCCCATGCAGCTTCAACACGATACACACTTCATCAAGAGTAGTGACTGGCGTATTGTGACGAGCCACTTGCTCGGCCACCATTGACCAGACGTTTTCAATTGGTGAGAAATCTCGAGAATGTGCTGGCCAGGGCAGCAGTCGAACATTTTCTGTATCCAGAAAGGCCTGTACAGGACCTGCAACATACGGTCGTGCATTATCCTGCTGAAATGTAGGGTTTCGCAGGGATCGAATAAAGGGTAGAGCCACGGGTCGTAACACATCTGAAATACGAACAAGAGGTGACCGAGACGTGTAACCAGTGGCACCCCATACCATCACGCCGGGTGTGACGCCAGTATGGAGATGACGAATACACGCTTCCAATGTGCGTTCACCGCGATGTCGCCAAACACGGATGCGACCATCATGATGCTGTAAACAGAACCTGAATTCATCCGAAAAAATGACGTTCTGCCATTCGTGCACCCAGGTTCCTCGTTGAGTACGCCATCTCAGGCACTCCTGTGTGTGATGCAGCGTCAAGGGTAACCGCAGCCATGGTCTCCGAGCTGATAGTCCATGCTGCAGGAAACGTCTTCGAACTGTTCGTGCAGATGGTTGTCTTGCAAACGTCCCCATCTGTTGACTCACGGATCGAGACGTGGCTGCACGATCCGTTACAGCCATGCGGATAAGATGCCTGTCATCTCGACTGCTAGTGATACGAGGCCGTTTGGATCCAGCACGTCGTTCCGTATTGCCCTCCTGCACCCACCGATTCCATATTCTGCTAACAGTCACTGGATCTCGGCAACGCGAGCATCAATGTCGCGATACGATAAACCGCAATCGCGATAGGCTACAATCCGACCTTTATCAAAGTCGGAAACGTGATGGTACGCGTTTCTCCTCCTTACACGAGGCATCACGACAACGTTTCACCAGACAACGCCGGTCAACTTCTGTTTGTGTATGAGAAATCCGTTAGAAACTTTCCTCATGTCAGCACGTTGTAGGTGTCGCCAACGGCGCCAACCTTGTGTGAATGCTCTGAAAAGCTAATCATTTGCATATCACAGCATCTTCTTCCTGTCCGTTGAATTTCGCGTCTGTAGCACATCATCTTCGTTGTGTAGCAATTTTAATGGCCAGTAGTGTAGTTATCCTGTTTGGACGGGCCGTGACCACACTGTGAATGAAGTTGGCCTATTTGTTTCTGTGCATTACACTGACTGCAGCCGGCTGAAGTGGCCGTGCGGTTAAAGGCGCTGCTGTCTGGAACCGCAAGCCTTCTACGGTCGCAGGTTCGAATCCTGCCTCGGGCATGGATGTTTGTGATGTCCTTAGGTTAGTTAGGTTTAACTAGTTCTAAGTTCTAGGGGACTAATGACCTCAGCAGTTGAGTCCCATAGTGCTCAGAGCCATTTGAACCATTGAAGCACTGACTGCAGAACATTAAATGCAAATGTTGCCTGGCATTGTTGGCTGGCAAGGGTGGGTTCAATCGTCCATCGGAAACGGTTTTCTTCCTTCCTTCCTCCGCGTAGATTGGTCCGTTTCCTTGTGTATATGCGACACTTGTGTCATACGTATATTTGTGAAATGTATTTGAGTATAATGGATGTGTGTACAGTGCAATGTCACGTTTGTGTTGCATGTTGTTCAAATCAAATGGCTCTAAGTACTATGGGACTTACCATCCTAGGTCATCAGACCGCTAGGCTTAGAACTGCTTAAACCTAACTAACTTAAGGACATCACACACATCCATGCTCGAGGCAGGTTTCGAACCTGCGACCGTAGCAGCATCGTGGTATCAGACTGAAGCGCCTAGAACCGCTCGGCCACAGCAACCGGCTGTATGTTGTTGTTGTTGTTTTTGATGATGATGATGATGATGATGATGATGATGATGATGATTAGAGAAGGGAGAGGCTGAAATCCGGTGCCGACACACATCCTGGTCTTCTCGATCGGCACCAGGTGGACTGCTGAACTTAGCGTCCCAATCAGATCGATTGTTCACAATTAACAGTATCACATGCCTTTACTTAATGAGACACTGCTGAGAAGTTTTGAATTTCATCCACGGCATGGGCGCAAACTCTGCTGATCACGAACTTCACAGCAGCACCTTTCCTGCCGTTGCCAGCTGAATACTGCCAGTCATGGAAATGTCATCCGCCACCAGAATTCCTGCCGGTTTACGCCCGAGTCGAGCTCCACCGCACAGTAGTGCTCTGGTAACCTCGTCTACGGAACTTGGTGTCGAGCGTGTGTACATGAAATAGTGTATCACTCGCAACTGCGTAACACGGCGTAAGAGCAGCAGTCGTAGCAAGTTTACAAGCTACAGGAACTGGGGGCGAGTGTAGACGCCTTGTGGAAGGCAATCGGTTTCAAACCTGACTGCAGTGGCTACTGTCAGTAGCTCATCATCTCGACAAGCTTTCGAGCAAACAATACGATGACAATTACATGCAACAGACGTTTGGAGCCGGGTCTGAGGAAAAGGGCGTCCTCACAGCGATACATAAAGCTGCGCGTCTTCCATGGGCCCAACGGTAAAGAAACAGTACTTCTTTTCTTCCACTATCTGTCTGTTGCTGCCTACTTTCAACGAACTTCGATCGTTTTATTCTACGTCTGCCTGACACCTGCAGTTTAGCTGCACAAACTCAACGAAAGATAGGTTTTACTGATTTTTACAGTTTAAGTATATTGTAGTGGTTTTGAGTTTATTGCAGGAGTAGCGTCATGTGTGACCAATGTGATGTTGCTGTTGGTTAACTTGTATGGAAGAAACACGTCAGGGCTGCGGGTTGGTGTTTCATCGGAGAAAATTCAGCGGAGAAGCTAAAAGTGTGTCAGATGAGGCTCTTCCATGGAGTCGAGACAAGGAGGAGGTCGTGGAGCAAGGAAAAAAGATTTGTGCCCTCCGGGCAGGATTAGAAATGGCATATTTTCGATTAGATAGGTTTAAGAATGAACAAAACGAGCTGAGCGATTTGCCATTGACAAAAACATAGTATCATATCTGTGGCGTGCCTGTTTCTGCGATTAGGAGATGGTAACACACTAATCATGGCCTTCACCTTAGTAGGAGGGGGAACGAAAGCTTAACTGAACGCCTTGCAGCACGTAAAAGGAGAGCCACAAGCGCACAAGACAAAATCCCTGTGGTTAGTGGAATCAAACGGGCACATGGTCAGATTACAGACAGAGTGCTGAAAGCAATTAGAATAGTACAACGCCATAATAAGTGTAACAATTTCCAGAAAAAAAAATACTTTCAATATGTTCAAATGTGTGTGAATTTCTAAGGGACCAAACTGCTGAGGTCATCGATCCCTAGACTTACACAGTGCTTAAACTAACTTAAAGTAACTTGTGCTAAGAACAACACACACACTCATGCCGGAGGGAGGACTCGAGTCTCCAGCGGGAGGAGCCGCGCAGTCCGTGACATGACCCCTCTAAAAGCGCGGCCACTCCGCGCAGCTAATTTGTTTCATCAGAGCATTAGGGGACTGACAACAGGATATATGAGCTTATTGTATGCCTAGAAGATGCGGAAAATTCTGAAGGGATATATGTTCTGTCCTCTCACAGCACTAGGTAACCACAGGGATGGAAAAGTTCAATATCAGGGATTGTAGAGTTACATTTTTTCGTGTAGAGGTAACACAGAAAAAGAAGGAATTGCAAGATACGTAAATGCTGGATGCAAGTCAGAAATATTGAAACAAACAGCTTTACTGTAGATCAGAATCTAGAAGCATGTGCTTGTTGGTTGTTTTTGCAGAATACTTCATCTGAATACTATAATAATCTGCAGATCCCCTCTGGAAACTTTCAGCTATTTGTGAGAAACCTAGATGCATTAATGAGCTACTTGCAGAATGAGATTTTCACTCTGCAGCGGAGTGTGTGCTGATATGAAACTTCATGGCAGATTAAAACTGTGTGCCGGACCGAGACTCGAACTCGGGACCTTTGCATTTCACGGGCAAGTGCTCTACCAACTGAGCTACCCAAGCACGACTCACGCCCCGTACTCACAGCTTTACTTCCGCCAGTACCACGTCGCCTACCTTCCAAATTTTAGAGAAGCTCTCCTTGCAGGACCAGCACTCCTGAAAGAAAGGATACTGCGGAGACATGGCTTAGCCACAGCTTGGAGGATGTTCCCAGAATGAGATTTTCACTCTGCAGCGGAGTGTGCGCTGAAATGAAACTTCCTGGCAGATTAAAACTGTGTACCGGACCGAGACTCGAACTCGGGACCCGAGTTCGAATCTCGGTCCGGCACACAGTTTAATCTGCCAGAAAGTTTCGATGAGCTACTTGTCGGACCAGAAGAAACAGTTAATAGTTTGTGGAGATTGCAGGGTAGGTTTCTTAAAAGATACGAACGGGATTAGGAACTAGAATTATTGTTTGGGTGTTTCAATCCAATTTCAGTAGTTAGTTTTCCACTTCATATGGAGCGAAATAGTAGGACTGATAATTCAAAGGTGCAAGTACTTTTAACAGTCACTTTCTAAACCTAGCAGCAAATAGAGGATTAAATGATTCATTGAAGAACCAAGAGAATATATTAAAAATCTCATAAAACTTCAAACAACTAGAAATATCACAGACATCCTTCTATGAATTGTTAAAACTCTAAAAATGCAAAAGCTCTTGTGAGATTGGTGGAATTCCAAACAGAAATCTGAAAAGTTGTTGCAAACTCAATAAGTAATGTCCTTACTGAAATGTGCAATGCATCAACGGCACAGGGAATTTTTCCATACGCGTTGAAATACGCAATTATTACACCACTTCATAAGAAACGTGACAAGGCAGACTTAAACAGTTGTCGTCCAATTTCCTTACTGATATCCTTTTCCAAAATATTCGAAAAAGTAGTGTACTCAAGAATAGCCGCAAACTTAAGTGGAAAAAATGTACTTAGCTTATCACAGTTTGGGTTCCAGAAAGGTTTCCCAGCTGTCACCTACTATGAGCGATTCCGCTGAAGTGATAATCATGCGCTCATATTCAAGCATTCATCGGCGGAGAGTACCCTCCAACACTACCAAGCATTTCATTTTCTGTTCCACTCGCAAATAGAGCGAGGGAAAAGCGACTGTGTATATACCTCCATATAAGCCGTAATCTCTCTAATCTCTTCTTCACGGTCCGTACGCGAAATGTACGTTGGCGACAGTAGAATCGCTCGGCAGTTAGACTCAAGTCCTCGTTCTCTCTCTAAAAGAACGTCACATTCCTTCCAAGGATTCCAATTTTAGTTCCTGAAACATCCCCGCAACACTCGCATATTTTTCTAACCTACCAGTAACAGATCTTGCATCCCGCCTCTGAATTGCTTCGATGTCGTCCTTAATCCGATGAGGTGGGGACCCAAGTACTCTAAAAGCACTCTACAATGGGTCACACTTGTGTCCTATATGTGGTGTCCTTTACAGATGGACCACTCGTTCCTAGTATTCTACCAATAAAACGGAGCAGACCATTCGCCTTCCCTATCTTAATTCTCACATGCTCATTCCATTTCAAACTGCTTTGCAACGTTACGACCAGATATTTAAGCAACGTGACTGTGTCAAGCGCGGCCGGTGTGGCCCAGCGGTTCTAGGCGCTTCAGTCTGGAACCGCGCGACCGCTACGGTCACAGGTTCGAATCCTCCCTCGGGGATGGATGTGTGTGATGTCCTTAGGTTAGTTAGGTTTAAGAAGCTCTAGGGAACTGATGACCTCAGATGTTAAGCCCCATAGGGATCAGAGCCACTTGAACCATTTTTTGAACTGTGTCAAGCAGCACACTGCTAATGCTGTATTCTAACATCATGGGTTTCTTTTCCCTACTCATCTGCGTTAAACTTACATTTTTCTACATTTATAGCTAGTTGCCACTCATCATACTAACTACAAATTTTGACTAAGTAATCTCGTTATCTTCGTACAGTCCCTCAACTTCGACACCTTCCGGCACACCACGGTATCATCAACAAACAGGTGCAGATTGCTGGCCACCCTGTCCGCCAGATCATGAATATGGAGAATAACAGCAGTCCTACCAACTTCACTGGGGCACTCCTGACGACACCCTTGTCTCTGATGAACACTCGCCGTAGAGGACAACATACTGGGTTCTCTAACTTAAGTCTTCAGCCAGTCACATTCATCGGAACCTGTTCCGCTCACTTGCACCTTCGTTAATGGTCTACAATGTGGCTCCGTGTCAGATCATTTACGGAAATCTAGAAAAGTAGAATCCGCCTTTTCCCCTTCATCTAACCTTTTCACGATCTCATGTGAGAAAAGGGCAAGCTGTGTTTCGCACGAGAGATGATTTCCAAAATCGTGCTGAACTGTGGAGAGAAGGTTTCCCCCCTCAAGGAATTTATCATATTCCAACTGAGAATATGTTTAAGTTTCCTGCGGCGAACCGACATTAAAGATATAGGTTTTTAATTCTGCAGGTCCGTTCATTTACCCTTCTTGTGTACAGGAGTCACCTGAGATGTTTTCCGGTCGCTTCGACTTTGCGCTGGGCGAGAGATTCGCGATAAATGCAAGCTAAGTGAGGGGCCAGTGCTTTATTTATTTATTTATTTATTTATTTATTTATTTATTTATTTATTTACATGTCAAGTTCCGTAGAACCAAATTGAGGAGCAAATCTCCAAGGCCATAGAACATGTCAGTACATGAAATTACAACATAAAAGTAATAACAGATGAAAATAAAATATTTATGAACCCGAAAAAAGTCAGTCCATAAGTTTAAGTAAACGCAGTAAACACAACAAGAATCAGCTTAATTTTTCAAGGAACTCGTTGACAGAATAGGAGTGACCCATGAGGCAACTCTTCTGTTTCTATTTGGAAGCGCGTGGATTACTTGTAAGATTTTTGGATTCGAGCGGTAGCTCATTGTAAATGGATGCAGCAGTATACTGCACACCTTTCTGCACAAGAGTTAAGGAAGTCCGATCCAAGGGCAGGTTAAATTTCTGCCGAGTATTAACTGAGTGAAAGCTGCTTATTCTTGGGAATAAGATAATGTTGCTAACAAGAAATGACACTAAGGAATATGTATATTGAGAGACCAGTGTCAAAATACCCAGACTCGTGAACAGGCGTCGATAAGAGCTTCGTGAACATACGCCACTTATTGCCCGAACCGCCCGTTTCTGAGCCAGAAAAGCCTTTTAGAATGGGAAGAGTTAGCCCAAAAATAATAAAATAGGACATAAGGGAACTAAAATAAGCAAAGTAGTCTAATTTTCGTGCCAAACGATCACTCACTTCATACACGATGCGAATAGTAAAAATGGCAGCATCAAGTCTTTGAACAAGATCCTCTACGTGGGCTTTCAGCGACGGTTTACTATCTATCTGAACACCTAGAAATTTGAACTCTTCAGTTTCACTGATCATATGCCCATTCTGTGAAATTAAAACGTCAGGTTTTGTTGAATTGTGTGTTAGAAATTGTAAAAACTGGGTCTTACTGTGATTTAGCGTTAGTTTATTTTCTACAATCCATGAACTTAGGTCACGAACTGCATTATTTGTATCCGGGCCAATGTTGTGCACAATTAGTGTCGTCACCAAACATAAATATTTTAGTTACCCGTAATGCTTTAGAGTACTCGTTGTAGAATCGAATTGGGATTCCATCAGGAACAGGCGACTTATTTGACTTCAATTGTTTCAGTTGAGTCTTTACACCAGCGGTGTTTATTATTATGTCCTCCATACGGAGTCTCTACGATGGTCAAACGACAGTATGTTTCTATGATTCTCCTGCTTGAACGATTTTTTAAATGTGAAGTTTAAAACTTCAGCTTTACTTTTGCTGCCTCCTACTGCCGCAGCAGACAGGTCGACGAGTGGTTGGAATAGAGTCTTAGTTTGGACCCAGTTAGAGATTCTACATAGAAATAGAATTTTCTCAGGTTCTCGGCAAGATCTAAGGAGTGGCGACGGTAGCTGCTGTAAGCTTCGCTCATCGATCTTTTTACAGACGCACGAATTTCTATTAACTTTTGCCTGTCGTCATTGGCATGTTATCTTATGAAACGAGAGTGATACAGCCTTTTGCTTGCTCAGAATTTTTCCAATTTCATTGTTAAACAACTGTAGGTATTTTCCAACCCTAATCCATTTACTCCTCACCCGATTCTTCGTGGTATGACTTAAATCTGTTAACCTTTTCCATTATTCGTCTACTTCCGTCGTATTGGAACTAAATGATGTCAGTTCATTGTCCAAGTGAGACGGTAACAATTGTTTATCTCCTCTTTCTAACACAAATACTCTCCTAGCCTTCTTGATGGCTTTGCTAACTTTAGTAACCAAAGTCGCTATGCTGACATGGTCACTAAACCCTGCCTTTATACTAATGTTTGTTGAATGCTGTCATAGTATTTCTGTTTAAAAGACTAGCAGTATATTAGATCTTAATTGGCTCTGAGCACTATCGGACTTAACATCTATGGTCATCAGTCCCCTAGAATTTAGAACTAAGAACAGCACACAACATCCAGTCATCACGAGGTAGAGAAAATCCCTGACCCCGCCGGGAATCGAGAACGCTACCGCACGACCACGAGCTGCGGACTTAGATTTTAATTGATCTTTGGATTATCCCTCACTGGAGACTATCAAGCTACTGCAGATTGTTTGGTACTCAAACAGGACACGTGCGAGTCGTACGTCGCTGTTATCAGTTCAGTTCGAGAGGCACTCAGTGAGCTATCAGCGCTTCTGTCTCGAGTATTCCAGACGCCTTATATCCCCTGAAGTGTTTACTCGTCTAAATTTCATTATCCGACAGGAAACAAGACAGTTATCGAAGAAGTGGCCGTTTCGATACGAGTCTTAATTTCGCCACGGTTGCTGACAATTGTGAAAGATCGATGTGAGGCAAGAGTTCGTAGGGAAAGAGATACTCCTTTGCATGTTTTGAACATTCTATCTAAAGCAAATGCCGCAAAAGAAATATTCGTGAATGTTTCCATTACAACGCTTCTTAATAAACGTACTGTCATACAGTGTACCATATGATACTTAGGAATGAGCAGAGGATTTCTTGGTAGAACGGATGCTTCGTGTTATTTTGAATGGAGAGTCATCGACGGATGTGAAATTAACCTCAGGCGTATCCCAGGAGTGGATGTTAGGACCCTTGCTCTTCATGTTATTTATTAACTCATTTCCAGACGATATTAATGGTAACACCAGACTTTTCTCAGATAATGCAGTTGTGTAGAATCAAATAACGTCTGAAAAAATTTGCGCAAATGTCCAGTCAGTTCTTGATAAGGTTTCTTACTGATGCATAGATTATAAATGTACTTTAAATATGCAGAAATGTGAATTGTGCATTTCCCAAATCGGAAAAAGGAGTTTTTCATAGTAGTTTCCACTGTGCAATCATTGCCTACTTCCTATAGTCACACGTTGGGCAGCGGCGCAGCGCATTGCAAAGTGCAGAAAGTTCCACCCATCTCGCGGTGAATCTCTTCTAACACACACGCCTCCTTGAAATTACTGACACGCAGTTATCAGCTGCAAAAAACTATATAAAAAACAGCTGCACACATCGTAACTACAAGTCTCGCCAAAATTATTTTATTGGTGCAAGAGACAGTTAAATAAAAGTATGTACGTGCATGATATGCCACTCTATTACGACAGCTTGCATACACCAGTCACAACCAAGCCTTATAATCTACATTGTACAAAGTGTGGAAAGTCCACATGTACACACAATTCATAACAATAGCCATTTTAGATACTCTCCAAAACTTTACAGACGGATTGTTTCTTTTAGAATAACTCGCTCAGAAGTTGCTATAATCGGTCTCACGTAACGCAATGTTCACGTTGGCTAGTAAGCAACCCACCACACTTAATTTAGTTATTTTAAACTTTACCAAAATTTCTGGATTTCACCCCGTGCATTAACTAGAACTCTCTTCCACGCTTTACGCCACTTCTCAAACGTTCTGGAAGCGAAACATAACGATATAAATAATTTACAACGGAGCACACATCAATAGGTCTGATCACCATGAGATCCAAGCCCCGACTCTCTTCTTATCTCTACGCAAAAGAAGTTTCCAGTTCCCCAAACAACGCGCGGATATGTTAATTTCTGATTGCCAGAGAAACATCACAGCCAATGGGAAAGAAGAATCAAACCCTCTCAATCCCGCAGATTCAAAATTTGTCGCTGAACCAGAACAGTCAATTATCATAAATAAATTTAGAAGACCCACAAGTATAACATTAATTCCCTCTTAACAAAACTACTTTAACGAAATCACAATCTCATTTCCCCGGTACCATAAACTGACGAAATAGTTTATAACAAATTCCCCGGTACGAATACCTAACACACAAGTCGTTCTCGAACATCCTTCACGTGACCAATTACTGCACCGTATAGTATAAAAACTTTACATGAAACAGTATTTCACATTATATATTTCTTTCACTCTCACAGCTAAGCACAATTATAGTAATAGTTAATAAAGTTAGAAAATTAAACAAACAGAACTTGAAATGAAATTGACAGTATTCTGACTGCAGCTCAAGCAGTGTCCTTCAGCTAGTGACCTCTATCAGATCGTATAGAAACTACGTACACTCGAGCAATCTGATGCCACTTGTTCTTCACGTGATTCATACTGCACGTCTGATCACTGTCGTAACGTCCCATCTAAATATGTAAGATGCAGAGGCGCTACGCTTCACCTGGTCTCCTTCTACACGTTTAATTACCACGCTTCCACAGATTGCTAAATGTCATTTTAGCAACTACTGGTACGAAAGTTAAGAAATCAGTTAAGGAAGTATGCGAGTGTATCTCCTAGAAAGAGCAGATAAGCACTCGTTACCGTCTTATTTAGACAGTGAGTTGACATTGCTTAGTTCCAGTAAGATGGACGTAGGGGAATTATGGGCAGAGTTTAAGCAGATTGTAAATCGTGGTTTGGAGAATTGTACGCCTGGCAAGTGGGTCTTGGACGAAAAAGACCCACGGTGGCTTAACAACACTCTCGGTTCAAAGTAGAACGCGAAAATGACGGCAGACAAAATTTAATAGGAACCCGTTCGTCTGTGAAAAGGTCGATGTGCGAACCTTACAGCTACCACCGCCATACCTCAGAGATAGACCTTGCCGAGAACCAGATATAATTCTCGTCGTACGTAAAATCGATAGCTGGGTCTGAGGGTTCTGTCCAGTCCCTTATTCACCAGTCTGGTGTGGCAGTTGAGGATAGCAAAATGAAAGCCGCAGTTTTAAATTTCGCCTTTAAGAAGTCGTTCAAGCAGGAGAAACGTCTTTTGACCATCGCACTGTCCCGTATGGATGACATAGTAATAAGTACTCCAAGCGCAGGGAAGCAACTTAAAGGTTCGACAACAAGTAAGTTACCAGATCCGGATGGAATCCTAAATCGGTTTATTAAAGAGTACTGCAAAAAAAAGCACTGGTGACTCCTGTATAAAAGAAGGGCAACAGACAGCTCTGTCAAAATTACAGACCGATATCCCTAACATCGCTTTGCTGCAGAATTCTGGAACATATTCTCAGTTCGAATACAGCAAATTTTTTTGAGACCGAGAAGCTTATGACCACGAATCAGAATAGTTTTAGAAAGGTTGGCTTTTCTCACATGATATACTGCGCGTTATGGATGAAGAGTGACAGACAGATTCCATATTTGTAGACTTCAGGAAAGAGTTCCACACGGTGCTCTAGTGTAGGCTGTTAAAGAAAGTAGCAGCATATGGAATAGGTTCACAGATATCTGTGTGGCTCGAAGGCTTCCCAAGTTACAGAACCCAGTATGTTGTTCACAGACAAGGGTATCGTCAGGAGTGCTCAAGGGAACTGTGATACGACCACTGCTATTCTCTATATACATAAATCATTTGCCGGACAGCGTGGGCAGAAATCTGCAGTTGTCTGCTGGTGATGCTGCTGTGGTGTACGGGAAAGTGTCCAAGTTCAGTGATCTTAGGAGAATACAAGGTGATTTTGACAAAAGTCTAGTTGTTGTGAACGACGGCAGCTAGCTCTAAAGGTAGCAAAAGGTACGTTAATGCGGTTGAATAGGAAAAATAAAACCGTAATGTTCGCATACGGCGTTCATAATGCGCTGCCTGACCCAGCGACGCCGTTTAAATATCCGGGTGTAACGTTGCAAAGCGATATGAAAGGGAACGAACATGTCAGCATTGTGGTAGGGAAGACAAATGGGGGAGAATTTTAGGAAAGTGTTGCTCATTGTAAAGGAGACAGCATGTATGACACTAGTGTGACCTATTCTTGGGTACTGCTCGAGTGTTTGGGATCAGTACCAGGACGGATTACAAAAGACACCGAAGAATTCAGAGGCGGGTTGCTGCATGTGTTGCCGGCAGGTTCGGACAAGTGTTACGGAGATGCTTTGGGAACTCAAATGGGAATCCTTGAAGGGAAGGCCACATTCTTTTCAAGAAGACCACTGATAAAATGTAGAGAACCGGCATCAGATCTGAAGCTGACTGCAGAAAGATTCTACTGCCTCCAAAATATATTGCTCTTTAGGACCGCGAAGATAACATACGAGAAATTAGGCCTCATACGGAGGCATATAGACAGTCGTTTTCCCCTCGTTCTATTAGCGATTGGAACAGGAAAGGAAATCATTAGTAGTGGTACGGGGTACCTTCCCCTCCCCCCGCCACCCCGCCCCCCCCCCCCCACCCTTCCCACTACGTTCCGTACGGTGGATTTCGGAGGTTCCATGTAGATACAGATGTAAATTAACCGTTCCTTGGTGCCTCAGTCAACTTATACTTTCATTTAGGCAAGCTGTCCCATAAATGTTTACAACATTTCTATTTTGCCTATTACTGATTTTATTTAGTAGAAAGTATACTGAATTTTCAGTTAATACTTGCCTAATTTGTCTCTTACTGCAGAGGCTGAAGATATGATTTCCATAAGGTGGTCTCATCTGGAACGATCTTCCCGATATACAGGGTGTTACAAAAAGGTACGGCCAAACTTTCAGGAAACATTCCTCACACACAAAGAAAGAAAATATGTTACGTGGACATGTGTCCGGAAACGCTTACTTTCCATGTTAGAGCTCATTTTATTACTTCTCTTCAAATCACATTAATCATGGAATGGAAACACACAGCAACAGAACGTACCAGCGTGACTTCAAACACTTTGTTACAGGAAATGTTCAAAATGTCCTCCGTTAGCGAGGATACACGCATCCACCCTCCGTCGCATGGAATCCCTCATGCACTGATGCAGCCCTGGAGAATGGCGTATTGTATCACAGCCGTCCACAATACGAGCACGAAGAGTCTCTACATTTTGTACCGGGGTTGCGTAGACAAGAGCTTTCAAATGCCCCCATAAATGAAAGTCAAGAGGGTTGAGGTCAGGAGAGCGTGGAGGCCATGGAATTGGTTCGCCTCTACCAATCCATCGGTCACCGAATCTGTTGTTGAGAAGCGTACAAACACTTCGACTGAAACGTGCAGGAGCTCCATCGTGCATGAACCACATGTTGTGTCGTACTTGTAAAGGCACATGTTCTAGCAGCACAGATAGATGATCCCGTATGAAATCATATGGCGTGCTCCATTGAGCGTAGGTGGACGAAACTAAAATGAGCTCTAACATGGAAATTAGGCGTTTCCGGACCCATGTCCACATAACATCTTTTCTTTATTTGTGTGTGAGGAATGTTTCCTGAAAGTTTGGCCGTACCTTTCTGTAACACCCTGTATTTATGCAAATATTTTTTACAATACGTTTGCTAAGCTTGGAAAGACAAATACCACATGCTGCAAATGTATTTATGTTTAAGTAAAGAAAAGTAATTTTTTTCTTGAATTTGCAGAAGCCATTGCCTTGCCAATGAATTGTTGAGAAACTCTGCCGTTACTATATTGTAGTTCCTTATTCTTCCGATGTTTTGTGCTAGTTATGTGCTGTGTAACACGATAACGCTGGTTTTTTTCATCCGTTGTTTCTAATATATCATAAACACTTAATATCACAACAAACCCGGCGCTCTGAATACCATTCACAATAAACTGCTTAGTAATGTCACGTATTTTCCCCAGAGTTCACTTGTAGTTTCGACATACGTGATTTATGATGCTGGCAACACAGGACAGTGAATAAGCCACACACAGTCAAAGCATGTTCAGAAATGCCGCCTACGTAACAGTGACGAGGCCTGTACGCTTACAGTTCAACAATCATTCACCGGAGTCGTACTTAGATCCGCATTTGTACAGAATCGGGAGCTTACGATGCTAGCAGCCAACTGAGGAACTACGTAGAACCGTTATAGTAATTTTGATTTCTTTCTTTTCGTGTCTTTAGGAACAATATGTGGCAAAAGAGCAAAGGGAAAGTATTAAAGAAGTGAAAAAGTGTTGACATTAAGAAAATGCACAAAAAGATGCTTGCTTTGAGAAAAGATTGAAATAGTGCAACCAAAACTAACTCACGAATTTTCATTTAATGTTTCTTTTGTGAGGCAAGCTAATCTTGGCATTTTAAAAGCAAATTAAAACCAAGGTGTAGCACGTAAGATTCCTAGCACTGCTCATAAGGCAAACATTGCTGTAGTGAGTGCTAACTAACGCTTCAAGTGGTGTAAACAGTGACGTCATTTGACTCTGGATGACTAGAAATGAGTGACTTAGAGTGATGATAACTCCGTGGAAGGCTTTGGGTTTGGTGAAAGTCTGGAGAACTTTATCTCTCATCGTGTGTAGTGCTATCAGTGAAGTACGGTGGGCCGGCCGGAGTGGCCGAGCGGTTAAAGGCGCTACAGTCTGGAACCGCACGACCGCTACGGTCGCAGGTTCGAATCCTGCCTCGGGCATGGACGTGTGTGATGTCCTTCGGTTGGTTATGTTTAAGTAGTTCTAAGTTCTAGGGGACTTATGACCACAGCAGTTGAGTCCCATAGTGCTCAGAGCCATTTGAACCATTTTTGAAGTACGGTGGAGGTATTCTTACTGTAGGAGGGTGTTTTTGTGTTTAGGGTGCGGTTCCCTTGCTCTGGCTAAGAAAACACTAAATGCGGAAGGATATAAGTTCTGCAGCGTTGTAAACTGCGTGCAACAGAGGAACAGTTAGAAGACGATGACTTTATCAGCATGACATTGAACCCTGTCATTAAGCAGCAACTGTGAGGCAATGATTTGTGGGCAATAGTATTCCCGAAATGAATGTGTCTGCGCGAAATCTCTACCTGGACCCAATTAAACACGTTTCAGATGGGTTAGGACGTCTGATTTGATCCAGACCCAAGTTTCTATCAGCACCTTGTGTGGTTTCGGCTCTTGAGGAAAAATGGGCTGCCATTACTCCTCAGACATTCGGTGATTGCACCAAATAACATTACCCATCTGCAACACAGCTTTGGTAGTGCTGCACGTGCAGAGCCTTGATCTTCTAGTTTCTTCCATAACATCTACTAAATGAGGAAGTATATTTTGCTACTCATAGTTATTTTAGTGATTTTTTATAGATTTATTGTCACATAATAAGACTGATAGACAGGGTGCAATGTAATCACATTGATATAACAAGACACAGTTTCACTGTGGTACGAATAACGATCTGCAACCTTTGTTAATTCTTAGGAAAGTCACGTCTGTGAGCAGTTTTCATCAATACAAAAATAGGCACTTGAGGGACCGATGCGTTATTGTGAACAGCGGTTCCCAACTCAGCTTCCCTAGACGAAAGGAAAGTGAGTGCAAGGAGAACAATAAGAGAAGCGTTCAATGAATTTGAAAGTCATAATTTGTCCACTGATCTGAACGTAAGTTCTAAGAAGTTTTGGTCTTACGTAAAGTCAGGAAGCGGATCGAAATTATCTATACAGTCGCACAGTGACCATTTTGGCACCGAGACAGAATATGCAGGACGGAAGATCATAATAAAGTTCCTCCTTTAAACCATCGCACAAACGTCGAAACTGAAGATGCTTAGATATTTGTCGAATAGCGAAACAACTAAAGCTGCTCAGGAGTAGAAAGATATCTGGATTGGACTGGAAGAGATACCTTCAAACCTTTGAGTACCAGTGGTTCCTAACTGAACTAACATTTCTTTGTATACACTATGTGATCAAAAGTATCCGGACACCTGGCTGAAAATGTCTTACAAGTTCTTGGCGCCCTCCATCGGTAATACTGGAATTCAGTATGGTGTTGGCCCACTCTTAGACTTGACAGCTTCCACTCTCACAGACATACGTTCAAACAGGTCCTGGAAGGTTTCTTGGTGAATGGCAGCCCATTCTTCACGGAGTGCTGCACTGAGGAGAGGTACCGATGTCGGTCGGTGAGGCCTGGCGCGAAGTCGGCGCTCCAAAACATATCAAAGGTGTTCTGTAGGACTCAGGTCAGGACTCTGTGCAGGCCAGTCCATTATAGAGATGTTATTGTCGTGTAACCATTCCGCCAGAGGCCGTGCATTATGAACAGGTGCTCAAAAGTGTTGAAAGACGCAGTCGCCATCCCCGAATTGCTCTTCAACAGTGGGAAGCAGGAAGGTGCTTAAGACATCAATGTAGGCCTGTGCTGTGATAGTGCCACGCAAAAAAGCAAGGAGTGCAAGCCCCCTTCATGATAAATACCACCACACCATAACACCACCGCATCCAAATTTTACTGTTGGCACTACACACGCTGACAGGTGACGTTCAACGGGCATTCGCCACACCCATACCCTGCCATCGGTTCGCCACATTGTGTACCGTGATTCGTCACTCCACACAACGTTTTTCCACTGTTCAGTCAACCAATGTTTACGCTCCTTACACCAAGCGAGGCGCCGTTTGGCATTTACCGGCGTGATGTGTGGCTTATGAGTAGCCTCTCGACCATGAAATCCAAGTTTTCTCACCTCCCGCCTAACTGCCATAGAACTTGCAGTGGATCCTGATGCAGTTTTGAATTCCTGTGTGATGGTCTGGGTAGATGTCTGCCTATTACACGTTGCGACCCTCTTCAACTGTCGGCGGTCTCTGTTAGTCAACAGACAAGGTCAGCTTTAGTGTTGTACGTGTCCCTTCACGTTTCCACTTCACTATGACATCGGAAACAGTGGACCTAGGGATGTTTAGGAGAGTGGAAATCTCGCGTACAGAAGTATGACAAAAGTGACACCCAATCACCTGACTACGTTCGAAGTCCGTGAGTTCCGCGGAGCTCCCCATTCTGCTCTCTCGCGATGTCTAATGACTACTGAGGTCGCTGATATGGAGTACCTGGCAGTAGGTGGCAGCAGAATGCACCTAATATGAAAAACTTATGTTTTTGTGGGTGTCAGGACACCTTTCATCACATAGTGTATATGTATATATTCTAATGCCTTTGACATGAAACCACCGATACTGTTGCAAGACAGTTATCTAGTGGTACAGTGAGGTACTTCTTTAAATTTAATGCATTGTAGCAGTCACAGTGTTGAAAGCAGGAGTCAACGCCAAGATTGTGTCACGTGATTGTTGGAGACACTGACGTGTTCCTTTTATAGTTACCATATTGAGGTGGCCAGTGACAGTTATGTCTTCCTTTGCACGCTGTGTGGTTCTTTAGTGGATGCAGGAGCGAGGAACAGAAACTGTTCATGAATAGACAATTCAGATATTAATTTATTCTACATCTAAGATCAAATAGTAATAATAGGACATAACTTTGTTGCTGAAGTCGCATCGTAGGTTGCTAACAGTAGATTTGAATGAAGAAATATGTACAGATGCAAAAGATATATAAATCTGTCAAACTTCTATGCAACGTATAGGTGAGTGTTCAATCTTAAAAGTACACCTGCCGCTGGATGTCCGAAGAGGTGAAGTTCGCATCTCAGTTGCAGCTGCGTAATTGCTGGTGGCAGCGCCCTCGTGGCACGGTGGCGGTTGTAGGAAACGCGGCGGAGTAACTGGCGGCGTGCGTATTAGAATGTGCGGCCGACAGAATATAGGGTCGATACCGCAGAAGTACGTCTAAAGTTACTGTAACGTAAATTTCAGGTTGTACTACTACTGCTGTTATAAGTGGTTTCGAAATGAAAGCAATGGAGCAGTATGTTGATACAAATGTATTAAATTTTAGCCCCATTTTTGCTTGTTATTTAGGACTATAATTTTTTGGTCATTATGAGTTCATGGAAGTTTAGAGATGTGGGATTGTGTATGGGAAAAAGCTAATTTGATTTCAAATATATAAATACAACACAAGAAATTATGGGTGGTTGATAACTGTATTTCCTAGTTCCAAAGTCAAAGTACCTCCTTAAAACAACTGATTGTTTACTTTTTGCTAATTTCTTCTTGGATTCGTTGCTTAGTATGATGATAACTGTAAGTCACATGCTTTTTTTATTCCAGTCTTTGATCACAATATAAATTCCTTTATTTATGCTGTGATCAAAGACTGGAATAAAAAAAATGTGACAGTATTAAATCACTATTTATATTCGCGACTATGTCGCAGCTGTTGGTATAACTGTAACTTCTGCGAAAAATTTTAAACCATTTGTTTTCATGTTGTTGGGACTTAGATGGTTAAGATTCCACTGAAATACTGCAAAACAAGTTGCTCTCCTTCTAGCAGTAATTTATCGCTCGTCGCTGAAGCAGCAAAGAATACCAAGCGATGGGAAAACATGCAGATCAGTCCAGTTTTGAAGAAGGGTCGTCTGATTAATGTGCATAGTTATCAGCCTAGATCGCTGCCTCAGTCTTTTGTAGAATTGTGGGGACGTGTTAACCCTTTCATCAGACCTGAATTATTATTATTATTATTTTTTTTTTTTGAGACAGGAAAATTTTCCTTTTATATGGAAATGCTCTTAAGTGATTTTTAATGATTTTAGATCCAAGTTAATGCAAAGATCTGTACTCTCTTTCAAAACATACTTTGTACACTTGGCTTCGTTTTATGAACAAAAATAACTAATTACTAAATATTCTCTATTGTAATTAACAGTAAAGTGATCATTCAACAATTTTCATACAAAATAACAGTAACAATACTCAATTATGAAGTGTAATACAGTGAACCAAACGCATCCGTGTACTCTGGTGGTCACAAGGTGCTGCGCACTGTTACAGTACTTCGTGATATTTTCATAGTGATGCCCAAAAGTTGGCAGCATTTGTGCCTGATGAAAAGTTTGAATATTCAGAACTGGTGTGCATCAGGTTCCCATTGGGAAAAAGTACCTATGTTGGGGCTAAGAGACAGTGAAAGTTAATGTAACCAATTGTAGCAAGAGTGTCTGAGAAGTTTAAGCTATCACAGTATGTCGTCTTTGAAGAACAAAAGTCTCCATAAAAATCCTCCATGAGATCCATAAAGCTGCAGACTTCGGCGTCCAGGGTGGAGATGCGCTACATGCCTTCTGGAAAGCATTTGACGTAGTTCTGCACTGTCTTTCACCGATCAACAACCGAGTTTCCGATGTGTCAGAACAGATATGGCCGGATTCAGGGCTTCCCTCTAAATAGAATTCACGATCTACATCTACATGGTTACTCTACAATTCACACTTAAGTTCCTGGCAGAGGGTTCATCGAACGATTTTCATACTACCTCTCTACCATTCCACTCTCGAATGGCGCGTGGGAAAAAGAAACACCTAAATCTTTCCGTTTGAGTTCTGATTTCTCTTATTTTATTATGGCTTTCATTTCTCCCCACGTAGGTGGGTGTCAATAAAATATTTTCGCATTCAGAAGAGAAAGTTGGTTATTGAAAATTCGTAAATAGATCTCGCCGCAAAGAAAACCGCCTTTGTTTCAGTGACTGCCACCCCAACTCGCGTATCATATCAGTGACACTCTCACCCCTATTGCGCGATAACACGAAACGAGCTGCCCTTCTTTGCACTTTTTCAATGTCCTCCGTCAATCCTATCTGGTAAGGATCCCACACAGCGCAGCAATATTCCAGCAGACCAGCAGAGGACGGACAAGTGTAATGTAGGCTGTCTCTTTAGTGGGTTTGTTGCATCTTCTAAGTGTTCTGCTTACAAAGCGCAGTCTTTGTTTCGCCTTCCCCACAATATTATCTTTGCGGTCTTTCCAATTTAAGTTGCTCGTAATTGCAATTTCTAGGTATTTAGTCGAATTGACAGCCCTTAAATTTGTGAGATTTGTCGTACACCCAAAATTTATCGGATTTCTTTTAGTACCCATGCGTATGACCTCGCACTTTTCTTTGTTTAGTACCAGTTACCACTTTTCGCACCATACAGAAATTCTCTCTAGATCATTTTGTAATTGGAATTGATCGTCTGATGATTTTATTAGACGGTAAATTGCAGCGTCAATTGCAAACAATCTAAGGGGACTGCTCAAATTATCACCTAGATTATGTTGTTAAGAGAACAAAATCGATAGATTTAAAGATAATTTCAGTTTCCCAAAGGGGAACAGTACGTGTTAATGATCTAGTGGATGTAACGTATTGCTCATAAATAGGTGAAGAGTTCCACTATTACTGATAAATCACTGCAAACAAAATCACCACTAAATACATCTAATTACCTGGAGCGATGTGAAGTGGGATGACCACATAAAGGAAATTATTCAGAGACATTACTTTCCGGCAAGAGTAGGGCAATATATTAGTTCGTCCCACATAGGTCACGCGAAATGACTATGACCAGGAAATCAGAGAAATTATAGCCCATAAGGAGGTTTAACGACATTCTTCCCACTCGCCAATCGTGAAGCGACAGAGATGAGCGTAAGATATAATGGCAACAGATGTTTCCTCGGGCACACATCGTAAGGAGGCTTGCCGAGTATAGATGTAGACGCATTTGTAGAAATACTTGTATCTCCTTTGACTTAAGCTCATAACATTGTCCATATATTTCTGTATCTTCGCATGATTGAGAAATGGTGTACCCATTTGTAGTACGTATAATGTACATATTGTATACGCTACCTTATCGAAAGTATCTGGGTACCTATTAGTGGGCATTAATATGGCGTGAGTCCACCCTTCGTCTTCGTGATGGCTTTAACTCTGTTGAGGACACTCTGTTGAGGACACTCTGTTGAGGACACTGTGTTGAGGACACTCTGTTGAGGACACTCTGTTGAGGACACTGTGTTGAGGACACTGTGTTGAGGACACTGTGTTGAGGACACTGTGTTGAGGACACTGTGTTGAGGACACTGTGTTGAGGACACTGTGTTGAGGACACTGTGTTGAGGACACTGTGTTGAGGACACTGTGTTGAGGACACTGTGTTGAGGACACTGTGTTGAGGACACTGTGTTGAGGACACTGTGTTGAGGACACTGTGTTGAGGACACTGTGTTGAGGACACTCTGTTGAGGAATGGAAGACCATTTTTCCTCAAGGGCCGACACCAGAGGAGGTAGTGACATTGGACGCTGGAATACTGCAATGAAGTCGACATCGTAACTCATCTCAAAGGTGTTTCCATAGGTTCATCAGAACGGTATTCTGTTAAAGGCACTCCAGGAATGTCCAAAAACCATTGCCTCACACATGCTGCTTTGTGACAGCGTGCATTGTCATGCAGATATAAACAACGATAGTTTACTATATGCAGCACGCAATCTTGTAAAATGTGTTGACAACCTTCCGCACTTAGCGTTTTCTTAAGAGCAATAAGAAACCACATCCTAACAACGAAAAACTTACCCGTTTGCATTACGCGTGATGGCAGTAACGCTTCCCAGGCATCCGTTAAACCGAAACCCTTCCATCGGACCGAGCGAGGTGGCGCAGTGGCTAGCACACTGGACTCGCATTTGGGAGGACGACGGTTCAGTCCCGCGTCCAGCCATCCTGACTTGTTTTCCGTGATTTCCCTAAATCGCTCCTGGCAAATGCTGGGATGGCTCCTTTGAAAGGGCATGGCCGACTTCCTTCCCTAATCCGATGAGACCGATGACCTCGCTGTCTGGCCTCCTCCTCCAAACAACCCAAGCCAACCCTTCCATCGGACTGTCACATGGTATGCCTCGATTCATCACTCCAAAGCACTCAGACATCCACTGTCGAGTGGTGTCGCCTCTTTACACCATCTCAAGCGTCGCGTAGCATTGACTACAGAAACGTGTAGCTTACGAGGAACTGCACGACCATTGCTTCCATCCTTTTTAACATCCTACGCACTGGCAGTGCTCAATTGCTGCTAGCACTTTGGAGCTCACGAGTTACTTCTTCCGGTGATTTTAAGCGATGTTTTTACAAACACCCTCCTCAGTCCTCGACGGTCCCTGTCCATCAGCGCACGAGGCCTGCCTGATCTCTGTTTCGCTGTGGTAGTAGTCCCTTCGCGTTTCCTCTTCGCACTCCCACCCTCAACAGTCGACTCGCGCAGCTTTACAATGAGTGAAATGTCCCTGACGGATTTGTTACTCAGCTCACATCCAATGACCAATGCACGTCCGAAGTGACTGAACGTTCCGACCGACCCACTCAGCTTTTATTGCTTCTCTATTGACAGCACGATATCCCCCCCTCCCTATTTTTAATCTGGCAGAGCCGACTCCGATATCTGATGATCAATTCCGGTTTGCGTCGGGGTTTTCAGATGCTTTAGATCCGTTAGTGCATACTATATGCTGGAAATTTTATACAGTATACGAGGCATATGTCTATATGTTTTTCGACAAAGGAGACCAACATGTCAACTAGTGCGATATTTTCAAATGCCTTATCTCATATCTTGTTACTCTTTGTGCATAAATTGAATACATGAAACGTATTTGCAGTTACTAATATGGACAGCCATCAGCTGTATAATGGAATGACGACAGTGAAAATTTGTGCCTTACCGGGACTCGAACTCGGATTTATCGCTTTACGCGAATAGTTGCCTTAACCGCTTTCGCGATCCGTGCACGACCACTGCCAGACCCATACTGTCGTCATCGTTCATGCGGCACAGCCTGACCTCGTACACATTATGTAATTCCCTTCCGAACGAACATCGCTTCATACTTCTTAACAACCCAGGCATCGCAATATGGTGTTCATCAGCGAATTTCAATTAAGATGTCTCCCCCTGTACGGGAATGCGCACGAGTGTAGATTGTGCGCATGAACGTCGACGTATGGAAGTCTGATTATGGCCGTGAGTCCTGCACGGATAGTCAAAACGGTTAAGGCGACCGTTCGCTAAAGCGGGGAATTCGGGTTCGAGTCCCGGTGCGTCAAAAATTTTCATTGTCGTCATTCCACGACACGGCTGATGGCAATTGGTATTCGCAACTGCGAATACATTTCATATATTCCACGACTACTGTAGTCACCGCAGTACCTGTTTCCTCAGACACGCATGCATGTCCAAAGGAACATTGCATCGTACGTACAGGGTTATTACAAATGATTGAAGCGATTTCACAGCTCTACAATAACTTTATTATTTGAGATATTTTCACAATGCTTTGCACACACATACGAAAACTCAAAAAGTTTTTTTAAGCATTCACAAATGTTCGATATGTGCCCCTTTAGTGATTCGGCAGACATCAAGCCGATAATCAAGTTCCTCCCACACTCAGCGCAGCATGTCCCCATCAAACAGTTCGAAAGCATCGTTGATGCGAGCTCGCAGTTCTGGCACGTTTCTTGGTAGAGGAGGTTTAAACACTGAATCTTTCACATAACCCCACAGAAAGAAATCGCATCGGGTTAAGTCGGGAGAGCGTGGAGGCCATGACATGAATTGCTGATCATGATCTCCACCACGACCGATCCATCGGTTTTCCAATCTCCTGTTTAAGAAACGCCAAACACCATGATGGAAGTGCGGTGGAGCACCATCCTGTTGAAAGATGAAGTCGGCGCTGTCGGTCTCCAGTTGTGGCATGAGCCAATTTTCCAGCATGTCCAGATACACGTGTCCTGTAACGTTTTTTTCGCAGAAGAAAAAGGGGCCGTAAACTTTAAACCGTGAGATTGCACAAAACACGTTAACTTTTGGTGAATTGCGAATTTGCTGCACGAATGTGTGAAGATTCTCTACCGCCCAGATTCGCACATTGTGTGTGTTCACTTCACTTCACCATTAAGAAAAAATGTTGCTTCATCACTGAAAACAAGTTTCGCACTGAACGCATCCTCTTCCATGAGCTGTTGCAACCGCGCCGAAAATTCAAAGCGTTTGACTTTGTCATCGAGTGTCAGGGCTTCTAGCAGTTGTAAACGGTAAGGCTTCTGCTTTAGCCTTTTCCGTAAGATTTTCCAAACCGTCGGCTGCTTGCTTTATTCGTCGACTTCCGCGGGCTACGCGTGAAACTTGCCCGCACGCGTTCAACCGTTTCTTCACTCACTGCAGGCCGACCCGATGATTTCCCCTTACAGAGGCATCCAGAAGCCTTAAACTGCGCATACCATCGCCGAATGGAGTTAGCAGTTGGTGGATCTTTGTTGAACTTCGTCCTGAAGTGTCGTTGCACTGTTATGACTGACTGATGTGAGTGCATTTCAAGCACGACATACGCTTTCTCGGCTCCTGTCGCCACTTTGTCTCACTGCGCTCTCGAGCGCTCTGGCGGCAGAAAACTGAAATGCGGCTTCAGCCGAACAAAACTTTGAGTTTTTCTACGTATCTGTAGTGTGTCGTGACCATATGTCAATGAATGGAGCTACAGTGAATTTATGAAATCGCTTCAATCCTTTGTAATAGCCCTGTACTTCTTAACGTCACAGACCCTGCAACTTCGGCTAAATTGACTGTAACCTGTTCCGCATGTGCAACTAATTGCTGCTTTTGTACGTTAGTAAACAACGGAATATTCCAAACGATCAAGCTCACAGTTGTTTTAATCAAATAACATAGTAAGTTTTTATTTACGATCATATTTGGACATGATTTATGTATTTCCTACTGTTACCAACACTGCCATGTTCCCTGTGACTAACTGCACACGATACGTATTAAAAAGTTTCTGTAAATGTATTCATCTAATTAATACCTATAATGGGTCGAAAGCAAACCAGTAGCATACAACGGTTTCGGAAAGATTAAAAAGTGACTGGGCAAAGTTCTCACATAAATTAACTGCTGAATAACAGTTGAGGAGTCGCTAAATTGACTGACGTCTTTCGGTTACGTCACACGACTCATTCAGCTGGTAAGGTGCGGTGACACTCCCCTATAAATAAAACACATTTAGGCACCTGCCTAGGGCAACGAATTCGATCTGACGGCAGTCAGCCCGCTGGTACGTCAATACCGCCACTTATTGATGCGGTCGACTTCTGCTCAGTACTTAGAACCCGCCAGAACATTGATTCATTGGCGTGCCACACCGAGGGAAGTGCGTTTTGTGTCATTATGCTTTGCATGCAGGCAGGTGGGGGCATCCTGCTGTCTGCTCGACTGCCCCTGATATGTTTTGGATAAAGTACATACAAAGCTACTGAAGAGTGTGAAATTCTGTGACGTGAGGACTCTTTCTTAAAAAGGTAGGAGGCCACAGTGTATTACAGAGGAGACGGTGAAACTTATTCCTTAATATTGACTGTCTCGTGAAACACGATTCTTTCACATTTTTATATGCAGCTGCTCGATATTAGCAGCATACCTCTGCACTGGTAAACTCTTCATTTCTGTGTATGTCCGTTGCAGTTCGCCAGCGCGTGCCGTCACTCGTAACGGGTTAGCGCCTGACGTTAGGCAAACCTTCGGGCAAGTCAGCAGCGCTGGCAGCTGCACCGTAGGCGTACGGAACCTGCGCGGCAGCCGATAGCTCTCGCTTAAACTTCTTGAGGGTTTCGTAACGTCTCTTTCACATGCTGTCTGTTTAAAGTGTCACTATCGTTAATCAGCAATACTTTTTGAAGGGACGGAAGTAGGTCTGTAGCGTGATGTTGCCTTCCAGACTGCCAGTGCAGACCCCTAACAAAGTTGGTCACTGTAACACATACTTTTTTCAAGCGTTTTAGTTAGGCCGCATTCTTGTCTGTCTGTCTGTAATTCTGTACAAGTTTTGCGATGGATTTTAAAATAATTTCCCGATGAGCTGGAGACTTTCAACATAGCTCAGAACTGCATGACAACGCAATATTAATTCACTTTCTTGTCTAGTCTTTGGCCAAGAGTACTTTGTGTACCACTACCATTTCCTCCTTCCTGTTCCACTCGCGTGTTGCTTCTGTGTGAGCTTGAATCTTGCTGATTTTTACCTTCGCGGTCTTTTCTCGAGATGTAAATGGCGGGAAGCAATATATTGGTTGAATCAGATGAAGAGAAACTGAAATTAACCTGAAATTTACCACAAATCTATGTTGAAATCTCATCAATATGTTTGAAATAAACTGAAAAATTTCACACATACAATCTCTCTCTCTATCTATCTATCTCTCTCTCTCTCTCTCTCTCTCTCTCTCTCTCTCTCTCTCTCTCTCTCTCTCTCTCTCTCTCTCACACACACACACACACACACACACACACACACACACACACACGAGATTAACAAGTTAAGCAGAAAACAATTATTAATGAAAGACAGATCTAAATACCATGGTTTTAAATCAGGACCCCGTAAAGACAGTCCCGAAAATCTGTGATTGTGATTTTTTAATAACTGTAAAATTATGTTTATTACGATTCTAAAAAATGCTGGTTGGTCGGAAAAAGGTATTCACTAGTGTTAACGGTCCTTCTTTACATTCATAACGCGTTTCTCATATATTTTAAAAAATAAAGGAATTCCATGAGCATCTAGTTACTACTTTTTGTGACCTATTTGCTATTTTTAATCACAATGTCATTATAAATGGTCGCAAGGCTCACTCACGATTTTCAGTCGTACTTGCAACTGTTAAAATACTCTGAGATGACAAAAGTCATGGGATACCTGCTAAAATCGTGTCGGACCTCCTTTTGCCCGGCGGAGTGCAGCAATTCGACGTCGTATGAACTCAACAAGTCGTTGCAATTACCCTGCAGATATATTGAGCCAGCTCCCTTTATAGCCACTCATAAATGAGAAAGGGTTGCCGGTGTAGGATTTTGTGCACGAACTGACCTCTTGATTATGATATTCGGTGGGATTCACATCGGGCGATCTGTCGAATTGTCCAAAATGTTCTTCAAACCAATCGCGAACAACTGTGGGCCTGTGACAGTGCGCATTGTCATTCATAAAAATTTCATCGTTGTTTGGGAACATTTAGTTCATGAGTGGCTGAAAATGGTATCCAAGTAGGCGAGCATAACCATTTCCAACCAATGACCAGTTCGGTTGGACAGAGGATCTAGTCCATTCCATCCAACACAGCGTACACCATTATGGAGCCACCACCAGCTTTCACAGAACCTTGTTGACAATTTAGGTCATCGGTTTCGTAGGATCTGCGCCACTCTCGTTCCCTACTCTCAGCTCTTACAACTGAGCTTGGGACTCATCTAACCAGACAGATTTCCAGTCGTCAAGGACCCAACCGAAATGGCCACGAGCCCAGGAGACGCGCTGCAGGCGATGTCGTGCTGTTAGCAAAGGCACTCGCGTCGGTCGTCTGTTACCATTGCCCATTAACGCCTAATTTCGCTTCACTGTCCTAACTGATACGTTCTTCGTACGTCCTACATTGATTTCTACGGTCATTTCGCCCAGTGTTGCTTGTCTGTTAGCACTGACAACGCTACGCAAACCCCGCTTCTTTCGGTCGTTAAGTGAAGGCCGCCGGCCACTCCGTGGTCCGTGGTGAGAGGTAATGGTATTCTCGGTGCACTGCTGACACTGTGTATCTCGAAATATTGAGTTTCCTAACGATTACCGAAATGCGTGTGGCTCCAATTACTATTCCACCCGCGCTCAAAGTCTGCTAATTCCCGTCATGCGGCCAGAATCATGGGGGAAACCTTTTCGCATGTATCGCCTGAAAGCAAGTGGTAGCTCAGCCAATGAGCTGTCCTTTTATACATTGTGTACGCACCGGCGACTTGCGCGTCGATGGGGATGAAATGATGATGATTAGGACAACACAACACCCAGTCCCTGAGCGGAGAAAATCTCCGACCCAGCCGGGAATCGAACCCGGACCCTTAGAAATGACAGTCTGTCGCGCTGACCACTCATCCACCGGGGGCGGACTATACATGCAGTAACTATGTGTTGCATTCGTCTCACAGTCTTAGTTTTCAATTTTACACGTATTTTCATAGGGATTAAAAATTCACAATCATTAATTTTCTAAACTATCTGTATGGGGCTTAGAATCTATATGGAGCTAGGAGAAATTTATACTTTTTAGTTCGATTTAATGTAATCGTAAGTTAAAAAATTGATTTTCATTTAAATGATTATTTTTGAAGTTTCTTTATTTTAACTTCATTTAGAACAAGGATACAGTTAATTTTAATACTATCTAATTGACATCACTGTACATGAGCTTAATTCTTTTGAATTAGTAGACCCCGCTGAGACCCTGATTGTCAAAGAAAGGAGACTTCTTTTAAAATTACGACCGTTATTTATGCCAGCAAATCACTTTACTTCGAAGTTTATTCTCTTTAAAAACCTGTACTGTAATACTCACCTATTGCGTCATCACACGGAAACTACGTACCAGGAAAACGTCTTTCGTCATTGTTTGCTGGCTTGACATTGTAAAGATTTATGCAGGATTATACGCCGACTTGATCTCAAAAATACATGCGTTACGTGCCAAATATCACAACGTAACACCACCCAACTTTTGTTGCTTGTAGTGAATAAGCTTTGAGATATGTGAAGACCACTAATATTTACGTAACACACTGTTTCGATTTATTTTAATAACGTCTGTGTAACAGAAAAGGGGCACTTATTCAATTCATTTTACTTTTCTTGCTGGCAAGATATGTGTATAAAATTATATACCCCCTGTAATTTTGGCTATGTTACGACGTAATTATTAAATGAAACAAATATGGTGAGCAAGAAACCGTAAGTTTGATCAAAAATCGGTTATAAGCTTCCATAACAACAAATTATCTTCGCTTTGATCAGCAAGATTGGAAATCGAACAGAAGGGTATGAAAAGGTTATGGGTAAATTTGGAGAGGATATGGAGGCCAACAGGAACGGGAAACAACTCTTGGATTTCTGTGCCAGTATGGGCTTATTAATCACAAACTCCTTTTTTAAACATAAGAACATTCACCAGTATACTTGAGAAGGCAGGGGAACCAGATCTGTCATTGACTATATAATAACAGATCAGGAATTCAGGAAGGCTGTGAGGGACACACGTGTATTCAGGGGATTCTTTGATGACACTGATCATTATTTAATCTGCAGTGAAATTGGGATTGTGAGGCCGAAAGTGCAGGAGGTCAGATCCATATGTAGGAGGATAAGAGTGGAGAAACTTCAGGATAAGGAAATCAGGCACAAGTACATAACAGCGACCTCAGAAAGGTACCAGTTAGTTGAATGTAGTCAATTACAGTCATTGGAAAAGGAATGGACAAGGTACAGGGACACAGTACTAGAAGTGGCTAAGGAATGTCTTGGAACAGTAGTGTGTAAAAGTAGGATGAAGCAAACAGCTTGGTGGAATGACACAGTCAAGGCAGCCTGTAAAAGAAAAAGGAAGGCGTATCAAAAATGGCTACATACTAGAACTCAGGTAGACAGAGAAAGTTATGTTGAAGAAAGAAGCAAAGCCAAACAGATAATTCCAGCATCCAAGAAGAAATCTTGGGAAGACTTTGGAAACAGGTTGGAGACTATGGGTCAAGCTGCTGGAAAACCATTCTGGAGTGTAATTAGCAATCTTCGAAAGGGAGGTAAGAAGGAAATGACAAGCATTTTGGACAGGTCAGGAAAACTGCTGGTGAATCCTGTGGATGCCTTGGGCAGATGGAGGAAACATTTTGAAGAGTTGCTCAATGTAGGTGAAAATAGATCAGTAATGTTTCAGATTTCGAGGTAGAATGGGATGGGAATGATGATGGAAATAGGATCACATTTGAGAAAGTGGAGAAAATGGTCAATAGATTGTAGTGCAATAAAGCAGCTGGGGTGGATGAAATTAAGTCGGAACTCATCAAATACAGTGGAATGGCAGGTCTTAAATGGCTACACAGGATAATTGAAATGGCCTGGGAGTCGGGACAGGTTCCATCAGACTGTACAAAAGCAGTAATCACACCAATCTTTAAACAGGGAAACAGAAAAGATTGTAACAACTACAGAGGTATCTCTTTAATCAGCGTTGTGGGTAAAATCTTCTCAGGTATTGTTGAAAGGAAAGTGCGAGTATTAGTTGAGGAGCAATTGGATGAAAATCAGTGTGGGTTTAGGCCTCTTAGAGGTTGTCAGGACCAGATCTTTAGCTTACGGCAAATAATGGAGAAGTGTTATGAGTGGAACAGGGAATTGTATCTATGCTTTATAGATCTAGAAAAGGCATATGACCGGGTTCCTAGGAGGACTTTATTGTCTGTTCTACGAGATTATGGAATAAGAGGCAAACTTTTGCAAGCAATTAAAGGTCTTTACATGGATTGTCAGGCAGCAGTTAGTTGACGGTAAATTGAGTTCATGGTTCAGAGTAGTTTCAGGGGTAAGACAAGGCTGCAACCTGTCTCCACTGTTGTTCATATTATTTATGGATCATATGTTGAAAACAATAGACTGGCTGGGTGAGATTAAGATATGTGAACACAAAATAAGCAGTCTTGCATATGCGGATGACTTAGTTGTGATGGCAGATTCGATTGAAAGTTTGCAGAGTAATATTTCAGAGCTAGATCAGAAATGTAAGGACTATGGTATGAAGATTAGCATCTCCAAAACGAAAGTAATGTCAGTGGGAAAGAAATATAAACGGATTGAGTGCCAAATAGGAGGAACAAAGTTAGAACAGGTGAACGGTTTCAAGTACTTAGGATGCATATTCTCACAGGATGGCAACATAGTGAAAGAACTGGAAGCGAGGTGTAGCAAAGCTAATGCAGTGAGCGCTCAGCTACGATCTACTCTCTTCTGCAAGAAGGAAGTCAGTACCAAGACTAAGTTATCTGTGCACCGTTCAATCTTTCGACCAACTTTGTTGTATGGGAGCGAAAGCTGGGTGGATTAAGGTTACCTTATCAACAAGGTTGAGGTTACGGATATGAAAGTAGCTAGGATGATTGCAGGTACTAGTAGATGGGAACAATGGCAGGAGGGTGTCCACAATGAGGAAATCAAAGAAAAACTGGGAATGAACTCTATAGATGTAGCAGTCAGGGCGAACAAACTTAGATGGTGGGTTCATGTTACACGCATGGGAGAAGCAAGGTTACCCATGAGACTCATGGGTTCAGCAGTAGAGGGTAGGAGGAGTCGGGGCAGACCAAGGAGAAGGTACCTGGATTCGGTTAAGAATGATTTTGAAGTAATAGGTTTAACATCAGAAGAGACACCAATGTTAGCACTGAATAGGGGATCGTGGAGGAATTTTATAAGGGGGCTATGCTCCAGACTGAACGCTGAAAGGCATAATCAGTCTTAAATGATGATGATGATTGATCAGCAGAGTCGGAACAGGTTGCGTTTTGTTCACGCAGCTCATTAGTGAGAAGTCTGATTTCCATATTCGGACGTATCTGTACGCCTCACGAAGTTAATCTCTTTTCCTCCCTCATTCAAAACAGAAAGGATGCTGGAAAACAGAAGAGAAACTTTATACCTTTCTGAACTTATTTTTGATAAGACTTGTATATCTTGTGATACTTCATGTTTATCCAGTAGAGGTGGTGAACTAAGGTTTCTCGGTCTGCCACTGAATCAAGTTCCGTAAACGTCACTACATTTCATCGAGGCAACTTCGTCATGTAGTTGTTTATTCATACAGAGATCATTTTACAATATTAGGCATGACAACCGAATGTTAAGCACAACATAATATAAATGAAAATTAAGAAGAATGCAGGTGTATTTTTGATAGTTCCTGTCAGATTAAAACAATAAGTCGAGTCGAGACTCGAACACGGGACCTTTCCCTTTGGCGGTCAAGTGCTGTGCTGCGGAATTGAAGTTGTGAGGGCGCGCCATGTGTCGTGCTTGGGTATCTCAGTCATATGGACGTCCGCCCCGAACAGGTACAACGAACATTAACGAACAAAATGAGATTAATTAAAAAAAGAGAGTCGGTAGAGCACTTTCCTGCAGAAGGTAAAGGTCCCGAGTTAGAGTCTCGGTCCGGCGCACAGTTATAATCTGTGGGGAAGCTTCATACCAGCGCATACTCTGCTGGAGAGTGACAACTTCTTTCCAGGTGTATTTTTGCTTGCATGTGTTGTCAATTCAAAAACTAGTGTCAATATTCTCTCTCTCTCTCTCTCTCTCTCTCTCACACACACACACACACACACACACACACACACACACACACACACACACTTTCTGACATACATACACACAAAAGAGTGCTCGTTCTTTTTTGTTGTTTTTGTTGTTTCTGCATCACCCTGCATAAGCGTATGAACATTTCTGTTAGAGTGCGGTACAAGGCGTGGCACACCGCTGGGGCGACCTGGGCGGTAGGTTTCTGGCCGCTGCTAGCCACTGCTCGAAGGCGTCGCCCTTCTCATGGGCGCGCCCGTTTTGTTTACAGAATACACTCAGAAGTTATCTCACAGATTTTATTTTCATTTTTTATTTTTTTTGTTAACTCAATTAACTCACGTTTTAAAGAAATGGAAGGAAGTGCGTTGCTATGTACGGAACTCTTTGTATGGTTCAGAAATTGTTCAGTGTGGATTCTGTTCTGTAATAATAGTTATACAAGCTTCAGCCTCTGCCTTCTAATTTCCGAGAACGATTGCTTATCAAACGGACGGGCCCTCAATCGAACTTGCGACTCGGCGTCGGCCACTCGATTCCTGTGGCGCGAGCTATGGGTACTGTTCACAGCGTACACTAGACCAAAGACAAAAGACGAAAGGTTATTAAGTTCGAGTAAATTAGAAATGAAAGTAGTAACTTTACTCACTAACTCGTCAGCCACGTCTTCATCACGGACTATTTCTCGTGTTGTATAGGCGGCCGTGTAAAGACTCTGGTTCTCTACTTCTGAAAAAAAAAAAAACATTTTAAATAATGAAACATGACCTATACAAGGAAGTCAGTACCAAGGTTTAAGTAGTTCTAAGTTCTAGGGGACTGATGACCTAAGATGTTAAGTCCCATAGTGCTCAGAGCCATTTGAACCATTTTTTAAAAGATGGTATGCCAATGTTTACGTAATAAAATAAATTAGGTAATTAAGTACAATTATTATATAGATGCGGTAAATCACTTTAACGGGGCCAAATGAACAATTAAAGCCAATATAATTCCAGTAAACCTGCAAAAGTAAAAAAAAAATATTGTAGGGGGCCTACATAGACATCGCGCATCTGCTAGATGCCCACGAAATACGTAATTTTGTTTTGAAGCTGATAGCCAATGAGAAAATAGATGCAAAAATACTATTGGTTAGTTTTCAAGCAGTAATGGCGGACAGTATCAGCTGATAATATACGTAATTTTATGGTACAAGATTTTAAACGTGGCTGAAACAGCAACTGTTGAAATTCTTCACGGTAGGTGATGACAGCCAAAACAGTTGCAGGATAAAGATTTATTAAAATTCTTGACCACTGTTTCTGTATATCTAAATATGCCTTCATCAGAAGTAAAATACACTAAAATTACATCCTGCAATGGAGATCCATAAAACAATTGTGCCAAACGCGTCGTCAGTAGTTAAAACATTATCTCCATTTATACAACATGATAATGGACAGAGGGTCGAAGCGAACACAGCTTAGCATCAGTACTTCGTCTATAGTGTGTTTTACTTCTGATGAAGGTGTATTTAGATATACCGAAACCGTGGTCAAGAATTTTATTAAATCTTTATCCTACAACTGTTTTGGCTGTCATCATTTACCGTCAATAATGTTATGGTAGCTAATTTTACTACACAAAAAATAATATATGTACTCCCTCCAAAAGCCGTTACACCCAAACATTAAAATAAAATTATGATGGGCAGCAAAGTGTCTGAGAAGAATTTTGAATGAAAATTATTAATTGAACTTTAATTTGGCGGGTTTTCAACACTGTCAACTAGACGAAATAATGGGAAGCATATTTATTGGAACTAAACAAAATTGAACCTTGATATTGTGACAGTATTTTTAAAATAGATAATTTAACTGCAATTGTCTTTAATTTTGAAATGAGAGGGAGCGTAATAATTTCCTTTTAATGTCTTAACTGTTGCTGCAGGCAGTGCGATGACGTCAGCGGTGGTCCGCGCGGACGATGTGTGAAGTAAATCCTGGTTCGTGGCGTGAAGATAATGATGGATCCCCCTGTTTTATTAATATTCCAGTTACGGCGGTGCTCCACGTCTCTGTTGTAGTCGAATCAGCTGGCAGCACTGGCGCGATAATAATAGTTCCAGCGTGTGCGTTGTCGTTACGCGCGCGCGACGTTTTATTAGTAAAAGTTTATTAATCACGCGGTGCGGGTAGGTTGGAATTATGCAATGTCTTTAGTATTTACGATATATAGCCGGTTAATGCCAATACTTCGCACAGTTCTTTAACCGTGTTGCCACAGGAAAACAGTCCCATGTGTTTATCACTATAACAGTCCCTTAAATATCAGTTCAATTTACGTCGTCGTCTTTAAGACAGTTTGGATGATATAATAAATGTTTCTTGATCAAATCACAGCACTGTTCTTTTACTTAACGTTTTGGTTTGTTCCACTTTCAGGCAATTCTAACAGTTAGTGTCTCCACACGACAATGTTGTTTGGTTCACGGCTAATTGTCATAAGTTCACACAGTATGTAATATCGTCACCGCAAACACTCTATATACTTTTCAGGTTTTACTGCTGACTTAATAATGCACTATCTCCTATTAACACAGCGGACCCACTGTAATTAATTGTTGCTCCGTGTCTCACCGTCTTTCACGCCGAATTTTGCAACGTTTCTCCACCCGCGAACCGGCCACGGTACAACAACTCGCACGCTCTCTATCGATAGTCGTTCGCTCTCTCTCTGACACAGTACTTCTCCTAGCCTAACCAAAGATTTACAAAGCATATAAGACCAGAACATTCATATTCGTACAATATAAAATATAAAACAGTAGCAAAATGAATGAAGAAACAATGTGACGTATTAACAAATAAAGAATAGTTGAAATAAATGATACATACGTACTATGACAAGGTAGTGCACAAACGAAAAAAAAGTCTTATCGACTTTCGGGGAAAGCAATGTCTTTACAGCCGGAAACAATCCTTTCTGTCCCAAAACTCTTGCTATGTCAGTCAGAAATATCGGAAGAGTTCCAGGAGAGTCAATTTTTCCACTCAACATAAAGTCTCCTCTCTGGCCGAATACAGGGACCGGTCAGATATGAATGTACTCGTATATAAGGCGGATGGCTGATGATGTAGGATCTATATCTACACACATATTTCCCAAGCCACCATACGGTGCATGGCGGAGTGTATCTTTCCTATTCCACTCGCAGATGAAGCGTGGGAAAAACGATTGTCTAGATGACTTCGTATGCGCCCTTCTTTCTCTTACCTTGTCTTCGTAGTCCTTACATGAAACATTAAGTTGGCGGCTGTTGGCTCGTTCTGTCGTCACCTACAATTTCTGGTTCTCTAAATTTCAATAGCCTTTCGCTAAAAGAACGTCGACTTCCTCCAGGCATTCCCACTTGAGTTCACAAAGCATCTCCGTAATAATTGTGCTGATATGACCTGGCAGTAACAAATCTAGCAGGAAGCAACTGAATTACACTACTGGCCATTAAAATTGCTACACCAAGAAGAAATGCAGATGATAAACGGGTATTCATTGGACAAATATATTATGCTGGAACTGACATGTGATTACATTTTCGCACAATTTGGGTGCATAGATTCTGAGAAATCAGCACCCAGAACAACCACATCTGGCCGTAATAACGGCCTTGATACGCCTGGGCATTGAGTCAAACAGCGCTTGGATGGCGTGTACAGGTACAGCTGCCCATGCAGCTTCAACACGATACCACAGTTCATCAAGAGTAGTGAGTGGCGTATTGTGAAGAGCCAGTTGCTCGGCAACCATTGACCAGACGTTTTCAATTTATGAGAGATCTGGATAATGTGCTGGCCAGGGCAGCAGTCGAACATTTTCTGTATCCAGAAAGGCCCGTACAGGACCTGCGACATGCGGTCGTGCATTATCCTGCTGAAATGTAGGGTTTCGCAGCGATCGAATGAAGGGTGGAGCCACGGGTCGTAACACATCTGAAATGTAGCTTCCACTGTTCAAAGTGCCGTCAATGCGAACTAGAGATGACCGAGACGTGTAACCAATGGCTCCCCAAACCATCACGCCCGGTGATACGCCAGTATAACGATGACGAATACACGCTTCCAACGTGCGTTCAGCGCGATGTCGCCAAACGCGGATGCGACCATCATGATGCTGTAAACAGAACCTAGATTCATCCGAAAAAATGACGTTCTGCTATTCGTGCACCCAGCTTCGTCGTTGAGTACACCATCGCAGGCGCTCCTGTCTGTGATGCAGCGTCAAGGGTAACCGCAGCCATAGTCTCCGAGCTGATAGCCCATGCTGCTGCAAACGTCGAACTGTTCGTGCAGATGGTTGTAGTCTTGCAAACGTCCCCATCTGTTGACTCAGGGATCGAGACGTGGCTGCACGATCCGTTACAGCCATGCGGATAAGATGCCTGTCATTTCGACTGCTAGTGATACGAGTATTCTGCTATCAGTCATTGTATCTCGACCAACGTGAGCAGCAATCTCACGATATGATAAACCGCAATCGCGATAGGCTACAATCCGACCTTTATCAAAGTCGGAAACGTGATGGTACGCATTTCTCCTCCTTACACGAGGCATCACAACAACGTTTCACCAGGCAACGCCGGTCAACTGCTGTTTGTGTATGAGAAATCGGTTGGAAACTTTCCTCATGTCAGCACGTTGTAGGTGTCGCCACCTGCGCCAACCTTGTGTGAATGCTCTGAAAAGCTAATCATTTGTATATCACAGCACCTTCTTCTTGTCGGTTAAATTTCGCGTCTGTAGCACGTCATCTTCATGTTGTAGCAATTTTAATGGCCAGTAGTGTACTTCCAGGTATTCCTTCAGTATGACCTGGTAGGATTTCAAACTCTTGAGCCGGACTCAAGAATCTTTCTCATATATGAGCTATACTTTCCTAAAAGTCTCGCAATTAATGGAAGTCGACCATTCGCCTGCTGATTTTGCGTTCTCCGTTTCACTTCGTATCGTTTTGCTGTGTTACGCCAGATATTGGCACGACGTGACTGTGTCAAGCTCAAATTACCAATGCTGTATTCGAACATTACGGAATTGTAGTTCCTACTAATATCATGTTTTCTGCATTTGGAGCTAGCTGCCATTCATTGTAGAAATTTTGGCTAAGTCATTTTGTATTCTCCTGCAGTCGCTCAACGACGATACTTTCCAGTACGCCACAGCGTCATCAGCAAATAGTTTGACATTGCTGCTCACCCTGTCCGTCAGTTCATTCATGTAAACACAGGGTAAGCGATCCTATGGCACTTCCCTGAGCCACTCGTGACGGTACCTCTGTCCGTGATGAACACTGACCGTCGAAGACAATGTACTGGGTCGTATTACTTCAGACACCTTCGAACCACTCACATATGAGAACTACACCATATGCTCGTACCTTCGTTAAACGACTGCAGGGGGTAACGTGTCGAAAGATTTTCTGAAATGCTCAGATACTGTGCGTGTGTGTGTTCCACATCTGCTTTTAAATCACTGACCGATTTCAGCCACACTTGGTACACGTACCACATACTTTCTGAAAAGAATCACTGCGGGCGAATAAGAAACACCTACAAAATGATGAAAAGAAACAACGTTCGTCTCTTCCTACATTTCGATGTTCATGCAGTAAAACTGCCACACGAAGCATGACGTTTTAATTTACTACTTCTTTACTGCTCAATGTATTCGCGATATATTTTGCAGAAGATATTTACGTATATCACTGAATGTACCAGTAGGATTATATCATCGTGCGATTGTATACCATTGGATGTACCTGCAAAATTATATCATTGTACGGCACAATGTTCGGGAGAAAAGATGTCATAAATACTGAGCTGCTTTGAAATGGAACTGCATGCCGTTCCGCAGGAGAGACAGTTGAAATATTCATGTGAAAGACGTTAAATGTGCAAACCCACGGGCAAAAAACTCATCATAAATTCCTGGAACGATTGCTACAAAATTTGGTACATAAACATAATTGTTACGTTATGAAAAGAAATGATGTGAGCATAAGAACCACAAGCTTTCTGTTGAGGTGGTAATGATAATGTGTAGAGATGGGCAGAGGAAGGAGAAGTGAGGAGATGGACAGAGAAAGGAAAGAGGAGGAGGAGATGGACAGAGAGGGGGGAGAGGATGAGGTGAAGAGTGAGAGGAGGGACCGTGAAAGGGACAGAGAGTGGGAGGAGTAGAAGATAAGCAGAGAGAGGGGAAAGAGTAGATGGACAAAGCAAAATGGAGGAGATTAACACTGAGAGAGGGAAGGAGAATATGGTCAGGGACAAAGACAGGGACAAGAGGAGATGGACAGAGATGGACTAATAGGAGAAATCTGCCTGTTGCCATTCTTCCATAGTTCGTAGGATATCGTGTGAAAAGTGAATCTTAAGAGTCAACTCAATTTTCAGCATCCTTCTGTAACACCACACCTTAAATTCTTCGGTTCTCATTTTTTAGTCATGCAGTGGTGGTGAGAGGTTGGCCCTTTTTAGGACTGTTTTCGTTTAAAGGATGTAGCCAAATTTACCAAGGAAGCGAGATAACCATGACGCGCTGCGTGAAGTCCTAAGACAAATGGAAAGTACTGTAGAAACGCCGAAGGACCTGAGAGAGTTAACACAGACTTACTAAAATATCTAGGACAACTGCTAGACTAAAATTACTGAAAGTATTGAACACTTGCTATAGAACGATGGTAATACAATACAACTGGACAACAGCTGAAGTAATTCCGTTCTGTAGGACAGGAGATTGTAATAACTGGAAAACTACTCTAAATAAGTCATCCTTTTAACTTTTATAAGCTATACGCACGATTAAGCAACAGTCATTTAGAAAACATAGCCGAATCACTATTATTAGAAGAGCAGAATGGCTGTAGGAAGCGAAGAGACAGTCTTTTGGTACAATCTGACTGGATAATAGTAATAAAAGAATCTAAGACACGCAATGTCTATTCTTAAATGTTGACTACCATTTTCTTCATTTTAAAAATGTCTCTTGATCTTCCCTCCGCACCGGAAGTAACAGTTTTTGGACCATGTCAACAGTGTGAGCTGTCTTACTGTGCATCACGGTACCGAAACCCGGTTGAGGACATCGCTACTGTCATGGTATCGACATTGTAATCCATAAAGGTGGTATTTGTGGAAAGGTGATTATGTTAAATTATTATGTGATTATGTTAAATTAGAAGTGTATCATTGTTCTCGTTATTATGTATATTATTATTATTAATTATTATTATTATTGATCAACTATAGTCTTAACACCAAGCGTGAGTGTACAGAGCTAGTACCGATTACACCATCTTCGTCAGTCGCACTAGACACTGTTGTGAACGCTGCAATAAACACAGTATTTTGCCTATTATTCACTCATAATGCTCGAGCCTTTCTTACGACTTCAACATGAATTTCACAGGTGATAAATTTTGTCTGTTCTGCCGTAACTGCGCACCATTCTCTCTTCTGCTCCTCTGTGACCACCGTTGACTTCCATCACTACCAGACGGCGACTTCTGGACCTGCCGCGCCTGCGTCTCTCCAGCACTGTGTCTCCGCCTGCGTGTCACACTGTGATCACGTACACACAATGGAAGGTCACACAGTAGCAAAATATGCGTTTCTCACGTGATAGTCTGAGGAGAACAACATTTTTCTCAACACTTCTCTTTTTTTTTTACAAAACTTTTATAACCGAAAAATGAAATCAGGTGGACACTGACTCTAGGGGCAAATTCATATATTAATTTTCGTGTTAGAAATGAAACAAAAATTATATTAATAAGATGTGAGGTGATATTTGAGGTTTCAGAGGATACTATAACTTAGCGCAGTTGCTTTCTTCAAGTATAGCCCTACGCGTTGCAGGAATTTATTCCAGTTTTCAAGTTCAAATGGTTCAAATGGCTCTGAGCACTATGCGACTTAACTTCTGAGGTCATGAGCCGCCTAGAACTTAGAACAAACCTAACTAACCTAAGGACATCACACTCATCCATGCCCGAGGCAGGATTCGAACCTGCTACCGTAGCGCCGGCCGAAGTGGCCGTGCGGTTAAAGGCGCTGCAGTCTCGAACCGCAAGACCGCTACGGGCGCAGGTTCGAATCCTGCCTCGGACAAGGGTGTGTATGATGTCCTTAGGTTAGTTAGGTTTAAGTAGTTCTGAGTTATAGGGGACTGATGACCTCAGATGTTAAGTCCCATAGTGCTCAGAGCCATTTGAACCATTTTTAATTAAATTAGAAACTTGTTCCAATTCAAACACACCTTAATACCACTACGCTAGACGGAAGTTCGGCATTGCCGTAAAAGTTAATCAACAAAATAGTTACTTGAGTAAGAGTGAATGAGCACCGTCAAAGTCCACGTTACAGTCTGGGATGACCGTTGACGTGAAGACTTTCAGGGGTCGACGTTTCGGCGATCGGTGGACTGTGGACCACGCCTCGGTTGCTGCCAGGAGCCGCTCATACGATGCGAAGACCTTCGGGGCCCCAGCGCGAGCCTATACAGGGTGTTACAAAAATGTACGGCCAAACTTGCAGGAAACATTCCTCACACACAAAGAAAGAAAATATGTTACGTGGACATGTGTCCGGAAACGCTTACTTTCCATGTTAGAGCTCATTTTATTACTTCTCTTCAAATCACATTAATCATGGAATGGAGACACACAGCAACAGAACATACCAGCGTGATTTCAAACACTTTGTTACAGGAAATGTTCAAAATGTCCTCCGTTAGTGAAGATACATGCATCCACCCTCCGTCGCATGGAATCCCTGATGCGCTGATGCAGCCCTGGAGAATGGCGTATTGTATCACAGCCGTCCACAACACGAGCACGAAGAGTGTCTACATTTGGTACCGGGGTTGCGTAGACAAGAGCTTTCAAATGTCCCCATAAATGAAAGTCAAGAGGGTTGAGGTCAGGAGAGCGTGGAGACCATGGAATTGGTCCGCCTCTACCAATCCATCGGTCACCGAATCTGTTGTTGAGAAGCGTATGAACACTTCGACTGAAATTTGCATGAGCTCCATCGTGCATGAACCACATGTTGTGTCGTACTTGTAAAGGCACATGTTCTAGCAGCACAGGTACAGTATCCCGTATGAAATCATGATAACGTGCTCCATTGAGCGTAGGTGGAAGAACATGGGGCCCAATCAAGACGTAACCAACAATGCCTGCCCAAACGTTCACAGAAAATCTGTGTTGATGGCGTGATTGCACAATTGCGTGCAGAATCTCGTCAGCCCACACATGTTGATTGCAAAAATTTACAATTTGATCACGTTGGAATGAAGCCTCATCCGTAAAGACACCAATAGCACTGAAATGAGGATCGACACATTGTTGGATGAACCATTCGCAGAAGTGTACCCGTGGAGGACAATCAGCTGCTGATAGTGCCTGCACACGCTGTACATGGTACGGAAATAACTGGTTCTCCCGTAGCACTCTCCATACAGTGACGTGGTCAACGGTACCTTGTACAGCAGCAACTTCTCTGACGCTGACATTAGGGTTATCGTCAACTGCACGAAGAATTGCCTCGTTCATTGCAGGTGTACTCGTCGTTCTAGGTCTTTCCGAGTCGCGAGTCATAGGCTGGAATCTTCCGTGCTCCCTAAGACGCCGATCAATTGCTTCGAACGTCTTCCTGTCGGGACACCTCCGTTCTGGAAATCTGTCTCGATACAAACGTACCGCGCCACGGCTATTGCCCGTGCTAATCCATACTTCAAATGGGCATCTGCCAACTCTGCATTTGTAACCATTCCACTGACTGCAAATCACGTTCGTGATGAACAATAACCTGTTGATGCTACGTACTGATGTGCTTGATGCTAGTACTGTAGAGCAATGAGCCGCATGTCAACACAAGCACCGAAGTCAACATTACCTTCCTTCAATTGGGCCAACTGGCGGTGAATCGAGGAAGTACAGTACATACTGACCAAACTAAAATGAACTCTAACATGGAAATTAAGCGTTTCCGGACTCATGTCCACATAACATCTTTTCTTTATTTGTGTGTGAGGAATGTTTCCTGAAAGTTTGGCCGTGCCTTGTTGTAACACCCTGTATAGTACACGAGCTCCAGGATACATTGATGACTATGTTCCATCACGTGGTATGCGGAAGAAATCAGAATCGCACATACCGCGACCTTTGGTGGCGCATGTGAGGCCGCTTAGTGGCCGTCGACGGGTGTTTGCGTACACCGGGGCACCGACAACGCTAACTCCTAGTCGGTCCGGAACCCGCTTTACACGTCCGTTCCGCGGGTGACCGGTGTGGCAGGCACACCCCGTAGAGACATTACCTAGACATTACGCAGTGGATCTTCGTCTGAATTTTCAAACACAAACTAGGAGCGAGGAAAGGCCAGTTGGGTTATCAAATTGACCACCTGAGGCATTTTTTCGCAAAAACGGCTTTATCTTTTAATAATAATCACAGTAATGAAGAAAAACTTAGTTATGTCAGAAAAAATTGCACAATGCAGTTCTGGCCAAATTTTCAGAGACAAAAGGAAAATGAAAATGGGCGGATTGAGCGTCAAATTGAACAGCGTGATGTCTAGTTTCGCAAAAAATAAAGAAATAAATAAATTACATGGAAGGAAGCCGGATAATGAACAACAAATTAGTTATTAATCTGAGGGAAAATTGCACAATCGATTTTGTTAGATTTTTCATAGCCAAACGACGAGTAGGAAATTGACAAATGTCGTATCAAACTGACCAGCGTCAGGTCTAATTTTGAAAAAAAAAGTAACTGCTTCAGCTGTGCTCATCTTGGGCAGACGAATATTCATTGCCGGTCAATACTACTGTTTTCGTGGTTTTGAGACATGAGAATGTAAATATTACGCGTTCTGCATATTGAAGCTTTGTAACGTATATTAAACCTATTTTACACAAATTGTTACTTCTTCAGTTGGAGAGTTTCATGGTGAGTGAAATGTTGTATATTTTTAAAACCAGTCACATGACGTGTGAGTGGTTAAGCCATACTTAGTGAGACGCGAATCATCTTGTTCCTTGAACAGGAAGCTCTCTTTACCAAGGAACAAGTGATATCTGCAAATGAACTGAGACTCTTTAATATGTTAACATTTTTCGCTTTTTTTAGTAAATAGACATTTTTGTTAGCTGCCAGTAGTTCCTATTTCAAAATACAGACAGTACTGACAAGATTTTCTCCGTTGTAATACTTTTAAATATGAATATTTGTTCCTGGGTGCATGACCATGTTTTTCAATTTTTCACGTTTGGAAAAACCTTACTTTTCATGAATAGTTTTTGTAATTTCAGGAAAAGACTGCAGAACGCATAAAGTGAATGATATCATTTCAGAAAGTAGTAATAAATTATATTAAACTTCTACTACAGGGCTAGCTAGAGGTGGAAGTGTGAGAAGTTTTCCAAGGTACAGCACTCTCGCCTCCCTTTTAGAATTCAAAGTTAAACACTGAACATTAAATTCCCAGTCGGCACTTCATTTGGTGCACGTCAGTCCGAACATTAACTTCAAATGTTTCCCTAATCTGTTTTATTTCTTAGTTTTAGACAGTCATTGCACAAAGCATTTGACCTTTTCTCTAATTTTTTAAATCAGTTATCTACGTTTGCAAATACAATACGGCACGTGGCAGAGGGTACTCCGTAGCATTACTAATCATTTCCTTTCGTCTTCCACTCGCAAATACAGTGAGGGAAATGGACTGTCTATACGCCTCCGTATGAGTCCTAACTTCTCGTATCTTACGTTTGTGGTCTTTACGCGCAATATGCGTTGGAAACCGTAAATCGTTCTGCAATCAGCTTCAAACGCGGGTTCTCTAAATTTTCGCTACAGTGTTCCTCGAAAAGAATGTCGGCTTCCCTCCAGGGATTCCAACTGAGTCCCCGAAGCATGTCCGTGACACTTGCGTGTTGTTCGAACCTATCAGTAACAAATCCAGCAACCCGTCTCTGAACTGCTTCGATGTCTTCCTTTAATGCGACCTGGTACTGATCCCAAACACTCCAGCAGTACTCAACAATTGGTCGCACTTGCGTCCTATATGCGGTTTCCTTTACAGATGAACCGCACTTTCTTATAAATCTCTCAATAAGCCTTAGTAGACCATTCGCCTTCTACATCACAATCCTCACATTCTCGTTCCGTTTCATATCGCTTTTCAGCGTTACGCCCACGTATTTAAGCGTCGTGATTGTGTGAAGTATGTCATTTACTAATGGTGTAGCCGCGCGGGATTAGCCGAGCGGTCTGGGGTGCTGTGGTCATGGACTGTGCGGCTGGTCCCGGCGGAGGTTCGAGTCCTCCATCGGGCATGGGTGTGTATGTGTTTGTCCTTAGGATAATTTAGGTTAAGTAGTGTGTAAGCTTAGGGACTGATGACCTTAGCAGTTAAGTCCCATAAGATTTCACACACATTTGAACATTTTTTTAACTAATTCTGTACCCAAACACTACTCGTTTGTTTTTCCTGTTCCTCCGCATTAACTTACATTTTTCAACAATTAATAGCTAGTTGCCGTTCATCACATAATTTGTCGAAATCATCTTGTATCCCTACACAATCACTCAACTTCGACACCTTACCGTATACCGCAGCATCTTCAACAAACAAGCGCAGGTTATTACGCATCCTGTCCGCCAAATCATTTATGCATATAAAGAATAATATCGGTCTAATCATACTCCTCTGGGGCAGTCCTGACGATACACTTACCTCTGAAAAACACTCGGTGTCTAGAACAATATAACAGGGTCTATTTCTTAAGAAGTCTTCGAGCCACTCACATATATTGGACCTATCCCAAATGCTCATATGTTCTTTAACAGCCAGGAACGGGACACCGTGTCAAACGGTTTCCGGAAATCTAGAAATCTAGAAACCTAGAAATATGGAATCTGCCTGTTGCCCTTCAATCATAGTTCGCAGTATATCATGTGAGAAAAGAGCAAGCGGGGTTTCGCATCAGCGATGCTTTCTAAATTCCTCCTGATTCGTGGACGTAAGATTCTCAGTCTCAAGAAAATCTATTATATTCGAACTGAGACTGTGTTCAAGGATTCTACGGCAAACCGATGTTAGGGATATTGGTCTGCAATTTTGCGAGTCCGTTCTTTTACCCTTTTGTATACAGGAATTACTTGCGGTTTTTCCCAGTGGCTTGGGAGTTTGCGTTTGGCGAGAAATTGGCGATAAATGTAAGCTCTGTAACGGGCAAATGCTTTAGAGTTCTCTTTGAAAAATTGGATTGGCGTTCCATCCGGATCTGATGACTTAATTGTTTTCAACTCTTTCAGTTGTTCCTCTACGCCATGGATGCTTAATACTATATCGTAAACACGGGAGTCTGTTCTATGGTCAAATGACGGTATGTTTGTTCGATTCTCCTGCGTGATCGACTTCTCAAACAAGAAATTTAGAACTTCGCCTTTCGATTTTCTATCTTCAGCTGCCACTCCAGACTGGTCAACGAGCAACTGAACGCAAGCCTAAGACCCAGTTAGCGACTTTAAGTAGGAGCAGAATTTTCTCGGGTTCTGTGCCAGATCTTTTGCTAAGGTATGACGGTGGTATTTGCTTTATGCTTCGCGCATCGATCATTTCACAGACGCACGAGTCTCTACTGACCCTTGCCTGTCGTCATTTGCGCGTCCTCTTTTGAACCGAGAATGCAACAGCCTCTGGTTCGTCACCATTTTCCGAATCTCGTTTTTAAAACATGGAGGGTCTTTCCCGTCCTTGATCCACTTACCAGGCACATAATTCTCCAGATCACGATTTAAAATGTGCTTAAACTAAGCCTATAATTTCTCTACGTCGATCTTAAAGGAAGTAAGTGATCTCAGTGTACCAAGTGAGATGCTAGCAACTGATTAGATGCTGTTTCTAGTAGACACACTTTCCTAGTGTCATTCTAGAAAGGTTTTTACTAACATAATAATAAGAAATTATATTCGCCGTATAGTTTAACGTATTTGCAGTTCGGGCTTTTATACACAAAATGCCAACAGTTTATGCCCCCGTAGTTATAAGAAATATAGCATTACAACATTGTTATACGAATTCCTAAGTAAAATTTTTCATGTCACAATAAGGAGGATTCCTTCACAATCGCTGGCAATGATCTAAACGAGACCCTGCCCTCTTCACATAACAGAAGTTTTTCGGTCAAGAGCTTGATGTTCCTCAGTTACAGGGAAAATATGATCCTTTATGTGTGTTGTTGATGTAATGTAGCCTCTGCTTAAACAAAGATTACTTTTAATATTTTGACAGAAGAAGAGAGTTGCTGCGTCAATTCTGGTAGTCTTCAGTCCGATACATCTAAAATTTACTGAAATTCTGGTAAATCTTGTTAGTAGTACTTGCGTAATAACTCGTGAATAACGATGTAGTTTTTATCTGAATAATTTGTCCACTGCGGCCGTATTTAAACAGATTAGTAATCCACGCAGTAATGAATGCCAAAACGAAAATACCCGTATTAAATTAATTCTGCAAATACCAGATAAAGGGTGTTAATATTGACACAAATAAAATCGCATACCGCTTTAACAAACGTAAGTCGTATTTTAAAGATAACAAATACGTAATTTCCAGCAGTACAAACCTTTTATCAACTGAGCAAAATAACAGCATCAAGATACCACATCCTATGTGGCACTAAGACGCAAAGAAGAATGAGCACAAAGTAGTAGTCTCTACGTTACAAATGAAATAACTGTCTCTAATTACTCGTTGCTTTGGTCGTGTTGTAGATACGATTTGTAAATCCATTTGCAAACTCCGATAAAATTCCTGTGTCCTGTGTCTGTGTTTTTTTTACATCATTTTTGACACAGTTCGCTTATATTTTGCATTAAATTTTTCCAGGAGACGTTACACTTGGTTTGTTAACTGATTTCTTAAGTGCCGTAACCATAGTTGCTATAATGACATCACGGTCGCTAATCCCCGTTTCTATACTGACGTTGCCGATAAGGTCGGCCCTGTTTGTAGCTACGAGGTCTAAGGTAGTTCCAATGCGTGTGAACTGCAGAACTAGCTGCTGAAGACAGTTTCCACAAAACGTATTTCAAAGTACTTCGTACGACTGTCTGTCTGTACCCCCCGCAATAAATCCATAAACATCGCAGTCTATACTCGGTAGGTTAAAATCGTCTCCAACTAGTACTGCAACATTTGAATGAACTTCAAATGTTGCTTTGATCTGTTTCATTTCTTACTTTTATACAGTCATTTCACAAAAATTTGACCTTTTTTCCTAATTTTTTAAAATCAGTCATCTCCCAAATACCTTTGTGGAGATGCGAACTCCTTCCATGCGTGTTGTCAGTTTTGAAGTGGTTCTAACATTCTGCGTGGTGTCTGTTTGTTCTAAGTCGTGTCTCCCTACCACTTTCGCGCAACGACGCTCTGAGCGTGTTTTTTAGGGAATTGACTAAATTGAACCTGGGACCTGTTGCTGGTAAGGAGACGCCAGACCACACATGACATTTACAGTTCAGAAGAGTTCAGTGAGACTAGCGATGGTATAATCAAATACTTAATGATTTCAGCGTCAGCTCCACTGCACTCCCTGTAAAAGAATCTAAATACTAACTAAATTTAGTGGAAGGGGTTCAAGGCTTTCCTATTTTTAGTTAGCTGGTAAAATAACGTCGAAAAAGCAGTTAAGTTTATCATTGGAAATTATATTCTACTCACAAAACATTGTTTATAAATTGCACTATTGATAAAAGGAAATATTTTAATACAGGATTATAAAAACCAACTGTGTTCAACAAAAATGTGAACGAATATTCCCTGAATGGGTTTCCAAGTTTTCCAAGTTCTATAATGGATCGAAGGATGACCTATGCCATATCACATCTATAATCTAGGTTTAAATTAAGTTTAGCAAAAGAGAAAACTATCAAAATGGTCTACAGTGACCCTCAATTATCTTTAATTACTTATTTAACTTGTTGTAAATTACAGTGGCTGATGTGGCTTCTCAATGATTATATAACAGAAAAATCATCGTGTTTCAGATTTTAACTTATGTAGCAAATGTGAATACCATTACGTAAAAAGAGAGTGTAACAGATAAGACTTCTGCAGTTCTGAGTGAAGCTTTATGCGCTGTTATGCGGCATCGCGTGCGTTCATTACCTTGTCGTTGGTTAGGCAGCATCAGGGGGCGGCGGGCGGCGCAGCTCCATTCACCTCGCCGTCTCGGAAGCAACTCTCTCCTAACTTGTCCTTACTACAATTTACCGAAGTTGGTTTTAGAAAAGCTATCTGGCTGTGTTTTCAACTGACCAATCAGAGTCTCAATGTTAACCTTAAGCTCCGCCTACAAAACTTCTGTCTGTCCAATGAGAATCATTATGCTTTTCGTGGTGGGGAAATGTTTTTAATGTTTGCCACGTCACAGAGACGTGAAAAAGTCTCACGCTGAAACTTGCAGCTGGTGTGGCCCCTTTAGTGTTATCGTAAGATCTATACTGTTCTTCTGGAGGGCTCTGTCTTTTAACATGGGCTGGGGGGTGGTTTTGGCGGTCGGCTGGCGACGTGGGTGTCCGTCCCCTATCGTAGGGCCGCCTAGCCTACACGATTCTGCTCTCGGCTTCTGGTCTCGTTTCTCCCCTAAGAACTGCGTCTGTGTCACGGTGGGAAGGTATGACATGCATTTAGGCGTTCTTGTGTTAGTCTGTGGTATTCCATTTGCTCACTCGTTGATCGTATACTTTGGTTAATTTAATGTCAGGATTTATTCGGAACTATGTGACATACTGTCGGATTTGCTATCGTGTCAGGGTTTTCATGGAAGGTGTTGGATTTGCTTGACACCTTACATGGTTTGCAGCATTTCACGATGGTGACGGGTAGAGCTCGCCCCGAACGCCTGTCCCTGTAGTGTCCTGACCTCGTGGCGGTAGCCACACGTTGTGCCGTCCCACGTCGTGTCGGCTCAGGCAGCAGCCATGTCCTGAAGATCCTCGAGGCGTGCCCCGCTGCGTTACCGCATTGTCCGCCCCCTCACAATGGGGCCGCACACACCCCCAGTCCTTAATTGGACGACCAATTACGGCCCTCACAACCTCCCGGCAGTGGGCACACACCTCAAGGTGGAGGTCTAGCAAACTCCGGACACTGCCAGGTGCCGCGCCGAGGTCAGATACTTGGTGGCTTATGTACGTACTGACGGCGGTTATCACTGAAACAACCGGTTTTCGGTTATATCGTTGTTTTTCCACGCCACTTTAACGTGACTGTTAAAACCGCTCAAAATAACAGGTTTCTAAAATAACCAATTTTCGGTTATTTATCCCTATTATTTCGTGTTTAGTAAAAGTAAAAAGTGAGACAAGATTAAAAAATATCGACTCCCTCAGTTTCAAGATAAATAAACTCAAAGTACGGGTTGAGACAAAAAGGACTTTACAACTTTGGAATGATACAGAAATTTATTGAGACGACTTACAGATCATAAATTTAGACAATATTATCTGTGGAGCGCAGCGATCTGGTACTATTCTTAGGTTAAAATCAACAGTCGAGACCGCAATAATATTTGTTTACTTACAGGTTTCGGCTTATGTTGAAGCCATTCTCACAATTTTTGCGCCCCCTACGGATGGTTCTGGCGTCACTCCGGTTTTTCACATCGTACCGCGATCGACAGTATACTAACCTAACTTACAGAATGGCTATAAGTGTAATTTTTCAGCAAATCACCTCAGGTTTCACATAAAAGTGTCAAGTGTCGTTTTGGTTCGATGAAACTACCATTTGTGACGCGGCAAACATCCCACCAACAATCAATTTTTCTCCACAGTCCTTGCAGCAAATCTGGAATAACTTCTGCAATGGTGGCGTAGATTCGATTTTTCAGGTCGTCTAAATTGTTTGGTACGAGAGATACATACACACGGTTTTTAATGAAACGTCAGAGAAAGATCACCAGTGATGGCAAGTTTGGGGTGCGAGGTGGCCAAGTGATTGGCCCTTCATTGCCAACCGACCGAGCTGGGAAGCCATTATCGAGGAAACCTCGGACTTCCGTGACGAATGAGGTTTGTGCATCGTCTTGCTGGTAGTAAACCATCCCATCTCGTTCATCTTCATCGATCTGCGGAATTGAAAAGTTTTCAATCGTATCCAAATTCACAATACCGGTGAAAGTTGCCATTTTAACTGTGCCCTACGCTGGCGCTCCTGGTGGCGGAATGGGGTACTGATGCACTACGTAAATGTTGTTTGCTACAAAATGACACGTATACTGATTCTGTCAGTTACCTCAATAAATTTCTATATCATTTCTATATCATGTCCTTTTTGATTCACACTGTGTCAAATTACATAAGTAAATAACAGAAAACTTAGTCCATCCAGCGCCGGCCTGGGTGGACGAGCGGTTCTAGGCTCTACAGTCTACAACCGCGCTACACCTACGGTCGCAGGTTCAAATCCGGCCTCGGATATGGATATGTGTGATGTCCTTAGGTTGGTTATGTTTAAGTAGATTTAAGTTCTAGGGGACTGATGACCTCAGAAGTTCAGTCCCATAGTGCTCAGAACCATTTGAACCATTTTTATTCCGTCCAGCACCCGCTGCTTTTTTCGAAAAGTGATAAGTGGATGAATACTACAAAAAATCGCCAGCATTTGCCTATTGATATTAATTTCTTGAAACTCTCCTCAGAAATCATGTTGTAATCGGAGATCATACCACAGTTTGGGCGTTTTGAATAGTCAGATTTAAAGGGTAGAAACTGAAGTTCAATAACTCAGTTAACCGTGCTCGTTTGTCTGTTTGCAAAAGCTACAAGCAGATAAAGGCATATTGTGTAGACACAGGCAGTAAATGAGCTAATTTCTATTTTTATTGTGTCCTATGATGAACTGTTGTTAAGTTTTTAATTCATTAGTGTTCCATAATTTACTTCCCGTTTTATTATCTCGTAGAAATGGCAGGGAAATATTTTACGTTTCAAATCAAACGAAGCGTTATGCTTCATTGCTATGTCACTTCATAAACATGTTTCTTGGATAGGGTAGGCGGCATTCTGCAGTACAATGGGTATCCGGCGACGACAGCGAGAAACTACCGTATAGACGAGGTGGGGACAAGTCTTGCACGCGCACTTCAAGCCATAACGACAAGTACGTCACTGTCTCGGTTATGCTGTACCAGTTCTTATGCCATACGTTTGTTACTCGTTTCTGTTGGCATAGTTATTAAATAGCGCTGACAGCTTTTTTATTTTCTATTATAACGGAATATTTTAAATAAATGCAAAATTTACGAATATAAGTTACGCCTTTTTTAAAAAAGGTTACTTCAAAAATGAAAAATTTTAGCACTGCTACTGCAGAAAATCCATATTTCGGTTTTTTTACTTAGTTATTATTAAAAAATAACCTGTTATCAGCAAGACCAAACAATCACGGGAAAATATCAGTTATTCGGAACTAAAATAACGATATCTGTTTTAACTGCTCCGATTTTCCCATCCCTAATATAAAACAGAGACCACGCCGGCGACAGTACTAAGCAACTATTTGTCGTACTGGAGTGAGTATTTGTGTCTAGGGCAGGGTTGTACGAAAGTGAAACGCGGATGGTTAACAGTTCAGGAAATAAAAGAAGCGTTTCAAATGCGGCGCTACAGAATGCTGAATAGTAGATGAGCAGAACGGATGACTAAATAGTGAGGTATTAACCGCACTGTTGAGAGAACAAGTTCTTATAGGAAGTCACTTACCTGTTCCTTTACTTCATCATTAGCTGAAAGCATGCAATTTCCCGGGTATTCATTTCGCCAATTTGCTATTAAAAACGAAAACAAAAAAACGAACTTTGTTTGTGTGTTTGTCATGTAATATCGAAAAAATTTCATTTCCATATATTCCTGAAAACACCTTTGAAATTATGAAACAGTCGTACAAAGAAATATGCATAATGTACAAAGGCATAAGTACAGTAACTCGGATGTTTCTGCTCCGCGCGTCTCCACTGCGATTTTGTAAATCTCTCTATGGTAACGCCTCTTCATAGCTCTACAGACGGCTATTGTCTCCGTCTACAGCTGTTTGCACTTAGCAGTTGAAAGCTGTCAAAAGCCCTGCCAGGTGTCAGGAAGTTCCTTAAGGTGATTCGACTGCAGGACTGTCTGAGCAATAAAGACTAAATATATTAAAACTTCATGCATGATGTGGCATTTTATTTCACACTAATCAGTGTTTACGACGCGATATCTCTTGAACTGTGTGTCGTACAGTGATATATTTTTGTAGGTACATTCAGCTGCACATGTGAATAGTGTCTGCGAAATATGTTGTGAATAGAGTGAGTAGTATTAACGTCGGTATGAAACAGGATTTTGGAACATATATTGTGTTGAAACATTATGATTTACCCCTAAGAGAACGTCCATTGACACGTATCCAACACGGATTTAGAAAACATCGTTGTTGTGAAACACAACTATCTCTTTATCAACAATAAGAGTTCAGTGCTATTGACTAAAGATTTAAAATTGATTCCGTACTCAGTTCTCCAGAAGGCTTTTGAAACCGTACCTCACCCAGCGGCTTGTAAGCAAATTGTGTGCTTATGGAACAGTGTCTCAGTTATGCAACTGAATTCATGATTTCCTGCAGGTTACTCGCAGTTCCTAGTAACTGACGGAAAGTCATCGAGTAAAACAAAAGTGATTTCTGCCGTTCCCCAAGGTGGTGTTACAGGCCCTCAGCTGTTCCTGATCCGTATAAACGATTTTTCGTCTAGTAAAGACATCAGAAGAGTTAAACCAATCGCAAAAAGATTTACATAAGGTACCCATATGGTACAACTACATGAGTGCTAAAAGAAGTCCTTTAAACTTCGGTTAAACGATAAATCAGTCAAGTTTAAAGCCGTAAATTCAAGTAAATTCTGGGAGTTACACTTGCGAACAACTTAAATTGGAAAGAAAACACAGAAAACGTTGTGGAGGCGGTGAACCAGACTGCGTTTTATTGGCAGAACACTTAGGAGATGCAACAGATCTACTAAAACATCTGCCTCCACTACGGTCTGTCCTCTTCTGGAGTACTGCTGCGTAATGCGGGATCCTTACAATATAGGATTAAATGAGTACATCGAGAAAGTTCGAAAAAGGGCAGCATGTTTTCTGTTATCGAGAAATAGGGGATAGAGTGTCACGGACATGGTACAGAATTTCGGGTGGACATCATAAAACAAAAGCGTTTCTCGCTACGGCGGAATATTCTCACGAAAGTTCAACCACCAACTTTCTCCTCCGAATGCGAAAATAGTTTATCGACCCAGAACTACATAGGAAGAAACTTTCATCATAGTAAAATAACGGAAATCAGACCTCAGAGGGAAAGATATAGATGTTTGTTTTTTTCCACGCACTATTCGAGAGTGGAATTATTGTGAAGGTGGTTCGGAAAACCGTCTGCCAGGCACTTAAGTCTGATTTACAGAGTATCCATGCAGCTGCAGATGTCGACGTAGTAAAGAATTAATAAATTCAACCGTTATGCATGGTGCGGCAGTTTTTCATGTGTCTCAATGTTTATGACGTCATATATCCTGAACTATGATTGATAAGTGTTTCTTATTACTCCAACAACAATTGTCACCCGACAGTAAGGCATATGTATACCAAGTCTGGCTGAAACCGGTCTAGTGGTTTAGGAGGAGGTGCAGAACATACATACATCCATTTTATAATATGTACGGATTTATTAAGCCTTGGGCATTATCAAGAGACATCATAACAAAAACTGTTATCCTTAGAGTATGCCGGCCGTGGTGGTCTCGCGGTTCTGGGCGCGCAGTCCGGAACCGCGCGACTGCTACGGTCGCAGGTTCGAATCCTGCCTCGGGCGTGGATGTGTGTGATGTCCTTAGGTTAGTTAGGTTGGTTTAAGTAGTTCTAAGTTCTAGGGGACTGATGACCACAGCTGTTGAGTCCCATAGTGCTCAGAGCCATTTGAACCATTTTGAACCTTAGAGCATGTTATACGAGGTGTGTTCAAAAAGTTACCAACTTTCTTCTTTCCTGCATAAACCTATGAAGCACGGGCGACTGTCTTCGGTGGAGATGTGGTGGAGGACACTCATGCACAATCGTGAAATTTTTCCCATCAGCAGAATCAGTGGCAAGCAGTCCATCCTATCAGTGAGGACATGTTTGAGCGCTCCTCGGATTCTAACAAATTGTAAAATGATGGAACAAACTCAGCTGGTGATACAGCATCAAATTTTGCCAAAAACTTGGCGATAACCAAACAAACTATTCGCAAGATTCAGAAGACTGTAGGGGACAATGCCGTGAGCAACTCGTAGATAAAGGAGTGGTAGAACCGTTTCAGAGAAGACCACACATCAGTGGGCAGCGAACCGCGTTCAGGCAAACTCTCAACAAGCCGAAAAGACAATAATAATTGAGAAAGTGCGGACTTTGACTATGGAAGACTGTCGTCTCACAGTACGAAAACTTGCGATTGAGGTAGAGGTAAGCATTGGATCGGTAGATTCAGCTTTGAGACACGACTTGTGCAAATAAATTCGAGGCGTTGAAAAGTTCAAATTTGTGGGCTCGATGATAGACAAACAAAATCAGAGACTAGGAGAAGTGCAAATGGAACAGCAGAATATTAACAGAGCCTCCAATCCCATAAAAAGCTTCTACGGTCTGAACAATTGACAAAGGAAAATAAATTGAAGCTTCATAACACAGTCATGAGACCAGTAGTAAACTATGAACCAGAAACTTGGAGTTAAGCTAAAACTGAGAAAAACCAGTTACAAGTATTTGAAAACAGAGTTCATGGGAAAACCTTTGGTCCATACTGCGCTAATGATTCGCAAAGCTGGAAAACAGACACAACACAGAAATCGATACGCTATTACAACAAGGAATGCTAGTGAGCGTAATAAATTTCAGATGATTTCAATGGGCGGCCCATAAGATGTGAATGAAAGAGGACCGAATTGTTTCAAGTCATTTGGTAAAAGACCAAAGGAGAGACACAAAGATAGAACGCCTTTGGAGGCAACAAATGGGATCAACGCTGGATCTTTGAGTCCCTTAGAAGCTAAGAAGAAGAAGAAGAAGAAGCTAAAAAAAATTGTGAAAAAGGAGGACGTCCCGCGAAATTCGTGCCGAAACCGCTGACAATGGAGGTGAAGCAACGCCGTCTGGAAATCGTGCAGAACATTCTTAACGATGAAAATAGTAACCCCCAACTTTCTGAACACTGTGATTAGAAGCGATGAGACGTGGGCATGTGGGTACGACTCAGAAACCGAGATGTAGTAATAACAATGGAAACTCATAACTTTCCCAAGGCCAGAAAAAGCACAGGTTTCTTTGACACTCAAGCACCGGTTCCAAGGCCAAACCGTCACAGGGCATACAAGCACTTGGTGTCTCTTCGCTTTCGTGATGCTGTGCGGAGCAAATGACCGGATATGTGGGCAGCGAAATCTTGGTGGCTTCATCAGGATAACGCACCCGCTAATTCTACGCATCAGACCTTCATCGCGAAACATGACATTTCTGTGGTTAGTCAGGCTCCCGACTGCCCCGACATGCCTCCGTGTGACTTCTGGCTATTTCCCAAGCTGAAAATGTCCGTGAAAAGGACACGGTTTGAGTGAAAAGAAAACATCACGAAAATGGCTCCAGGCAAATGCCGGGATGGTTCCTTTGAAAGGGCACGGCCGACTTCCTTCCCTAATCCGATGAGACTTCGATACTTTTTGAACGTATCTTCCATTCCACACATCAGTGTTGATGAAAAGGAAGACGTGATATCGTCCCTAATACGAATTTCAAACAATCACAGCAAGTGCTGGCACAAGTTCATGCGAAAACATGGATGGCGTGGTGAACGCCTTGTCATTTTGGTATTTTAAGACGCAGATTAGCCGGGTGCAAGCCTAGCTGTGTGTACGACCCGACCCTTTGGTGAAAGAATGAAATACCAAAAGAAATCTTCGGAAAAGGCCGCTAGTTCGTCGTAAGCAAATGTTTTACACTCTAGCACAGAAAGCCGGTGGCATGAGCAAAAGACTGTCAGCGCAAGCGAGAGAGGCCGATGTTTTCACATGTCTCGAACGGCTCGAGCAGCTTATGTCACAGGTAGGGAAATGTCGGACAAGGCTCGAACTATTGATAGTCTCGTATATAAAGACGTATACACTGAAGCACCAAGGAAACTGGTTTAGGCATCCGTATTCAAATAAAAAGATAGTACACAGGCAGAATACGGCACTATGGTCGGTAACGCCTATATAAGACAACTGTCTGATGTAACTGTCAGATCGGTTACTGCTGCTACAATGACAGGTATCAAGATTTAAGTAAGTTTGAACGTGGTGTTATAGGGATGGGACACAGCATCTCCTAGGTAGCGATGAAGTGGGGATTTTGTCCGTACGACCCTTTCACGAGTGTACCGTGAATATCAGGAATCCGGTAAAACATCAAATCTCCGACATTGCTGCGGCCTGTAAAAGATCGCCGGCCGCGGTGGTCTCGCGGTTCTAGGCGCTCAGTCCGGAACCGCGCGACTGCTACGGTCGCAGGTTCGAATCCTGCCTCGGGCATGGATGTGTGTGATGTCCTTACGTTAGTTAGGTTGAAGCAGTTCTAAGTTCTAGGGGACTGATGACCTAAGTCCCATAGTGCTCAGAGCCATTTGAACCATTTTTTTGTAAAAGATCCTCCAAGAACTGGACCAAAGATGACTGAAGAGAATCGTTCAGCGTGACAGAAGAGCAACCTTTCCGCAAATGGCTGCAGGTTTCAGTGCTGGGCCATCAACAAGTGTCCGCGTGCGAACCGTTCAACGAAACATCATCGATATGGGCTTTCGGAATCGAAGGCCCACTTATGTACCCTTGATGACTGCACGACACAAAGCTTTAGCCTCGCCTGGGCCCGTCAACACCGATATTGGAGTGTTGATGAGTGGAAACATGTTACCTGGTCGTACGAGTCTCGTTTCAAATTGTATCGAGCGAATGAACGTGTACGGTTATGAAGACAACCTCATGAATCCACGGGCCCTGCATATCAGCAGGGGACTTTTCAAGTTGGTGGAGGCTCCGTAATGGTGTGGTGCGTGTGCAGTTTCTGTGATATGGGACCCCTGATACATCTAGATATGGCTCTGACAGGTAACAAATACGTAAGCATCCTGTCTGATCGGCTGCATCCATTCATGTCCATTGTGCATTTCGACGGACTTGGGCAATTGCAGCAGGACAATGCGATAGCTCACACGTCCAGAATTGCTCCAGGAACACTCTTCTGAGTTTGAACACGTCCACTGGCCACTCAATTCCCCAGACATGGCCGGCCCGGGTGGCCGAGCAGTTCTAGGCGCTACAGTCTGGAACCGCGTGACCGCTACGGTCGCAGGTTCGAATCCTGCCTCGGGCATGGATGTGTGTGATGTGCCTAGGTTAGTTAGGTTTAAGTAGTTCTAAGTTCTAGGGGACTGATGAGCTCAGATGTTAAGTCCCATAGTGGTCAGAGCCATTTGAACTATTTTTGTACAGTGATGTCAATTAGATAGTATTAAAATTAACTGTATCCTTCTTGGGCTCCGGCTACCAGAATCTATTTTTGATCAGGGATAAATTCAGTAAAGATCATGCCTATATGGCCTAAATTAACGTGAAATGAGCGGCCGAGCGGTTCTAGGCGCTACAGTCTGGAACCGCGTGACCGCTACGGTCGCAGGTTCGAATCCTGCCTCGGGCATGGATGTGTGTGATGTGCCTAGGTTAGTTAGGTTTAAGTAGTTCTAAGTTCTACGGGACTGATGACCTCAGATGTTAAGTCCCATAGTGGTCAGAGCCATTTGAATCCCAGACATGAAAATTACTGAGCAGGTCTGGGATGCCTTGCAACGTGCTGTTTAGAAGAGATGTCCACCCCCCCCCCCCTCCTTCACCCGTACTCTTACGGATTTATGGACAGCCCTGCAGGATCGTGGTGTCATTTCCCTCCAGCACTACTTCAGACATTATTCGAGGCCATGCCACGTCGTGTTTCGGCACTTCTGCGTGCTTGCGTGGACCTTACACGATATTAGACAGGTTTACCAGTTTCTTTGGCTCTTCATTGTAGCTCCACGGCGGGTCGCACCTTCGCAATTTATTTTTGAGATTGCGACTGTAACCGAGTCCTAATCTATATCTGACTTCAATTTCTCTTAAATTTTCTTCTTTATTTCATCCAAATATTCTACGTGTAGGCCCTATGTTACAGATGCCCTACATCAACCGTGTGCGTAAGTTGATAGCCACAGAGACACCTTCTACGGCAAATAAACAATGTTTTAGAAGTGCTCTTAAATTTACGGGTACGACATTTAAGGAACAGACTACTTCCAGTTGGTGGATGTGACAAGTCAAAACTGTTTCTCTCATGTTCACTTATAAACAGGGGCCTCTTCAGCTCTAAGATAGACATCGCTGACAGGAAATCAGAATGGAACTATTCCAAGATTTATTGAGGTCTGCATCTAGATACGAAATTAAATAAACAAAACATTCAAACAAGAAACAATAAAATGTTTTTTGAAATAGTTTGTCAGAAAGTAAGAAATAAAATACGTCACAGAACCGTTTACAGCACCTCTGAATGAAGCTTGAAATCATGCAAAACAAAATGAGGAGCCGATTAATAATTTAAAGTTAAATGCTTAACTTAGAAAATTAGAGTTTTAAAGACTACCATAGGATATTTTTCTGGTGGAATTTGACTCCGTGGTCTCTCTAGGCCACAAAAGTATAAGTATCTCAGCTGCTGTATATTATTTAGAGCTTCATTAAAAGACGCGTCTAATGTTCCTCTAATCTGCTTTTATCCCTACTTTTAGACAAATCATTTCACAAAACATTTGACCGTTTTCTTACAATTATACTTTATTTTCAAGTATTGTTAATGAAACATGAAATACTTGGATAATACATCTAAATTTCCATCGCTATTCTACTATTATGTATTAAGAGTATATTGCTTAAGAGAAAGCAGGAAGTTTCAATTTATGCAATGATTTGATAATTTTTTACACTTCACATAGATAGCTAGCAGGAGCTGTTTGTGAAACATTTCACTTCTCATTCAAATCACAAGTAACGTTTTGCGTAGTTACCAGATTACTCTGTAGCAATTAAATCTTCCTTTGCAAAACTAGACCTAACACAGGCGCGCTTGATACCCCCACTTGTCCATATCCCTCTCTTCATTTGGTCATGAAAATTCGAAAAAACAATTCACTGCCTAATTTCTAGGCAGTCTTGTTTTTGCTCCGCTCAAACATTTGAACAATTAACTTTCGCCCGAAAATTAACAAAGCTCAAAGTAAACGTTGCACCCCCTGATTTATCTAGTGTTTAAGGCTTGGGTGGTCAACAGCATAAATTAATCTATCTCTGATCGCACTACCCACAGAGACGAGTGAGTAAGAGGTGTGTACCACAGCTCGCGCACCCGGAATCTGTAGTACAGTATGTAGCCACCGGCTAAAAAATCACACACACACACACACACACACACACACACACACACACACACACACACACACACTCCTTACGAATGCGTAAGGAAAGCAACATAATATCTCCATGACACAACTCTTCTGTCTCAGATCGGAATCTCATTCGTTTGCTTATCATGAAACTTAGCTGATAACACTGCAGGCAAAATTCTTTTGGATATCTACCACACTGATCATTAAAGAAGCCACCTTCAAAACTAATTGGTCTAAGCTAGTTGTCTGATGAACAAAATGCAGTGGTACTTCTGCAACTTATATCTCAGTTACTAAAGGCGTTTTACAAAATCTGCGGAAGCTGCAAGTATCCAAAAAACATTAAATTTTCTCTCGTCTCGAATCAAAAGCTCGGACAAAATGACTGTTATTAATTAAAAGTCAACGAAGATAACAGCTGCAGTCACATACCGGCGACACAGGGCATATGGCTTCAACAACCTAACAGGTCTGAGAGGCAGACGTTTTAGCAACATCCGGCCGTGCGACGCACTTCACATGTTATCACCACGCCGCACTACATGTTACTCGATTCTCGTCACACAGCGGCCTGCCCACTATATCAACAGGACGCAGGCGTGATGTTTGCGTACTCAGATATGCACTACAGATAAAGGGGGCAGGATGCATAGTTAATGCGTTTTTGAAGTTTCATTTGGCACTTGATGATGCGATTTGATTCCTGAAAGGTTCCTGGCATTTCGGTCAGTAAAAATTTGAAACTAAAGTAAACTCATTTGTATTTCATTGAGGTCGGTCAGTGATGAATTTTCGTCATATTTGTTAACGTCTAGTAATAAAGGATAACGACACAAAGGAATTATACACATTGGATGTTAGTGGGTATTGATTTAAAGCAATGGAGAAAGTTGAAAATTGGTGCCAGAGTGGGATATGAGGCCAGGTCTCGTGCTTACGAGGCAGATGCTCTGACCACTACGCCATCCGGACACAGTGATCACCACAGCTGCACGGTCTATCCTAGAACGCCTCCCGTCAGATCGATATTTTCAACTTACCCACACGCTACTAATGTAATGATCCTTACCCATTATCCCAATTACCCGGAGCATTTCACCGGTTCCTGTAAGACTTCGAATCTGATTTGCAGCTGCACTGAAGGGATTAATGGCCGTCCTCGCCTTAATTAGAGATATGTCGTGTGTGTTCCTTCAGACACGTCCGCAAAAACAGTCACCACATATAAATAATGGATAAATCTAACGTCTGTTTACTTGTTTATTAACTTTTAGTTTTTGATCGTCCTTGCCATTTATTATACAAACAAGCTGGTCAGATTCGACACGTGTCATGCCACAGAATTGAAATTTATAGGTGACACAAAAAATTTATTATATTCCAGAGAATTGTTGGTTTTACACTGAATCCAGTCTTCCTTGAAAGTGAAAAAATGCAGCTCCACCGAAAGAAACAGCGTAATTTTCCAAAAGCGATATGACAATCAAACAAACGTAAGTTATACAGCAGCTGCTAAACCCACGATCAGTCACGTAATGCTAGGGAAATCACTTCTAGAGGCGTATGAGAATTCTATAGTGAATAAAAGCTCTGTCTCCAGATTCATGGGGGAAGGGGGGCAAGTGATCTTCTTGCCACCCCATTGGCGAATCGAAGAGGAAGCTGCAGTAAAACGTCATTTTATCTAACAGAATCACCTGTCACATTATTCAACTCAAGAATGTGGATCTCAATAAACAATTAGCTCCGAAAACAATGTCCACAGAACTTTGAATCAAAAATGACTGTGCCGGCCGAAGTGGCCGTGCGGTTAAAAGCGCTGCAGTCTGGAACCGCAAGACCGCTACGGTCGCAGGTTAGAATCCTGCCTCGGGCATGGATGTTTGAGATGTCCTTAGGTTAGTTAGGTTTAACTAGTTCTAAGTTCTAGGGGACTAATGACTTCAGCAGTTGAGTCCCATAGTGCTCAGAGCCATTTGAACCATTTGAGCCAAAAATGACTGTAAGTGGGAGGCAACAAAAAGGGACCACATTATTTATCTGTTCTAGGCAATACGTTGAGAATTTAAAGACATTAGGCTGTCCAGTGAACTTAAAGATTCACTTTTTTAACTACTATCTTCAAGCAGAGAGAGAGAGAGAGAGAGAGAGAGAGAGAGAGAGAGAGAGAGAGAGAGAACGAAATGTAAGCCGATAGTCACGTAATTACTATGAAATAAAGAAGAGTTTTCATATTTCTACTTCAATAAAACATTTGTTCACATATTGAAAAATTAAATTACTTTCCATACCGGTTTCATAAATTTTGCTGTTTTATAATTTATAAAAAAAGTCACATTGCGACAAAACTGATGTTAGGCATGGATTCAGTGCTCAAAGAACCATAAGATTAGCTATTCCTATCGCTGCATCACAGTACCTGCCGTCATGACTGGCATCGTTTTGTATTTTAACACTTTGACTTACCACTACGACATTCATTCTTTCTTCTTAAGGTTTGCTTATCACTTCGTGTTCATTGTCTAGGCACATGCCCCGCTTATCTTGAACTGGACGGACGCTTATTTAACAGCATACTAGTTCTATGGATGTCCTCAATCTATAATTGGTAAAAATTTCCTTAGATATTTTATTATGCCCGTACATGATAGAACCATTCCTTAACTATTATTTTTCATTTATTCTTTTTGTAGATAACTAGACGATGCCCTACAAAAGCTAAATGCGTCATTAAAGCAATATTTTCGTAACCAAGACTGTTTTGTTCAAAAAAATAATTTTCCTACGGTTGTTACGCCAGTTGCCCACATGGAGTGGGAGATGTTCTACACACTGCCCAACAGAATTCAAGAACCACTTTTTTCAAAAATCCGTAATAGCCTCCGACTGCGACGCATAACTGTGAAATTTGGTTCACAAAAACCATCCTGTGTAACGATGCAAACGCACGGTGCCCTGCGACGCCCCCCCCCCCCTCCTGGGGCTCTATTGCGCTTCAAACAGCAAAAATGTCGGCACATGCGAAAAAACGCCACAGCTCAGTTCATGGGATGTGTAAAGTGCGTTAACGATGTCACAATGGCACCAAATTTCATCACAGTTCTGCCCAATGCCACCGTATGCGTTTCACACGATGGGAACATCGTCCTAGACCCTCTTACTGAAATTTCGTCCTTTCTTTGACGCCTCTGCGAAGGAGGTCAGAACCGCGACACCCAGCACGGAGTCACACCACTTGTTAATGAGTCGCCGAGGAAAAAATTCCAGACTCGCCAACGCTCAGACCCGGCATGAATAGGCTTGAGGGGATGGGATAAATGGCGTCTATGAAACCACCCCTTTCTCTGGTACATTGATTCCCACACATATCATATCCCTTTGAACCGCAGCGCCACCGCCATTTTTACTCCCGTGTACAGGTTGGAAGCGTTATGGACTCATCAAAACCATTTCACGAAATTTATAGTTTATCAACATTTATTTCGCGTGGAGTGATCGAGGGGTGGGGAGGGGGGAAGTGGGGGAAGGGGAGAGGGAGCGAAATTGACAGATGTGTGAATGCGAGGCAATTTGGAAAGTGAGGAACGATCAGTCGCCAAATGGAAACCACTGTGAAAATCCGACGGGGCTTTTCACAGACGTGTTAGGCAGTGACTCTAGTATGACTATCGATCGCATCAAGACGCTCTTTTCAGTTGTGAGCTCACCGTGTGCGAGTAAAGGTGCTTAGAACAATAATATCTCCCCCCAAGTAGGAGAGCCCGCTGAGAGGCTTCGCCTTAATGAATGCAGCCCGCCTGACACAACTGCCACGCACTTCCTTCTTCATGGCAATTCTCAGCCGCATTCTGCAGGGGCAGTGAAGATGCTCTCGCAGCCTTTTCGATGGGAAGTGTTCGATCACCCACAACACAGCCCTAATTGGCTCGTCCTGAGCATCACCTCTGTTCACATGAAACTGTGGATACGAAGACAACACTTGGGTGCAGGCTACTCGCTATAGACCAGCGTAGAGAACTATCAGAAAGCACAGGCGGCTGCCTTCTATGACGATGGTATTGGAAATTTGGTATAACGCTCCGACAAATGTCTAAGTCGGAGCGGCGACTATGTAGAGAAGTACCTGGAAGGTGTAGCTAAATGTGCAAAGAAAACAGTTTTGATTTTCACTGCAGTTTCCATTTCGCGACCGATCGTTCCTCACTTTCCGAACAACCGTCGTAAAACAGCAAAGGGACGCGCTGACAGGCGCCAACAGGCAGGCAATTGGAATATCAGGGCTGTCTGGGGTTGCCCACCTGCAGGCACCTCGGAGTACTTTACAGGTTCTCTCTGTACAAGACCATTTTTAAGGGGGTAGGACGTCAAACGGGCGGACTTGGAGCAGGAGAGGCACCACAGGACATTTCAATTTCCAGTGTCTATACCTTTACAAATAAATTCATAAAACTTTGTTAGCACGACCAGGAAGGAATCAGAATTCACACTAATAGCAGTGGAAGCTCTAAAACGTAATGAAGTAATTGTTTCACGTGTGAAATTTCATCATTTTTTTCACTTACTAATGGCAGCATTTGTTGCTATTGGTACACTTTTCCTCATAAGTAAGAGAGATTCTTCGATGAATTTTGCACAGATTCAGAAGGGTGTAGGTTGCAGTAGGTACTGGGAGATGAAGAAGCTTGCACAGGATAGAGTAGCATGGAGAGCTGCATCAAACCAGTCTCAGGACTGAGGACCACAACAACAACAACAACAACAACAAAAAAAACCATACTTAAAGGTGTATGAAACTCTAGAATTTTCCAAATCTATTAAAAAGTGTGGCAAAAATTGAGGTAATTAACTATAAAATTTACGTTTTTTCTAAACATGAAGTTTAAAATATAAGAGCTCATTCGTTTTTTTCATAAATTAAATAAATTCTAGAGTTTCATACACCTGTGAGTATGGTATGTATGCTGTGCAAAATTCATCGAAGAATCTCTCTAACTTACAAAGAAAAGTGTACCTATAGCAACAAATGCAGCCATTAGTAAGTGAAAAAATGATGAAATTTCGCACGTAAAAAAATTTATTTTGTTATTTTTTCGAACTTCCACTGCAATGGGTATGAATCCTGAATCCTTCGTGGTGATGCTGACAAAGTTTTATGAATTTATTTGTAAAAGTATAGACACTGGAAATTAAAATGTCGTGAGATGCCTCTCCTGCTCGAAGTCGGCCCGTTTGACGTCCTACCTCCCTCAAGACTCTCAATAAAAGTGGGTGAGTGCCAGCGAAGGTTTTGCCGAACTGAGAGGTATTGGAAGGACACTTTGTTATTTTATTCGAGCATGTGTCAATACCGCACGCGCCCCCTGCCCCCTCCCGCCACAGGAGGACGCGAAATAAGAGCGCCGTAACCCCACTGGTTGCAACATGTGAGCTGGACGCGACAGTGAAAATTGCGACCGCGCTGTGCACCAACGGGGTGCTATCACGCTCAGTGAGAATCGAGCTCCCAAATATCCTTAGAGAACGGTTGAAGCGTTAGAGGGTGTCAGCAGTGTCAAGGTTGTCCAGAACGTCTTCCTGCTGCTCATCACACTGACAACTGTAGTTTTCGACAGAAAAATGTGTGGGAGTCAACGCCCAGGGAAAGGAGTGGTTTTATTGACGCCGTTTACGCCACTCCCTCAGGCCTTTTCGTGCCAGTTCTGAGCAGTGGTGTGTATGTGGAACATTTTGCTCGACCACCGGTAAGAATACTGCGCGATTTCAGTGCCGCACGTCGCGGTTCTGGCCTTCATCGCAGAGGCGTCATAGAAGGGGTGAAATATGGGTAAAAGGGCCTGTGACGATCTTCTCTTTGTCTAAGTCCACGGTGGCGTTGCGCAGAACTGTGGTGAAATTTGGTGCCAATGTGACGTCATTAACACAGCTTAAACGTCACATTAACTTCCGAACTGTGGCCTTTTCTTCGTAAGTGTCGACATACTGCTGTTTTGAAGCTTCGTCGAGCCCAAGGATGTTATCGCATGGGGGTCATGCTTTTGCATAATTACAGAGGAAGGTCATAATCACCTTTGAGCCAGTCACAATTATGTGTCGCTATGGGACGCTATAACAGGGCTTCGAAAAAGTGATCCTTTAATTCTGTTGGGCAGTGTAATTTGTCTTAGCCTTCCATATTGATTGTGTCAGCAGTAAATGAGTTTAGCTTTCGCATTCCCTCTTGAACAGCCCAGAGTCGCTGAGAATGGTAAGCATTTGGTGTGGTGTCGTGGTGTGTTCCAGGGTCGTGAGGTGGACGTGGGCCGGCTGGGTCTGGTGATGGTGCTGGCCGGGATGGTGGGCAGCGTCTGCTGCGGCGTCGTGCTCGACAAGACGCACAAGTACAAGTGAGTACCCTACACCACATGATGCACAAGTACAAGTAAGTACCCTACAACACATGACGCACAAGTATGACTGAATACACGACATCACTAGATGTATGAGTACAAGTGAGTACTTGGCACTATGTAATGTTGTTGCATTAATTTGTTCTGAAAGCGGTGCTGATATTCAAGACCATAAAAGTGGGTTAAAAGCTGTGAGCTATCTGAGGAACTTAACCTTGCATTACTGAGCAACTGTTTCACCAGATATCCAGTCTAGCTTACCAAATTCCCAACCAGATTAACATTAATTATAATCTTTTAGTAGTCATCTTACGATAACATATAGACAATTTAAATAAAAAGAAATAAATAAGTTTATATTTGGACATTTATTTTAACATTGATCATTGTTCCGTTAAAATTTCAGCATATTAAACTTGATTCATAACTAAACTGTTGCCTTATTTAGGATTGTGAAAATGTGTGTTCGTAATCTTACGGAACACATCAAATATGGAACCAATATTGGGAGACTGCATAGAACACTGCATTCATAAAATAACACACGAAGAACGTTGAAACATAAGCAAGAGGAAATTAACCACAACCAACCGATTCAATTTTCACCCAAAGAAGTTATGTTCGTAGCCCAATCCTGTCTGTCATGAAATTACCATACCTAAATTCATACTAACTCTCTGTGAAATCTTCCCGAAAAGAATAGCGGAGGACTACTTTGATGATTACACTACATGCTTCACGTGGTCAACTTGGTTTGCACAAAGAGTGTAACTCCACAATAATTTTGATAATTATATAAATTACATCGAAACACAAATTACAAAAGAAAAACTTTGAACTGGTTACTATCGTCTTACTATTAACCTGATGGGTCAAACAATTGTTAGAAGCACGTGGTACTGGTCTCACAAAGTACACCCCACGTGGGTTGAACATAAAGAAAAGTTGCTATATTGAAAAATATTGTCAAGACGAGACGTTATAATCTCACGCACATTCGCATTTAAGATTGATGATCTTAGTTAGAGTTACTGATCAACACGTGGTTCCACTTTACTCACAAAGTAGTGACAAAGCAACTACTGGAAGATATTCTGAACTTCACACTCGAAATACAGTGCGTTGCGATTTAAGATAACATTAGATATTTTAGAGCTAAACCTGAAATAAAGGTGATTAAATTTTCAGTTAGGCTGAACTTAAGAAATCCATTGTCCTACGAACTTAGCAGACACGCGCTTAGCCAGAGATCTTACCACTTCAGACGCTCGCCGCGGACAGACTGACCTGGGCTCCTACCGAGGGTGCTTCCGTATACAAAACGGAAGTGACCAGAGAGGCAGCTTCCCATACCAACATGACAAGGGACGGACAGGACCATACTAAGGATAGAAACCTCTTTGTTTTTAGAAAGCGTAGCTACCTGTTCTGACGTTGGTCCTACTGTTCTCTAGCAGACAGGCTTGTCTGCTACCATCCAGCATGCAACTAGAAATACATTTGCTCATTCATCCTCTCACACGGAAGGGGGATGACAGTATCTTATCATATACAGTATATAAAAGAAAGCAGATGTAGGTTGTGTATGAGACTGTGTGACATGAATTACATATAAACTGTGTTTTAAAGTGTAGTGGTGTGACAGATCGTTCTTGATTATGTGATAGTCATAAACACCACAGTAAATTTAGAAGCGGAATGTATGCCGTAAATGAGACCAGTTTTAAAAAATTAACATGAAAGCAATCCAAGAGAGACCTTTCAACTATAAGACACATGAGTACAAGTGAGTAATCGATACTTCAAGTCATACATGTACAAGTGAGTACCAGCACCACTGGACACAATAGTGCAACAGAGTAGCTAACATATCAAAAGGCGTGAGTACAAGTGAGTACTTCACACCACAGTACGAGTAGGCAACACCATAAGACTCACTAATACAAGTGAGTAGCCAACACCATAAGATGCACAAGTAAGCATCTGATATCAAAAAAGATGCACGAGTGATACCCAACATTCGAAGTCACACGCATACTACTGAGTATCTGACACCACTTGATGCACGAGTACATGTGAGTAGCCAACATAGCAAAAGCAGAGTGCAAGTGCAAGTTAGCTAACAACACAGTACAAGTGCGTAGCTGACACCTCAGAATGCACAAGTATTCAACATGAGTACGCAACACCATAAAACGCATGAGTGCAAGTGAGTACCTAATACTACAGTACAAGTGAATGGTCAACACCACAAGACGCACAAGTACATGTAAGTATCCGGCACCACAAATCCACAAGTACAAGTGAGTATCCCATATGACAAGACTCACTAGTATAAGTATACTAAAATACACTAGAGTAAAAGTGAGTACCAAACATGACTAGTATGAATGAGTACTTGACCCGCAACATTTAGATTATATACGCTACATGGTCCACTCTTCTGCAGCGATGAAATCGTTAGAAAAAATAACACACTAAAATCGAGAGATATGAAATGTTCCATCCATAGATCCCAACTGAACTGGTACTCATGAATGCGGATAAGTCGAAAAATCTGAAGCATATATTTCTTTATTAGGTCTTTAGAAACATGTAAATGTACATGCAGTGAGATACATAAGATAATAATTAGGCTAATGTAGCCACAAGTCATCAAATAGTAATTTAATTTACACTACGTTTTTCCATTGATCACAATACTGCAGTGAAGATGTTCAGAAGTCATACTTTATGTATTTTTCGCGTTATTTGACTTTATTAACGACATATGCGTCAACAGGTTCTGTTCAGTGGGATAGACGGAGTTTAGTATCCATGTAATCTTTAGGCTCCTCTTACAGTGAACTTAACAGTTTCTAAACTTATTTATGGTTGCTAGGGAGTTACTTTAAATGTATGTTCATGAATAACAGACCTATCTATACCAAAGTAAGTGACTATCTTTGTTAAGATTTTTCATATCTGGTACTGATTCCATCAACTGAGCTGTTGGTCTGAAAAAGAAACACTTTTCTATGACAAATTTCATTATGGAATAAATATATTGGGAAGCAGTAGTTGGTATCCCCAGTTCTCTGAACAGGACTCTGCAGGAAATTCTTGAGTTTACCTCACAAATATTTCGCGTTAGAAGCTTTTGGACTGTAAACCTTAGTTTGGATTGATGTTTTACCCTAAAAATGATTCCCATATGATATTATGTAAAGAAAGTAAGTGAACTACGGTAGCTTTTTTATTTGCCGATGTGGAGCCATGTCCCTAACGATTAATATTGGTTGCCTCTTCACACTGGTCCTTGTTGTGCTCAGTTATGGTGGTTGCGGCCGGATACGTAACGATGTTGTCACGTGCTGTCTGTATAAATCAATTTCTTAGCCACGAGACTCATCGCTGCGTCACCTCTCACATCACATATCTCATCAGCACTATTCTACAGCACCAACACTAAACCTGACACTCCAGGTATCGAAGCTGTACCTACACTGAAGTGACAAACGTCGTGGGATAGCGATATGCACATATATAGATGGCAGTAGTATCGGGTCCACAGCGCATAAAAGGGCAGTGAATTGGCAGAGCTGTCGTTTGTATTCAGGTGATTCAAGTGAAGAGGTTTCCGGCGTGACTCTGCCAGCACTACGGAAATTAACAGACTTCGAAAGCGGAATGGTCGTTGGAGTTAGACGAGTCGGATATTCCATTCCGGAAATCGTTAGGGGAATTCAATATTCCGAGATCCACAGAGTCAAGGATGTGCCGAATATAAAATTTCAGGTGTTAGCTCTCAGCAACCCAGTACTGCAATGCTTCGTTAGGAGATGAACTAAATTTTTACAATTTATCGTGGATTGTGCCCCTGCAGATAATAGTGGGATAGTTAGTGCTTCATAAATATTCCGTGTGATTTTTATATTTACTGTCTACATCCCGCAGGAAATTCACATGCATTTGTGAAATCATTCCCGATATCCATTATATCTCAAGTTTAACATGTATCTCTACCGTCCAAACAGACCAAACTCAGTACACAGAGGTGTAAATAACATGCCTAGAATCTCATTACTTAACATCCTGTTGAGAGAAATAAATTGTCGAATTTGTGTGCCTTGTTTATTTATTGGCAACATATATGCTGACAGGTAGGGCGCAATTTCAGGTACGTAGTGAGTAGAAATGGGTGTCGCTTAAGACTCCAAAGTAGGTGCCCCTTGCACGCTGTAATATCAGTTAGAACTTAATGAGTACTTGCTTAGTCCATTCGTAGTTGTTGTCATCAGTCGCGCCATGTCTGAGTAAAGAATGTCAAGTTTGTTCAAGAGATGTCTACATGTTTCCAACACATTATTTTACGAATTACAAAACACACCTACTTTGGTTGTCATCCACTGCACCGACACAGCACAGTGGTGCATCTACAACGTTCTATGCCCCATTTTGTTGCCCTTCCTGGCGGTCTATCCTGGGCTTACATTTCAGCAAGAGAATGCCCACCGCCCCACGGGGAGAGTTTCTGCCGTCTGTCTTCGTGCTTGCCGAACCCTACTTTCACCAACTAGGTCGACGGGTGTCTCCCTACTGAGATCGTTTGAAGCATTGTAGGCAGGGCTTTTGACGATATAACACGCTAATTGGACACAATGTGTCCCTTATGAGGACATCCAACAACTCTGTCAATCATTGCCAAGCCTACTAACTGCTTGCATAAGGGCCAGAGTTAGACCAACGCGTTCTTGACATTCTCAACATGTGAAGCTCTTTATCTTGAATAAATTACCGAATTCTTCTGAAACTGTAATCATTTTTTTGTCTGTGTACATCACATCTACCGTGCGTGATTTTTTCATCGACTTGTGCCGCATGTCATGGTGTTGTTTTACACAAAGGAAGTACGAGTGAAACGCACGTTAAGAAAAATGGAATCAGTTGTTCTGATCAATCCGTCATTTTTCCGATAAACTTCAAGTTTTGAAATGATGCGAGAGAGTTGTGACTGTTTTTCCACTGTGTACTAAACAATTCATTTTGGCCTGCCCCACTACTGGGTAACATCAGATGTAACAAGTTCATGTTGGCGGAAACAGCACAAAGTATTTTCTTTCGTATTCTAGTAACACTCTGCGGGCGTTATGTGGTGTTGGGCATGAAATGAAATGACTCGCTATTTAACCAGCACGTTCAAATTGTTGCAGATCGACATCCTGTTCAGGTATAAGTCGGTGACTGTCACACGTTGCGCATAACGCGATTCTAGTGTCAACTTGGTCTGTAGGAACGTTTGGCTTCCAGGTTTCTTTAAAGTAGTTGCCTTGTGAGTGTTCCATCCACATCGTCAATCTCGAATACTGATTTTGTATGTAATGCGACCCTCCGTACGATCGTTTGTAAGATTGCAACTTACGATTTGGTGTCGGCGAGCCTACTTAATTTTGGTCGTCAGTTCTATACTTTCTGGCTTCCTTGCATTTATTAAGGCTGTATGATGGTGATCTTTTGATAATGAGGCTTTAGCCTTTAAACTTGTAAAATTTCTTGGAACAATTTCTGATCCCTTCCATATTGCATCAGGAGTCAGACAAACTGTCAGTTTGTCACCACTATTATTCAATCGTATGCTGGAAAAAGTTGAGAGACAATGGAAAATAGGCATAGGAAAACAGAAACTTAACAACCACATGAAGCTGGGTGACCGAAAGAAGCACTAAATTGTTTGGCTTTCGCAGATCATATCGAAATAATAGAATCTTGGACAGTGTAAAGAAATTACTAGAACTTCTCAGACAGACAGCTGAGAAGGCAGGTCTTTAAATATCCTTTGAAAAGACAAAGCACGTGACAAACAAAAGCAGCTCATTAAGAATTTCGAAAACTAAGTATAACGACGACGACGACACCACCACCACCACCACCACCACCACCAACAACAACAACAACAAAGCAGACAACTTTAAATACATGTAAAGAGCATACTTGAGATTGAGAAATCGAAACAACAGCAAAATGTTTTTTTCTAAAGATCTTAAATTAAGGCATTATAATACAGTTGTAGAACCAGAAGTCCTCTGTAGGTGAGAAACGCCAGTTTTATCTCGACAATAATGGCTTTAGGAGATTTAGAAAAGACAGAAACGGGAATCTTGCGAAAAATATAAGGTCCAGTCACGAAAAAAGACGACAATTCGGTTTTCCGAATAATGAAATATACTCATTTGTGCTAAAACAAAAAATTAAATCAGAAAGAGGCGTTTTACACTCGAATCTAGAGAGAATGAAGAGAGACAGATTGACAAAAAAGATCCACATAGAAAAGCAGACAAACAAAATGGAAGGGGAGTAAGACAAAAGAAGGACTTAACAGTGAAGTAGGTTGAATAGGAGGCATAACAGAGACATGATCAGATTAGAAGTCAATAAATTAAGTAGTTTACAGGAATATAAAACAAACAGAAAAACTACTCGAGTAACAAGTTCATATGAGAGAGAGAGAGCTCATTCTGAGAAAATTAAAGAATATTAGTGAAAGATGAGACAAAAGACAAATTAATATTTATCTTGACATGGTCTTTAGCTGGTATGAAAAGAAATTTTTAAAGAAGTCAGCTGGAGCTGTGGAAGGCTTATTTCCTGAAATATCACCACCAGCTACGGAACCATAGCAGCGTTTTCTGCAGAACTGAGGGCGATCGTGAACTTTCCGTTTCCTTTTGAGTCAGGCACGTTTTCAGTGCTACGAGAATTCTTCCTATACATACAGCACAATTCCGGTTTGTGGGGAAATTTTTGGGGGTCCTTTCTGGCAATGTCTCTACTTTCCTTCTCCGTTTGTCACTGTTCCCACTTATATTTCATTAGTCTCTTACAGACTGCAACAAAAGATACCAATAAACTTCGAGTGGTTGTAAACGGTGTCAGGAGGGGGGGGGGGGGGGCATTTACAACACAACGCAATACCTGAAAAAATCGTGCAACCGCGCCCCAACATCAAAGTCAAAGGGGCTACTGCCTGCCACTAAACGAAACCATCTGCAACAATCGTGAATTTGAATGTTGATACGGAGTCGCTGTGATAAGGCATTGATGCATCTGACGCCATCAATGCTGTCAGGGTGGTCCACTAGCGAAGAAACTCTCATTTTGCCTCAATGTAGTGACCTAGCACCAGTTGTTGGTCCCGATGGTCTTTGGCGTCGTTGGATGACATTTTGTACATCGTTTCGTAACCTGAATTGTTTTCGTCGAGATGTCCTCTACAAAACGTCCAAGTTAGTCGATAGGAACACACATCACACATCACATATCACATATACGTACTTGGAAGTAATCTTCGGGCTCTTGGTCGTCAGATCCCAAGCAACCTCCAGACCATGTTAGCAACCGACGATAATGTAACCTGCACTATGTGACAAAATGTATCCGGACACCTGGTTGGCTCAAATCGTTCAAATGGCTCTGAGCACTATGGGACTCAACTGCTGAGGTCATTAGTCCCCTAGAACTTAGAACTAGTTAAACCTAACTAACCTAAGGACATCACAAACATCCATGCCCGAGGCAGGATTCGAGCCTGCGACCGTAGCGGTCTTGCGGTTCCAGACTGCAGCGCCTTTAACCGCACGGCCACTTCGACCGGCGACACCTGGTTGAAAATGACTTAAAAGTTCGTGGCGCCCTCTATCGGTAATGCTGGAATTTAATATGGTGTTGGCCCACCCTTAGCCTTGATGACAGGTTCCACTCTCGCAGGCATATGTTCCATCAGGTGCTGGAAGGTTTCTTGGGGAATGGCAGCCCGTTCTTCACTGAGTGCTGCACTGAGGAGAGGTATCTATGTTGGTCGTTGAGGCCTGGCACGAAGTCGGCGTTCCAAAACAAAACATCCCAAAGGTGTTCTGTAGGATTCAGATCATGACGTTGTACAGGCCAGTCCATTATGGGGATGTTATTGTCGTGTAACCACTCCACCAGAGAACGTGCATTATGAACAGGTGCTCGATCGTGTTGAAGATGCAGTCGCCATCCCAGAATTGCTCTTCGACAGTGGGAAGCAAGAAGGTGCTTAAAATGTCAATGTAGGCCCGTGCTGTGATAGTGCCACGCAAAACAACAAGGGGTGCAAGCCCCCTCTATGAGAAATACACACGCACACGCACACACAAGCGCGCGCGCTCAAACCGAATTGACACACATATGACCACTGTCTTTGGAAGTTGAAGCCAGACGGGCTATTTGTGTATGTTGTCTATTTTCGACGAAGGCCTTGTTGGCCGAAAGCTCCGACAGTCTTTTTTGTTGTGCCTGTCTGCGATTCAGCATCTCCGCTATAGGATGAGCAGCACCTGTCCTTTTCATAATATTGATACAATCCAACCCGGGTTTTCCATTGTTTGTAATAGACAGATCTGATTCTTCTAAACCGCTCTCATATTCTTTCTAGACGATACTTACAGATCTGCAGAAATATTCAGTTCTCTTCCACAGCTTTTGAAACAATACTTCCAAGATACATAAAGAACATTTTATTGTTAATTTAGACACACATCAATATGGACTGAACTGGGAATAGACAAAATCTGTACGAACGGCGATTTATCATTTCCTATCAGTAAGATTTTAGTAGCATATTACCAGTGTGTATCTTGTTTTGCGTTTTCGTCTTGTTTACTCGTTTTAGTATACGCTGACTGTGAAACTTGTTTTATGTCGAATCAGACCTTCGTTAAGCCTGTGTAACTTCGTCCCAGGCTACGACTTAAACTAATGTCTACCGTTAACTGTCGAAATAAATGGTAATATAATATTTCCTGTGTTGAGATGGCTCTATGGACAAGTTCCGAAAGACAATATATTTAAAAAGAATTTTGTCGGTATCACTTTATTACATTCTGTATACTGAGCAGTTTTTCTGAATACTGTTGTAGAACTACCATGCGGTAACATTGTGATATTGATACTGGCTTTTTTTTAATGATAATCACCTATGTCTAAATTTAAGGTGCTAGCTTCCTGTCAGCATTCTTCCAAACAGTAACGTACAATGATATCTGTCGCCTGCTACTTGACAGTACGTGTGCTACATCCTGTGTGTCGTCTGTCCGTTCCAGAGAGGTGACGCTGGCCATCTACTTCATGTCTCTGGTGGGCCTCGTCATCTACACCTTCACCCTCAACTGCGGCTACATCGAAGTCGTCTACTTCACCATCATCTTCCTCGGGTGAGTCACAACACCGATACCGCTGTCTCGTCGCCTCGTCAGATTTCGTGCAGCAAAGATCGCATAGCGCTGCTGAGAATTTATCCTTATGCCTTGATATGTAGTTTGCCATTACGTACATACTGCATGCTCGTAACAGTACTTTCATCACGAGCTCGAGGAATGACTGTACACCGGTCTCTTCACATTCACCAAGCTAGATGACTGATGGCCATTACGAAGGACTCGCATTAGAGAGAGAAAGTGTCCGATCCTCCGTCCAGGATACAGATTTAGGCTTCAGTGACTTCACTAAATCGCTTAATAGTCCAAGCATTTTGGAGAATGACTGCAAAAATTATTCCTCGAAAACAAAAAAATTGAGCGAAATTGGTCGTCAGTTCCCAAGCAACCTCCAGACCATGTTAGCAACCGGCGATAATGTAACCTGCACTATTTGACAAAATGTATCCGGACACCTGGTTGAAAATGACTTAAAAGTTGAAACACGATCCAAGATGACCAAATTGCTGAAAAATATCCGCAAAGTTGCAAACAGTAGTTTTTCGTATATGAGTAAAAAACTTAGCTCGGATCGGAAAATGTTGAATACAAAGCTGTCGGGCTTAAAAAGACCTATCGATTGCTTTTTTATAAGTATCGATTCGTTTCTAACGCTCCCAGATGATCGAAAAACCGTTATAACTGAGTTCTCTATAACTCGTTAACATCCACGTTCCCATACTTGCATTTATAGTACGTATAGTCCGCGGTAAGACGAAGTTCTTGTTAGAAATATTTCAAAAATGTTAATTATTTTTTGACATACCGATTTTTCGGAAAGAAGGTGCTCTCGATAATTGGCTATTTCTTCTCAGCAGAATGCCTTCCAGTAACGGTTTCAGGCTTCTTTTCCTTCAAAAGGTGTTTTGCTACCACTCTATTAAATACTTGTTATATTATTAATTGTAAGGATCCAAAAATGGCTTCGAACAACTTGACCCTCATTTCACTTGCTTCAAGAGCTAATTATCCCAATTTTTATTTTATGAAAATAACTTTCAAAGAAAGAAACTGCTGACATTTTGCCACGAACTTAAAAAAAAGAAAAAAAGGATTTGTTCGAACTTCTGCAGTGCAGCTAACTACGTTCTTTTAAGGCTGTAAAAAGTTAATTGTGTCTACTGGATTTTTTTTTTAAAAAGGGTTATATCTGCTCCACAACACCGTAGAAAAAAAATTCTTTTTAAATTATAGAAAAAATGTTAGCAATTGCTTTCTTTAAAAGTTATTTTCATATAATAGAAATTGAGATAGTTAGTTAAAACGCAGGTTCGAATCCTGCCTCGGTCATCGAGGTGTGTGATGTCCTTAGGTTAGTTAGGTTTAAGTAGTTCTAAGTTCTAGGGGACTATGACCTCAGAAGTTAAGTCCCATAGTGCTCAGAGCCATTTAGTTAGTTAAAAAAGACGCGCGACGAAATTTTGAGTTCTTCGAAATCATTTTTTGATCCGTACAGTTAATAAAATAGTAATAATTATTTGATAGTATGGTAGACAACTCTTTGCGAAGAAAAAACCATAAAACTGTTTCTGTAGGGCCATCCGCAGAGAAGATCTAGCCAGTTATCGAGGGAAAGTTTTCTGTCGAAAAGTCGATACATCTCAAAAATAATTAATTTTTTTTTAATTTTTCAAATAAGAACATTTTTGGTTAGCCGCGAGCGATACAGTAAAGAGCATATATGGGAACATGAATTTTAAAGAGCTGTAGGGAAACCAGCTTTTAACGATTTTTAGATATATCTCGAACAGTAAGAAAGCTATCGATACTTGTAAAAGGAATCGACAAATCTTTTTAAACCCGAAAACATTCTCTTGAACGTGTATCGATCGGAGCTGTAGTTTTTCACTCCTTTAAGGAAAGCAGACTTCTGAAACTTCGCAGATATTTTTGGCTATCTTAGATCGAATTTCAAGAAAAGGAAACTATATTTAAAATTTGATTTCCTATACGCTTATACTTTGTCTCCAGGTAATAATTTTAGCAAATTTAACATTTGGTCGTCACAGAATGCTTGGACTGCAAGACGAATGCTGGGATGGTCCCTTTGACGAGAGACGCGATCTAGTTGTCATTCGTACTCCATTTTCAGGGACTTCCATGTACTCTCCAAATCACTGCGAAGTGTATGGCAAAGGGTACTTTCTGATGTTATGTTTTTCTTCCAGTTACATTTGCATATGGAGCTTTGCAGTTCGTCTAACATCGTTTTCGCCATACCTACGGGAGTGCCACATAGGGGGCAGAAGTATATTCCTAGACTCCTCATTCAATACTGGATCCTGAATCTTTATAAGTAGGTTTTTGCGAGATAATGGACGTCTGTCTTCGTATCTGCCAGTTCAGGTTCTTTAACATACCCATGACGCTTGTTCCACGAGTCACACAAACCTGCGCCCATTCACGGAGTCCTTCCTTGTATACGATCAAAGTCGCTGATAGTCCTACTTGCTACAGGTCCCACACACTTCAACAGTATTCGAGAATGGACCACACCAGTGTTTTGTAAGCAATCTCCTTCCACTATCAGAGCATCCTACAAATGAACCAAAGACTGTCACTAACTCCATATGAGCATATGTAATCTTTCTAATTCATATCTATATTAACTGTTACACCTAAGTATCTGTATGAGCTGACTGATTCCAACGGTGAGTTAAAGGACATAACATTTCATTTTTTTCTTCTTCATTTTTTAAGTGCTAAATATTTTATTTCTGACATTTAAAACAAATTGCCAGTCTTTACTCCATTCTGAAACCTTATAAGGATTTCACTGAATATCTGTGCAGCTCTTCTCAAACAGTACTGCAAAACGTCTCAGATTACTGCTGATACTGTCTTGCAAGGTCGTTATTACCCAATGCGAATAGCAAGAATCCGAACACTCTTCCCTGGGGCACATCTCATTTTGTCGGTGCTCCTCATCCCAGGTTAGCAATCTGCGTCCCCCCCTACCAAGAAATCCTCAGTGCAATCATCAACGTTTGCTTAATACTCAACATGAACGTGGTTTCATTGCGAGGCGTCGGAGTGATGCTGAGTCAAAAACCTATTGGAACTCAAGAAACACTGCAGCTACATGATTCCCTTTATCCATGGCTTTCAGGTTCGCATGTGAGACTAACTCTAGTTGGTTTCCGCAAGACCGAGATTGGTTGGCATGAAGGAGAACATTGTATTCAAAATACCTCATTTTTACTTCTCTTTAAATTTTGAGCTTGTTTACTTTGCGGTCTTCATCTGTCACTGCAGAGAGACATATGGGTGGAACTAGTCTCTCAGGAAGAAATAACGACGCCAGTTGCAATTTTATTTTCTAATTATAAAGTAAAATCTATCTAGAAAATAAAGTTGCAACTGGCGTCGTTACTTGCTTCCAAGCAGTTACTGCAGTTGCGGACCCTGCACTATCATGTTCGTCAAACTGGTCAAGAAATGAAACTAGTCAGTCTCCTCTTTGAGTTAAAAGTATGACTGGATTCATGATGCCCTGGGACCACTTTCATGTCTACTTATGCGATGCGTCCTGCTGCAGTATTTCGCCTTCTGGACGTGTGTTTAAGTGTCAGTATTAGATTAACCATTCCTGTTTGTATCTGATGGTCCCACGAGGAAACACGAACGCATACGCTGCTAGCTAACCACTGCAGTGTCTCTTGAGTGGGCGCCACCATTGTCATCTCCTGCGATGCGGAACAAGGAGTTGTGCTGTGCCCGATCAAGCCACTTTCACAGATTCGACGTACAGTGACTGTCGTTTAGCAAAATTCTTTTATCAGTATCGGATCTCACAAACACTATCATAATCGGTTCCTACTTCTTAGTAAAGGGGTACGTATACGACAGCGTACGCAACCTAATACGTCCCAAAACGCCTTGTACAAAAACGAGATTGTTTGGGCACTAATACCTCGGGTTCTATAGGTGATAGAAAGATTGGGTCAAGTGTTTTGGATAGCCCTTGCGCTAGGGACCATTTGTATACCCAAAGTAAGGACAGTATTAGTGTCACTATCCTACAGTACAGTACAGTACAGTACAGGGTCAAAGTATGAATATTTGACACTTCCTCCTCTTTAGGCAAATCGAGCAAATCGATTTGTTCTTCTTTCATTTGATGTGGTCTACTGTGGGTCTTAAGCGGCTTATAGAGGCACCATTAGTTTATGAGCGATTCCTTAGAAAAGCCCAAAAAAGTGTTTTCTTTTTACTATTTTTTCCTACCAAAACCGAGTCGCGCATTCCAAGATGGCTATGCACAGAACATGGCTAAAATTTTGACAATATATTCCTAAGATCCCGTTCATGAACACCGTGGAAAATTTTCTTGATATCTTCATCTGTTTCCTAGATACAGATTCAAATTTACCCTTCTTGCACACGTAAAATACACACGCAAAATCTGGTGTGAGGCAAAAATGTTGTTTATAAAGAGGCGTAGCACGGAGAAATATACTGAAAAATGTCCCCATTATCATCAGAAGGGTTCTGGAAACCCTATGTCGTATTATTCAAGCACATGCAAAATCTCTGTGCACGTAAAAGCCGGTCTGACTCGTAAAATGAGTTTTGCTTTATTTCAATTTCACATAAGTAAACTATCAAAATTTTGCTGACCCATAAAGTTCTCTTCATATGAGTGACATGCCCTGCTGCGGCAGGAAAAAGAGAGACACCAGTGAAAAACGCTCTTATCGAAGCACAAAAAATGCGAATATGCTCGGGTTTAAAAAAACTCTGACTGAAAAGTGGTGTGGTACCCAACTCATTCTACCTTTCTCAGCGCCTTTAAAAAATTTCCCCAGAATTTGCGAGCATGTTCGCTCTTGTTTATTCTGAGAGAGGAGGACACAGTGGCAGTTGGAAAGAAACGGGAAAGTAATAAATACTGGAAGATAGTAGATAGTTGTCGTATACAAAGAGCAAAGGCCACAATGGCAGTGTGAGAGAAAGAGGAGGGCACAGGGGCAGAGGAACATAGTTGACAGTTCCAGAACAGTGAAAGGAATAAAGAGGAGGAAATGGAAGTGGGTGGGAGTCAGTTATAATGAGAAGCAATCTATCACAAAGACAAGGAGAAGGAGAGAGGTAGTGACAGTGAGGAGAGACAGAAATGTAGTGACTGACAATTCGCGATTTTTCACAAACACAACTTTTATTTATGTACGTTTACAAGGCTGATGACTGAACAACAAAAGAAAGATAAAGATAATGATGCCAGTAAAAGTTTCCTAATTCAGGCAAACAAAAGTTCACTTCTAATTTTCCACACACACACACACACACACACACACACACACACACACACACACACACACTAGTAAAAGTCCAATTGAGAGACGAAGACGTAATCTTCAGCGGTCGAAGTCCACGAGATCGGCATCCGTAGTGAACTGAACTTAGGGGCTGGTTCTAGCTCCTAAATAGTTGTCTCCAGCCAATCACGTTTTGCCGTAGTGATACTTCCTGCAGACCGTGGCTCGAGCTCTCCCTGCAGGAAGTAGTGCTCGGAATGTCTGTTTCCATTACCTTGTATGTAAATAGCCGGTGTTTAATTGGTCCAAATGGCTCTGAGCACTATGGGACTTAGGTAATCAGTCCCCTAGAACTTAGAACTACTTCAACCTAACTAATGTAAGGACATCACAGACATCCATGCCCGAGGCAGGATTCGAACCTGCGACCGTAGCAGTCCCGCTGTTCTGGACTGCAGCGCCTAGAACAGCACGGCAACCGCGGCCGGCTAGCCGGTGTTTACCATGGTGCTTTTGGTACGCCGTGGACATAGACAACCCTGTCTTCTGTGGTGTAATATGGGTTGCCGGCCCTCAGGGGCTACCTTGGCTCTGGCATAACAAGAAGCAGCTGTAAGGCATGAATGGGATACTAGCTGTGTGTGTGTGTGTGTGTGTGTGAGAGAGAGAGAGAGAGAGAGAGAGAGAGAGAGAGAGAGAGAGAGAGAGAGAGAGAGAGAGAGGGGGGGGGGGGGGGAGAGAGAGCAAGAGGGAGACAGTGAAAATGAGAATAGTAGTAGTAGTAGTAGTAGTAGTAGTAGTAATAGTAGGCTAGAGCGAAGGAGACCGTGTCTGTGGGACGGGAGAAGTGGCAGTTGGAGAGACACACATAGTGACAATTAATTGTGCTGAATGAGCGTGTAAGAATGGGCAGGTGGAAGTGAATGAGTATGAGTAACTCACGGTGTTGGACTATTGGTTGTGAGCGAGTTACAGTGAGCAGAACTTCTGGTAACTAAGGTGAGTTACATGCATAAGGAGCACGAATATGTTCGGTTGCCAAGAGTTTTGGGAAAAGTTTTATAGGTGCTGAGGAAGGTAAAATGAGGCAGCTGGTATCACAATTTTCAGTCAGAGTCTTTTAAGTAGGTGCATATTCAATTTCTTTCTTTTTTTTTCTTCAGTTGGTACGTAGAAACTTGTGAATTCAAGAGAACAAGCGAGGCATACCTGTCTAATGGCGCAAGGCATACCCGTCTAATGGCGAAAGATAACATTCAAAATGTAATGGTATTTTCACATTAGGAAAAGATAACGTTTTTACAGAATTGCAGTAATTACTTGTTCAAGGTATATTTTTCGTAACAGCTTCCTCAGTACTTCTTTTATAGTGCAAAAACAGTGAATTCGAATTTACTTAACCCTCTGACTGCTACATACTATACTCGGTGACCGTGCTTTTAGAGCTGGATATTTCCAATGCGCACCCTATTTGTAAGCGTTTTACGGTGGAATTCAACACATTTCTTTCTGAAAGCCGGTTGATTTTATTCAGGATTTCAATACACCATATTATTCCTCACTCTTTTGACTAGAAAACCCTATTTTTTCAACATTATCTCCACCAATAATCTTCCCATCACCCATATACTACTTTCCGCAAAGCGCATAGTTCATTGGGCCAGACAGATGCAAGTCGTTAAGTGCGAGGTTCGGGCTGTAGATTGGATGAGGAAGAACAGTCCAATGAAGTTTTGTGAGCTCCTGTCCGTTGCGCAGATGAGTATGAGGCTCTGCGTTGTCATGGAGAAGGAGAAGTTTGTTTGCATTTTTGTGGCGAAGGACACATTGCAAGTGTCACAGCTATGCACAGTTGCCGGCACCCAGGAGATTGGTTTGCGCGACCTTGTTGTGATGATGACAGACCTCTTTCCCAATGACTCACCGTGCTTTTGTTCACTGCCACAACTCCGTAAACCTTCTGTAAGCTCCTATGAATATCTGCAATGTTGTGGTTTTCCACCAAAAAAACTCAGTGACAGCTGTCTGCTTGGAGCGTGCCTCCGTTACAGACGCCATTTTCAAAGCTACATATAGCGCCGCCACTTACCTTCACGAACGTATAGAGGCTGAAGTGGGAATATTCCCACAACAAATTCCACATTTTTTCAACCGAAATTGGCTGATATAACATGTGTTGCATTACTTATTGAATTCCACTCATGGTATTTACCTCCATTTGGACACTATTTACATTGATTTCTGGTGGACCCAGACGAGCTAAAATACAGTAACCACTGGCTTAACAGCCTGTTGGTAGACCTTTGGAATGCAATACAAGAGCGATACTGGGTGGCATGGTTCCGACAACTCTTCGTACGTTAGGGGAACTATGGATCGCCAGATGTCTCTGCACAGGTCACACAATTCCCGTATATCACGGGCCACCGATTTGTGGGTCCGGAGCTGATGCCCATAACGTTCCAGATGTGCTCCATTGTATTCAGTTTGAAGATGCCATAGCCGTTGGGGAAGACATCGTCCATGAAGGAACGCACGTGGTCAGCAATCACATCTACGTAGCCCACAGCTGTCATGGCGCCTTCGATTATTACCACAGGTTCCATGGAAACCCAGGTGAATGTACCCAATAGTGTAATGTTGCCAATGGCTCGCGTTCGTGGCGTGACGCGGTGCTTGTTTCAAGCAGTCATCTGCTTGGATGACGGCGTATCCAGGCACGAACTTCGGCCTGGGGTAACAAGAAAAGTCATTCGTCCGACCAGGCGACACATTTACATCGATCCACGGCTCAACCTCCATGATCCTGTGCCCACTGTAATCATAACTGACTATGTCGTTCGGTCGATATGGGAACATGCATGGGCTGTCTACTGAAGAGCACCATGTTCAAATATTTACACTGAACGGTGTTCTCAGAACTACCAGGGCCTACAACAGCATTGTACTCTGCAGTCAATATATGGGAGAGTGAGTCCTCTACCCTGCCTTACAGAGCAGGCAAGCCTCCAACCTACTAGTTCTATGTTAGAGCATGGCTGTCCAACACGTTGCTGCTTACTCGTGGTTCCATATCCTTCAGCCACTTTCCACAGGTGTTCGCGACTCCAGCACTCAGTCAACTCACTGTTTCCGAGGTTCCCGCTCCTACACGCTGGACACTAAAAATCTACTCCTTGTCAAGGCCGCTTATGCCAGTAGATTTCCTTATGGCTCATGTCGTCGATGCAATTATTCCTCATCCGCCTCTGGTCCGCTTACATACGAGTACTTGCTTTACCTGCCCGCAGATCCATCCATAGTCAAATCCGAAATATGGAAAGATAATTTCCTGTACCACAAACAAGATTGCCTCGTACTTTCCACTTTGGTCAACCAGTCCTGTTGATTTATAATGCGCGATCAAAAAGTTACAGTTTGAGGACGTTGGTGCAGCTTGTAAGCAACTTAGCTCAACTCCCATGCGGGCATGTATGAAAGGAGATTCCTGTCTTTCCGACGAGCTGGCGGTGAATGCGGAAGCGGGAACTGTAGTGACATTATTACCGAATGTCTCGAAACAGGACAAACGTGCTTTTAGTCTTTTCTTGGCTGCCGAAGGACAAACATCGTTAGACATCCACCAGCAAGTCTGTCGCAAAACACCGTTGTGGAATGGAGCGCGACCGTTGTGGAATGTTGCGCGAATGGTGCTTTGTGACGACGCACGCCCCCTTATCACAAATGTCCTAACACAGAAGTTACCCCAACCCAAATGGGAGATACTCGAGCTTGCGCCCTGTAATCTTGATCTCTTTCCACGATTATTACGCACTGAGACCCCTAAAAATGGCCTTGAAAGGTCGACGATTCCTGCAGTAGGCAGTTACGGACCTGTTCACGCAGCAGAACACCATGTTTTACCAAACGGTGCGTCGGCGGGATAATTGCGTCAGTGCTCACGGCGATTTTGCCTGATTGCCCTACAGATTCTGGACTGTACGGGCTTCGAACGGAAACTTTTCGATTGTCCCTTACATTATAATCAACTACCACACTCTGAATTTCAGATCGCCAGTCTCTTCCATGCGAGCACTGCATTAGTAATTACAGATCGTGAGGCCAAAGATTCAACATGAGCGAATCGCAAGTCTACCCTCATATATATAATAGGAAATGTCCTGACAGATTGACTGACTCATCATCGCTCCGGTAGACCCGCTGATTCAGCTCATCCATTGTTTACAGCGGCTCCAGCGCTGTGGCAAGGAGGTGATCCTTTGCTGGATAGCTGGCCTCGTTGGGATGCAGGGTAACGACATGGCTGATAAAGCTGCCAAGGAAGCATGTTGGGATGGTGCTGACCATCAGTGTCCCATCCCGTTGCACGCCATTATCTCATTTTGTGACAGGTGCATCATGCGTCAGTGGCAGACTGAATGGTTGCAGGTGTCGGACAACAAACTGCGGTCGTTCAAACCGACCAAAAAGGCTTGGCGGACTTCGTATCAGCCTCGCCGCTGGAAGGAAGTTTTGCTTACCAGACTGCCCATCGAGCACAGCCCTTTCACACCTGGCTTCCACCTCCGGGGGGAGGATCCACCTTTCTGTGAAGCTTATGGCGTGCCGCTTTCAGTTCAACATATTGTGGCTAGGTGTGTCCTGTATACTGATATTAGGGCAGCCCTTGGTCACGCTGGAGATCTGCCCACCGTCCTCGCAGATACCGATACCAGTGTTAACAGAATGGTGAAATTTTTTGAACTATCAGGCCTCATCCCTAAGCTGGTGGGGAAGGGCGGCAGACTTTAGTACATTAGAAACTGCTCTGCATGTGGGGACAGCCTTCGTCCCCACCCATGAGATTTCATGTTGACTTTCGTCAGGGCGCTGATGACCGTGATGTCGAGCGCCACCTCAACCCAATTCATCGTCATCGTCATCGTCATCGTCATCGTCATCGTCATCGTCATCGTCATCATCATCATCACCATCACCATCACCATCACCATCACCGCCCAGACCAAACTGCTGAGGATAGAAACTTGAAATTTCTAGTTGTGGATCTTACACTGTAGGCGCCGCCTAAGAAAGGATTGCCCGAGATTTCACTTCTAAAGGGGGTGAAAGAGGGGATGAAAGGCTTTTCGAAAGTATGTCGCTAATAATGGGAATTCTGAAGCTAGAGCTACGAAATTGATATTCGGTTCTCCATCAGAAAATTAAAAAAAAATCGTGCTTGAGCATTTTTGGAAGTTCAGTCACTAAGGGGATAAAATAGTAGTTGAAAGTACTTTAAATAAATAATTACTAAAGAACTACTAAAGGATTTTTAAGGATTTATGTACGACAATTATTATTTGACTTCTCAGTTAGAAACAAACAAATTGTTTCAGTGTTCCTGGAAATTCAACCCCTAAAGGAGTGAAATAGGGGATGAAAATTTTTAAGAAAATATAGCGTTACCTTAAAAAAATTTTAAATCTAAATTTATGAAAATTGGTGTTTCACTTCTCGGTTGTATACGAAGAAATATTTGTTACAGGATGCAAGTTGCTATGAAAATACCTCCACAAGAACGCAAAAGACACGATTAACAAAAATTTTGAGCTCCGGCTACCAGAATCGATTTTTGATCAGGGGTAAATTCAGTAAACATCATGCCTATATGGCCTAAATTAACGTGAAAAGGCCGGCCGGAGCGGCCGAGCGGTTCTAGGCGCTACACTCTGGAACCGCGTGACCGCTACGGTCGCAGGTTCGAATCCTGCCTCGGGCATGGATGTGTGTGATGTCCTTAGGTTAGTTAGGTTTAAGTAGTTCTAAGTTCTAGGGGACTGATGACCTCAAAAGTTAAGTCCCATAGTGCTCAGAGCCATTTGAACCATTTTTGAACGTGAAAAGCTTAGGAGGTGTTGAAATTTGTGAACAACATAAAAATTCGATTAATTACAAACAAAAAACAAAAATACCTGCAGGCCATACGGTCTACGCGAGCGAAGCAGCGGGCGTTAACCTAGTCATTCATAAAAGAACCTTGTTTTTCCGAAATTGCCTCTCCTGATAAGTAAGCGATTCTTCGGAATCACTCTCCACTAACATCTGATACAGTCAGGTGAAGACACGCTGAAGAAGAAGAAAGGTGAAATAACATTCCGAGCATTAAAAAATTAAGAAAGCTAGTCATTTTAAAAGGCTGGATAAGAACCATGTTTGGAGACTGTCGGCATTTCGCAAACCTGGAATGCTCGTCGCTGCTGACGAGCTTTCTGCACGTCATGACGGTTCATAAGCAGCTCTGAAATCTACCGAACTTCGTATTCCATCACAGCTAGTAGATAAACATGTCCATGTCTCAAAACTTGCACAGAAGTGTCCGCACTTTTTGTAAGGGCACGTCGGCGTTGAACTGATGTGGCGGTCGAAAGCGCTCATGGCACTGCGCGTTTCGACCGCTACACAGTCCCACACAGTCAACGGATTGATAAGAAGTAATAACAGGAGTAACGTACTGCATGCAGTCACGTAAACAAAACAAATGTTAATGCAGAATAAGTAGTGTTTTAAAAGAGTAATGGGAATTTTGTTACTGCGCATCACGTATTAAACGCATTCTCGTCATTTTTTTCGTTGTCGCGTTGGTAAACATGCCTGAAAATTATCTGTACAGTGTTAGCCACATCGTATGTTTAGCGCGTCATCACCTCTAAAAAGAGCTACGTATGTTTTGCTAGCATCTACGAATAATTATTTTGTATACATATTAAATTATCCTGTAAGAATGTAATTCAGTGCAGCAAACTTTTAGAAATGTTAAATATTTTGCTTTTGGTGAGTCTTCTATGAGTAAAACACGGCTTTAAGTGCGACATAAGCGTTTCAGAGAACGTCGTGAAGACAGAGGACGTCGAGTGCCCTGGAGGCCGCAGCACACACAACCGATGAAATCGTGCGAAAAAATGAAACAAATGATTACGAAAGCTTGCCGAACAACAATCAGAGAAATCGCTGGTGATGCTGGTAAATCAGTTGACTCATGTCACGAAATTTTTCAGATGTTTTGGGATTGAAACACATGACGGGAAATTTCGTTCAAAAATTGTTGAAAATGGAACGAAAACAGCGGCAAATCAAAGTTCCTGAGAGTCCTGTAGATGAAACCAACAACGATGCAGAACTACCCAAACAGTTGACGATACATGTGGAAACTAAGGCTCAATCGTCCGTGTGGAAGCATTCTGAATCACGGATAACGGACAAAGCTCGTTAACTGCGGCCAAGGCCACCTTCGCTATGTTCTTCAATTTTATTGACATGGCGAACCACGAGTTCCTTCCACAAGGTCACATGATGAATAAGTTGAAAGTTCAGTGCTGTTTGCTTCAACTCGATGGTCAAGGAAGCTGCTTACCATGACCGGAACTGTGCATGGCACTCGTCCCAGTGCTATGAGGGTGGCCACTTGGAGAGCACATGACGGACCGTCTCTTCTCGGCTATGGTTCACCTCTGTGAAGTTTAGTAGACGTAGTGTGACCTCTCTCATCAGCATGAGGTGGGACACGGGTGTTGCCCCTCCGGCATATACCGGTTGAAAGTTGTCTCTTCTGGACAGTATGGAGGTTGCGGGTCAGAACCACGTCATACTGTCGTGTATCAAGTACTCGGTCCCACAGGAAGTCTTCAACAAGAAACCCCCCTCCCAACAAGTGCTTTACTTCAACGGTTCGATATATACAGGCACTATATATTAACTGTATAAAATTGGCCGATATCCAACTTTGACCTATAAGATGTGTGGATCTTGTCCTCTTATGAAAACAGCGTGATTCGAAAACTAGGACGACTATTAGTGTTTCAACTTTGCATTAAGAACTTACCTTTGTAAACGGTGCCGTTGTTCAGCAACATATCTCATTTTCGTTTGGAACCGAGCCGGTTCGAACCCTGGGTCGTAACTCTGTGTTTTTTTAATTTGTATAACGAACTTATCATCGTACTTTACAATCTTTTCATTGTCCTGTTGTGAAAATTGCGCTGGTGTTAACTTGGTACTGTGGTAACTACTACTGGCTGCTTGGTTTATTTTTTTAATTGTTTTATTTTTATTTTATTTTTTAGATTGAGGACTTATATTTATCCACCGAAATATATGTCACTTCTATATCGATTGTTGGCTGTATGGTCTTTGCTGCCCAAAGTCAAAATAAATAAGTAAATAACACCGTCTGCGTGAAGCAATGCGGAAAATAGACCCGAATTCGTTGCGAAACAATTCATGGTTTTTATAGAACGATAACAGACCTACTCACCAAACTTCATTGCTTCTTCGTGAATTTGTGGCCAAAATCAATACTGTAATGAAGCCGCAGCCTCGACATTAGACAGGCATGGCCCTGTGCGACTTTTTTCCGTTTCGAAAAGTAATGTACATCTTTCAGGACCATCTTTTTACAAGCATAAGTGAGATTAAAAACGCATCGCTGAGAGAGATAAAAGATATCCCAAAAAGCACCAGAATGTTTCAGGAATTGGAAAAAGCGCTGGCATAAGGGTATAATACTTAATGGGGATAATTTTGAAGGGACTAACATTGCTGTATAGTAATAAACAAAATTCGTGGTATTACATGCATACAACCGGTACAGTTAACAAGGATGCACACGGAATGACACAGGGTGTTAAATAATTTCCATTATTTCGATAGAGGGCAGTATGGACCCGAACAAGACAAGAGTAGCCGGTAAATATGGGATTTAAAACGCATACCTCAAGAGCTACAAGCACTTATTTGTCTTCGGTATTCTGAAAAACTTCCCTTCTACCGCAAGCCCTTTGCTATTAGAACGATCTACAGAGTGCAGTAAACAATGACGAAACATGAATGAGATTTTCACTCTGCAGCGGAGTGTGCGCTGATATGAAACTTCCTGGCAGATTAAAACTGTGTGCCCGACCGAGACTCGAACTCGGGACCTTTGCCTTTCGCGGGCAAGTGCTCTACCATCTGAGCTACCGAAGCACGACTCACGCCCGGTACTCACAGCTTTACTTCTGCCAGTATCTCGTCTCCTACCTTCCAAACTTTACAGAAGCTCTTCTGCGAAGGTAGGAGACGAGATACTGGCAGAAGTAAAGCTGTGAGTACCGGGCGTGAGTCGTGCTTCGGTAGCTCAGATGGTAGAGCACTTGCCCGCGAAAGGCAAAGGTCCCGAGTTCGAGTCTCGGTCGGGCACATAGTTTTAATCTGCCAGGAAGTTTCAATGACGAAACATTATTCTGTTACTGTGAAACACCAGAACTTCTAATCTGCTTGCTATTACTGCGACCTGTACTTACGAGGGTGTTCGATAGGATATCCATTCATAATAAGCTATGCTTCTGCCTGACGTCTTAGAGACTCACGCAAGCTCTAAAATACTCCAGAATGGTCACCGATGCACTGGCGGACATTAACGACGCTTTCCTGTAGTGATAGTACATTATTATTGGAGCTTCTTTATCTACACCTACATTGTTACTCTTCAGTTCACAATTAAGTGCCTGGCAGAGGTTTATCGATCCACCCTCAAGCTGTTTCTTTGCCGCTCCATTCTCGAACAGTGCGTGGGAAAGGCAAACACTTAAATTTTTCCATGCCAGCTCTGATTTCTCTTACTTTGTTACAATGATCGCATCTTCCTATGTAGGTGGGCGCCAACGAAATATTTTCGCATTCAGACCCTGCGGGTCCGGGGCTTAGAATATCCCCAAGATATTCCTACCTGTCGTAAGAGGTGACTAAAGTTCAGGTCCCATTTCATGGTTTGATGTGCCACTTTCCAAATTCTACAGAAGTGCGGCCCATATGGGGAAGGTCGCTTACGTGGTGCTCAGTTCTCCATAGTGCTGTGAGATTTGATCTCCCGAACTTCTTCTCGTCATGGCTTTGCATCTCCAGCTGCAATTCAACTATTTGGGTGAGGACACTTTCCGGGGCACGTCGTCTTCTTCCGTTGCCTCCTGCTCTCTTTCGCCCCATGATATTACTGGATTTCTCTGTGCCAAATATCCAGCACGGCAGCCAGTCCGTTGTGATGGGGCCATCATGTACCCATTTGGTGGCAGCCCCCTGACAACACAGGGATCGCACTGCTGATGCCTGACCTGTACACTCCCCACGTATGCCAAGGAGTAGATGCCTGTCTTCGTGGGGCATCCTTGAGCCCCCGATTACCAGATGTACATCTAACGGTTCTCGGCTGACGCCCCCGGTTACAGGAGTCAAGGATAACACTTTATTAATAATTGTAATACAAAGTAATATCACCAGTTACATGTGACTACGTAGGCTTTCCCGGCGTAATAAGTCTTGAAAGTCTTTTCGGGTTTGCTGCCGGATCCTAAAATCAACTTAACTCGATATTTCGGCGATCCAACTGTTCGCCATCTTCAGGAAATGCTGCTTCTGCTGATGAGTCCCGCTGAGACCTGACGCAAGATTGCAATTCGACGTCCTATATAGGCCACCGTTCAGTACACGGTGCATGTGCCGCCCATCACGGTTTCTGACTTCCAAAACAGGGAGGTGGCGCCGCCCTTAGTGAAATACTGCTGGCAACGATATATCGCAATCAAGGCCGCACCGAAGAACGTTCAGTTTTGATGCGAGATAATACAGGATTCCATCACCAGTTACAGTTACATTCTCAGCAAGTACGCCAAGTCCTTTCATCCATACATGTATTTTCTCATCATTAGAAACTTTCCTGCAAGAGGACTTGGTGTACTTGCAGAGAAGGTAACTGTAACTGGTGATGTAACCTTGTATTATAATTATTAATAAAGTCTGATCTGTAGCGTCAGCCTCCAATCGCTAGACGTACATCTGGTGAACGGGGGCTCAAGGATGCAACAATGTGAAAAAAATCGAAAACATAGTGCCGCGTTGGCCGCTGAGCGCCTGCGAGGCTGCATGATGCAATCCGCTTGGGCCGGCTCGCCAGCGGGTACGCGCGCTTTTATAACGACTACAGCGCGCGTACGCTATTCTGCTCCCGCTGGCGACGCTGAAAATTGTAAGTCCGTTATCAGCTCTCTTATGTAATCAAGGTCATGCGCTCAGTATATAAGCGGCCAACGCAGACCAGCGGAATCATTCCCCTGTGAGCTATATCTGCAACAGCATTGAAGCACTATGCCTCGTCAACGTGTGTATCGTCAACGTCGCCTTCGTATGCCAGTCTACATACACATAATAAGCCTGGAGAATAAACTGGGCACAAATGGAACTGCACAAAGTGTCATACTGAATGGACCGATTTTTTTCCGTGGATGTAGAGTTAATTGCAGTCTTGACGTTGCGACCGGAAGTACTGGAGGTGGATGGTTTACCCTCGCTATCGTTCGATGTGAGAATGACTCTTTACCTGGATTGGAATCGTTTGCCGACCGAGATTTTATTGCTTACAAGACCTGGCATTGTGGAATAGATGCTGAGACCCAATCGAGACCTAGTTATGTATATAGTTATATGCCTTTTACATTGTATACCCGCTCCCGTCGTAAAGTTAGGCCATCACACCAGGTGGTCTTTGCTGTGGCTGGGTGACCCCCTTGGGAGAGCCCCTGATCGCAGTGACATCAGGGCGGATGACCCGCAATGAAGGATAGTAAGTCGTCTTTTGCTGGGGACCGAATGGCCCCAGCGGTCTCTAAGAAAGGAAAGGTTGATTTCAGTGCTAACAGGTATGACCCTAAATCGTTCCACTCACACCTTGGGCGGAACGTAGAGCTTCAGAGAGACGGGATCCGTATTTGCCACGTTACTTAGTATGCAGCTGAACTGATGGGTACCCCTTTCTGGAAACGAAGCCTCTGTTTCTCGGTGAGCGCCTGGACGACAGGCTTGGCTGGCCAAAATGCGAAATTCAGACACCATCCCCAACCCAGTCACGAGTGTTACTCGCCTGTGACAAGCTGGATGATATTCCTGTTTCGGTCACTCCCCACAAAAGCCTCAAAATGGTCCAGGGAATTATTTTTCCATCGCGACCTGCTGTTACAGTCCGATGACGAGCTGTGTGCCAATTTAAAATGGCAGGGTGTTCATTTCGTCTGGCACTTTTACAGGGAAGCCAAAGACAATAGTGTTGCTACCGGTGTACTGATGTGATGTCAAACCCTATGTCCCTCCCCTTATTCGGTGCTTTAAGTGCTGGAAATTCGGGCACATATCCTCCCAGTCCCCTTCCATCGCCCCATGTAAAGACTGCAGACGTTCGCTACGTCCAAAAACTCCATGTACACTTCCTCCCACCTGTGTGAACTGTGGACGGCATCACTCTCCCTGCTCGCCAGGCTGTCCAGTACTCCAAAAGGAGCGCAAAATGATGGAGTACAAGGGCCTGGACAGGCTGTTTTACCACAAGGCTAAACTCAAATATGAAACCTTAACCCCGTTCCCATGCGAACTACTTATGTTGCCGCCACGACGGCATCGCCATCGATGACGCTGTTACACACATCATCTCAGATTACTCCAGTGGACCCTCAGGGCCAGCCCCCTCTGGGCTGTGGCATGTCTTCTTCTGTTGTCCTCATAGCTTCTACTTTGGGGGCATCACACCCCCAAAATGCTGGGGCAACGGCCCCCTCCGTCCCCCCCCCCCCCCCCCCCAGCCAGAGAAGCAATGGCCTCCTAAAAGTAGTAGTCCACCAAGAAACGGGAGCCTCCAGTGCCCCCTACACCAGCACTCCTCCATAGCTCTGCATTTGAGGACGAGGTGAGGTGGAGGTTCTGGCGTCCCCTGAGGACCTAGACCTTGCTGACACCTTGGATGCCATGGAACTTGATGCCAACACTCAACCAGTGCCTCCTTGGTCACTCCATGTCATTCGAGACGACCGAAAGCGTCATTCTCCAGTGGAACTGCGGCGGTTTTTTCTCCCATTTGACTTAGTCAACTTTTAAGCAGTATCCCAGCTTTTTGCATTGTTCTTCAAGAGACCTGGTTTCCCACAATGCGGAACCCCGCCCTTCATAACTATCAGAGGTTACTACAAAAACCGTCCTGCCTATGACAGACTGTCAGAAGGAGTATGTATTTTCGGGCTTACCTCTGTATGTAGCGAACCTGAGCCCCCTTGAAACACCTTTAAAAGCTGTGGCTGTCGAGGTGAGAACAATGCAGGAAATTACCATCTTAACGTCTACATACCCCCAGATGGTGAAGCAACACCCCATGTTTTGGCTGCACTCATTTCACAACTCCCCCCACCTTTTCTCCTTCTGGGTGATTTTAACACCCATAACCCTTTGTCGGGTGGAGCCAAGGTTAATGGCTGTTGCAAAGATGATGAGGACCTACTCACTCGCCTCGACCTTTCCCTCCGCAATACAGGTGTCCCCACACGTTTCAGTGTGGCACATATTCGGTCATTGATCTCTGTTTTCATTCCTGGCCTTCTCCCATCTATCCACTGCAAATCACACGACAACTTGGGTGGTAGTGACCACTTCCCCATCTTCTTGGCGGTTCCCTGGCGTCGCGCCCACGGCCGCCTACCCAGATGGGCTTTAACCAAGGCAGATTGGGAAGCCTTCACCGCTGCTGTCACCGTTGAGTCTCCCTAACATGGTGCCACCGATGTGGTGGTTGAGCAGGTCACTACAACGATCGTTTCTGCGGCGGAAAACGCGATCCCTTTTTCCTTAGGGTGCCCCCAGCGAAATTGTTAAGGCCATTAAAGAACGTAGGCGGGCTCTACAGTGACATAAGCGGCAACCTTTCCTGGAGCACCTAACAGCTTTTAAACGCCTCCGTGCCAGCGTTCGCCAGCTTATAGAAAGATGGATACAGGAGTGTTGGGAGAGGTGCGTCTCGACTGTTAGGTGTCATACGTCACCTTCTCAAGTCTGGACGAAGATAAGACCTGTTTTTGGGTACCAGACCCCAACAGGTGTCCCTGCCGTTAACATCAATGACGTGTTATCTACCGACGCAAACACGATTATCGAGCACTTTGCTGAAAAATATTCTCGAGCTCCTACGTAGGAGAATTACCCCCCAACCTTTCGCACCCACAGGGGATAGAAAGGGAAGTCCTCTCGTTCACTACATGCCACAGTGAACCCTATAACGCCCCACTTACAGACTGGAAGCTCCTCAGCGCCCTTGCACATTGCAGCTCAGCTCCTGGGCCGGATCGGATCCACAGTCAGATGATTAAATATCTATCGTCCGACTACTAGCGACATCTCCTCGTCATCTTCAACTGGATGTGCTGCGATGGCATCTTTCCATCGCAATGACGGGAGAGCACCATCATTCTGGTGCTCAAACCCGGTAAAAACCCGCTTGCTATCGGCCCTTCAGCCTCACCAACGTTCTTTGTAAGCTGTTGGAACGTATGGTGCGTCGGCGGTTGGGTTGAGTCCTGGAGTCACGTGACCTACTGAAACACTGCCAGGGCTCTTTCAACCAGGGTCGCCCTACCACTGATAATAATACTGCGTCCCTCGAGTCTGCTATCCGAACAGCATTTTTCAGACGCCAGCACCTGATTGCCGTCTTTTTTTATTCTGCATCTCGTGTTGCTCCACCAGTACTGGTGTTGGTGAGAGGCGGCTACAGGGAGTCGCAAGACACAGTCACGGTCTCTGTCCCACTGCTTCCAGTTTTCAGCAGCGAGTCGTGTGTCATGCACTTCTGTCGACGTCGTACCGTTCATCCGGAACCAGAACTTTATCTTAATGACGACCCACTCACTTTATTGGAGACATTTCGATTCTTAGGACTGGTTTTCGAAGCCCGATTGACTTGGCTTCCTCACCTTCGTCACCTTAAGCGGAAGTGCTGGCAGCACCTCAATGCCCTCCGCTGCCTGAGCAACACCAACTGGGGTGCAGATCGCCCTACGCTGCTGCAGCTCTACAGAGTCCTTGTTCCATCCCGTCTTGACTATGGGAATCTGGTTTACGGCTCGGGTCCTTCCATTGAAGGTTAGGCGTGCACAACTGCTGGCCAGTTATGTTGCATGCATTCATAGTTTGCCTATCTAAATTACCATCTACTTTTCCCAGCCATTGCGGTTCATCTACTGCATCAGCGGCCTAGTCAGGACTTAAGATTGCGGTTCACGTCCGATCTCTTCTGTCTGAAGTGGAGTCCTTGCCCTTACCACCTATACTGGAGGTCCATTCACATGCACCTCCATGGTGTATACCTAGGCCGAAGCTTCACCTAGACCTTTCGAATGGCCCTAAGGACTCAGTTACCGCCGCAGCTCTCCGCTGTCACTCTCGTTTCTAGACATGCACCAGGGCCATGAAGTGGTTTACACCGACGGCTCGATGGCTGATGGTCATGTTGGCTTCTCGTGTGTTCATGGAGGACATGTTGAACAACACTCCTTGCCAGATGGCTGCAGTGTTTTCACTGCAGAGCTGGCGGCCATTTCTCGTGCTCTTGAGCGCATCCGCTTATGCCCTGGCGAGTCGTTTCTGGTCTGTACTGACTCCTTGAGCAGCCTACACGCTATCGACCAGTGCTACCTCCGCCATCCTTCGGTAGTGACCATCCTGGAACGGTCCAGTCATTCCGTGGTGTTTGTGTGGACCCCAGACCACGTCGGAATCCCGGTAAATGAACTTGACGACAGGCTGGCCAAACAGGCTACATGGAAACCGCTTCTGGAGATCGGCATCCCTGTAACTGACCTGCGATCATTATTACGCCGCAAGGTTTTTCGGCTTTGCGAGACAGATTAGCGCAATCTCAGTACGCACAATAAACTACGTGCCATTAAGGAGACTATGAATGTGTGGAGGTCCTCCACGTGGGCCTCTCACAGGGACTCTGTGGTTCTCTGCCAACTCTGCATTGGCCATATGTGGCTAACATACGGTTACCTCCTCCATCGTAAGGACCCACCTCGGTGTCGCTGTGGCTCATAAATGACTGTTGTCCACCTCTTACTGAACTGCCCACTTTTAGCCGCTCTGCGGCGGACTTTCTTTCCCAGCACCCTACCTTCGGTGGTTGGCGACACTACCTCAACAGCAGCTTTAGTTTTGCGTTTTATTCGTGAGGAGGGTTTTTATCTTATCATCTAAGCGTGGACGTTTGGCCTTCTCTCCGAGGCCTCCACACTCCCTCCGTTTTAACTCTGTCACCCTTTCTTTGCATTTGTTTATCCTGGTGTTCGCCCATTTCCTTCATGTGTGCGTTGCAGAGTGTGCGCGGCTCATACTCTTTTATTCTTGTGATCAGCCAGCCCAGACCTTCTGCTCTATGGTTTTAATACCTTCTTCTCCTTTTGCTTGTGGCGTACGTTTCCCTGTTGTTTGTTCGTTCCATTCGTTTTATTATTAGGTGTGGTTCGACATTCCTTTTCCCCCTTTTACTTTCCAAATCGTACTTTGGATGTTGTTTTACGCTGAATGTTGTTTGCGTCAGAAAAAACGGGACTGATGACCCTGTAGTTTAGTCCCTTCATACCTCAAACAAACCAACCAACCAACCAACCAACAATCGCATTCAAAGGAGAAAGTTGGCGATTGAAATTTCATGAGAAGGTCCTGCAACGACGAAAAGCGCCATTATTTAAAGATGTCCACACGAAATCCTGTATCATGTCCGTGACACTCTCTACCCTATTTCTCGATAATACAAAACGTGTTGCCCTTCTTTGAACTTTCTCGATGTACTCCGTTAATCCTATCTGGTAAGGATCCCACACCGTCAATCATTACTCCAAAAGAGGGACGACAAGAATAGTGTAAGCAGTCTCTTTAGTACAACTGTTCCATATTCTGAGTGTTCTGCGAACGCAGTCTTGGGTTTGTCTTCCCCACAAAATTACCTATGTGATCGGTCCAATTTAAGTTATTTTCAATTGTAATCCCTAAGCATTTAGATGAACTTTATGATTTAAGCTGCAACCGAAATTTAATGGATTTCTTTTAGTACTCTTGTGGATAACTTTACACTTTCCATTATTTAGCCTCAATTCCCACTTCTCATACCGTACTAATATAGTGTATGAATCATTTTGCAATTGGTTTTGATCATCAGATGAGTTTACGAGACGGTAAACGACAGCATCATGTGCAAAGGATCTAAGAGGGCTTCTCAGATTGTCTCGTACATCGTTTATATGGGTCAGGAACAGCTGAAAGCCTATAAGACTTCGTTTCGGAACTCCAGGTCTGTTTTACTCAACAAATTTTCGTCAGTTACTACGAACTGCAACCTTTCTGACACGAAATCGCGGGTCTGTTCGCACAACTGAGACGATACTCCGCAGGCACCCGCAATCCGATTAGGAGTCGCTTGTGTGGAACGGCGTCAAAAACCTTCTGGTAATCTAAAAATATGGAATCAATTTGAGATCCCCTGTCGATAGCACTCATTACTTAATGTGAATAAAGAGGTAGCTGTGTATGTCAAGAACGATATTTTCTGAATCCATATTGGCTATTTGTCAATAAATTCGATGGAGCTCGTAATGTTCGAACACAGTATATGTTTCAAAATCCTACTCCAAATCGACGTTAGCGGTATGGGTCTGTAATTCAGTGGATTACTCCTATGGCCTTTCTTGAGTGATGGTGTGACCAGTGCGACTTTCCAGTCTTTAGATACGGATCTTTCGTCGAGCGAGCGGTTGCATAAGATTGCTAACTGTGCATCTACTGTATCAGCATACTCTGAAAGAAAACCCACTGGTATACTATCTAGACCAGAGGTCTTGTCTTTATCAGGTGCATACGTCGAAGATTTCAAGTCTGCAAAACCATAAATCCAAGGGGAAATGAGCTGGCCAAGGCACTGCATCAGTCCATTAAATGTATGTGTGAGGTTTTCTTGGAAATTCCAGAGAAATTGGTCTGGTCAGCCATCATGCATTAAGTACATCCCCAGCAGCTGTTGGAATGACATCTCCTGTAGCAGAACAAGCTACTCGTTTGTTCGTAACTGACAATATCTTGTACCAGTCAACCTGTTTCTTAATGCCTAAGGTGCTATTAGTTTATCGTCTATATACCCATACAATGATTGAAAATCGATGCTAATCCCTTTGGTTCGTCAACTACGTGTGGATTTGCATAATCCCGCACATATTGCTTATGAAAACTGACAATCCCATGTCGCATGAAAGCGGCCTCGTGCGTGAACATTATCTTTGTTATTAAAAACAGATCGACACCACATCCTTGCAACAGCCATTAGCAGAAGTGCATTCCGGCAGGCTGTTCTTCTGGCTGAAGGGCCTGGACAAGCCGTACATGTTAGGTATAGTGGATGACTGACGCCCAAACTCTACGTACTCCAGTTCCAGGATCACATTCCAGTCGTTCCAATATTGGCCCTCCAAAACAGGAGTCCGAATGGTGCGAGGTCTGACACAACGCACCGTTGTTGGAGCTACGGACCCAGAGCCTGCTACTCGCTGGAAAAGTTGGCTAAATAACCGTCCAGATGGTACCCTACGTTCTGAATATTTTTCAGCACACGGGACACGGGCTCGGCGCATGTTTCCAGTCGCCATTTCCCGTGAGGTATGATAGGGGTCTGTTACGCTGATAATTGCAAAGATACACCTATAAAGTAAACGCATTTTGCAAACTTCTCAGAACACAACTTAGTTCCATTAGAACTAACGAGTAAGCTGCATTTACTCATAAGCGTGAATATGATTTGCAGTAACAACGCTAACAGATGATCATTACAGGCTATATCCATGGACAATAACGGAGGGCCGGCCGGGGTGTCCGAGCGCTTCTAGGCGCTACAGTCTGGAACCGCGCGACCGCTACGGTCGCAGGTTCGAATCCTGCCTCGGGCATGGATGTGTGTGATGTCCTTAGGTTAGTTAGGTTTAAGTAGCTCTAAGTCTAGGGGACTGATGACCTCAGAAGTTAAGTCCCGTAGTGCTCAGAGCCAATGACGGAGGAATGCGTCCTCATCTCTTTACTGCGTTCTGTAGTAGGTATGGTGAAAAACCAACCAGTTAAAACCGATAACGGTAATTTACTTCTGAATAATCAGAATTTTTCAGTATTATCTTGGCCTCGGTTGGTTATAACAGGTGTTTTTTTTTATTTCTCCTAATAACCGAGTAAAAATCCAAAATATCACTTAGCTGTAGCAGCGGTGCTAAAATTGAACTTTTTTAAATAGCCTAAACTATTTTTTTTAAAAAAGAGTAACTTTCGTTTGTAAAATTTGCATTGGTTTGAAATATTGCGTCATTATAGAAAATGGCAAAAGCGATCAGTGCTATTTTAATAACAATACCGGCAGAAACAAGCAACAAACACATGGCATAAGAACAGGTACAGCATTGCACAGATATTGATGAGCCTAGTACCCTGTCTCGTGGCTAAGCCACACGTGTATGGGCAGTGTGCAAGACTTGCCCCCTACCTGGTCTATGCGGGAGTGTCTCTCTCTGTCGTCACCGGACATCTGTTGTATTGCAGAAAATGACGTTGCAATCAAGTACAATGCTTCATTTGCTTTAAAAGATCAAAGATTTTTCTGCCATTTCTGTAAAATACGAATAATAACAGGAAGGAAATCACGGTAACATTGACACATTGAAATTTTAATAAGAATTCATTCATAGCATACAATAAAAACATTAAGTATTTGTTCTGATGTCTGTGCTTACATAATATGCCTCTGTCTGCTTGTAGCCCTTGAAAACTGATAAATGAACACGAAAGAAGGAGTCTTTCAACCTCAGTTTTCCCCCATAAAGCACTGACTATTCGTGATGCTCAAATAGTAGTATGGTCCCCGAATACAGCCGGCCGTTGTGGCCGAGCGGTTCTAGGCGCTTCAGTCCGGAACCGCGCTGCTGCTACGGTCGCAAGTTGGAATCCTGCCTCGGGCATGGATGTGTGTGATGTCCTTAGGTTAGTTAGGTTTAAGTAGCTCTAAGTCTAGGGGACTGATGACCACAGAAGTTAAGTCCCATAGCGCTCAGAGCCATTTGAACCCGATTACAACATGAATTTTGAGCAGAGTTTTAAATGTTAGAACCAATAGAATTGGGTGATTTTTCGTAGTCTTCAACCACTTCCCTCTTTTCGAGAAAAGTGGTGAACGGTGGACAAAGTAAGTTACCTTTTATTTGCCTATTTAATTTAATATTTTAAGTCTGTCTCTTGAAGTAGGTCAAAAATTTTCAACCTTTATTCGATTTCTAAGTTTATTACAGAAAATAATAGGAGTAAAAACCAACAAATCGATTTCTTCAGAAACCGGTAATTTTGAGCGGCTTTAACAGTCAGATTAAACTGTTGCGGAAGAAAACCGACATAGTCGGATAACGGTTGTTTCGTAAACAACTGCCATCCCTATTCTGTAGGCCGTTCATAACAACAAAAACCGTGCAGCAGAAGACATACGTTTCACAGTAGCGAAGATGAACAATTGTTTTTAGCTCTGAAGGTACGCATTTTACAGCCAGTGTACACTGGACATTTTTCTCTTGTTAGGTACATACTAGCACTTCTACCATTTTTAACACCCTGGACACGCGTGTGTAGCGTTGTTACGTCACACACTCTACGGCAGTTCCAGACAGACCTCATTCACTGCTCTGCTGGGACGCCGTTTCCCCTTTAAGCGTCACAGCTGGCGGCTGCGCACGCAGCCCCTCCGCCCCCACGCCCCCACCACGCGGCCCCGCGTGCGTGGGCGGGCCTCCCCGCGCAACGCCACGTAGCGTCGCGTAGCGTCGGGACGCCGGGCTGGCGCTGTGCCCGCATGCCGCCTAATAGCTGCGCAGCGACGCGAAGAGCACCATCGATTTGGCAGCCACGAGTGTCGGGTCCAGCGTAATCCAGCGAGCCTGTCCACCTGTGGACCGGTTTATATTAGTCGCCAGTCGGCGCTCATCGTTTGCAAGTTGCGCAGTTACAGCGACGAGAACTATCTGCATGCAGCCGCAGCAGCGGGAAAAAAATCGCGAGAAAAAGTTCCTTTTAAAGTCTCCGTCACCTACAAAGGTCACGTAAAATATCTGTAATTCACGTACAGTATATACTGAAACGCCAAAGAAACTACACCACTGGCCATTAAAATTGCTACACCAAGAAGAAATGTAGATGATAAACGGGTATTCATTGGACAAATATATTATACTAGAACCGATATGTGATTATATTTTCACGCAATTTGGGTGCATAGATCCTGAGAAATCAGTACCCAGAACAACCACCTCTGGCCGTAATAACGGCCTTGATACGCCTGGGCATTGAGTCAAGCAGGACTTGGATGGCGTGTATAGTTACAGCTGCCCATGCAGCTTCAACACGATACCACAGTTCATCAAGAGTAGCGACTGGCGTATTGTGACGAGCCAGTTGCTCGGCCACCATTTGACCAGACGTTTTCAATTGGTGACAGATATGAAGAAAGTGATGGCCGGCGCGGCAGCCGAACGTTTTCTGTATCCAGAAAGGGCCGTACAGGACCCGCAACATGCGGTCGTGCATTAAACTGCTGAAATGTAGGGTTTCGCAGGGATCGAATGAAGGGTAGAGCCACGGGTCGTAACACATCTGAAATGTAGCGTCCACTGTTCAAAGTGCCGTCAATGCGAACAAGAGGTGACCGAGACGTGTAACCAGTGGCACCCCATACCATCACGCCGCGTGATACGCCAGTATGGCGATGACGACTACACGCTTCCAATGTGCGTTCACAGCGATGTCGCCAAACACGGATGCGACCATCATGATGCTGTAAACAGAACCTGGATTCATCCGAAAAAATGACGTTTCGCCATTCGTGCACCCATGTTCGTCGTTGAGTACACCATAGCAGGCGCTCCTGTCTGTGATGCAGCGACAAGGTTAACCGCAACCATGGTCTCCCAGGTGATAGCCCATGCTGTTGCAAACGTCGTCGAACTGTTCGTGCAGATGGTTGTTGTCTTGCAAACGTCCCCATCTGTTGACTCAGTGATCGAGACGTGGCTGCACGATCCGTTACAGCCTTGCGGATAAGATGCCTGTAATCTCGACTGCTAGTGATACGAGGCCGTCGGGATCCAGCACGGCGTTCCGTATTACCTTCCTGAACCCACCGATTCCATATTCTGCTAACAGCCATTGGATCTCGACCAACGCGAGCAGCAATGTCGCGATACGATAAACATCAATTGCGAGGGCTACAATCCGACCTTTATCAAAGTCGGAAACGTGATGGTACGCATTTCTCCTCCTTACACGAGGCATCACAACAACGTTTCACCAGGCAACGCCGGTCAACTGCTGTTTGTGTATGAGAAATCGGTTGGAAACTTTCCTCGTGTCAGCACGTTGTAGCTGTCGCCACCGGCGCCAGCCTTGTGCGAATGCTCTGAAAAGCTAATCATTTGCATATCACAGCATCTTCTTCCTGTCGGTTAAATTTCGCGTCTGTAGCACGTCATCTTCGTGATGTAGCAAATTTTAATGGCCTGTAGTGTAGTATAGGCATTCGTACTCAGAGATGTGTAAACAGGCATAATACGATGCTGCGGTCGGCAACGCCTGTATAAGACAACAAGCTCTGGCACAGTTGTTTGTTCGGTTACTGCTACTACAAGGGCAAGATTTGAGTGATTTTGAACGTGGTGTTATAGTCGGCGCGCGAGCGATGGGACACTGCATCTCCGAGGTAGCAATGAAGTGAGGATTTTCCCGTACGGCCATTTCACGAGCGTACCGTGAATATCAGGAATCCGGTGATACATCAAATCTCCAACATCGCTGCGGCTGGAGAAGGATCCTGGAGCAACGGGACCATCGACGATTGAAGAGAATCGTTCAGCCTGACAGAAGCGCAACCCTTCCGCAATTGCTGGACGATCAACAAGCGTCAGCGTGCGCACTATTCAACGAAACGTCATCTGAGTGGAAGGCTGACTCGTGTACTCTTGATGACAACACGACACAAAGCTTTACGTTTTGCCTGGGCCCGTCAACACCAACATTGGACTGTTGATGATTTAAAACTTGTTGCCTGGTCGGACGAGTCTCGTTTCAAATTGTATGGAGCGGACAGACGTGTACGGGTATGGGGACAATCTCAAGAATCCACGGACCCTGTATGTCACCAGGGGATTGGTCAAGCTGGTGGAGACTATGTAATGATATAGAGCATGTGCAGTTGGAGTCATATGGGACACCTGATATGTGCAGATACGACTCTGACAGGTGAATTGTACGTAAGCATACTGTCTGATCAGCTGTATCCATTCATGTCCATTGTTCATTCCGACGGACATGGGAAATTCCAGGAGGAAAATTCGACTCCCACACGTCCAGAATTGCTACAGAGTGGCTCCAGGATCACTCTTCCGAGTTTAAACACATCCGCTGGCCATCAAACATGAACATTATTGAGCATATCTGGGATGCCTTGCAACTTGGTGTTCAGAAGAGACCTTCACCCCATCGTACTCTTACGGATTTATGGACAGCCCTGCAGGATTCACGGTGTCAGTTCCTTCCAGCACTACTTCAGACATTAGTAGAGTCCATGCCACGTCGTGTTGCGGCACTTCTGCGTGGTCTCGGAGGCACTACGCGATATTAGGCAGGTGTACCAGTTTCTTTGGCTCTTCAGTGTAGATCTGCTGGGTGGTTGTAATTAAACTGGCGATGTTCCAAGTGCTGCAGTGCTGGCTGCGTACATCGCAGGAAGCCGAAATGTCGTCGTAGGTCTGTTCGTTAATTCCTCGCGCTCGTAGATAATGCTGTAAAAAAAATAGTTCTGCTTCCTGCCACAAGGCGCAAGTGGCTGTGTAAGCAGTCAGAATGCGAATCGTTTCCTGTTTTGCCGTCACTGTGCTGTCTGTCGCTTGGCGATGCGTGATGTTTTATTTTGTGGAATGACTGTTGCTTGAATCTTTCCGTACGAAAGACAACGGCTATTGAGAAGAAAGATAGAATACTGCTGGTAAAGCTGTTTTATCAGGACACCAAGAATAGCGGCGCTGCGTTGTGGGCATATCGCCGACAGAAACAACAGCAAGAGGCGCCATGCAATACATGGGCTAAAGAGCAGAAATTTCAAGAAACAGGTGAATTAGGTGGTGCAGCACAGGGAGAGAGGCGACCCATTCCCATGGTAGTTGACGAAGTTGCTGTAGCTATAGCCGACTGTGCAGCAAATGCCTCAAATTTTTCCGCCACTGCTCGAGCAGTCTCACGGGAATTGTTCCCCCCCCCCCCCCCCCTAGTCAACAGTTTAAAAGGTTTTGCGGCCCATTCTGCACTGGCATCCCTAGAAGGTTCGGGAAGTGCACCACATGAAGCCCCAAATAAATTACGACGCCGTGACTTTGCTATTCGTTTTTTGGCACACATGGAAATGGATGACATGTGGCCGGAAATATTCTTTGGACGGATGAGCGCCGGCCGAAGTGGCCAAGCGGTTCTAGGCGCTACAGTCCGGAACCGCGCGACCGCTACGGTCGCAGGTTCGAATCTTGCCTTGGGCATGGATGTGTGTGATGTCCTTAGGTTAGTTAGGTTTAAGTAGTTCTAAGTTCTAGGGAACTTATGATCTCAGCAGTTGAGTCCCATAGTGCTCAGAGCCATTTGAACCATTTGGACGGATGAGCCACATTTTATGCTCTATGGCGCCCGGAATGCACAGAACTGTTGCATATGGGATCTATTCCACCACAAGTGCAGGAACATCCGCTTTCATGACTGTGGGGTGTTTCACAAATTCCTCTATTCTCGGTCCGTTTTTCCTCGAGGACATGACACCTCGTCGTTCTGTTAGATGTACAGTGACATCTGCACACTATAATGACTTCTTCGTGCGACACGTGTGTCCGGCTTCGCAAAAACTCAACTGTGTCCACACCGCTATTTCACGCAAGATGGGATGTACCACATATCACCTGCCACGTGAAAGATTTTCTTCGAGAAACCTTCGGTAACGACCTCATCATCTTATAACACTACCGGCTACTCTTAAATTAGTAATGTGCCGATAATGTTACTCCTATGAAAGGATACTACTTTGGCAGTGATCGTGCGTAATGGAATAATATATGACTACGTTTGTTTCCCTAAAGATTTCTATTGAAAGGAAGCAGTAGCAAAACAAACGGGAATCGAAAGAGGTTCTATTAGTAGTCACGTAAACTGTAATTACGTAAAAGGAAATGGTAGCCAGCCTAATTAGGCAAAGTTGTGCCCAGTAATAGCATGCTTCATACAGGAAGTTAACTACTGGGATTGACTTTACTTGATACTGGACTTCTGTTTTGTTCAAAATAATGTGTGTGAAATCTTATGGGACTTAACTGCTAAGGTCATCAGTCCCTAAGCTTACACACCACTTAACCTAAATTATCCTAAGGACAAACACACACACCCATGCCCGAGGGAAGACCCGAATCTCCGCCGGGACCAACCGCACAGTTCATTACTGCAGCGGCTCAGACCGCTCGGCTAATCCCGCGCGACTTATCTTTTGTTGATAAGATGCAAGCAGTAGTACAATTTAGCAAGTAATGTTACGGTGATTTGACAGAAGGACTATGAATACGTTTAGGTAACAACCGCTGTCAATAACTTTTACTATCCGTAAATTACAGTAGGAAGATAACGAAAATTAATGGTTACTAATGGTGGAGCAGTACTGACTTGGACGAGAGGTCCTGTTGTAAGTTTAGTTATAGGAAATTAATACTACTGAAATTGTTATGAAGTAATTGTATCTTTTATACTGATTATTATCTACATTCTCAAGGAACATTCACTTCCTTCTATTATTTTGCTCAAGTGGAAGATGTGATACCTGGATCTAGTATAGTTTGCATATTGTAGACAAGTGCTTACTCTTAGCTTAACTCCGTCCGAACAGGCCTTGGAAGGCCCAACGATACCGACAGCCGCTGTGTCATCCTCAACCATAGGCGTCACCGGATGCGGATATGGAGGGGCATGTGGTCACATGGACGTGTGGACCATTCCGAATGGTTTCCGAAGTAACACACATTTCATGTACATTGTTATTTATTTTCTGCATTATTCAGCACATTCTCATACTTACACATGCAAATATGTACAACAGATCGCAAACGTTACAAAATATTTTTTACACAGTATCAGTTGAAAAATACGTATTTTTAACACGTTCACCTCTAAGCATTATCGTACACATCACCTTACAGCTGTTCTGCAGTTAACAATAAATGTTCGAATATCCCACCATCAACTGGAATGCATTTGTGTGTTCTTGGGAGAACATGTTGTGTTTGTGTTTGACTTCTTCCGCTCCTTCCCTAGTGGAGAGGCAGCAGCGACCATGATGTAACCAAGCAGTTAATATCGCGTATTCACCTTTCGTTTGTACATCTCAGACTTATCGATCCCCATAAACAAAAATTTAAAGGCGTAAGATCTGGTAATCTCTGTAGCCATTTAACTGTACCACTACGATAAATTCAGCTATTATGGTAAGGGAAGGAAAGGGAAGCGGTAGTAGAGGGAATGACGCAGGGTTGTAGGCTATCCCTGATGTTATTCAGTCTTTATATAGAGCAAGCAGTAAAGGAAACGAACAGTTCATTATAGGAGGTGAACCTCCATCGATAAAGTCTCTGTAAATAAACTTGTACAGAAATAGCAACTTCTGCATAGTTGGTGTAAAACAAAGCATCGCGCCATATATATAGACAGACAGAATTAACTGCATTTGGCTGTCTAGAGGGCGAAGTCTTCTGTGAGCACCTCAGCAGTATCGTAGAGGGAGATCTCTCACAAAAACCCTGAGAAATTATGGTCATATATAAAGGCTGTCAGCAGCACCAAATTAAGTGTCCAGTCACTCGGGAACGAGACAGGTTCCGATACTTCGGGTATCGAAGCAAAAGCAGAAGTATCGAATTCAGTTTTCAGACGTTCCTTTGTAAGATTGATACAAATGTTCTGTCCCAATTTACTTCTCACGCCCCTCCTAAGATTGATGTAGGTATTCATATAGTGACGTTAAGAAACAGTAGAAACCACTCAAATTAAACAAAGCTCCAGCGCCAGGTGGACAGTAGAATTAACCACTCTGTTACCGATAATATAGCGTAGATCCCTCAAACAAAAAACGTTTTCCAGAAGTTGGAAGAAGCACAGGCCACACCGAGTAACAAGTAGGGTAGCACAAAGTGATCCACAAAACATGGTCGAATAGCCTTGGCATCCATATGTTGTAGAACCGTAGATCGTAATGTCAGCTCAAAGATAATGAGGTATCTCGAATAGAATGGTCTCCTCCACGCCAGTCAGCATGGATACCGAATCATGTGAAACCAAAGTATCTCTTTTCTCACATGACATCCTGAAAGCTATGGGTGAAAACAGTCATGTAGGTGTGGTATTTCTCGACATCCGAACAGCATTTGACTTGGTACTACACAAGTGGGTTGTTAACGAAAGGACGATCAACAAACGAAATTTGAAAATGGACTGAGGATTTTTTGGTATTGTCTGAAAAAAAAAATGCTGTGAGTATATTTAGACAGCTCCTAATAACATCTGCCGAGGCGCAAAAATTTCAAGTTGCTTTAAATGTTCAGAAAAGTAAAATTTTGCACATTAGAAACGCAGTTATTACGATATCAGCAAGTTGCAAGTGGAGTCAGTCACTTCGCACTTGGGTGTAACAGTTTGTAGGGAGGTGAAATGGAATGATCACATAGGCTCAGTTGTAGGTAAAGCAGGTGGCAGAACTTAATCACCACGATAATAAGAGGGGATTAATTACAGTACCCACGGTAACATTTAAGCAGTCTTTCTTCCCGCGGTCCATACGTAAGGAACGGAAGGAATCCGTAGTACGTGGCACAATGGGATCTATGATCTATAGTGTGCTTCGCAGTGGTTGCAGAACATAGACCTAGATTTAAATGTAGTTCTTGCTGTTGTGGTGATCAGTCCGAAGTCAGGCTTGATGCAGCTCTCTGCACTACTCTGTGCCATGCAAGCCTCTCCATCTCCGAATAACTTCTGCAGCACACATCCATTTGAAACTTCTCACTGCACTCGTCTCTTGGTCTTCCTCTGCAACGTTCGCTTCCCATATATCCCTCCCCCTCCAATACTAATTTGAAGATACCTTGGTCTCCCAGAATGCCTCCTATCAGCCGATCCCTTCTTTGCGTCATATTATGCTACAACTTGTTTTCTCCCCAGTTCAGTACCACCTCACAGTTCCATGGTATACCCATCTAATCCTCCAGTATTCCTCTGTAGCGCAGCATTTAGAAAGCTTTTATTCCCTTCTAGTCTGAAACGTTCATCGTCCTTCATTCACCTCCGTACAATGCTGCACTCTAGACAAATACCCATAGAAAAGATTTCCATACACTTAAATTTTTTCTATATTAAAAAATGTCTCTTCTTCAGAAGCGCTTTTCTTGCCACTGTCGCCGGCCGGAGTGGCCGCACGGTTAAAGGCGCTACAGTCTGGAACCGCGCGAGCGCTACGGTCGCAGGTTCGAATCCTGCCTCGGGCATGGATGTGTGTGATGTCCTTAGGTTAGTTAGGTTTAAGTAGTTCTACGTTCTAGGGGACTTATGACCAAAAGCAGTTGAGTCCCATAGTGCTCAGAGCCACTTGAACCTTGCCACTGTCAGTCTACATTTTATATCCATCGTCACTGCCCAAATAGTAAGACTCATCTGCTAATTATAATTTCTCATTTCCTAATCTGATTCCCTCAGCATCGCCATATTTACTTCGAATATATTCCACTATCTCTGTCTTGCCTTTGTCGATATTCATCTTGTTGTTGTTGTCTTCAGTCCTGAGACTGGTTTGATGCAGCTCTCCATGCTACTCTATCCTGTGCAAGCTTCTTCATCTCCCAGTACCTACTGCAGCCTACATCCTTCTGAATCTGCTTAGTGTATTCATCTCTTGGTCTCCCTCTACGATTTTTACTCTCCACGCTGCCCTCCAGTACTAAATTGGTGATCCCTTGATGCCTCAGAACATGTCCTACCAACCGATCCCTTCTTCTAGTCAAGTTGTGCCACAAACTCCTCTTCTCCCCAATTCTACTCAATACCTCCTCAGTAGTTATGTGATCTACCCATCTAATCTTCAGCAATCTTCTGTCGCACCACATTTCGAAAGCTTCTATTCTCTTCTTGTCCAAACTATTTATTGTCCATGTTTCACTTCCATACATGGCTACACTCCATACAGATAGTTTCAGAAACGCTTTCCTTGCCATTGGCAGTCTGCATTTTATATCCTCTCTACTTCGACCATCATCAGTTATTTTGCTCCCCAAATAGCAAAATTCCTTTACTACTTTAAGTGTCTCATTTCCTAATCCCTAATTCCCTCAGCATCACCCGACTTAATTCGACTACAATCCATTATCCTTGTTTTGCTTTTGTTGATGTTCATCTTATACCCTCCTTTCAAGACACTGTCCATTCCGTTCAACTGTTCTTCCAAGTCCTTTGCGGTCTCCGACAGAATTACAATGTCATCGGCGAACCTCAAAGTTTTTATTTCTTCTCCATGGTTTTTAATACCTACTCCGAACTTTTCTTTTGTTTCCTTTACTGCTTGCTCAGTATACAGATTGAATAGCATAGGGGAGAGGCTACAACCCTGTCTACTCCCTTCCCAACCACTGCTTCCCTTTCATGTCCCTCGACTCTTATAACTGCCATCTGCTTTCTGTACGAATTGTAAATAGCCTTTCGCTCCCTATATTCATCTTATGTCCCCTTTCAAGACACAGTCGATTCCGCTCTGGTGCACTTACAAGTTCTTTGCTGTATCGGCAAACCTCAGAGTTTTTATTTCTTTTCCCTGAGCTTCTATTCCCTTTCCAACAAGGAATCACGATCTAGTGTGCCATTTATTTTCATTGCAGGACCCCTTTTGTTATCATCCGCAGCACCCTTACAGCACAGCGGTACGTCGACGATATCCTACGCCCCACTTTGTTTTTCTTCATGGTAAGCCATTCTGGGCTTACATCTCATCAGGATAATCCCCGCCTGCACACGGAGAGAATTTCTACTACTGCTTGTCTGCCTGCATAACATACGCCACCCTGGCCAGCAAGTTCGCCAGATATCTCCTCAATTTTGAACGTTCAGAGCATTATGGGTAAGTCCCCTCAACCATCTCGGTGGATTTTGGCAGGATATCCCTCACGAGGACTCCCAAAAACTCTATTAATGCCAAGCTGAATAACTGCTTGCGTAAGAGTCGGACCGAGGCGTTATTGAATTGAATTGCTCAATTTGTGACGCCCATTCACTTCAATAGATCATCCTATGTTTCTAAGATTGCAATAATATGTTTGTTTGTACATGTACATCATATCTACCGATTTCCGTCCCATTCGGAAATTCCTTCGTGGTGCACCTTCTTTTCTCTTAGTGCATGTCCATCATCACTGGGTTACTTTGAAGAGTACAGAAATGCCGTGTACTCGTGTTAGACAGCGTTGTCAGCATCTGACAGATTTTGAGAGGGGCCTAGTCGTGCGTTTCCATTTGGCCAACTGGTCGAATCGTGCAGTATACAAATGCGTAAGAGATTCAAATGGGTCATGGCCTGATGCTGGTCGACAGGCAGGGCAGGCTAACTTGTCTCATGGTTGCAATCGAACACCGCAAGCGAGGATCGTCGCATGGGGCACGAAGCACATTGTAAACTCTTCATATTTGCTCCTGCCATCTGAGAACAAGTAGTGGACTCCCTGTACCAACAGCCAGGCTATACCACAACACAAACGGCTGGGTCTGGAGTGGTGCTGTGACTGTGAAGCATCTACTGCTGCTGAATGTCATTGCATTGGGTTCACCGATGAGGTGCGGTTTTGCACCACCCCATATTGCTGTTGTCGACGAGTATGACGGCGACCAGGGCTGAAATCTCATTCTTCTAATGTTTTGGACAGGCACAGAGGTGTTACTCCTGGTGTTACGGTGTGGAGAGCCATCAGGTTTGATTTCAGGTCATGGTTTGTAGTGACTGAGGGAACTCTAACTGCACGACAGTAGCTCAAGGACATCCCGATCCTCATGTGTTACCTCTCTTGCAACAGTATAATGGTGCCGTTTTTCAACTAGACAATGCTTGACCACACACGCATGTATCGGTGAACTGTATGGGCGAGCCAATAAACTTCTTCTGGGTCTGTGTCCGCATTGTCAGTGAGTAAGACTCCCGATATTTCGGCAACTATTGGACTCGACTTTCCTCAAGGTGGTCTTTTTTTTCCCTAATGGCGGTTTACACATGGAAAATTCGGTCACACAGACACAGAAGAGTGCTATTGACTGTGACAATGTCAGTGGAAGTCTTCGCTTACATGAATCAGTTACGCTGCGGTACTACCGAGGCCAGAATGATTCCCAGATCTGTCACTGATAGAACATGGGTGGAGCCAGCTTGGACGCCAAGCCTTCCGAGTGCGACTATCCAGGAAATCAAGCACCATTTGCAAAGGTAGTGGGCCAACATCTGTCAAGAGAGGATACAACGGCTTTGACACATCAAGGACTCAAGGCTTGCAGCGTCATACTGATAAGTAGACTCATACTGCCAAGTTCTTTCTGAAATGGGCTCGGTTTTGTTAACTTCGGAATAAGACCACATATCCCCTTAACTCGTGCAGTTTCATTTCATTTCCTCCTCACCTTCTGGGTGTTTTTGATAGTTCCGTACCTCAAAAACGAAACCCTTATCAAATCACTTTGTTGTCTCTTTTTGTCTTAGCTGCGACTGTCTGTCTATCCGTCCGCCTGTCTGTCTCTCTGTGTCTCTGTCCGACTGTCAAAAAAAACTTTCGCTCAAGAACGGATGGTTGTACCAAGTTGAAGTTTATGCCACATACTAAGGTCTGTGACTCCTTAGCAGTGTAAAAGAGTGAAGCTTCTAACTCATTCAACAAATATATGAGGTGAATGCGTGATTTCTGTTTTTTTAGACATTTCAGGAGGAATAGACAACGCGCGTTCATATAACTAATTCGCCTAGATGGGCAATACATCCATCATCTTCAGCGTGGATGCACATTTACGTTTGACTCCAGCGGGAATCTAAAATTAGTGAGCCTGGAGGACGTGGATGGGGATTTCGAATAGGTGGCGCTGGATGGGAGTGAGAGTGAGTCGGCCGAGGAGCGTAACGAGGCAGTCCGCGCAAGTGCGATAAATACTGTGTCCGGGTGATGCTGTGGTTGACGCAACTGCCTAGTAAGCAGGAGGTCCCGGGTTGGAATCCCGGTCCGGCACACAATTTCCGTCGTCGCCTCTAATTGTGCTCACAGTTTCGATCAGCTGTTACCATTAATTCCTTTCCTTTCTGTCCCCTCCACCTTCACTTACATGACCACTCCTTAAAACCTATAGGTTACTTCCCATTGACCTAGAATCACGAAATTTGGCAAGGAGCAAGGTTTCACAGTACAAGTAAATAAAAAAACCTAAGATTATTAATTTGTAATTATGTCACACAAAAAATATTTCTTTTGTCGTTTTTTATCCAACTTCAAACTCAAGATTAAAGAGTTCTTGAGGGTTTTGCTTTCCCAGGACCAGTAACCTGTTAGTATCATTGTCGATAACAGGCAAAAAGCCCTCGATATTTTCGATTCCAAGGATCAAAAAGAGGTCATCAGTCCCCTACAACTTAGAACTACTTAAACCTAACTAACCTAAGGACATCACACACATCCATGCCCGAGGCAGGATTCGAACCTGCGACCGTAGCGGTCCCACGATTCCAGACTGACGCGCCTAGAGCCGCTCGGCCACACCGGCCGGCTCCAAGGATCGATGAACTGTCTATACACATATTTAAGTTTACGAGGTCTATCCAAAAAATTGCGTAACATTCGTAATTTCTCGCCAATAGTGTGTTGGAGTGAAATACGGTTGGCATCCCTGCACACACCTGTCTTTGATATGTAACTGACGAAAGTTTCATTGTTGTATGTCTTTTAGTTATTGTTCAGTGCTGTATTGAGTAGAACATTGTGTCGCGCAGCTCGCAAATTTCGAGATGGCATAGTTAGAGGAGCAACGCGTCTGCATTAGATTTTGTGTGAAACTCGAGGAAAACTTTATAGATACACAACAAATGATGCAGGGCTGAGGATTGCTTAAACTGTACTCGGTGTTACGAATGGTTCACAAGTTATAAAAATGGTCCTCGTTCAGGACACCCTTCGCCTTGTACCGACGACACTCGTGTCAGGAACGTCAACGAAACACTGCGTGTCAACCGAAGACTGAGTGTCCGAGAGATTGCAGAAGAATGTAACATTTCAGTTGGATCATGTCAATAAATCCTGACGCAGCATCTTCAAATGCATCGTATTGCCCCCATGTTCGTACCGCGACTCATGAGTCAAGACCAGAAAGACCTTCGCCTCGTAATCTTCGAAGAGCTTTTGGATCGCACAAATGAGGACGATGTTCCACAGAATCATAACTGGTGATGAGACGTGGGTCTACGGTTATGATGTTGAGACCAAGGTTCAGTCTTAAAAATGGGTCGGGAAAGATTCTTCAAGACCAAAAAGAGCTCGTCAGGTCAGATCAAATGTCAAATCCACGCAGATAGTTTTCTTTGACTTTGAAGAATTAGTTCATCATGAAATATTTCGAGTAGATCTCCGCACCATGTTACAGTTCTGGGTGGAGATTTTAATTTGCCGGATATAGACTGGGAGACTCAAACGTTCATAACGGGTGGCAGGGACAAAGAATCCAATGAAATATTTTTAAGTGTTTTATCTGAAAACTACCTTGAGCAGTTAAACAGAGAACCGACTCGTGGCGATAACATATTAGACCTTCTGGTGACGAACAGACCCAAACTATGTGAAACAGTTAACGCTGAACAGGGAATCAGCGATCATAAAGCGGTTACTGCATCGATGATTTCAGCCGTAAATAGAAATATTAAAAAAGATAGGAAGATTTTTCTGTTTAGCGAAAGTGACAAAAAGCAGATTAAAGAGTACCTGACGGCTCAACACAAAAGTTTTGTCTCAAGTACAGATAGTGTTGAGGATCAGTGGACAAAGTTCAAAACCATCGTGCAATATGCGTTAGATGAGTATGTGCCAAGCAAGATCGTAAGAGATGGAAAAGAGCCAGCGTGGTACAACAACCGAGTTAGGAAACTGCTGCGGAAAGAAAGGGAACTTCACAGCAAACATAAACATAGCCAAAGCCTTGCAGACAAACAAAAATTACGCGAAGCGAAATGTAGTGCGAGGAGGGCTATGCGAGAGGCGTTCAATGAATTCGAAAGTAAAGTTCTATGTACTGACTTGGCAGAAAATCCTAAGAAATTTTGGTCTTATGTCAAAGCGGTAGGTGGATCAAAATAAAATGTCCAGACACTCGCTCCGGTCGCAGGTTCGAATCCTGCCTCGGGCATGGATGTTTGTGATGTCCTTAGGTTAGTTAGGTTTAACTAGTTCTAAGTTCTAGGGGACTAATGACCTCAGCAGTTGAGTCCCATAGTGCTCAGAGCCATTTTTTTGTCCAGACACTCTGTGACCAAAATGGTACTGAAACAGAGGATGACAGACTAAAGGCCGAAATACTAAATGTCTTTTTCCAAAGCCGTTTCACAGAGGAAGACTGCACTGTAGTTCCTTCTCTAGATTGTAGCAGAGATGACAAAACAGTAGATATCGAATTTAGACGACAGAGGGATAGAGAAACAATTAAAATCGCTCAATAGAGGAAAGGCCGCTGGACCTGATGGGATACCATTTCGATTTTACACAGAGTACGCGAAGCAACTTGGCCCCCTTCTTGCAGCGGTGTACCGTAGGTCTCTAGAAGAGCGTAGCGTTCCACAGGATTGGAAAAGGGCAGAGGTCATCCCCATTTTCAAGAAGGGACGTAAAACAGATGTGCAGAACTATAGACCTATATCTGTAACGTCGATCAGTTGTAGAATTTTGGAACACGTATTATGTTAGAGTATAATGACTTTCCTGGAGACTACAAATCTACTCTGTAGGAATCAGCATGGATTTCGGAAAAGACGGTCTTGCGAAACCCAGCTCGCGCTATTCGTCCACGAGACTCAGAGGGCCATAGACACGGGTTCACAGGCAGATTCCGTGTTTCTTGACTTCCGCAATGCGTTCGATACAGTTCCACACAGTGGTTTAATGAACAAAGTAAGAGCATATGGGCTATCAGACCAATTGTGTGATTGGATTAAAGAGTTCCTAGATAACAGAACGCAGCATGTCATTCTCAATGGAGAGAAGTCTTCCGAAGTAAGAGTGATTTCAGGTGTGCCGCAGGGGAGTGTCATAGGGCCGTTGCTATTCGCAATATACATAAATGACCTTGTGGATGACATTGGAAGATCACTGAGGCTTTTTGCAGATGATGCTGTGGTGTATCGAGAGGTTGTAACAATGGAAAATTGTACTGAAATGCAGGAGGATCTGCAGCGAATTGACGCATGGTGCAGGGAATGGCAATTGAATCTCAATATAGACAAGTGTAATGTGCTGCGAATACATAGAAAGATAGATCCCTTATCATTTAGCTACAAAATAGCAGGTCAGCAACTGGAAGCAGTAATTTCCATAAATTATCTGGGAGTACGCATTAGGAGTGATTTAAAATGGAATGATCATATAAAGTTGATCGTTGGTAAAGCAGATGCCAGACTGAGATTCATTGGAAGAATCCTAAGGGAATGCAAGCCGAAAACAAAGGAAGTAGGTTACAGTACGCTTGTTCGCCCACTGCTTGAATACTGCTCAGCAGTGTGGGATCCGTACCAGATAGGGATGATAGAAGAGATAGAGAAGATCCAACGGAGAGCAGCGCGCTTCGTTACAGGATCATTTAGTAATCGTGAAAGCATTACGGAGATGATAGATAAACTCCAGTGGAAGATTCTGCAGGAGAAACGCTCAGTAGCTCGGTACGGGCTTTTGTTAAAATTTCGAGAACATACCTTCACCGAAGAGTCAAGCAGTATATTGCTCCCTCCTACATATATCTCGCGAAGAGACCATGAGGATAATATCAGAGAGACTAGGGTGCACACAGAAGCATACCGACAATCCTTATTTCCACGAACAATACGAGGCTGGAATAGAAGGGAGAACCGATAGAGGTACTCTGAGTACCCTCCGCCTGTAAGGTGTCAGGAAAATCCAACACCTTCCATGAAAACCCTGACATGATAAGCAAATCCAGTAGTATGTCACATAGCTCCGAATAAATCGTGACATTAAATCAACCAATGTAATACGAGTAACGAGTGAGCAAATGGAATACCACAGACTAACACAGGAATCCCTAAATGCATGTCATACCTTCCCACAGTGAGACAGACGCACTTCCAAGGGGAGAAACGAGAACAGAAGCCGAGAGCAGAACCGTGTTAAACTGGAAGGCCCTACGATAAGGGACGGACACCCACGTCGCCAGCTAATCGCTAGGATCACCCCCCATACCATGTTAAAAGCTAGAGCCCTCCAGAAGATCAGTATAGATCTTACGATAACACTAAAAGGGCCACACCAGCTGCAAGTTTTAGCGTGAGACTTTTTCGCGTCTCTGTTACGTTGCAAAAGATAAAAACATTGCCCCACCACGAAAAGTATAACGTTTCTCATTGGATAGACAGAATTTTTGTAGGCGGAGCTTAAGGTTAACATTGAGACCCTGACTGGTCAGATGAAAACACAGCCAGATAGTTTTTTTTAAACCAACTTCGGTAAATTGTAGTAAGGAGAAGTTAGGAGAAAGTTGCTTCCGAGACGGCGAGGTGAGCGGATCTGTGCTGCCCGCCGCTCCCTGACGAACACCGACAAGGTAATGAACGCATGCGATGCCGCATAACAGCGCATAAAGCTTCACTCAGAACTGCAGAAGTCTCATCTGTTACACCCCCTTTTTGCTTAATACTAGTGTCGATCGTCAATTAAAACTCGTGGTGTTCACATTTGCCACTTGAAGTAAAAATCTGAAACGCGATGATATTTCTGTTATATACACTCCTGGAAATTGAAATAAGAACAGCGTGAATTCATTGTCCCAGGAAGGGGAAACTTTATTGACACATTCTTGACACATTCCTGGGGTCAGATACATCACATGATCACACTGACAGAACCACAGGCACATAGACACAGGCAACAGAGCATGCACAATGTCGGCACTAGTACAGTGTATATCCACCTTTCGCAGCAATGCAGGCTGCTATTCTCCCATGGAGACGATCGTAGAGATGCTGGATGTAGTCCTGTGGAACGGCTTGCCATGCCATTTCCTCCTGGCGCCTCAGTTGGACCAGCGTTCGTGCTGGACGTGCAGACCGCGTGAGACGACGCTTCATCCAGTCCCAAACATGCTCAATGGGGGACAGATCCGGAGATCTTGCTGGCCAGGGTAGTTGACTTACACCTTCTAGAGCACGTTGGGTGGCACGGGATACATGCGGACGTGCATTGTCCTGTTGGAACAGCAAGTTCCCTTGCCGGTCTAGGAATGGTAGAACGATGGGTTCGATGACGGTTTGGATGTACCGTGCACTATTCAGTGTCCCCTCGACGATCACCAGTGGTGTACGGCCAGTGTAGGAGATCGCTCCCCACACCATGATGCCGGGTGTTGGCCCTGTGTGCCTCGGTCGTATGCAGTCCTGATTGTGGCGCTCACCTGCACGGCGCCAAACACGCATACGACCATCATTGGCACCAAGGCAGAAGCGACTCTCATCGCTGAAGACGACACGTCTCCATTCGTCCCTCCATTCACGCCTGTCGCGACACCACTGGAGGCGGGCTGCACGATGTTGGGGCGTGAGCGGAAGACGGCCTAACGGTGTGCGGGACCGTAGCCCAGCTTCATGGAGACGGTTGCGAATGGTCCTCGCCGATACCCCAGGAGCAACAGTGTCCCTAATTTGCTGGGAAGTGGCGGTGCGGTCCCCTACGGCACTGCGTAGGATCCTACGGTCTTGGCGTGCATCCGTGCGTCGCTGCGGTCCGGTCCCAGGTCGACGGGCACGTGCACCTTCCGCCGACCACTGGCGACAACATCGATGTACTGTGGAGACCTCACGCCCCACGTGTTGAGCAATTCGGCGGTACGTCCACCCGGCCTCCCGCATGCTCACTATACGCCCTAGCTCAAAGTCCGTCAACTGCACATACGGTTCACGTCCACGCTGTCGCGGCATGCTACCAGTGTTAAAGACTGCGATGGAGCTCCGTATGCCACGGCAAACTGGCTGACACTGACGGCGGCGGTGCACAAATGCTGCGCAGCTAGCGCCATTCGACGGCCAACACCACGGTTCCTGGTGTGACCGCTGTGCCGTGCGTGTGATCATTGCTTGTACAGCCCTCTCGCAGTGTCCGGAGCAAGTATGGTGGGTCTGACACACCGGTGTCAATGTGTTCTTTTTTCCATTGCCAGGAGTGTAGTAACATGAAGATCAAAGGTGTGTAAATAGGGTACAAGGTCAAACATAATGCAACAGTGGAGTGACTGGCATTCGTAGATGACATTGCACTCCTTAAATGAAACTGGACAAGAGGCAAAGACAGCACTAAAAAATCTAGCCGAAACAGCAGAAAAGATCGGACTGAAGATTGCATATAAGATAATGTTCAAATGAGTGTGAAATCTTATGGGACTTCTACTAAGGTCATCAGTCCCTAAGCTTACACACTACGTAACCTAAATTATCCTAAGGACAAATACACACACCCATGCCCGAGGGAGGACTCGAACCTCCGCCGGGACCAGCCGCACAGTCCATGACTGCAGCGCCTGAGAGCGCTCGGCTAATCCCACGAGGTGCATATAAGAAGACGAAGACATTGAACACAGTCTGACTGAAAGATAAATGGCCGAGTGGTTGAGAAAGTCAACAGTTTTCGTTATTTGGGGAGAAGATTACTGGTGGTATACAGAGCAACAGTAGCGCAGTAGATAGGGCACAGCTTTTGCAGAAGCTCAGATATGCGGTGAAAACAACGTGTGGCAAGAAAAATCTGTCACGTAATGCCAAATTGCGACGTTACACAGCAACTGTAAGAAATGCTGCACTGTATGCATCAGAAACTATCACACTCGGCAAGAGAGCTTGTATACAGCTGGAGGAGGAAGAGCGGAAAATTTTGAGAGACATATGGGGCACCGGAAAACATGGAGATATCTGGATACACAGAACACGACAGGTGGTGTATGAAAATACTGAACCCATATCGAGCGAGATACAGAAGAGGTTATCCCGGCGGGGTCAGGGATTTTCTCTGCCTCGTGATGGCTGGGTGTTGTGTGATGTCCTTAGGTTAGTTAGGTTTAAGTAGTTTTAAGTTCTAGGGGACTGATGACCATAGATGTTAAGTCCCATAGTGCTCAGAGCCATTTGAACCATTGGAACAGAAGAGGTTAGAATTTGTTGGGAACGTCATGAGGATGAATGAGGAGAGGTTGACAAAGAAGATATGGAATGCAACATGTCATACGGGAAACAGATGAGTGAAGGAAGTCAGAGATGACTGGAAGGCTGTAGGAATAAACGAAAGGAATTTTCAGGCAGTAGTACAGGACAGGGAGAGGTATAAAGGGTTGGTGGATGGTCATAAGCGACCGGACACCAAAATCAGAGTTGTCTTAACAGAAGAAGAAAGAAACAGAAGAAGAAAGAAACAAAAGAAGCGAGAGAATGAAGAGGTATTGGGAAGAAAGAAGACGTGTAAAAGAAGCCACACGTCATCCTGAAGGATCCTAACGAAGAAGAAGAAGAAGAAGAAGAAGAAGAAAACCTTGTTGAAAGGACGAAGATTTGCAACGATAGACGAGAGTGGAAAAAAAAAATCACAGACGGCGCTTCGCGCGATCTAGTAAGAGGCGTACCGAGACTGCTTCCGGAAGTGGAAACGGTGTTGGAGCGGTGTATCAATTGTGGAGGAGAGTATTTCGAAGAAGACCATGCACAATAAGCAAAAAGTAGGCGTATAAAAATTTTGTGGACAAACTTTCGGAAATTTTTGAACAGACCTCGCATGCGGAACGCTTAAGCACGAGTACTGTCGGACAATGTATGTTCATAACTCCACAGAAAGAGTAACTATTGTTTGATTTATATTTCTTTCACTTATTATGTTGTAAGTTGCATTGAAAACACATTATGTGAAACACCATGTATCCATCAAATAACATTTAAATAGAATGTTTCACAACGAAACTATTTTTACGTATTTCACGTAGTTACAAGGGTTGCCAACATATGGCAACACACTCTTTAGGTACGGCAATGCTATGAATAGCTCGTAACGGCAACAAAAATATTACTTCTGTATTACCGGATGTCACAGGACACGCCGAATGTTACTCTTCAGGGGTTTCTTGTGGACGCCACATGCTATTATGCGGCAAGTGCTGCGTCAGGGCCGCCCACTTTGGCTGACCGTGCGGCGGAACGCAGACGAACTAATCCCGCTGAGTCACGCCTCTGCCAGACCGGCTGCGCTCGGCGCCGTCTGCGGATCGATCCCCGGCGGGCGCGGAGTGGCGCGATCTGAGTCCTCCTATAGCGCGCCGTCTCGTCCACGCTGGGCTGTTCGCCGAGGTCTCCCAGCTGGCTGATGACTCTAGCGGGTCGCGCGCGCGCGAGCCACACACACACACACACACACACACACTCCGAAACTTCCTGCGTCACACATGTGCAAGTGTACACAGTGAGAACGGGATATCTGCTATTATCGTGTCGGATCTCCTTTTGGCTGGCGTAGCGCAGCAGATCGACGTGACATGGAGTCAACAAGTCGCTCGAAGTCACCTGCAGATATATTGGGCCATCCTGCCTCTATAGCCGCCCATAACTGCGAAAGTGCTGCCGCTTCTGTACACGAGCTGACCTCTCGATTATGTCCCATAAACGTTCGTGGGATTCATGTCGGGCGATCTGGAAGGCCAAATCATTCTCTGGAATTGTCCTGGATGTTTTTCAAACTAATCACGAACAGTTGTGGCCCAGTGACTTAGTGCATTGTCGTCCATAAAAATTCCACAGTTATTTGGGAACATGAAGTCTATGAATTTCTGCAAATGGTCTGCAAGTAGCCGAACATAACCATTTGCAGTCAATGACCGGTTCAGTTGGACCAGAGGACCCAGTCCATTCCACGTAAACACAAAAAATGGTTCAAACGGCTCCGAGCACTATGGGACTTAACTTCTGAGGTCATAAATCCCCTAGAACTTAGAACTACTTAAACCTAACCTAAGGACATCAAACACACGCATGCCCGAGGCAGGACTCGAACCTGCGACCGTAGCGGCCGCGCGGTTCCAGACTGTTGCGCCTAGAACCACTCGGCCACGCAAACACAGCCTACACCATTATGGAGCAACCACCAGCTTGCACACTGCCGTAGCTTCCTGGGATCCGATCCACTGTCGAACCCTACCATCAGCACCGAAATCGGGACCCATCTGATCAGGGCACGGTTGTGCAGTCGTTTGGGGTCCAACCTGTATGGTCACGAGCCCAAGAGAGTCGCTGCAGGCGATGTCGTGTTGTTAGCAAAGGTTCTCACTCGGTCGTCTGCTCCCACAGGCCATTAACGCACATTTCGCCACAGTCTCCTGTCGGATACTTTCGCCGTGCGTTCACGCTGGTTTCTGCTGCTTCTCCACGCACTGTTGCTTGCCTGTTAGCACAGACAACACTACGCAAGCGCCGCTGCTCTCGTTCGTTAAGTGAAGGCCGTCGGTCACCGCGTTGTCTATGGGGAGAGATAATGCCTGAAATTCAATATTCTCGGCCCACTCTTGACACTGGGGATCTAGGAATACTGAATTCCCTGAGGATTTCCGAAATTGAATGTCCCATACTTCTAGCTCCAACTACCATTGCAGGTTCAAAAGCTATTAATTCCCGGCGGGCGGCCATAATCAAGTTGTAAACCTTTTCACACGAACCACGTGAGTGCAAATAACAGCTCCGCCAGTGCACTGCCCTTTCATATCTCGTGCACGCGATACTACCGCCATCTGTATGCTATTTTCACATCGCTATCTCATGACTTTCGTCACCTCAATGTAAGACCCTCACCTGATTACTTTGGCTTAAGGAATTGTTGGGAGTTACTAACACGTCGACAAAAGTTTTGCATCACTCCTTTACTTTGAATTTCATGACGTAGAAAGTAAAAATTGGTTAGACAGCATTTGTATATAATCATTTGTAATGCGTCCAGATCACCGAATCAAATAAATAAATTTATTCACAGCACACCTGAGCAAAGTCAATACGTGGTTGAACGTCCCCTTCCTCGGATTCTGCCGTGAATCAGTTGTAGCAAACCAGTTCATCATGCCAGCCCTGGTCAAGACTGCTCCACTTTTTAATGGTGATCCTGCGTAAGTTGCGGAGAATTCTCGGTCATTGTCGACTTCCAAAAACAGCTCGTTTCAGTCTATTCCACACATGTCCGATTGTGTTCATGTCCGGGGAACAGGCAGGTCACTGCAGTCTGCAGCGTACAGCAAGATGAACACGAGAGTTATCATCCACGAGATGAAATTCTCACCAAAATGTTAGTGATACAGTCCCACTATTGGTTATAGAATCTCGCCCCTGCACCGTACATCAGTGGGGTTGCCCTCAACAACGACCAGAAATGTACGCTTGTCCCATATAAAGCCACCCCATAGCATCACTCCACAAGACCTCACTGACATGGGAGACGTGTTGTTGGAGGCATTTGGTGTTACCGCGTTGTCTCCAAACACGTTATCAGTAAGAATGAGATTTTCACTCTGCAGCGGAGTGTGCGCAGATATGAAACTTCCTGGCAGATTAAAACTGTGTGCCCGACCAAGCTGAGAGTACCGGGCGTGAGGCGTGCTTCGGTAGCTCAGTTGGTAGAGCACTTGCCCGCGAAAGGCAAAGGTCCCGAGTTCGAGTCTCGGTCGGGCACACAGTTTTAATCTGCCAGGAAGTTTCATATCAGCGCACACTCCGCTGCAGAGTGAAAATCTCATTCTGGAAACATCCCCCAGGCTGTGGCTAAGCCATGTCTCCGCAATATCCTTTCTTTCAGGAGTGCTAGTTCTGCAAGGTTCGCAGGAGAGCTTCTGTAAAGTTTGGAAGGTAGGAGACGAGGTACTGGCAGAAGTAAAGCTGTGAGTACCGGGCGTGAGTCGTGCTTCGGTAGCTCAGTTGGTAGAGCATTTGCCCCCGAAAGGCAAAGGTCCCGAGTTCGAGTCTCGGTCGGGCACACAGTTTTAATCTGCCAGGAAGTTTCACGTTATCAGTGATTGTTACGTGTAACTGTCATGTTTTATGTTTTTCTACTATGTTGTAATTGTAAATTAATCTGCTTTCCCATTCTTAAACTTTAGTGTATACGTGTTTTGAATGTGAGCTGGCCGCGGTGGCCGAGCGGTTCTAGGCGCTTCAGTTCGGAATCGCGCGACTGCTACGGTCGCAGGTTCGAATCCTGCCTCGGGCATGGATGCGTGTATGTCCTCAGGATAGTTAGGTTTACGTAGTTCTAAGTTCTAGGGGACTGATGACCTCAGATGTTAAGTCCCATAGGGCTCAGAGCCATTCGAACCATTTGATTTGAATGTGAACCTGAACAATGCAGGCGTGTTTACGAGAAAGCTGTCTGATGAAAGAGTCGCCGAATCAGTCTGAAACTGTATAACTGTACTGCAAATAACTTTTATGTATATAAAAAAAATGCCGCGCTGTCTGAGGCGTCCTGTCACGGTCCTCGCGGCTCCCCCGTCGGAGGTTCGATTCCTCCCTCGGGCATGGGTGTGTCTGTTGTCCTTAGCGTAAGTTAGTTTAAATTAGATTAAGTAGTGTGTAAACTTAGGGACCGATGACCTCAGCAGTTTGGTCCCATAACAACTTACCACAAATTTCCAAATTTTTAAAAAAATTATAAAACGTAAAACTGTATACTCAAAAAGCAGTTCTGAAAAACTCTTTATCGTGCAGTGCAGTGAACAGAGCTACAATGCTTGACGTCACATAACTAACGTAATGAACATTGCACAGAAAATTACAAATCTAAAGAATTAATTTCCAAAATGCTTTCAATAAATGTCCTGGAAATTAATGTACGCAAAGGACTACATAAAATTCCAAACATTAAATGACACTAAGCGGATGTAACACTTCACAGTAACAATGAGACTGTCTGCACAACAAATAAAATCTGAGCAAACTTTGCCTACATTTTTAAATTCAACGTTTTACTAAGAGTGATCTTACTCCGTCCAGACTGCGACGCTAAACTGGCCCTAACAAATTTTGTGGCTTACCTTGTGGCAACGGAAATTTGGTACTGCTCGAAAGTCATGAAAATAAAAAAAATGCAGAGCAGCAACGAACCAACTAAAGAAAAGAAACCTTGTCCAGCGTAGTGCAAGGAAAAGCAGCTGTGCATAGCAGCGTATTTCGCTCAGTGCAATGCGGTAACACACAACTGCAAAAGAAAATATTCATGAAAAGACATGAGTAGAAACTCGAATTAGTAAATAACTGAAAAGAGACTAGCGTTCAAAAACTATATTGTGAATAATCAAACTCATTCCTTGACAATTAAAACCATCTTTACAAAAATCACTTCTTATTAAAAAACATACACACATCAAAAAAAGTCTTGAATCACTCCAGTTCCCAGAACTCCTGAACATAGACGTTGACTTTGGATATTGTATCACAGACACAGTCCCTTTGACTGTTCAGAGATGTCACTAAACCCGCCCAAGGATGTAAACAACCGTGCATGAGCAGCGTCTATTAGACGAAGGGGGTCCGACAGTCAATCAGTTCCAGTCATTCCACCAGGACGGAGGTACACGGCTCGTGTTATCTGTAGTTAGACCATGCCTAGACGGTCAATACCGCGGTTCGATTGCGTCCTCATTGTTACTTTGTGCCAGGAAGGGCTCTCAACAAGGGAAGTGTCCAGGTGTCCAGGTGTCTCGCAGTGAACCAGAGCGGTGTTGTTCGGACATTGAGGAGATACAGAGAGACAGGAACTGTGCTGGACATGCCTCGCTCGGACCGTCCAAGGGCTGCTACTGCAGTGGATGACAGCTACCTACGGATTATGGCTCGGAGCAACTCTGGCAGCAACGCCACCATTTTGAATAATGCTTTTCGTGCAGCTACAGGACGCCATGTTAAGACTCATACTGCGCGCAACAGGCTGCATGATGCGCAACTTTAGTCCCGACGTCCATGGCGAGGTCCATCTTTGCAACCACGACACCATGCAGCGTGGTACTGATGGGCCCAACAACATACCGAATGGACCGCTCAGGATTGGCATCACGTTCTCTTCACCGATGCGTGTCGGATATGCCTTCAACAAGACAATCGTCGGAAACGTGTTTGGAGGCAACCCGGTCAGGCTGAACGCCTTAGACACACTGTCCAGCGAGTGCAGCAAGGTGGAGGTTTCCAGCTGTTTTGGGGTGGCATTATGTGAGGCCGACGTACGCAGCTGGTGGTCATGGAAGGCGCCGTAACGGATGTACGATACGTTAATGCCATCCTCCGACCGATAGTGCAACCATATCGGCAGCATATTGGCGAGTCATTCGTCTCCGTGGACGACAATTAGCGCCCCCCCCCCCCCCCCCCCCCGTGCACTTCCTTCAGGATAACGACATCACTCGACTAGAGTGACCAACATGTTCTCCAGACATTGAACCCTATCGAAAATGCCTGGGATAGATTGAGGAGTGGGACAATCTGGACCAACAGTGCCTTGATGAACTTGTGGATAGCATGCCACGACGAATACAGTCACGCATCAATGCAAGAGGACGCGCTATTGGGTATTAGGGGTACCGGTGTGTATAGAAATCTGGACCACCACATCTGAAGGTCTCGCTGTATGGTGGTACAACATGTAATGTGTGGTTTTCATGAGCAATAAAAAGGGCGGAAATGATGTTTATGTTGATCTCCATTCCAATTTTCTGTACAGGTTTAGGAACTCTCGGAACCGAGGTAATGCAAAACTTTTTCTTATGTGTGTATCACACTGCCATATAGTACGTTACTGAAACGGCAAAGGAGTAGTCAAACTGTAGCCCTGAATTCTAGCCATGTGAACAGACAATTTTGCTTAATCTCGTCTCGACATCAAATTAACTGACCCTAAGCCATAAAGAGTAAATCCAGAAAATTTGCTTTTCAGCAATTCGTCATAAAGTACGCGCGAGCCAGCAAATGGGGCAACAACTGATGAGCCAAAACATTATGACCATCTGCTTAACGGCTTATTTGTCCTTCTTTGGAACGAAATACATCGCTGATTCTGCTGATGAGGGATACGAGAGCTTGTTAGTAGGTTTGTGGACGTATGTGTCATTAAATGTCTACGCACATGTCGTGCAATTAGCGTAAATATCGGACCGCTGATTTGCGTATAAGGTGATGGCGCGCAGTAGCGACCCAGTTAGGCTCCACAAGATTTACATCAGGCGAATTTGGTCACCGAGACCTCAACATGAGTTCACTATAATGCTGATCAACCCACTGTAACACTGTACTGGCTCCGAGACACGGATTGCTGAAAGACGATACCGCCGTCGGGTAAGATATCAAACACGAAAGGATGCATGTGATTCTCAGCAGTCAGCGTGCCTTCGTTTACTATAAAAAATCCTATGCAAGCGCAGAGGAATGTCTCTCATAACATAATACTGCTTCCACCAGCCTGCGTCCGTGGCGCGCTGCACATTTCGAGCAGCCTGGGTTTGTGGATACGAGAACCGACCTAGTGTAGAAAAAATGTGATTCACCTGAAGAGCCGACACGTTTCCATTGATTGACGGTCGATTCCCGATGGTCCCCCCACTGCGATCGTAGCTAACGATGTCGTTGGGTCAACATGTAAACACGTAGGGATGGTCTGCTGCGGAGCTCCATATTCAACCATGTACGATGAACGGTGAGCTCCGAAACACTTGCGTGTGCACAAGCATTGTGCTGTTTCGGCAGAGATACTCCAAGTCACCATCCATCCTACTTTACAGAGTAGACAAGCCTCCGAACCACACGTTCTTTGAAGAGTCGTGGGCTTCCAACCATTTAGCGCCTACGGTAGTTTCATTGTCCTTCTACCTCTCTCCATAGATGCTCACGACAGTAGCACGTGAACAGTCGACCAGGTCCGCCGTTGTCGAGCTGCACGTTCACAGGCAGTGCGTAATAATAATCTGCCTTTGTCAACGTCGCTTGTGTCAATGGATTTCTCCATTTGCAGCCCATAGCTAGGATGATCCCCCATCCGTGTCTGCTCCGCTTACATACTTCTGTTACCGCGTCACGTGCCCGCATCGCCATCAGGCAGCATCCAAAGTCGCAAGGGGGTGTGGTCATAACGTTTTGGCTTATCGGTGTATCTTCAAACTTCTCAAATCAGTCTTTACCAAATCATACTTCCCAAAAACCAATATCCTCTGTATTTGCATCTCTGTGTTCTGCTAGTTATTAGGTCTACAACTTTGCTTCCGCCGTTTGGCAATAGACGGCAGTAGCGGCAAGTGGGGTTCAGGTGGTTGGTCGTAGGTGTAATACAATAAGCTTAGTCATCTAATTTCATAAAAATATTAGTCGATTTGTGATTGCATCAGAAGGCTGTTCTCGATTAAGTACGTCAACTTACGTACCCATTTCTCGGCCTTTGAGGGAAGTTTTCATTTTCTGCTTTAACATGAATAAATCTGCGGCTGTGGCTCTTAAAATGCTGGGTAAGACCAATGGTGAGGGAACTATTAGTGGAAGAACGTGCAGAGAATATTTTCAACGTCTTAAGAACGGTGATTTTGATGTCGAAGACCGGCATGGCCGGAGTGGCCTAGCGGTTCTAGGCGCTACAGTCTGGAACCGCGCGACCGCTACGGTCTCAGGTTCGAATCCTGCCTCGGGCATGGATATGTGTGATGTCCTTAGGTTAGTTAGGTTTAAGTAGTTCTAAGTTCTAGGGGACTGATGACCTCAGAAATTAAGTCCCATAGTGCTCAGAGCCATTTGAACCATTTTTGAACCGGCATGGCGGTGGAAGACAGAACGTTTTCGTATCTACTGAAACAGACGAAGACAGTCACATGACATCATTATTAAAAACAATTGATGCGTTAGAGCCCAGCACTGAAACCCAAACGGCCAAAATACAGTGACAGACACGTAAAGGTAATTTTGCAGCAGGTCAGTGGTCGACCCCATGTCGCAAAAGCCGTCGAAGTATACACGGAAACGTTGAAATGAGAAGTCCTATCCCTCCCGCCGTATTCTCCATACGTTGCTCTCTCTGACTACCACCTTTTTCGATTAGTGGCATACAGTCTGGCTGACCAGCACTTTCGATCATATGAATAAGTGCAAAATTGAATCGATTCATGGATCCCCACAAAAGACGCCCGGTTATTCTGCCACGAGATTCGTATGCTATCCGAAAGATAAGAGAATGTAGTGGCCAGCGATGGCAAATGCTATGAACTATTAATTTTTTTGTAACTTTTTCACAATAAAGCCCCGAAATTCAATAAAAAACGGCGGAAGCGAAGTTGTAGACTTTGTATTTTCACACCGCACAGCAGCGTAACCAACACCTGACTCTCACTTATTTCTCTCTGAATGCTACTGACAACCAAAGATCATACTGCTTGTACTCAGAATTTCTGTGGCGTAAAATATCGGCTATTGAAGACTTCTGTTTGAAAAATATCCAGTACACAAATATGAAGTACGACACATCGAATAAAAATAGAGCTCACATCACTTTCATTGAATACCAAAAAATAAACTAGTAACCTTACACATGGTACAAACGGATGTTAGTTTCGTCAGTAAAGAGCATGCGACACCAATCCTGTGGCGTTCATTCTGCATGTTTTCTTGCCCATCTCTAGCGGAGTCCAAGGCGTTGTGGTGTGCGACGAAGGTGATACGTGGCGCCTTGTAGCTTCTTCTAACGCCAAATTAAGTTCTGGATCACTCAGCGCACAGTACCGAGTGGGGTAGCGCAGTGCCTAGCATACTGGACTGGCATTGGGCAAGACGATGTTCCACACCTGCATCCGGCCATCCAGATTTAGGGTTTCCGTGATTTCCCAAAATAGCTTAAGGTAGATGCCTGTATGGTTCCTTCAAAAGGGCACGCCCAGTTTCCTTCATCCTACCCTAATCCGAGCTTCTGCTCTGTGTCTAAAGACGTTGTTGCCGACGGGACGTTAAATACTAATGTACTCCTCCTCACTAAGTTGTTTTTCTTTATTTCTTCGGTGACTTGTGGCATACTGCTCTTCAATTGTCTAAAAGGAATTATAGTAATGTGTTCAGTGCTACCACAGAAATATGCGACCACTGTCCTGCGAGAGCTTAGCGCAAGGGTCTGTTTTATTGGTTTTGCTTCATCTTAGGACACCCAGACAGATAACTGGAACAGAGTTTCCGGCTCTTTTGCGTATTTCCAAGTTCATCTCTAGTTACGATGTTGTGTCGTATTTTGCATTCCCTCGCTCGAATTTTTCGTGTTCCCTTACACTAGTTTACAGTAGCCTGATGTTGTGCTCAGGTGAAATTGTGCGGAATCCATCGGGACCAGGTCTTTTTCACAGCTAAATGTTCATTTAGTTTCGAACGTACTCCGGATTTCAGCACGCCTGAACAGGGCGCCTCTATCTCACACACCGTCAAACGACGATAGTTTTCAATCGCTTTGCGCACATCTGTTTTTTTATTCTCTTTTTTTATCAGGTAGGCCAACACTTTCTGCCAATTTCACTTTCTTATAAGTTCTTCTTTTATTTTCTTCCAGGAGTTCTTCATCTGTTCATTATGTTTTTTATACCTGCCTTCTGACCACTCCATACCAATTTTTTTCATTCTTCTACCTTCGAATCCTTCCATATTCACTATTTTTTCGCCAAACGCTTCTGTTAGTTGTTTCTTCAGCTTTTATATAGATATATTTTTTTTACTTCGTGGATCCACCTTGTCGTTGCCATCTTATCCCACAAATATTTGAAGATGTTTTTGGTTAAGCTACTGTCTTGCATTCGCTATAAGTGTACAAAAACCAACAGCCCTATTTTTCCCATTACTTCTGATACGTTTCAGCCTTTCATAATTTTTCGTGGACCTAATGTCTTCCTAATGATTTATCTAAATGATAGTTCACTGCTAGACTTTCGCTTCCATATACACATTCTGACTTCACGACTGTACTGTAATGCCCTGGTTTTCATTTTTAGACAGGCTTATTTTGTTGTAAGAGTCTTTGGTTATACCATATGTGCTATCCCTTGTATGTATCCTTTACTGTATAGCAGCTTTTTCCAAACCATTTTCTGGATTATCTCGCCAAGATATTCAGGTTTTTAACTCTTTCAATTTGGCCAATATCTGTTTTCAGAAATTTCGATGTACTTTTAATGTTTGTAAAAGAAATGGATTTCTCCCCAGAGATTCTTAAACAGGCCCTACTGGCTATTTGTTCTAAAAGACTAATTTGTATTACAACAGATGTCACATTTTCAGAAAGTATAGGAAACTCATCTGCAAATGCGAGATAATTTATTCTAATATTTTTGTTTCCTCTTCGCAGAATTATTGGTGAAATCTTATATTCAATCAGTTTTTCATTGTAAATTCTTACTATTTTTTGTAGAACACAATTGAAAAGAATTGGTGATGGGTCACCACCTGCGCTTATTTCGAAAGACTAACATACGAGGTGCGGCTAGAAAAAAACCGGACTGATGCTGGAAAAAACATTTATTTACAATTATTTACAATTTCATGTTATCTCCTTCAATGTACTCTCCTCCTCGGTCTCTACACCGCTCCATACGAATTTTCCACTGTTCATAGCAATGCTGCAGATCATTTTCGGCAAGTCCATACATTACTTCCGTCGGTTTTTCTTTTACTGCTTCAACAGTCTCAAATCTAGTTCCTTTCAAAGCTGACTTGACTTTAGGGAAAAGAAAAAAGTCACAGGGGGCCAAATCAGGTGAGTAGGGTGGATGATCTAAGATGGGAATGTTGTGTTTTGCCAAAAACGTCTTCACTGACAACGCACTGTGAGCTGGAGCATTGTCTTGGTGAAGGATCCATGACTTTTTGCTCCACAAATCGTTCAGTTTTCTCCGTACTCGCTCACGTAGGGTAGCCAGGACGCTAATGTAGTAATGCTGATTCACTGTTTGTCCCTCTGGTACCCAATCAATGTGCACAATCCCTTTGATGTAAAAAAAAAAAAAACGATCATCATTGCCTTGAATTTCGATTTTCACATTCGTGCTTTTTTTTGTCGTGGAGAACCAGGAATTTTCCAATGCATCGATTGGCGTTTAGTTTCGGGATCGTAAGTAAAAAACCACGATTCATCGCAAGTAATAACATTTTGTAAGAAGGTGGGATCACTTTCAATGTTTTCGAGGATGTCAGAACAAATCATTCTTCGGCGTTCCTTTCTGTTCAATTGTGAAACACTTTGGAACCATTTTTGAACACACTTTGTTCATGTTGAAACTTTCATGAAGAATCTGCCTAACACTTTCCTTGTCAACTCCTGTTAACTCAGACACTGCTCTGATTGTTAAACGGCGATCTTGTCGAACAAGTTTACCGATTTTTTCAATGTTTGCATCAGTTTTTGCTGACAATGGCCTGCCAGTACGAGTGGCATCACTGGTGTCTTCGCGGCCATCTTTAAATCGTTTAAACCACTCAAACACTTGTGTTCGCGATAAACAATCATCGCCATACACTTGTTGTAACATTACAAACGTTTCACTTGCAGATTTTCCTAGTTTGAAACAAAATTTGATGTTAACACGCTGTTCTTTCTGTACACTCAACATTTTCCGACGCACAGACAAAACGTCAACTACTTAAAACAGACGCCACGGGCAGACTGAGTGCAGGAGGCAGATGAAACTCGAGCAGTAGGCGGAGCGAGAGTCACGTGACAGGCCACGCGACTTTCGGCCTTACTGCATTCGTTTTATTGTTTCACCGGTACTAGTCCGGTTTTTTTCTAGCCACACCTCGAATTTCTCCAATAAATTTCACTTTGGATGCCGTGTCTGTGTTTCACAAGTTAGGTTTGCTAATTTAGAGTCTACACCCAATTTTCGGATTATGTTAGTTATAGTAAATCTGTCAGCGGGATTCAGCAAACATTACTAGAATATCTTTAGAATTCAGTAACCAGTGGCGAGTGATTTCAGTTTGGAACCGCGCGACCGCTACGGTCGCAGGTTCGAATCCTGTCTCGGGCATGGATGTCTGATGTCCTTAGGTTAGTTAGGTTTAAGTAGTTCTAAGTTCTAGGGAACAGATGACCTCAGATGTTAAGTCCCATAGTGCTCAGAGCCATTTTTGTGGCGAGTTATTGACATCAGATTAAATTTTTGTTTTTATTTTATTTTTATTTATTTATTTATTGTTTTACACAAAAACAAATTCTGGTCTACTTTCTCAAAATTCATCGCTCCTGTTAATTCGACCAAGTCGAAAATCTGGAAATCAATTTTAAACAGTATTTCTTAAAGGTAACTGATGATCAAAAGTTGAACGAGGTGATCTGAGGCATTGTTATTGTAGGCCAGGAAAAACTTAAAAACTATTCTTGTCAAATGTCCATTTTCCCACGACCCTGTTTCTTTAAACGCTCACGGTAAACAAACTACCCCGCCATTTCCGAGCTGCAACTATATTAAAAATAAACTATGGAAAAACATGAAACAAGAGTGGTGTCACGTTAAAAGGTAAAGGTGAACATCGTATTTACCAAATATACACAGTTGGTTGAGGTACACAAGGTTGGATCTATCTCCGTTCACTCACCTATGCGTTTATTTCTTCCACTCGCAAAACTACTTAAAAAATCGTCATGCATGATGCTCTCAAGGGCTTTGCCGTTTTTCCCTTCTAGAGAGGCGCGAAAATACGTCTGCAGCAAACTGCTAGTCCACTGCCTCAGGGTTGTTTGATTTTTACGGAAGTAGTCATAGCATAAGGCCACAGTTCAAAATCGAAAAACAGACTCCCACTAATGAGCTATGGCAAATACACTTCCTGACTAAGTGAAGCATCCAGAAGACATGGCTGGACGTCAGTGTAACTTCGAGCACGTGCACACCACTGGCGGGTATGTAAATGATAAGAGCTGCTATTCTCTGTGGCAGGTAGAACGACCACCACAGTGCATTAATATTGTCCGTGTTTTGTGTTTTTACCGAGCCTGACAGAAGTTGAGTGATCAGTGTGAAGGACACGGAATGCCACATACTTGTGAGACTGCGTTATCAGTAAGAGGCCTCAATGTGGGTCTGGTCGAAGAGTCAAGTATCCAGATTTGCATTGCATTCGGATGTGACAGTGGCCCGATGATGGTCTGCGTGAGAATGTGAGGACATGCATATTCGTCGTTAATGTTCTGTCGGCCACCACAAGGGAGGATCACCATATTGTGCACCAAGTGTATTATGATCCCTTCATATCTGTCCCTGCTACCCGGTGACAAGTAATGGACTCTTGGCGTTAAGGGGCTCCGGAAAGGCTCAAAATCATGAAAAGTTCAATTTTTACTTTTTTGCGTTTTCTGAATCTGCAGACTATTACCTTTTAATAGATATATAATTTATTCAATTCCGAAGACTACAACTATTTTTAATTTTTTTTTGAAATGTGTTCTACATGGGCGTGACCCACTGTGGCGCTGTTAAACTGCTGTCAAATGGTGTTATTATTAACGTCCGTGTTCATCAGGTACATTTTAGTGATGTGAGATAAAGTATGTGTTGTGGCTAACCTGTGATGGTTCAATATATATCGCTGGTGTGATTGTCGATTGTTTCATGTTTATTTACTCTGTCGTTATCTCGAAAATATTCGTAATTAATTCTGTTTCTTGAGTCTCTGTTTTGTTGAAGTATAATAGTGAGTAAAAGTAAAGTTATTAGAAATCCTCTGAAGGCTTTTAAGAAAAGGAGAAATGTTGGAAAGCCAAAGGTATGTGTTATTACTGTAAACAATAAAGACAATAACCAAGTGAGTGAACCTAACCTCTCAAGTACACCTGCCCATAGCAGTCAAAGTGGGAAAGAAAATACTTCACAGAAGAAGCTTGGTTCAATGAGTGAAAACTATGAATGTTTTATGGGCGAATCGGATGTGAATGAAATATTTGATATGTCGGTTCTCAAAGGAATTTTTTCAAACTGTGTAAGATGTATTCATTGTAGTGAAGTTGGTCTGGAACTCTCCATAATAAATCACGTAGGACTTGCTAGTGAAATACAACTGAAATGTGATAAGTGTTCATACATGACCACCTTTTGGAACAGTGTTGCAGTAACTGCAACTGAAGAAAATGGTAGCAAAATCTACGAACACAACAATGAGCGATGCTTGCTTTAGACAAGGAATGCCTTCGGGCTGCAGACAGGGCTGTAAAGAGTCTAGAAATACAAGCAAGAGTAAACAGGAGGAGGAACGAGAGGAAGCTGGAGGAGGAGTTTGCAGAGGATGAAGATAATCCATCCTATGGACCTGGAATGCACTAAAAAGTTAATCCAATCTTTGTCGCTCGATTCCCAAAACTTTTATTTTCTCATACTAATTACATGTTTTCTAAGGATCTTCCAAACATATTTGTTTCAAACTTTCAGTAAATGTTACACAGTACCTTCTGCATAATTTAACACAGCCTTTTTCCAAAAAACTGTATATTTTTGAATATAAAAAAATTGCAAAAAAAGTTGTGAATTTTCATTACAATTGAAAAAAAATCATCTTTAATAACTGAACTAAAATTTTGTAAAATCCCTGTGTTACGTTGTAGCCCATATTCCAATGAATAATCTGTAAAAAGTTCAACTTCCTACCTCAAACACTTTGTGAGGAAAGATGTAATTTATAAGCGTTATTTTAACATTGCAAGTATAGGGCGTTCCGGAGCCCCTAAAGGTGTGGGAAGCCATCGGGTATGACTACAGTTTGTGGCTGGCAGTGATTGAGGTATAAGTCCAACGGCACAATAGTAAGTCACCGACATCCTACATCCATATGTATTAACTCTCATGCAGTAGTACTGTCCAGCCATTTTTCAACAGGACAGTATTCGTGAACACATGGTATATGCCAAACTGTCTGCGTGATGGTGAGGTACTCCCCTGACTAGCAAAATCCCCATTTCTGCCCCTAATAGAACATGTGTGGGGCCAGCTTGGATGTCAACTCCTTCCCAGCACCAGTATCTATATCTATGATTACAATATCAGTGAACCACAATTGGAATCACTCCACTCGTGCAAATACCTGGGTGTGACCGTTTGTAGCTATATGAAATGGAATCATCAAATAGGCTCAATCGTACGTCAAAGAGGTGGGAGACTTCGGCTCATTGGTAGAACACTGGGGAAACGCAAATAATCTACAAGATGATTGTCTATAAAAACAGCTGGGCAATGTATTCAAGAATATTGGTCAAGTGCATGAGACGCATACCAAATACAAATAACAAGAGATGTTGAGCTTATTGCAAAGAAGGGCAACCCGAACTGAGACAAGTTTTGGAAAAAATGTCTTTCCGGTCATACTGGAGACGTAGATGGTCTTTCAAATACTTGTTTTGAAATCAGTTTACCTTCCCTTCACCAATACACACAATTTCAACAAGAAATTACCGGTTTCAGCCGTCACGTGCCATCTTCATATCACAAGATGTATAGGCCTATAGAGTTCACTTTAGCTACTCGGAAAACCACGCTCTGTGCTTGGAATAAACTAACGCATTTGTCTTTTGAGTTCACAGGTTTGTTACACAAAAGAGCGACAGAAGTGCAGAAACACCTGACTGGCAGACATTTGAAACTAGATGTCAGTTAATTCCAATGATCTCGCGGACTCCGACTTACAACGTTCCTGAAACAGTATTAATTGAAGAATCGAGCAATACAGGGTGTAAACGATAACTGTTTACAACGAACCACAGTAGTGCAGAGGAAGACGAGACGAACGATTTGATACAGAGTCGGAAACAACCTCGAATTGGCCTACAAAAACAACCTAAAATACAGTACATACGCTTTGGGCAAGATTTTCAATATTCTCTCGTTCTCTTAGCGCAAACTCTTAGCCCTAGAGAAAAAATGAGTAGGACATTTCTTTGTATGAAATTTAATGTACTTTAATTTTGTACTGTAATGCGTTTTCTTCGTTAGAGACCACGGTTTCGGACTTCTTCAAGAAAAACTTGCTAAAGTGATCAAAGGTACATAGGATTAACGGAGTACAGAGAAAGTTCAACAAATAGCAGCACGTTTTATATTATCGCAAAGTGGGGGACACAGTGTCACGGACATGATACAGGATGGACACTACTAAAACAAAGTCGTTTTTCGTTGTGGTGGAATCTTCTCACGAAATTTCAGTCACCAACTTTCTTCTCCGAATGCGAAAATATTTTGTTGACGCCGACCTACATAGGGAGAAACAATCATCATAATAAAATAAGCGAAATCAGAGCACGCACGGAAAGACACAGGTAGCTCGTTTTTACCGCACGCTGCTCGAGAGTGCAAACTAGAGAACTATTGTGAAGTGGTTCTATGAACCCTCTGCCGGGCACTTACGCGTGATTTGCAGAGTATCAATGTAGATGTAGGTACACCCCCCCGCCCCCCCCCCCCCCCCAAGCCCACTCCCCCGCCGCGGACCAACTGTTCAGGATTTTCATGCCGCTCTTTCTGAGTTGTCTGCTATCTGGAGAAGACGGAAGGAACATAAAGGGAATAAAGAATAAAGACTATAATTACTTTCGCCTCCTCTGGGTCTACCACTTAATTTTCTGGAAAAGTTTCCCTTCACAGAGAATATTGCTCACAAAAAATGCTGACACTGATCATTATAGTTCACCTCAGGCTCATGATGGAAGGATTCACTAAGTTAAAGATGTGGAGTTTCATAATTTTGAAAAGTATATGCATAATCCCCACCATGAACCATGGACCTTGCCATTGGTGGGGAGGCTTGCGTGCCTCAGCGATACAGATGGCAGTACCGTAGGTGCAACCACAACAGAGGGGTATCTGTTGAGAGGCCAGACAAACGTGTGGTTCCTGAAGAGGGGCAGCAGCCTTTTCAGTAGTTGCAGGGGCAACAGTCTGGATGATTGACTGATCTGGCCCTGGAACATTAACCAAAACGGCCTTGCTGTGCTGGTACTGCGAGTGGCTGAAAGCAAGGGGAAACTACAGCTGTAATTTTTCCAGAGGGCATGCAGCTTTACTGTATGATTATATGATGATGACGTCCTCTTGGGTAAAATATTCCGGAGGTAAAATAGTCCCCCATTCTGATCTCCGGGCAGGGGCTACTCAAGAGGACGTCGTTATCAGAAGAATGAAAACTGGCGTTCTACGGATCGGAGTGTGGAATGTCAGATCCCTTAATCCGGCAAGTAGGTTAGAAAATTTAAAAAGGAAAATGGATAGGTTAAAGTTAGATATAGTGGGAATAAGTGAAGTTCGGTGGCAGGAGGAATGAGACTTCTGGTCAGGTGAATGCAGGGCTATAAATACAAAATCAAATAGGGGTAATGCAGGAGTAGGTTTAATAATGAATAAAAAAATAGGAGTGCGGATAAGCTACTACAAAAAGCATAGTGAACACATTATTGTGGCCAAGATAGACAAAGCCCACACCTACTACAGTAGTACTAGTTTATATGCCAACTAGCTATGCAGATGATGAAGAAATTGATGAAATGTATGATGAGATAAAAGAAATTATTCAGATTGTGCAGGGAGACGAAAATTTAGTAGTCATGGGTGACTGGAATTCGGCAGTAGGAAAAGGGAGAGAAGGAAACGTAGTAGGTGAATATGGATACGGGGTAAGAAATGAAAGACGAAGCCACCTGGTGGAATTTTGCACAGAGCACAACTCAATCATAGCTAACACTTGGTTCAAGAATCGTAAAAGAACGTTGTATACATGGAAGAATCCTGGAGGTACTAAAAGGTATCACACAGATTATACACTCCTGGAAATGGAAAAAAGGACACATTGACACCGGTGTGTCAGACCCACCATACTTGGTCCGGACACTGCGAGAGGGCTGTACAAGCAATGATCACACGCACGGCACAGCGGACACACCAGGAACCGCGGTGGTGGCCGTCGAATGGCGCTAGCTGCGCAGCATTTGTGCACCGCCGCCGTCAGTGTCAACCAGTTTGCCGTCTCATACGGAGCTCCATCGCAGTCTTTAACACTGGTAGCATGCCGCGACAGCGTGGACGTGAACCGTATGTGCAGTTGACGGACTTTGAGCGAGGGCGTATAGTGGGCATGCGGGAGGCCGGGTGGACGTACCGCCGAATTGCTCAACACGTGGGGCGTGAGGTCTCCACAGTACATCGATGTTGTCGCCAGTGGTCGGCGGAAGGTGCACGTGCCCGTCGACCTGGGACCGGACCGCAGCGACGCACGGATGCACGCCAAGACCGTAGGATCCTACGCAGTGCCGTAGGGGACCGCACCGCCACTTCCCAGCAAATTAGGGACACTGTTGCTCCTGGGGTATCGGCGAGGACCATTCGAACTGTCTCCATGAAGCTGGGCTACGGTCCCGCACACCGTTAGGCCTTCTTCCGCTCACGCCCCAACATCGTGCAGCCCGCCTCCAGTGGTGTCGCGACAGGCGTGAATGGAGGGACGAATGGAGACGTGTCGTCTTCAGCGATGAGAGTCGCTTCTGCCTTGGTGCCAATGATGGTCGTATGCGTGTTTGGCGCCGCGCAGGTGAGCGCCACAATCAGGACTGCATACGACCAAGGCACACAGGGCCAACACCCGGCATCATGGTGTGGGGAGCGATCTCCTACACTGGCCGTACACCACTGGTGATCGTCGAGGGGACACTGAATAGTGCATGGTACATCCAAACTGTCATCGAACCCATCGTTCTACCATTCCTAGACCGGCAAGGTAACTTGCTGTTCCAACAGGACAATGCACATCCGCATGTATCCCGTGCCACCCAACGTGCTCTAGAAGGTGTAAGTCAACTACCCTGGCCAGCAAGATCTCCGGATCTGTCCCCCATTGAGCATGTTTGGGACTGGATGAAGCGTCGTCTCACGCGGTCTGCACGTCCAGCACGAACGCTGGTCCAACTGAGGCGCCAGGTGGAAATGGCATGGCAAGCCGTTCCACAGGACTACATCCAGCATCTCTACGATCGTCTCCAAGGGAGAATAGCAGCCTGCATTGCTGCGAAAGGTGGATATACACTGTACTAGTGCCGACATTGTGCATGCTCTGTTGCCTGTGTCTATGTGCCTGTGGTTCTGTCAGTGTGATCATGTGATGTATCTGACCCCAGGAATGTTCAATAAAGTTTCCCCTCCCTGGGACAATGAATTCACGGTGTTCTTATTTCAATTTCCAGGAGTGTATAATGGTAAGACAGAGATTTAGGAACCAAGTCTTAAATTGTAAGACATTTCCAGGGGCAGATGTGGACTTTGACCACAATATATTGGTTATGAACTGTAGATTAAAACTGAAGAAACTGCAAAAAGGTGGGAATTTAGGGAGATGGGACCTGGATAAACTGATTAAACCAGAGGTTCTACAGAGTTTCAGGGAGAGCATAAGGGAACAATTGACAGGAATGGGGGAAAGAAATACAGTAGAAGAAGAATGGGTAGCTCTGAGGGATGAAGTAGTGAAGGCAGCAGACGATCAAGTAGGTAAAAAGACGAGGGCTAATAGAAATCCTTGGGTAACAGAAGAAATATTGAATTTAATTGATGAAAGGAGAAGATATAAAAATGCAGTAAATGAAGCAGGCAAAAAGGAATACAAACGTCTCAAAAACAAGATCGACAGGAAGTGCAAAATGGCTAAGCAGGGATGGCTAGAGGACAAATGTAGGGATGTAGAGGCTTATCTCACTAGGGGTAAGATAGATACTGCCCACAGGAAAATTAAAGAGACCTTTGGAGAGAAGAGAACCACTTGTATGAATATCAAGAGCTCAGATGGAAACCCAGTTCTAAGCAAAGAAGGGAAGGCAGAAAGGTGGAAGGAGAATATAGAGGGTTTATACAAGGGCGATGTACTTGAGGACAATATTATGGAAATGGATGAGGATGTAGATGAAGACAAAATGGGAGATAAGATACTGCGTGAAGAGTTTGACAGAGCACTGAAAGACCTGAGTGGAAACAAGGCCCCGGGAGTAGACAATATTCCATTAGAACTACTGACAGCCTTGGGAGAGCCAGTCATGACAAAACTCTACCATCTGGTGAGCAAGATGTATGAGACAGGCGAAATACCCTCAGAATTCGCAAAATACTAACGCGAATTCCTTACAGACGAGTGGAAAAACTGGTAGAAGCGGACCTCGGGGAAGATCAGTTTGGATTCCATAGAAATGTTGGAACACATGAGGCAATACTAACCTTCCAACTTATCTTAGAAGAAAGATTAAGAAAAGGCAAACCTACGTTTCTAGCATTTGTAGACTTAGAGAAAGCTTTTGACAATGTTGACTGGAATACACTCCTTCAAATTCTGAAGGTGGCAGGGGTAAAATACAGGGAGCGAAAGGCTATTTACAATTTGTACAGAAACCAGATGGCAGTTATAAGAGTCGAGGGGCACGAAAGGGAAGCAGTGGTTGGGAAGGGAGTAGACAGGGTTGTAGCCTCTCCCCTATGCTATTCAATCTGTATACTGAGCAAGCAGTAAAGGAAACAAAAGAAAAGTTCGGAGTAGGTATTAAAAACCATGGAGAAGAAATAAAAACTTTGAGGTTCGCCGATGACATTGTAATTTTGTCAGAGACAGCAAAGGACTTGGAAGAACAGTTGAACGGATTGGACAGTGTCTTGAAAGGAGGATATAAGATGAACATCAACAAAAGCAAAACGAGGATAATGGAATGTAGTCAAATTAAATCGGGTGATGCTGAGGGAATTAGATTAGGAATTGAGACACTTAAAGTAGTAAAGGAGTTTTACTATTTAGGGAGTAAATTGACTGATGATGGTCGAAGTAGAGAGGATATAAAATGTAGACTGGCAGTGGCAAGGAAATCGTTTCTGAAGAAGAGAAATTTGTTAACATCGAGTATAGATTTAAGTGTCAGGAAGTCATTTCTGAAAGTATTTGTATGGAGTGTAGCCATGTATGGAAGTGAAACATGGATGATAAATATTTTGGACAAGAAGAGAATAGAAGCTTTGTAAATGTGGTACTACAGAAGAATGCTGAAGATTAGATGGGTAGATCATATAACTAATGATGAAGTATTGAACAGAACTGGGGAGAAGAGGAGATTGTGGCACAACTTGACAAGAAGAAGTTACCTGTTGGTAGGGCATGTTCTGAGGCATCAAGGGATCACAAATTTAGCATTGGAGGGCAGTGTGAAGGATAAAAATCGTAGAGGGAGACCAAGAGATGAATACACTGAGCAGATTCAGAAGGATGTAGGTTGCAGTAGGTACTCGGAGATGAAGAAGCTTGCACAGGATAGAGTAGCATGGAGAGGTGCATCAAACCAGTCTCAGGACTGAAGACCACAACAACAACAACATATCCATAATGCAATCGGTCAATCAAGTTATGCTGAATGGTTAATTAAATGTCGTTTCTAAGGGACTGCAGGTTCATTGGTGCACAATAAAAAAAATGATATGATAAATTAGCATTTCATGTTACGCCAATGGTGAATAAGTCACATGTCTGAAATTTTTCGTCTTCTTCACGTAACATCTGTACATGAAAAGCTGATAGTTACATAGCTGTAACATACATAGAGGGTCTGTCTTTGAAACAAACTGGACAAATAAACGTTCAATGAATTCAGTATACTATTCCTTAATGAAAGACTAAGCTATTGATTCTTACACAGTGGTAGCTGGATCAAGAAAAATAGCGCGAAACTGGGAGGTTTCTCCTACCTGCTAGCAGAAAAAAGTGAAGACTGCGCCTTCCTTTATTTAAAAGAGAGTTTATTATAGTAAGTTAAATATCATTAGTGGACTCTTTGGTCTTCTGTCTCTTGACACAAATTTCAAACATAGCACATAGAAGATAGAAAAAGAAAACTAAGTATGAGGTTCTATACTTCCTACCGCTGTACAAAAATTTGCAACTACACAAATTATTTACCACATACGACCCTGTCCGGTCTTCATTGACTGGACTATTATGCCACTGGCTGTCAGCTATTTCATTAACATCATTAAATTGAACTTCGCAGTGAGGGTAATGAAAGAAAAAAGACATTCGTAAACCTTATGCAAAAGCTAATTACGTTCATTGCTCGATATGAAACTACCTTTTACAAGCACAGTAGTTCCGTAGTAAGAACTCCAAACAACCAAAACGATTTAACCGTTAATTTTATTTATGTTTTTAAAATTCACAAAATTGTGAGGTGAAATTCACGCAAACGCCATTTCATAATTTGTACGTGCACTACTAAGCCGGTGGCATAATAATCGGGACTAAAAAGGATTGAATATGGTAAATAATTCATTTAGTCGCTAATTTTTGTCAGTAGTGCTAAGAGGAAGTGACGTGAACAACATTGTGACTATTGGGGAGTGAGTGAGAATGATGTATTTGAGGACCACTTTTGGGCTTCTTTCTTTTCTCAGTAATTCAAACCTCTAGCAAAATGTATCTCAGTATAAAAGTAAACTACATTCAGTTTCCAGAATGAGATTTTCACTCTGCATTCAGTTTGCTGCAGTAAAGGTCTTATTCATTTTTTTCTAGGACAGTGTCTTTATTTTACAGTGCCTGTATAGTTCGATGCAATGTTCTTTCGGACATACAAGCATAGATGACAAGTGCCCTGTATAAAACTGTTTGTCTTGACTTTCTCCACACCACTGTGGTACATTGTAAATAGTTATCATTTACACCTTATACAGTAGAATCCTCAATGTAGCACATCCATAGGGACAGCGGACAAGTGTAAATTAGGTGTACTCATCCAAAGTGAGGAGATCCTGTGGGATGTAGAACATGTCAGAAAACAAGAATACACAATAAATATTTACAAAATAAGAATAGATATTGCACTTCTGGATGTGGAAACTGTCAAAAAATAAATAAAATTAAGCATATTTACATTGAAAAGGTTATGAAACTGTTCACCAAATACTAAATGTCCAGTACATTTAGGGGCCTATAATTCTTAGGCTATTGTAGCCACACATCATCAAATAAAATAAACAAAATATTTTATAGCACTTATTTACCATGATCGAATGATTGCACAAAATTTGTACAGAAGTCAGACTGTACACAATATTCACATTATGTGATATTAATAAAGCATACACTCATCAATTGGTTCTGCTAAGGAATTCATCAGCTGAGTAGAAGGATGGCCACCAATAAATCCTTTAGGCTCTTCTCAAATTGAAGTTTATTAGCAACTAAACTTCTTATCATTGCTGGCAACTTATTCAAATTGTATACTGCTGAATGGTGGACACCTTTCTGAATCGGTGATTTTAAATATTTGTGAAAGCTATTCTTATTTCTAGTATTGATTCCATGAACCGAGCTGTTGGTTTGAAAAAAAGATATATTTTTAATGGCAAATTTCATTAAGAAGTAAATAATTGGGAAGCCGTAGTTAGTATCCGCAGTTCCTTAGACAACCTTCTGCAGCACGTTCTTGATTTTACACCACAAATAATTCATATCGCACATTTTTGAGCTCAGAAAACCTTAGCTTGGCTACGTGAGTTACCCCAGAACATAATCCCGTATGACATTATAGAATGAAAATAAGTGTAGCACACGTAATTTTTTATTTTTATATCACCTATGTCTGACAACAGTCACTCAACAAATAAAGATTTGTTTGGGCACTTCAGCAGTTCTGTGGAATGCCCCTGCCAGTTACATTTATTATCAAACTGCAGTTCCAAGAATTTAACACGTTCAACTTCTTCTATCTGCTTGTCGTCATATTTTAGGTGTGTACTGGCAAGAACTTGGCATCTGGTAATGTTACTGATGAAAGGTCATTGATATACACATGAGAAAGTAAGCGCCCTAAGACAGAACATTGGGGGGACACCACATGTTATTGGTTGCCAGTTGGATGATGGCTGATAGCCTAATACACATCTCTTTCCTATTGAACCCCTTTGTTTTCTAACAGATACATAGGATTAGAATCATTTTTCAGCATTTCTTGTTACAACATAATATTATAATTTACTTAAAAGGATCTTTTTATTTACATAGTCAAAATGCCCTTGACAGATCACAAAATATACCTGTAGCCTGTAATTTATTGTCTAATGAATTAAGTACTTCCTCACTGCATTTGCAGAAAGCTTTTTCAATATCAGGACTCTACAGCAATCCGAATAGTGATTTGGATTATATTTTCTTCATGGCCAGATGGTTAAAATAATGATTGTATATTATATTTTGTAAAAGTTTAGAGAATGCAAGCAAAAATGAAACAGGACAGGAGTTTGATGGTATTGTTTTATTTCCTTTCTGATACAAAGCCGAAACTTCAGTATATTTCAACCATTTAGGAAATGTTCCACTGATGAAAGACTGGTCACACATATAAATTAAAATGTCAGTAAACTCAGAGGTACACTGTTTAATCAACTTTATTGGCATATTATTGTAGCCACTAGAATTTTTGATTTTAAAACTTTTGTGGTGGAAATTATGTCTACTGATGTAAGGGTCATACTCATATTATTGTAGTTATTTGTAGTGATTAGTCATAGATATTCCATGGCAGCATCTACTGAAACTGACAACACCATGTTTTCAGTAACAGTCATGAAGAACTTGTAGGGAAGGAACCATATAAAATTCAAATTCCCATACTGTCTGCCAGCCTAGTCCGCTGTAATTAGCTATGACGTCACGAATGTTGCACAGTACCTTAAAAATAAAATAAATAATCTGAAAAGTTAATAGCATGTCAGGACTGATGCTAAAATAATAATGTGTTAAGTTTCAGTTTGGTAACTTAAACAGTTTTAGAAATTTGGCCGTTTTATGTAAAAATCATCGGCGCAACAGGAAGGAGCTAGAAACTTCAAAACTTATATACAGATTCCTTTTTCATTGTAATTTAATGGAAACAGCATGCAGGATCTCACAAAGTAATATTTTGGTTGAAATTCATGATTTTCTGTTTTTGTGTCCTAAAAGTTCGGAAGCAAGATAGATTAAGTAAGTGATTAGATAAATCTAGGATGTTTAGATTTAAGTAGAATGGAGATATGCTATAACAACAAAGATGTGAGAAGTTTCAAAAAGGTAGCTATAAAACTATAGCTGTAGCATCTCTCCAAAGGGCAAGTTCAGAGCTCACCTATTGCGTGCAGTAAAACTAAAGTAATTCTCTCGCCAAAAGTATTTAACCTAGCCACATTAAAATGTTATTATAGATACTTACCTGTGTGCTGATTGCAAAATTATAACGAGAGCTTCGTTGGCCTTTAGGGAATGAAGCAATTAATTATTTAGTAATTTGAAGTGGCGTTTTGCTAGCCTAGCGGCTAGACAGTAAGGAAAATGTTGTCAGCTGTGTCTTCGGCAGTCTGCACTGTGGCTATATAGATAAGAGCATGCGAGCTAGAGTAAGGCCCCAGTTCTCTTCTAGATTCATATCAGCACGCACTCCATGTCGGAAGCTGCGTTGCGTTCGTGCTGTTGCCAGGAACAGCCTTGGATGCCATATTACGTAACTCGGAATGCACTTAACAATGAGTTCACATTGGGGTAAAGTGTTAATTACGGAATGACTCCAGTGATTTAGTCTCAGTTAGCGTATGTCATATTTTCACGTGCCGCCGCAGGATAGACTTTCTGCCATTACTAGCGTGGTGTTTGATGAGTATTAACATCAAATTTTGGCGAGCATTTTCATTATCTGTGTAGCTTATATGGAAGTTATATCAACAAGTATCTCATATAGTATCTCTAACATCCTGGACAGTGAAATTGTAAATACTAATGGGAGTGGTGCTGTGCACCCATGTGTACAGGTTCTTCATGACGGGCTACCTACCCGTCGGCTTCGAACTAGCGGCAGAGCTGACGTACCCCGAGCCCGAGGGCACCTCCGCCGGCATGCTCAATGCGTCGGTGCAAGTATTTGGCATCGCCTTCACGCTCTTCTACGCATGGCTGTTTGAGCTTGCGGGCGACATGTGGGCCAACGGTGCGCTTTGCATCACGCTGGTGGTCGGCACTGTCATCACCGCAGTCATCCGTGCTGACCTGCGCCGCCAGAGTGCACAGCGGCAGCACCTGCAGCCAGTACCATTGCCTGCCTGATAGGTGCGCCACAGTTGGCAGCCCTGCACCAGCAACCTGGGCTCTGCCTGCAGCACACAGGGGATTCCCTCACTTGGTAATGAAGTACTGTGCTCTACCCAGTGATATATAACTAGACTGGATGTCTAACTGCAGCTGTCTGAACATTCCGAACAAGTATACTCGTACGTGATTTCTTGCTGAACTACAGTATGGAGGCTATGAAATATCACTAGAATGTAAGCAAAATACCTCCAATTCTGTGTCGCCATGAGCCTATTACATTGAATGTTACAGATTTCTGCAGAAGAATGAAATAAATTGTTTAAAAACTAGAACAAAAGGGTGACAAGTCTGCTGTATCATTTAAAAACTTTGGGCTGATTAGAAAGTTTATAAGCTTTATTTCACTTACCCTTTGCTCATACTTCTCTTACCATACACACAAACACCATTAAATGCAACAGAAATTGAGGAATTAAGTATGATATTATCAAAACACTTAAGAATGTGTAATTCATAAACTCGAGTGTACTGTGTGGTGAAAACGTTTGTTGACCAAAGTTGACATTGTTTGCTGAAACAAACCACTACTGATCATAATAATTATGAATGGACTAATAAGGTACTCATTAAGTGTAAATTGATATTCAAATTGCAAGCCCACTTATTTCTCAATCCAAAATGGAATAGATTGTTATGTACTCGGTGTCTGAAGTGATGCATTGCCTAGCAGCATTTTTGATGCCACTCAGTGTCATAGACACAAGAATGTGTTACTCTCGATGGGACATTAAATATCAATTCTTACCAATTTCCTGTGGTATACTCACAGTAAAGATACAAACAACATAAAATGTCTCTGTAACACTATATTTTCTGTTACCATTTGCACAGGGTCAGTTTAAGGAAAAAGTGAGAAGCCACCGCTTGGCACACCAAGATGAGAGCAACATCCAACTGCAAGATCTATATTATAATGTGTGTCACAATTATTAGTACAACCAACCTCAGGTGAAACTGTATGAAGGGTGGGGAGGGGAGGGGAAGGGAGGGGGGTGGCACCATATAATAAGTCACTTGTTGTGACTATCTTACTTAATGCAATCCCCATCTGCTATCACTGCTTCAAGGTGCAAATTGGACGTATACAATTTAATCCAAATCAGTGTTATTATGAACAAATGTTGGTTGTGTTATGGGAAGGACGTAGAGCAGTTGCTTATCAAACAGTGGCTGACTGAACTGAACTATAACCACAATATATCAAGAAAACTTTTGTAACTTGAATGAAAATACCCATGACAAAAACAGGAAGCAGTTTATCTTCAGATAATTCTGTAGTCTATTAAATATGCTGGAACTGTAAAGCTTCTACGCTCTCGTATAGTTAATGATGATTTCTTCTTTCTCTATGTAGGACTAATGATTGTCATGACCCAAGAATGGTTCAGGAAATGTTATGCTGCCTTCTGGAGGAGGATGGAAAGATACAATTAGGTATTGTGCCAAAAAGCTGTGACATCCACCCAGAATATTTAAGATTCGTATTTATGTATGTAAATAGTGCACTTGTTACTTGTTGACACCATTAACTTATTATACTGTATGATGTTAATGTCATTGGCAGGTTAATGAAATACATCTGACTATGTTATCACAATTATCAACTTTTTTCATAAGCAAGTGAAAACATGGTGTGAAGATCAAAAGCTACTGAGTGTTATAATGTATCACTGAAATACACATAATCATGTGTCCGAGGTTTATACTATAATTCACTGCCCTGTTTCTCCTCTCTCTTTTCTGTGTCATTTCCATTGCAGCACTAAGTTATTGTTAAGTTTACTAAAATAAGTGTTTGAAATAGGCCACGACTGCCTCCATAGGTATTAGAATTGTTGCTTATTAAAAGATGGCTTAGAGTGTAATTTTCAGTGATTGTTCTTTTTATTTATGAAACAGTGTGGCGTCTTATGTTGTTAAATGAGTAATTCTTTGTATTAGTCAGCAGTGTTGTTTTCAATCCTTTGCAACTATTTTGCTAAATCCTTTACAAATATTTTGCTACAGTGGTGTCTAATTGAAGGTCTGAGTCTAGTATGTGAAATAAAACATGTTTCTACAGCAAAATATCCACTTCTGGCATGAAACACAGAAAGTATTGTTTCAAGGTTAATTTCGAATCACAGTTGTAGTTGCAATTTGGCAGTTTTGTATTCCATATGGCTTATATCCTAAGATACCAGTATTACTGATTTACAAATGAGTCTGAATGTAAGAGAATCTCATTTGTGATGTTCTCCAAACATCAGAACAGATGATTCATGGAACATAAAATGTCTGCAGCCCTGTCTGTTAGATCTTTCAGGCTGTAGGTGATTAAGTACCAGTGACATGTTCATCTTGAGAAGAGATTCCTACAATAATTTTTCACAAGGCCTATTGGCTGTATTTTGCTTGAAGGGCTAATTAAAAGATAGAGTTCACATAAACACCATATAAATATTTTAACAGCTAGTCCTTTTTGTTTCCCAAATAATCTATTGGAACACTATTCACATTTACGTACCCTCTGAAATAAAATCATGAATCACATTAAAATAAAGTTGTATCATCGACCATCAAATAATATCCTTTTATAAGAATGTTCTCTTGCAAATACGAGTGTATTTGAGATAAAAAAAATGAAGTAAAGGATCAAATGTTCAGATTTGGAAGCTATTAACTGAAGCTGGGATTCACAGTTTGAATTTTATTTTTGAAACAGCACACAGGATTTCAGGCACTAATAAGAGTGAGCATGAATTACTTACATGAAATACAAAGAATTGTTCCAATTTTTTTTTTTTTTAGATGTCAAACACTGATTTCACTAAAATCTTGTATTGAAAGAGTGCAAATATGAATAATTATTCCTGTAAGCTTGTCAGTTTAGATCAGTGTGTTCAGTATTGCACCCCTACAGCAATTACTGGCCGTTCCTTTTATACAGTGTGTCCCAGTGCAAACTGAATTGTTTATTCTGTTGCCACTGCTTCATCTACATCACCACAAGAATGATGTTGTATATAATCCACTACGTGAACATATTTTATCATAGGTGTACACATGTCTTTGACAATAAGATGTGATTCTGGTATGGTCACTTGCTAGAAAGACTCAAGCTTATATTTATAGAATAGTAATGCCATTGTGTCTTAACTAGAGCTGTGCACGTATAAGAATATTGTATGGCGTTAAATCATAAGAATTTGTTTGGACAATATAAAACTATTTTGTAGTACATTTTCACTATTTATTCTTTATATGTATCAGTCCTGGAAGTAAGCCTATATCATAACCAATGTAAACAACTGATGAACAAGTAATATATTTTTATGGCTCTTAAATTTGTTTGCAAATTACATTAGGCTTGACATTGTCAGTTAAAATGTGGTTTTTATCATCATGACACTACAAAGTACTATTTTTTTTCTCAGTAGTAGTTTTAAGATTATCCAGAAAGTGTGCATCCCCAGAACTTTAAACAAAAGCAAAACATATTTATGTGGAAAAATTTATAGGAAGATGACGGCAACTGTAGACATATCTCAACACATTCATCTAAAGAATAGTGACATTTTTGATACTGTGGGATCAATATTTGTACTTCTGTGTCATAGACTTCTGCTGACTGCAATTGGACCCAGGGTATGTCATACAAACTTTCCTGTCCCTATAGGAAACTGTTGAATGTTCCTAATTTTTTCAGGTAGACAAAAAATGCAGAAGTCTACTTGCAAGCAAGATGTCGACTACAGGATTGATGGGAAACCATACCCCAGCATAATGTCAGCAGAAAATTTGTCATGTGCTGAGTTGTCTGTAAGCATTACCATGCCCTACCAAGCAACATTCGCTGAGTGTTACATGCCCCTTGACCTGCATGGTATGCTGCAGTCTCCACTGTTTTTACAGTTTTGGTATACATTCACTGTTTTGGCTCAGGACAGAAAATTGATGAGCTGAACATTCCACATTGTGAGTTGTCATAAGAGGCGGCCATCTACTCAATTCATCAATGTAGGCATTTTGAGAAGATTCTGAAAATAACTTGCTTGGCAGCAAGGTGCCATGTGCCCATTCCTGAACTGAAATCTACAGCTTGCTCCTGACTTCCAGTCTATATACTAGAAATATCTGATTAATTTTGGCCATCACTATATTCTGTCAATTCCAAAACTCCAACAGAGACCTGCACATGCAGGTTTTTGATTTACCCTCCCCCTCATACAATATAAGACCTACCTTTTATCATAGTGAGAAACTTACTTTTTTCTGAAATCTAATGCAAATGACTTGTTAATTATTTACGGATAATGTATACACTGTTTTTTTTTTCTTTTTCTTAGAAACAGATGCTTATTTTGCCAAATTGTATGGCCTAAATCCCTTCAACATAAAGTGCATTGCATACAAAACCTTTTCAAATATACTATCCTACCATTTACTTCTTTGTCCAAATTTTTATCAGAAACTATTGAACTAATTTTACTGTCTGGTAGACGATTGCTATCTCTGCTAGTGATTCATTTACAGAATGTATGTGCAACACAGCAGGGACCATAACAACATTTCAGTCACCCTTGTTCTGACCAAAGGTTACCATTTGTTCAATTGTTGGTTATGGAACACAAGCAAAGTATATTTGCTTCACACACTGTCTGCTATATGGAATATAATGGAGAAAATGCAGCTCCTAATAGACTACCTGCTACTTTTTTCACAGCTATAATGCATACCAATACTATCCAAGTATTATTTCTTTGTGTCTGAGACTTTGACTTGTAAATTGGCAGAAGTCACCAAATTTCAACAAAATATTATATATGCTCTATCAAGCACCAACCATTGCTATTATACAATACTTCAGTACTGTTGCAACCATAATACCAAACTTTGTGTTCCAAAATTTGTATTTTTAAGAACTACTGTTTATACTGTAGACACAGACACAAAGACATAGGCAGAGAGAGACAGATAGATAGATAGATAGATAGATAGAGAGAGAGAGAGAGAGAGAGAGAGAGAGAGAGAGAGAGTGAGGGGGGGGGGGGGGGGATACAGAAGGAGAAGTTGACAGTGGTAACAGCCAAATTCTATGCATTTTTATTCTGACCCCCTCATTTATACTTCATTTGTAAAGTTTTTATTTCTACTCACAGATTGTATTCAGATTTGTTTTTATCAGTTACGCCCTTTTACCAACTTCAACATACTATTTATTTTCCAACATTATGAGTTTGCACTGTTGCAATGTACTGTCAGCATTTCCCCACATTTTTCCAAGCAAAATGGGAGTCATGTTTTCCTCTAATGTTGCAATTTATTCCCTTTGAGAATGGACACTTTCAATAGTTTCAGTAAATGTTTTGAGCACTTTTCAATGTTTTTTAAGCTGCTTCAATATAAAACTATGAAGAAGATAACTACGTTATTCCACAGGGATAGCAGTCAAATGTAACTATTTTTTCATCAACACAGTATTCTTTCTGCAGAAATTTTTTCTAGAATGAGACTTTTTAGATGGCACTAACTACTTTTCTTTTTTTAAAACATGTTCTTTGCATACAAAATGCATTATTAGGAGTAGGATTGTGCTTGGTTTTCTCCACATTTTTCTTGTCATGGAATGTATGATTATGTACATAACCTTGTACAGATTCTTTTCTGCTCACCAGTCTACTGACTGGTTTGATGCGGCCCACCACGAATTCCTTTCCTGTGTTAACCTCTTCATCTCAGAGTAGCACTTGCAACCTACGTCCTCAATTATTTGCTTGACGTATTCCAATCTCTGTCTTCCTCTACAGTTTTTGCCCTCTACAGCTCCCTCTAGTCCCATGGAAGTCATTCCCTCATGTCTTAGCAGATGTCCTATCATCCTGTCCCTTCTCGTTATTAGTGTTTTCCACATATTCCTTTCCTCTTCGATTCTGCGTAGAACCTCCTCATTCCTTACCTTGTCAGTCCACCTAATTTTCAACATTCGTCTATAGCGCCACATCTCAAATGCTTCGATTCTCTTCTGTTCCGGTTTTCCCACAGTCCATGTTTCACTACCATACAATGCTGTACTCCAGACGTACATCCTCAGAAATTTCTTCCTCAAATTAAGGCCGGTATTTGATATTAGTAGACTTCTCTTGGCCAGAAATGCCTTTTTTGCCATAGCGAGTCTGCTTTTGATGTCCTCCTTGCTCCGTCCGTCATTGGTTATTTTACTGCCTAGGTAGCAGAATTCCTTAACTTCATTGACTTCGTGACCATCAATCCTGATGTTAAGTTTTTCGCTGTTCTCATTTCTACTACTTCTCATTACCTTCGTCTTTCTCCGATTTACTCTCAAACCATACTGTGTACTCATCAGACTGTTCATTCCGTTCATCAGATCATTTAATTCTTCTTCACTTTCACTCAGGATAGCAATGTCATCAGCGAATCGTATCATTGATATCCTTTCACCTTGTATTTTAATTCCACTCCTGAACCTATCATTTATTTCCATCATTGCTTCCTCGATGTACAGATTGAAGAGTAGGGGCGAAAGGCTACAGCCTTGTCTTACACCCTTCTTAATACGAGCACTTCGTTCTTGATCGTCCACTCTTATTATTCCCTCTTGGTTGTTGTACATATTGTATATGACCCGTCTCTCCCTATAGCTTACCCCTACTTTTTTCAGAATCTCGAACAGCTTGCACCATTTTATATTGTCGAACACTTTTTCCAGGTCAACAAATCCTATGAAAGTGTCTTGATTTTTCTTTAGCCTTGCTTCCATTATTAGCCGTAACGTCAGAATTGCCTCTCTCATCCCTTTACTTTTCCTAAAGCCAAACTGATCATCACCTAGCGCATTCTCAATTTTCTTTTCCATTCTTCTGTATATTATTCTTGTAAGCAGCTTCGATGCATGAGCTGTTAAGCTGATTGTGCGATAATTCTCGCACTTGTCAGCTCTTGCCGTCTTCGGAATTGTGTGGATGATGCTTTCCCGAAAGTCAGATGATATATCACCAGACTCATATATTCTACACACCAATGTGAATAGTCATTTTGTTGCCACTTCCCCCAATGATTTTAGAAATTCTGATGGAATGTTATCTATCCCTTCTGCCTTATTTGACCGTAAGTCCTCCAAAGCTCTTTTAAATTCCGATTCTAATACTGGATCCCCTATCTCTTCTAAATCGACTCCTGTTTCTTCTTCTATCACGTCAGACAAATCTTCCCCCTCATAGAGTCTTTCAATGTATTCTTTCCACCTATCTGCTCTCTCCTCTGCATTTAACAGTGGAATTCCCGTTGCACTCGTAATGTTACCGCCGTTGCTTTTAATGTCACCAAAGGTTGTTTTGACTTTCCTTATGCTGAGTCTGTCCTTCCGACAGTCATATCTTTTCCGATGTCTTCACATTTTTCCTGCAGCCATTTCGTCTTAGCTTCCCTGCACTTCCTATTTATTTCATTCCTCAGCGACTTGTATTTCTGTATTCCTGATTTTCCAGGAACGTGTTTATACTTCCTCCTTTCATCAATCAACTGAAGTATTTTTTCTGTTACCCATGGTTTCTTTGCAGCTACCTTCTTTGTACCTACGTTTTCCTTCCCAACTTCTGTGATGGCCCTTTTTAGAGATGTCCATTCCTCTTCAACTGTACTGCCTACTGCGCTATTCCTTATTGCTGTATCTATAGCGTTAGAGAACTTCAAACGTATCTCGTCATTCCTTAGTACTTCCCTATCCCACTTCTGTGCGTATTGATTCTTCCTGACTAATGTCTTGAACTTCAGCCTACTCTTCATCACTACTATATTGTGATCTGAGTCTATATCTGCTCCTGGGTACGCCTTACAATCCAGTATCTGATTTCGGAATCTCTGTCTGACCGTGATGTAATCTAATTGAAATCTTCCCGTATCTCCCGGCCTTTTCCAAGTGTACCTCCTCCACTTGTGATTCTTGAAAAGGGTATTCGCTATTACTAGCTGAAACTTGTTACAGAACTCAATTAGTCTTTCTCCTCTTTCATTCCTTGTCCCAAGCCCATATTCTCCTGTAACCTTTTCTTCTACTCCTTCCCCTACAACTGCATTCCAGTCGCCCATGACTATTAGATTTTCGTCCCCCTTTACATACTGCATTACCCTTTCAATATCCTCATACAGTTTCTCTATCTGTTCATCTTCAGCTTGCGACGTCGGCATGTATACCTGAACTATCGTTGTCTGTGTTGGTCTGCTGTCGATTCTGATTAGAACAACCCGGTCACTGAACTGTTCACAGTAACACACTCTCTGCCCTACTGTCCTATTCATAACGAATCCTACACCTGTTATACCAATTTCTGCTGCTGTTGATATTACCTGATACTCATCTGACCAGAAATCCTTGTCTTCCTTCCACTTCACTTCACCGATCCCTACTATATCTAGATTGAGCCTTTGCATTTCCCTTTTCAGATTTTCTAGTTTCCCTACCACGTTCAAGCTTTTTACATTCCACGCCCCGACTCATAGAATGTTATCCTTTCATAGATTATTCAATCTTCTTCACATGGTAACCTCCCCCTTGGCAGTCCCCTCCCGAAGATCCGAATGGGGGACTATTCCAGAATCTTTTGCCAATGGAGAGATCATCATGACACTACTTCAATTACAGGCCACATGTCCTGTGGATACACGTTACGTGTCTTTAATGCAGTGGTTTCCATTGCCTTCTGCATCCTCATGTCGTTGATCATTGCTGATTCTTCCGCCTTTAGGGGCAATTTCCCACCCCTAGGTCAAGAGAGTGCCCTGAACCTCTATCCGCTCCTCCGCCCTCTTTGACAAGGCCGTTGGCAGAATGAGGCTGACTTCTTATGCCGGAAGTCTTCAGCCGCCAATGCTGATTATTTATCAAAATTTAGGCAGTGGCGGGGATCGAACCCGGGACTGAAGACGTTTTGGTTATGAATCAAAGACGCTACCCCTAGACCACGGGTTGCTTATTTAATCCATATTGTTGACCCCCTATGGAAAGGAAATGGGAATGATTAGAAATTTGTGAGAGAATTTTTTAACTTCTTCGACTGTTGTGAACTGATGTGTTGGTATCCTGTGATATGTTGACAATAGAAATACATTATCATTAATTTGTGAAATTTTTGAAAAATGGGTGAAATTTTTGAAAAATGGGTGTACAATATGTAATGTAGTTATTGTATGTACTGTGTTTGATTAGAATACAGTGCTGTAAAAGAGTGACTATGCAAAGCCTAGATAAGGTGTACATAAGATAAGGCTACTGCCTCAGAAATTGTTTGATGACTAAGAACATCTGGGACATAAAGATTGAAAGGAAATGTGAGGATAATAAAGAACTCCCCTGAAATCTACAAACTCTTAAAAAGTTTGTGACAAAACCTCTGCCCAGGCTATTTGCCTGACTGCAGGGAGAGTCCACTCTCTTTCTGGCACAGCTCTAGGAGGGAAGGGTCACCCATCACTCAGGCCACCTTTTACTCCCGAGAAAGACTCCGGTATTTGATAGCAGGGTGAATGGACAGGGGGGTCATCCTAGAGGAAATGGAATGAGGAAAGGTCCTCATCCCTATCCAGGATTGAACCTAGTACCCTACCCATTAGAGCGCAACAGCCACATACAAAATCTTATGCCAACTAGAATATTCGAAGTACTTACAGCAAATTTAAGAAATTAACACTATGAAAAAATAAACGTAAAAAATACAAAAACCATGGCATACCCTCTTGTTAAATAATTAGTGCAGAATTTCACATTCAACTTAACTTCGGATCACCACAAATCTGAAAGAGCTATCACACATACACACACACACACACACACACACACACACACACACACACACACACACACCATAATATATTAAAAAATCAATGTAATATCTCATTAGAAACACGTGAAAATAATAAATGAAACAATCGTTTCAGATTCACTCAGTTGAAAAGTAAGTGTCTACTGGAATGAGAATGAAAAGGGGGTAAAAAAATTTCTGGTAGATTTAACACACAAAAAAATTTAGGTGATATAAAATTGTATCTGCATAAAAAATCTTACATGTGTTATTTTAATTTATGAAACACTTTAAACCTGAAGTTTAAGGAAATGAGAGAGTCTATTTTCTCTTCGTCAGCACTAACCTTTGATTTGGCACTATGTAAGTCTTATAGATTTTAAAACTGTATCATTTGTTGACACCTAATTTTTGTAAATAAATATGGTAATTATACCGTAATTTATTGGAAAATTTCTGAAAGGTGGATTATGCTTAACAATGACAATAAAAGCATCCTAGATGAAAAATACTGATAGTTAAGTAGTAAGATATAGTAATGTGCCAGTATATGTTTGGACAAAGTATTACTTGTTAGCTGAATCCATTTGGGTCCCATCACAATTATCATAGTCTAATAGAATATAGAAATAAACGTAATCATGTAATATAATAGCGTTTCCCAAACAATATTCAACACTTTGCCCTTCTGTACATTAGAAATGTGTACCTATCATTTTCTCTGAAAGTGCATAATACTTTTAAGTACTTGCACAGGTAAACAGAAATTAAAATTGTACACCTTTGCATTCAAAACAGTTTCCAGAGGCTTAGATGCTTCTTGACATGAACAGCAGTTCCAAAACCCAAATGTCAAGTGCTTATATTGCTAAACACATCCATAGCTTAGAAACAAACTGTTAACACATTAATCTTCATCCTAAACACAGTACTGATATTATTTTCTGTGATGCGTCCTTTGTTGTTTAACTGTAGTATAAATATGACAGTACTAGATTTTAGTTTTTAAAACAAGGCACCATTTAACTAAATTCATATTCTTCCTTGCAGTTTTGTCTTGTTGTTGATGGTGTATTATATTTATCTGTTTATTATTTTATACTGAATGTTAAAGAGCTGAATACATTTAGTGGTTTTATGTGCTACCCCTATATGGTGTTACTATACTGTTATTTGAGGAAATTCTGACTCTGCACCTGTATTCAAATAATGCAAATATGAGGGAAATTACTTTCTATTCTTTCATTCATAGCATGGAGCTTTTAGGCCATAGTTTCACTGTGCATATGTACCTCAAAACTCTGAGAAACTGGAAGAGAAATCTGAAATAGGTTTATGCATCCTTAAAAACAAATAATTAGGAATGTATACATGGAATTATGTTACTTTTATTTAATATCTTGTTTTACTTATTTTATCACTGGTTACAATGGCCTTTTAGGTAGAAATTCATACTTATAGCACATACGATTTTCTGGCAATTTATGTTCTGAGAGGTTGTGCTGTGCTGTGTCCCCCCCTCCCTCTCTCTCTCTCTCTCTCTCTCTCTCTCTCTCTCTCTCTCTCTCTCTCTCTCGCTCTCTGCAATTATTTTCCCAGTATATTCTTTCTTTTAGTTTGATGCAGTTATCTGTACTTGTTGATATGTAATAACTGCATACACATTTTTACAATGCCTACATGTGACAAACCTAGACTAGATGCTGTTTGCATGTTTTCTTGAAAAGTCTATGTTAAAAAAGTTAAGGTTTTGTGAAACATAAGCTGTATGAAAGTGTACGTGAGGTGCCACTGCACATTGTTTATCTAATCAAATTACTCTCTTTTTCTTCTCTCTCTTTCCACAAACTGGCTAAAGTATTCATTTAAACAATCACTGCCAGTGATCGTGTAATATCAAATCCATAAAGATATTTTTTTACTTTTCATTTGGCAGTACTTAACTTTGCCTTTTTTACTCAGGAAGAGGAACTGTTGAAGACCATGATTAACATAGTGAACTATTTCTTCACTCTACTAATTTCAAAAATAACATATTATGAAATATGCAACTATTCACTTGTTTCTGATAATAGAGTTCCTTTCCATTCCAGAGGCCTCAGATATTTAGAATCTCTATAATCCTCCCTAGTAACATTATATGTATAATATGTCTTCTAATGTGTTAATCGCATAAATTGTATTTATTTACAAGAGCATCACTAATTAAGTGATGCTTTTACGCATCATTACATTCTCATTCCACAGAGATATGGCTGCTTCTTTTTTGGTCTCCACAGTGTCTTCATCTGGGAGAGATATGCCACTTAGAAGAAAGTGAGTTGGTTTCCAAATTATAGACAGTTGATATTTCAGGCATATTCTTGTGCCTGAGAATAATGTTAGGTGCATTTTGTTGTTAATAAAGCTCATGAACTTTGTCTTACTTATTTAGATTCATTATTATTTGTACATACATATTAAGGTAATGTGCACAATTCCATCTTCTGGCACAATTTTGTCTAGGTCGCATATGGTTGCTTGACTCATGATAAAATTTCTTGAAGCATGAACAAACCAATGCAGGTTTCACAGACTGGAAATTTTGTTGACCTGTATCCCTCACATCTGAAAGTTTTCTTATAGCATAGGTACTTACTGACAGTGTGGGACTTTTGAGTAACATGACAGTCTTTAGAAGTCTGGAAGTGCCTCCCTAGGTAAGATGAACCCAAGTATCCATACACATGATGTCTCTTTGTATGGCTTACGCAAATGAGTTCCCTTGTACTCTAATCAATTTCACACAATTTCAAATGTCACAGTAACACTTTCAATGGGCTTTAGTGTTACTTATCTTGTTTTGTGAACAAAAAGAGGCCACATATTTTCTCCCATTACCATGTCATCATCCCTCTCCCTTGTCCCTTTCCAGTATCCACACGCACACACACCCTCACACCACCCATTTCACCTGCCATGCGACTCTCTCTCTCTCTCTCTCTCTCTCTCTCTCTCTCTCTCTCTCTCTCCCCCTTCCCCCCCTCTCTCTCCCATTAGCTTAGGGAACAGTGCACCAATATTAGAGCAAATAAGATGACAGTGTACCTGTGTATCTGATACTTGTATTACAAATGCTGTAGTGGTTCTGTGTATAGTCAATGTACAATTTTAATGTTTGTCTCAAATTTTATTCTAATTATTTCTCAGGACAAGGTCAAAAATCATGAAATATTACTTTTTTTCTGTTCTAC